>NC_136111.1:4030028-5230028 GCF_965212315.1 Lampetra planeri
TTATTTCTCTTCTACGTGACTTTACCGAAAGAACCAAGAATATGAATCCGAACCGGTGTTGAGCCTCCCCTAGGTCGACTCAGCCTCAAATGAGTACTGGGGCGACAAAGACGGTCGGCAATGGTGCTGGCCACCCACCTCCCCTCGTGTCCCGTGCCGGCCTTATTAATTCCTCGCTAACAGAGCACTTGCCCCAACAGTCCGTTAAAGCTATACAGGGCATCTTTATATTTGTCAGTGTGTGTGTGTCGCGAGCGGTGGTAATCACAATGCGCTACAAACCCGGTAATCTGCGTTCGATTCCCTTCCACGGCTGACGGCAGTGGCGGCGCGTTGAAATGTGATCCGCTTCTGGACCTCCTCTAGGTCGACTCAGCCATAAGTAAGTAAAGTATTTGGTGCGGCGTGAACAAATTCACTGGGGAGACGAAGCCACCGTGCTGACCGTAATAGCGGTTCACTAACAACACATCACCCCCAACAGTCTCTCTAGTGTGGGATATTGGACATTGGGGGTCGTCCATAAATGACGTCACGCACCTGGGGGGGGGGGGGTCAGACATTTGTGACGATGTGTGACAAGGGGGGGTGGGGGTTTGAGAAATGGGACGTCACATTAAAATGCGCAACTTTAAATAAATATAGAGAACACGTTCTACTTAATTAAATAGACGTTTTAATCAATGTTTTCTCCTACAACATCAGAGTGCAGCGCCACATTAAATACACACTACAATGACAATAGTTTAAAAAGTGATTTGAAGCATGCTTTTTTTTTGGGGGGGGGGCAGAGCTTTGTGACGTCATATTTGAGGTGGGATCTGACTTTTTGTGACGCCGTGTGACGAGGGGGGGGGGGGGGGTCAAAAATCGTCCAAAATCGCGTGACGTCATTTATGGACGGCCCCTTGTGTGAATAGTAGTTGTAGGCTACTCTTGTACAAATCTTGACTCAAAGCTTTCGTGACTGCAGGAATTCATCTTCTTGGGTCTTTCGGTAAAGTCACGTCGATCGGTTCAAAGAGAATAACAGAAAACTACGACGTTTCGATCGCAACTCCAAGCGGTCGACTTCAGGAAAAGACGGCTGCTTGCGTTACGATCTTAACGTCGTAGTTTTGTATTATTTTATTTGAACCTATCTACGTCACTTTACCGAAAGACCCAAGAATAGCTGGGTACACTTGCAAAACATGGGCCCCTTACAGGAACACCCGCACCGTTTGAAACATTCAGGGCGACCAACCAACGATCCACCCTGGATTTATCCCGTCTGAAGTGGAGTATAAGCTCACAGATGCTTGAAAAGTCTGGATATGGTCCCGTCAATGAAGTAACTCCTGGCAAGGCTGCGTTGGCTGGGTCACGTATCCCGGAATGCCCAGCCACCGCGTGGCCAGGCAGCAGCTTCTGTTTGGCCGGGATATCGGCGGCTTAACGGCGCGGCCTTGAGGAGTGACGGGATAATGTGGTACAGCAGCACGCGGAGCTGAGTGGACTTGCCAATGATTGGTAACCAGCGGTGTCGGATTATCCCAGTAGCAAAAGTAGCATCTATTACGGCCCCGCACTCTCAAGGGCCCCGCGCGAATTGCTTTCAAGCTATCAATTCCGGTTCAGTGATTCTGCACTTGCTCTATTACTGTAGTACTATACTTTTACGAACGACTGGGTGTTTAAGGTTAGCGATTTGTCGTATAATCTGGCTGTATAGCAAATGAAAAAGTACAATAACTTTACTATGCAAGTTAAAAATGTGTGTTTCGCCGGTAATTACAACTAGCTTCATCAGGCCACAGCCAGATTTTTGGAGAACTAGCGCCACGTGGTGCAAAAGTGCAGATGGCTGGTCACCACATCTACGCCTCTATATAAGGAACGAAACAGTTAGACTTATCCACAAATCTGGCTGTCGCCTGATGAAGCAGGTTGAAATTACTGGCGAAACGTCGTACTCAGATTGTTAATGTTGTGGTTTGGCTCTCCAACACACCGGTGTGCTGTACTAGTGACGAATTGGCCACGTTCTGTTTACGTGACAACCCTTACTAGTTGGTTGTGTCGAGTGGTGGCGGGTTTTAACTACGCATTTATATATTTACGTGATTTAACCCAAAAAAACCTCTGTTATGGATTTTTTTATTTTACCAGGTAAGGCCCACTGAGCTACATAGCTCTTTTTCAGAAGCGACCTGGCCACAAATGATAGCTCAACGAAGTGGCTTATCACGTGAACATTTAAAGCAGCCGAATACTCTAAACACGTGCTGATTTGAAATGTGGAGGGGAAAATCGGAGGACCCGGTGAAAAATCCACGCGGCCACGGGAAGAGAGACACGCAAACTCCAAATATACAGCAGCAGGCATCAGGGTCGGGATCGAAGCCAGGCGAGGTAGTTAACATCTCTCCACCGTGTGAGTCTGCGGCAAGCACAAGTGTAGTCCACACACCCTTTGGGAGAGGAAAGCTTATTGACTCTCAAGATTCAGAGACATGACGGCGAGTGGCTGGAGAAGAAGTCAGATCTCGCGTGAGTGACACGTCAACCCGCCTATAGGACGGGCGGCCCTCAAGTGTGAAACTTATTTGATGAAGACGCTGCTGCTGCTACTTCTTCTTTGGCCAGTGGTGCACACGCGCATGCCCATATAGTCCAATATACGAGTGGAACATATGTAGGTATGTGTGTGTGTTTGTATGTATGTACGCATGAGGTGTGTCACTGAGCGTTCGAACATTCCACGTGGCTACTCGCAGTGTTTTTTTTTTGCAGTTTCTGAAAGAACCGCGAGTGTGTGGGTCCAGTCTCCTGGCTCCGCCAAATGGGATTTGGCCACGAAACGTCACAAATACCTGTGCCCCCCGGGCCCTCGGGTACGAGCTTAGTTTAGTGGTAATTAAAATGAACTTCACGGGTAGAAGGTTGCAAGTTTTAAATCCCTGCCGTGGTTTGGGATCAACCCGTCATCGTCATCATCATCATCCCTCGGTGGTTGATCAACATAATTCGCTACCATTGTGTGTGATTCAAAAAAGGAAATCCACAGTTGTATCCCAATTGTGCTGTCGACTTCACCGCCGTGAAACGAAGAGAATCCGTTAGGAAATTTGACGGAGCGGTGCTACTCTCGGTTACAAAAATTTGGCCAAATTTGAAAACGACCAGCAAACTCCTCGTTGTGGGATGTTAACACAGCTGGCGGACGAATGCCTCCAGGTTATTCTTGCAAATGAGACTCATCCTGCTGTCTTGAGTTTTCACCCTGGTTAAACGGAATAAACTACTGTGCATATATTCAACTCATAAATTCAAACATGAGGCTAAATAGGGGATCTGTCTTTGTGCGTGCGTGCGTGTGTGTGGGAAGCAGTGGCATAGTGGCTAGCCAACACCAGTGACGATTATCTGAACCGGTCCTGGGCCTCCCCTAGGTCGACTCAACCTCAAATGAGTTACCTGGTGCGGTGTGTAAACATCGCCACTGGAGAGACAAAGGCGGCCGGGCGTGGTGCTGGCCACAAACCCCCTCGTTGTGTGCCGTTCTGACCGTCGTAGGTTCTCGCTACCAGCACTTGCCCCAACAGTCTGTTATAGGCTATACGGGAGGTCTTTGTCTTGTGTGTGTGTGTGTGTTTGCAGGTGGGAATGCAAACTGAAGGTGAACACTGGGGAAGCAATTAGGATTAAAATCCAAACAGTTAATTAGCATGAGAGCTACGAGTCTTTCTCTCTCTCTCTGTTGTGAAGAGAGAGGCGGGTGGAGAGAGCGAGAGAGAGAGAGAGCCGAGTGGCGATGGGAGACGATGGTGATGGGATTATAGGAACAGAATGGGAAGATGGGATAAGTGAGGGGGGTGTGTGGACTGGCGATGGGGTGATGGCGCGAGAGGTCGGGGTCGTGATGGCAGTAGAGGGAGCGTGTCGAGTATTGTCGCAATGATGGGTGAGGATGGTGATGGTGTTAGAGAGTCTAATTGGGTAGAGTGGTAGCGTGGTGATGGGATCACTACGGAGTGGTGGTGATGGGGTAATGGGGTAATGGGGTGATGTGATGATTAGTCAGAGTGGCTATGGGATCAGCAAGAGAGAGAGAGAGCATGTGTGCATGTTGTGTAATGTTACGTGGGGATTGGATAGTGTGCATCAGGTATGGATGGTGACATGATCAAAGAGACAGAGTGGTGATATGGTGATGGGTCATAATAACCATACTTCACCACGCTGGTCAATACGGGTTGTTGATTGGGCGCGGGGTAGGAGTGACGAGCTGTCTGGGACTGGTTCGTTTGTCACTTGTTACTGACGTTAGCCGTGACGGGGAATTGAAGCGCCATCACTCCACCCCATGTTTACAAACCCATGTTTGCCCATACAGTATCTTATTTTGAAACTTTTATTTTTATTTAAATCCAGACACCCACACTGGAGCTTTAGCCTCACACAGATTAAAATTATACGAGCACCAGCCACCAGCAAAATCTTGACTTAAAACTTTCGTGACTGCAGTAATTCACATTCTTTGGGTCTTTCGGTGAAGTCACGTAGATAGGTTCAAAGAAAATAACTGATCACGACCGCTTATGGTTGCGATCGAAACGTAGTAGTTTTTTGCTATTTTCTTTGAACTTATCAACGTTACTTTACCGAAAGACCCAAAGAATATCCCAGCCACCAGCTTCGTCCCAACTGGCATCTGACAACCCACGTGGAACAGAGGCGTAGCTAGGGGGGGGGGCAGGGGGGTACATATGTCCCCGGGCGCCAAGGTAAAGGGGCGCCAAAATGAGGCTTACAACGTTACATTATAACTTATTGCGGCGGGCGCGGCAGCCTGAAACTACTGCACAAATCTACACCTCAACCTAAAAGTTTATATATCCCGCCACACACAGCCTACATGTCATGTAATTACATTTTCTCAGGTCATAAGATTTGTGGATGTGGATTTTCAAACTAAAAAAGTAACTATCAAATAATTTTTTTTAGGATATATCGAGATACATGCAAAAGATGCAGCAAGCCTAGAAAGAGTCATCGTCGAGAGACTGAAATCTGACAACATACCTCTAGCCGACTGTCGGGCACAATGTTATGACAATGCTGCTGTGATGACTGGGCATATATCCGGCCTTCAACAACGAATATGTGACAAAAATCACAGAGCATTGTTTGTCAACTGTGACAACCACAGCTTAAACTTAGCAGGAGTACACTCAGCTAAAGGGATCCACTTGTCGTCACATTTTTTTGAACAGTTGAAAGTATATATTTGTTTTTCTCTCCTTCAACAATTCGTTGGGAAGAGTTAAAAAAAAGCTGTAACCATCACAGTAAAGCGGGAGTCTGAAACACGCTGGAGTGCACGATCAGAAGCTGTTAAAGCTATCTATGAAGGACTGGATGAACTAGTAGGGCTGCTAGACAAATTATCGTAGGACGTAACTATGACGCCTGAAACCAGAAGTGATGCAGAACAGTTACAGGCATGCATATTAAATTTCTGGAATGTCATTCTTGGAAAAATTGATCGTGTTCAGAAGCGCTTACAGGATCCTACTATGAATTTCAAGGAAGCAGCAACTGATCTTGAATATTTGGAGCATGAATTTGTCAAGCTTCGTGATGATTTGAGCCAAGTTGCTGTAGAAAACGCCAAAACAAGATGCACAGCCTGGGGGATCGATGTGGATAGAAGAATTAGGCGACGTTGGAAGATGCCAGGAGAACTGGCAAGAGATGCAGGACTTTCAGCAGAAGAAGAAATTGTGCGCGTTATGAAGAGCGTATTTTATCGACTTCAACAGGAGATGTCAACACGGTTTTAACGACTAAAAGACCTGAACACAAAATTTGGATTTCTGTTGGACGTCAAAACTCTTTTATCCGACACAGATGTCGATGCAATTCGTCGAAATTGCACAGATTTTGGAAATTTCTATGACACCGACATCAATGGCCACGAACTTTTCACAGAAATTGGAGATTGCAAAATGCTGCTCAGTAACCGGAATGAAGTTCTACCAGAAACTCCTTTGGATCGTATTGGTTTTATTGTGTTTTATGGAGACGACATATTTCCGAATTTGCGAATTTAACGGCAAATTGTATTAACAATAGCAGTTTCAATTGCAAGCTGTGAGCGGTCGTTCAGCAAATTGAAACTTATTTTGTCGTATTTGCGTGCTTCAATGGGACAAGATCGTCTCAGCGATCTTGCTCTTCTTAGCGTTGAAAGAGAAATATTGGAAAAAAACTGATTTTGATTACGTGATTGACCAGTTTGCGACAGTGAAATGAAGAAAAATTAATCTTTTGTAGACTATGTCAACCAGTCTACGACAGTGACTGAGTGAGCCATGTAATATGATTTATATAAATTTGCTTCTTTAAATACAATGTTTCATTAAAATTTAAATTGTTATTCCTTATTCGATGTAATAGGAAAATGTGATTAAACGAGGGGGGGGGGGGCATATTTATAGTTCGTCCCCGGGCGCAAAATATCCTAGCTACGCCTCTGACGTGGAAGCAACCTCGGCAGTCGCGTAGCTATCGAGTGTGCAGGCGGTGCAACTGCGTTGAGGCCCCAAAAGTTGAAGCTGGAGGGGCCCAAGGAGTGGGGCCACGAGGAGGAGGGAGGGAGGGCGGGTGAGGGAGGAATTCTGAATCAGAATGTTTATTTATACTGGTAGGAATCCGATTAGCTATAAAGCTCTTTTTCACACATGTCCAATAGGGGCGGGTCAGAACGTTAGAACAGGAAACAATAAAAAAAAACCACGATAGGAGTGCAAAGTATAAGGAAAGGTAAACAAATCTATTTAAAAAAAAACAAATAAAACTAAACTTTTTAAAAAATCTTACCAGATAAAGCCCATTTAGGTCACAGCCCCACCCATCGTGTCCCTTACACCGGGGCACGCAACGGCACCAAACAACGGCGACATCTGAAAGCGACTTCACGCGATTGTCCCGTTCCATTATAATACTTGTACTTGTTTAGCAAAAAAACTAAAAATAACACATCGACAAACCCACACCCACCGCCCACGCATCAAAGGACCCTGGCTCACTTCACGCTCTTCCCTGTACTCTGAACCCCTTCACGAAGAGGGGAGCGCTGCGTCACGCTCGGAGCAACCGATTCGCAAAATCGGTCAGATGTCGACAGCGTGGACCGTCAATTATCATCATCGTCGTCGTTGTCGTTGTCGTAATCTTCATCTGACCGTGGATTTGTGGAATCTCGCACCACTGCGTCAAGTGAGCAGCGGTATTTCGACGGGGACACGGCGGCCGAGGCCATGGGAATGTGGAATGTCCGCTGCCAACTCGGAAAACGACTGCCACGCGAACCAGCGCTCATTTGGGCAGGGATGGCCACATCGTGTCTCGACGTAACCAGTCATGCACATCCCCTGGGACAGACACAGTTGCTTTCCCTTCCCGTGCAATTGACTGTTTGGACAAAATTGAGGCTGCACACCCACCCTGGCGTAACACAGCCACCACCACCACCACCACGAGCAGCAGCAGCAGCAGCATCACCCAGTCGCTCGTTAGCTGTGAGCGTGACTGGGTGAGTGAGTGAGTAGCTGAGTCACTGCGCGAATGAGTGAATGAGACGGAGATGAGAGCTGGTCACGTGTAATGAGACAGCTGACGTTGGCGTTGACGGGGGCTGTGGTTGACTGAGAGTATGGGGCTTGTGGAGATGTTGAGGGCCTTGTGTGACATGGATCTGGAGTGTTACCCATTGCTGAGCTTCGCGATTTGCTGAGCCGCCTCCTCCTCGTCTTCCGCGCCCTCCCCCCACATCCACTCGCCACTCATCCGTCTTCAGCTGGATGAGACAGGCAATGCGAGCAGTTGGAGGTGGATGCGCATGCCCAATAACAAGCGGGACCCCTCATTCTCGGGACGAGCGGCCTGGGTGGTGCCACGCGGCGTCCACAATTAGCGTCTTGGGCATGGCAGTCAGTTGGCGCGCAAAGCGATTTAGTTTTATTTATTTCGGAGGAGGTGATGGTGGCGGAAACGTATACTCCTGCTCAGAGTAACGCGCCGCTAAATGAGTGAGTTCATCAATTATGTATGAAATATTCTGCAAATATCTCTTCCCCTGCTTGCACTCCGCGCTTGCTTAATGCCACTGTTAGTCAGGTCAAGTTGATTTTGTTTAAGCAGGTAAAAACTACGGAATCTCATTTGCAAGAGGAGTGACATCGGTTTGCAAGAGTGACACTCTTTCGATTTAAAGCTTTTGTGACTGCAGGGATTCATCTTCTTGGTCATTCAGACGCTGTCTTTCCGACAGACCTGTTCTTCACCTGAGGACGGCTGCTTGCGTTGTGGCCGAAACGTCATTATTTCCCTTCTACGTGACTTTACCGAAAGAACCAAGAAGAAGAGTGACACTGTTGGTGGAAGCAAACTTATAAACTCAACTTTTCATTCTACCAGGCAAGGCCCACTAAGCTATACAGAAGCGACCTGGCCACAAATGATATCTCCACAAAGTACGACATCACGTGGAAATGTATAGCAGCCAAATACTCCAACCTTCATCAACTTCGCTCAGAGGCAGCTCTATAGACCCGCCCCTGGAGGATACTTGGCCTACTCTTCCACGCTGGCCTGCTCTCGTCCAGGGGCGGAGCACCTTTCTCTTACTGAGGCTCGAACAGGTGGTTACAAATGTGTTTGGCAGGACCACGCGTTTGCCCACGCATCAGCGTTATCCAATAATAACACGGACATCACGCGCGCGCCGGTACCGACTGTAAAGAGGCCCTCGCAGTGAAAGAAGCGATTAGCGGCGCTAATATTAGACGCGCAGATGCCGCCAGGTCGAATCGCCCACAGCCCTCTAGTACCCAATTAGTGCGGCCCAATGAGTCCACGTGGCGGGCAATTTGATCGTTTTTTGCGCGGGCCGTTTCGGAACTCGGCTGGGGGGGGGGGGCAAGGGGGGGGGGCGAGGGGGGGCGAGGGGGGGGGGGCTTGCGGTTGGGTGGCGCGGGGGGGGGAGGGGCGTCTGGCCCCGCGGGCCGTATGGTCCCCTACACCCCCCCCAACCCTCGGCGTAGCGAGACAAATTGCGCAGCTCTCTCTCCCTCGCCCGCTCCCAAACCCTCCCAATTACACGGGCCTCGCCAAATGTCAACACGGCCTGACAAGGGCCACGAGCCGACAATTAGCTCCGTCCCCAGCACCCCCAGCCCCGCGCGCCTCGCGTGACGAGCCCCGTGACTTCTCCCGATGTGACGGTCACACATCAGTCTCGCTAGCCCCACCACCACCACCACCACCCCCCAATCTCACCCCACCCCGAGTTTAAATTAGGCCGGGTTGGGAGGTAGGGTGACGAGGCAGTGGGAGGGTATGGAGGGGAGGGGGGGTAAGGAGGTAAAGGTACAGCCCTGCAATTGCTCGCTCACCCTACTGCTGTCGAAAAAAGCCTCTCCGAGTGGGAGCTCTAAGGAGCACCCCCCCCCCTCTCTCTAGGGTATTTGGTCTACTCTTCCAAGCTGACCAGATCGACTTGGAAGAGGTGGGAATACTCACGCTTTAGCTCACTGCACAGGCGAGCGGAGCAACAATGCTCACAACACTGAGCAGAGCGCAGGGGGCGGATAAAACAGCACGGTGGCACACACACACACACACAGATCCCTTCCTCGGATCTGCCAGTGGCGGCACCGTGCGGAGAGCAGCGATCGGCGCTCTTGATCTGTGTTCCGATTTGTGCCGAGCGACTTGTTCCGCTCGGGCTAAAGATTTCCGACGTTTCGGTACCGAATTGCAACACGTCAGCCAGAGAGAGAGAGACAGAGAGACAGAGAGCGATAACAGAACAGTCACTGCGGCCGTGTCTCGGACTCTCAGCTGTCAATTCCTTTTCAGTGCCCTACCTTATTACAGAGCAATTCAAAACCTAATTGGTCACCCCGTGCCCCTTATACATCGCAACGTTCATCCTGCAAAGTCCCATCATCACAAGGGAGAGAAACACAAACAAATAGACAATCACCACTACGACACTCACCACTAGTACACTCACCACTAGTACACTCACCACTACATACCTGTCAACCCCTTATCAATGCCCCACTGTATTAAAGGCCAATTCAGACCGTATTGGTAACCCCGTGCCCCTTAAACATCTCAACGTTCATCCTGCAAAGTCCCATCATCACAAGGGAGAGAAACACAAACAAATAGCCAAAAAAAACCCACAATGTTTTACTCAATTCCCCTGTACAAGAATCTGGCTAACCTGTATGGGTTGATGGGTATGGCCTCTTAACCCACGACCCTCCGAGGTTGATGGCGACCTCCCCCACCCCCGTTACCGGCGAGTCTTCGCTGCTTCTCGGCACGACGCAAGCGCGCGTGCACCTAGCCTGGCACGGGCGTTGCTGCGGCTGGCTGGCGTGACCGCCACTTGAGTCGTTTACGATCAGCGGCTGCTGTGTGTGGCGTGCTAATGATGACGGGTGGGTGGGGGGGGGTTGGCGATTCGGTCCCCGTTGTGCAATCGCTTCGCCTTGTTGCAGGCGGCATTGCCGTGTCGATATTTATTGTAATTGCAATGGGGGGGGGGGGGGTTGGTGGTGGTGGGGGGGGGCATTGCCCGTGTCCACAAATTACGGCAGTGGTCCCTGTGCTCGGCTGCTCGAGAGATCCCAAAACATTGACACCACTGCCACGTGCACGCACGACGACACCGACTCCCCCCGTGGAGGCTGTAGCGGGGGGGGGGGGGGGCTGCTGGGGCAAGTGCCGTTCGTATGCAGCACCGATGAGGGCAGCCGTGTACGTTGAACTTCTTTCGCACCGTACGTAGTCAGCCGTGCTAATCGGAGGTGCAGTGTTGAGTCTATGGGCAGTGGTGAGTCTATGGGCAGTGTTGAGTATATGGGCAGTCTTGAGTCTATGGTGCAGTGTTGAGTCTATGGGGCAGTGTTGAGTCTATGGGCAGTGTTGAGTCTATGGGCAGTGTTGAGTCTATGGTGCAGTGGTGAGTCTATGGGGCAGTGTTGAGTCTATGGTGCAATGTTGAGTCTATGGGCAGTGTTGAATCTATGGTGCAGTGTTGAGTCTATGGGCAGTGTTAGTCTATGGGTAGTGTTAGTCTATGGGTAGTTGTTAGTCTATGGGCAGTGTTAGTCTATGGGCAGTGTTAGTCTATGGGCAGTGCTAGTCTATGGGCAATATGTATGTGTATATGTTGAATTTCTTTCCCACCGTACGTAGTCAACCGTGCTAATCGGGGGTGCGTCACGGCACACGAGGAGACGGGTGGCCCGCACCACGCCCGGCCGTCTTTGTCTCCCCAGTGCTGATGTTTACACAAAGCGCAACGGGTTCTCATTTAAGGCTGGGTCGACCTAGGGGAAGCCCATTTATCTGGTTCAGGTCGTGAGCTGGAATCGATCTCTGTTCGCCGGGTTCAAAGCGCAGTGCGCTAACCGTTGCGCCACCGCTCCCCAAAATGTAACGCGTGCACTTACGCACGCATACGCAGAGGAATACACGGACCCACATCCCCCAATCACTCAACCCACACCTCAACACTCAACCCACACCCCACGACTTACTCACCCCTCTCTCCCACCCACACCTCTCTCACCCGCTTGCTATGCTCACCCTCACCCGCATTGCTTCCACAAGCGTTCTTCGCTCGTTTTCAGACGTGGGGGGGGGGGGGGGTCCACTTTCGCCGATACGACTTCAGAGTGAGGGCCGCCACGCATTTGAAACCATTGGGGGTTTGACAGCAGCGCGATGGGGACCGCGCTAAAGGCCACGAGGGGCCGCCAGTGGCCCGCGGGCCTTGCAGTGAAGCAGTGAAGGACACGGGCACCACGCTTCCTCCACCACGTGGTCACACCCCTCATCTGTCAACCACGAAACCTCTATCACTCACACAGCCCGTTCTCTCACCCACACCACCCCCATCACTCCACCCACACCACCCCCATCACTCCACCCACACCACCCCAATCACTCCAACCACACCACTACCATCACTCCACCCCCATCACTCCACCCACACCACCCCCATCACGCCACCCACACCACCCCCATCACTCCACCCACACCACCCCCATCACTCCACCTACACCACCCCCATCACTCCACCCACACCACCCCCATCACTCCACCCACACCACCTCCATCACTCCACCCACACCACCCCCATCACTCACACAGCCCGTTCTGTCACCCACACCACCCCTATCACTCCACCCACACCACCCCCATCACTCCACCCACACCACCTCCATCACTCCACCCACACCACCCCCATCACTCACACAGCCCGTTCTGTCACCCACACCACCCCTATCACTCCACCCACACCACCCCCATCACTCCACCCACACCACCCCATCACTCCACCCACACCTCCCCCATCACTCCACCCACACCACCCCATCACTCCACCTACACCACCCCCATCACTCCACCCACACCACCCCCATCACTCCACCCACACCACCCCCATCACTCCACCCACAGCACCCCCATCACTCTACCCACACCACCCCCATCACTCCACCCACACCACCCCCATCACTCTCACCCTCTGTATGTCACCCCACAGCTCCATCATTCAACCCTTCCCTGACGCTCCCCTACCCCCGTGTCGCTCCTCGCCCCCCCCCCCACTCGCGGACCCCGAGCCCCCCCCTCTGCCCCCCTCTCCACGCACGGGGCTCGTAACGAGGCGCCGCCTTCGGGGACGCAATTACCGCCGTGCCGTCCACAATCGATATCGACAGTGCGGGCGGTGGTGACCTTTCTGCTTCCTCGTGTCCCGCCACCTCGCCCGTGTGTGTCTGTGTGCGCCCGTGTCTGTGTGTGTCTGTGTGCGCCCGTGTCTGTGTGTAACCGTGTCTGTGTTTGTCTGTGTGCGCCCGTATCTGTGTGTGTGTCTGTGTGTCTGTGTGCGCCCGTGTGTGTCTGTGTGTCTGTGTGCGCCCGTGTGTGTCTGTGTGTGCCCGTGTGTGTCTGTGGGTACCCGTGGGTGCCCGTGTGTGTCCGTGTGTGCGCCCGTGTCTGTGTGCTCTCGTGTGTCTGCGTGTGTCTTTGTGTAATCCGGCGACCCGGGTTCGATTCCGGCTCATGGCAAACGTCAGTGGCAAACATTCATCGGTCCCTGGGGCTCCCCTAGGTCGTCCCAGCCCTACACGAGTACCTGGCGTGGCGTATAAAACGTCACCGCTGGGGAGACAAAGGCGGCCGTGGGCGGCATCAGTCACAGTATGTACCACGTGTGCCATGTTTGCCTTAATAGGTACTCGGTAACATCACTTGCCCTCATAGTCTATTAAGGCTATACGGGGGATATTAGTCTTTTGTTTTGCTAGGCGTGTGTGCATGCATGAGGACGGAAGGGGGGCAGCTTGCTGATCTTGCTCGGGATGCGGAACCTCAAAGGGTTGGAAGGAGTCGCCAGCCGCCCCCTGGGAGTAGTAGCTGACTAATGTGCCTTACTGCCTAGGAGGTGTGAATGGTATTCAGAGGGGGGTGGGGGGGGCTGTGAGACCAGGTAACGAGTCAGGGAAGAATGACCTCCTCCCCCCCCTCTCCCTTCCACCAGGTGAACTGCTGAACGAGGGTGGCGATTGCGTCCGCACAGCCTTGCGTGTGACATCGTCATCATTGCCTGGACCCAGGAGCGTAGCGAGCGTGGGGGGGGGGGGGGGCAGGACCAGTGCCGGATGAAGATCGTGCGGGGCCTGCAACATATGATGTTACAAAGGGGCCCTAAATAAAACAAATGTTGCTTGCGTTGTAGCCGAAACGTCGTGAGAATTATTTTATTATGTTTTATTTTTATTATTTTATTATTTCCCTTCTACGTGACTTTACCGAAATAACCAAGAAGATGAATCCCTGCAGTCACGAAAGCTTTAAATCGAAAAACAAATGTTATTTGCATAGTAAAGTAATTGCATTTTTTCATTTGCTATACAGCCAGATAATACGACAAATCGCTAACCTTAAAAACCCAGTAGTTCATAAAAGTTGAAGCCATGAAATTACATATGTAGTAGCTACATGTGGCGCCTCCTCTTGCCTTCATCACATCGTCGATACGCTCACGGTCTCGAACATTTAACGCTGTGGTGGGCGCTCCTTCGCAAAATGCAAGCCACTACAGCTCCGTAGTCGTACCTCTGCAATATTACTGCTCTGATTAAATGGCAATAAAACATGGAACGTAAATCGAAGCGTAAATTTAAACCCCCGTTTTAAATGTTTTTGTTCTTTTGCACTGTTGTTGAAAACACATCTCTCATGGTGGTTGCCAAGGTGGCACCAACTCGTAGCTTTGGCCACCAGGGGGTGGGGGGTGTGGTGGGGGGGGGTACGGCTGAATCCTGGATTGCAACCAATGTTTCAGTGGTGTTGGCTTCGGGTAGGGGTCTTCATTGCCACTGGTGGCCCCTGACCACACACAACTTATGAAAACACCCCCCCCCCCCCCCATCGTGCAGTCAAACCCTAATGGCTCCAAATGTGTGGCGGCCCTCACACTGACAATGTCTTATCGGCGAAAGTGGGCCCCCCTCTGAAAGTTAGTGAAGAACACTGGCTTCGGGTCTTGGGACAGGCCATTATGAACCTCTTAAGAGACGCACGCTGTTTCACAGTGGTGCTGTTTCACAGTGGTGCTGGCTCGGCGCTACCATTGTCCTTCATAATCGCCCCGTGTGCTGAGAGATGGGCACCCAGCCTAAGGTCCTGAAGCTCAGACCTTGGCATTTCTGGCTAACGTGTCTTTGGAATGGCCATTATGAGCCTGGAATGCCGCCGTTGCCTCGTGCTACTGAACATCAGTCCAGTTGCGTTGGGGCTGGAGGGGGTTGATCACCCCCAGCCACTGTTGAAAACCCAGCACGAATGTTAAATTCTAATAGTCAAGGAGGCTGTGTAACATTGTTGCTACTGGGTTGCAGCACATGCAATGAAAGGTGAAGCAGTGGCGATTAAAGGGTGAACACGAACTAACATTTATTACTGAAAACATCCAAGTCTCTAACGCCTCTTAAATATGGTCAGAAAGACATAAATTATGCATCTGCAACACGCCAATGAGGTATTAAAAAAAAGAGTATGTAACATCGTACAGCCGAAACTGCAGCACCTCACCAAATCACATCACATCTTCAAGCAAGGCAGTATTACCCCGACACAGTAAACACAAAGGTAAAACTTAAAATTAACAACAAAAATAGAACCTGCTAAGTGGTAAACTACGGAACACTGTTAACGCTTCAAAGCCGGGCTACATGTTGAGGCGACTGGGGTCAGAACGTCGTGTGGGTGGACTTCAAAATTGCTCGATTTCTCCGTCGGCTTGTGACATGCTCTGGTGGAAATGTATCTCGAGCCACGCGAAGACGTTTCACGACCTCACCGATTGCTGAATTAACACCTTCGTATGTACCTCTATATTGTTTAAAACTAAAAAAAAGTATTTCTTGCCAAGCTGCATTTTGGGTAGAGAAATGGCCAAATATCCCAATGCAGGGCAAATGGAAGGATTATCGTTCAAAAAAACCAAACAAAGGGTCTTGAGAACAAGTGAGGGTTTCCTGGTGTAACAATACGCACCAGCACGTGAACATTGACTCGCACAGCACTGTAGTATATAATTAACTCTACGCTGGCTGTATGTTAAACTTCCTCCGCACCGTACGTAGCCATCCGTGCTCATCGGAGGTGCGCGGGAAGGATAACAAACAACACAAACAGAAAAAGCACTTCTCGTTTGCTGTACGGGCAAAGTAAAAAAAAACAACGACCCAGGGCCAGATTCAAATGTTGACAGCGAACACGCCGCTTCAGGGAGTCTCCGTTCTGGTGGTAACGGGGACAATGGGATGGTTTTGTCAACAGCTGGATGAGCGTGAATACTCGTTACCAGTACGTGGACGGGGCCCAACGTGTCTTCCTGCTCGAAGCACTCCCATTGGCTGTCCCGAGCGAGTGGTGGAAATTTCACATTGCCGTTCGGGGCCAGTCTCTTTGAGAAGACGACCGCTGCTGTTGACGTTACACAAAGCGGTTCGCTCATTGTATCGACTTCAAAAGGATGACAGGCAGGGCTGACCCATAAAGGAGCTTTGAACTCACAACCTTATGATTGAAAAATCAGGCTGGCAGATCAGGACCAGTTGGGACACGTATGTTCGGGTAATAATATGCCGTAAAAATGTGGAATTTGCGCCACTGATGCAGGGTCGTCAATGGGGTAAGAACAATGCCTAAAGATAATTTGACTAGGGAGACACTTTGTTAAAACACGCAGCGATCTTCCTCCGATTGCTCAACTTCGGTCACGTGACCCACGAGTGTTCGATCAGCCCTCGTATTCACATTGGGATCATTTGTTAAGCGGCAGGTAGTTGCGCATAATTACTCTTGACCAACACGAGGTGACGCATTCATTAATCTTGCCCCGATACCCAGAGGCCGCGGTTTGAGTGTGTGCCACGGCAGAAAGTGAACATGGCATGAACCAAGCACGAGTTTCTCCCTTTGTACTCTTCGCTTTGTAAAACACAATATCGCGTGGTGGTGGTGGTGTGCACTTTGACCCAGCGACACGGGAGGTTGGGTTGGTGGATCGCATATGGATGGGCATCTTGAATCGCATGCTCCAGCAACAAGGACCATGGGAACCAAGCGGTGACCGACGTGGTGGAGTAGGAGAGAAAGTAGGTTGCGGAACAGCAGATTGAGACACATCTTTTCAAAGTGTTAACCACTCGTATGCATTGGTTTAATTCTGGTCAAGAATTGGCCAAACATCCCAAGCAGGACCCTCTTGAAAATGAGTGTGAAGACTTTGAGGCGTGTGTGCAATCGTTATTTGGGATTCTGTTTGGAGAGAAATGTGGGCCCACTGTTTAGTTAATCGTTGCCCATCTACGGTAAGCAGGGGCTTTTGGGATGACGGCCAGCGGAGTGGTCAATTCGTTTAGAAGCCGAGACACCGATTGCTTTCGTACGGCGAGAGCAAGGGGCCATCACGCCCCAAATGCTGAAGATGCTACCACACCTCGCCGTTGCCGCCCGCAGCTCTTAACGCAGTCAATGCCCGACCTCCTAGGTCTGCTCTCAGTCTCCCACCATCTGCCTCCAGGTCTTGCGCTTGGTCACCGAACTCTGCGCGCCACTCCAATGCCTGTCGCGTTAACATGCCCTCTTCCTTCCTGCACACGTGTCCCACCCATCACAAGCTCATTTACACAACATTCTCTACACCGCATTTCCAGGTTACTTCCTCTATCCTCCCACGATATTTCTCCAATGTGCCGCGTTCACTTATAGCGAAATACTGTCAGTTCAAACGTCTTATATCCATTGAAATCTCACTGAGCCTGAAGGCTCCAATACAAGTAACCTGCTTGGGCTGCACGGCCAGTTCCTCGTTGAGAATCATTTTGTTTCATGTGTGAGGACACCAGAGTGCCTCTAAAGGAACACAGAGACCTATGAGAGGAAGAGACTCAACAATAATCTCCTGTGAAGATAGATTCCACAACCTATTTTCTATACTGCCTCCGACATTTTACAGGCACCATCAATCAGGTAGTCCTGCAGGTTGAGAGTCTCGCCTAGAAGATGATCTGTGCACGATCCACCAACCTTACATTAAAAGTAAAGAGATTGCTGGCGTCTGCCACCGCCGTGTATTTAACCGAGATGCATTCCGGGTAATCGCGGTTACAAAGGGACAGCTATTACCACGTCAATCGATTATGCAAGATAGTAATTAAAGACATTCTAGAACTCTCCTGTTGAAGAGTATTCAGACTCAGTGAGGATTTTCTGGATAGATAAATGATATTCATGTACAGTATTGGTGGTTTCCCTATTTTATAGAATGGCCCCCACCAAGGGAATGTGGAAATTCCACGGCTAGATTGGGCCTGCCAAGTGAGACGAGAACAGAAGGTTGCTAGTTTGAGTAGGGAGGTCTTGGTTGTTCCAGGATTATACCACCTTCAAGTCGAATACATTTCATTAGCCAATAGAGCATTGGAACAGTGCCTCGATCTGTTGGCAAACCTGAGCCAGCAGGAATTCCACATGTGATAGAACGGGAGCCAGTATCTCCTAGTAGCCTGGTGAGCAACTACTTACAAAAGTGGTACACACCTATTTGGTAAAGTCACGTAGAAGGGAAATAATAAAAATAAAACATTAAAATTCTCACGACGTTTCGATTGCAACGCATTTTTTACTTTTTTATTATTTCCCTTCTACGTGACTTTACCGAAAGAACCAAGAAGATGAATCCCTGCAGTCACGAAAGCTTCAAATCGAAAATTAGAACTCACCTGTCTCGGCCTGGGAAAGTTTGCGATGGGTCAAGTTGACCCCTCCCCAGGTGGAATTTGAATCTGCAACCTTCTCATTGTGCGGTTAATTAATGCTCTAACCACTGTGCCATGTGGTCAGATGATTTCACAATAATAATAATACTCTAATACAGAACACTGATGTCGTGCACTTTTCGTAGTCACCGAGGACTATCCCCCTTCCATATTTGCCCGAGCACCCTCCCCAGAAAACCCCAAACACTTTCCTATTAGTGTCCGATTAACCACAGATATTGCTTATTTGGTAGCGGGGTTATCCTTCCAGCCCCACCAAATTTGTGCAGTTAATCGATAATTCTACTTCATGTGAAATTGCTTGTTAAACACGGCATTAGTCATATTTCCGTCTTTCCACAAAATCCTTTTATTTGCGTGGGGCCACGGGATGTACGTTTTCTTGCTAAGCCTGTGGATATAAACTACACCATTTTTTTTTATTTTACCAGGTAAGGCCCACTGAGCTATATAGCTCTTATTCAGAAGTGGCCTGGTCACAAATGATAGCTGAACAAAGTGTCGAATCGTGTGGACATTCATAGCAGCCAAATACTTTGAACGCATGTTGATTCTAAATGTGGGGGTAAGAAACTGGAGAAAATCCCACGCAAACCACAGGGAGAGAGACATGCAAACTCCAAATATACAGCAGGCATCAAGGATCGGGATCGAACCCACGACCTCAGGCGAGGTAATTAACATATCGCCACCGTGGATCTCCCAAAGGTTCAAACTTTTCTCACCCCATAACTTTTAGGGACCGAGGCAAAGTCAACATCAACTGTGCTCCCTAAAAACTTCCAGAATCATTTCGACGCAACTGAACAAGGCCCAGCGATTCTCTAGTCCTCGTGACCGCTGCCCCACGGTACTGATTTCCATGACTGCCAACCATCATGTGGATGCAGTGGTGTTCATTTGCATATGCGTAGAAAGATTTGTAATTACAAAAAGATAGATTGTAGTGGTAGCGGGGTGGGGGTCATAAGGGCTCGAGAGTTGAGAGTGCTGCTTTAGACCATCCCCAGTCTTATCTGCGAGTTTTCTCTCCCTTGACCCCGTGCACCCACATCATCGTGATAGTAACAACGATGACCCCAATCCAACCCCAATCGGATCGGGGTTCAGATTCAGGAGTATTTGAAAAGCTAAGCTCACACTTGATGGCATTGGATTCTCACCGACTGCAGGTCGGTCACGCGCGCATATTTGCGCGCACGTACACATTCATACAAGTGCACATGGGCGCACAAAAGTATGTGTGTACTCATGCGCGCGCCCGTGCTCATGCATGACCAGGTACATGCATGCATGTGTGTACATATGCGCACGTGTACATGTGACTGAATGTGTGCATAAGTGCAAGCACATGTGCATGCACGCGTGTGCACATGTGCAAGTGTTCATGCACGTGCATCAACACACGCACATAAATACGCACACGTGTACGCATGCACAGTCACGCAATTATACCACGTGTACACACACACACGTACATTCACACACGTATTTATGAGCACCAACTCATTCAAGGACACAAACTCAGACACACCTACACACATACATGTGCACTTATACATGTGCCCACGCGCTCACTCCTGGATACGCACGTACATGGACACACACACACACACGAGAGCACTCGCACTCACTTGTGTGCAGACAAACAAGCTTACATATACGTACTTATACAAGCACGCACATTCATATATACACTCATACCCACCCACGTGCACACACATACGTTCATGTAAATTACAGTAAACATTTTCGGATGACATAAATTTTGTGGCAGAAACAAAAGATACTATCTGCAAGAAATAACAGACAAGGTGAAGAGTGAAGAGAGATCGCTTGGACTGAGAATCAATGCCGACAAAGCAAAGGTGATGGTGATGGGAAAGAAGACCATTTGAGAAGCATCGATTGGGGGCAGGGAATTAGAACAGGACATGAATTTGTATACTTCGGAGGCCTAATATCGCGGGATGAAAGATGTGATAACGATATAAAGAGGAGGATCGGTCTGACAGCCACGACCTTTGGAGGACTGAACAACATCTGGAGAGATGAAAACATCAGGGCCAAGGTGAAGACATACGAGTGGATGGTGGTTGCAGTACTGCTACTGTACGTTGCAGAATGTTGGACGATGAGTAAGCTGAAGATCGTAGTAGCCGAGATGAACCGGATGGGAAGGATCCGAGGAGTTTCTAGACTGCAAAGACTGAAGCGTGAAGAAATAAGAAAACGGCTGAAAATTATTTTACACTCTACGAAGTGAAAGAGAGAAGACCACAGCGGTTCGGGTTTGTTGCAAAGCATGAGCTGGGATAGGATTCCGTACTTAGCGATTCCGCACACACAAGTGGAAGGAAACGGGAGCAGAGGAGAGATGGTGAAGCAAGAGACCTAGAAGAGAAAAGAGTGGGATTGGTTCAGGATTGTTTAGGGAAAGAGATATTCATGCAGCCCCATCGTCGCCAATCAGCTGACGGAAAGGACATATGATGATGCAGACATACGAATGCACTCACACCCACTCGCGGTGCACAAACACAGAGAGCCCCATAAAGCCTTAACAGACTGTAGGAGCATGGTGCACACACACGCGCACGCATATACACACACACACACGTGCGCGCGCAAACTTTCACGCAATTACACACGCAAGCACTCACTCACTCGGACCCACTTATGCACATGCGCGCGTGGTATGCTCGCCCGCGGGCTGGGCAGTGCCCGGCTAGGAGCTCGTGCTCTGTTGGCGCCGCTTGGCCGTGCGCATTTTCTCGAAGCGAGCCTCCATCTCCTCGAGCACCTTGGGCGTGTAGCGCACGACCAGCTTCACCGAGCCCTGCGCCTGCTTCAGCAGCTCCACGGCACGCTCGTGGTGCTCGCCCTCCACACTCTGCGGCGCCGTGACAGATGCCGGGAGAGACGCGCGCGAGGCGCCGTTACGGACGTCGGAAGAGACACTTGCCCCAACAGTCTGCTCAGGTTATCCGGGGTATCATTGCCTTAGCGGGTGAGGGATGCGGGTGAGGGATGCGGGTGGCTGGGCGAGACGGTGTGGCAGCACTTGCCCCGACAGTCTGCTAACGCTATCCGGGGTATCTTTGCCTTAGCGGGTGAGGGATGCTGGTGAGGGATGCCGGTGAGGGATGAGGGTGAGGGATGCGGGTGGCTGGGCGAGACGGCGTTGCAGCACTTGCCCCGACAGTCTGACAACACTATCCGGGGTATCTTTGCCTTAGCGGGCGAGGGACGTGAGTGAAAGATGCGAGTGAGGTGTGTGGGTTGGCCGGGGGGAGACAACGTTACTCACCACGCCGTTGACGGACAGCAGCTGGTCGCCGCGCTTGAGCCCGCCCTGCCGGTCGGCCACGCCACCGGGGATGATGCGGGAGATGTAGATGGGCGAGTTCTGCTCCTTGCCGCCCATCACGTTGAAGCCCAGGCCCTCGTCGGTCTTGGGCAGCTCGACCACGCGGGGATGCGCGTGGCCGTCGCTCGCAGCAAACGCCGCCACCGTCGCCTGTGCAGAGCGGATGCAGCGACAGGCAGGGCGCGGAGACATGGGAACGAATGAAAAGTACGCAGGGGCTTTGGGGAACGGTGGACAGATGGAAGTCAAGATGGAAGGATAAATGGTGAAATGGCAAGATGGTATGTGAACAAATTGATTGATGGGCACTTATGGAATGATGGAGAGATGTAGAAACATATGGGCAATGTACACGTCGATGAACAGCGATTTGGATGGGTGGGAAATGAATGGACAAATAGAAGGGAATATGGATGGTCAGACAGATGGAATGGGAAAAATTTATGAATGGGTTGATACGTTGGACATTTGGATTGATGGACTAAATTACACGAAGTTAGGCTAAACGATAACATAACTTAAGTATTTAAAACACTTCAACAAAATGTAAATATGCAACAACAACAAAGTAGTTGTAAAAAATAAACGTGAAAAGAATAACTGGTAAGATCGCCTCTGAAATCAATGTTTTAACATTTAAAACTACATTTACAAAGGCCAATCTGTATTCTTCAATTCACAACACAGAAGTGTCTGTTAATGCTGATGATATTGGTGGTCGGTAGAAATAAAAAACATATTTTATCCAATCTTAATATAGCCTTAAGACTCCATTCAGGAAGGGTCCTGAATTTGAGTGCTTGGCCAATTTAATCTGAATTCGTGTTTTTTTCACACGTGAGGAAACACACATACTGGGGGATAACACTCAAATATCCACACAGGGGCATTACAATCACAATTGCTGTACTTCCATCTCCTGGAATTCTCGCCGCCCAGCGTGTTGGAAGTGTCACCACACGGTACGATCTTTTCGTGAACCACTAATCCCGTCCCCCAAGTTCTGAATATTACGGACAGGCTGCCACGCACGGTGCTCGTAGATGGCTGGAGAGGACGAGGCAGAACCCTGCATCGGCTGGGCACATCCCTCCATCATTCCATAACCAATGAAGAAGACACTCGGACAGATTAAGGTGGAGAGGGTGGATGTACCTTGGCGGTAGCGAGAGCCCTCATCTCCTGGTTGCCCGTGATGTCCAGGGTCTCATAAATGTACTCATAAACCTGCGGCAGATCAACATGGAGGAGGAATATGATTATCGCACAACACCGCACCGAAGGGTGTACAACCATAAACCAAACATGGTGTTAGCCCGAGTCTAACCTTCGGACAACCATAACCTTAATTCTAAGGTTATAACTCTTAAATGTAGCCCTGAATGTTGCCCTCGCCTCACCCTAACCCTGACTTTGCATTACCATGGCACAATCCTAGGTCTTACCTAACCCTATCTTAGCTCTGTTATTGCTTAACTCTTACCAACTTGCCAAACGTATCCCTGTCCTTGCATATTGCCTATTCCTAACCGAGATCCATAAATGCTGAACCCTAAACATGAACAAAACCCAGTGCCCAAATCTTATCCCTTGCCCAATCCTTTTCGTTTCCTTTTCTAAACCTTAACACCTCGCCACCGTGGCGCACCACGGGTTCTGCACGATGGTGGATGACCACGGGGAATCTCCACCGTGGAGGGTGGCCACGAGGAGTTTTTAGAAACCCACCTCTCGCACGGCCGTGCAGAAGTCGCTCTGCAGCACCTTCTGCAGCGCCAGGATCTTGTGCGCGGGCACCTCCCCGCTGCGCTGGAGTCGCTCCAGGAGCTCAATGGCACGGGCTACGTCTGTGTCGACAGCGCGCGAGGCATGGGGGTGTGGGAGGTTAATGGGAAGAGACAGTGACAATGACAACAGCCGTAGCAGCGGCAACAACAAGACAGCAGCAATTTGATTATCCACGTCACCGTCACCACCAAACCGGGCTATGCTGGTGTCAGAGCCAGCAGCGGGCTTGCTGAGGTTTCCTGGTTGAGCGAGCCCTGGTGCCGCGTGTACGTCTCGCCCCACGGGTGTTGCTGAGGATGCTGGCTGGCAATGTTTGGGCTGCGACAGCGAGGATGGTGCACACAGCAGGGGGACCCGCGTGAGACCCTTGGCTCCCACGAG
Source organism: Lampetra planeri (assembly GCF_965212315.1). Taxonomy (NCBI): domain Eukaryota; kingdom Metazoa; phylum Chordata; class Hyperoartia; order Petromyzontiformes; family Petromyzontidae; genus Lampetra; species Lampetra planeri. Next base: position 4,053,996 of record NC_136111.1, read on the forward strand.
TGACTGTGAGCCAGGTTCATGAGTGCACGGAGTTTGATTTGGGTTGCGGGGGGGGGTAGAGTGAAAGGAAGTGGGGGATGAGGATTGAACGAAGGAGGATGAGAAGGGTGATGAGTTTCTAAGGGAAGCCTGATGAGTGGGGAGTGAGGGCAGGGTAAGGGGGGGGGGGAGTGGGGGATGAGGTGAGTAGGGTAGGCTGAGGGACGGGGTTAAAGTGAAGGATAAGGGGGTGAGTCGGGTAGTGGGGGGGGGGGGCTTCATGGCAGTGAGAGTTGAGGGATGATGAGCAGGGTAAAGTAGGAAATAAGATGGACGAGGATGAGGTGGGGTGAGTCGTGGATGAAGGTGGGGAGAGTGGGAGATGAGGGGTGGGGAGAGTGGAGGATGAGGGGTGGGGAGAGTGGGAAATGAGGGGTGGGGAGAGTGGGAAATGAGGGGTGGGGAGAGTGGGGGATGAGGGGTGGGGAGAGTGGGGGATGAGGGGTGGGGAGAGTGGGGGATGAGGGGTGGGGAGAGTGGGGGATGAGGGGTGGGGAGAGTGGGGGATGAGGGGTGGGGAAAGTGGGGGATGAGGGGTGGGAGAGTGGGGGATGAGGGGCGGGGGGAGTGGGGGATGAGGGGTGGGGGGGGGAGAGTGGGATATAAGACCCGTCATGGTGGTGAGCGTGCCTGGTAACGGGACCGTATCCCCCGCTCTCGTGCCCCTAGCCCCGGCTCTACCCCTCTGCCGCGCCCGCGCTCGCCCCGTCGCCGTGCCCGCGGCCGCCGTCGCCGCCGCCGCCGCAGAATCTGAGGCTCCGTACCGCGATCCAGCCGCAGCGGCTCTACCGCTAAGGTCGCCATCATCTTGCCAGCCTCCTCGTGACGTCCACCACCGCGCGATGACGTCACCGGCGTTGTAGTCACACTGGATTCGCGGTGACGCAATTTCTTAGATGTTACGTCGTGGGCGGGCCGGTTTGGCGGGTTTTTTTGACGTCATGTCAACGTGGAAAGAAACCAACGATGCGATGACGTCACCATTTGACGGTGACGCTCAATGTCGCTTTAAACTATTGTCATTGTAGTGCGTATTTAATGTGGCGCTGCACTCTGATGTTGTAGGAGAAAACATTAAAAAGTATATTTAATTAAGTAGAACGTGTTGTCTATATTTATTTAAAGTTGCGCATTTTGATGTGACGTCACATTTCTCAAACCCCCCCCCCCTCGTCACACATCGTCACAAATGTCTGACCCCCCCCCCCCTAGGTGCGTGACGTCATTTATGGACGGCCCCTTAAAGCAAGCGCGAGTCTGCCGAATTCGGGTCTCTTAGAGTTGCGCTTGTACCGAAGCAATGCTGCTGAAATGATGCAGTCACAGAAGGTCCGGTGGGTAATGTAAAGAACAAGTTTGTTGTTCACGTGGCGGGAAAGAAATTGAAAAGGAGGCGAAATGTCTCCCAGCGCCGTTCTGTTTATTTTGTCACCAAACGTGACGCGCTCACAACGTTTATTCACGTCACCCGCTCGGTGGCACGACGTCACTCTTCATTGGTGACGTCACTCTTCACTGGTGACGTCACTCTTTAATGGTGACGTGAAGTCCCCATTGGGTGGTCCTCCCCATGAGCTCGAGTCGCGTGGCAGCGCAGGGGGTGGGGGGGGTGAGGTGGGGGGGTGTGAGAGAGTAAGTGAGGGTGGGAGGGAGGGGGGTTGGGGGAGTGAGGGAGGGGGGTGGGGGGAGTGAGGGAGGGGGGTGGGGGGAGTGAGGGAGGGGGGTGGGGGGAGTGAGGGAGGGGGTGGGGGGAGTGAGGGAGGGGGTGGGGGGGGGTGAGGTGGGGGGGGTGTGAGAGAGTAAGTGAGGGTGGGAGGGAGGGGGGTTGGGGGAGTGAGGGAGGGGGGTGGGGGGAGTGAGGGAGGTGGGGGGAGTGAGGGAGGGGGGTGGGGGGAGTGAGGGAGGGGGTGGGGAGGTGAGGGAGGGGGATGGGGGGAGTGAGGGAGGGAGGGGGTGGGGGGGAGTGAGGGAGGGGGAGTGAGGGAGGGGGGTGCGGGGAGTGACGGAGGTGAGGGTGGGGAAGTGAGGGAAGGGGGAAGGTGCGAGGGGGCAGGGCAGGGGATCCGGTGGGAGGGAGGGGGAGTGGAGGCAGGCGGGGGGGGGGCTTAGTCTGTCATGGCCGCCGACCCGGGAGGAGGGCCGCTGCCGCTCAGCCGGCTCCAATGTTTAATTTCCTCCGCGTCGCGCTGCTCGCCGTCATGGCAGTGAGCGCGACGCGAGTCGCGGCGAGTCGCGCAAGATGCCCAGGAAGGGGAATCAGAGACAACGGCTGAAGTCGCGCGGCGGTGGCGGCGACTCGTGCGGGGACGCCGGTAACGTTGAGGAGAGAGGCGCGCGAGGGGCGGGGTTAGGGGGGGGGGAGGGGCACCGGGGAGGGGGTCACGTGTCAACGCGGCCATCTTGGTAAAGGAGGTTTTTTTTTTAAACTTAATATTTGTACTGGAGGAATCCGATGAGCTATTAAGCTCTTCTCCCCCCACCTCACACAGATGAAGAGATATTGTTTGTGTTCTGCTCAAATGTTCCGTTGAGGCGGTGCTCGTGCCCTGTCCAACAGCCATCGGCCAGTGGTGGAAAGTCCGCATATGGTAAGGGCGGGTACAGTACAGTACATTTCGTAAAAAAAGGAAAATATATAATGGGCGACGTTTCGGCCGATGTCCCTTCATAGCACATTGGTAAGATAATTATATCCGAAAGGCTACCAATGTTTGACTGCCTCACCAAGTGGATACTTTATTTCTATTATTTATGTTTACCTACGTGACTTTACCGAAAAAAACTGAGTGAATCCTTGCAGTCACGAAAGCTTCAAATGTAGAATATTCTTGGTTCTTTTGGTAAAGTCACGTAGAAGGGAAATAATAAAAATAAAACAATAAAATTATCACGACGTTTTGATTGCAACACAAGCAATCATCAGGTGTTGAAACCCACAGCAAGAAAATGTTTTTGCTGTGGTTTTGTGAAAAAAAATTATTTCTGTGGTTTTCACACCTGATGATGATTTGCTTGTGTTGTAATCGAAACGTGATAATTTTATTGTTTTATTATTTCCCTTCCACGTGACTTTACCGAAAGAACCAAGAATATGAATCCCTGCAGTCACGAAAGCTTTAAACCACTTAGAACATTTACAATTCAGAGTGTACGGCGCCGTTGGCATCCAGACGATGGTCACGAGGATGCCTTACACAGAACAATATTAGCTGGCTTCATCTCCGCAATTGGCTAACAGCAGTTGTTTGACCGGTTTATGGTGGTGAAAATGTTATTTTAATAAAATAACCATTTTCTTTGGGTCTTTTTGGTAAAGTCACGTAGATAGGTTCAAAGAAAATAACAAAAAAACTACGACGTTTCGATCGCAACACAAGCGTTCGTCATCAGGAAGAAAAAAGAGGGGGAAAGCTGCTGATGCAGTCCGTTTTAAAGGTTTCAAATGTGTGTAGCTCAAGGGTCATAAACGCAATCACCATCAAGATCGTTGTGGTTAATGATTATGCAGTTTTGCCGTGGCGTGTTATCTACGGTCCGTGCAAATAATATGACAAACACCCATTGCATCAAGTATAACGTGTTGCCGATCCAGAACAGTAACTTTATCTGTGTAACTCACCATGCGAATGAAGGAAAATCAAACAGAAACAATTCCATTTAATTCAATAACTTGAATGTGAGAGCAAATCTACAACATCTCCACAACATTGTGGAATTTGCTCTCCAACACACCGGTGTGCTGCACTAGTTACGAATCGGCATGTTCCGTTCACGCGACAAACCTTACTAATTAGCTGTGTCGGGTGGTGGCGGGTTTAACGACACACATTTACGCGATCTAACCAACAAAAAAACCTACATGGAATGCAGTTTTTGTGTACTAAACTTGACTGCCAAAGGGACACTGGCGGTTGGAATCTGTAGGCCATGAGACTGATTTTAAATGCCCCTCTACAGCACTTAGTAATAATATCTTACTGTGGGATAGCTCTGTATTGGAATGTAATTTCGTAAATGTCAGCACCGCCCTAAGAAGGCCACATTCATGTGCGATGCCTCTACTTAAATTCGACGATGTTACCCATCATAATTTAAGACCCCACCCCCCTCCCTTAGCAAACATCCTACTATAGGAAAGCTCCAATTAGATGTGGTGTCATTAATCAACTCCCATAACTTAAGCAGGCAATCTCACTGTGGGACACCTGTGCGTTTGAACTTTACAATCCGTCCAACGTGTGTTTGACGCGACATGGGTTGACGTGTCTGTGTGTGTGTGTGTGCGTGCAGTGACCGTCGCGGACTTCGCCAACACAGACCCTGCGGTGGTAAAGTCCGGGCGGGTGAAGAAGGCCATGGTGAACGCCATACACAAAGAAGGTGAGAACACCGTGGTTGAGGTGTGGTCTCTTCAGAACTGTGGACTTGGGCAGTCGTCTGTAGCTGTGTGTGGCTGGCTCTCTGTCGCCTGGGACTCTCCGTTACCCCAGACATTCGAGTTGTCACTCTCTTACCCCTCTTCAATTCCAAGCTCAAGACCTTCCTCTGCTCTATTTTATGACCGAGTCTCTCTCTTGCCATGAAGTAAATGGTCTGCCTCCTTTCCCCAGAATACAAATGACCCGATACAAATGCCTTGTTGTAATATTACGCTACCATGCTGCGGAATGACTTTTGGAAAGTCCATTCAGCCAAATAACTATGCAGAATTTATCAACGATTAAAGTCTGCGTGAATATTTTGAAACATGTCTCTAACGGTCAGACATTAAGAATGAACCCTGAGAATCTTCAAAATGTCTGGAAAGTTATCGTACATTTTCTAGGAACCCTGTGTCTACACGGCGTGAGCTTGTGCTCGTAATAGACTTGGCACGTTCGTTACGTCTGCATTGCTGAGCAAAGGGAAGCTATTGCATCATTCGGTGTGTGTTTTTTATAGGGAGCAGTGGTTTTATAGGGAGCAGTGGAGGAGCGTAGCTGCAATGATGATTTGCATGCACTGCTATGAATGTAGCGACTTGAATTTGATTCCTGGCCACTGCTATCTTTAGTGACGGGTGGTATCGGAACCACTTTCTAGGCCTCTCCCACATCAAATCGTATTAGCGATCTATGTGTCAATCGACACTCTGGATGCCCTTCGTAAGGAAATGTTCCATCTCAAGTGATATTAAAGGTGAAATATGGAAATATGTGTCGGCCATAAATGAGCACCTGGTGTGGTGTATGCCCCTTTCTTTAGAACTGCTTTTTGTGTTGAGTTTGTTGTCCTTTCCCCGGATCCTCCGATTGGCACAGTTGGCTATGTATGGTGCGAAATAAGTTTGACATACATACACATACGTATAAATATCAGCACTGGAGAGATGAAGGCGGCCATGTTTGGTACCAAACCACCGCCCCTTGTGCTGTTCTGGTCTTCATAGGTTCTTGCTATAACCATGGGTGGAAAAAACCCGATAGAACCAATTAAACCGGATTTCTCCCAATCTCAGATGATCGGGTTTAATATAAAAGACAAACCCGATTGTAAAAAACCCGACTGTGCCACCCTTGGCTATAACAGCCCTTGTCCCAATAGGCTGTGTAGGTTATACAGGAGATGTTTGTCTTTGTGCGTGGTTTGTGTCCCAGCAAAGCTGCTGTGTGGCTTGGAGGCGTCGATGGTGCCTGTGACGGGGGTTGGCGCGCAGCTGGGCGATGCCGGCCTCTGTGACTCGGACGACACGGACTGTGCCGACTTCGGAGAGGAGTTGTCGCAGTCCCAGCATCACGCCAACGCCAAGAGCCGCAAGAAGAGAAGCAAGCCGGCCAGCAGTGAGCCCCTTCAGTTTCTTCCTGCGCGATGGCTCACGAGCCGTTTACATTAAGGGCTGCTGTGATACGACGATGTTGCAATATATCGTGCGATGTAAGGTCTACGGCGATAATCGTATTGTCTGCTTTGCAAAACATCTTCATATCATTGCTCCATTAGATGCATTTTATTTTCTGGCAAAATATTTTTGCGAAATGACAAACGCAATAATTCAAGATGTAAACAGACGGCTATACTACCAATTAAACATGCTTCTGTTAGTGCGTCGCAACTAAACAACGCTTTCTTTTTACAATGTTCCCGCTGTGTAGAGGCAGAGGACCATGGTGACGAGGGAGGGCAGGAGTTCCCCATGGATCTCTGGCTGCTGCTGGCCGCGTACATCCGGCCCGAAGACGTGGGCCGCTTCGCACTCATCTCCAAGCGCGCGTGGTTCGTCACGTGCACCACGGTCTTCTGGGCTCGCCTCTACCGCAGGTGGGGCCTGGCTGGAGGGCTTCGCGTGTGATGTCAAGAGGGTGTCACAGTGGCGAGATGTTGAACTACCTCGCCTCGTGTGCAGGAGCTCGTGGGTTCGATCCCCAACCTTTTGACGCCTGTTGTATATTTGGAGTTTGCGTGTTTTCTCTCCCCGTGGTCACGTGTATTTTTCTCCGGGTCCTCTGGTTTTTTTCTTTCACATTCAGAAACTTGAGTTTATATTATTCGCTTGCTATGAATTTCAAATTTTTACACTCATGTGGGTAAAATGCAATATTAAATATTGTACGTGTTAATGCTAACTTATGGAGCATGCATTAACTATATAATATTTTAACTGCAGTGTGAATATGAACTACGGTACAAAAACGTGCTGCTACTGTACACAAACTTGTTCTTACACAACCAACAACGTTTCTAATTGGGAGTTGTTTATACATTGAATAATTTTTATTCCAAAACAAACGAGAACTTAAAACCGTAGTTTAGTGGGACACATTACCGAATGCCCCCTCACTGGTTCCACTCCTTGACTGCACATAGGTCAAGTTTCTTTTTGTCATGCGAACTCAAGCTGTGCAGCAAAACTGCTTTGCCTATGTTCAATATTTTCATGCATAAGTCTTGTATATGTGTGAAACGCTTATTGTGCACTTCATCGTGAATGCTGGTAGTCATCCACGTGAAATTGGCTTTATAGTGAAGGATGTAATCTTCGATTTAAAACTTTCGTGACTGCAGGGATTCATCTTCTTGGTTCTTTCGGTAAAGTCACGTAGAAGGGAAATAATAAAATAAAAAAAATAAAACATTCAATGCAATTTGTATTATGTTTTATTTTTATTATTTTATTATGTTTTATTTTTATTATTTTATTATTTCCCTTCTACGTGACTTTACCGAAAGAACCAAGAAGATGGATGTAATCTTGTTCACCCCCTGCATAAAGAACTGGGGTTGGTTGCAGAGTTGCCCATCAATCTCTAGGGTTTTTCTAATGTCAATTTCTGACAAAGGGGCAATTTGTGCACTGCACCGGCCCTCTTGGGTGCATGCTAACAGCGCCCACCCCGGCAGCCTGTGCAGGTTTCACGCGGGACGTTTGCGTTCTGTGCGCGCGCAGATACTATCACCGCGGTGCGGAGTTGCCCGCACGCCTGCAGCTCGAGGAGGTGGCACGGTGCCAGCGCGGCCTCAAGGCCAACGTGGTGCGCTCGCTGTGCCACCTCTACGAGCCCTTCCGCAGCCGCGTGCAGGACCTGCCCCCACTGCCCGACAGCACGCCCGACACCCTGCAGCAAGCCACAGTACGATAGTGCACAAGCATGCCCCGACACCCTGCAGCAAGCCACAGTACGATAGTGCACAAGCATGCCCCGACACCCTGCAGCAAGCCACAGTACGATAGTGCACAAGCATGCCCCGACACCCTGCAGCAAGCCACAGTACGATAGTGCACAAGCATGCCCCGACACCCTGCAGCAAGCCACAGTACGATAGTACACAAGCATGCCCCGACACCCTGCAGCAAGCCACAGTACGATAGTGCACAAGCATGCCCTGACACCCTGCAGCAAGCCACAGTACGATAGTGCACAAGCATGCCCCGACACCCTGCAGCAAGCCACAGTACGATAGTGCACAAGCATGCCCTGACACCCTGCAGAAAGCCACAGTGCGATAGAATATAAAATCTAAAGTGCATGTTGTTTGGATGTCCACTGGGTCAGTAATTTGCCCTTTCAGTCCCCATAATCTGTATGAAAGTCATCGTTTTCTTACTGGTAGGAACCTCCTGGTTACACCAGCCCACAGGGGATTACTGTGTCCGTCCGTCGTGCAGGGAGGGGCTGGGTGGGGAGGGATGGGAGGGTGGGGAGGGGCTGGATGGGGAGGGTGGGGGGTGGGGCTCGGTGGGGACGGGCTGGTCACCCCGTGGTGCCCTTATAAAACTCAACATTTAACCTACTCACGCCGGCTTGTGCCCGCCCTCACAGTCGGGCATATTTGCGGAATACACCACGCCGCCGTTGACCCTGGCCATTGACCGAGCAACCCAACGTTCCTACCAGCTCCCTCCGCAGGAATGTGTTCATAACTTGGCTGTCGAATGGACACAACTCAAATGAAATTCGTTGCTTCGTCTGGGAGTGACATTGCACGTTGGTTTTCTGTGCTCTTGTTCTGCTGTCTGCCCAAGTGCCTCATGTCATGGCACAAAAGGGTGAACTGCAGCACACACAGCCAGGAGCAGCACAAGTGGGAGTTCAACTTCAAATTTAGAAAACAGGTGAGATCCAGAACTCTGCAGCACTGGCTTCCAAGAGGCTGAATTTTCACCAACTCGCTCACGAGTGACATTCCTGAGGTGTGAGTGATGTACAGTGTTGATTCTTGTGTAGTTATTGCAGATTTATAAATCAAAATGACTCAACCATTTGATTGCCGCGTCGTTGACATTGAAATGTACATGTAGCTTGTGAGTCAAGTCCTAGATATGGGCTGACTGCTTGTTCATCCCTTTGGGAAATGAACAATGATCATCCAATGGGGAGATAAAGCCCTCACCACCAAGGGAATGGGGAATTTCCCCCCAATGGATCTGAGCTGCCAAAGCACCACCACCTTTTTCAACTATGCAGTGCGGATTGCAACTAGAAACATTACCCTCAGTAATTTGATAGTAGTGATGGTTAAGAGGTTTGTACACTGTACTGAACTCTGACCTGAGTTTTATTACTGTCCATGGCTAAAATCAGTGGCGAGTGGTATTTGAACTGGTCCTGTCACCCCCCCCAGCCCCCTCATCAACCCACATTGCCAAGTGTGGTGAAGTCAAACGACCCCCACCCATGTTTCAAGACAGTGAGCGGATGCCATCATCAAGCAGTGGATTAACAAATGGCATTTAAATTGCTATTCTTTGGGTCAAAGAAAATAACAAAAAACTACAACGTTTCGATCGCAACGCCAGCGGTCGTCATCAGCCTGATGCGATCGAAACGTCGTAGGTTTTTGTTTTTTTCTTTGAACCTACCTACGTGATTTTACCGAAAGACCCACACAATATGAATTCCTGCAGTCACGCAAGCTTTAAGTCACGGCATTTAAATGACATTGCTAAATATAACATCTACATCCAAGCAAAATGTGTCGTGCGTGCGTATGCAATCGTGACGATTCATCGAATCGCAGAGGCGGCGGTGGAATGACGCATGCGTGCGGTGGTCGGTGTTGTGCTGACGCAGGCGGGGACGGGGCCGACGCCCAGGGGGGTGGCACGGCCAGCCCTGGCAGTGCCGCGCGAGTACCAGGGGGTGAGCGAGAACGCTGACGGCGACTGCTGCCTGCTGCAGGTGACGGTGCTCAACTTCATCCTCGTGCCCGTCGTCATGGGCATGACGCTCTCGCAGGTAAGGGAGTGGCGGGGGGGGAGCACCCTTATTTTATTGTCTGTATTTGCGTTGCGCACTACAATTGTAGTAAGCATTGGGCTTGCATTGTTTATTGTGCTTAAATTGTGCATGTGTATTGGATTTACATTGTACGTGTATTGTATATGCACTCTACATGTGCTTGGATTGTTTGTGCGTTGTGTTGCTATTGTGCGTGTTGACTTGAAAGCTTTCGTGACTGCAGGAATTCATACTCTTTGGGTCTTTCAGTAAAGTCATGTAGATAGAAAAAAAATTATATCTGCGTGAGTTTACCGAAAGACCCAGAGTATTGTGCATGTACTTGTTGTTTGCGTTGTGCCGCGTATCGTATTCCGCACATGTTGACAATGCGCACGTTCAGCTCGTGCCACGTATCGTGCTTGCGTCATGTGGTGCGCTCGTGCCGTTTGCCCGTTGCGTGCGCAGCTGATGATCTCCGTGAGCACCGACATGCGGCACCACCGCGTCAAGCTGGCGTTTGTCGACTCGCCAGCTCCGCGCGGGCGGACGCGCCGGCGTATGGACGCCGGTCCCCTCGTCGTGCTCGACCCCGTGTGCAGCGTGCGCATCCTGCCCTGGTGGCACCCACTCTACCCCTACTGACAGGGTCGCGCGCGGGAGGGAGGGAAGGGATGGCAGGGGGAGAGGCAAGGAAGGCGACGAAGGATAAAGGCGAGGCAGAGTAGAACGGGCACCACCAGGACAGCGTGCGCATCCTGTCCTGGTGGCATCCGCTCTACCCCTACTGACAGGGTTGCACGGGGAAGGAACGGGATGACGTGGTGGGGGCAGGGGGGTACCTATAGAGGAGGAAGGATAGACAGGCAAGGAAGGATCGAGTCCAGAAAGGCCAGAGGGGGTATAAGAGGACTGAGATAGGGAGATTGAAGACATAATTGGGGAGAAACCTAGAATTAGGGGATGATACTGTGGGAGAGGAAGGAATGGCATTTTGGAAGCCCTATATGCCATCCACATGTTTTGTTTTATTTTCATCGCATGGTTTGCACTCATGAATAGTGAGTGTGCCCTTTTTTTTCCCCCCAAGTGTGAAACGGTACCTCTACTTTTCCTTGAGGCCCCACCATTAACTACAACACACACGGCTGTAATATCTCATTGCCTCTGCATTCGCCCAACCTGACTGGGTAAAGGTGTGTACACGTGTAGATTTTTGTTTGCAAAACAGTTATTGTTAGTTTTAACTAGAACACAGGAATGAAGATGTCCCAAACGATCTTTGATGAGGTTGATTGTGCGGTATAGGTTGGCCCAAGCCAGGATGTGAAAGCTGCCTTAATATCATTATGGATTGAACAATTTAATCGGATGGGTCAACTGTGTTACTCAGAATGTCACAACACACAAAGGTCATGCGCTGTTCAAGTCTTGTTGATTCTTGTCTTGGTCTCGGAAAAATCATAACTTTGTTCAACACTCTTGGTGATATTAAGTTGTAAAAATAATTCTACATGTGTACATACCCCAAGACTGATTTGCATTGACTTTTATATAAAAATATATATCGTGGACAGCTTCCTCCATTTTTGAAGAGGTGATTCAGGAGCGATGCAAATCACAAAGCAGTATTAGTTCACACGTAGGATCTCGATAATTGTTTTTTTACCCTTCTATCTGGCAACAAAACTGACACCTTTTTTACACAGAATCATGTTTGCATAGACCACAATACCTGCAGCCATAATGCAAACAAAAAACAGGTATTGTGGTCTATGCAAACATGATTCCTTGTAAAAAAAGGTGTCAGTTTTGTTGCCAGATAGAAGGGTAAAAAAACAATTATATTTTTTTACTGGCAAATGAGGTTCCAATGACGTAGGATCTCGCGACCAATATTATTCATGAGGTTTTTTGTGTTAGATTGCGTACATATGAATGTCGTTAAACCCGTCACAATCTGGCTGTCGTCTGATGATGCCGGTTGTAATTACTGGGGAAAGGTTGTACTCGAATTGTACATTTTGTGGATTTACTCTCCAACACACCGGTGTGCTATACTAGTAACGAATTGGCACGTTTTGTTAACGTGAACAAACCTTACCGATTGGCCATGTGGAGTGTTGGTGGGTTTAACGACATTTTTTTTCATGCGATCTCACCCAAAAAAACCTATGGACAGTATCAATTGCCTGTTGCAAATCCCTACATCACTTTTCTTTGCAGAATATCATGGCTTGCTGGGTCCACACAATGACCGGAGCAAGAGACTTTTTATTGATTCTGCCACTTGCCACACGGAGTTGGAAGTGAATTGTATAGTGGGAGGCTCCACTGCTAATTAAATTGGGGAAGCATTGTTTACCACTTTGAATTCACTTTGTAATGTAAATTGTAAGGAGTACAAGGTTGAATGTGGTCCGGAAAATCCAGTTATTGTTAATATGGGAAAATTGTTACTGGAAAGTGCATTGATCAAAGCGTTGTTCGTATTGCAAACACTTAGAATTATTTGACCAAACTCATTTTACGCCTTCTCGTGCACATCATTTGGATGAGATTTAAGGCCTTCGCCTAAAGTGAAGCACTTACAATGTGGATGAAACGAAGCCACCGAGACACTTTTACAGTTGGAGCTGGGGGCTTAAGGCATTAACGCTGCTGCTTGAGACAAAGTGTCCCCTTGCTGATACATTAAGAGTACTATTAAACGACTTCGGGAATCCCCCGTCAGTAGAAATTCCACATTCCTAGTGGGGCCAAGTTTCAATGCAAATCGTGGTACCCGATTTCTCAAACCAGCCCTTAACAATGCACTTATTGTATAATATGTACATAAAGGATGGTATTAAGAGAATACATCAAACATTGATAATTGATTTGACACATGTTCCCAAGCCTCTATAACCACTTGTATATATTACATTATGGCTGCAGTGGGCTGTGGTAAATCATTGGGCTTAGAATTGTTTTATGTCAAATTCAATTACATTTGACTTGGCCTGTTGACGTGCAGTCTGATTTTATAGGATGTTGATCATGTCTCATCACAGAAGTTATACCCATCTTAATTTAGGAGCTTTCGTGACTGCAGGAATTATTCTTTGGTTCTTTTCGGTTAAGTCACGTCTAAAAATAAAATAATAAATTAAAATAACATATTACGACGTTTCGATTGCAACACAAGCAATCATCATCAGGTATAAAAGAAATAGCAACAAAAAATCTAACTAGAAAACTATAGACAGACATACAAGCAGACAGACATCACAACGGCAGAGAGAGGACACACTCTTTGTGCCGATGTGTGTCCTCTCTCGTGTGCCGTTGTGATGTCTGTCTGCTTGTATGTCTGTCTATAGTTTTCTAGTTAGATTTTTTGTTGCTATTTCTTTTATACCTGATGATTGCTTGTGTTGCAATCGAAACGTCGTAATGTTATTTTAATTTATTATTTTATTTTTAGACGTGACTTAACCGAAAAGAACCAAAGAAGTTATACCCATATTCATGCATTACTCACATGAGTGTTGGATAGTGGTAATTTCCCATTTCTTATGGCCGGGATTTGTGTAAACCCACTTTTCAAAGTGGCATTCATATCCACCTCGGAGGGGTAATGTTTACCCCAACCGGGATTTGAACTCATCTTCTGAATAGTTGGCTATGTATGGTATGAACATTTTTCAACATACGCGCCACCCAGCTGATAACCAGGACATTATCACAAAGGAGCCTCAAGTGAAAATTAACTTCGACACCGGAGGAAGCTTTGCAGATCCACTTCTAATTCATCCACGCAAAGCAGCACAGTTAAGTGCATATGAAATGTTTATTACTAAAGAGTTAATCTGGTTTGCGTTTGTAGATAATTGAATGAGTAATCGACTACAACGTTTACACAAGCACCGACAATGTTGCAAGTTTCAGGTTATACAGGGTGACCCAAAAAAAACAGGCCCCAACTCTAATTAGGCCCCGTTTCTTAGTGTTTTGTCCGAATGAAATGAAACTTTGGTCATAACTAGTTTATTATATTCAAAACATCAAATCAAAACACTAGGGTCTTTGGCCTTTTTCTCTCTGTTCTACAGCATGTGTTCTAGATGGCCTCCATTTAGCTCCATGCATTTCTTGAGGCGCAGCACGAAGTTGTCCATGACGTTCTTACAGACTGAATTGGTAATGGCTCTCATCTCCTCCCTGATGGTTTCCTGGAGTTCCGTGATGTATTTTGTATGGGCAAGCCCTGATATCATTCACCAGCACTCTCCTGCAAGTCTCACGGGACATACCGAGGGACTGACTTCGCTTACGCACAGAGCGTTTTGGACTCTGCTGGAGAGACTCTCTCACTCTTTCGACCAGCTCGGCTGTTCGCTTCTTGGGACGTCCCGAGTGGCTTGGACGGTTCTCACTGGCAGCGTTAAGGTTCTCGACGGTCCCATACTTCTCGAAGTGGGCCACCCAGTTCTGAATTCTGCTTTTGGATGGAGCCTTTTCACATTCGAACTGACGCATGAAACTGTCCTGGGTTTTCTTGAACGAGCCTGTCTTGTAGTAAAATTTAACACAGTGTATTCTTTGTCCCAGCTCCCACTGGGGTCTTGGTGTACTCACTGTCGTTGATTCTGCCATGTCCTGTAAAATAAGGGCAATCGGTGAATAAATAAAGGAGATATCACAAAGTGTACACGGGGCCCGTTTTTTTTGGGTCACCCTGTACTACACTTGTGTAAGTCTGGAGATTCGGGCTATGCATTGCAAGGGTACTTACTTACCTTAGGATGAGTTGCATTCTCCTGGCACTTTCATAATTAGGCATGCAATGATTAAGATGTTTTACAATGCATTAAAGTGTACATTCATCGATTACTATGGATCAATCATTTACATGAATGGTATTGAAGCAGAGGTGAGAAAATGGAAACAAATATTTTAACCAAATTGTGACATTGGCAGTCAGTCCTGAGCTATATTCAGACCTTTTTAGGGCAGGTACTGGGAAAGTTTAGCAAACTCCCATTTTTCACAAGCACATTGGAGCAGAGTCTGGTTTTCTGGGCACCAGATTGACCCATTTGTTTAGTGGAAAACAGGTATTTGCAGCACATGAAGTGATGTCAAAAGTGCTAAAAAAAAATCCACAAGTTTGAGGTGAGAATTCCAAAATCTGTATCGGTTGGCAGCCTAAACGTTGTAGCACTTAATGAGATTATTAAAGGAGTTGTAACTGGTAAATATTTTCACTGCAGAGATTTTTGGGTTAGATCGCATAAATACACAGCCAACTGGTAAGGGTTGTCACGTAAACAGAACGTGGCCAATTCGTCACTAGTACAGCACTAGTGTGTTGGAGAGCCAAGCCACAACATTTACTAACAGAGTACGACGTTGGTTTTAATGACATATTTGTATGCCATCTAACCCAAAAATCTCTGGTAATCTGTAATACAAGACATAGCTTTTTATTTTTTAAATAAAACCCATGGAACACTGCCTTTTGAACTTTTAATAATGATCAAGTGAACATTGTCCATGAAAACAAAACATTTAAATGGGAAAGTGGGGTACAAAATACAATCTACATTACATTCAGTGCAGAAAACCTTTACAAAGTAAAATAACCCCAACAATTAATACATCCAGTGTAAAACAATTTTGCTCTTTGTAGCAGCAGCCTGCAAATGTTGCAAATACATTTCCATGGTTCAGAATAAAGATAATCTAAACTTGGTGCCTAATGTAGCAGTTCTGTACATCTCAACACTAAGAGCTCTTTTTGCTCGGTCAATCTTTTACAGTAAATCAAATTAAGATGTTCCTCCTACATTCCTGCATCAGTCGTTCTTGACATCCATTTTCTCCACGACAAATGTAACGTTAAACTACATCCGTAAGGTAAAGTTGCATCCCGACAATTGCTCGCTCAAGACATTTCTGGCAAAAGGACCTCCACGAAATGGAGATATTGGGTATGTTGGCCTAATCTTTCAGGATTAGAATTTCACCTTTTAACTCGGTATGAGTTTTTCTTGCTCCGTTACTTTAGTATTTTTCACTACATTTTCAACGTTTACATTTTCCTCCCTTTCAGCATTTTTACTCCGGAATTTCTATTCCTTGGCAACTGCATTAAATACTACACTATACATTAGATGATTAGAGTAAACAGTACAGTAGTTCAAACTTGATTTGAAGCTTTCGTGACTGCCGGAATGACTCTTTGGTTCTTTTGGTAAAGTCACGTAGAAAGAAAATAAATTAAATAGAATACGACGTTTCGATTGCAACACAAGCAATCATCAGGTAGAACTAAATTTGAGAGACAAGCAGAGAGACACAACATAGACAGAGTGGTCTCCGTGCATCTCTGTAGCTATTTACCGAGTTAAAAAATGGCCCGTTTAATTCTTCATCGATATCTTCCACGACACAACAAATACGAAGCTTGTGAGAATCTCCGGATATATTGAGCTGGAATGGCCCTCCAGTCAACAGAGCCACCAACAGCCTGAAATGATACACAGTACAAACGAGTTTAGAACCTCGACAATTAAGCTATTTAGACTGGTCTTTGGCAAATCATACAGTATCCATAGTTTCAACTCAGCCCTTGGTAGATACACACAGCCCAGTCTCAGGTACAATAGTCCATTAGATCACACGGCACCGAAGCTCGTCAGATTTGCGCAGTGTTTGTCATCACGGACTGGGCTGGGCTCTCACCTCGAGCTCAATTTTAGTTCCATTCACGAACCGCGTGTATGGGTTGTTGTTGTTGTTGTGTGTGAACTGTATGTTGTGGGTAATTGCGTTTGTGTGTGTGCGCGCGCATGTGAGGAGCCATCGCACAGGGTACCCCACGTCTCCACGGGTCCTGTCGGCAGATTCCTCTCCCCTTTCACGGGTGTTTCTCTCCGTGGCCACACGCATGCCAGACCCCACGGTTCAGTCGGGGCCAGGCGAGTAGCGAGAGCCACGGGCAACAGAGCTCACGACGTTACAGGCGTACTGCTGCTACCAGTAGCCAACACGGGCAGAGAAAACTTATCGTAGCTGGTTTAAATACTGCACACGATGTAACGTTTTTATTTCGATAACCATTCTCTGACAAACATACGGTAGCGCTATTGTTTAAATCACGCTTCCCCAAAATGCATGTCCACCGCTACCTTGCCGTCGTATATATTTGTGATAAAATAAAATGCTCCTTAAAATCAAAAGGCGGAAATTCCGAAGGATAGTACCGCGACTAAAACTTCCAAGAACGAAACTTGAGTGCAAACACGAACGGACTATAGTTTGTATAAACACACAGTGTGGATGCGACGTGTAAATATATCGCTAGAAAACCTACGTAATGTTCCACTTTAAACGTTGAACATTTTCACCCGCGGCCTAGTCAGAAAGGCTCCGTTGGATAACACAAACCAAACGCCGGGTAATAAAGTTAAGACCACTTTAACCAACGCGCTACGCAACGCATTACAAAGTTTACACGATCGACGGCATGCATGAACGCGTTGACAACAACGGAGCAACGTGGATGTATTTAAACAGCAACGCCAGAGGAATAATCCCCCCACGCCTCACCGTGCAGCACGCGTGCCATCACCAAATGGGAAACGGAGCGGGTCTTGGTGGACCGTGACGTCTTCTTAAAGTGCGACAGTTTAATAGGGGCGGCCATCTTGCACAGGGAACTTGTGGGTAATAGGCGGCCATCTTGCAAAGGAACCTCCGGGTAATGTGCGGCCATCTTGCACAGGGACATTGTGGACAATTGGCGGCCATCTTGCAAAGGGATCACGTGGGTAATGGCCGGCCATCTTGAAAAGGAACCTCGTGGGTAATGGGCGGCCATCTTGCACAGGGAACTCGTGGTTAATGGATAGCCATCTTGCACAGGGAACTCGTGGTTAATGGATAGCCATCTTGCACAGGGAACTCGTGGGTAGTGGGTGGCCATCTTGCACAGGGAACTCGTTGGTAATACGCGGCCATCTTGCACAGGGACCTCGTGGGTAATGGGCGGCCTTTTGCAAAGGCACCTCGGCCATCTTGCACAGGGGACTCGTGGGTAATGGGCGGCCTCTTGAACAGGGACCTCCTCAGTAATGGGCGGCCATCTTGCACAGGAAACACGTGGGTAGTCCACGGCCATCTTGCACAGGGACCTCGTGGGTAATGGGCGGCCACGTTTGTAAAGGAAATCCAATGCGATTGTTAGTGATTCAAATTCCCTAGGTTTAGATCGTCCACGAAGTTCACGGTCCACCCTAAACCGCATCCACTGCACACACACCATGGCAGACGCGGACACCATGGCAGCTGCGAAAAAAAAATCCTCCGACTGTGGTCATCCAGAACACACCATACAGCAAATAACGATGCAATGATGCGTTTGCCTGCCTTGACCGCATGAATGTAAAATTGTAGTTGTTGCTCTGTATCTAAATCAGCCATACGTAAGAAAGGTAAAGGGAATCCTGCTATTTAACTTCCTGTGGGTGGCCATCTTGGTTAAGGGAAACCTGATATTACACTTCCGGTTGGTGACCATCTTGGTTAAGGGAATCCTGATTTTTAACTTCCGGTGGGTGGCCATCTTGGCTCAGGGAAGACGACGTTAGCCAATTACGTTTCAGGCCCCTCACCATCAAAATATAATTTGCATATGATTCGAAAACTAAAAATATGTATTCTTCCACACGTTAACTGTATTACTGTATCTACCGTTACCATGACTCATGTATGCACATTCCGTTTGCAAATCCACTGCCGAGGAATTCCCCACACACACCTTGCAGGCGGAGTGAGTTTAATTTAACCATACTTCACCAAACTGGTCATTACGGGTTGGTGAAGTTGGGAACAACACAGTACAGTACAGAAAATCAATGGATTTTTCTTGCACTGCCCTCTACTGCCCAACAATGCCGCTTACACATGCTTTTATAGTCATCAATCCAAGCATTTTATAGGCTCAGGACTGATTAGCTTGAGGCGACGGGATGATGGATTTAAGAACATTTATGAGTATTTATGAATCTATTAATTCATAGCTCCACTTGCAAAATGATTCGTTGCCTCCACCACTGGCAAAGTGGATATTCATGATTAAGGCAGCTATGTAGCTTTGGGGGATATTGTCCATGATCAATCGACTGCTGGATGAATGCCTCCCCAAGCCATTGGCCATGCCTCAGTTCAGAAATGCAGCAATCCATCCAGATGTGGCACATGGCTCCATCATCGCTGCACGGCTGTCTTTCTTTCTTTCTTCCAATCGCAGCGGCAGCCTCCGATTACGAACACACCACCAGTGTATGGAAACATGATGAAAGTCACACGTTACTCCAGAAGCCTACCTAACCCTTGCAGCCACGCGTCTGCACAGATTGCCAACACACACATTTGGTGTAAGGTTTTAATGAAAGTGAAAATGCTCCAACGACAACGGCACGTCATCCCGTTTCATCGCGCAACAGACGTAAATGATACAAAACTAGTGTATTTGCGGTAGAGATCTAACTAATGAACCTAAGATTATACATTTTAGTGTTCGCAAATTACTTGCTAGGCTTGTGTCCGAACCCCGTTCGCCATCAGACTTTCGCTAGAGATGTCTACATTGTCTGCACGGTTGTCTTTTAAGGGGGCTCATAATGGGCAGTGTCAGAGTACTAACCAGTCACGAAACTCATCACCTCGCTTGCTTACGCTCTCGGACTAAATTGCGTGCTGAAGCTCAGGATTCAAATGTAGGATTTCAAACGGTGCTAATCAGTAAATGAAATAAATGAATACAACTAAATTAAATCACGACGTTTCGGGCGCAACACACGCTTGTGTTGTGCCCGAAACGTCGTGATTTAATTTAGTTGTTTTCATTTATTTCATTTATTTTCTACCTACGTGACTTTACCGAAAAAAACAAAGAGTATGAATCCTTGCAGTCCCGAAAACTTCAAATCTAGAATTAGGTGCCAATCAGGTCAATGCCCTATGGCCAGGGTTCCCAAAAGCCACGGCGCTTCGGAACAAGGGTCAACTGCTGTACGGACATGCTTAGAAACAAGTGAACTACTCTACATATTTTTCATGGAATATTAAAGGTCCTTCAGCTCATCTGGCCGCAACCCCCAGAAATTGTACAGTTCGACATTCAACGGCAATGTGGAAACAACTTGTGGAATGTAAACGATCCTGCGAGATTAAAAAAAGAAAATGGAACAAAGCAAAGTGCTGTGTTTCCATTGTCTAACATTGACCAAACTTGCAATAAAGTAGATGCAGCATTTTTTAGTTTTACAATCATCTGCAAAGTTATGAAATAATATACGTATATTTATCGAATACCGACAATGGACTTTACTTAGTACTTTATTATAGTTGAAAATACATATTTGAAAGTGTTTCCCGACAGTAACATACATGGGGGGGGGGGGGGGGGCGGGGGATTCGAATCTTCATATACGATTCTGATCCAGTGATGGAAATTACACGTTATTGTGGCTGGGGGCAGTCTCAGAAAATGCATCCTATATTAGTATCGTCATAATCATCAGCAGCCATGAACAATCAACTGTTGGATGAAGGCCTCTCCAAGCCATCCTGCAACGTAACGATTGTAATGCTTAAGCATAGTATAAAACAAAACTTATTGAATATTATATGCTTGGTTCTTTCGGTAAAGTCACGTAGAAGGGAAACAATACAATAATACAAATATAAAACAATAAACTTCTCACTAGAATTTTATTGTTTTATATTATAGAATTGTATTGTTTTATATTTTTTATTATTTACCGAAAGAACCAAGAATATTGAATATTATAAAGCTATATTATAATGGATTTATTTAGATTTTTGATTTCAATGTAAAATCGGCTGTTATAATTATTTCAGGATTAAGCAACTGAAGCTTTGACAAATATTGTTTACCCATGCTGGACTCACGCAATGCTGCACCACTTGAGAAGTCGTAAGCTAACAATCTACAGACACCAACATGTGCCAGTGGACATTCATCACCACAGCATAACACGTTAATCACATGCGTATGGTGAGCGTGATAGCCAGAGAACATTGTCTCCCCAACTCATCAGGAAGCAAGTCATGGGCAAGCCTGCGTTCAGTTAAATTTATGAGGCCGTGAGAATGTGGTTCTGGGTTGCCAGGTTGCCGTGAAGGGGGGGTATCGTGAGGTGTTTTGTAACTCGGTGCGCCGTTCTAATAAACGGGCTCTTGTTGAAATCTGAAAGGCTGTTATGGTTCGTGCGATACAACATGTTAGGAACACTTAAGGATGTTTTGGAAGATTTAGTCGGATGTTGTTGGGATTTCGCAAGTTATTGAATGCAATTTAAATTTAGCACAGGTAAAGGTGCAGGGCTGAAATCGCTTGTTCATGCCGCATTTGGCAGAAAGGCCTCCACTGCTGGCTCTCTAGGGAGTTCCTCTCGAAGGTGTTTGGCCTACTCGTCCATGCTGACCAGACATCTTGGAAGAGGTGGGAGTGCCCACTGAATATACAAAAACTATATAATTATTCAGGAAAAGTTCAATTCAGCGTGAAGGCACTCTTTTTCCCAGCAGCGTTGTTTCTCTCGATTTCTCAACACAAGCAAATAAGAGTAATTCTAAAAGCTCTATATGCAGATTGGTCAGCAACCTACTTGCTCTACTGCCCTTTTAATAACCACCTTCACAGCGGAGCAATTTAAGAGTCTCAAACACACTTATCTACCTCGCCTGTGTGATCATCTTTGGATTGCATGCGTACACGTGCAATCAGTAGATAATCTTACAGGTTGCTCTGGGGCCTAAGAGACTTTTGTCGGATTATTGAAAATCATTAACACAGTTTGAGGAGCCCCCAAGGTAATGTTATGGGCCCCAATAATACACGCTGTATTCGTCGTCCTTCTCCGAGTGCCGATGTGTCAATTTGCACTCCCCCAACATACGTGGACACGCGAGGAAGAATGTGGGACGTCGCTGCCGACGACAAGGTGGGGGCGAAGGGGAGTGGCGAAAGAAGGGCCTGGTGTCAACCCTCGCCCACCGCTGGATCTTTTTCCGGAGCGATGGTGGGAACGGCGGCTCCTGCGTCCGCGAGAAACGGGGGGGGGGGGGGGGGGGGGTCGCCCACGCGTCACTGCGCGTGGGCCAACGCTCCCGCTCCTTGTCCGAAGCCAAAGCCTTTGGGGCCAAAGTTCTTGGCGTAGCACGCTGTGGGGAGGCGGCGGGAGAAAGGGAGGGGAGCAAAGTGGAGCGAGTGGGTTGGGATGACGAGACGGGAGGAACAGCTGACAAAAATAAAAACAGTCAAAGCTTTAGTTTCTGTTTTTCATAGATTCACACTACTTTCGCCAATCCACAGCTGAATGAGGTCCTCCCCGTGCTCTTCAGGTTATGAGGTTGAATGACCGCACTTCACCACGCTGATTAGTGCGGCTTGAAGGCAAGCAACATAGATGTGGGAGTATAACGTATTTGGGTACTGCCCTCTGCTAACCACAGCGTAGACCCACAGCCTATGACATCCAATTGTGGACGTGGTGCTCCATCTGAGCACTTTCCAAGCACAACTCTGCTTAGCTTGGTCAGAGGCTTATAAAAACTTTAATGGTACATTTTTCCAAATCTCCTTTATTTTGTTATTATACTATGTTTTAATATCTAACGAGACCGATCAGGTAAATTGGTCAAAGGTTCAACATTACACAGAATATAACCCAACTCGAGATCACAGCTCGACACCCCTCGCAATACGGCCTCTGTTTAACAACCGTGACTTGAGAGAAAACATATTCTTGCCGTGCAGGTTGGAACTTCATGCACACGGTGACTGCTACGTGGCCCATCGAGAGATGGCGAGGAAGGTGTATTGCGTCTAAGCACAATGCCACCTGGCGAGATACGATGGCGCAGGGCCTCGTGGGCAGCGAACGCCGTGCTTACCCTTGCAGTAAATCTCGCCGTCCTTGTCCGTCACCGTCGTGGACTCCAGCCCCTTGCCACACTTGGCGCATCGAAAGCACTGCTTGTGCCATGGCTGGGGGAACACAGAGAATCGGAATCTTAATTTATACTGGAGGAATCCGATGAGCTAGAAAGCTCTTTTTCACAGATGTCTAGTCGAGGCGGGGCAGGTCAGAAAGTGACAACAACAAGCAATACAAAAACATGATAGAAGTGCAAAATATAGGAAAGGTAAGCAAATCACTACAAATAAAAATAAAATATTTTTATTTGACCAGCTAAAGACCACTGAGATTTCAGCTTCTTTTTCAGAAGCGACCTGGCCACAAACGATAGTTCAATGAAGTGGCTTATGATGTTGACATTTACAGCGGCCAAGTAATCTGAAAACGCATTATTTTTTGGAGGCTCAACCTGGATAAGTGGTGACCTGGTGTGGCCCACTGGTGTGGCCCCTTTCCCTCCATCAGCTACGCCTACTTTTGCCATAGCCAAGCCCACGCAACTGCTAGCCCCGCCCACTACTCGGGTAGCTCCGCCCACTACCAAGGTAGCTCCGCCCACTATCCACGTAGCTCCACCCACTACCAAGGTAGCTCCACCCACTGTCCACGTAGCTCCACCCACTGCTCAGGGAGCTCCACTTTTTAGTCCCTGCATGATGAGTCAAGCACGATGCCAGAGCAAAAAAATTATCAGGTCTTTGTGTTTGTCAATGCTTCGCGATACCGAAACCAGACAGTGTCGGCCAAACCGGGTCGTATGGTTGCTTTAGCCAAGGTGCGTGGGGGAAGGGGGGGGGGCTTGGAGAAGAACCCACAGAAGGGCGGGAAGTGGAGTGATTGGGTTTGTGAGAGAGGAAGCGATGGTTGATGCTTTTGCAAGGCTTTTCCTTCCCCCGCCTGATGAGACTCAAAACCTCATTTGTTTTTTTTTCTTCTTCCAAAACCTTGTTTGGTTATACCCTCATACTCGTTGCTGGGAGATGAACGCTTACAGTCACAAGTTTACAATTGCTGATGACTGAAGGATGTAGAATAATTGGGTGATATGAGCCGGCGTACGTTTTACCTATTCTGTCAGTCAGCAGTGTCCCCCCTATGTTTATTTGTCTTCCCGTCAACTTTTTGTGTAAAGTTTGTTGTCCTTTCCAGCACCTCTGATTACCACGGTTGGCTACGTACGGTGCGAAAGAAGTTCAATAAACATACATTATTTAGCAACGAAGATTCGACGTGCAAAGCTAGTATGATAAAACAAAAAAACTTTGCAAGAAAAAAGAGGTGTTGTCCTCGGAGATGAACTATGCCAAAATAAGCGATGAATAACAATGTATTATTTTGCATGTGTGTGTGTGTCAAGTCATTGGTGAGAAGGGCCGAGATCGTCACCGCACTTCTGCACTTGAGAACCTAGTCGGCTCGGTGTCTCTCGCATGAAGGGGGGTGGTGGGGGGGGGGCGTCACTAGCCCTCCCGAGAGCACAGCGAGCCACCACTTCGCACAGCTTGCTCCCGTGGAGAACATGCACGCGGTGCCATCGAGCGCACGCGACGTCATCGAGCGGCGCAAGGAGAAGACACGAACCTTCCCGCCCCCGATGACGCGCTCGGCCGCGTACACGGACTTGTCGCAGCGCGAGCACTTCTCGGCTCCGCCGAACTTCCCCGCCCCCTTGGAGGCTCCGGACTCCCCACTGCCGCCTCCCCAGCCGCCGGGCCGCGCCCTGCGAGGAGCCAGGGGATTGAGCCACGCCGGTCAGCGGTGATCCGCCAGGGGAGAGGGGGCACACAACCGCTGCGTCATCAAAACTTCTAAAAACACCGGCCCCTTTCATTGGTCAACATGAATTGGGATTTAACCGGTGTAGAGGCACCGATTTGACAAAACCTTGTAAAATCTGCTTAAATGGTTTTTCTAAATATGGCCCATTATAACCTACGTTAAAGGCGGTGTATTCGCTTTACGTTTCGGTCCAAACCATTGCGCCAAATGGATGCGTAATCATCCCTAAATGGCGAATGCCATCCCAACGTTTCCACGCTCAAATGAGCACCGGATTCTGCTCATCTCCACTGCTGCCCCGGCTCGTGGCGCATCACGCGGGGGGCACGCTGTGCACCTTCGTGGGTGCTCGCTAACAGCACTCGCCCGAACAGTCTGGTGAGGCTATTTCGGGGGATCTTTGTCTTTCGTGCGTGCGTCGCTCACTCGTCGGGCTTGATGCCGAGGTGCTGGCCCGAGTCCATGCTGAGCGTCCCCGCGCCCTGCCCGTAGCCGTAGCCCTTGGGGCCATGCTTCTTGGCATAGCAGGACTTGCAGAAGATCTCCGAGCCGTGCGACGCCACCGTCGTGCTGTCCAGGTTCTTACGGCAAACCTCTGCGTGATGGGGATGGGGGAGGTCGGTGGGTGGGGGGGGGGAGTAGCTCATGTTGCGCATCACAATCCTCTGCAGTTGCCACTCCAAGCCGGATGAGTGAATTTCGCCACCTCGATTTAATGTTCAACCCCTCCCTCCCTCTCTCTCTCTCTCTACCCATCCTTTGCCTATGCCGCACCTCTGATGATCACGGTTGGCTGCGTACGGTGAGAAAGAAGTTCAACATACATACAAACACATGCCAGATAACAAAGGAGTACGTGACCCAAATCCCATGGACTGTGAGTAGGATGGTGATGACACCCAACTGTCTGAAGAGCCGTGATCAGGTCAGCACTAAACATGACGTGCCATCTTCGCACTGTTTCCAAAAGCTACACAGCTACACCACGTAACTGGTGATGGTTATGATGATGATGGTTGTGGCAGCGGTGGTCGTGATGATGATAGTACTGGAAATAATAACGATGGTGGTGGTGATGATAGTGGTAATTATGATGGTGGTGGCAATTATGACAGTGATGTTTCTGGTGATGACGATGATGATGGCGGCGGTGAGGAAGATGATAGCGATGCTGGCGGTGATGACGATATTGGCAGCAGTTTTGATTATGAAAGTAATGGTGGTGGTAAAGATGATGATGGTTTTGACCGAGCGCGTGTGAATGATCGTCACTTACGACACAGAAAGCAGGACTTGTGGAAGCTGCCTCCCGCGCACTGCACCTCCTCCGCGTGGTACACGCGCTGGTTGCACACGCCACACGCGGCGCCACCGCCCCACTGCGACATTGCGGACACCTGCGTCTCTGCACAAAGACAAAGATCCCCCGTATAGCCTTACTAGACTGTTGGGGCAAGTGCTGTTAGTGAGCAGCACCTATGAAGACCGGCGCGGCACACGAGGGGGTGGGTGGCCAGCACCACGCCTGGCCGCCTTTGTCTCCCTAGTGGCGATGTTTACACACCGCACCAGGTCCTCATTTGAGGCTGAGTCTACCTAAGGGAGGCCCAGGACCGGTCCAGATATTCGTCACTGGTATTGCCTGTGAGCGGGAATCGAAACTCGGTACACTGGGCTCGTTGCACACCACGCTAACCACTGCATTACCGCACACGCACACAGAGACACAGAGACATAGATCCTCGTTCAGCCGATGGGTGTTGCCATGGGCACTGTGTGTTATCGTGGTGTGGTCTGGGACTGTTTGTTTTAGTTGTTGTTTTTCTGCCTTACCCAAGTTTGCATTTCGTGTTGAAAAATCGGCAGGAATTAACTTATGCAAGTTGTACTTATACTGTATAATTTATATATATTTAGTGACTTTCTTACATTTTCTCTCTTTTGCACTTTAATCGTTGGTATTTGTTGTTGTAACTTTCTAGCCGGCCCATACTGGACATCTGTGAACAGAGCTTCATAGCCCATCGGATTCATCCAAATGCTGAAGATGTTGATTCTAATGTAAGTGATCACATATTCAGGCCAGCAAGCTCCACTCACTATTGGGGAATTAAGGCTGTGGATTAAAATCCTTTTTTGGGGGGAGTTCGTCTCACTTTTCGACAGACTGGGCACTGCCATAGGAACGTGTAGTTTTCACAACTAACTCAGGGCTGCTCCTACAATGGATGAGCAAACTGTCCAGCGCCTGTAATCGCTTTCTTGACTCAAGAGCACACGAGGGATTCGAGTGGTTGGCATCACACTCGCTCACCTGTTGCGTCTACATATGTTCTACATGTATGTTGAACTTCTTTCGCACCGTACGTAGCCAACCGCGCCCATCGGAGGTGCGTGGGAAAGAAAAACACACTAAATACAAAAAGCAGTTCTAAAGAAATGGGCGTACACCACATCAGGTGCTCATTTATGGCTGGAGTTAGCATGACGGTTTACGCTCCTCGATAAGCAAGGTACAGTATTGTGGTTCATTTGTGGCAAACACGTCGTGTGTGTGACGAGTGCGACCTTCCAGACCACCCACTTTACTGACCCGCACTGACCAGCACGGTTAAGCGGGAGCTAAACGATGCCCGCGGCCGACACTTTGTGGGGAGGCCTTTGTCCAGCAGTCGACTGAAGCATGGCTGTACATTCGTGCCCCGCAGAGTTAGCGTGGCCAGAGGTTTTGGAAGGAGTCACAACTTATTTCGCCTGCCTCACAATCTCCTCCCAATCCCATCGAGTTGTTGAGACGTGGGTGTCTAGACATGGTGATGTGGCCGAATGAGTCTTGCGCCCATTTTCATGGGATTTAGTTGACGGGAAGACAAAGTCTTGAATTTCATCGACAAGGGTTCCGCTTTTCTTCCGACTGTCACAGACAGAAATTTCGTAGCCAAGAAATCGGTCCCGGGCCACGGGATGAGGCGCTTACCCACCGGCACTGTCACCCGCCGAGCGGTTTAACGCCCCGTCGTTATTTGTGCTGAATATTCGTCAAAGCACAAGGTTTGTATTGAAACATTGACGTGAATGCTACAGTACTTGCACCATCACAACCACTCTGGGTTTCACCTTCGATTGGAAGTTGAAACCTCGTCGTTTTCGACAACTCTGTGCAACAGAAAACAGCTTTAACTACCGTGTTTAAACAACGTCCACGGGTTGGAATTTTGTGGTTGTGCGGCATGGCTGGATTTGCCAACGTTGCAACGGACCAAGCCCACGCGTCATTCTCGATCCGTCAAGGTGTAGTTTTCAAAATCTTGGCAATAAAGCGGAACACGAGCAGCGGATCGCTGGCACAAAACGATTCCTGACAGCCGAACACGGACGCCAATTCCCGCGATGTCCGGGTCAAATCTGGCAGGTGGCAAGCCGAGGTGTTTGGCTGTCCGATGATGCGTCTTCGGGTGGTGCCGCACCTCGTTATGGATTATGTCCCAGCATTGATCCGTTGTCATTGGTTATGAATAAAGTAGGCCGATAAATTGGCATTTCGCCAGAAGGGGCTCTCGGGAAATGACACCACGACGTTAAGTGCTGTACTGTACTTCTTGTAAGTGCACTTCCATTGGTCTCTTACACAACACGAGAGGATGTTTCTTCATGCCATGTAAGAGTTGCTATATCATATGCATGTATGTTGAATCTTCTTTCGCGCTGTACATAGCCAAAATATGTAGTCATCAGAGCTGGAATGTGTTGAACTAAAGTGCAATTCAGTTATCAGGCGGCACAACAATGCATAATGAGTTTGTGTACGATGTTGCTTTTGTTTTGAACGGGGTCCTGTCGTTTACATGAAGTGCTCTTGCCAATAATACCTGGCAGCATTCGATTAACAAGCACGACTGTGCTGATGAGACCTCGAAGGTCGAAACCGGTCCACAGTTTGCTTGCTTAAATAAATGCTGCTGGATTACATTGCTCTGGAAAGCCTAGAGGTTGACGGACTAAATATTAATTTTATTTACATGTGGAGGTACAAAATGAATTTCTTATATATGGTTTTCACATGTATGGTGTGGTCATTGGTCACTGGGTTGAGATCATAAATTTGCTACGTAATTTGTGGCTGGAGCCCAAGGTTTAAAGCCAGATCTCAATTGTTGGCTCATTGTTCCGACAAAGCTGTTATGAGCCTCCAGAGAGCCTGTGAGTCAACTCTGTCGACCATTACTTACAAAAAAAACTTGTGATGTATTTTTTCCATTAAAATTTTCCTAACTTCTTCTGTGACTCAACGTCGTTTGTACCCATGTGTTTAACCAGAAGATTAAATAAGACAAATATCCCCCCCATAGCCTGAGCAGACTGCTGGGGCAAGTGCTGTTAGCGAGCACCTATGAAGGCCGGCATGGCACACGAGGGGGTGGGTGACCAGCACCACGCCTGGCCGCCTTTGTCTCCCCAGTGGCGATGTTTACACACCGCACCAGGCCCTCATTTGAGGCTGAGTCTTTCTCTTCAAGTTGAAATGGTACAACTTTAATTATTATTAATCACACTCCAAAAAAATATTTAATTTATTTATGAGCACTTTGTTCGTTCAAAAAAAACCCAACAACTTAAAACAGTTTTTCAGGAAGTTCCTGTTTTGGATCTGAGACCATTACCTTATTAAGTGTTTTTGCAGGCTTCAGGAAACTGCCTTTTCGAGAAAAAAAAACCACTCACGATTTACGCCTCAGAGTGGGCCCGCACGTTAACCTACTTGCTGTGCATCCTTCTTTGCGCACTTACTCACAGCCTAACAGGTCAGAGGTGTGCTCCACAACATCACGCAATGGGTACCCGTCTCTCTGCGGTCCACCGACCCTAACTCCGTGTCCCCAGACGACGGGCATGCATCGCAGCCACAATGCCACCACGCCAACAAGGGCCTCATTGTAAATACGTTAACAATGAGAGTCTCTTCCTAAGCCCAACATCAATTGTCTCTTTCAACTGTAAAAAAAATAATTTATATATTTACGCATTTAAAATACAGATCCAGATTAACTTGTAAACCCCCATTGAGACAAAAGGTCGTGGTGTGGATGGTTTGTCGGAAAGAAAGCATTCCATTGAATGTCAAACGAACCCAACACAATCGTCAATTGCACTGTGGGTTGACGCGTGTGCAGTGTATGTATCGTGTGTGGAAGATGTGTGCCGAGATGTGTCATGGATTGTTTGGTGTGTGTCTGTGTGAACGTGTGTTTGTGGTTGTTTCGTGTCCAAATCTGGCTGTCGCCTGGTGAAGCTAGTTGTAATTACTGGCGAAACGTCGTACTCAGATTGTAAATGTTGTGGCTTGGCTCTCCAACACGCCGGTGTGGTGCTGTACTAGTATACTACACTATACACTAGTGCTGTACTAGTGCCGAATTGGCCACGTTCTGTTTACGTGACAACCCTTACGAGTTGGCTGTGTCGGGTGGTGGCGGGTTTAACGACACATTTATATATTTATATATCTAACCCCAAAAAAGCTCTTATGTCCAGTGTTGGTTTTAGTGTGTGTGTGGTGTATATGATGGGTGTGTGAATTCGTGGTATGATTCTGCACGGTCGGTGTGTGTGTGTGTGCGCGTGGAGTTGTAGATTGTGCGTCTAAAGTTTTGGTTGGTATCCGCCAAGGTGCTGTGCCGGCCTTTCATAGGTGCTCGCCAACAGCACCTGCCCCAAAAGTCGGTTGAGACTATACGGCTGATCTTTATCTTTGCTCCGTGTGAGTGAGCACGGTTTGACGTTGCTGGTTTGTGTTGTTTGGCGTGCGCGTATGCGTGGTGATGAATGGGCGTTAATAATACAGTCATCTGTGAGCGTAATAAAACAACACAATCATTGTATGTTGAACTTCTATCGCACCGCACGTAGCCAATCGGAGGTGGGTGACTACATGCACGAAGCCGACAATTTTCGTAGCTTTTTGTGTGGGTGTGAATTCAAAGTCTCCTCTTCGCCAGAGCAACGCGGGCTTTGAACATTGCCAGGCAGAACGCGCGCGTGTGTTTACAGTGCGCATATACACAGGGTGATTCAAAAACATATTAACGCTTAAACTATCGCTTTTAACGCTAAAAGAACGGATGATACACTGCAACGCGTTAACAAATGTATGTTAACAGCTTCAAAAAGTCAGAGCCTCCACTTGTTCGCCCTCGTTGTCAACGCGTGCCCGGAATCTTCCCGAGGTGGTCCCCAGAGGCCCCGAGGCCTCGTTCCGTGTGGCGTTGTCGCAAATTCTCGCAAGTGTCAACATTTTTTTTAAAGCACCCTCTGCGCGTGTATATATTTAAACACAAAAAACCCCGCCCAACGTTCAAATGTGACATTCGTGTTGAGGACGGCGTTACACCACTCCGCCTCCTCTTCCGATGGCGAGTGTGACGGGCGATGTCGTACCTGGACCAGGGCACAGCAACACTTACTTGACTGCCGCCGCGGTGTGACGAGACGCGTCACCCTGTGTGTGACACGAGGGGTGGTGGTGGTGGGAGACGATGCCGAGCCCTGGGTCGTCTGCTGCCCTTGTTGGGGGGTGGAGGCGAGTGGTCTGTCTGGTCGCCTCGGGGAGGAGGTTTATATGGGGGGTGGAGGAGGAGGAGGGAGCCGTGGTGCCGGATGAGCGTCGAGAAAATGCAGGGGAGGGACTTCCAGCAGCACACGCGGACTGACACAATTGCCTGCAATAGGCGATTGGTGCAAGTGCTGTTTGCGAGCACCTATGAAGGCCGGCACAGCGCGCGAGGCGTGGGTGGCCAGCACCACGCCCGGCCGCCTTTGTCTCCCGAGTAACGATGTTTACACACGGCTGAGTCGACCTAGGAACTGGTTCTGGCCGTGAGCGGCAATCAAACTCGGGTGTCTACAGGGTTCATAACGCGGTGCGCTAACCACTGCGCCACCGTTCCCCATACAAATACAAACGCAGTGACAGGCAGTGGCACCCACGTAGTGACCAAAAGCCCAAGACACACACACACACACGCACGCCACAATGGCACACACATACACACTGATATATACACAATGGCCTACGAGGATATACACACACTGACATGTGGATATATACACACACTCACACGTACATGCACACACACACTCTAAGTGCAACAATCCTCCAAACGAGATTATCTCATCCCCCATACATACACGCGCGTGCACAAATGTGACATGCAGGCACACTGACACACACCTACTACACACTCGTGATGCAACGATGGTCGCATGACAGAAGAGATGATCTCATCGTGGTCATCTTCACGGAGACAAATAGACACGCGCGCGCCTCCGCAATGGCATACGCACACACCACATGCTGGACCTCGTTACGCATGTTCTCAGTCACACGCGCACCATCACCTTGCAGACAAAGACAAAATATCTTGCTGAGCCGCCCCTCCTGGACAAATGTGAAAAAGAGCTTCATGGCTCATCGCATTCTCTCCAGTCTAGATAAAGATGCTGATTCTGTTGGAACCTCATTTGCCAGAAGAAAAAGATGATAATTGTTTTTTTACCCTTTTATCTGGCAACAAAACTGACACCTTTTTTACAAGGAGTCATGTTTGCATAGACCACAATACCTGCAGTCAGATAAAAGGGTAAAAAAACTATTATGCTGATTCTGGTTACGAAGACGAATGTGCCCATTGGTAGGTATACAGCATGTGACAGACCGTGTGGGGCAAGTGCTATTTGCGAGCACCTGTTAAGGGCTGGCACATGGCCTCCAAAGGGATGATGTTTACACAGAGACAAAGATCCCCATTATAGCCTTAACAGGCTGTTAAGGGGCATACGCTGCTAGCGAGCACCTATGAAGGTCAACGCAACCTTCATAGGTCACACGCATACATGCAGAGTTCAGACGTGGATGCATATACATGCATGTAAAACACGTACTACGGTAACGATGTCAGTTTTATATTGCGTCATTCATGCCAATTGCATCTCACAACGCTGCACAAATAATAATTACATGCATAGTTGATAGCAAATGTAAAGTAAATGTTGCCGTCAGAAAATTTAAATAAATGAAACAAATCGATAAATGATCTAAAAACAAAAGGAATAAACTCAATATATCATACAGACAGACAGATACATACACAGGCATAGACATAACACGTACATATACAGATATACAGGGTGTCCCATAAGTCTGGAATCATAGGGAAAAATAACTAATTCATATTTCAATCTTGATTTGAAGCTTTCGTGACTGCAGGGATCCATACTCTTTGGTTCTTTCGGTAAAGTCACGTAGATAGAAAAATAAAAAAAAATAGCTGGTAGAATAAAAACATTGTTTAGTTTTATTTTGATTATGTTTAAGTGATTAGTTTACCTTTCCACTTTGCACTCCTATCGTTTTGTTTGTTTGTTGTTGTAACGTTTAGGACCCGTCCCTACTGGACGTCTGCGAAAAAGCGCTTTATAGCTCATCGGATTCGTAGGTAGAAAATACAAATAAATCATAATTCATATTTCCCTGGTCATTGGATCAGGCGTCGAGGGCCTGTGTAATGGCCAGCGAGAAGCTCCGATCTCCGATCTCACACCCCTGAATGTTGACGTCTCTGGGGTCACCTGAAGGCGCTGGGTCAACGCAGAGAAAATCCAGTGTTAAACATTTGTGCACGTAACACCGTTACGCCTGATACCATTTACCGTGTGCTTGCTGACTGGGCATCTCGTCTGGAGTTGTGGATCAGGAACAATGGTGGACACATTGAGCACGTTCTGTGAGTAGAAGCGTAATTATTGTCTTTATTGTATTAGAAGACGATCACATATACAAAGATCCCCATATGGAATTTTACAGACTGTTAGGACAAGCGCTGTTAGTGAGCACCTGTGAAGGCCGCCACGGCACACGAGGGGGTGGGTGGTCACCACCACGCTCGGCCGCCTTTGTCTCCCCAGTGGCGATGTTAACAACACACCGCACCGCGTACTCGTTTGAGGATGAGTCGATCTAGGGGAGACCCATGACGGGTTCAAATAATCGTCACTGGTGTTGGCCGTGAGCGGGAATCGAACTCGGATCGCCGGTGTTGGTAACGCAGCGCGCTAGCCACCGCGCCACCACTCCCCACTATACACATGCGACAGACATGCATGAGTACATACTTACAGACATACACAACAATCGAAGAGACAACCTACTAGCAGTTATCTTGGGTTTGAGTGCAGAGAGGAGACAGGCAGACCAGTTTCTGAAGGTGCCTCTTGGAGAGTAAAGAGTATGTTCTCTGCCGTGGTCTTTAGACTTGTGGCTCCTAAATCCATAGGGTCCCGGGGACCACGTGGGTCCCCAAAGCCGTGGGAAATGGTCCGCGGAATGTATGGGGATAAAACTACGATTCAGAGGACTGTAGTTTAAATTGAGAAAATACGTTAGTTGTTTGCATGATTATCCGTGGAAATATTTGAGTGGTTGACGGGGAGTGATCCGCAAGTCCAGAGAGGATGGGAAACGCTGCCCGAAGCAGTGACGAACAGAGCGATCCCTGATGTGGTCACTCGACAAATGCCAGAGCGATCCCTGATGTGGTCACTCGACAAATGCCAGAGCGATCCCTGATGTGGTCACTCGACAATTCAAAAACAGTATCTTATGGTGCCTCTAGACACTGAACAAACCGGACTCGAGGTATATAGATTAAGAGAATGGTCTCGAGTATCAGCAATGACAGCAGCAGCAATAATCTGAGAGCCAGGTAGGCATGTAGCTACTCGACTAAATTGAAAACTCGACTCTGCTCATGATGCGTGCAATAAATCATGCGCATTAGAACCGATTACTGGATTTTCGAGGCGTACATATTTCGCGTGCTAAGTTCATATAAACCCACCGCCACTTCGATGTTTTGTTACGTGACCACGGTAATCAAACCATATAACGGATTTTAGTTGTTTTTAAAAATCGCATTGCAATCGGAATATCGTGACGCTTAATCGAATCGTTAACGGGGAGGAGGGGGGGATGTCAAGCTGTTGAATGCCAAATAGGTATGGTCAGGTTAGTGGCACAGAGTGGGTGTGAGGAACGCGGGACTATCTGGCGCTGACGACGACGACGAGACGTGACGCGCATTCCTTGCCGAACAGCAGCCCCAAAATCGGAAAGGAATTCAGTCCGAAGACACCCCCCCCCCTTCCCCGCTCCCCCCCCACCACACCCATCCTTCGCACGCCGCAGTTTCTCCAGACCGCGACCTTCCCTTATTAGGGTAGCGAGCCCAGCGAGCCGCGCTCAAGGAGGAGAGTGTTTACATTGGTGTCGCCAGAAGACGGGGGGGTGGATGTGTGGGTGTGTGAGGGGTGTGTGGGTGTGCGCGTGTATGTGTGTGGGTGTGTTGGCCGTAACACCAACACACTTGCCCCTACAATCTGTTAAGGCTATACGGGGATGTTTATCTTTGTGTGGGTGTGTATGTGTGGGTGTGTGAGTGTGTGTGGGGGGGTGTGTGTGGCTGTGTGTGTGGGTGTGTGTGGGTGTGTGCACGTGTGTGTGTGTGGGTGTGTGTGTGTGCGGGTGTGTGTGTGTGTGTGCGCGTGTGTGTGTGTGTGCGCGTGTGTGTGTGTGTGCGCGCGTTGTGGGGAGCGGTAGTGTAGTGGTTAGCGCTATGAACCCAACGACCCGGGTTCGATTCCCGCTCACGGCCAACACCAGTGACAATTATCTGAACCGGTTCTGGGCCTCCCCTAGGTCGACTCAGCCTTAAACGAGTACCTGGTACGGTGTGTATACATCGCCACTGGGGAGACAAAGGCGGTCGGGCGTGGTGCTGGCCACCCACCCCCTCGCGTACCGTTGCGGCCTTCATAGGTGCTCGCTAACAGCACTTGCCCCTACAGTCTGTTAAGGCTATACGGGGGATCTTTGTGTGCGCGCGTGTGTTTTAACGCACGGGCGTCTCTTGAGTTCAATTCCAGGTCACGGTGGCTTTTGCCGCTTGGGGAGATTTTTTTTTTATCGCAGCCTGTGTTGGTCCTTCGCTCGGTCGACTCAGCCTTGGTGCGAGGTGCGCAGACGTTGGCACTTGGGGAGACATTCGGTGGACCGGGTGTGGTTCTGGTCACACCCCCTCTTCTCTCGTACGGCTGATGTAGATGCAGAGCAATCAACTACGACTTCACATTCAGGTGCTCAAGCCGGACAACGGCGTCGGAAGTAGCGGAGTGTATCGCTTGCGATGTTTCCGTATTTGTGGATCGAGAATTGCGTTGTACGGTCTGTTCTGCATGACCCCAGTCGCACACTGGATAGTTAGTTTTTTTATTTTCCATTTGTGCATCAGGGTATCCGCATCTGCTGCCACGGTTTGTGCGGATGTGGTTTCGGGTGGCCCATGAGCTTCGTGGAAGATCAAACCCAGGGATTACACCATCACTCCCGTTGCAAGTCTTAACGAGTGCTCAATAACAAGCACTTGACACACGAGCCTGTATGTCTACACAGGGAGATCTTTATCTTTGTGTGGCAAGGGATAGGTGGCACAGTGGTTATAGCAGGGAGATTTGTTTTTGATCACGTGGGTTCCGTTCCATCGCCGAGTTTTAGGAATACATTATTAATAATAACTCGGTGTTCTCTGAATATATAACATGTTAAAGAGGCCACTACGGTGGTTGTTGAAAGCCACGTGCTGTGTTTTACTTGCTACTGTTTCATTCGGACATTGTTTTATCCTGGGTAATCCGGGCTCTCACCTGTTCATACATCAATTATTGAAAACGTTGTTCATACATCAATTATTGAAAACGCCGCGTGCGTTATTTAGCCCGCGGTCTTGCATGTGTGATGTTTTAAATGACGTGTAGCATTCATTTTTCATCCACTGAATTGACCTTCCTTTCTTTTTTACTCAAAATAAATGACGTCCAGTTCAGCAAAATAAGGGGGCAAACTGGAACCACAATCTGAGACTCGTCTCAGCCTCCCGTGAGCCGGTTCTGCCCTAAATGAGTACAGTACTTGGGGCGGTATTCTATTGGCGGCAATTGATGGACATATTTGGAAACTGGTAGACATATATGGCAACTAACTGATGGCTGTGTGTTGGCCCGAGCAGGTTGCTTGCTAACAGCATTTGCTGCTACGATCTATCGCATTGTCTTTAAATGTATGTTGAACTTCGTTTAGATAATACATTCACACACTGTATAAAATGTTTTGCTGTTGCGATATTTTAAAGGTGCCTTTACGCTTCATACAGACCCCAGTTCTGCTAAACATTTACAAACAACTCTCGTTTGAAATATTTACTGGGAACGTCAAACATCGGCATTGCCATATGAACCTTATGGCGGGACCCCGGGGTCCCATAAGCCCCCGGCTCTCGCATCAACATTATATTATAATGTGGCTTCGGCTCTCCGATTTCACATTAACAGGTTGAGTTTCTCGCGCCAACGTGACCACCTCCAGACGCCGACCTCTACATCGTGGTGGCTCTGCGATCTCACATTAACACGCTAATCTCTCACATTAACATGCTAATCTCTCACATTATCATGCTAATCTGTCACATTAACATGCTAATCTCTCACATTAACATGCTAATCTGTCACATTAACATGCTAATCTCTCACATTAGCATGCTAATCTCTCACATTAACACGCTAATCTCTCACATTAACATGCTAATCTCTCACATTAACACGCTAATCTCTCACATTAACATGCTAATCTCTCACATTAACATGCTAATCTCTCACATTAACACGCTAATCTCTCACATTAGCATGCTAATCTCTCACATTAACATGCTAATCTCTCGCATTAACACGCTAATCTCTCACATTAACACGCTAATCTCTCACATTAACACGCTAATCTCTTACATTAACATGCTAATCTCTCACATTAACATAGCCACCGCGCACTCGAAGCGGAGGCCGTTCTCCGATCTCACATTAACATGCTAATGTCTCACATTAACATGCAAATTTTATCTCATTAACATCACTAGCCCCGCCCACGTCGTTCATGACCCTCGGACTACGCCCTGTAAAAGAGTCTGCATTCAGCAGACTCACAACCACCACCGCCATCACTACCGTCAACAGTACCACCATCAACCAGGTTCCATCTTCTCTGGTCTCTACTGAAACGAATTTGGCTACTGATTTTTGTTTGATCTACAAAGTTACATTGACTTGACCTTTGACGAGCGTCTCTCATCGGCCAGTGCAGATGTCAGCAGGACCCATCTTTAAGACTTTTACAGGAGGGACGGATGGGTCTGACTTTGAAAGATTTCAGCATATTTATTTGCAATCACGAATTCCAATACACTGCATTTATACTTTACATTATATTGCAATTGTGCACTTGCCATCATGGCAAGGGATCAGTGATTTTTCATCTAAACGCCACGCCGAGAATTGTAACATCGCCCTCGTGCGTGACGACGTCACAATACACTTCAATGAGATTCTAATATCCGACGTTTAGATTTGGTTTAATTCAGCAGGAAGGGCCCAATGAAGCTATTAGGCTCTGTTTGATGGGAGTCCTGCGACGGTACAGATGGCATGACGCAGTACAGACCTCTGTTACAATCATGGTTACATAGGTCGGAACGCAAACTGACTTTGTTTAATGTTTAGCAACTACGTCTGGACTATGCCAAATTCAGTGACCTTTTAAACTAAGCCGTGGCTTATTCATTATGCAATTGGTGACTGGGCTGCGACGATGACATCGATCAAACCTCCTGGACATCTGTGAAAA
This sequence comes from Lampetra planeri, assembly GCF_965212315.1. Lineage (NCBI taxonomy): Eukaryota > Metazoa > Chordata > Hyperoartia > Petromyzontiformes > Petromyzontidae > Lampetra > Lampetra planeri. The sequence goes on from NC_136111.1 coordinate 4,092,287, forward strand.
AGAGCTTCATACTCATCGGATTCCTCCAGTATAGATACAGATTCTGATTCTGAACCCGCTTCGTGTAAGTCAAGGAACATTTTCCCATAAGGGGCCGTCCATAAATTACGTCACGCACCGAGGGGGGGGGGGGGTCAGACATTTGTGACGGTGTGTGACGAGGGGGGGGGGGGTTTGAGAAATGTGACGTCACATCAAAATGCGCAACTTTAAATATATACAGACAACACGTTCTACTTAATTAAATATACTTTTTTATAAATGCTTTCTTCTACAACATCAGAGTGCAGTGGCACATTAAATACGCACTACAATGACAATAGTTTAAAGCGATTTGAAGCATGTTTAGTTTTTTTTTGGGGGGGGGGGGGCAGAGCTTTGTGACGTCATATTTGAGGGGGGGGTCTGACTTTTTGTGACGCCGTGTGACGAGGGGGGGGGGGTCAAAAATAGTCCAAAATCGCGTGACGTCATTTATGGACGGCCCCAAAGGTATTTTATGCAACTGGTCCGTTTTCGACAGAAGATTCGGCTTCACGTTCTGACGCACATTACCACTCTTGCGAGTTTATACCCTTGGCACTTATTAAAAAAAAAGTAAGCCGATAAATGTTTGATGTGGTAAGAATTCTAAACGGCCAGAGAAAGTCCGCGCAAGAACAATTAAACTCTACCCTGCACAGCAGCTTCTTTGCCGTATAAGGCCACTCGCTGGAGATTACGCACGAAACTCTGCCGCACAGGTCTCCGAGAGTGCCATCAGGGAGGCAGTAAAATAAAATAATCACAGCACAATGAAGCTCTTGGCCGAGCTGTGTGTGTGTATATCCCAGTGTCATCTCCTCTCACGCCCTCGTTTCGTCTCGCGTGCACTAAAAAGCCGTCCTGAAAGTTTTACATCGGAGCTGGGACTATGAGTCGATTAGCCGATTGATGGACCAACACTTATGATCGACTATTATTTGTTTTGTGTATCCTGGTCGATCACTCGAGACACGAAACAAATTGCGTCCGGCGTGCAATCCTGCCTCTCGGAGGCCGGAACCTCCCAGCTCCTCTACAAGGCACGCCCGTGCAGTGTGTCAAGAGGCTGCTGATGAGGATGGTGATGATGATGACAATGACATCACGAAGCTTGGGGCAAGTGCTGTTAGCGAGCACACAAGACAAAGATCACGCGTATAGCCTTAACATACTGTAGGGGCAAGTGACGGCGAACGAAGACAAAGATCCCCCGTATAGCCTTAACATACTGTAGGGGCAAGTGACGGCGAACGAAGACAAAGATCCCCCGTATAGCCTGTAACAGACTGTAGGGGCAAGTGCTGTTAGCGAGCAGCTATGAAGGCCGAAACGGTACACGAGGGGGTGGGTGGCCAGCACCACGCCGGACCGCCTTTGTATCCCCAGTGGCAATGTTTACACACCGCACCAGGTACTCATTTGAGGCTGAGTCGACCTAGGGGAGGCCCAGGACCGGTTCAGACAATCGTCACTTGGTGTTGGCCGTGAGCGGGAATCGAATCCGGGTCGCCGGGTTCGTAGCGCAGCGTAGCGCTAACCATTGCGCCACCGCTCCCCTAGATCCCCCAGGTGGTGGTGGTGGGGGAGAAGCACCACGTCCGGCCGCCTTTGTCTCCCCAGTTGCGATGTTTACACACCACACCAGATGTACTCAATTGAGGCTGAGTCGACCTAGGAGAGGTTCGGTTCGGGTAAAACTGTCACCGATGTTGACCGTGAGTGAGAAAACGAACTCGGGTCGCCAGGTTCCGAGCGCAGCACGCTCACCGCCGGCGCGTCACAAAGGGGCCGTCCATAAATGACGTCACGCGATTTTGGACGATTTTTGACCCCCCCCCCCCTGTCGTCACACGGCGTCACAAAAAGTCAGACCCCTCCCTCAAATATGACGTCACAAAGCTCTGCCCCCCCCCCCCCCAAATATTAAACATGCTTCAAATCGCTTTAAACTATTGTCATTGTATTGCGTATTTAATGTGGCGCTGCACTCTGATGTTGTAGGATAAAACATTTATTAAAAAGTCTATTTAATTAAGTAGAACGTGTTGTCTATATTTATTTAAAGTTGCGCATTTTGATGTGACGTCACATTTCTCAAACCCCCCCCCCCCTCGTCACACATCGTCACAAATGTCTGACCCCCCCCCCCCCTAGGTGGTGACGTCATTTATGGACGGTCCCAAAGCCAAATATCTCCCTCCCCCCTCCCGCATAGCCCTTCATAGAATGTTGTTGGCAAGTGCTGTTCGTGAGCACCCACGAAGGCCGCATGGAAGTGGGTGGGTGGCCAACACCACGCCCACCCCCCCAGTTACTGACAGCTTTGCGCGAACAGGAAAAGCCCTTGCAATGGTTTCCTAAAGGCCAGCCAAGTTGGTAATACGTAATATAAAAAAACACTTTGTTTTAAAACACGCTTTTATGAAATGTACTAGTAATGGAAGTACTCCACGACTCCAGGAAGTGGCCCCGAAGCTTGCCATAACGTCAGGGACCGTGGGGCAATTACAGCCAACGTCAGTTGACCGTGCACAATTAGAGCCAAGCCGAAACATAACATGTGAAAATAATTTCGATTTAAAGCTTTCGTGACTGCAGGGATTCATCTTCTTGGTTCTTTCGGTAAAGTCACGTAGAAGGAAAATAATAAAATAATAAAAATAAAACAATAAAATAATTCTCACGACGGTTCGGCCACCTGAAGACGGCTGCTTGCGTTGTGGCCGAAACGTCGTGAGAATGATTTTATGTTTTATTTTTATTATTTTATTATTTTCCTTCTACGTGACTTTACCGAAAGAACCAAGAAGATGTGAAAATAATGTTTAAAAATATATTTTTTTTATGATATAATATAGTATTGTCATCAGTATGACATAAATATACCAAGTTGTCTTGACACGGAAACTCGTTATTATTTGGCTGCTATAAATTTCCACGTGATAAGCCACTTTGTTGAGCTATCACTTGTGGCCAGGTCGCTTCTGAAAAACAAATTAATAGCTAATCTTGAGTTGAAGCTTTCGTGACTGCAGGAATCCATACTCTTTGGTTCTTTCGGTAAAGTCACGTAGGTAGAAAAATAAATTAATAGCTGCTAGGATAAAAAAATTTAGTTTTATTTTTGTATTTTTTAAAAGTGATTTGTTTACCTTTCCAATACTTTGCACTCCTCTTGTATTTTTTGTTTGTTTGTTGTTGTAACGTTTCGGACCCATCCCTACTGGACGTCTGCGAAAAAGCGCTTTATAGCTCATCGGATTCCTCCTGCAGTACCAATAAACCACCCCTCGTCGCATCTCTCCGTCAATGACCTTTACACTGTGACGTCATTACGCTGGACGCCGTGACGTCACGCGACATTTAAACAAGGTGGGGGGATTGGAGGGGGAGTTCGACAAGCAACATGGAATGTACCAACCACAAAACGGTCCACGTCTTATTAAAGTAAAACAAATATATCTCTGTAAATGGTAATAAACCGGAATTTGCTGATGCACATTAATTTAAAGTACTGTATAATGTATTCACTATTTTATTTTTGGGATAAATAGTTAATTTTGTTGAAAATCTGTGAATACAAAATGAGTTGGGACCCCCGTAAGAGTGCGACACGTGGTAGCTCCCGCGCACCTCGTGTGGAGACGCGGTCCGGATGACAGTGCAGTACAGTGCAGTATTGGCCTTGCACCGCACCGCATGTCACCAACATCTAAATGAACACTACAGATACAACAACAAGAAGCGATAACATGAACGGTTAATGCGAGCCATGAACTCCAGCAGCGCCAAGTATCTGGTGATAGGCGGCGGCATCGCTGGTGTTTACTGCGTGGAAGAGGTAACGGTGTACAGTACAACGCGTTGGCTTTCGCGAGCAATGTTATCAATAATAGTTTTTTTGGGGGGTTTGATCGCGTAAAATATAAATGTGTCGTTAAACCCACCACCACCCGACACAGCCAACTAGTAAGGTTTGTCACGTAAACAGAACGTGGCCAATTCGTCACTAGTACAGCACACCGGTTGTGTGTTGGAGAGTTAACCCACGACATTTGGCTGTCGCCTGATGATGCTAGTTGTAATTACTGGCAAAACGTCGTACTCGGATTGTAAATGTGGATTCACTCTCCAACACACCGGTGTGCTACACTAGCAACGAATTGGCCATGTTCTGTTTACGTAACAAACCTTACTAATTGGCTGTGTCGGGTGGTGGCGGGTTTAACGACACATTTATATTTACGCGATCAAACCCAAAATGTAATCTTTATTATGGTGTACAGTATAGCAAGCACGGGTATGGAAAGCGTGTGCAGCAGTGACGAATATCTGAACCGGTTCTGCGCCTCCCCTAGGTCGACTCAACCTCAAATGAGTACCGATTGCGGTGTGTAAATATCACCGCTGGGGAGACGAAGGTGGCCGGGCGTGTTGCTGGCCGGCCACCCCACCCCCTCGTGTGCCGTGCCGGCTTTCATCGGCGCTGCAAGCACCTACCCCAACAGTCTGTTAAGGCTAGACGGGGTGGATCTTGTCGTATGTAAGTCCAGCATTGGACGCGAAGGTGGTTGGATCGCACCAATGTCGCTTCCCGTTGGTGTTGAGGAGGTGCGATACCCTGGATTGCCAGGAGAAGGCGGTAGAGACTCCCACCTGTTCCGTCTGTCCCCCTCGCACGCGTGGTGTTTGTATGTATAGCATGTTGACCTTCTTTCGCACCGTACGTAGCCAACCGTGCTAATCGGAGGAACGGGGGAAGGACAACAACACACCCACATTTAAACCCTCATTAATTGGCCGATAACATCTTGATATATAGAGGACTGCAGAGCTCGGACAATTATTGGTAGTGCCGACTCAACGCGTGGCTGCTGCTGCTGCTTCCTTAAATTATGTAATGCTCCTTAATCCACTGCTGGATAATTCACTGAGTAATGCGTCTCACAGTATTCTCTCGAAGATAGAGAGAGAATCTGGTGGGTAAGCACAGATAATGCGAATGAATGGACGGCCCTCAGGGCCACGTGATTACTTATTGAGATCAATGTTTAACTTTCATGCATTTTATTCAATCATGTGCCAACAGATCGCTTCCCTATGCCCTGACGATGACATCCTCCTCCTCACGGCATCCCCAGCCGTCAAGTCCGTCATCAACTGGAGGCAGGTGAGACCTTGAGAACAGCCACTCGCTCGCAAATCACCCCTTCATCCATCTACCAATCTATCGAACTACCCACTACAAAATGCCCACCGATACCTATCCAACTACAAACCACTGACCAATATGAAACCATCCACAATACCCATCCACTCACAAACCATCCCATCTATACCATCCACCCACAAACCATCCACCCACCCATAAAACAACCCATTCACCTACCCAACCATCCAAACTCACATTCGTGATAACACTGTAAGAGAAAAAAATACCAACGACCTACCTGCTGCTCATGGGCAGGGTGGGGGGAGGGGAATCTGTAGGTGTAAGAGGTGCGTGCCCCACGTCGCCCCGCACAGGTGTACGGAGCCCTGGAGCAGTTTGACGTGGAGGAGCGAGCAGGGAGTCACCTGGAGGCCGCCCACCCCAACGTGCGTGTCCACCTGGGCACGGCCTGCCGCTTGGATGCCGCTCGCAAGGTAGGCCCAACCACCGTGGGGCCCGACCACCTGGGGCCCAAGCACCGGGGGCCTAACCACTGAGGGCCCAACCACCGGTGCCAACCACTCGGACCGCCACCTGTAATTGTACGCACCTGCCACATGTAGCCGTGATGTGCAGCGTGTCTGTAGTTGAACAGTGTCTGCGGGCGGGGGGCGGGGGGTGGTGGCGGCGGCCTTTGCGTGTGTGTCTCTACTCAAGGGCGTTCTCGTACATTTGCCGTGCACGGGAACCTGAATGATCTTGGAAGGAAATGTATTTCTGGGGGGGGGGGAATTGAAAAGCTTTGGGAACGGTACACACATAATGCATCAATCATTTTAAAAAGGGTAACGATGCTGAAATATGAGGCGGTTCTTGTCTGGCGCATGCACCTTGCGTGCATGTTAGGGTGAAAAGGTTTGCACCACCAAAGTAAGTGCCCATCCATGCCCGCGAGCGTTGTCATGTGCTTGCGTTTGTGTCATCGGTGGTGCCGTTACTCACTGCGGTATAAACCCGACGACCGAAGTTGGATTTCACGGTTAACATCACTGGCGATTATCTGAAACGGTCTTGGGCCTCCCCTAGGTCGACTCAGCCTCAAATGTGTACCTGGTGCGGGATGTAAAAACATCGCTGCTGGGGAGACAAAGGCAGTCGTGGTTGCTGGCCACCCACCCCCTTGTGCGCTGTGCTGGCCTTCACAGGTGCTCGCTTACAGCCCTTTCCCCAACAGTCTGTTCAGGCTACACGGGGGATCTTTGCCTTTGTTGTCCCGTACGTGCGTGTGAAGGTCGTGCACACGGACGCGGGCGAGGAGCTCGCCTACGAGAGGCTCTGCATCTGCACGGGGGCGCGACCCAAGGTCGTGGCCGATGGCAATCCTCACGTGCTGGGCATCCGGGACACGGACAGCACACAGGTGGGAAGCCCTCGGCCAGGGACGACTGCTGCCTGCATCTCTTACCTCTCTCCTCCCATCCCACTTCACTCTCCTTCACATCTTCTCCTATCATCGCTCCTCTCTCAACTCGCTATACGGCACTCCACACGCGTTCCTGCCTCTCCCCTCACATCTCTCCTGCCTTCTCTCAGCTCACTACCTCTCCCCTTCCCATAATTTCCCTTCCTGACCCTCATCTCATTCTACTCCCGTGCACATGCTCTGTAGTTCAATGGAGGGTTGTACTGCTCTTGTGAGAGATTCGATTGGATTCTCGGTCTCATGACACGTTGCCCATAGCACAATCAGGATACAATTGTTGAATACGATGAACACATTAAAAAAGACGTGCCCGTTGTTTGATTTATTTCTTCTCTTGCCCTGGCAGGAATTTCAAAAGAGGCTGGAGAAGGCGAGGCGGGTGGTGGTGATCGGGAACGGAGGGATTGCGCTTGAGCTCGTGTGAGTATCCACGGTGGCGAGATGTTAACTACTTCGCCTGGTATGGAGGAGGTCGTGGGTTTGATCCCGACTCTAACACCTGTATATTTGCATGGTCTCACCATGGTCGTGTGTATTCTTGTCTGGGTCCTCCGGTTTTTCCCTCCACATTTAAAATCAACACGCGTTTAAGAGTATTTAGCTGATATAAATTTCCACGTGACGATAAGCCACTTCATTGAGCTATTATTTGTGGCCAGGTCGCTTCTGAAAAAGAGATATGTAGCACAGTGGGCCTTGCCTGGTAAAATAATATTTTAGTTTATAGAGTGCATGTGCGCGCAGGCACGAGAACGCAGGGGTGATAGCTGGGACTGCCACAGCCGTAGGCCTTAGAGGAGGACTCAAGGCATCTGCTCGGTGCTTCAGAATAGCCGTGCACTGGCCGTTTGTACACATAAACAAATCATGATGTACGACACATAAACAATGCGTAGTAACACGCAAATGTGCCACAATTGAAAATTACCTGCAAAATTACTCAATGGGGATTGTACACATCAGTCATCATCCCCTTCTGGCAGACTCATGCCCCAGGTCACCATTGCATTGTTTTCTCAAGTGAAATTGGGCAAGTCTCTTGAATTCTCACCTGGTTAAACTAAACTTGAAAATTTAAACTTACACGTAAAAATAATTCTGCTAACCTCGCATTTGAACCCACGAGTTTCCGTGATTCATGGTTATGATTGAGTTATCAAAAGAATCAGTGATTGTTCGTCTCATACGGGATTGTCCGTCTTGTCTGTCTTGTATATTCTGTCTCTACTTTGTGGCTTGGTGACGGAGATACCTCCGGAGCCAGAATTCCCATACATCAGCCATATAAGTTGTGAAAACAATCGACAATCGATTTTGATATTCACAATTCAATTCATGTATAAATCTGAGGATAACGGTAAATGGTTTAATCGATGAACGTCTGCATGCCCAGTTAATGCACTTAACCCCATACGCAGAGTAGTCTCGCCACAGGAGGGGCGACGTTGGATGCTGCCACGTGGTTTGTCCCCAGTGAGGTCATTTCAACCGCCACCTGACCACACTTTGCCTGTCGCCCGCCGCAGCCACGAGGTGCGGGGCTGCGACGTGATCTGGGCCATCAAGGACCGCGCCATCGGCACGTCGTTCTTCGACGCCGGCGCCGCCGCCTTTTTCCTGCCGCACCTGGTTAAGACGGTGCCAGGGTCGGCGTCGGGCGCCGTCCCTGGGCCCTGCAAGCGGCAGCGCTACGCGCCGGGGCGAGGCTCGCACGGTCCGGACCGCACCAACCCCCCCTGCACCCCGCCCCAACCGCACCCTGCTGCACCCTGCGCTGTGATGCCATCACGTGCTGCACCTCTGCACTGCAGACCACACTGCCCTGGCCTTGCCTCTCTGTGCTCTGATGCAGTACCATGCCGTATACACCTTTGCGCTACAGGCGACGCCGCCGCACTTTGCTACGGCACTGAATATGCCCAACGCGTAGGTGGCGGCGGCGCTCATAATCATCATGAGACCGAGGCTGAACTGACCCTGGCCAGGATTTGAAAAATTGGAATCGACAGCCATGCTGTTCTACCAGTTTATTCCATCTGCACATACTGTGCATGACTATTCCCATATATTAGTGGTTCAGCAATAGTCGTAAACTGTTTCATACGTAATCATAAATAATATTAATGGTTATGTACGTGTGGTTCTTTTTAATTTGCGGCAGGCAGCACACAGGCAGAGCAAAGGGCAGCCCTTGGCAGTGCCTTAGGACCCGACTGGCATGAGGGCCTAAGCCTGGAAGGGGCTCAAAAGGTAAGCGTGTGGAGTGCGGGGGCACGGGGTATCGTGGGTTATAAAGGAGCTGAGTTTGATCTTGTACAGGATGAGCTTGAGCCGAGTGGATTTGCTCTTGGCTGGTACCAGAGTTATCGACATCGGCTTGTGTGTAGTTGCATAGTACGTACGTATGTAGAACTTTTTCCGCACTGTACATTGCCAACCGTGCGAATCGGAGGTGCGGGAATGGCGCTACATGGCAGGTGACTGTGTGTGTGTGGGGAGCGGTGGCGCAGTGGTTAGCGCGCAGCGCTACAAACCCGGCAACTCAAGTTCGATTCGCGCTCACGACTTATACCATTGACGATTATCTGAACCGGTCCCGGGCCTCCCCTAGGTCGACTCAGCCTCAAATGAGTACCTGTTGCGGTGTGTAAATATCGTCACTGGGGAGCCAAAGGCAGCCGGGCGTGGTGCTGGCCACCCACCCCCTCGTGTGCCGTGCCGGCCTTCATAGGTGCTCGCTAACAGCACTTGCCGCAGCGGTCCGTCAAGGCTATATGGGGGATCTTTGTCTTGGTGTGTCAAGGGGCCGTGCAGGGTGCATGTGGAGTACGGCTGCGAGGTGGAGAGGATCCTCTCTCCGGAGGAGGTCGTCGCGCGCTCCGAGACGCCGCTGGCCTTCCCCGGACCGGACTCCCCGCAGCCCGACACCGGTAACGCGTCACCGTCGCCGACTTCCCGATCCCTAACCTTGTGGTAGTGGGCGGCAGAGCGGCGCAGCGGTGACACTGGCGCCTCGCAGCATTGAGGGGGGGTAGCTGCTGGCCTCGATTTCCAACGCGGGCGCATGTCTGCGTGCGTGGAGTTTGTACGTTGTCTCTCCCCCTGTCGTTCTGCGTGCGTTCTCAGCTGGGTTCTTCGGTTTCCTCCCATAGTTAAAAAAAGCGTACAATGTCACTGGTATTGCTCAAACTCGCAAATGCTGAAAAATTACCTGCAAATTACGTGTTTACACATATCCCCCACCCTCTCCGCGCCCCAGGAATGCCTCACTGAGTCTCATTCCCCTTATTCAGGTGGGTCCTACCAAGTTTTCACAGTAGGGGGTGGTGTTTGCTTTGTATAAATACAATGGAGTATTTGCGGGTAATATTTCACATTTTGGCAAATTTGGACTGTGACCCCAGCACATGGGGGCCTTACACAGGGTGGTCTAAATGTATTGTGACCCCCCCCCCCAATGAATTGACCCATAAATGAATTTTTTTCTTTCCTTTGCATATGCATTTGCCGTTTTAAACGAAACCTTATAATGATGTCAAGGGAAGTTGAGCCTCCAGTGTTGAGCACACGGCGCGTGTTGCTCTGATTAATTACACCCGTGGTAACAACCGGGGGCCAGCCGCTGGAAGTCGAACCGCGAACCTCTGCGACGAGCGGGGAGCTCCCGCCCGGCGCTCCCCTCGTCACCGTTGCCGCGTTCTTTTTGTTTTTTGTTCCCGGGTCCGCGGCCGCGTTGGTGGGGGGGGGGGGGTGGATGTGCAGAGCTCTGGCCCGTGTACGCCAGGCTCACCAACGGGCGCACGTTCGGCTGCGACCTCGTCGTCAGCGCCACGGGCGTCGTGCCCAACGTCGCTGCCATCGTCGCTCGCAACGAGGTGAGGCTCCCCCGGCGGCTCACCCAACGTAGCGCCGAGACGTCGACTGGCCGTGGCCACACTGCCCTCGAAGCGCGAGGAAGTCCGTTCGCTGATCCTCTTGTCGATCCGCTGCCGGGTGAAGGGCTTCTCACGGCACGCGTCAACGCGCACACACTTCGCATCGTGCGAGCATTGTTGACGGTGAAATAGATGAGCAGAAGATGGCTCCTTCGTGTTCGTCTGCTTCGCTGTTTTGTTGCGTGCGTTCTCCCCAACGACGGTGTCAGTTCTTTTGTTTGACTGATGGTTGTGCCACACCCGCTTTTTTTTTGATGACGGTAATGGCGTTAACAATGCGCAATGACGATGTTGCAATCACCATCATTGGGAACGGTGTCACCGCATGACGGCTGGCGATGGTGACGGGTGTCGCGTTACCATTGTCAGCGATGACTTCACCGCGTGGCGACGACGGCGGTGGTGTTGTGTGTGACCATCGTTTCGACGGCGGCGACGGCGCTCGCGGTGTGCGATGAGCAGCTGGCGCTGGCCGACGACGGGGGGCTGCGAGTGGACGAGCAGATGCGGACGTCCGTGCCGTGCGTCTACGCCGCTGGGGACGCGTGCTCCGCTGCCTGGGAGCCCCGGCCGCACTGGTTCCAGGTAGAGTCCACAAAGACAAAGGGTCCCCCCCCACCCCGCCACTCCCAGTATAGCTTTTTAACAGACACTTGGGGGGCGGAGTGCTGTTGGCGAGTAGCAATTATGGAGGCCGGAAACGGGATGAGCTGGTGGGCGGACAGCACCACACTTGACCTCACCATGTCGTTGTTTAACGTTGAGTCAACCTAGGGGAGGCCCAGAGTGGGAATGGGGCACGGGTCGCCGGGTTCACGCACACAGACGTACGGAGGAAACCAACTCGGATCTCCGAACTGTTGATGACCCTTAAATATCCCGGGTAATGGGTGCGGGGAGGAGTGGTCTGTATGAAACAAAAACACGGACATTCCAAAACATATATACACCACCAATACTGCGATTCATAAATAGTTTATCTTGGTTAGATCATGTAGTTATAATGTAACTTAGAGCTAAAACGCTCCACCATTCGATACAATTGTCAAAACTCTGCTTTATTTTTCAACATGAGCACTCATTAACCGGCTGAAAACACCTGAATATATAGAGGACCTCAGAGCTTTGGCAACTGTGGGCAGTGTCGGCTTACCTCCCGGTTGTTGCTGTTGCTGCCTTCCAGCTCGTCCGGTGTGCTCAATTTGCAAGAACGACGCAAAATGTAAAAAAAAGACACAAAGCAATTATTTCACGTTCCCCGGGTTGCTGAAAAAAACCTCAATTGGTCACTTGTCCGGGTGACATCTTGATGATGTGTTTGCCAGTGTCGGTTGGTGGAGGGAGCAAAGCTCTGATTGACATCCCACCCACACTATCTACCCCTACCCCTAGGTCAGTGGTCTTCATTGCAAGGACCGCGGGCCATTGGCGGACCTTAGTGCGGCCCCTGGCAGTACACAAATGTGAAAATACCGCTTGCGGGCGGTGTGGTGGCCCTCACACTGACGTCTTATAGGCGAAAGTGGGCCCCCCTCTGAAAGTTAGTGAAGATCACTGCTCTAGATTGAAGGCTCATTTTCTTTGGAACTCTTTGTTGTCCTTCCCCCGCACCTCCGATTTGAACGGTTGGCTACGCACGGTGCGAAAGAAATTCAACATATATACGTACATAACCCAAAGCGCCCAATGATCACGATTAATCGTCATTGTTGTCGTTGCTGCAGATGAGGCTGTGGACCCAGGCGCGCCAGATGGGCGCCCACGCGGCTCGCGCAATGGCGGCGCACGCGGACGGGCGGCACGCCGAGCTCGACCTCTGCTTCGACCTCTTCACCCACGTCACCAGCTTTTTCGGCTACAAGGTGAGGTGGGGGGCGGCCACGTGTGACGTCGCTCCCCCTCGCAAGATGCTTACACTGGCCCCCCTCGGCACGCGAGCCGGGAAGCGAGCCCCGAGCTCGGTGATACCACGGCCATCCTCGTCTTTTCGAGCCCTAGGCCTTACCTCTACTTCCTCCCTGCCTCTCTCGCTCAATCCATGTTTCTCCGTGACCCCCTCTTTGCCTGCGTTCTGCACGTACAGGTGATACTGCTGGGACGCTTCAACGGGCAGGGCCTGGCCACACGGCTAAATAAAGATGGAGGCGGCGGCAGCAGCGGCGACGCCCGCACCAGTGGTGGTGGTGGTGACGCAAAGGTCGATGGCGATGACGGTGGCAATGGGAACGGCGACGGCGGCGGGAACGACGGTGGCGATGGAAGCGACGCCGGCGCTGAAGTTGGTGGCAGCAGCGGCAGCGGCCAGGAGCTGCTGGTGCGCAGCAGCGGCACGCTGGAGTACGTGAAGGTGGTGCTGTTGGACGGGCGCATGGCGGGCGCCGTGCTCGTGGGCGACACGGACCTGGAGGAGACGTTCCACAACCTCATCCTCAACGGCACCGACCTCTCGCCCTACGGCGAGGATCTCCTGCACCCCGACGTAGATATCGAGGACTACTTCGACTGAACGGCGCGGGGGGGTGGGGTGTGGGGGGTCCGCAGGAGGAGGGGGGGATGGGGTTGGGCTCGGAAATTTCGGACCAGCTGGCGCAAGCCGTAGTTATCGTCATTGGCCACAATCGATCGACTACTAGACGAAGGCCTCGTTAAGCCTTCGCCACGCTCGTGGTCTTGCGACGCGACGTATATGTGTGTGTGTCTGTACGTTGAACTTATTTCGCATCGTACGTGGCCGACCGCGCTAATCGGAGGTGCGGGGAGACGTGCGCACGGCGCCTCGCAGGCGAGGCGCCTTCGTCGCTTCACCCGGCACGGGATGTCAGGTGACGAGTTCAGGGCGCCGTGTTGACGGTGAAGGAAAGCGAGCAAGGCTCGGGCAGGGCTAGAAGGCATTGGTCTCGGACCTGCGGTTGAGACTCAACAACCGAGCGGAAGCCAAAGCTGGGAGCACTCCCCAAGAGAGGGCGCCCAAAGCTCGCGCCGTGCTGTTTCGACGCATCGCCAAGTCGGCACGAGGCGGTGAAACTCGCGTCCGCGTCCCCCCGCGCAGCGACAGTGTTTTAGTGAGCGACCCACAGAAGCTGGCGTCGCAGAACTATCTCTCGATGCACCTTCACCCCGGGCCCTCTGCCCAACACTGGACGGGTGCCCCTTTTGGCTCCGTCCAGGTCGTTTTGACACACGGCTCACGTGCCATCGTTTTTGCATCTCGGTGCGGGCACATGCTCACTCCGGCGATCAACTCAAATGTTTACGTGTTGGATTTTGTGTGGAGGCATTGCTGATTGGGTCGGAATGGTCGACCTGCTCAGCTACGCGATCTCGAGTGGCTGAAGTCCGAATGCGAATCCAGTTCATCAGGCAAATAAAATGCGTGCTCACAAATTGGTGTAAATAGAATTCTTGTTTCGTGTCTTATTTTTTTTGGGGGGGGGGGAGGTGGGTGGAGCGGTGGCATAGTGGTTAACGCAGCACGCTATGAACCCGTGACCAGAGTTCGATTTCAGGCCACGGCTGACATCAGTGGCGAGTGTTAATCTGAAAACCGTTACCGTGCCTTTTGTTTCACCAACCTGCCCTGACCAGCGTGGTGAGGTATCAGTCAAATAAACCTCATGACCGACAAAAGGGCTGTGAATTCATGACCAAATCGGTGTGTTTTTTTGAGCCGTTGACTACGTGTGTGTGGGCGTTGACTGCGTTGATGCGTGTGGAGCAGACGGCATTGCGTAGTGGGGCATTGCGTAGTGGGGCATTGCGTAGTGGGGCATTGTGATATTGGTCGCACCCGGTCACACTTGCAAGCGAGACTCATCCCGGTCTCTTCGAGTTCTCAACCGCAGGATACTTGGGCATCAAAAGCCAATGTGTGGAAAGCGTTGGGCAGACAGGATTTAGGAGCGAGTATACGCTCACAAGCTCTGTGCCAGAGAGAGAGGGGGGAATTGTCTTAAGGGTTGTAGAATTGTAAAGGCGAGTGAGAGTGATGAGAGAGCTGGGGGTACGACACCACAGGGAACCGTTCTGGCCAAACGTGTGAAAAAAGTGGCCATCGATTTAAAAGGATCCGCTTATCCAATTGTGGCCACCCGGTCTGTCTGGAGTCACTGGAGGGCGCTGTGGCGTCACAGTGGAAATCTCTGCGCGTCGACAAAGTGCCCGCACCCAGGTGTTGGACGGCTGATAACAACACACACACCCGGCTGCTCGCTTTCCATCTTTAAATACCGCATTCTGCATACGCAATCTTGTAGCGTTATATATTGTATAGTGTTTGGTGCTGTACTGGAGTTTATAATAATAATCCTTGCATTCTTGTCTTGGAATAGTCTGCATGTACAGATGCATCGATTCACTAAAATCGATTCTACGCTCGGTTGCCGATGCTTTACTTGCGTATGATGACAGCGATATTAAACTAAACTTTTTATTTTACCAGGTAAAGCCCATTGAGCTATTTCGCTCTTTTTCAGAAGCGACCTGGCCACGTGGCTTATGATGTGGACATTGTGGGGGCCGTTGGCTCCCGGGGTCCCTCCCGCCTTCATCCCCTATTCCGTTTAAGTTACCCCACCTCCCTATTACCCGCTACGGTTTCGCCGGCATTCGTCTATAGCCCTGTGCGGCACTCGCCTCCACGTCGAATAACCACGTTACCAATGCGCATCCGTATCCGAAACGTAGCGAACGTATGCGCACTCACGCACACAGCTCTCCGCGGCACTCACTCACCACTGAATATTCGCGTTATGATCGCGCACCTGTATCACACACGGAGTGAACACACGCGACACCCACTCTCGCACCGCTCTGCGCAGCGCTCCCCCGAGGCGAGCCGCAGCACTACAGAACCACTGTGTACACACGCTCACCCACGCGCTCAGCTCCGCGCAGCGCTCACTCACGTGGCGAACCACTGTGTACACACGCGCACCCACACGCTCACACTGCTCGACAAGATCACGCGAGGCCACGCTTCGCTATTAATGATTTATTATCTGCTACCTGGTAATTGATGTTAAATCAGTTTGAGTCGACGAGGCTGGCCTATTCTACCACCCCTGAATCTATTCTCTATTTATCGGCTATGATCCTACTTTTACCTCCTTACTCACCGTCAAGTGTCCACGGCGGTCCGCTGATCCTTGTGCTAACAGCGTACCTCGGTGCGTCGCACGGACGTCCGGGTCGCTGGCTGGAGCTGCTGCTGGTCCTCTGTCGCTGTAGACAAGAGAGCGATTTCCCCTTTGCGCTCCCTATTTATCCTCCCCAACAATTGTGCCTGCGCGCTCAAGCGCAACTATCCCAACCTTCCGTGACTATGCGCAAGAGCCCCTGCAGTCCTGCTACTCATGCTGTCCCGTCCTTCCCCTGCTGGCCTCGTCGACGCATGGGGGGGGGGGGGGGGTGTGTGTGGGGGATGCGTTTCAACCGTGGTGGCCGAATGCCCTTCGCCGCGGCCACACCATATTAAGGCCGGTCGCAGCGCCGCGGTGCAACGTAGCGTCGGGGGAGGTCATCCAATTCCCTGATCGCCGGAAACCGTGAGAGTTAATCCCGATAAGGGTTTCTCGGATAAAAACCGGTCGATCAGGTGTCCTCCCCTTCCCGCTCTATGGGGGTGGGGGGGGGGGATGCGTGCGGGTGTGTTCATGTGAGGTGAGGTGAGGGGGACGTGGGGTCGGCTCCGTCGCTTGGTGGTGGCGAGGCCGCAGATGGGGCGCCTGCTGAACGGCTTCGTGGTGGCGGCATCACAACATTTATAGCAGCCAAATACTCTAAACGCACGTTGTTTATAAATGTGGAGGGGGAAACCGGAGGACCCGGAGAAAAAAATCGACGCGACCACGGGGAGTGAGAGAGAGAAAGACGCAAACTCCAAATCTACAGGCGTTGTGGTCGGGATGGAACACACGACCTCCTGCGTACCAGGCTTCAGGAGAAAGGGACTAGACTATAGAGGGGTTTACAATACGGGGCGTAGGTTTGGATTGCATGACGGCTACAGAGTCACACTAACGTGGCTTTTGCTTTAATTTCCCAATTATGACGGGAATGCCTGAGATGTATCGATGTGCAAGTACCAGGTATGGGCATTTGACTGCTGTGTGTCCAGTTCATCGCGATGCCATCAAGGCACAGACCGCATCCTCCTCGCGCAGTGCAAACTGATCTGTATGGTCACTCTGGTAACAGTCGTTTGTTTACCTTTCCTCTCCTTTGCACTCCAATCGTGTTGTTTTTTGTTTTGTTTGTTATTTTAACTTTCTGACCCGCCCCCTACTGGACATGTGTAATAGAGCTTTCATATGTTGACTAAATATTCGGATTGTGAGATTACAGTATGTAGTATTATTACTACTGCTGCAGCAGACATGACCATGCTGCCAGGTTTTCACGGTCGGGGCGATGATTGTTGAATCGGCAAAAATGTGGACCGTGGACCCCGTGACGCTGGCACAAAGAACAAAGATCCCCCGTGTAGCCTTAACAGACAGTAGGGGCAAGTGCTGTTAGCGAGCACCTATGAAGGCTGGCACGGCGCACGAGGGGGTGGGTGGCCAGCACCACGCCCGGCCGCCTTTGTCTCCCCATTGGCGATGTTTCCACATAGCACTAAGCTACTCATTTGAGGCCGAGTCGACCTAGAGGAGGCCCCAGGACCGGTTCAGATAATCGTCACTGGTGTTGGCCGTGAGCAGGAATCGAACCCGGGTCGTCAGGTTCGTAGTGCAGCATACACGCTGGCACGCACACAGTGGCCCATGCTCTCGTAATGATCGTCACGGGATCGTTTACGGTCACCGTGAGGTGCAGAGCGGCGTACACGTGTTTTGTTATGCAGCGTGCAGGCAGAGACGGCAGGCTGTGTTATTATTGTCCCAGGTCCACAAATTGGGCAACTTTGCCAGGGTTGCCACGAGGTTCGGGTTTTTTTGTTTCACCCCAAAGAGTTGAACCCTACCTGGCCGGGGATTGGCAACTGTGTTCTGGCGGCACGAATTGATGCACCGTATACTGAGATGTGGTTACTTGGGACTGTGTTGTGGTGGACTTTACTGCAGTACACGGACACATTTGTAAAAGCGCGAGGTTGGCTGAGGCGTAATACATCCGGTGTTAGGCTGCGGACAAGGTGGCAACCCGAAACGCCGCAGTAAACGTTTCCGAATCGTCCAAAGACATTACGGGGTGTCGTTTTGAAGGCAATTGCGTATAGCCGTATGGTAATATGGGTTACTTATGGAATAAGCCCACGGTTTGACAAAGACAACGATTCTCCCTGCGTGGACGAAAGGAGCAAGTCCGTCCTGAGTGCGTCTCTTCTCGACAAAGGTGGACGCGTTATTTCCATCCGACACACGGGCCACTACTGCTGGCCGTGACGTGCTCACGATGGACGATTTTACAGATCGCCCACGTCTGTTATCTGTGGAATGGGAATCTGAAATTGCGGCGATCATTCCCCAATGTGGTTCTCACGCGGAAATGCAATCCGTGGGTTCAATTCACACGCAACAGCCACGAGTGGCGAATGAAACCTGAATCCGAGGTCAACTCGGCCATAGACGAGAGCCTGCTTGCCTGCATGTTGTATACATTCGAATTTTGGGGCGCCTTCAATTCACGGTTCGCACCGTACGCTAGCCAACCGTGCTTGATCGGTGGCCGAGCAGGGCACTGCCCACGATCAGCCCTGTTGTGTATCATGAATTGCGTTAATAGGCGCTCGCTAACAGCATTGTCCCCCTACTGTCTGTTAAACGAGTGATGCGTGATGGAGAGAGAGAGAATTGGTCGCTATGGCATCGAGTGTTAGCAACGCATTGTTATTCAAGGACATTTGTATCTGATCCTGGTCTGGGGCTGCCCAGGATCGACTTGGCCTAAAGTGGATGTGTCATCAGTAATTGGGAGACAAAGGCAGCTGGGGTACGCGTGTGGTATTGATCACAAAAGCCCCTTTATATTTAATTGTATCTCTTAGGTTGACTGAGTACCTCTGGTGTCGTTGTGTAAACATCGCCACTCGGGAGACAAAGGCGGCCAGGCGTGGTGCTGGCCAGCCACCCCCTCATGTGCCATGCCGGCCTTCATAGGTGCTGCTCGCTAACAGCACCTGCCCCAAACGTGTTTTAAGGCTATAAGGGGGATCTTTTGTCTTTGTTTATCAGGTAGAAAAGTGAACCCGTCCATCCGAAAAGCACAGACACCCCCCCCCCCCCCCCATTTGAATTTCTGACAAAATGTTCGAACATTTAGTTGTATTTCTAGACATTCTGTCTCTGGCTGCGCTGCGAGATTCCATCAAAATATATTTAAATGCTGTACTCTAGGATGGTTATGATCGTAGATAACATACAGATATGACAGCGCAGTACACTGACGCACGCATGCTCACCAAAAGTGCACATGCTGCCCCCTCCCTCCAAACAAAGATGAAGACAAAGATATTTGGCATAGACCACGGGTTGGCAAACTGCCACTCTGTAAGGGCTGCTTCGTGACGTCATTTATTAAGGGCAACCGCCTGTTATTCGCGTGCATCGCGGCTCTCGAAATATTGAGTTTTTTTTATTTTACGAATTCGAAAAGCATGGCTCTTCTTGTTATTAGTTACCATGGGAGTCCAGTTAACCATGGGAGTCCAGTTTTCCATGGAAGCCCAGGTTACCATGGGAATCCAGTTTTCCATGGAAGCCCAGTTTACCATGGACGTCCAGTTTTCCATGGAAGCCCAGTTTACCATGAACGTCCAGTTTTCCATGGAAGCCCAGTTTACCATGAACGTCCAGTTTTCCATGGAAGCCCAGTTTACCATGGGAATCAAGTTTTCCATGGAAGCCCAGTTTACCATGGGAATCCAGTTTTCCATTGAAGCCCAGTTTACCATGGGAATCCAGTTTTCCATGGAAGCCCAGTTTACCATGGACGTCCAGTTTTCCATGGAAGCCCAGTTTACCATGGGAATCCAGTTTTCCATGGAAGCCCAGTTTACCATGGACGTCCAGTTTTCCATGGAAGCCCAGGTTACCATGGAAATCCAGTTTTCCATGGAAGCCCAGTTTACAATGGACGTCCAGTTTTCCATGGAAGCCCAGTTTACCATGGAAGTCCAGTTTTCCATGGAAGCCCAGTTTAACATGAGCAGGGTCAGCAATCTGAGAAAGGTAACACTCGCCACCGATGATGTTAGCCAGGACCTGGAGTCAAACCCACATAAGCCGGGTTCATTGCCACGATGCCACGGCTCCTCACAAAGACGAAGGCGATGTACCCGAATACACGCACTCTTGAGCACAACACAAGGTTGCCCACTTGGTACACTGATCCTGAGATGTTGACGATGGGGTTTTGACCACTGGTGGAGGGATGCCAACACGGATGAGCACAGGGACGCTGGAGACAGTTTGTAATTTGGCGCCACGGTGGCGAGATGTTAACTACCTCGCCTGGTATTCAGGAGGTCGTGGTTTGATCCCGACCCTGACGCCTGCTGTTGTATATTTGGAGTTTGCATGTTCTCTCTCCCCGTGGTCGCGTGGATTTTTCTTCGGCTCTTCCGGCTTTTCCCTCCACATTCAGAAACAACGTGCGTTTAAGAGTATTCGGCTGCTAGAAATGTCCACATGATGGCAATCCACTTCGTTGAGCTATCATTTGTGATAGCCAGGTCGCTTTTGAAAAAGAGCAATATAGCCTGACCCGGTAAAATAAAAAGGTTTAATTTTTGTTTTGGTAATGAATGTCAGAAAAAACTGTCAGGGCTGCAGCTATGCGGCCCTGTGAGGCTGTGTGCAGCACCCGAAGCTCCGAGCCGATTCGGGTCTTAAGTGGGGGAGAGAAAGAGATAAGGAGAGAGACGCGGAGAGTCGGGGACACATTCACACTCGAGCAAACATGAAGGGAGATGCAGAGGGAGTCATGGGCCGTAATTCCCATGAAACTGTGTTTTGGCTGTCATTATGCCCTTCATGCACTTTACCAACATGTAATTCAATCACGTGGGCAATGCAAAGGCACTGCATGGGTACGGGTGGTAGCTGTGGGTGGCGTGACATGAATTTGTTTTTTTTCGCACCCTGATAAGTGTTCAGAACCCTGATAAGTGTTCAGATGAGTGAATGCGTGGGACAGTTCGTGTAGTGCCCACCGCTAATATCGCCACCCACATCACCCTTGACACCAACCATTTCGCTTCACAGGAACCGGGCCCTTGCAACAATGCCAACACCACTCTTATTCTCAACACTCATCTCCATTTATAAGACTAAAACAACCATCAACTATATCCGATAACACTAACTCCAGCCCTATCCAATAGCACTAAGCCCCAACTCAAATACTAACCCTATCCCGAACATGAACACAAAACACCCACCCTGTTCATAATACTCGCATCAACCCCCCCCACCCCCAACCTTATCCCTGACTCAACAAACATTGCTGCCCTCCCGAGAATTTTCACCCACAGCACTGCTGGGGATGGATGCTCCCTCACCCCCCCACTCCATCACCCCCCCCCCCCACACTCCTTCTGGTGGGGCCCATGGGAATGCGCGGCGGACACATTCACGTGAACCGGACGCGAACAGCCGGGTGCGGCTGCGGTACGAAACGAACCGGTTTCCGTGGCTTTTGATACGAATCAAAAAGAACAACAAACCCCCCACACCTACCCCTTCCCCTCCTCCCCCCCCATACGTCCGGTGCGATGGCAAAAATAAAAACAAGCGGAGCGATACCGATCATTGATTGATGTGGTGTCCAATGGTGCCCTACGACCAGGTGAGAGCTGGTGAGTCGGTGGGTGGATGGGAGAACAAGTAGGGAGGTGGATGGATAGGTGGGTGGGCAGGTAGGCGAGGAGCATGATAGGTTGGTTTATTGGTGGTGAACGCGTGGGTGGTAAGGTATAGGCCTCGGCAAGGTAAGGTAAAAGGTAAAAATAACGAGCCTACCTTTACCCTACATTTTACCCTTACCTCATACAAATTACCCGATTACAGGGCAATTACTGGGGTACTACACATGAAAAAGGTTTATAACAGGTAAATGCTAGGTAGAGCACTTTATTCATTTGTTCGAAATGTTTAGCATACTTCCTGACATGCAACAAACCTGACATTTGGCATGTGGGTAGCTTCCAGACTGTACACAATGCAAAACGTACAAAAATAGACTTTTGTATTTTGGGGAATGGGGGGTCGGCGCAATAATGGATATATTTTGCACGGCAAGTGAGCGGTGACGTCACATCTGTGATGTCACCCGCATGCGGCAGCGTGACGCAGTGTGCCTGCTGACGTCACGCACCCCCCCCCACCCTCCGCGTAGGCCGTGTATTAATCCAAGACAAGAATCCAAGTCCCGGGCGAAGCCGGGTAGTAAAGCGAGTATAGAATGCTCTCGATTATTCCAATTTTAAATGCAGGCCACGGAATGCGCCACGGAGCTTTTAGCGAGCGGTAAACAAGGTGTTTACCGGGTGAATACCTTGTTTGTGTTGCGCCCGAAACGTCGTGATTTATTTTATTTGATACCCACGTGACTTTACCGAAAGAACCAAATAGTATGGATTCCTGCAGTCACAAAAGCTTAAAATCAAGATGATTTACCGGGTAATTCTTCACGCTACCTTTACCCTACCCTTTACCTTGCCCTTGGCATGTCGACACCTTTACCGTCTACCTTTACCCTTTTACCCGGTAAAAAGGGTAAATTGCCTTACCTTGCCGAGGCCTAGGTGAGTAGGTGGATAGGCAGGCAATTGAGCAGCTAAATAGTTACATCTTGCTGTTATTGAATCGCAATTGTTTTAATGAATATTTTCTGTAATATAATTCGAGAATATAATCGAGAATAATTCCTTCACGCGATGTATGACACTATTTGTAGGCCAACAAAGCAGTCAGCACACTGGTCACCTGCAAGCAAAAGAAAAGACAAAGATCCCCCGTATAGCCTCAACAGACTGTAGGGGCAAGTGCTGTTAGCAAGCACCTATGAAGGCCGCAACGGTACACGAGGGGGTGGGTGGCCAGCACCACGCCCGACCGCCTTTGTCTCCCTAGTGGCGATGTTTACACACTCACACCACACGTACTCATTTGAGGCTGAGTCGACCTAGGAGAGGCCCAGGACCGGTTCAGATAATCGTCACTGGTGTTGGCCGTGAGCGGGAATCGAACTCGGGTCGTCGGGTTCATTGCGCAGCGCGCTAACCGCTACCCACTCACCTGAAAGCAGTCCAGTCAGCACAGACATCTTAGACAAGCTGCGGAGAAATTGCCATTAGCAATTACATTCCAATTGTGCGATAAAGCAGTGCCGGATTATCCTCGCAGCAAAAGTAGCTACATGTGTAGTAGCTACGGGCCCCGCACGTTCAAGGGCCCCGCGATAAATGCTTTCAAGCTATCAATTCCGGTTCAGTGATTCTGCACTTGCTCTATTACTATAGTGCTATACCGCCTTCAACTTTTACGAACGACTAAGTGTTTAAGGTTAGCGTTTTGTCGTATTATCTGGCTGCATAGCAAATGAAAAAATACAATTACTTTACTATGCAAATAAAAAATGTGTGTGTTTAATATGTATGTGTTTATAATTTATTTAGGGCCCCTTTTAACATATGCTACATGCCCCGCACTAGCTTAATCCAGCACTGCGATAAGGATATGAATAAAATCTTGATTTGAAGCTTTCGTGACTGCAGGAATCTATACTCTTTGGTTCTTTCGGTAAAGTCACGTAGGTAGAAAAATAACAGCTCTCTCGCTGGTTCAGCAGTTCCACTGCTGGATTATTCTTTTCCCGCCTGAGGACGACCGCTTGTGTTGCGATCGAAACGTCGTGATTTCTTATTTTTTGTTTTATTTTATTTTTCTACCTACGTTACTTTACCGAAAGAACCAAAGGAATTGAATGAACATCAGTGGGGCGCCTGCCTGCCAGGAAATATCGAGTGAAGAGCCCCGCGCGGAGGAATCAAGTTGCCACACCTGGAGTCACTTCAGTAAGGCTATCACCAGACATCTGCTGATGGTCTTTAAAGAGTGGTTTGTTTAAATGTCAATCGTTCGCAGTGTTTATAAATGTTCATCCTCAGGCGTTGGGCTTGGCGACTTCCACATTTTTTTTTACCGAGTTTCTAGAGATATATTTGTTCGTTTCGCAGGGTGGTTTGTATCGCAGGTTGTGCTGAGACCTTCAGTGAGTGATACTTTTGACATGGCTGCAATTATGGGTATCTGGAGCCTATAGGATTGAACCCAGTGTCTCAGGGGCACGGGTTCAGTCGCCCGACACTGCCGAATATTATTTCCTGACAATAATCCGCATTGAGCCTCAGGACTTTAATTTTGGTAGGGTCCTGCCAGCAAGTAACTTTGTTTAAATGTTGTTATTATTATAATGATTATTCGGAGTGAGTTGATACTGGCATTGCAGGGGAATACCCGCACATTTGAGGGAAAAGCACTCGAACTCCACCATAAAGTTAGCCCATCAGAAATCTACTTGCTGTGCGACCTCGAACTGATACCCAGCGGTGTAGCTATCGAGTGTGCAGGCGGTGCAACTGCGCTGGGGGACAAGGCCCGAAGGGGCCCAAGTGTCGGGCTACAGCCCACCCCCCCATTTAATTTCTTGCACCAAGGCCCCCCCCCCATGTCAACCATACCATGCCACTTCAGATACCATCCCATTATCCAATGGGGTGGGTGATTGATGCACATCATCATCCTCATCTTCATCGGCATCATCGTGACACATCGCTGCCGAAGCGACGAACCCAGCCGATGGATCGCAGGCATTCATTGTCACCGCCGCCGCCACATCCTGCCGCAGAGTGGACACTTAAGTGTCCGGTGACATTATCGTCATTCGCAGCTGCGGTGGTGGTGGTGGGGGGGAATGCCGCACTCTCATCGTGAACCCAGATTTCAATAGTTTCACAATGCCGTCATCTGTTCTGTGTTTGTAACCCAGGCGCGCAAGCCCGTTGCATCTGGCCGCATCACACGGAGCGCATCCGTTGCCGACAGGGTCGAGCTTGCGGGATTGTGCTTTGGATGGGTCACCATCATCAGTGTCTCAAATAGATCAGAATCAGAATATGTATTTATACTGGAGGGATCCCGATGAGCTATGAAGCTCGTTGTTTCACAGATGTCCAGTAGGGGGGTAATGATGTTAGAACAACAGCAAACAGTCGATGCTACCGGGAGTTACGTTGTGAGCAGCAGCGCAGCAACATCCATCCATCGATGTGCCGTAGTTCCTCGCTCTTGATGATTATTCTGCTCTCACCACTTCGCCAAAGCCCCGCCGGTCAGCGTGGTGAAGTCTTTGGCGCATTGCAGCGCCTGGCCCGGCTCGTGGATTGACACAAAACAAACCCAGAAGGGGAGCGGTGCACTCGGAGCCCGTTGAGACACAAACAATAATCATCTCGTCTTGGACCGTCGGGCAGAGGAATGCGAGATCGGCGAAACAAATTATTTATTCACGTTGGACAACATCAGCGATGGCTGCTTTTGTGACCCTCCCATCCCTCCCATCCCAACCACCCCTCCCCACGGCACTACAATAGGCGTATCGCACAAACACACTTAAACTGCAAAAGAATACTGCATCACCAGCACCACCGCCGCCGGTTTCATCGTTAATAATGAACATCGCGCCCTGCAGAGGGCAAGCAGGGGACATCGTGATGCACGTTTAAGTGGCGACGTTCTGCAATGTCCCTTTGTAAGCCATTCTACGGCGTCCGGGGTAGCTGAGTTCCCACCAGGATAGGCGAGTTTGTATTGGGCAGTCATCATGCCTCGTGGTTTGCACCCCACCGCATTGGCAACTTCGCGCTGGCGTCATCGGTCTTGCATTCGTGGAGGAACTGCGCACTCCTTCCTCGCGTTGTCCCGTTAATGTAACGTGGTGAGAAAACGTTTAATGCTGAAACGATGTCCCCTGTTGCGGGAACATTGCCTCTGCCGGAGACTCTTCTGCCTCTGCTAGGTTGGACTGCAATCAGGTCAGAGCCCCTTCACCCACGCTCACGATGCCGCCCGTGTGCCCTGGCGAGGTCGGGGAACTCGATCTCGCGGAAGGAGGTGACGGCGAGGTGCCGTCGAATCAAATGACACCGGCCACGATGACCTCTTGACCTTGACCCGTATATTTTTTACACGAAACTATTTAAATGTTACCAGGTAAGGCCCGCTGAGCTCTGTAGTTCTTTTTCAGAAGCGACCTGGCCACAAATGATAGCTCAACGAAGTGGCTCGTCATCACGTGGACATACATTTATAGCAGCCAAATACTCGAAACGCACGCTGTTTCGAAACGGAGGGGAAAGCCGGAGGACCCGGATAAAAATCCAAGCGACCAGGCGGAGAGAGACACGCAAACTCAAAATATACAGCAGCAGGCTTCAGGGTCGGTACCGAACCCACGACCTCCTGTATACCAGGCGAGGTAGTTAACATCTCGCCGTACGTCGCAGAAGCATTCCATCAAGAGTCAATCGAACCTTAATTAGTCGCTGCTGCGATTAGACTTTGTACCACGTGATCCACAATGGCTCGAGCAGTTTCTAGCGGCTTGCATCATCGCACTCGGCTCTTGCCCGCATCCACCACCAGCCCCGCCTCTCCACCACCCGAGGTCATCATCGCCAACTTGAAGGAGGAGCAGGGGGGGGGTGTTGGCCGGATAAGCCCAGCATGGTCCGCGTAGCTCATCCGCAACAGCGGACGGGCTGAATGTTACGTTGGTGAGGTGGGTTGGGTTGGTTCACATTGGTTGGTCAGAGGGGAGTGGATGGGAGACGCGTGGCATTGGTGCGGCTTGTGTTGAGTTTTGGAGTTTTTGGAGTTTTGGAGGTTTGGGTCTCGTCTCAGTGACTTTGCTTGCTTCGTTGTCTCGTAAATAACAATGGTCATTGTGAAGAAACACAATCACAGCGCATACTCCAATAAAATCGCCCCTAGAATGAACACAATTGTAATATTTAAAAGGCGACGTTTCGGGCAATGGCCCTTATTCGTAGCACATGGTTAGTGTGGGTCAATGAAGGGGGTCAGTGGGTTCGGACCAGTTTTAGATATCACTCGCTACCGATGTTGGCCGTGGCTGGGAATCGAGCCCAGATCACTGGGTTCATAGTGCGGTGCGCTAACCACTGCGCCACCACTCCACCACCGTGCTAAAAAAGTGGACATGAAGTTCCCGTCATGTTTTACTTTCAGTGAGCGGTTTTTTTCTTCTTCTTTAAAATAAAATGTATTCGCCGATGAATGTCGCTCAAGCTTTGGGCCTCATCAGTGAGCCATGCCCAGCTACAGAGTGGTAAGCGGCAAGACAGAGGTCACGTGATGGCTCTTTTGTATAGGTACACTATTATTTATAGTATTATTTATAGGTACATTGTTAGTTATAGTATTAGTTATAGGTACATTGTTATTTATAGTATAATTTATAGGTACATTGTTATTTATAGTATTATTTAAAGGTACATTGTTATTTATTGTATAATTTAAAGGTGCATTTGGCGAGTCAAGGCCATGTCACCTGTTATTCCTTCAGTTGTTTTGATCATTATTATTTAGACGTATCGGTCAGCGGTATTGGATGAAGGCCTTCTCACGCCATATCTGTTTGACCATACTTCACCACGCTGGTCAGTGTGGTAAGACCCTTTCTATTCGTGCCCCTCCCTCCCTCCACCTCCCCAGTCTTTTAATTTGACAGATCGCTCCCCGCTTGTACGCTTCCTCGTGGAAGGGTCCACGAGTGAGCCGTTACAAGCGGATGTCATAATTCTTTTCAAAGAGATCTCTTAAAAATGCCGAGTGTAATAGTCGTGTACTCGCATAGAGCACTGACCACCCCCTGGGGGGGATGGGGGGGGGCTGTGAGCGATCCTTTAACGTTTGAATCACTGCACGTTTGTCAGCAAAGGCAGGAGGCAGTTCTTGAGTGAAGTATACCAGGCCCACCGGACGAACGTTTCTGCCCCGCTGCGTCGCTGGTGGGCGCACTGCGCTCTGAAATAAATAAATAAACAGCAGCGAGCCGAGTTCAATTCCCAAGCATCAGAGGTCGAGTGATATCTGTGATCAGGTCCAGGGCATTCACCCCCCCCCCCTTCGCCTACCAGCACTGACCAGCGTGGTGAAGTATGGTCAATTCAAATCCCATGACCAACAACGGTGTGGGGAGGCCCCTCATCCAGCAGTGGATTGACACGGCTTCATCGCACAGCAGTGACGACATAGGTGAAAAAATAAAAAAAACAAATCAGCCTCACAATTGATCAAAGAGTTGCGGGGACATCCAAGACGCTCACCTTTTGACCGCTCACATTCAGTTGAAGCTGGACTCAATAATCCATTCATTGGCCGCACCCCCCACGAGACCCAGGGGGGGTTTCTGGTGGCTCAGTTATCGGTGGAATGCGAGGAATGCCCAGCTCAGGCCCAGCCCAGCTATGGGCACAGACAACCCGGCGGCGGTGGCTATGCACGTGGCTTTACAATCCAGCGCTGTGGAGGCAGAAGCGAGGGTCGATGGATCGCAGCAGACACACACACCACGTGATGTGAAACTCTCTTCCTGTGGGGTTCAAGGAGGAGGCGCCGTGCCCCTGGCTGGCAAGGGGAAGGCGGTACAGCGAGTGTGGACTCGTCTCCATTTGTCCTATTTGTCTGTATGTATGTATGTATGGGATCGAGTGTTGCTCCCTCGCACATGGGTGGGGTTTTTTTTTTCTCCCGATTGTTCCGGTTTGCTCTCACATGTATTAACACTCATCAATAAGATGATGACACCTTCAGACATTCATCCAGCAGTGGGCATATTGTGGCAGATTATAATAATAATCATCGCTGATTAAAAAATAATAAACTGTTCAAATGTCAATTTCAAAATTCTCAACTGTAATCTCTCTTGAAGTACAATTTATATTCAAATTTAAAGTACTTGCCACAAATTAACCTTGCTGATCTCGTCAAGGAACATAAACCACCACGTGAACTCCGGTCATCCTCGCAGTGAAGGCTTTTAGCTGCTGGCCGTCGAACAAAGGCGGTGACCGCATCTGTGGCCATCTGGAATGCTCTTCCTTCCGATGTGAGCAATCCACTTGAGCCATGCACTACTCTTCAATCATCTCGATTGAAAACCAATTTCTTTAGAACTGCTTTTTCACGTTGAGTTTGCCGTTCTCCCTCCTCCCCCGCACACTCCAAATGTGCATGGTTGGCTACGCACGGTGCGAAAGAAGTTCAACATTCATACGTATGACTCATTCCCAGGCATGTCTACTTTCCAGCCACACCCTTGCCAAGTCAGAGGCCTCCTCTTGAAAATCGTGCAAGCAAAGACCGCGCCTGCCTTTTCCATCCGAACCCCAACTCCCTCCAGAGGTGGTGAGTGGGGGGGAGCTGAGAGGCAGAGATCATGGGGAACAGGGGGAGGGGGCATGGAAAGCGCAACTCCAAAGGCCTGCCTTCATGTGGGGTACGCTATTCGCGAATCCTCTACATAAAAAAAACGATTGAACTGTTCAACACGCTGTAGGCTTTCGTGGCCAATATTATCCATAATAGTGTTTTTTTTTTGGGTTAGATCGCGTAAATATAATTGTGTTGTTAAACCCGCCACCACCCGACACAGCCAATTAAGAAGGTTTGTCTCGTAAACATTGACTCGCAAGGGACGACGTCACATTTATTCCTCTATTTAACAACGAAACAGGAGGATTTCTCCACAAAGCTCGCTAACAGCACTTGCCCCAACAGCCTGTTGAGGCTATACGGTGGGTCTTTGTCTGTCTATAAGCCTATTGAGACAGCTTTCAAGTTTCACATTCAAATGGTTACCCTGGGCCAAGTGGTCGGCATTCCGGCAAACCCTTTGTGCAACAAAAAAAAAGCGTGACCTAGTCACGCTGATTTTGGATACCGGTTTTCGCCAAACTTGGAATGAGGGCGGACGTGTCACGGGGCAGGCGCCGAGTGACACGAAACATTTTTAAGCAAATTTAGTTTTTTTATCTACTTGCCATTTTGTTTCATCTTGTCAAGAACGCAGCGATGGGTGAGGCGCACGTGAGCTGATTTCATTCGTCCTTGGCTCGCACCATGACTTCACCTCCTTGCTGGGCGGCGCGATCTCTCAGATGCATTCCAGAGCATAACTTTGACAGGGTGATAACGATGAACCTCCCATGAATATGTATATATTAGGGTGGTCCTTAATATCTAAAATATATAAAATAAGGACCATTGTAACGACCCCTCAACATCATTATATTTTGCAACAATTCCACGGTCATGCATAATTCGACGCACTTAAACAGTCCCAATCAAACAGCGTATTTTGAAAAATGAGAACCACTCTTCTCTAACTAACCTGTCACAAACCTGATTAAACCACAGGCTCCCAATCGGTACCCTGGGACTGGAGCAACGCAGACGGCCACAAGGAACACGTCTCGTTCGAGATCCAAACATCGCACAGCGCCTGGCGCTCACTTTCCTCCTCGAAACACACCGGTGGTGCAACCGTGAGCCGCGTCAGAATGGCATCAACGGGGCCCCATTGCGCACGCCTCCTTGATGCGTGGACTATTAAAGACGCAAGCCACGGGGAGTGCGAACGTGGCCACGTAACCTGAACTGTGGACTCCGCAGTAAAGCCGCCGTAGTGTGCGCTCCTTCAGTGGAGGAGGGACATCAGCAACGACACGAACTCTCTCTCTCTCTGTCTCCTGAAGCCCTCTCGTCATGGCTAGCGGAGCTCGCTCGACATTGGCATTCATCTCTTGGACCATATCGCCATACGCGAGAATCAATACAAACCGGCGGGGGGTGGGAGGGGTGGGGGTGCTCATCAGCAAGCTGTAGCCAGTTGCAGGCTGCCAAGGCGGAGCGAGCTCGCCGAAGGCACGAGGGGGGGGGGGGTGGATGACCATGGCACATTCTCATCGGTAGTGGGGGTGCCAACACCACCTGACGCGCGCACGCGACCCTCTCTTCCGTCTGCAGCAGCGCCGGGCGCGTGACGCCCGCTCGGTCGGGTCACGCGCCCGCGTGACCCGTGCCGCGCGCGCGTGACCCGTGCCGTCACATCAGGCTACCCGCGGGCGGGCGCGCGCGCGCGCACGTGGTTGATGCTGGCACCCTTTTTTTTGCTTTGAAAGTCTCCACTAATGATGGTGGGGGAGGGGGGTTGGGTTTAGTGGTTGAGTTGGTGGAGCAGCGTGCTTCTTCATCGTGGAAAAAAAGCAGTTTCAGTTCCCATTCGGGGTTCATTTTTTTTTATCAACATTATAATCATCACTACCCTCGTCATCTCCTTGAGGGTTGTCTGCTCAAATCTGTGTAGATAAGTCCGATGGTGTTCCTGCCATACGAACGTGGAATTTCCATCACAGGGAGACAGGGGTCGCTGCAGCTTACAACATTTCGGAAATATCGCAATGAATATTTGCGTCTTGTAATGTGAGCAACAGTCTGAAGCAGAACCAGGACGAAAGTGGGTGGGGGGGTATGATGATAGAGGTGGAGAGGCAGGGAGGTTTGGAGATCGAATGATCGTGTCCACTGAGGAGCGAACCAGGCCACAGCAGGGGAGAAAGTGAAGTCAAGGAGAGGGAGGGAATAAACCATCACGCGAACTCCGATCATTCTCACAGCGATGGCGTTTTTCTCGCCATCGAACAAAGACCACATCGCCCTCATTGAAATGCGCTTCTGCGGCCGTCTGGAACGCTCTTCCCTCCGATATTAGGAAGCCACTGGAACTATGCACTTTTAAATCATCATCTATCTTGACAAACTTATTCCTTTAGAACTGCTTGCTGTTTGTTGTCCTTCTCTCAGCACCTCCAATTATCACAGTTGGCTACGCAGGGTGCGAAAGAAGTTCAACATACACACACACGTACGAATCAGCAGTGCATGCAGTCGGGGTGGGGGGGGCGGGGGAGGAGATAATTCAACACGTCCGGTGAAAAGATGTTGCTGAGTGGTTCAGAGGTCAGAGCGTTGAGCGGACACAGCTGAGGTCCCAAGTTCAAACCCAGGTTGAGCCACTCACAATGAAACGGAGTTCCCAAGTGCGCCGAGTCGATGGCGATGTTGGTCATCCCGGTCACCAATCAATGGACTGTGCAAACAGCGTTCGCCGTTGCACTTGATTTGAGGACATTTTTGCATCCGGCGGCCATGGGACGAACGCGGCTCTCTCGCCGAAGAGGCCCCTTGGAGCCACATCGGACGCCAAGTTCTGGCGATGTGTAACTGCCGCACGAATCGAACACCGCAGAAGTTGCGTGGGTTGCGATGCACCGTTGTCCTGCAGCTCGGAGAGAGAATGCGTCGTATCGTGGCAGCGGTGGCGCCGATAGCACGAGCCGAGAGATAAGTCGGGCGAAAGAAGAGAATTATAAAAAAAAATATTCGTGGCGAGCCCCGCGGTGTGCAGGCTGAATTTGGTTCACGTCAAGAGGCTCTTCGTCGAGTCAGAGATTTTGTGCCCGAAGTCGGCGTCGATTTATTTATTACACAACGTGTGGTGCGTTCCCTAATTCACTTCTGACACCGCTCAAATCATTTATAGCATCTCCGGATACAGACCACATCCTGTCTCAAAGTATCTTTGCTCAGCTCAGGCTGGGCAATGATTAACAGACTGAGCAAGTGTGCAGAGTGACTTGGGTTCAGAGACCGCATAATGGAATGCAGGTGAAGTTTAAATACCAGCTCTTGCCTAAGACCTGGCAAACACTGCAATGTTTGGTAAGGGTCCACGGACAATGCACTCAAGCTAACCTTGCATTGCCTTGCCTCAAGACGGCAAGGTGAACCTGAGTGCATCCAACCAACCTTACCAAGAAGGCGAGGTTGGTTAATATCACCACCGTCTGGGTGATTCGGTGGTGCCTGTAGGAAGACAGCACAGCAAGTAGGTACAAGTACGAAGGTGAAGTGGCACTGCCAGCAATGCCCTTATCGATGTTGATTTAGCAGTCAAACGCGTTTCATATTGGAGGACCCCCCCCCCCTCCTCCTCCCGTCCTAACCTCTGCAGTGGATGGAAATCAGCTCATGTGCAGGAGCAAAAAGGATTGTTAAGAGGGCAACAGATGATGACGGCGTTTGGCAGGGCCTTCGTCCAACAGTGGATAGATCATGGCTGATTATGATTACGATTAGCCCCCTCCCCCTATTGATTGCCCCTCCATTAGCATCTGGGCCACCCATTGAGAATTGTAGCTCAAGGACTTCCCGGTGACATTGTTACATGACCACCCCCTATCTCTCTCGCGTTCCCAACTTGTTTTTCTACACTGAGGGTCTCCCTGGTCTACTCATATTTGTTCTGGGCCATGCCCATCCACTGCACAGTCTTTCATATCCTGGTTCACCACTTCCAACCACGTTTTTTTTTATATCGAGGCCTGCCTCTCGCTCTCTGCTGTGTTGTATTTTTTCCACGCTAAATTTGTCTACCTGGTCCTGAGGTCGCGTAAACCAACGAGAGATAAATTGTGCACATCGACTTGTTAACAGGAGTCGCCGGCTTACATTTATCCCAACTGCTTTTTGTGTTTAGTTTTGAGGTCCTTCCCCCCCCGCGTACCCGATGAGCAACGATGGCATCGTACGGTGCGAACAAAATGTCAACAACAACAACAACAAAACACCATCTGAAATCCATAATCGACGAAAGACGGAACGAGTTAAATTATTTTTTTTTGAAAAATTAATGCTGAAGAAAGCAGTTGCAATCTTTAAAAACAAAATCTCCGACATTAATTCCAAAAGATAATTCACGCGGCATGCATTTACGCCCATGGAAGTCAGCGTGCGCATTCGTTAGGAGAAATGAAATGACCCAATGTGATCTGTTAAAATTAATATAACGACCCTACTACTGCCCCCCCCCCCCTGTACGATGTTCTGCCATGGTCCCACCTCGGTTCCTCTCGCGCTGTCGCCCCCCCTCCTCCCTCACTTAGAGTAATCTCTTGCGACACCTGTTTTTTAAACCCGATGTTTACACTCACACATCCTGTCACCTGACTCCCACAACCTGTTTCTAATCATTTATTTACGTTATTCTTGTATTGTACTCACCAAAAAAAAGCCCTTGCACGGAAATATATAAATATATACACGTCTATTTTTACAATGTCAGTAAACATCAGGGCGGAGCGGTGGCGCAGTGCTTAGCGCCACGGTTAACATCAGTGGCAAGTGACGTCAGGAGAAGTCCGCAGAACCGACCTGGCGTGGGGCGGTGTTCATCCACTTCACAGTGAACACGGAGACCTGACATCCAGACTGCTGTGTGTGTCTACAGCCTGACATCCAGACTGCTGTGTGTGTCTACAGCCTGACATCTGGTCTGCTGTGTGTGTCTACAGCCTGACATCTGGTCTGCTGTGTGTGTCTACAGCCTGACATCTGGTCTGCTGTGTGTGTCTACAGCCTGACATATGGTCTGCTGTGTGTGTCTACAGCCTGACATGCAGTCTGCTGTGTGTGTGTGTGCATACAGCCTATCATCTGAACTGGCGTGTGTAGAGGCCACTCATCTATAGTTGTATGTGCTGGCCACATAACCGGCAAACTCTGTGCTACTCAATGTTTGCATATTTTTTTCTCTCTCCATGTGTTATGTCTGTTTGCCTAGCAAAGCCTCACCGAGGAGTAGCATGACGCTCTACTTCAGGAGGGTCCTGCCAAGCTGTCGTAGTTGGGGGGCAATGATTGCTACAGAGACTCCACTCCCATTGAGTAATTTGCGGGTAATGTTTGCACGATGAATGTTTGCGATTTGTCTTTGTGCAACAGCTCACGGCTTGGAGCGGGGAGAAAACGGTGGTGTGACGTGCACCCACGTCCTCATAGAATCTCGTCCCACAAATAAAAAAAGAATAACGCGCCCATTAATTCATGAATGAATCCATTCATCCGCATGGAATTTTTTTTGCCCCGGCAATTACAGCGAGCGCTCAATCTTCACATCCTTTCCTCGCTACCCCATTGCCTGAATTAAGTGACTGCCTGCCTGTAAGGGCGCGCTGTGCACCAGCGGCACTCATCAATCCAGGCCGGAGGTGCAATCTGTAGGGTTGCCACCTCCAGGCTACAAAAAAGAAAATCCGTATCGTAAGAAGAAGAAGAATGCGCCACGACGCCAGGAAGGTAGTCCATGCAAACTCGTCGTTTTAAAAGTAATAGTTTGGGTGATACTGCCCTGGAGGGAGTGGTGCAAATGAAGTGCAAATGAAGTTGCACCACTGCCACTAATGCCACTACGACTTTAGAAGAAAAACATATATAATGTACTATGACGACGGGACATTGCCCGAAACTTCACCTATTATATATTTTTAATTATAAGGCGGTGCTATTAATGAACGTGCAGAGTTGGTTTTGTTTTGAATGGTGCGTTATTGGATTATGCAACTAACAAAAAGCTGGACCTGTAATATCCCGGAAAGGCTCACAGATTTCCCGGGACAGTTGCTGCCTCAACAAGAGGACGATCCTGGGAAAACCAGAACAGGCGGCACCGCTAGCAGCTCGCAATGCCTCGTGCTCAAAGGGTCAAATTTGATAACCTGCAAAAGCCACGCAAAACCGAGGGTCTGCCGCGTAAACAACCAACCATTGTACCTTGACCTTGTTTATAGGGGAATGGGGGAAGGGGGGGGTCACACAAAACAAATGAGAGGCGGGAAGTGAGTGAGTGGGGGAAGGCACGGCACAGTGAATGTTAAACAATCTCAAAACAAACGTCAAACTCAAAACACAATCAGTAGCCTACCAATGTCGATCTGCAGCTTTTCGTCCGGCGTGCATTCTGTCCTCGCACTCGCTCACCCCCCCCCCCTCCTGCGAACGAATGTTTACGAACGACTTTGAAGATACGCTGCCGCCCGTGTTGAACATTCATTGCACCGACAACGTCAATCACTTGACCCTCCAACTCCGGCACGCCAAGTCGGCGTCTGTCGTGTGGCTGAATGGCGATCGCTGTCGGGGAGTTGTTATTTTGTTTTTCCTTTCTCACGGCGCGCACATCTCTCAGGAGGCAACCACGCCGCCTGACGCGAGGCCGCTTGCTCCGTCAGGGCCCGTGATGAATTGTCCCAAGGTGGATCGCCCTGCGACGGAATGCCCCTCGCGGTGCACCTCAATCACACCGGGGAGGGGGAGGCGGGGAGGGGGGGCACAAAACCGATAGGGGCCGTCATGCGGCACTAAATCTGAGCAAACGACGGCCGTAATTTCACACTTCGGAATTCGCGCGGCTCCGAACTTTATTTAGTTCTTTAGCCATGTGCCACGGGGGAGGGGTGGGGGGGACACTACGGCACTCGGTAGCATTCTAGGGCGGAGCTAATCGTTAAAATTCCACATTCGTATGGCGGGTGCCGGTCTCTAAGTGGTGACTACAGTCGTGGACTTCTCACGAAACTGGGTCTTCTTTGATCGACACTGAACAGACGAGATGCGCTCGTAGAGCGGTGGTGCAATGGTTCGCGCACCGCACTGCGCTGTGAACCAGGTAACCCGAGTTTGAGTCCCGGCCACGGATAACGTCAGTGGCGAGTGACATCTGCACCGGCCATGCGCCACCAGATAGGGGTTCCGTTTAGTCCTCCCGAGTTCACGCTCATTGATGGTGTATCACTGGTATGGTGCCCCCCCCCCCTCCCATCCATCACCCACGCTCTCCTTGCCCCCCCCCCCACCACCACACCACCATCCGAGTGGAGCTGGAGCCGGCTCTGTCTGCATTGTTATTATTATTCTGCGTGTTTTACCCAGGAAAGCCTCAGCGAGTCTCGTGACCCCTATTTAAAATGGTCCTCCCAAGTTTTCGCAGCAGGGGCGGACGGCGTTTATCTCTGTGTACAATTGCAGTGGTTTTGCGGTGCAATTTCTTCTTATTCTTCTTCTTCTTCTGCAAATTTGGCAAATTCGCACCGTGCAGATGCGGAGTTTCTTAGCTAAGCGCGCGGAAACCGTGTGCGGGTGTGAGCTCAGAGTGTGCGCGGTGTTTGTGTCGCGCCGTGGAGGTGTGTCTGGAGGGGTGGGGTGGGGTGGGGGGGTGTGTGGTTTCCGAGAAACCTATCAAGGCGGTTCGGTACATGAATGAGTACGGGACAAAAAGCGATGTCAAAGACGGAACGCGACAGGTGTGGGTTTCTTCAGCACTGAACCGATGCCGGCGACTTTTACCCAGCATCAGCGAGACGCCGCGAGGTATTCTTTTTCGGGAAATACCCTTCACCCAGCATCCTTTACACTCCAACAAAGAAACCACGTGCGGGTAAATTCCTCGCGTGGGTTTTTTTTTAAATCAGGACCGGCGCTCCGGGGTTTTTGGGGGCCGGTGGGTGGGTGGGCCGGTGGGTGGGTGGGCCGGTGGGTGAGTGGGCCGGTGGGTGGGTGGGCCGGTGGGTGGGTGGGCCGGTGGGTGGGTGGGCCCTACGCCACCACATGTCCCTTCGGCGCTGCCAAGTCCACTTCTTGGCGGGTGGCATCACCGCTAGGGTGGCCAACGAAACGGCGTGGAGCCAACGGCTGCCGCCTCTCTGTACTACGGCCAAATCATCGTCGCAATTCCGTCCGCTTTATTTTTGGCAGGGCATATTTTGCAATGTAGGTGGGTGTAACTGTGCGTGACGACGCGGTTTAGGCGATGCGCTGTGAACCAGGCGACCTGAGTTGGATTCCTGGCCACGGTTCACGTCAGCGGCAATTTATATACAGAATGAAGCGGGCATGGGCGCCTAGCTCCCATCCCCCGCTTAGACCAAGCCACGCCGAGCAGCATGGTGAAGTAAGGTGACATTAACCTCCACGACCTCTACAGGCGTATGGAACGCCTCATCCACCAATGGATTCGACAAAATGGCCCGTGCATGCTGTGGTGCAGTGGATCGATGGGTAGAGAAGTATGGATTAATTATTTGGTGACGCTGCATTGGCAGCGGTGCACAAACACCAACTAGCAAGAACACACCCAACACATTCGTCAACAGCACTGCCTCAGAAATAAAAAGCATACAATCGGCGATGCTTCGGTCAATGGCCCTTCTTGACAGCACAGAGGCCAGGAGACGTAGAGTGGGGGCTGAAGAAGTGGAGACAATTAGGCGGGCAGGTGGGTGTTTGCCCAGTGAGACCTAAGATGACAAAGCAGACTCGTGATGACTGCACCTCTAAGCCCTTTGTGGCTCTTCCAGTTGTCCCGCAGGCACAATGGCGCGTCGGTTTTGCGCGCAGCTCGTGTTTCAGGAGGGCCGCAATAAAGCCGTCGGGTTCCCTCACGCACTTTACGGCGAACATTCGGAGGGCAGGTCCCCCGGTGACCTTTGCCCGCGCACCGGCGAATTCCACGAGCCGCTGAGTGCTTTTGCTGCCGTGCGTGTGTTGATGCAAAGGTCACCCCACGTCACCCAGCGTCGCAGGCACCGCGTCACCGTTGGAGACACGCCCCCTCGGCCCTGGATCGTTTGCATTAACCACAGGCCACGAGCCGTGTGAGTGGCACCACCAAATCAATCGGTGCAGGGAGAAAGGCTTCAGCGAGAAGTGATTTGTTGATATTTACAGTATGTATATAGGTGCGGTGCTCGCTAACAGCACTTGCCATAACTAGTCTGTTCAGGCTATACGGATGATCTTTGTCTTTGGTTGGTGGTTGGGGGGGGGTCAATATAGAGGTGCATCAAAGATTTGTTACTGCAAAGGTCACCCCACGTAGTTGCATCAAAGATTTATTGCTGCAAAGTTCACCCCACGTAGTTTGATGCAACTGCTTGATGCAACTACTTTCTCTAACCCACCCTCCTTGGCTATACAGCATCTCGGATTTGTGTAGTTTCACAGATCGGTCCTGGGCCTCCCCTAGGTCGACTCAGCCTCAAAACGAGTACCTGGTGGCGACGCTAACAACGGGGAGACAAAGGCGGCCGGGCGTGTTTGCTGCCCACCCACCACCTCGTGCACCGTGCCGACCTTCATTAGGCGCTAGCGCACACAGCACTTGCCCCGACAGTCTGCCAAGGCTATTACGCGGGGTATCTTTGTCTTTGGAGATGAGGGGGGGGGGTGGCGACACGTGGCTGGAGTGTAATCAGAATCGTGTTCAGTGCGACTGCAAACCCCGAGACGCAACTGCCCGAGGGCTGAATCTCTTATTATAACGCGGACGATAGAAGCCACGGATGATGACTCAGTTACCCAAACAGAGCAAGTCGCATGACGATCAAACAAACGAGCCACTTCTTCGGTCGTTTACACTAGGCGAGGCAAATACTTAGCGACTAACGTGTAATTTATGCTCGTTTTTTGATTAACACCCCCGCCGCCATGGTTATGGAAAACCAAAGCAAATAGATGCAAACATATAGGTCTCACGCATGCGCAAGGCCTCCGATTAGCACGGTTGGCTACGTACGGTGCGAAGGAAGTTCAGCACACACACGCGCAACGGAAGCGAGCACATTATGAGAAGGCAATACACACCGGTGCAAAGTTGCGTATCGCTCTTATTGTCTGATCACGCCATTGCCCTGATCAGACAATGGGTTTGGGCAAGACACGGGGCCTGAAGCGTTGATGGGCAGTGGCCACGGCTCATGACGCAGTGGCAGCCAAAGGAGATGACATCATCTTCTTGGTTCTTTCGGTAAAGTCACGTAGAAGGGAAATAATATAAATATATTTACGTAGAAGGGAAATAATAAAATAATATACTTCACCGAAAGAACCAAGAATATGAATCGCTGCAGTCACGAAAGCTTTAAATCAAAAGAGATGACATCAGTTAAACTAAACTTTGTTTTATTTTTATTCTACCAGGTAAGGCCGCACTGAGCTATGGTGGCTCCTTTTCAGCAGCGACCGGCCACAATTGATAGCTCAGCGAGCCGGCGTATGATTGTGTGCAGATTTATAGCGGCCGAATTCTCTAAACGCGTGATGTTGATTCTAAATGTGGCGGGGGGGGAAAAGCGTAGGCCCCGGAGGGAAGTACACACGAACCACGGGGAGAGAGACACCGCAAACTCCGAATATACAGCAGCAGCAGGCGTCTGGGTCGGTGTCGAACCCACGACTTCCTGCACACCAGGCGAGGTAGTTAACATCTCCTAGCCACCGTGATGATGATGAGAGAGAGAGACACGCAAACTCCAAATATACAGCAGCAGCAGGCGTCTTGGTCGGTGTCGAACCCACGACCTCCTGCATACCAGGCGAGGTAGTTAACATCTCCTAGCCACCGTGATGATGAGAGAGAGAGAGACACGCAAACTCCAAATATACAGCAGCAGCAGCAGGCGTCTTGGTCGGTGTCGAACCCACGACCTCCTGCACACCAGGCGAGGTAGTTAACATCTCCTAGCCACCGTGATTATGATGAGAGAGACACGCAAACTCCAAATATACAGCAGCAGGCATCGGGATCGAACCCACGACCTCCTGCACACCAGGCGAGGTAGTTAACATCTCCTAGCCACCGTGGCGGGATGTGCAGGAGCTAGGACTGTGGCTTTGCGAATCCGCGCCGTGAGATTTGGCGACGGCTTTCGGATGCCCTCGTGTGAAGTGGATTGAGATCATGGCCGATGGTGGGTGATGTTCACGAACTAATTGGTAATACCAAACTTAAGTAGTTTCCCGCCCGACTTCGTTTGGCAG
This sequence comes from Lampetra planeri, assembly GCF_965212315.1. Classification (NCBI taxonomy): domain Eukaryota; kingdom Metazoa; phylum Chordata; class Hyperoartia; order Petromyzontiformes; family Petromyzontidae; genus Lampetra; species Lampetra planeri. Next base: position 4,132,622 of record NC_136111.1, read on the forward strand.
TCACCACGGTGATCCAGCGGCAACTTGCCGCCCTGGGCAAACACCTGGGTGGGTGTGTGTGTGTGGATGCGGTTGAGGTTGGTTATTGGGTCTGTCCTTCACCCTTTCTGCCACTTTCGCATTTGTGCTCAAACGTAAGAAGAAGAACGCCCCCCAAACCACCCACGCACCCACCTACCTCTGCGCTGTAATGAGTTGGTAACAAAACAAAACATAAACACGCTTTTGCGAATGAAACTTCAGATAAAACGAAGTTTCAAGGTACCGACTGCGGCGTTTCCGTGGGGAGCGGTAGTGTAGTAGCAGTCAGCGCTACGCTGCAGCCAACACCCAGTGACGATTATCTGAACCGGTCCTGGGCCTCCCCTAGGTCGACTCAGCCTCAAATGAGTACCTGGTGAGGTGCGTAAACATCGCCACTAGAGAGACAAAGGCGACCGGGCGTGGTGCTGGCCACCCACCCCCTCGTGTCACGTGCTAGCCTTTATAGGTGCTCGCTAACAGCACTTGCCCCAACAGTATGTTCAGGCTACACGGGGGATCTTTGTCTTTGTTTAGGGTACCAGCGGTGTCAAGATCGGCCTCTGTGGAGGAGGAGGCTCGTGAAGGACGCTGCTACTGGGCAGTTGGAGGCAGTCGCCCTCCAGCAACAGCGGAAGGCGGAGGAGTGACGCTCACAACGAGTGAAGCGTCGGATGGCTAAAGCACAGCAAGTTGGCACAGTAGGGGGGCACAGGTGGTGTATTGGTCAGTTATCTCAGTCAGGCAATTCATGGCACCTTGGTCTGTCCCGTGACCTCGTGCCAGCGGGCATTCGACACTTCACGTGGCCTCAACGTGCACGTAGCCTGGCACAAGCGCCGTGGTGACGTCACCACCACTTAGTGGCGAATGGCGTTAATTATTGTTGTTGTTGTTTAGGGTTGTACTGAACTGAATTCAGTTTGCTGAAGAATTTATCACAGTTTTAACACGCAGGCTTTCGCGACCAATAATTTCCCTAATTACGGAGGAGGCGGGGCGAGGGGGTTTCGGGGGAGTTAGATCGTGTAAATATAAATGTGTCGTTAATCCGCCACCACCCGATACAGCCAATTGGTAAGGTTTGTCGCGTACACAAAACCTGCCAATTAGTTACTACTTTTAGAGTAAACCCCACGACATTCACAATATATAACAGCTCAAAGTCTGGTGCTTCTCCTTTGTACGGCTGATATTGACGTGGAGCAATCAGTTATTCTGTGACATCGAGGTGGTTGAGGGCATTGCCCTGACGATGCCTCCTCGCTCGTGCGATCTCTACTCGTGAATCGGGGTGACAATCGTCCCGCACGAGAAAGTTTAAATAAAAATGCCCATTCGTGCATCACTCATCCTGCATCGGCCATGGCTACGGCGGGGGTTCAAACTCAAATCCTGGTTAAGGTGGTCAACTGAAACCCATCATCTCGACGTTTGATAAAACGAGTACTACTTTGTGCGTGGTCAGCACCAGCGTCTACCCTATTGAGACAAGGGCCCTGTCATCCAATGTGTAATCTTCCAGCAGTCTTTCCGGTTCCAAGGAGCCCACATTTATCAACATTGGCTCATTCCTGTTCAAGTCGTAGCTTGCACACATGTATGTACTATGATGTTACGAACATATCTATAAATAAAAAAATATTAATGTTCTGTCCTTTAACCGAAATGCTTCAGTTGTCAACTCTGTCCACCTTTTCCTACGATGTGCAGTGTTTGTCGGGTGATGTACTTATCAGTCGAAGTTTTCACATCTGTCATCCAGTTTATCTTGGGTCGTCCACTCTCTCCTGAAACTCGTCGCTTCCACCACGCCCTCGTTAGGGTGATGTCTGAAAGTCCTCCTTTCCCGTGCAAATCGCGACCTGCAGATATTTAGTAAATCGGACGGCACAATAAGCGCGGACGTTTAGACGGTGGTCACCGTATCGCGCGTCGCTTTCCGATGCGCTTCTGCGGCCGTCTGGAACGCTCTTCCCTGCGATATTAGGAAGACCCATGGAGCTGTGATGCACTTTTAAACAATTTAGCTTGAAAACTCATTTATTTACAGCTGATTTGTGCATTTGGTTTTATTGTCTTTCCCGCGCACATCCGATTAGCGCGGTTGGCTACGTACGGTGCGAAAGAAGTTCAAAGTACGTTGTACCGTACGACGAGGTATCGTAGTACAGTATCTCCATTTTTGTATCAACCACTCCGCGCCCCCCCACGCTCCCTCCCCCTACAACCGTTGATATATGCACACAATAAATGTGGTGATATTTGACATTTTGTCAGCGCAGATCATCACACAATGCCGGTGCCTGCGGGCCTTGGGCTGGTCCGGACAGGAGTGGCACAGAAGCGCCACTCCCACGTGCACGCCACGGTTCCTCTCCCCCGGCGCCTAGGGACACATCACCTCGATACCAGTCGTCACCGGCAGTAGCAAGAAGCAGGGCCCTATTGGCCAATAGGCCACAGTAGGCCTACGAACACAAAAAGGGCCTACGAAAAAAATTAAGATTCCACGTTTTTTTTTTGTATGCATGATGACACTTTTTTTCTTAATCCAATATATCTTCTTGAATAAGCGTATAACTCGTGGCTTGTCGTGTGGCAATGTATCGCAGCCAAATACTCATGCTGATTATTATGAATGTGGAGGGAAAAGCGGAGGACCCGGAGACAAATCCACGCCATCACGGGGAGAGAGACACGCAAACTCCAAATATACAGGCGTCAGGTTCGGGATCGAACCTCACGACCTCTACAGTGCTTCAAGTGAAATTTGCTTATCTGTGGTACACAGCGGCGCTCCCATGAAACTAGGGCACAGACTAAGCATGGAGGCCATCATCCATTAGTGGATTTTCAAAGGGCTGAAAAATGTATTTATTGCACGGCTACTGTGATGGGTATGAAGGGAATTTTTGGTCACTCTAAACCAAAAACAGAACTCTGAGTGAAAGTTGGCAATGTTTTTACCCAGTAACCATGGCATTAGTGGGGCCAACAGTTCCGAGCGCGTGCCAACGTTGGCTCGACGTTGCATGTTGACGGGGGCAGCGGGCTTGTAGGAAGTCTTGAGTTATCACCTACGATAGGTGGAACACACGGAAATGCAGAACTGTATGAGTGACAGGCTTAAATCGTCAGCTTTTGGGAGTGCCTGTTTTAGTTATTTATAATCATTATCATCATCATCATCAGCCATGGCCTATCCACTTCTATATAAAAGCCTCACCACGCCGTTTCAAGTTCTCGCATCACCGCCTTTCCATCGCGAGACGACACGACGCATGTGATTTGCATTTCATTCGTGAACTGCGTGTTCATTCTTCTCTCGTCATTGCCACTGACTCAAGTCCATGAACCATTGTCCGTAGCGCATTACGTTCGCTGTCCCATCACTTGCCGCAATTTTTGTTTCTGTATTGTTCTTCCATTGACCAGAGCTTTCGTTCATGCAACGCACGTCTCCCCGTGTCGCGAAACGCGTTCACATGCGCGGTGCGAAATGGGCATTTTGTTCATCACTCCCAAGCAGCCACCGACTGAAGATGTGGCACCTCTGATTCACTGATTGACTCACCTCCTAGTTGCTCGTCCCTCTGTTATCATCGCGACTACAATGGTCACCGTTTCCGTGAACTGGAACTCAATGGGTCGTGTCGAAGGATTCGGTCTAGCAGATTGATGTGTTTCTTCTCGCGCACGGCTGCGTTCAGCAACTACCACTGTAGCAGGTCATAACGACACGCTCACCCACTCACTCACCTACTCACTCATCCACTCACTCACCCACTCACCCACCCACTCGCCCACCTACTCATTCACCCACTCACTCACTTACCCGCTCGCTCACCCACTCACTCACTCACCCACCTACTCACTGACCCACTCACTCACCCACTCGCTCACCCACCCACCCACTCACCCACCCACCCACTCACTCACCTACTCACTCACCCACTCACTCACTCACCTACTCGCTCACCACACTGCAGGTCACAACAAAACACTCACTCACTCGCTCACCACACTGCAGGTCACAACACTTATTTAGCTCTCTCTCTTTCTCTACGTCTTCACTCGCACTGCTCCTCTGTGGAATCCCCTCTCCTCTTGTCTCCCCCCCCCCAAGCCCGAATAACCTCGCTCAATTCAAGAGACATTAGAACTCGTCTTATCGATAGTTCAACATTAACGGCGCCGTGTGTTACTGGTCGCTTGGCGTTTTGTCCTTTGGACCCGTGCTCAGCAACAGTGATAGATATACGCACACACACAGTATAAATAAACAAGCGCAGGCGAGACACGGAGGATATCTCTGTGGCGAAACATACACGGAGGCTCACTCACAACAGCAGATGGAAATGTAGCCTCAAGCTAATTGTAAATCGCATGCAAGCCCCATCTCACTGCGCCCCCCCCCTCCTCCCATCTATATATTTAATAATGGACACACCTGTTGCCATAACATTAATTTTTTTGAGAAACCGCAAAAAAAATTGTATTCAATCACAAAGGCAGTGGAGGATGGGGGGGGGGAGAGTGGGTGGCGTGACTTGTGGGTGGTGGCAGACGGGAGGAAGAGACGGCGGTACAAGTTGAGGCTTGGCAGTGGAAAATATGGATCGTGCAAGACTGCACGATCCTGACTGGGTGGTGGTGGTGGTGGTAATTTCCTTGATTAACAAAGGTGCCTCCCCCGCCACCACAACCCCCTGAGTTGTAACTGACGGAACGCAGCACGAATTGCGGGCGAACCAACTTTAAAAAGCACGGTGGGGCTTGTGTCTGGGACAATAACACTGACTCTTGGTGGCTGATTCGTGTGTTGGGTTGTGGAGTGGGTCAGTGAGTCTTGCGTGAAACAAAAATGAACAAAAACAAACCGCGTGGGTGTCTTCGTTAGAGAGAGAGAGAGTCGCGGGCGTAAGACGCCGAGGTTTCTTTGTCGTTTCCTCGTGGGCAGGTGCCAGGCGTGCAGCCAGAATAATCCATCTGTCACCGCCGGCATCACCAATATCATCATCATCACAACATTTATCACCAACACCACCACCACCACCACCACCGATACCATCATCACCAACGATACCATCATCATCACGACCACCACCACGGATACCATCGTCTCAACAACCGCCTTCACCACTGATATCATCATCATCATCGCAACCACCATCACCACCACCGATACCATTATCATCATCATCACAATCGCCAACGCCGCCACCATAGCGCCACCATCACCACCATAAAAGCAGATGCCCTTTACGGCCTATGTCGACTGCTTTCCGAAGTTCTGTTTGCGAGCACCGTATGCAGGTTCTAAGCGCGGTGTGGACATTCCATTTTGAGATTAATTGACTCCATAATGAAAGTGACTAAGTCGTCGGTCGTCCCCTGATTGATTGCGCGTGACACATGAAGAGGCGTTCAGAGTCGAGATGACGCCCTGGTGGAGTGTGATGGGGGGCTGGTAGTGGTGGTGGGGGGGGCAGGGTGAGGGCTCGGGGGGAGGGGAGGGGCCCGGGCTCCCACTCCACCCCCACATTCACCCCGCAGGTGAAGCAACAAAAACGAGCAGCGTTGCCCCAGGTGAATGCGAGGCGAGGCCGCGGTAATTGATTGATCCGGTTTGTCGCCTTTATTAGGTAACCCCTTCGCGTGTGCGTGCGGTAAGTCCTCGCTTAACGCGGTGACATGCGTTGCCTGGAGAGTGCCGCGTTAAGCGAAAAGCGCGTTTAGCGAAAAGACGATTTGCACGTGAACAATGTAACGATCACGTCTGGTGGGTTTACAATGTACTACTACGCGCACACAGCGAGATGGCGGGACTGAGAACTCAGGGGTACGCCGCCGCGTTTCTGTATCATTCCGCGTACTGTATCACCGTCCCACAGCTCAAGAAAGAAGTACGTCGACCGATCAGAAGCCGCGTTATTGCGCCGCGCGTTCCGCGTTATAACGGTGTGCGCGTTCTGCGTTGTGCGAAAAGTGTTTCTTAATTGAAGAACCGCGTTAAGCGAGGCCTTACCGTATCCATATCCTGAACACACTGATTTTGAGAAATAAATTCACGTTCTATATCCTGCTCATTGCAAACCCCAGTGGTGCAGCTTGTGTGTCCAGGGTGAGTGCGGCTTCGGCTTCAGAGGTCAGCTCGAGCGAGCGAGAGAGCGAGTGACCGGTGGTGTGTTTCTGTGCGACCGTGTGTGCGTGTGTGTGGTTGGTACGAGCCGATGACTGATACCAGCGGTGTCAAGATCGGCCTCTGTGGAGGAGGTTCGTGAAGGACGCCACTGGGGAGTTGGAGGCAGTCGCCCTCCAGCAACAACGGAGGGCAGAGGAGCGACGTCTCACATCAACGAGCAGTGCGCCGGGGTGGATAAAACGTAGAAAGTTGGCACAGTGGGCGAGCACAGTTGGTGCATCTGCCGGTCATCTCAGTCAACCCATGGCATCTGGGTCTGCTCCGTGACCTCCTCCTGCCAGCGAGCCTTCGACACTTCGCTTGGCTTCAAAGTGCACCTAGCATGGCACAAGCGCCGTGGTGACGTCACCGCCACTTAGTGGTGATCGGCGCTTGTTGTTGATGTTGCCTGCGTGGTGAGGTTAGGCGGCCTCGGAGGATGTCAGCATCAGTATTTATTCTGGAGGAATCCGGTGAGCTATGAAGCTCTTTCTTATTCACACGTGTCCAGGATGTGTGTGGGGGGGGGTTGGGGGGAGCTGGGGTGTGGGCGTGTGGGGGTTGGTGGGGGTCGGCATGGCGGGATGCTCCTCTCAGCTCGGCAACAGATGGAGCAGGCGCGGGAGATCGGGTTGCAGTGGGAGAGGAATGGCACCGCTTTAACACACGGGGGGTGCGGGGAGGACGGATTAAAATGTAAAACCCGATCTCGCGGGGGAAATGACGCCAGCCGCTGGCCTGGCCGCGGCTGTTTTGTGTTGCGTTGTGCGTAGATGACCCACATGTGTGGACGTGTTCATTTATATCGAGATGTTAACTACCTCGCCTGGTATGCAGCAGGTCGTCGGTTCGATTCCGACCCTGACGCCTGCTGTGTATTTGGAGTTTGCGTCTATCTCTCTCTCCCCGTGGATTTTTCTCCGGGTCCTCCGGTTTTTCCCTCCACATTTAGCATCAGCGTGTGTTTAAGACTATTTGGCTGCTGTACGTGTCCACGTGATGAGCCACTTCTTTTTAGCTATCCTTTGTACCCATGTTGCTTCTCAAAAATATCGATATAGCTCAGTGGGCCTTTTCTGGTAAAATAAAATGAAATGTAGATAAGTAAGTATAAAATACCCCTCTAGAACGGCTTTCTGGAGCTCCCTCTACCGGATACCCTTCCACCAGCAGTGGCTAGAGCAAGCAGTCGCAGGGCTGCGCCTTCACCGGCACCTTCGTCTGTGTTCGTTCGGTGTGGGTGTGTCCTTCCCACTTTGGGTGCCCCCTGACCCTCTGCCCAATGATCATTCCAGGGCTCCTCTGTGATCTTGTGCTGGCCCGAGTTAAAGCTGCGTGGCCATGAGTCGGTGCCATTCCCTGTAGGTGTGCACTGTTTGTTAAACTTCTTTAGAAACCGTACGCAGCCAACCGGGGCGAATGGGAGATGCGGTGATACAGCCATGCCCTCGAACCCCTGCACGGTTTAACACCGTTTTGACTATACGCCTCAAGAAGCCTTCAGCGGCTGTAACAGTGCCATTTACATATTGCTGTCGTAAGGAGGACTGTACAGATACAAACCGGAGGATGATCGACCATGTCTGGGTATGCTCGACTGACAAAAATCTGGCGTTTAAAGTGGCCCCGGTTGGCTCAGAGATCTAAAAAGCGCGGAGCAGTTTGAAAAAGTGCTTCCTTTTTACTTCGTGGAACAGAGGTCCCTGGGAGGGATCTCGGAGGTAGTAGCTCTGTGATATTACCCGCTTCCGCGGGCGGAGACGCACAGCCCCCCACGAGGGAGACGCACAGCCCCCCGCGAGGGAGACGCACTGCCCCCCGCCAGGGAGACGCACTGCCCCCCGCGAGAGAGACGCACTGCCCCCCGCGAGAGTTCCGAACGGATTCCTCGTTCGTGATGCAGACGCAGGTATCGCAGTCGGAATAAACATGGGGGGAAATATTATGACAAAAAACGTGTAGATTTTTATTTCGTTAAAAACTTCGGGGAAACACGTTTGTCCACGAGACGAAGGCGCTCTTGGCAAACCACGCGAGTGCGCATGCTGTTGTCTGTGCGGCTCTGCCATGGGAACGCGCGCGATCTGCGGCTGGCCACGTTCCGGGAACGACGCCAGCACGGTTCGACCCGTGCCGCGCTCAATGGACAAAGAAAAGGGATCGCTTTGAGGCCGGTTCTGGGTGAGGCGGAGCCGTCAGGCGAGGCAGTCGCGTGCAGGAGGCACGGAACTCGGCTTTCTGTTTCATTCCCCGCCCTGCAAGCCGCGACTGGCTGTTGTACATCAGCCAGAGGCGTACACAGGAGGGGGGGGGGGTGAGGGCATGCCAACATTCGCTCACCACACCACCGCCATCGTCTTCACCACCACCATCATCGATCTTCGCTGAAGATGTGGTCGATTGTCTTAAACTGCCCCTGGGTTTGTAACTCGCTTCGCGGTTTGCACTGCATGAACGAAAGGGAAGAGCCAAACGCAGAAGATCCCCCTGGGATTTGTCCTGCCACGAAGCTGGCGGTCCACCCCAAACCGCATCCGCTGCGCGCACCGTGGCCGTCGATGCGGATTTCTGATGCTCGAATGGCAATGTTCAAACTCCCTCCCCAGTATGCGACTGGGGCCATCCAGAACAGGCCGCACCAGTGCCCGAAGGGAGACGTCGCTGCGATGCCACTCCGCCGCTGACCTTGACGCGGCTGTCTGGCTTGACCACCTGAGTGTGACATTGTAGTCCGGTGGTGCTCTGCGTCGAATTAAGCAGCCGCACGACGACGCGTTTGGTGACATGATCAAGTGCAAGCTGAACACTTTTGCGTGTCTCGTTCGCCGAACGCCTCCTGCTTCCTGTGCTGTGTGCGATGCACCGCAGTGGGGTCCGCCCTGACTCCCATCGCAGACACAAAAGTGGTGGGGGTGGGGCTCTTCCCGTCGGGACTCCTCCAACCTCCGCCGACTCGCCGCAGGGAGGCTGCGGTGAGATGTCGCGTTAGCAACGGCAGCGATGAGTCCTCGTAAACACCCAACAGCACCCGACGGAGAGGCGAGACGATGCCCGACCGTGTAAACACGACAACCGGGAGGAGACATTAAGCACGTGGATACGGAACATTGGTGTGTTGCTAATTACCGGATATGTTGCTCATGGAACTATCCGCGGGTTTGGGTTTTTTTTTTTACCAGGTAAAGGACCACTGGGCTTTAATAACTCTTTTTTCAGACACGACCTGGCCACAATTTGATAGCTCAACGAAGTGGCTCATCATCGCGTGGAGATTGTTAGCAGCCAAATACTCCGAACGCGTGATGTTGGTTCTAGACGTGGAGGAAAAACAATCGGAGGAGCCGGAGAAAAATCCACGCGATCACGGCGAGAGAGAGGCACGCAAACTCCAAATATACAGCAGGCGTCAGGGTCTGGATCGAACCCTACGGCCTTCTGTGTGTCCTAAGATGTAACCCTTAGAATCCGAATGATGTCACTGGCTCTCTGAGCCTAAGGCATTGACAATGTGTAAACGTAACAGGGCCTCTTTTTGTAAATCCACTGCTGGATGAGGGCCTTCCCACACACATATTTCAGCGCGCTGGTCAGTGACGGCCCTTAGAGGCGATAGCCGTGGGGTGAATCCATACAACAATTATTTGTGGCATGCAATGCTCTCTGCTGCCCACATCATCGTCCCACAGCTGTCTAATGCATGGGGATTGCTAATCCAGGCTGAACTCTGCTTAGCTTCCAAGATCAGTGTGATTGGGTCATTGACTTTGACAATATTCATGTAAGAAGGGTGCCTTAGTCTGTCTGGCTAACTGCACCCAGCGAATCTCTAATAATAATAACATAATCATTATTTGTGAATCCGGCGACCTGCGTTTGATTCCTGGCCAAGGTCAACATCAGTGCTGAGTGATATCTGAACCGATCCAGCCCACAATGACCAGTCTGGTGAAGTATAGCCGAACGACCTCAACGAACGCGGCTTGTGGAGGGCTTTGATGATAATAATAGCTTTAAGTAAAAAAATGTATTCACATGAATGTGTACCAAGAATACTTTCGGTAGCATTGTTTCACGATGCAACGCGTTGTGAATGTGAGCCACGTGGCAATTGTAAGTCGAAAGGCATGAGAAACATCTCGGCAGATGAGGTCACGACAGTCCGTGGGGCTGAGGGGGATATTTCCTGTAGCCCCGTGGACTTGGAATGGTTCATTGAGGTGACGTTCGCATGTCGGATACACTCACTGCGGCATTTTGTATAACGCGTGGCTGTTAATGGGCTTGGTCATCAGACCAGAAGAGCAATAGACAATGCCCTGGTACTTTTTGAACTTGTCCCTTAGGTCCGCGTGTCCATCCTGCAATGGAATCTGACTTTCCCCAGAATTCTGGCTTTTCTTTAAAATAAAAAATTATCATATTCCCCCCACTTAAACCCACAGCTCAAGTTAAAATTGTCCCTTCCTCACCTCACACGGAGGCGATAGTGCGAAACAGCAATGACTTTAACGGAGTATTCCGATGACAGAGGGCGGTGGGAAATATTTCAGTGACGATTCAAATTTTTTGTCATTTGATTATTGTAATTGCAATCCATCTTCCATCGCGCGTACCCAGGAGCGAGGATTATGATGAGGAAGACGAAGCCAGCTCGCTTGCGGGTGCATCGTAGGGTCGTGAGAGATGGCGACGGATTGGGGAGGCCTTCATCCAGCAGTGGCAGATCATAGCTGCTGATGATGATGATGAATTTCATGTTGACTTCAAGCTGTCGTGACTGCAGGAATTCCTATTCTTGGGTCTTTCGGTAAAGCCATGTAGATAGATAAAAACAAATTAACAATATCACGACGTTTTGATCGCAACACAAGCAATCGTCATCAGGTGAGAAATATCGCGGGGGAGCTGCTGAGAATATATACACAGCTCTCCCGCGAGCGATATTTCTCACCTGATGACGATTGCTTGTGTTGCGATCGACACGTCGTGATATTGTTATTATTTTTATTATTTGATCTATATCCGTGGCTTTACCGAAAGACCCAAGAATATGATGAATTTCAGCCCCCAAAAAACTCCTCAAAAGCAATAAAAGAAAAATAAGCAGATGATACGTCTCCTTCACATATCCCTCTGGTACAGAATAGAAAAAAAAACCGTTCTGACACAAGCCATCAGCCGGACGGCCTTCAACAGGAGCGCATGATTTTCAGTAGCATTGATTCAAGACACGCAATATCTGGACCGGTTTCAACATCAGCATCAGAATCTTTATTTGTGCTGGAGAAATTCGATGAGTTGTGAATCTATTTTTCACAGGTGTCCAGTAGGGGCGGGTCAGAAAGTTACAACAACAAACAGTACAACAACAACAACAACAAAAACGATTTGGAGTGCAAAGTATAGGAAAGGTAAGTAAATCACGAAAACAACTCAACTAGACTTAAAGCTTTCGTGACTGCAGGAATTCATATTCATGGGTTTTTCAGTAAAGTCACGGAGATAGGTGCAAAGAAAATATCTACGTGACTTTTTCGAAAGATCCAAGATTATAAACTAAACTTTTTTTTTATCTTACCAGGTAACGCCCACTGAGACATTCACTTGTATTTCAGAAGCGACCTGGCCACAAATGATGGCTCAACAAAGTTGACGAGTTCAAATTGCATCTGTACAAGCTTGAGCAACAGAGCAAGAAAAACAAACCCCAGCAAGAACAGCCCCAGAGCACGCCAAGACAACAACGAAGACGACGCCGCAGCGCCTCAATAAAATCGCAGGTCACAATGTGTGTGCTCGTACAGCAGGCGGTTGTTTCATCCGCGTGATTGAATCTTCACCCACACCGACGCCAATGAACACGTTGGAGTCGAGAGGTCCACGACTGCGTTCGGCGTGCGCGCAGATGGAAGTCAGCTCGAGTAGAGGATCGGTAAAAAACCAAAACAGCAAAAAGAAGAAAGAGAGCCATTTCATTTTTAATTCTGTGAAACATTTTTTTTTTACCAACAACCCCAATATTTCAAGAGCCGCAATGCGCTGTGCGGCGGATAGGAGACGGTGATGGCCATTCATAAATGACGTCACGAAACGATTCGTAATGCAGCCCGCATGCAGCTCGTGGAGCCGCGGGTTGCCGACCCCTGCCCATGCTAAACTGGACTTCCATGGTAAACTGGACTTCCATGGTGAACTGAACTCCCATGATTAACTGGACTTCCGTGGTAAACTGGACTTCCATGGTGAACTGAACTCCCATGATAAACTGGACTTTTATGGTAAACTGGACTTCCATGGTGAACTGAACTCCCATGATAAACTGGACTTCCGTGGTAAATTGGACTTCCATGGTGAACTGAACTCTCATGGTAAATTGGACTTCCATGGTGGACTGCACTCCCATGGTTAACTGGACTTCCAAGGTAAACTGGACTTCCACGGTAAAATGGACTCCCATGGTAAACTGGACTCCCATAGTAAACTGGGCTTCCATGGTAAACTAGACTTCCATGGTGAACTGAACTCCCATGGTAAACTGGACTTCCGTGGTAAACTGGACTTCCATAGAAAACCGGACTTCCACGGTCAGGGGTCGGCAACCTAAAATAACAAGAAGAGACATTTTTTCAAATTTTATTTCAAGAGCCCGAACTGCAGTCCTTAAAGAGCCACAGCATGCGGCTCCAGAGCCGCAGTTCGCCGACCTCTGAGCTGTAGACGGATCCCGCGGTGAGTGACACAGAGCGAGAAAGAGGATACCCACCTTGATGCTGGGACTGCGCTAACAATGGCAGACGTCGCGTGCGCGGCCTGGATTTGCGAGGCACGCAACTCCGGCTTACAAATACCCCACCCGCCCGCCTCCCCCCCGTCACGTCTGCTTGCGCAATGAGTGGTGGGGCGTAGGGCACTTATCAGTTTTTCGTGTCCATGTTATTCATTGTATTACTCTTTGGTTCTTTCGGTAAAGTCACGTAGGTAGAAATACAATTAAATAAGACAAATCAGGACGTTTCGATCGCAACACAACCAATCGTCATCAGGTGGAACAACATTAGTAGTTTTTAGTTTTTTATTATTTTTATTAAATTTTTATTATTTTTATTCACTATATTTTTATTTTTCTATCTACGTGACTTTACCGAAAGAACCAAAGAATATATATATTCATATGGAAATGACAGTGAATATATGTGTATTGAATGGGTCTCAGTGTAAGTGAATGGGGATTAACTTAGTCTTCACATATCTCAATGAAAGTGAATGGATGTGTATTGAATGGGTCTCAGTGTAAGTGAATGGGGATTGACTTAACATCTGAGTGAACGTGAATAGAGGGCTCTCGATGCAGGAGGGCCCGTGCCGAGTGGTGGTGACGATGCTACTCGGGTCGCCTCTGCGACGACACGGGCGTTGGCCTTACAGGCGGGGCGGACACGCAGGTGTGGACCATCATCGTGACGTCTCTGTGTGAACAGCGCTTTGTCAGGTGGCGTGACTCGCAGGAACGCGGCAGCGATGAGGGTAGCGGCGAGGTGGGTGGGTGGGTGTGTCGCTGGGGAGCGGTGGCGCAGTGGTTAGGCGACCTCGAGTTCGATTCCCGCTCACGGCTAGCACCAGTGACGATTATCCCAACTGGTCCTGGGCCTCCCATAGGTCGACTCAGCCTCAAATGGAGATCCTGGTGCGGTGGGTAATCGACGCCACTGGGGAGACAAAGGCGGCCGGGAGTGGTGCTGGCCACCCCACCCCCTCGTGTGCCGTGCCGGCCTTCATCGATGCTACTCGCTCACAGCACTTGCTCCAATAGTCCATTAAGGCTACCCGGAGGATCTTTGCGATATTATTTGTACGTACAGATGTATACACACCGCAGGCACCAGGTACTTGGACTCCTTTGAGGCTGAGCCGACCTCGAGGGAGAACCTGGACTGTATCAGATCCCCCGTGTTGCCTTAACAGACTGTAGGAGCAAGTGCTGTTGGCGAGCACCTATGAAGGCCGTGAACGGCACACGAGGGGGTGGGTGGTCAACACCACGGCCGACCGCCTTTGTCTCCCCAGTGGCGATGTTTTACACACAGCACCAGGTACTCATTTGAGGCCGAGTCGACCAAGGAGAGAGGCCCAGGACGGGTTTATTTCTTTTCTTTTCATTTGACCAGGTAAGGCCCACTGAGCCATACAGCTTTAAGATCATCGTCACCGGTGTTGGTGGCAGCGAGCGGGAATCTAACTCCGCATCACGGGGTTCGGAGCGCAGCGTAGCGCTAACCGCTGCTCCACAGCTCCTCACCACCGTCACCACCACCACCGTGACCTGCAACCCCTCCCCCACACCCCTAAACCCCGTCATCCCCTCCCACGCACCTCCAGCCCGCAGCCCGCCCACCCGTCTGCGCGTTCCGTTGATTCTCAGAAGCGAGTCTGTCGCGGGGAATTCCTGACTCAAAGTCAATTCTCTCTCTCTCGCTCGCTCTCTCGCCCCCGCACCTTTGCGGCCACGTTACCGTGGGTGGGGTGGGGTTGGGGGGATTCCCGGCTTGCGTGTGGGCCACGCTGTTTAACGACATCGCTCAAACGCCGACGGACCCAACGCGCCAGTGAGACCGAGGTTCGATTCCCAACCGCGGCCGACATTTGTTGGAGAGCGATATCAGGCGCGATGGGTCCAGCGTTGGCTCACCCTCTGGGTGCCGCTCCAAAGGCTGTTTCGCCAACCTGCCCTCCTCCACGATTACATCGGCAGCACTTTTGTCGGAATATTCTGTTACAGACGCCCCAGGGGCTTAACCATAAAACCTTTCACGAAGCTCGAAACATCCTTCACCTGCGTTTCATAGGCCGGACGTTAATTTTCAAGTTCGTTTGTTAAATTTCAAGAAACTCTGTGACTCACGCAGCAACACAGACATTACCGTTGCCTCGAACATCTGTCTCATCGCACTGACATCTCTACTCTTCCAAAAGTGCTCTGTGTCATCCGTTAAGCACTCGCCCTGGTAACGGAATACACAGCTCAATTGTTCCCTCACCCCCCCCCCCTTGCACGACGCGAGCTACCGCCTCAATGCACACAGTGCTTTTACGACCTCGAAATTCTCACCTATGATGCAAGTGTATGGCTTCACACCCATAAACACTGCCATCAACTTCAAATAAATATCCAATTTTAAATTGACCCTCCAATATATATATTTTTAAGATTTGGACCCGGCTCAATGGACCCAGCTCAATTAAATTGTATGACTGGCGGTTTTTGTTTTAAAGTGCTGAATCAAAATATTAAATCAGTGTTAAAAATCTAAATGCCACGCATCTTATTGTTTCGGGCCTCCACGATTGAGTGGCTACACTTTTTGTAACTTTTGTCATGATGATTGTTGAACTGATCTGGCCCATACCTTCCAATTACTCCTATCCATGCGTGAGCATCACGGTCCTCTACGCGAGCATTCGAGCCAACCCAAATCAAATGACCGTATCCCTCGGGGCCACTTTAGACAACGTCCGAGGCTGAGGTCACACAAGCCATCCGAGACTCATCCACTTTGCTCACGAGCAGATCCATCCATATCGGGGGGTGAGTGTGGGGTCCTGGGCAAATCCCAGAGTGCGGGCTCCCTAACGCCTTCAAACTAAACCAGAAGTATTGCATTTGACACCGTGACATCAAAGCTCGACCTCCCCCCCCAAAGCGCGGGGCCCTGGACGGTCGCCACGATTCGTCGTACCCAAGGGCCCACGGCCCTCCACAGACATGCCATCTTCGACATGACAAGAGGCAACCGCCGCCACCGTTCCTCGCACCCTCCTGATGATGATGATGTGGTGGGGAGGTTCGCCCACAAGAGTCCACAAACTCATCGTCGCAACGCTCAGCCCGCTTTCATTCTTTTTTTTATCGCTGCCCTGAATGGAGGGCTGTTTACCGCTTGCGATGACAGGGGCTGGGGCAAGTCCGCTGGGCCACCTGTTGGATCTTACATCGCCACGCCGGTCAGTGCGGGTTGGTGAAGGGGTCGGACCATTAACTGGTACAGCTATCACTCGCCACTAATGTGAGCCGTGCTTGGCAATCTAACTCAAGTGGCTGAGTTTATAGTCGAGCGCACGAACCACTGCTTTGTTGTGAATATGTAGCTGCTGATGTATCGGCCACTAGTCCTTTAAGATACTTTTATTTAATGATGCATGCTTTTTTTAAAGTTATAATATATATTCAACCTTAGTATGTTTATATGTTGTGGCTTTCTTTTAAACAAACGAGGTTTACTTAAAAAACAGAAGTACCTTCTCTTATTTAGCGTTGTTATTGCATCCTTACAAAAGTGAAAATGTTTGATAGATTGTTGACACGCTGCTTATTGGCGAACGGGTCCTGACATTCAGATGGCAGAAACCCTCCCCTCCAACTTAACGTGCATCAGCCTTCACACGAGGCAGACAACAACAACAACAATCCAGATGGCCATTACACAGTTCCGGTGGATTGTGCTGCTGCTGCTGCTGCTGGCTGGCTGCTCCATCCACCACACCACCACTTCCTAATCTGGCACTCTCAAGTTATCATCTGTAACCTTCCCCACCATCCACCCACGCCCACACTTTGAATGATCGTTGCAAGTGTGGGAACATTTTTTTGGACAACGACATCGCCGTCCTTACGGGAGGAATATTTCCGTTGCGCAAATAGTAACGCGATGCTGATGAAATAATATCTTTTTTTGTTCCATGACGGAATGCTCGGGTGCCACTTTTTTTTCAAGTTTAGTCGAGAGTGCACGGGACACACATAAAGAAGGATTGAGACTTTTGAAAAGAGCGAAAGTGTCCCATTAACGGTGATCTGAAATAGCCCGTCAAGCGTCACATTTGGTGAGGCAGGTGGCCAGTTTGTTATGTAAGGGTTCACGTTTATAAGTGGAGCAGATGTGCATTTATTTTTCTCTCGCGGGAATCGTTAACATCGTGATACAAACATGACACTTGCGAGAGCTGTTCACAGCGGTGGAACTTTTCGGGAAAATAAAAGGTTAGCCACCCAAACATTCCAATATGGTTGACATTTTTCCAAGATGGCCACCAGTTTTTTGGTGGTGGTACTCTTTGATTCTGGGCGGCAATCTTTGATATGTTGGTGGCTCACGTGTTTTCCTCGTTGAGAAACTCTCGTCCGAGCGAATACTTGCCGAAATTGGTGCGTTTATCCCGATTTTAACGATTATTCATGTTGAAATAGCAACACAAATCTAACCAGAAAACTATAGACAGACATATAAGCAGACAGATATCACCAAGATACATAGAGAGAGAGTAACACAGGCACAGAGAGGCAGATCGTCTCTGTGGCGAGGCCTTTTATTATTTAATTTATTATTTTATCTTTATACGTGACTTTACCGAAAGAACCAAAAAGTAATTCCTGCAGTCACGAAAGCTCCAAATTTAGGATCGATTATTCATGGTATCTACTCCACGATCTGGCTCTGTGCAATGTTTGAGGTGTGTCGTTCGTTTGACGCTTTTCCTGCAAGTACGTGTGTGCACGTGCAGACCGTTTGTCAAACCGCTTCTGGACGAGGGTCTCCCCCGCACCCACGTCGAGTGGGCCACGGTAGGGTGATTTAACCATACTTCACCACGCTTGTAGGTGGGGGGGGGGGGTTGATGAAGTTGGGCAGGAGTGAGAACAACAAAAGCCTACGTAGTTTTTGTTCTGCTCTCATGCAAGCCACCCATCCAAGCTCTAACCACGTTCAACTCTCGCTTTTAGTATCCAAGGTGTGATGGGATCAGTTGCATTTCTGGGTAAATTGGTCCTGTCTATAAGGCACATTACACGAGCGTGCCGAGTCTCGTGACTCTTTTTCAGGAGGGTCCTGCCAAGTTTTTGCAGTATGGGCGGGTGGGGGGGGCAAGTTATTGTTGTGTCGATTCCCAATCGAATAAATTTGGCGTGTGAATTTTTTTTTAAGTGTGCAAATTTGGACCGTGACGCCGGCACACGCAGTGGCAAACTCTTGCGAACGACGTCACGGGATCTTTTGACGTCGGCCGCGAAGCAGACCGCACTTAGTAGGAGCTTCAGTAGTATTGCTTTTTATGGTCAATGCACCTGCAATATTAATCAGGGCAGCCGCTGGGATTCGAACCTCGGCAACAACGAGTGGTGAGAGGCACTACCGGTGGGCCACACCGCCGTGGCCCTAAAACTAACACGCATTGACAAGCAAGCGATATTTGTAGCGGTACGCAGACGACTCGGGCAGACGGACGGATGACAAGGAAGACGTGTTTATTGAGAGCCTGTACGAGAATCACACGAGCTCTCGCACATCTGTGCCCCAGCTTCATACGCAAAGCGATACGCAGACTACAATACGCAACAAGGGTGCAACAACGACATCGGCGCGCCTCTCATACATACGAATCGGCGCGAGCGTGTCCTCTTCGACTTCCCCGTCACATCCACAATAAATACACGCGGGGGCAAGGTGTCGTATAAATTAATAGGACAAGCGGTGTCGCCTATCAGTGGAGAAATAAATAAAATACATGGGAACAGAATGAGGAAGGAATGCAGTGCTGCTTATTGTCATTAGCGCCACCAATACCATTAGCAGGACTGAATGTAAAAGAGCCAACACCGAACGAACACAAGGCAATGGCAAAGTCTCCCCCTCCCCCACCCCCCGTCCCCCACCACCGTACCCTCTCAGCCTTATAGCCACGTGGGGGGCCAGTGCCGTTATCGAGCAGCAATGATCGAAGACCAAATGGCGCACCTCGAGTGCGAGGGCTTGGCATGGCCCAGCGCCACTGGGGCCACTCGGCGAAACGCTCTCTCAGCCGGGTCGGTCTGGGGGAGGCCCAACGCCGCGTTGGAGCGACAAACACGACGTCCTAACGAGCGTGCGTCAGCGGCCAGGGATCGAACCCGGGGGGTGGCGGCCGTCGAGTCGCAGCGGTTCGGCGCACGACCACGCTGGACGCTCGATCGCGTGGCACACCAACGCAGTCCCGTGCACCTGGACACATTCGCCGTTCCGTCGATTTAACCGCGTGCGGCGCGCTGATTACGAGATGCAAAGTCTACGCGTAAAAAAATGTGCCGATCGTCGGCATCTGTCGGCTCTCTTTGGCCAATAGGCATTGGGGGGGGGGGGGGGGTCTTTCCCGTAACCCCATCGGGAAATTTACACCAAGCGATGAGACTTGCATGGATAAGAATAAATTACGACTGTCGTCTTTAACAAAACTGCGTCTGGATTAACAAATTAAAATATTTAGCGCATCACCATCGCGCGCAACGGCCCTTCCGTCTGGGCGACGAGACGTGGACTGGGTTTCGTGAACGTTGGAGATCATCGTCACAACTGGACGTATACACAATTGGCATTTTCATGACAACAATTGTCATTGTTATGACAGAAGAGGTTGTTACTGGCAAAGGCCCATACCTCAATAATAATAATAAGAATCATAATGTTTGCTGAATCATTGTTGTGCTAGTAACACAGATTGCTGTCCTAAAATATTAACTTACTACAATATATACTGTACTCTAGAATGTATTTCGTTTAATTCTCAAAGTTGGTCATTTGTAGTACGGTGTACAATTGTGTGTTTGTGTGTGCGTCACAGACACGGATCCCTCGGCTCTTACAGACTGCCAGTGCAAGAACAATTAGCGAGCACCTATGAAGGCGTTGTGATGAGTGTACTACACTACAACCCCGGTCACCCGGGTTCGACTCCTGACCAAGATGCACATCTTCAAAAGCAACTGGAAGCCGCATTATAAAATAACTGTGCCATGGTGTTCGTCACAAGCATCGGCAATGGGAAGACAAAGGTGGGCGGGTTATGCCCCCCACTGGTATGGCAAACTGCAAGTTGCACGAGGGATCTTTGTCACGTAGTGGTGTGCGTGTGTGTGTGTGTGCGTGCGCGCCCGGTCGCCATCTCTATAGCATCCCATGCAGGGCAGAGTTTTTCATCATCACTCCCTTTAGTCTCTTCTTCATCTTCCTCCACTTCACTCCACCTCTTCACTTCACCTCTTCACCCCCCCCCCCCACCCCGCACCCCAGCGGCGCACGGAACCCACACTCTGTCGTCAAGACCGATTGCATTGTTCCCCACATGTCCCCGCATCATCTCCCCGCATCTCCGTCTCTCTCCCGCTCTTCATAGGTCGGCAAGATAAGTTTGGATGAGTTGGCAGGAAGCAGCTGATTTCATCTGTGCATGGCCTGAAAACGATAAAAAACGAGAGATGGCATCGTTATTATCACGCACCGATCCGCCTCCACCGTCCATACGTCCAAAAAATCAACGTGCAGCCTCCCGGCTTCGACAAACGCATCTCACAGCCGCTGACGATCCCAGGCCACTGGTGGAAATTCCGCGTACTAAATGGTGGATGATGGAGGAGGGGTGGGCAGACGATGCCGTTGTGGAACAGTAATTGTTGGTTTCATTCACTTCGTGACCGCTATGATTTGATTTCATGAACCCCGCTGCGTCTCTGTAGATAAATCTCCCTTTGTTTATCCGTTGTCTATCTTAAACATTGGGCACGCACGCACGCCAAGTGGGCCTCTGTGAGCGCTGTGCCCGCCAATGCCACTGGCCGCAGCCATGGCGATGGATTGGTTTCATGACATGTTCCGTGTCTTCCCCTTTTCTGTCTTTCTTCATCTTAGCAGTCTTTCAGTTTAGTGTGCAAATATTTGTTCCGTATCGTATCATCCTTTCTCTCCCTCTCTCTAGCTTCCTTTCCCCGTGGGGTCTTTCAGTTCCTCGTTAATTCATTAAATTCCCCCTTTCATTCATCCATTCACCCTTTCAGTTTTTGTTGAATGTGTTTACTCATTACCGTAACATCTCCCAGCACTTTTGGAGGCATGACGCCTCACTCTGAAACCGTTTTGTCTTTTTATATTTCGCAAAGTCATCGCTTTATCCACGTTAAGCAAATCTGCTTAAGTCGTTTTCATGATTCCATGGTATACAATGCATCTTGTTCAATTCGCTAATCTTAGTCCTAGCTAAGCTCTCTCTCTCTTTGTATCTCTGCCTCCGATCTGCCACGCCATCTCCCACACTATCCGTCGGTCCTCTCTCGTGTGCTCTTTCACTCACCCTTATTTGAATAAATGGTGTACCAATCTACCGATACAATTAGAGATTTTTTTTGGGGGTCCTATCAATCAATATCCCAATTCTTTTTCCTTGGACGATACGAACCCGGTGACTGGGTTTGATTCCCAGTCACGGCCTATCCTCATCATCATCATCAGTAGCAGCGACGAGATGTCGATATTTTGAACTAGTTTGAGATCACGCCTACACCACACACACACACTGGTGAAATATGGCCAACCACCATGCAGCGTTGGATTGACAAGGGCAGTTCAATTGGTATCACTAAACACCACGAGTCAGCTCACCAGTTTACGATTCATTTTTATTTTTAAACCTCTTCAGTCCGTCTCGCTCTGTGCGAGTAAATTTCGCTTTTGCCTCTCATCTTCTTACTCGCACCAAGTTTTCGTTCGTGCCGTCGTTCTTTTACCCTTCTGTCGTTCCACATTTCGTTCTTTAAAAAAAGGAAGTGCCCCTCCACTGTCTTTATTCAATCTGTTGCGCAATTTCGAAGTGAGAGAACAAACGAAAAACCTCCGCAGTTCCAAGAGGTCACGCGCACGCACGCGCCCACGCTCTCTGACGCACGCCCGTGACCCCCCCCTCCCTCTCTCTCTCGAATCGCTCAGGGTTTGCGTAACGCCCGACAGACGAATGCGGGACACCCAGCGCCGCCCGTCTCTCGCCTCGCCTCGTCGTGTGACTAATTCCTGCTCCCCCACACACGAAGAAGGGGCATGCATACCTTTACCAGAGACTCCAAAAAAGACAAAGACTCCCCCCCTCCCCACCCACGTGTAGCCTTAACAGACTGTTGGGGCAAGTGCTGTTAGCGAGCACCTATGAAGGCCGGCACGGCACGCGAGGGGGTGGGTGGTCAACACCACGGCCGACCGCCTTTGTCTCCCCAGTGGAGATGTTTACACATCGCACCAGGTACTCATTTGAGGTTGAGTCGACCTAGGGGAGGCCCAGGACCGATTCCGATAATCGTCATTGGTGCTGGCCGTGAACGGGAATCGAACTCGGGTGGCCGGGTTCGTAGCGCGGAGCGCTAACCGCTACACCACCGCTCCACACACCAGCGCCTCCACCCCCCAACACCCCTCCCTTCCTCTGCCCTGCCTCCACCTTCTATTACCCCTCGTGTCCTTCCAAGCACAAAGATGCCCCGTGTTGCCTTTAACAGAT
The DNA here is from genome assembly GCF_965212315.1 of Lampetra planeri. NCBI lineage: Eukaryota > Metazoa > Chordata > Hyperoartia > Petromyzontiformes > Petromyzontidae > Lampetra > Lampetra planeri. The sequence goes on from NC_136111.1 coordinate 4,155,174, forward strand.
TGTTGGGCACGTGCTGTTAGCGAGCACCTATTTAGGCCGACACGGCGCACGACGGGAAGTGGTTAATCATTCGTCTCTTTCCCCACTGCTGACAATTCCAGCGTTGCGCCAGCCACTGATTAAAGTGCCACTGATGTTCGCCGTGGCCTGGAATCCAACTCGGCTTAGAGGCCGCGTACTATCCACTGCGCGCCACCTCTCGCCTTGCAACATCCCCACTTTTCAAAAACCTGCTCCATCTCCCCAAGCATCTGTGAAGAAACGGCTGCCATCATTTGCAACGAAGAAAGGCCATTGTCCGAAACGTCGCCTATGCAACTTTTTCCAATGCAAGGCCACACAGTGTAATTTACGCATGCCTCGAGTTTTTTTCTCTCTCTCTCTCTCCAACACAATCCCCTGCCATTGTTCCTCACTGCCACATGGCGAGGGGTGGACACGCAGGGCCCCGCTCAGCAGATGCAGCTGCCCCGTGGCGCTAACGACGGATGTTAGGGGTCACAACATTGCCTGACCTCTCTGAAGTGCTGACTCTTTCGTTAAAGCACCCACCTCCCCCATCCACCACCAGCAACCATTCAACGGGCCTCAACAGCTGCTCTATGTGTGCACGCGTGTGTGCGCCTGTGCGTGTGTGTGGCCGTGTGTGTGTGGCCGAGTGAATGTGTGCATGTGTATGTGTGCATGTGTATGTGTGACCGCGTGTCCATGGGGTGGTGGGTGTGTCAGTGTCTTTGTCTGGCCTCGCTAACAGCACTTGTCCCAACATTCTGTTGAGGCTTTACGTGGGGATTTTTGTTGTTCCTAACTATACCACTCCTTGTGCTTGCCTCAACAGCGTGAATAGCTATACGGGGCCCTTTGCCTTCGTGGGTTTGAGCGGGGTGCTGTTAACTCAGTGGTCCGCGCGCACTGCGCTACGAACCTGACCGCCTGCGTTCGATTCCCGGCCACGGCGAACGATAGCTCATTGGCCCGTGGGTATCCGCACCTATTCTGGGCCTCCCCTGGGTCGACTCAGCCTTAAATGGCGTTCGTCAACATGGGCACAGAGTCGGCCATGCCTGGGCTTGCCCACGTCACCATTGTGTCGCCCTCCAAGGCGGACTCGGTAATCGATGCTCGCAAACGGCACTTTCACCAACGAGTCTACATTTCAAGGTTAATATTTAATCATGCCCGGAGACCTGGGTTCGATTTCCGGCCACGGCTATAATATCAGTGACGAGTGATATCTGACCCGTCCGAAACACGTATTGGTATGGTCGAACATACTCCAGCCAGCCGTGGATCGACAGTGGGTTGTGAAACGAAACTGCGTGTGCATTAATGCACAGCACGGATGTTGACACTGTAGGGTAATTAACACGCATTCGGTGAGTACCTCTCCAAGAGGGCACTTACTTTCGCAACACCGGCATGGTGATGGGTCAACATGTGACCTGATAAGGTGCCCGTGACCACACTGAACACGTCACAGAGCCACGGAATTAGTCATCTCAGGCTACGTGAGCCGACGTGACTCTGCAACCACCCCGACCAGACGATTATCCTGCAATGCCCCACAGCCACTTAATCCCGAGTAGATCAACCACCCGCCCCACCGCTACCCATAGCTCTCAACCCCTTATTAGTGTACCATCTTATTAGAGACCAATTCAGACTTTGCTGGTCACCCCGTGACCCTTATACATCTCAACGTTCATCCTACAAAGTCCCATCGCAAGGGACAAACACAAAGAAATATATTTAAAAAAAATATTGTCCCGTATTGAAACGGCTGTATGCCGTATGGACCTGAAAACTCAATTTCCCTGCACAAGAATACGGGGTCAACCCGTGTGGGTTAACAGCTACGCCAACCCCACCCCACCCCAACCACCGTTATCCACCCTCCACTCCACCAGCCACGCACCTCTCGTCTCAGGGAGAGCCTCAGGCTGCCGTCCCGGACCGGCCACCCTCGCCTCGGGCTCGGGCTGCGCTCGGGGCTCGATCCGTTGGAGCGGGCACCTCGAACCCCGCCGACGACTCCAGCACCGCCACCGCCTCCTCCTCCTCCATCTCCTCCCGCGCCTCCGGCGAGTCGCGCCCTCGCCTCCTGGACGGCGCGGCGATTCTTGAATTGCACCATGGCGAGGATGATCTCGGCGTTCCATCCCGCCTCGGCGGGGCAGCGGAAGTCCAGCTCCTTGCCGCTGCTGAGGACCACGGTGAAGTACGTGTAGCGGCCGCGTCTCTCCACGCAGTCCACGGTGCGCACCAAGTCGAAGCCGAGGCGCTTCCCGCAGCCGCCGTTGTCGAGACCCGAGTCGCTGCTGCTGCCGCCGCCGCCGCCGCCGCCGCCGCTGCCGGGCTGCACCAGCGTGAGGCCATCGCCCGTGAGCACCGCTCGCTTCTTCTTCCAGATCTGCAGGAAGTTCTCGCTGCGCTTCTCCAGCTGACCCACCTTGAGCACCTGATTGATTGACTCCAAAGTCTCCATCTCGGGCATGTCTCGCTCGCTCGCTCGCTTCTTCGCCGGTGTCGCTGCTGCGGACGCCTTCAGGCTGAAGCTTTTGTTTGTTCTACGTTGCGATTGTCGAGTGGCTTTTGCACTTTGGATCGATGCCACCCGAAGGTCGGTGGTGGTGCTGATGGTTTGGCAGGGGCGTCTTGAGTCGCGCGCCTTTTGTCCTGCGCGGCGCCTCTTTGCGACGGGACTCGACAGAAAATGGCAAGACCGCTCCTCCGTTCGGCGTCTTAATGTGTTGCACCGGTGCAGGACACACCCACCAAGCCAACCGTCACACCACCGGCTCAGCATGCCACGCACCCACGCAGTCGTAGTCACTGACACACCCAACCCGGCCACCACCACCACCAACCTCCCTCCCACCCTCCCCTCCCTTCCTCCTTCTCCCCGCGTCGCCTTCACATCCCCCACCCCTCCCCCACTCTCGTTCGCTCTCTATCCTCCACCCACTCGTCTCATTTCCTGCGCAAGCCCTCACTTATTAACAGACACTGACGTCAAGCGGGATGTGAGCCACGCTTCTTTGTGGTGTTGGGTGGTGCCAGGGGTGACGGGATAAAGTTAGAGACGGTAGGGGGTGGGGCGGAGTGGTGGTGGATGGGTGGCTGGGGATGTGGTTGTGAAAGAGAGAGCGAGTACGGGACCTATAATCCACTCTGGACTTTGCTTCGCGTTCCGTAAGTGGGTTCTCTTACGGCCGATTTTTGGGGATCGTTCAAAGTCAAGTGAACCGTGGTTCCCATGCTCAGAACGAGTATGTGGCGCGTGTGCTCAACGAATCTTGCCAGCCCCTGGACATTCCACGTTACCATGGCGGGAAGGGATAAAGGCTCTCGTTTGGGCAACGACTGCTGACTGATGGCCTATAATGTAGTATTCAAAGCATCAACCCCAGAGGATGTCGTAGTAGTATTATTATTATTGTTATGCTTTCTGCCCAGGAGAGCCTCAGTGAGATGCAAGCATCCTTCAGGAGAGTCCTGCTGGGTTTTCCACAGTCGGGTGCGATGTTTGGCACATCCGGTGGCCACGGTTGGCTACGTACAGCTCGAAAGAAGTTTAACATACACGTACATACATACATACACGTACATACATACATACACGTACATACATACACGTACATACATACATACACGTACATACATACATACACGTACATACATACACGTACATACATACACGTACATACATACACGTACATACATACATACACGTACATACATACATACACGTACATACATACACATACATACATACACGTACATACATACATACACGTACATACATACATACACGTACATACATACATACGCGTACATACATACATGTACATACATACATACACGTACATACATACATACACGTACATACATACACGTACATACATACATACACGTACATACATACATACACGTACATACATACACGTACATACATACACGTACATACATACACGTACATACATACATACACGTACATACATACACGTACATACATACATACACGTACATACATACATACACGTACATACATACATACACGTACATACATACACGTACATACATACATACACGTACATACATACACGTACATACATACACGTACATACATACATACACGTACATACATACATGCACGTACATACATACACGTGCATACATACACGTACATACATACATACACGTACATACATACATACACGTACATACATACACATACATACATACACGTACATACATACATACACGTACATACATACACGTACATACATACATACACGTACATACATACACGTACATACATACATACACGTACATACATACATACACGTACATACATACATACACGTACATACATACACGTACATACATACACGTACATACATACATACACGTACATACATACACGTACATATATACATACACGTACATACATACATACACGTACATACATACATACACGTACATATATACATACACGTACATACATACATACACGTACATACATACACGTACATATATACATACACGTACATACATACATACACGTACATACATACATACACGTACATACATACATACACGTACATACATACATACACGTACATACATACATACACGTTGCTGCCTCTGCTGTTGCTGCTGCTGTGTGTAAGCCCTATTGAGTAATGTGCAGGTATATATATTTTTAGCATTGGGATGTTTGACCAACACCAGTTCAGTTGTATTGTATTTAGATATGGGAGAAACACCTGGAGATCCTGCAGGATACGCATGCAGAACAGGGGCAGAACATACAAACTCCTCCACACAGATTGGCGCCAGAGTCAGGAATAGAACCCAGGATCTCTTCTTTCAATGAGACACAAGTGGAACCACGGCGGCGCGCTGCCACGCCTGTGCATAAAAAAATCCCTCTGGCACATCACCACCCACCCAGATAATCCCTTGCTGATGATCCATGTCACAATGTGGGGGAGGGGGGGGCGGTGGCGAAGTGGTTAGCGCAAAGCGCAAAAAATGTGGCAACCTGAGTACGATAACTAAGCACGGGTAACATTGGTGTCGAGTCATATCTGAACCAGTCCTGAGCCACCCCTCACCCCGCACTGATGCGATGGGGCGAGGTATGGTCAACCAACACCTGTGACCGACTCGGTGTGGCCATGCAGCGAGTAGACGGCCCACTGGACAACCTGTGAAAAAGAGCTTCATAGCTCTTCGGATTCCTCGTACAGTCTAAATAAAGATTGCGATTCTGAGATGGGCAAAGGGCTTCAAAGTCAACATTTATTTTTCCGAGGAAATGAGCGTTCAGGCAGTGGTCATCTCCTTTTAACAGCCGAGCCAGTGGTGGAAGTTTCACGCTCCTATGGCAGTGGCGAGTTATCTACAGGACGGTCATTGTTGACATCCCTACAAAGTGGTACTAATTGTATCGACCCCAGAGTGATGATGGGCCGAGTCAACCCTCGACCAGGATTTGAACTAGCAGCCGCTTGCTCTACCGCTGAGCCACCTCGCCGGATACGGCTGAATACATTTACGAGCTGAACATTATTATTGTTTAGTATTATTGTAACACTCTCGGCTTTTATTTGACGTTTGTAGCTGCAGGTCATGGCTTGCTGATGAGTACCGAAGAATGCGAAACGTGTTCGCTTCCCCGCGACGCATCCTGGACATCCCACGAACCGAAAAGCTTTCAAAAAACATATTCGTGACAGCCGATCGAGCGTACATGTCATTGCAGGTATGCTGCTTGCAGGTGAAACATTAAAATACATGATCTATCCACTGCTGGATGAAGGCCGATCAAAGCCGCCGCCATCTAGCACGACTTTGCGATGTTTACGATCCACACTGGACATCTGTGGGAAATAAAATAGCCTCGTAGCTCATCGGCTTGCACCTCTTGTCTAAAAATGAAGATTCTGATTCTCTCTTGGAACCGTCACACGCCCCGATCGTATCGCTCTCCCACTGCGCACGTACTCCCCGGACGAGTTTCCCCTCCTTTGGCTGACGCTCCGTCGTTAGTCTCGACCATCCCCATCGCCCCCCGGGTCGTGCTCTGGTCAAGTCCCGCTAACTTTTTCCCAACAGTCAAACGTGGCGGTTTTTTGTTTTCATTTGCGCGTACTTCCTAGTCTACACCAATGCGTTTCCTCCGCCTCTCTGTCTGTCTCTCTCTCTTTGCGTGAGTGTAATTCGTGCCATTGCGATCGTCATAGGAACGTGGAATTGTCACAAAAGGCACCTGTAGGAACGTCAACTGCCAAATGAAGCTGTTATCCAATGTGCCAATGGGTATGATGATTGACCGCGATAAGAGCACCCGGCCACACGGCTCCGTAGCTTTACGATCGCTCCGTGCTGTGAAAATTAATATATGACTTGCAAACAGCCGCCTCTATTAACAATGATAAACAACATTTTACAATCTACAAGATCCGGTTTACCCTTTGTTTGCAGGTTAGTGCTGTTTACCATCTGCCTATTTTTGTTTAGTGGCAGTGTGTGTGTGTGTTGTCGACCCCAGTTAGATTCCCGCTCACGGTCAATACCAGTGACGATTATCTGAACCTGTCCTGGGACTCCCTTAGGTCGACTCATCCTCAAATGGACTACCTGGCGCGGTGTGTAAATAGACATCGCCACTGGGGGAGACAAAGGCGGTCGGGCGTGGTGTTGGCGTCCCACCCCCCTCGTGTGCTGTGCCGGCCTTCATAGGCACTGCTCGCGAACAGCACTCGCCCCATCAGTCTGTCAAGGCGATACGGGTGGATCTGATGCGGTGAGTGGTTTAACCATCGGCTCACTGGCGACAGAGGCGGATCTTGAAACTTGCCATAGGGTCGTACAGGAAGACTGCGTTGTCCTAATACCACGCAAGGCATCGAGAGACGTCGACTCAGATGGCTCGGTCACGTTCTCCGAATGGACCAGGGGACCGTATAGCCAACATTGCCCTTATGATGGACAACCACCGGGCGACAAATGAGACCCAATACCACGTTGCCGTGAATGCCGAGATGGTGGCAGCGATCAACCTCTCTTGGGCAGAGGATCAACAAGTCGCCAAGGACGTGAAGAAGTGGTGGGAACTCATTGGCGGCCTTTTGTCCCACAGGGAACGAAGAGGTTTCGCTTAAGTCACTGTAGGGCCGCCCTCCATTAACAATGCCAATAGAGTGAAACGTGCATTGCATAGACTCTGATGAATATCAATGTCACGCTAAATGTTGGGAGTCTCACCTGAGACCGGGTGTGGCGCTGCCCACATCTGAACCCCCACCCCCGATCCTCCACCAGCCCCACCCACCCCACCCCCATGCGTCGTCTCTCGGCTCTTACGGGAACGATTTTTTGCCCTTTGATCGGTTGAGTCAGGAAGCCGTTAACAAAAACTTACTGTCGACTGTTCACCCAACAAAACTTTTTTTTTTACAGCCACCGCTGTCAAAATAAAAAGCCATCAATGATGAATGACCACCCCCCTCCCTCCCTCCTCCCGTGTGCTGTTTACGTGCAAACAGCACACGGGGCAATGTGCTGGAGAGGATGCGACGCTTCCTCCGCGTCGTGCGAGGCGTTGTTCATTTTCGTTCGCGTCGTGTTGGCAACAGCAAAAGAACGAGCGATCGAGTTGGAGCCAAGAGACGGAACTGTCAAAACGTCAGCCAATCTCGGCGCCTCCACCTCGTTGACTTGTCCGACGCGAGGTTTGGAACTCGGATGAGATGAACGAACGTGAGACCCACCGTCAAAGTCACGTGGCCAGCGCGTCGTCACGGCGCTGGAACGTCACTCCTGTTGAGAGTAGACGTCGACGCGGTGACGTCATCGGACCGTGATTTCAAATTATTTCCCCCCCCCACCCTTCCCTTCCAAATCACGTAACGAAACGTATCAGAGCGTAGAGCCACCCACACCACCACCCCCCCCCTATTGGCAGCTGTCCCTGTGCGGCACAAGGGTGATCGAACGCCGGTCTTGTTGATGGATATTAGTCTGTTTAACACGTAGGCTTTCGCGACCAATATTATTCATAATAAAAGTTTTTGGGTTAGATCGCGTTATTTATAAATGTGTCGTAACCCTCCACCACCCGACACGGCCAATCAGCAAAAAAGTGTCACGTTAACAAAAGACTAAATAGTTCACTACTTTAGCCCACCGGTGTGTTGAAGCGTGAAACCACAACATTTAAAATTTTTGAGTAGTACGACGTTTCGCTGGTAATTGCATCCAGCATCATCGGGCAATTAGCCAGAATTGCCCGATGATGCTGGTTTCACGCTTCAAAACACCGGTGGGCTAAAGTAGTGAACTATTTGTCTTTTGTCAACGTGACATTTTTTTTGCTGATTAGCCGTGTCGGGTGGTGGAGGGTTACGACACATTTATAAATAACGCGATCTAACCCAAAAACGTTGATTATGAGGGATATTAGTCTGCCAGTAATGGGGGGCGACGATCGCCATTCCTTGATGCGAGTTATTTTCCTTTAAAAAAACTCAATCCAGATTTACATTGCGTGTTTGTTTGGTTTATTTGTGGGGTTTTTTAGTTTCGCTATGGTAGGAAAACCCCGTAGGAAAGCCGAGCGGAGCACGTGAAGAACGCGCCAACTCCGCACAGAACGGCACCCGACTCGGGCATCGAACCCAGATGCCTCACTGCTGCGAGGCACGCGTGTTGCCACTGAACCAGCCGGCCGTGACCTCTGCTGTATGTTCATTTAATTGCACGAGGCCACGTGCATGGATGGACACGCACAGTACTGTACACGGGTTGTTAGCGAACATCGATGAATGCTCATTTTTCTCCACGTGTTTGCTGGAATATATTGATCACCTGAGATGGGACACCACATTTGCGAGGGTGTCCTTGGGTGTCGATTGGCACACGCGTACCCAACACGTGGTGGACATAGTAAGGCCGACGCCGGGTCGTGTTTTCCAAGCGCCACGCCCGGTCACCTTTGTCTCCCCCAGTACTTCATGTTTGTGCATCGCACCAGCTACTCGCTTAAGACGAAGTCATCCTCAAAGAGACCCACGACCGAGGCGGGTCTCACTCGCCGCCGATGTTCGCCGTGGCCGGGAGTAGAACTCTGTGCCTTTGCGCGGCTACCGTCACACACACACACGTGACCTTGGAGACACGCACACGCGTGTTGACTAACGCATGAAAGACCTCCGGTATTGCGAGCCAATGCAGACTTGTTGGGGGCTCGCGTTGTTTGCGAGCGCCTATTAACACCGGAACGGCACACAAAGGAGCGGTGTGAGACCGAGCTACGCCCGGCTCGCCTTTGAGTCACGTAAATGACTCCCGTCCAACGTTGACGCTGCGGTAGCAACGCGGTGACTCGATGATCATCATCGTCATCGTCATGACGACGAGGTCATGCTTCATCCGCCGCTGGATCAATCCGACCAAGCCGTCGATATCCGTCGCGGGCTTGCGACGGAGCAATCCGTGCGGCGCACGCGAAGCCGATTCCATCGGTCCTCATCGTTCGCGCGTCTTTCCTACTCCCTGGCGGGTTCCCCCCCCCCTCCTCTCTCACTTCTTAGCCGTTCCCGTTCCCGTCCTCGCTTCTGGAGAGGCGCTTGGCCAATGCGCCCCCCTGCAAGTTGAGCCCGGCGTGCATCGTCTCTAAACCCCGCGCGTTCCTCGCCGTGTTCATTCCAAGCACGCTTCCTTTGCACCCGCGCCCCCCACCCCCCCGGTGAAGGTCGTCGTTGGATCGTTCCCTCCGCTGCTGCCCCCCTCCCCCACCCCAGCACGCACTGATTACGAAATGTCGAGGATTTTTGGAGGGAAAAGTGGACGTAAAATGTTTCCGTTCTCTTTGTTTTTTTCGGTAAAGTGACGTAGTTAGAAATAAAACAAATCACGACGTTTCGATCGCAACACAAGCGGTCGTCGTCAGGCAAAGAGATCGAAACGTCGTGATTTGTTTTATTTTATTTTATTGCTACCCACGTGACTTTACCGAAAGAACCAAAGAATATGGATTCCTGCAGTCACGAAAGCTTCAAATCAAAATTGTTCCGTTGTAATTGTTTGTAATTCTTCTAAAACAGAAATCCTAACTTGGGGCTAAAATGTTAACTTTTTTAAAATAAAGCTGTTTTTTTTTTACAAATAGGCCCGAGGTGACGACGTAACTCGAGGCTGTGCGGACCTCTCCCTGACATTCCAATGTGAAATCAGATTTCTCTAACTCGGTTGAGTGGATTCCTTTTTTTTTTATAAGATTGCGATGCTCAAAGTCGACGCGACGGAGGGGCGGGCGATGCGCTCCCTGTCGACGCGTAAAAAAACAAACCACCTGGTAAGGAGAGTTACTTTCAAGAGTGCAGCAACGTAGAACAAAATCAAAACGTGCCGCGTGTATGACGCCATGTGATATAAAACCGGCGACACGCGTAAATGTGTGCACACGACTGTATTTAAAAAAAGACAAAACTATAAGTCAGCTCAGTATCCCATCCCTGTTGCAGTGATGCTTCTACAACATCCGGTTACGATTCAACGTGTTCGCGTGCACCGTACTGTGTACAAAGACAAAGGTCCCCAGTGTAACCCCGACAGACTGTTGGGGCAAGTGCTATTAAGGCAATACTTGCGCTAATTTTACGTCGACACGGCACAACGTGGGGGTAGGTGGGGGAAGGGTAACTGGTTGGATGCCAACGGAGTTGGCGGCCGCCTTTGTCTCCCCCAGTGCTGATGCTGATCGCGCGTTCACACCAAGTGCTCGTTTAAGGCTGAGTCGACCAAAGGGCCGGAGGGAGGCTCAGACCTGGGTCGACGTGACGACCACCGACGGAACCCGTGGCCAGGCATCTCACCTCTCACATTGAATGGCAGTGACATCGCGGACGCACAGAGCAGTTTCTAGGGTGGCACTATTCACATATTTATATTTATATTGCTGGCTCATAGCGCGACACCGCCCTCAACACACACGCGGGTTACAACGACAAAGATCCCCCGTTTAGCCTCAACGGACTGTTGGGGCAAGTGCTGTTAGCGAGGGCCTATGAAGGCTGGAACGGCACATTTATGGCTAAATCGACCTAGGGGTGGCCCATGACCGGTTCAGATAATCGTCTCTGGTGGTGGACATGAGCCGGAATCAAACTCGGGTGGCCCGATTCGTCGTGCAGAGCCCCAACCGCGACGCTACCGCTCTCCGACAAGCAGCTGAACACATGGACAAAGACAAAGATCCCACGTGTAGCCTGAATAGACTGTTGGGTCCAAGCGCTGTTAGCGAGCAGCACCAGTGCACCCCGGGATGGGGCGCGCACACACACACACACGATGAGTTGGGTGGTGGCCAACTACCACCACGCCACCGCACACCCTCAGGGTCTCGACCGAGGAGGCTTTTGTCTGTTGTGCGTGCTTGCGTGTCAGCGCCAAGACACAGCAGGCGCCCGAGACGGGGAGACGGGGAGACACGGGGAGACAGGGAGACACGGGCAGCATGCGGAGGGGGCCAGGTGCGGGCCGTGTAATCCACCTCGCGTGATTCACGGGCTGCGTGGGCGTCTGCCCTATGTAGATTCTTCCGCGCCCGATGTTTCTCTCTCCTTTTGTTCACCGAATTAGGATTGCGAAAGTGTCTCACCGCAAAGGGGTCGGCCACGTCGGTTCCAAAGGAAATACTACACGGCGGGGCGGGGGGGGGTTTGTTTAGTGCTTTAATGTTGTAGTATTTGCGTAGCGGTGGAAAGTCGTGTGATTTACCGTTGGTCGTGAGACGTTTGGTTTTTCTGGAACAGGCTCGATGAGCCTCAGGCATTCTACGAAGCGGGCTCGGTTTCTAAATTTGAGGTGTTTGGTGAAGTCCGTTTTCGAGTTGCTGCGTGCCAAGCAAGGGTCGCGGGGAAGTCACTCAAAAGTCCCACGCACAGACGATCCCTCTTGCTGTACCGCCAGCTCGTGGCTGTCCTTTTCACCCAGACGGTTTGGGAGTTTAATAGAAAATAAAACAAATCTATGCGTGGTCCACCAATCCTGGGCCTCCAAACCGAACGCTGGGCGCCACCGTGGTGTGATGTTATCGTCCTCGCCTGGCATGCAGGAGGTAGTGGGTTCGATCCCGACTCTGACGCCTGTTGTATATTTGGAGTTTGTTTAGCAGGTTCTCCCCGTGTTCGCGTGGATTTTTGTGCCCCGAGTCCTCCGGTTTTTCAATCCGACATTAAGAAACAACAAACGATTAGAGTATTTGGCTGATATAGATGTGTACATGATAAGCCACGTTGGTTCTTTCTGTAAAGTGACTTTACCGAAAGAACCAAAGAATAAGCCACTTTGTTGAGCCATCATTTGTGACCAGGTCGCTTTTAAAACATAAGTTAATACCTTAGTGGGCTTTATCTGTTAGGACGGGGATGGTTTAGTTTCATTTGTACGTGTTTGGGTTATTTGTTAACCTTCCTTGAACATTGCACTCCTATCGTATTTTTCTACTGTTTATTGTTGTGACGTTGTTACCCGCCCCTACTGGAGATCTGTGAAAAATAGATTTATAGCTCATCGGATTCCTCCAGTGTAAATACAGATTCTGATTCTGAGATACTGTATACCACACGTGGCAAAACTTTATAGTGTTTTTTTTTAACGGTGTATAAAATGTTTATCTCGTGGACTGTACTGTATCCAAGTAAGTGGACACACCATAATTGAACATTGTGCGGAACCCCGGGGTACCATAGTGACCCGGCTCTCGTATAAAGTCCGTGATGCAGTCACTTTTAGTCTGTTGATGGTCGGCGATGCGGCAATCGACTCATCTCGACGAGCTGTACACGATGCACCATTCAAAGTTGACTTTTTCGATAACGGATTTTTATGCGAATGTTGGCGTTTCGACATCGCGGAGTAGCACCGATTTCGGATCGATTGGTACCCCAGTCGCGGAGTTCAGCACACCCCTGGGAAAAAATTGTGTCCCAGAAATTAAAATATTTTATTGCCTCAGCCATTTCGTATTATATTTGCTTCCCCAGGGTACCGCCATGAGGATCACGTATCAATCCACTGCTCAACGAAGATCTCCCAACGCCGTGTTGGGTCGAGGGGGTTGTTAGACCATGCTTCGCCACTCTGGTCAGTGCAAGTTGATGAAGGGGTTGGGGGGGGGGCAGCAGCGGTTCAGATATCAGTGGCCACTGATGGTAGCCGTGGCCGGGAATCGAACGGAGGTCGCCATGGAGTACCATAGAGCAGTGCGGCTATGTGTGGAAAACTTCTTTCACACCGTACGCATCCCACCGTGATAATCGGACGAGCGATGGAAGGACAATAAACTAAACACAAAGAATAAGTTCTAAAGAAATACGTTTTAAATTTAGATTTAAAAAGCGCCTAGCTCCAGTGGCTTCCTAACATCGGAAGGAAGAGCATTCCAGACGGCCACAGAAGTGCATCTGAAAGCGGAATAATCTACGTGGCCTCATCATGATCGTCAGCCATGATCAATCCACTGCTGGATGACCACATCGTCCGTATTTGTACGTCTCCTTCGCATGTCTGTGGTCTACAGGAATGCACAACCCACCGCCCCCACGGATTTATGGGAGTGCATAATAGTAGCGGCGATGAATTCGATACGGGCAAACTTCGGGTCGGTTTTGATACACGCAGTGTCTCATCAGCGGAGCCAGGCTTGCTTGAATCAAAGACACGGTCCATAGATAAAAGAAACATTGGACGATGCGAGTTCAAGTTAAAAAGATCAAAACCCTCTCCATGCCCGACCGAGTGTGTAGGGGTGGCGCTCCACCAGCGGCCCTGAGGCAATGGTGGGAATTCCACATTCCTGTGGCGAGACTTCCCTGCCGCATTAGACAACGAACAAGATTAGAGGTTTCGCAGACTTCCGATCTGGGAGCGAAGCGGCGTTAACCACAGCGGGGGTAGAGAAGTCGCACAGGAGGGGCTGTGTACCCACACACGCGCGTCCACTCAGACATGGCGCCATGCGTCTCATGTGGTCATGCAGATTATTTTTCAACTGCAGTGACGACTGCGATGATGATGATGATGGTGGAGGTTAACATTGTCAGTCTGATGATTAATGCTGGCACCATGCTAATGATGGTGGTGGTGATTATTGATGTTGGGAGTTTGATGTTGGTCATTTTGATAATGTTGGGACGGTTGACTAAACGTGTCGAGGCTGATGATACAAATGATGTCACAAAGAGCGGCCTAATTACTTTCGTCCTGCGGCACACGTGAGAACGCAGGTGACGCTTCTTCTTTTTCTTTCAACTACCGACCTGTACTTATGGTGTAATCCGATCAGTCACGTAATTGAACTGAGAATCACTGCAGTAATCGATTGCTTGCAGAAATGGAAAGGCCAACTCTCGTGACGATGGTTTCGATTAATGCTGGCAGATTGATGATAGTGGTTATGATGATGATGATGAAAATAAATGATGATGATGATGATGAAGAAGGCTACACAAAGTGATCAATTTGAAACGAGTGACATCCTTTCATCTTTCTGGGTATTCTGTCGTGTCATCCCTTTGGGTGCATACGACCATACGCCCAATACCACAAACACAGAGCGAGCTTGAAAGGTGTGTTGTAATAACTTTTTTTTCTCTCAGCCAATTACGCGTACTTACCAGCATTAAGCAATTATTTGCACCACCCAACTCCGGCTAGAGACACGCGTCCATTTACGAATACATTAAAGCCAATAGATCTCGTTTATATCACACCGCAGATAATCTATAAATCTAATTAATAACAATTTTACATTTCTTTTACCAGGTAAAGCCCACAGAGCTAGATGGCTCTTTTTTTCATAAGCCACCTGGCGAATATCACAAGCGAGGACGCCGAGAAGAATCCACGCGACCACGGGAAGAGAGAGGACATACAGACTCGAAATATACCAGCGTCTGGGTTGAACCCACGACCTCCTGTATACCAGGCGAAGTAGTCAACATCTCTCCACCGCGGCACCTCATTCACGGACTTGCGATGTTACAAAAGAGCCCGCTCACTCGACAACACGATGGCTCCTAAATTTCGATTTAAAGCTTTCGTGACTGCAGGGATTCATCTTCTTGGTTCTTTCGGTAAAGTCACGTAGAATGGAAATAATAAAAATAAAACATAATAAAATAATTCTCACGACGTTTCGGCCACAACGCAAGCAGCCGTCCTCAGGTGAAGAACAGGTCTGTCAGAAAGACAGCGTCTGACAGACCTGTTCTTCACCTGAGGACGGCTGCTTGCGTTGTGGCCGAAACGTCGTGAGAATTATTTTATTATGTTTAATTTGTATTATTTTATTATTTCCATTCTACGTGACTTTACCGAAAGAACCAAGAAGACGATGGCTCCTAATTGGCGGATGTCCTCTGACCCACGTGCTCCTCTCTCTGTTTCAACACCCGCGCCTGTACACGCACGTCCGATTCCCACGGGTTTTGGCTACGTACGGTGCGAAAGAAGTTCAATTATTCTTCGCGCACTCGGCAGTCTATTGTGTATCGCCGTCATCACTTGTCCACGTTTTGAGATGCCCGTCAATTGGCTTGCTGTCAAGAGGCTGCTCAGGAAACCATTTTCTCCCAAAGAAAATTTGCATAAAAAAGTAACAATGAGCAAAAGGGATATCCGTTCAGTATCCGCTCGCTGCTCGTGATTTCGACAGCACGTGGGGTGTGTGGTAACAGCATCCCGGTCGCTTAGCGAGCCAGGGCGTAGCGCACAGGCAGCGGCGAGCGGCTGTTGTTAGGCGTTCAAACGCACGCGGTTACCCCGGGGTTGCTGTGTGACACGCAGGCACACTCACTCGACACACACACACATACAGGCAGCCCACTTCATCACACGTCCCTTCATCGATTTGTATAGGACGTTGGAACAAAAGCCTGGCGTGGCATGTTGAAACACGTGGCCACGTTCGTCAAATCTGCAATTCTCTATGAATAAGTAATAGAGAGTTGCGGACCGAGTGAAACATGAACTTGGGACACGGGAAGTTTTCGCGAATTCTGTTAGTAGCGGTAGTTTGACTTTGGGTGGCAACAACGTCACCGTCAACATTTTGTGGAAGTGTCCTTTGTTCTTCCCCCTAGCCGCCCCCCCCTCCCCCTCCCATTGAATAGAATGTCCACGTGGACAAAGGCGGCTCTTGTGCGTGTTGGCTCATGCGCCTGGTGCTGGCGTAACGAGACGCGACGTGGAGTCTCGGGAGCTGCGAACAATGAGCCCCCCACCCCCCCCAATTCACGGCGCGCAACGACCCCCCCCCCCGCCTGCCCCCCCCCACTTCGTTGTCGCGACGTCAGCGGCACGTGGAGCATGTGGAGACGCGCCACGCAGGGGCGCAAGTGGGGAGAAATAACGGAGGGCAAGGAGGGGGGCACCGGCGGGGGGGGGGGGGAGCAGGAGTGGGGGGGGGAGATTGGAGTATTTGGATGGGGAGAATAATTTAGGGAGGAGGAATGTAAACCGAACTATTTATTTTTATTTTTATTTTACCAGGTAAGGCCCCACTTCAGCTATACCAGATAGCTCTACTTTTTAGAAGCGGCCTGGCTCTTATAAATGGTAGCTCAACGAAGTGGGCTCGTCATCATCATCGTCGTCGTCGTCGTGCGGAAATGTATAGCGGGAGCCAAATACTCTAAGCGCGTGATGTTGATTCGAAAAGTGTGGGGGGGGGAAGTGGTGGACCTGGAGAAAAATCCACGCGACCACGGGGAGAACGTGCAAACTCCTCATATACAGCAGGCGTCAGGGTCGTGATCGAACCCACGACCTCCTGTATACCAAGCGAGGCAGGTTAACATTTCGCCACCGTGGCTAGGAGGCAGCAGAGGGGAGGGAGGGAGGGAGATGAGATAAGAGGAGGGAGATTTGAGAAGGGAGACCGCCCGAGGGAAGAGGAGTGGAGGAAATGAAACGGGGCATTGAGAGAAAGATGTGGGGGACGAAAGGATAAAAGGAGTAGGAGGAGATGGAAGCAGATGGGGGGGGGCATATGAGAAGGAATATAGCCAGAGGAGATGACAAGAGAGTGAGGAAGAGAGAAGCGAGTGCGGGAAAGAAAGGGTACAAGGTAGAGGAGACGAGGGTGTGAGAGCGAACGGATGCCTGCGTAGGTGTCGGTCCCAGTGTGGCGATGTCGTGTATTATTACCTTTCCTGGAAACATGCCTATTCTGGCAGTAAAGGTCTTTGTTGTCGGGAACTTTGGTTTCCTCTCTATGTTTATTTATTTTATTTTTTACACATTCCACTGAAGATGATAATTTCCATAACAATTCTGTTACACACCCACGTACACCACGTGGCTCAGCCTTGGAACGAGTGGGGGCAAGCTAGACGATGTAATATTAAGCAAGAGTGCACTTTGTGATCAAAGCAGAGCGTTTGACAGGAATGCTTAGATCAATCACTACCGAACTTTCAGGGAGGGTGGGTGCCGAGATGAAATAATCAAATCATGGCGGCCAATTCTCAGCCACAGAGGAAGACTTCAGTGGCCATATCATGGAACCGCATTTTCCAGTATCAAAGTATAAAAAAATAAGAATAGGTTTTACCCATTCTGGCAATAAAACAGGAGGTTGTTAAGATGTTTAAACACCCAATAGATACTTGTTTTGCAAGGAATCAAGTCTGCATTATATACACGGACTTGTGGTGAACATGCAAACCAACATGCCAAGGTGTTTTGATTTACACGACTCAATCAGCCAGGTTTGTATTTCAAGATGGCTGCCATTTATTCAAGAAAGCCATCAAATAATAACCAATATCAACCATATCCAACTTCATCATGTATAACATCTTCCTTACCCAAGCTAATATCATACGTGTTGATTTTATTTCAGTCGGTGATTATGCGATGTAAATCTGATAAATCTCAGTACATACACGTCTTAAGAGTGGTGGGTGGCTGCTTTTAGAATGTAGAGGCTAAAAAATGTAAGCAATAAGTATATGCCAGTATGATAACGAAACTATATTTTGCCGAAGCGACCTGGCCACAAATGATAGCTCAACGAAGTGGCTTATCATGTGGAAATTCATAGCAGCCAAATACTCTAAACGTACGTTTCTAAATGTGGAGAGAAAACCTGGAAGACCCGGAGACAAATCCACATGACTACGGGGATAACATGCAAACTGCAATTATACAGGCGTCAGGGTTGGGATAGAACCCACGACCTCCTGTCTATATAGATTGGAGTGAGTGTGTGAGTTTCCAGCAGGGTAGGCCCACAGTAATCCACTGCATTCCTCTGCTGGGTGTAGGTTTCAAACAACGCACTCAAATGTGTAGAAATCACACACACGCGGCCCTCTCTGCATTACACAAAAACCCCACCGGCATTTCCCAAGAAGTACATTGCGGTTCGCTTTTCTGAGGTCACCATCATCATAAATATGAGCGAATGCGCCCAACTGACAAGCAGCGGTGATGCAGTGATAGGCAAAAACGTGGACCGTTTGGTTATCATTATTATCAATTAGGACTCATCAGCAAAGCATAGCCACCAATGCTCACTGCTGCCAAGGTTTGCTTCTGGAAACAGCATCTGCAGAGTCCTCAATTTTCACACTTATTGGGGCCCGTATAGCCATAGCATTGAAGTGGGGACTCCGCATATACGGTTCCCAAGATCCCATGGGTAGTGTGAAAGTGGCATGTTTAGCCAATTGCAATAAACATGAGTGTTTGTCTTCTTGTAAGAGGAAACGAGAGAACCCGGGATTTAAACACAAAAATCCCCCATACAAGCTGTGCCAGAATCCATTGCTGTGCTGAAACCTCTAGCCAGACCCACACCCAGCACACCTGCTTCAAGCACTAACCAGGCTCAACCCTGGCATTGCAATCTCCAAATCTATTATCCAGCGTGAGGGGGTTGCAAGCGGGATATATTTAGCCTCCTTGGAGATGACAACTTAAAGTGCAGTCCCAGGGATACAAATCTTGCTCCCTCTCCCCAACCCTACTCCATCACATCGGATCCAGTCTGAAGGGCAGAGGAACGCTGTAGGCTTGACGGAATGTAAGATATATATCCGTGAAAGTGACCAGTCCTCCAATAAATTTTCCGGCAAAACAAAATGATTGTTTTTTAGTTTTTGTCGTCGACAGAACTGATGCACGCATCTTCCTTCACAAAGTTTGTACTCATCGCATGGGTACCCACGTGCCCAAGTGTGTTCTGGACTTACAAGAGACTCGTTTACTCCCTCGAGCTTAGTGCTGGCGATCTTGTAAATGCTACAAGAGGCACAGCATTATATTCAATGTCTTCTTGTTGTGTTATACCATATTAAGGCACGCCAAACAAATCCTGAGCCGCAGAAAAATTGCGTGTATGGCAAATGAAACTTCCCTGTGTTAGAAGTGCAGATTTTTAGGTACGTTGGTTGCCAATTGCAGCCATTTTGAAATCCAAGTCAGCCATTTTTTAAAATCCAAGATGGTGGCAGAAACTGGCTAAAGTGACCCGAGCATAAAATTAGTAACACAATTTTGTTGCTGAGTCCAAAATGCCCCTCTCTAGTGCCTGACTAGTGCTACTAAGATGGCTTGGAGTGATGGATAAATATTATTTGCGAGCTGTATTGAAGTGGAAGGCCTCAAGTGGCTGTTGGGTCATACAAAACGATGACCGTAGGTTTCCCACCCCTGTGCCGTATATACCCAGTGAAACATGCCAATGTTGAGGCCAACGTTGGCATGTGTACGCATGTGTTGAAGAACTCCTTTCGACCCCGTGCGTACCCAACCATGCTAATCGGAGGTTGGGACCATCAAAACCGTTGGACCAACGTTGGACCAACGACGGCCCAACGTTGGATCAACGTTGAACCAAAATTGGGGCGTCATTGGTCCAAAACGCCATTTTGACCGTGCATGTGCACCCAGAAACACACGCGCATGCACGAGGCACCTGTAAGTGCACACTTGTTTATTGTGTTCAGCAGCAATGCCCAATGAGTACAATGTGATTTGTCATTTTCCGAGCGACTGTAACTACATAGCGCACACGTCTCCATTTATAATGCACTTCGACTGGTATAGGCATTTTCCAAAGCACATATGTTGACCCTATTACAGTATATATATATGCGCATGGTGTGGTCAAAACGTTTTGAGAAAGGGATATGTTGAGTAAATAAATATGAGTTGAGGACATTTATCTTTGATAATCGCCCATATCGTGCAGGATGGCGGCAGCTCGGCTTCGTCTAGCAGCGGATAGATCGAGGCTGATGACGATTGTAGTAGTAGTAGCTACCCATTGCAATAAGAATTACTCGTGAAGGAGGTTATGTGCAGATGTATTGTCTGCTCATTGTTATTTATATTCTCCATGACGCTTGAACTATAGGAGACCCATATCTTACAAAGAGGGGCCATCGCCTATAAATAAATGGCAGTGCATCAACGTCGGTTCAAACGGACCTGACTCTCTGAAGAGATACTGTGTGTCGAAACCGGTCAAAAAGCTTGCTTGTGTTGAACCGGTGCTGCTGAGATGGAGGGAAAGATGTGTGAATGAGAAGGCAACGTCTGCTCCTTCGTAATGGGTTGTCAAGAACGGCGCAAGTTAAAAATGCGGGGACACAAATTGAAATCCCCACGCCGGGGTAACCCCAGACCCAGCGCATTAACGAACGATCGATCATCATCATCGTAAAGAACACCATCACACCTCTGGGGTCGCTAAAAGACATACCGGATGATATTCACGGTACGTCAACGGTGGGTAAGGATGGGCTCATCCCGCACGGTGCAGAGAGCGTGGAATTTCCACCCCACTGCCTGAGGACGACGAACCGATGATCGTTGTTTCCATGGGACACAAGAACGTTTTAATAAAAAAATAAAAATGTCACTGCAGGTAAGCTTGGATCAATGCTTGGCACTTGCACCTTTTAGTAGCTGGTGAGTAGTGGATCGCCACCCTCTCCTAACATCCCCCCCCCCTCGCAGAAAAAAACCCACCGCCGGAGATTTCGACCAACTCTCATGACGCGACATCACCATTAGCTTCAACGACGTTTATCGCCTCCTTGCCTGCCCCATCCCATTTGTATCGTCTTGTCGCGTATGTTCTGTCCCGCTCGCGCCGTCTCTCGTCTGCGCCGTCTCTCAGCGGCGAAACTTATGACGTCACTTGGAGGAAGGGGGGGGATCTCAGAGGTAGCTCTGTGACATCCACTTTTGTGCTTCGCCCTCTTAAACACAAAGGGTTTCACTCCGGTGCTTGTTCTCATGACGTGACGTCGATCGCACAATCGGCATGAAGTTGGGGGAAAATATATTTTTGCGAAAACTAAAAAAACTCAAACCCGATTGACCGACTTGATTCGAGCAGGTCAACTCCCTGCGTGTTTAGCACTCTTCAAGTCGAGGTAAACGTTCAGCAAACAGGGCTCCAGTCTAGCCGCCTTCCTAAGTCGCGAGCAACCGGCTCGTGTAACTTGACTGCGCGCAGATTGTCAACAGGGTTACCGACATCGCCAAGTCGGCGTAGCTGGCAAAAAAAAATTTACTCCGAGCCCACGTGTCGTCAAAATCAAAATAGCGAAACGCCAACGTGAAAAAGTGAAAATGCGTCCCGACAGACGTGCAGGAGGTGAAGATCAGGCTGTAGGGGTTGTGGTCAGGAGTAGGGCCAGTGCAGGGGTCGGCAACCTGCGCCTGCTTCGTGACATTATTCACGTGCATTGTGGCTCTTGAAATAGCGAGGTTGTATTGTTCTTTACTACCGAATTCGAAGAAAATGCCTGCTCTGTGTTATTTTAGTGACCAAAACCCCTTGGGCAAGTGTTAGGTGCTGATTGGCTAGCTTGCTGGTATAAAGGGTAGGGCGGGCTTGTTGTGTCTGTTTGGGAAGTTTGGTTAAGGTTACGCTAGTGTTGGCGTCTGGTTGGCTAGTTGTGATTAAGACCAGTGGTAGGCCTCATATCTGCTTGGCTCCTATGTACGATCCCCAACAGTTTCCCCTTACTCTCCCGTTGTTCAATAAGGCCTTTTTCACCGCTCGTTCGCTGTTGAAGTTGACTGCACCCTACCAGAATAAAACATGAAATTGGTTCAAATATGAATTCCCTTCCGTTCTCAAAACATTTTGACCGTTTTGGCACGTGTGCACGCACGCGCACACACACACACACACGCACGACTAAATTAAAATAGTATATTTAAATACCGTTAGTAGTAGTGGTGTTACAGTTGTTGTCTTTGTGAATTATTCGTTTAGGCAGAGTGTACAAAAACATTGTCGGCGTCCTCGCCGCCGTCGCGGTGTCTTGGCTAGAGTCGAGCTTGGGGGTGTGGTGGGGGGGGTCCAGAGTAACTCCCGAAGCCTCGTGGGCCGTCATCCAGATCCGCTCTCCTCCTCTTGCTGCGAGTAGCAAATGTTTTCATTCACCCCACCTGGTGCGAAGGGAGAAGAACGAAACCCGGATTAAAAACCATTCCCGCGAGCGACGCGAATCGCGAGCTTGAACGATTTCGGTGCCAGATGGATGGTCGGCCGCAATTGCAACCGTAGCTTTGGAAGCCGTCAACCTTTTCCTCCGTGGGAGTATCAATGAGTTCGATTGTAAAGTGTAATGTAATCGAAAGACTGTGTTGTCTCGGTGTGCTGCTTTTGGGTTGTTGTTGTTTCTGTTGTCGTTTTTCTGCCCCTGCTCCAGCTTACATTTTATCTCGACGAATCTGTGAAAATGTATATACTCGTGCAATGTGTACTGCCATTCTATGCCTATATTTATTATTTGTTGAATTGCTTAACTTGGCTCCATCTCACTTTCTTGTATTGTGTGCTGACGTGACTTGTAGTAGTTCTGTAATGTCATGTTCCCAAGGTCATTCTCGAACATGGGGCAGTGCAAATTTGCGCGAGTTTCAAATGGAAATTTGCTCACCTTACCGTGTGTCGACAACGGCACAATATACATAGAATTTGGTTAAAATAGATTAAAAAAACCCCCAAACAATAAAAATAATTTGGGAGCGAGAACGAGTGGCATTTAAATGAGCCTGTTTTGCATCAGAAGACGATGGAAGATGGCAATGACTTTGGGGAGGCCTTCATCCAACAGTGGATAATGACTGATGACGACGATGTGTTGTGTAAGTGAGAAACCCCCTTATTACCTGGGGCTTGGTGTCCTCATTCTGATTGCATCTCTTCCCATCGAGCTCCTGTGTTAAATACAAAGACAAACAACCCAGCGTATAGACATAACAGACTGTGGGGGCAAGTGCTGTTAGCGAGTAGCACCCTATGAAGGCCAGCACGGCACACGAAGGGATGGGTGGCCAGCACCACGCCCGGCCACCTTTGTCTCCCTCGTGGCGATGTTTTACACATGGCACCAGGTACTCATTTGAGACTGAGTCGACCTAGGAGCGGCCCAGGACCGGTTCAGATAATCGTCTCTGGCGATGGCCGTGAGTAGGAATCGAACTCGGGCGGCTGCCGGGTTCGTAGCGCAGCGCGCTGACTGCTACACTTCCACTTCGCTCCGTTAAGTACAAAGACAAAGATCTGCCGTATAGCCTGAACAGACTGTTGGGGCAAGTGCTGTTAGCGAGCACACACATACACAGACACGTCCATAAAGACAACATTATACAGAGTTATCCATTTATGGAAATTCCGCTGATTCCTAACGATCCTCGGCTTATGCTGAAAGCAAATCAGACCGGTGATGTTGGACAGGGTGTATCGAGAGCGTGCTAATAGGATGTAATAAGTGTATCGATCTGGGCGAGGGAGACAATTATAGGCTTTGCAATACAATTTTAAAACCCCTATTATTTCTCCCTATCAATTGAGTGCGGGGGGGGGGGGTTATCTACGAAATAGATCTTGCATAATCGGGGACCCAAATTGAAAGGGCACTGGGGCCATTGCGTGATTATCGTAGTAGCAAAAGTAGCTACATATGTAGTAGCTACGGGCCCCGCACTTTCAAGGGCCCCGCGCTAAATGCTTTCAAGCTGTCAATTCCGGTTCAGTGATTCTGCACTTGCTCTATTACAATAGTACTATACTGCCTTCAACTTTGACGAACCACTGGGTGTTTATGGTTAGCGATTTGTCGTATCATCTGGCTGTATAGCAAATTAAAAATATAATTACTTAACTATGCAAGTAAAAAATGTCTTTTTTTATATTTATGTTTCATTTTTATTTATTTAGGGCCCTTTTATAACATATGCTACAGGCCCTGCACTAGCTTAATCCGGCACTGATTGGGGCCTGTGCTCATCTCTATATGCAGCCCTGTCCGAGCTGGTGGCGATCAATTATAATTACCACGGTGGGGGCGGCGGAGGGAGGGGGGGTATCAGTGAAGAATGAGAAAAACTGAAATTAAAAACAGCAAGGGGGATGGTTGTCCAGCTCAGTGGGATTTTAATGGCCGTGTCAGAACATTCAGCCAGCACCACTGTGTAAGACTATGGATTCCAAATCCAGGTTCTAGCCACTCGCGATTAAAAACCATAACGATTAAACAGTTTATTTTATTTTACCAGGTAAGCTGCTTTGTAGCTCATTTTCAGAAGCAACCTGGCCACAAATGACAGCTTAACCAAATGGCTTATCGTGTGGTAATTTATAGCAGCCAAATACTCTAACCGCACGTTGATTCTAAAATGTGGAGGGAAGAACTGGAGGACCCGGAGAAAAATCCACGCTACCGCGGGGAGAGAGAGACATGCAAACTCAAAATATACATGGGTCAGGGTCCGGATCGAACCCACGACCTCCTGCAAACCAGACGAGGTGGTTAAACCAGGTTGTCGCTCAGTGAAGTGATGGTCTCAGCCTGATAATTGGATAAAGGTCAAGGTAAAGGGGGAGCCCTGCAATTAGTACTTGCTGCCATACCTTCTGGGTTGAGGGCGTAAATGCTTTCTGGAGATCAGCAGTGGAGAAGCTCCTGCTGAAATGCAACTTCTGGTCACCCCCAAAGTTTGTGGAACGAGTGCCACGCAACTGTGGCGGAGACTACACTCCAGATGGGGCATCAGCTGCTGACCTCAGACTCTCCAATCGAGTGGAATATGTTCCACGGCAAATTAGGCACCGAGCATCACCCAAATAGACGTTTGATATTTTTCAATAATGATCTCATGGCTCAGAAAGAGGAGGAATTATCCACAATTCAGAGGCTGTTTGCAATTACCGGGGAAACGTCGTACTCAAATTGTAAATGTTGTGGGTTTACTTTCCAGCACACAACCGGTGTGCTGTACTCGTAACTAATTGGCAGAGGTGGGACAAAGTCATTGTTATGCAAGTCCAAGTCGAGTCGCAAGTCATCAAATTCATGACTCGAGTCTGACTCGAGTCCAAGTCACATGACTCGAGTCCACACCTCTGCTAATTGGCACGTTCTGTTTACGTGACAAACCTTACTAGTTGGCTGTGTCGGGTGGTGGCGGGTTTAACAACACATTTATATTCACGCGATCTAAACCAAACCCCCTCTTATGAATAATATTGGTCGCGAAAACCTCCCACGCGTTAACTCATGGCTAAGTTTGTAAGACCTCCCTCGAGATGTATGAGAGCGCCACCTGGTGTCTGTGTTGAGAGACACCAAAGAATAAATCGTGTCGCTCGCATTTTCAGTTGCGCTTCCGCGGCAGTCTGGAACGTTCTTCCTTCTGATGTTAGGAAGCCACTGGGGTCTGCGCACATTTTAAATCGCCTAAATTGAAAACTCATTCCCTTAGAACTGCCTTTCGTGTTTAGTTTGTTGTCCTTCCCCCGCACCTCCAATGAATGCGGTTGGCTACGTGCAGCGCTAAATAAGTTCAACAAATGAACCTTATGGCGGGACCCCGTGGTTCCTAATAAACCGAAGTCAAAATCGCAATTATTTAATTAGTTTTTGGCGACTCTGTCCCACCGCGCACATAAACGCCGCGACCCACCTGGCACGGATCATTCTGAAGTCATGTCGTCCAAGCACAGCGAGGACGAATGCGCAGAAGAAACACAACTTTGAAACTTTGATTAGCGCATCGTGTGGAGCTCGTCGAGAGGAATAGATCGCCGCGTCGTTCGCCTTCGACAGACATGAAATGACGTTGCGTCGCAGTTTATGCGAGAGCCGGGGGCTTATGGGACCCTGGGGTCCCGCCATGAAGTTAATTTGTGTACTTGCCACTACTGGTGGATGCGCCTACAGAAACACATCAATACGGTATTTGGCCTACTCTTCCAACAACGGCCAGGCGTTTTGGACGAGGTGGGAGCACGCACGCTTCACCCCAGCGTACGTGACCTGCTGACCGACTAACTTGTGGTCGTGCCCATCTGTTGTACTGCGGGGTTGAACATTTCACAATTGTTTTAACTACCGTGACCGGAGATTCCAAGTCCAGTGGCAGCATCCCCGTGGGGGGATGGGGGGGGCCTCTCCTCTGGCTCTCTGGCTGGTGGAGGTCCTTCCTCCAGCGGGGGGGGGGGGGGCATAAGCAAGAAATTGTAGGGTCTGGGCCTCGGTCATCGATGCCGAAACGACTGCGTTCACAGTGGGCACCGGAGAATGGGAAAAGGGAGCTCACCTCATTCTCTTCTCCCTCTTCATCATCGTCCTCGTACTGCAAACAAGAGAGACGACCGAGTTTAGCTGCGCGGGGAGTCGCAGGTGACGTGGTGACACGCGGGGAGACGGGGCAGTCGCAGGTGACGTGGTGACACGCGGGGAGATGGGGGAGACGGGGGGGGGGGGGGGATGGGGGATATGGGGGAGACGTCGCTACTACGCGGCTCTAGTGGCAGCGCCAGTCTCAGATCCGGCACGTCGCAGGCCTCGGTCGGCGAGCTCGCGGAGCGAGAGGGACGGGCACGAGGAGGGAGGACGGGGACGTTGCGAGGGGGAGCCGAGGGAAGGGGTCGTTTGGGGACTGGAGGATGGAGCAAGGTGGCAGCCGAGGACCTGCCGTCGATGCGGAGCAGCCGACAGAGAGAGGAGGAGAGAGGAGGGACCGGTGGAGGGAGATTTCGACGTGAGCCGCATCCTTCACTCACGTCGTCATCGTCGTCGTCATCATCATCGTCGTCATCGTCGTCGAGGGCCTCGCCCGTGAAGTAGAGCACGGCTCGCGGGACCAGGCGGTCGCGGATGAAGTGGCCGACCTCAAAGTCCGTGGCGAGCATCGCCTGGATCAAGAAGTCCTCCTTGTCGCACTCAGTGTCCGATACTGGGATAGCAAAAGAAACACGCCGGGGGGTAACGGACGGCGGCACAGAGAGCGTGGAGGTGCATCTGTACGCGCCCAGATCGATTTTTAATTCGAGCGCAGTGCGATTGTTATCCAACCCCGGTGCGATTGAAATCCGGCACCTCCGATTAGCGCTGTTGGCTACGTACGGTATGATGGGGCAAGGAACCGCTGGACCAACGTCGCCCCAACGTTCCACATTTACAGGGCAGTTACTCTGTTACCTCATCGTGGGTGTTAGCTCGTTACCTCGTGGCGGGCTGAAGAAGTGGAAGAAGGACTCTGCGCGCTCCGTCCTGGTGACGACGCGCACGCTGCCCGTGCTCTTGTGCTTCTGGCGCTTGCGCACGACCCGCTGCGTCACGTCGCGGCCCTCCAGCCACGAGATCTCGCAGCTGCGCGGGCGCCAACGGCGGCGACGGGCGACGGCCAGTGGCGAGGGGCAAGGAGGGAAGAGCGACGGTCAAGCACACGCACGGATGATTCCCCCCCCGGCCGTTTTCTGACACCAGCTAGCCCCCCACCGTAGCCTTAACAGACTGTCGGGGCAAGCACACTAAGCTATAGGGACTCCTCCACTATTCGACTTACGAACTTTCAGAGACACGAACAAACCTGGTCCGTATGTCTAGTTGCTTGTTCGGACCGAGAGTCGTAAGTTCAACCACCAGAGCAATAGATGGCGGTGGTGGCATCTACATCTGCAGAACGTGAAGAACCAGCGGCATCTACATCTGCAAAACATGAAGAACCAATGGCATCTACATATGCAGAACGTGAAGAACCAGTGGCATCTACATCTGCAGAACGTGAAGAACCAGTGGCATCTACATCTGCAGAACGTGAAGAACCAGTGGCATCTACATCTGCAGAACGCGAAGAACCAGTGGCATCTACATCTGCAGAACGTGAAGAACCAGTAGCATCTACATCTGCAGAACGTGAAGAACCAGTGGCATCTACATCTGCAGAACGCGAAGAACCAGTGGCATCTACATCTGCAGAACGTGAAGAACCAGTGGCATCTACATCTGCAGAACGTGAAGAACCAGTGGCATCTACATCTATGGGAGATTATACAACGTTTCACCTCTGGAACCTAACTCGTTCATAAGTGGAGGAGTCCCTGTATTTATGAAACGTTTTTTTTTTCCCAGGTAAGGCACGTTCAGCTAAATATAACTCTTTTTCTTTGCACCACCTAACTCTGGCGACAGACGCGAGCATACTTACGATACATTAAATCTCACAGATCTCGTTTATATCACACGCAGATAATTAATCAATATATCTAAATACCAATTTTTTATTTTTACCAGGAAAGGGCCACTGAGCTTCTTTAGCTCTTTTTCTAGAAGCGACCTGGCGATCACAAATGATAGCTCGACAAAGTGGCTCATCGTCACCATCGTGTGGGAATTCATAGCGGCAGCCAAATACTCAAAACGCGTGACGATGATTCTAAGTGTGGAGGGAAAAACCTGGAGGACTCGGAAAAAAATCCACACGACCACGGAGAGAGAGAGAGAGACATGCAAACTTGAAATATACAGCAGCAGGCGTGAGGGTCGGTATCAAACCCAGCACCTCCTGTATACCAGGCGAGGTAGTTAACATCTTGCCACCGTGCTGTTGTACGCGCCACTTAGCAGGCGGCTGCTTCGTGTGCCCCGTTTTTTTAAACGCATCTACTACCACATAAAGTGAGGAAAAAACTGTACAGTGTATGTGCGGGCAAGGCATGGCTCATAATGGCCATGTCGATGGACTGAATTGGAACCGCCACGGAGATCCTGGCTTCATATTTGAGATTTAGGGACCCGTGATTGAACTGTAATTTTCCCGTGCGGTGAATTGACGATTTCAGCCTGGTCACCAGTTTTTGTTGTTGTTGTGCTCGGTGCATAATTCAGGATATACCAAGCTCTAAAGATGAAATATGTAGGCTGGGTTGTCACGCAACAAACGCTCTTTGCCGGGCACATCGGGGCGCACCGTCTGATCACGTGGGTGAAGATACCCATTCATTGAAGGCAACTTCAGAGGGAATTATTATGACGTCATTATCGGGGACGTGATGTCATGTCGCGCTCTGCTCGCTGTGAGAGGTCCTAAATGGGACGGATTAATCTCCACGGCATCCCCACCGATAGCACAAATGGAATATCACCTTGATGATTACTGATTAGGTATGACTGTGACGCTGATCATTACTGATGATGATTGATAGATGATGATGATAATGGATGATTGATGATGGATGACCACCTTGGAACCGACGATCACACGATCGGAAGCTCTGCTGCCCTACCCCCGTGTGTCCTCTCCTCCGGGCAATGCCCAAACCGAGCTGAGACTTCAAAAAAACCGCTTGTGCGGTACATGGGGGTACACAGGAATCACCCCGCGCAGAAATATCCCCACTCCCCCCCCCCAACTCCTCTAGGTAACCGGCGCGCGCGGCCATCGCGGGAGTCTGCAATTTGAAAAATTCATTCCGCTAAGAGCTCGGCAACGCTGGCACAGTCGTCGCGAAGCTTTCTGAGCAACAAGGCGGCCACGGCTGCGTCGTCCGGCGTTGTCCGTATTTTCAGCGCATTACTCCAAGTGTGCCGCAGCGCCGTGTTTTATTGACGCGCGTGTGTGCGCGCTCTCTCTCTCTCGCTCTCGTCCGGGGGAGGGATGATTAATTGTGTTTTTTCTGTGGGGTGGAGGAGATATTCTCTCCCTTGCTCTCACTGTATTCCTCCATCCCCTACACGTTTGTCCGGTTGTCCATGTACTCTCCCCTTGTCTAGTTCTTGCCCAGTTGCTTCTTGTCCTTCCCACCGCTCCCTCCTCTCCCCCACCTCCGATTAGCATGGTTGGCTACGTACGGTGCGAAAGAAGTCTAACAAACACACGTGCGTCATCGACCCTCGACCTGCCTGTCATTCCAGACTGCCTGCCCAATGTGTCTGCTTGTCTATCCGCCCGTCTATGAACTCTGCCTGTTCTGTCTGCCTAGAACCTCCTGCCCCCCCCCCCCTTAGCGTTCCGTCTGAGTGCCCCCCCCCTCTCCGTCTGTGTCTGCCTCCATGCCCGTGCACGTCTCTCTGAGCCGGCGCCCCTCATTGCAAGGCCTCATGGGCCACTGGCAGCCTCCCTGGTGGCCTTCAGCGCGGCCCCTGTGGTGTGGCCCCCAGACAATGCACAAAGAGTGAATACCCACCCCCCCTCCATCATCATCATCATCGTGCTGCTGTCAAACTCCCCCCCCCTCGCCCAATGGTTTAAAATGTGTGGAGGCACCTCGCACTGACGATGTCTGAAAATGAGTGACGAACGCCGCTCTCGCCTGTGCGCTGCTCCGGGGAGATTTTGTTTTATTTTTCTTCAAAATCAAGAATTGAGAAAGGCTTTGGGTGCCGTTCCTTCTGGCTTGACCTTAAAGGTTCGAAAGCAGCAGACGTCCGAGACAAAGCGCCCACGGGGCATCTCCGCACATTAGGGGACCTCGGTCAGAATCTCTAAGTAATTTTAAAGATACACACGGGGGGTGGGTGGGGGGGGTGTCGTTTTAAAGGAAAATATGGGTTCTTTTGTGGAGAAAGGCAATGGTTTGACACTTACAAAAAAAGCTAAAAGTACCATCATCACCATCATCTCAGAGTGGAGTTAGTGTCGGGTGAGTTTCGGGTGAGCGTGGGGTGGGCGTGAGGTGAGTGTGGGGTGGGCGTGGAGTGAGCATGGGGTGAGCGTGGGGTGAGTGTAGGGTAAGCAAGGGGTAAGTGTGGGTGAGTGTGGGGTGAGCGTGGGGTGGGCGTGGGGTGAGCTTGGGGTTAGCGTGGGTGAGTGTGGGGTGAGCATGGGGTGAGCGTGGGGTGAGTGTAGGGTAAGCAAGGGGTAAGTGTGGGTGAGTGTGGGGTGAGCGTGGGGTGAGCGTGGGGTGAGCGTGGGGTGAGCATGGAGTGAGCATGGGGTGAGCGTGGGGTGAGCGTGGGGTGAGCATGGGGTGAGCGTGGGGTGAGCGTGGGTGAGCGTGGGGTGAGTGTGGGGTGAGCGTGGGGTGAGCGTGGGGTGAGCATGGAGTGAGCATGGAGTGAGCATGGGGTGAGCGTGGGGTGAGCGTGGGTGAGCGTGGGGTGAGTGTGGGGTGAGCGTGGGGTGAGCGTGGGGTGAGCGTGGGGTGAGCGTGGGGTGAGCATGGAGTGAGCATGGGGTGAGCGTGGGGTGAGCGTGGGGTGAGCGTGGGTGAGCGTGGGGTGAGTGTGGGGTGAGCGTGGGGTGAGCGTGGGGTGAGCGTGGGGTGAGCGTGGGGTGAGCATGGAGTGAGCATGGGGTGAGCGTGGGGTGAGCGTGGGGTGAGCGTGGGGTGAGCGTGGAGTGAGCATGGGGTGAGCGTGGGGTGAGCGTGGGGTGAGCGTGGGGTGAGTGTGGGGTGAGTGTGGGGTGAGCGTGGGGTGAGCATGGAGTGAGCATGGGGTGAGCGTGGGTGAGCATGGGGTGAGTGTGGGGTGAGCGTGGGGTGAGCGTGGGGTGAGCGTGGGGTGAGCGTGGGGTGAGCATGGAGTGAGCATGGGGTGAGCGTGGGGTGAGCGTGGGGTGAGCGTGGGGTGAGCGTGGAGTGAGCATGGGGTGAGCGTGGGGTGAGTGTGGGGTGAGCGTGGGGTGAGTGTGGGGTGAGTGTGGGGTGAGCGTGGGGTGAGCATGGAGTGAGCATGGGGTGAGCGTGGGGTGAGCGTGGGGTGAGCGTGGGGTGAGCGTGGAGTGAGCATGGGGTGAGCGTGGGGTGAGCGTGGGGTGAGCGTGGGGTGAGCGTGGGGTGAGTGTGGGGTGAGCGTGGGGTGAGCGTGGAGTGAGCGTGGGGTGAGCGTGGGGTGAGCGTGGAGTGAGCATGGGGTGAGCATGGAGTGAGCATGGGGTGAGCGTGGGGTGAGCGTGGGGTGAGCGTGGGGTGAGCGTGGGGTGAGCGTGGAGTGAGCGTGGGGTGAGCGTGGGGTGAGCATGGGGTGAGCGTGGGGTGAGCGTGGGGTGAGTGTGGGGTGAGCGTGGGGTGAGCGTGGAGTGAGCATGGAGTGAGCATGGGGTGAGCGTGGGGTGAGCGTGGGGTGAGTGTGGGGTGAGCGTGGGGTGAGCGTGGGGTGAGCATGGAGTGAGCGTGGGGTGAGCGTGGGGTGAGCGTGGGGTGAGCGTGGGGTGAGCGTGGGGTGAGCGTGGGGTGAGCGTGGGGTGAGTGTGGGGTGAGCGTGGGGTGAGCATGGAGTGAGCATGGGGTGAGCGTGGGGTGAGCGTGGGGTGAGCGTGGGGTGAGCGTGGGGTTAGCGTGGGTGAGCGTGGGGTGAGTGTGGGGTGAGCGTGGGGTGAGCATGGGGTGAGCGTGGGGTGAGTGTGGGGTGAGCGTGGGGTGAGCGTGGGGTGAGCGTGGGGTGAGCATGGAGTGAGCGTGGGGTGAGCGTGGGGTGAGCGTGGGTGAGCGTGGGGTGAGTGTGGGGTGAGCGTGGGGTGAGCGTGGGGTGAGCGTGGGGTGAGCGTGGGGTGAGCGTGGGGTGAGCGTGGGGTGAGCATGGAGTGAGCATGGGGTGAGCGTGGGGTGAGCGTGGGGTGAGCGTGGGGTGAGCGTGGGGTGAGCGTGGGTGAGCGTGGGGTGAGTGTGGGGTGAGCGTGGGGTGAGCGTGGGGTGAGTGTGGGGTGAGCGTGGGGTGAGCATGGAGTGAGCATGGGGTGAGCGTGGGGTGAGCGTGGGGTGAGCGTGGGGTGAGCGTGGGGTTAGCGTGGGTGAGCGTGGGGTGAGTGTGGGGTGAGCGTGGGGTGAGCATGGGGTGAGCGTGGGGTGAGTGTGGGGTGAGCGTGGGGTGAGCGTGGGGTTAGCGTGGAGTGAGCGAGGGGTGAGTGTGGGGTTAGCGTGGGGTGAGCGTGGGGTGAGTGTGGGGTGAGCGTGGGGTGAGCGTGGGGTTAGCGTGGAGTGAGCGAGGGGTGAATGTGGGGTTAGCGTGGGGTGAGCGTGGGGTGAGTGTGGGGTTAGCGTGGGGTTAGCGTGGAGTGAGCGTGGGGTGAGCGTGGGGTGAGCATGGAGTGAGCGAGGGGTGAGTGTGGGGTTAGCGTGGGGTGAGCGAGGGGTGAGTGTGGGGTGAGCGTGGGGTGAGCGTGGGGTTAGCGTGGAGTGAGCGAGGGGTGAGTGTGGGGTGAGTGTGGGGTGAGCGTGGGGTGAGCATGGAGTGAGCGAGGGGTGAGTGTGGGGTTAGCGTGGGGTGAGCGTGGGGTGAGTGTGAGTGAGCGAGGGGTGAGTGTGGGGTGAGCATGGAGTGAGCGAGGGGTGAGTGTGGGGTGAGCGTGGGGTGAGCGTGGGGTTAGCGTGGGTGAGCGTGGGGTGAGTGTGGGGTTAGCGTGGGGTGAGCGTGGGGTTAGCGTGGGTGAGTGTGGGGTGAGCGTGGGGTGAGCATGGGGTGAGCGTGGGGTGAGCGTGGGGTGAGCATGGAGTGAGCATGGGGTGAGCGTGGGGTGAGTGTGGGGTGAGTGTGGGGTGAGCGTGGGGTGAGCATGGGGTGAGCATGGGGTGAGCGTGGGGTGAGCGTGAGGTGAGCATGGAGTGAGCATGGGGTGAGCATGGAGTGAGCATGGGGTGAGCGTGGGGTGAGCGTGGGGTGAGCGTGGGGTGAGCGTGGAGTGAGCATGGGGTGAGCGTGGGGTGAGTGTGGGGTGAGCGTGGGGTGAGCATGGGGTGAGCATGGGGTGAGCGTGGGGTGAGCATGGAGTGAGCATGGGGTGAGCGTGGGGTGAGCGTGGGGTGAGCGTGGAGTGAGCATGGGGTGAGCGTGGGGTGAGCATGGAGTGAGCATGGGGTGAGCGTGGGGTGAGTGTGGGGTGAGCGTGGGTGAGCGTGGGGTGAGCGTGGGGTGAGCGTGGGGTGAGCGTGGAGTGAGCATGGGGTGAGTGTGGGGTGAGCGTGGGGTGAGCGTGGAGTGAGCATGGGGTGAGCGTGGGGTGAGCATGGAGTGAGCATGGGGTGAGCGTGGGGTGAGCGTGGGGTGAGCGTGGGGTGAGCGTGGAGTGAGCATGGGGTGAGCGTGGGGTGAGCATGGAGTGAGCATGGGGTGAGCGTGGGGTGAGCGTGGGGTGAGCGTGGAGTGAGCATGGAGTGAGCATGGGGTGAGCGTGGGGTGAGTGTGGGGTGAGCGTGGGTGAGCGTGGGGTGAGCGTGGGGTGAGCGTGGGGTGAGCATGGGGTGAGCGTGGGGTGAGCGTGGGGTGAGCGTGGGGTGAGCATGGAGTGAGCATGGGGTGAGCGTGGGGTGAGTGTGGGGTGAGCGTGGGTGAGCGTGGGGTGAGCGTGGGGTGAGCGTGGGGTGAGCGTGGAGTGAGCATGGGGTGAGTGTGGGGTGAGCGTGGGGTGAGCGTGGAGTGAGCATGGGGTGAGCGTGGGGTGAGCATGGAGTGAGCATGGGGTGAGTGTGGGGTGAGCGTGGGGTGAGCGTGGAGTGAGCATGGGGTGAGCGTGGGGTGAGCATGGAGTGAGCATGGGGTGAGCGTGGGGTGAGTGTGGGGTGAGCGTGGGTGAGCGTGGGGTGAGCGTGGGGTGAGCGTGGGGTGAGCGTGGAGTGAGCATGGGGTGAGCGTGGGGTGAGCGTGGGGTGAGCGTGGAGTGAGCATGGGGTGAGCATGGGGTGAGCGTGGGGTGAGCATGGAGTGAGCATGGGGTGAGCGTGGGGTGAGCGTGGGGTGAGCGTGGGGTGAGCATGGAGTGAGCATGGGGTGAGCGTGGGGTGAGTGTGGGGTGAGCGTGGGGTGAGCGTGGGGTGAGCGTGGGGTGAGCATGGGGTGAGTGTGGGGTGAGCGTGGGGTGAGCGTGGAGTGAGCATGGGGTGAGCGTGGGGTGAGCATGGAGTGAGCATGGGGTGAGTGTGGGGTGAGCGTGGGGTGAGCGTGGAGTGAGCATGGGGTGAGCGTGGGGTGAGCATGGAGTGAGCATGGGGTGAGCGTGGGGTGAGTGTGGGGTGAGCGTGGGTGAGCGTGGGGTGAGCGTGGGGTGAGCGTGGGGTGAGCGTGGAGTGAGCATGGGGTGAGCGTGGGGTGAGCATGGAGTGAGCATGGGGTGAGCGTGGGGTGAGCATGGGGTGAGCGTGGGGTGAGCGTGGGGTGAGCGTGGGTGAGCGTGGGGTGAGCGTGGGGTGAGCATGGAGTGAGCTTGGGGGAGGGAGGGGTGAGCATGGGGTGAGCGTGGGGTGAGTGTGGGGTGAGCATGGAGTGAGCATGGGGTGAGCGTGGGGTGAGCGTGGGGTGAGCGTGGGGTGAGCATGGAGTGAGCGAGGGGTGAGTGTGGGGCGAGCGTGGGGTGAGCGCTGGGCGCTGCACTCACCCTTGACAGGCCACGATCTCAGGGCCGTCGTAGGCGAGGGGCTGCGTGTCGCCGGGCGTCGCCTGCAGTTCGTACGTCTTCCTGAGCGTCGCGTTGGAGAAGAACTCGTTACCTGAGAAGTGGAACTCGAGGGTGAACGACTGGCGTCGTGGCAGAGAGCGGGAGCAGGGCGGGGGGAGAGCGAGGTGAGAGGGGGGGAGAGGGGGAGAGCGATTGGGAAGGAAAAGAACGCAGATAAGAGGAATATTCCCTGGACCCGTTACGGGCAGATGCGTTCCTGAAAAAAAAACGCGTTCATCATCGTCGTCGTCACATCATCGCGATCCATGGGGCAGATCGCCCGGAAGTGTCCACTGCACATTTCGTCATGTTTGTGTTACACTTTTCTCTGTCCACAGGGCCCAACATGGTCTGCGTGGATGAGAAAAAGCTGCGTCGCCCGTTCGCCGAACTCGACTCGCGTCCACGGTTCGTGCGCAGCCACCTCTAAAGCTCGGGGATGCGTGAACGACGTGGGGCGCCAAGAACCCGCGGTGTCGCATTGAAAACGCACGCGGTTTTATTTTTTGTCCGCCGTCAAAGGGGCAGCCATGGCGAGTGCGGACCAGAAGGCCTGCGCGTCGTGAGCGGTCAGTGCAACGGGGTTGAACGGTCATCACTCGGGAAAAAAAGCACCACTGATGAATATCGCCCCTACCGCCCCCCCCCCCACCGTGAACTGTCTCCAAAACGCCCTTGTGGTGTTCTAGGGGACCCGCGGTGCAAAGTTCAATATCCGACTACAAATCAGCTACCCCCCCCCCCTCTCTCTCTTCTCCTCTCGCTCCTCTCCCATCTGAAGAAGGGCCATTGTCTGAAATGTCAGCTGATTATATATTGTCCCGTCGTAAGGCGGCGTCGTCGATACATCGCAATGGTTCACCGTGCACCACGTGCGCGTGTGTCGCTCACACAACACGTACACAACACGTGCACAACACGTGCGTCGCTCACACAACACGTGCACCACGTGCACCACGTGCGCGTGTGTCGCTCACACAACACGTGCACCACGTGCACCACGTGCGCGTGTGTCGCTCACACAACACGTGCACCACGTGCACCACGTGCGCGTGTGTCGCTCACACAACACGTGCACCACGTGCACCACGTGCGCGTGTGTCGCTCACACAACACGTGCACCACGTGCACCACGTGCGCGTGTGTCGCTCACACAACACGTGCACCACGTGCGCGTGTGTCGCTCACACAACACGTGCACCACGTGCACCACGTGCGCGTGTGTCGCTCACACAACACGTGCACCACGTGCACCACGTGCGCGGGTGTCGCTCACACAACACGTGCACCACGCACATTGCGCGCCGCAGAAAAAATACACGCGTACAGCCTCGTTGTCGATTTACTGCTGGGACGACGGGGCCTCCACACCCCCCTCCCCCCCACGTGCCGGTCGTGGCTTTCTGTTCGTCCATACTTCACCACGCCGCTCAGTGCAACAGTTTGGTGAAGGACGGGTTTCTGACACCGCTCGCAACGGACGACTCAGGCGTGGCTGGGAACTGAACTCGGGTCGCCGGGCGCACACGATTAGCGGCGTGCAATGCACACGCTCGCAGTGCTGCATAATCGTCGTCTCCTTAGCCACCGGCTACCTCGAACAATAACCGGGGTTAGTTGCTGTAATTGTCTGCGTTGTGAAATTCCAAACAATTACCCTCACGAATGCCAATAAGTGATTCAATCTATGAAATGAAACTTGTCAGGGGACGGAGGGAGACAGAGGGAGAGAGGACGGAGAGAGAGGGGGGAGATGGAAGGGGAGATGGAGGTGGAGATAGAGAGGGAGCGAGAGACCTGTCGTAGGATTAAGAGAACGAGAGAGAGAGAGAGGGGATGTGAGAGTGTGCGAGCGAGCGGAGATACCAGGAGCTTGAGAGGGAGAGAGGGAGCAGTGAAACAGAGTGGAAATAAATGGAGCGAGAGGGACAAGTGGAGATGAGAGAGAGAGAGGGAGAAGCGAGGACGAGAGGGGACAGGAGATAGAGGGCGAACATATGGTGATGGAATGAGAGAGTTGCAGAGAGTGGGATTGAGCGAAACGGGCTATTTCTCTGTTGCTCTGCAAATCGGTTTAAGAGAGATGGTTTGTGAGATTTCAAGGAGCGCAATATATATAATGTAATGGAAAGGACAGTGCTAGAGAGACGGATGATCGGGATAAAAATAGAGAATATAATCCCATTAAAAATCCAATTAAATACCCAGGATATGTGCAGCAAATCAGAGCTTCGCGATGGGCTCATGGGAACACTCATCCTTCGTCGTCATCATCATCATAGCCATCAATCGCATCACCGTGAATGGCATCATCGTCATCAACGCCATCATAGTGACTACCTGTAAATGACCATCATCATCAGTGGCATCACCATTGTTATCATAATCAGTACAATCCTCACCAGTAGCATCAATATAATAATTGCCATGTTTGATTTGATCATCATCATCATCATAATGACCACTCTTATCATCCTCATTAGTAGCCTCACCACTGTCATCATCATCGCCATCAATCACATCACTGATATCGCATAATCCTCAACATCAGCATAATCATATTTGTCAAATTAATTGATCACGATCATCGTCGACCTCATCTTAACCTTTCTTATCATCACCGCCACCACCATCTCTCTCCCGCGCACCGAACATCATCATCAGTGTTCACGCCCCGAGCCACCGATGGCGTCTCCGCCGTCTCAAGGTTACGGTCTCGCGCGCGCCCCGTGAGTCCCGGCATCACGCCCCTCTCGCTCGCACTCCCCCGCCTGGCGTTGGCCTCCTTACGGGGGGGGGGGCGCCTTTAACCACCTCGCTACAGCGCAGTGCCCTGGAGCCCCCCCCCTCCCCCCCGCGGCTCGCTGCTCGCGGCGCTGCGAGGTCGTTGGCTCTCTACGGACGACGGACGTTAAGAAGTCAGACGACGCTCGGGGCTGCCGATCCCACCGAGTCACCGAGGGCGTGCCGTGGGAGCAAGAGACATATCTCGCAGTGCCAAGAGAAGGCAGAGCTGCACGTGACAAACACAGGTGGGGGGGGGGGGAGTGTGGGAGCTTCAAGTGTCCCGGGAAGACTGAGAATGAACCTGGGAAAAGCAGGACAGTTAGCAACCCGAGGGTGTCGTGTGGCTAGCATGGGACCCCGGTGCAAGGAGTTAAATGCACCCCTACCCCGCCTGTCCCATGTACACCTCGCCCCTCTATCTTTGTAGCCCAGTGCCTGGGCCCTAACAGTTGCACCGCCCGTACACTCGCCAGCTACGACCACCGATGTTTGGCACGGCGAAGGGTTGCCAAAATTATTTTGATTGCATTTCCAAATTTGTGATTTGAGTTGCGTGTCAAATTCCAGAGTACACGTGTACACATGCACGCTGGAATTTGGTCATGGGGGCTACGTTGAGCATACTTCATTCAGCTGGCCAGGCACTGGGGCATAGAAGTACGGCACAACTTTGGATGATTGCTGCCTTGCCCGCAGCTGTCTGCCACGTGACCCCCACAATTCCAGAAGGACGGGCACCATATAAAAGTATAAACACTGGATTGTAATTCCAAGTGTGTCCAGAATGATAAACAAACCGTTCGGTCAACCGTGGCTTTCGCAACAAAGTTTTGACCTTAAGAAAAACATCAATTGAAGTCCCTTAAACTCTTGAGACATCACGATAATAGGCAATCATTCGTCCCCTTAGTTATTGGTGGAACAGAGAACAAACAGAAGCCCCAAAACCTCTCGCATCGGACACCCTGGAACATGAACCGGACTTTTAAACGCAGGGAGTCACGGAGCGAAACGCGATCTTTTCGAATGGGACGTTTACAATGCTGTAGCCATGCCGTTTTCCCGTCGCGCGAATCATGGCTCATGCCACTGGGTGATCATCATCAGCATCGGCCGCGATCTTTCCAGGGATGGCGAATTTAAATTCCAGTTTGTCATCGTCTGAATCTATCGACTTCCATCGAATGCGGTGCCAAAGAGGCAGCGGTTAGTTCCGTTATGTATAGCAGAGGGACAGCTATAATATCCATCAGCTGTATTATATATATATTAAAAAATTGGGCTGTGTTCATTATCGGGCACAATCCATCAGGCATTTCTTTGGCCACCGTTCTGCCGGGTTTTACCAGAGACGACCTTGTTTTGCGTGCGTGCGTGTGTGCGGAAAGTCAGCACCCATTAACGGGCAATGGATTATTGTTATGTATGTTGAACTTATGTGCTTTGCAACCGTATGTGGCCAACCGCGCAGGGCAGAACCGAGTCACGTGTCCGACCGTCGCATATCCGCCCACGCCGACCAATTAACCGCCACGCGCACTCCGTGCATTGTGTTAGTGCACGGAACAGCTGACATTTTTTCTGTAGACATGAAAAAGTTCTCACTGGTGCGTCTCACCAGTCTCACTCGTGACACTGGTGAGGCTCACCAGCCTCACCAGCCTCACCAGCCTCACCAGTGACACATTTCCCATCAGGCTGAGACCAGGCCCTAAAGAAGGCTGGCTCTGGTGTAGGCCCATCAGTTTCAATGACCAGAGCATGTTTGTTTGCATGTTCACAACAAGTACCGCGTGTGGTTAATGCAGACATGATTCCTTGCAAAAGGTTTCTATTTAGTGTTTCAAAACCTTAACACCTCCTGTTTTATTGTCAGAAAGAGTAAAACCTATGCTTATATGTTTAAAAATTTCTGCAGGTATTCGCAAAATGTGACTTCTTTACGCGGCCACGAATTATGTTTTTTCTCGGGTGTGTTCGACCCCTCCAGGTGTTTACAGCAAGTTTGTTATTTTTTTTTCTCTTTGCCGTAACCTACATGCACTCAATTGGCGCAACTGTACTTTCATGTCGATGTACATTCGCATCTCTGATCTCTGCACGTATCATCACCCGCCTTAACCGCCGTGGTATTCCATGACCCGCGCTATATTTTTCCAGGCCACATTTCCCATCAGGCGTCATTCCACCAGCGTGGGACCTCATTCCACACGGGTAGATTTCTGTTGAAATCTAAACTATAAACTAAACATTTATTCTATTTTACCAGCTAAGGCACACCGAGCTATGTCGATATATTTCAGAAACGACCTCGACCACAATTGATAGGTCAAGGAAGTGGCTTAATCACATGGGAAATGGAGAGCAGCCAATCAATCAAAATGCATGTTTCTGCATGTGGAGGGAAAACCCGGAGGACCCGGAGAAAAATCCATACGACCACGGGGCGAGAGAGCGGGAGACATGCAAACTCCAAATGCACAGCAGGCGTCAGGCTCGGAATCGAACCCACGACCTCCTGCATACCAGGCGAGGTAGTCAACATCAAACAATACGTATCACGTCCGTTTCTATAGCTCTGTCAATAGGACGACTGTAAACGCTTCCCTGTACGCCAGGAGTGGGGAACGTCCGGCCCGCGGGCCGTCTAAGGCCCGCAAAATCATTTGGTCTGGCCCTGCCAAGGCAACCGCAGGCGGGACTCGAAATTCAATAAATCTAGGAGCAAACCTGGAAAAGTAGTTGCGAGTAGCGCCATCAATACCAGGTAACATCACACGCCTCACCAAAGAGAAGCAGTTGCAGCCATCACATTAGGGGTGAGTGAATTCAATGTTTGACCAAATATAACAGGCTAATTTTTAAGTGGATAATTTTGTATGGCCCGCGAATAATGTTATAAATATCCAAATGGCCCTTGGCAGAAAAAAACGTTTCCCACCCCTGCTCTACAAGAATGGCATTCGCTTTAACGGACGTCTACGAAGGTGAAAGCGGGTCTTGGTCTGCGTGGGAGCCCAAAGCCGCGTTCGCTTTCAACGAACGCGCTTGACAATGACGGCGCACGGCTAGCCCACACCGCTACTCACGGCTCTCCGCCGCCCGTGAACGAAGGGCACTGTTCTGCAATCAATGCGAAACGTTAAGTAACGTGCACGGTAGCTCTGGGTAATTAAACCCACGTTGAGCACGGGCTTTTTTTTTGTTTGGGGGTGTGCGTTGTGACCCACGTTGTCTCCTCCTGCTGCCCACGCAAACCCCGCCCCACCGATGCCTTGCGCTGCCGCTCCGGCAGCGTGGGACCCAATCCATGGCATCTGTCGCCATCGCTGCCCCGCGCTGCAAAACTCCGCCGCTTCTGCTGCTGCTTGGCATTCCTAAGACGCAGGCCGCCCACTAAAATCTCTCTCTCAATTACCACCCTGGGGGGGGTTTGGGGGGGATGGTGCGGAATCTGCTCCGTAACCCTGGCGAAGAGAGCAGCAATGCCCACCGCTACATCCGTGGAAAAAAATAGCTTTATAGCTCATGGGATTCCTGCAGTATAAATAATTAAATCATCTGATTGGAACAGTTCAATAATCGGTAATCCGTTTGGTGGATTACCCGGTCCGCAAAAAAATATAAATAAAGTTGAGATAATGTTTGTGTTGCTGTTTTTACACGCCCGAAGCGGGAAGTTTCATTGTTCGGCCGCTCCTCACTCGTCGAGGGTCGTCGGGTCGGTGAACTCCGGGGTCACGTGACGGCAA
Source organism: Lampetra planeri (assembly GCF_965212315.1). Classification (NCBI taxonomy): domain Eukaryota; kingdom Metazoa; phylum Chordata; class Hyperoartia; order Petromyzontiformes; family Petromyzontidae; genus Lampetra; species Lampetra planeri. The sequence goes on from NC_136111.1 coordinate 4,197,419, forward strand.
ACGCGATGACGGTGGCGGCGGGCGGGCAGGCGGGCGGCAAGTAAACCGATTCGTGAAACAAATATGAAAAATGTGTGACACTAAGACGCGGCCACATTGTGTTGTACCGCGCCTTCAACGACGTTGCATCGTTGGTGAAGGTAGAATTTGCAGGCGGCGCGCTAGTTATCTTGTTTCATCTGGGTCACCCCTTGCCCTCCCCCAAAACATTATCCCGGATTATCGAAAGTAGACTGTAATTATTTATTTTTAATGATCTATTATGACGAGTGTTTACCCAGGTGCCTGCCCAAATGTTGGCAGTTGTGGGGGTTGGGGGTGGCGATGTCGATGCCGGTGTGGAATCCCAATTGAGTAATCCGCTGATATTGTTTTCAGCATCAGGATGTTTGGCCAACACCGGTTACATTGTATGGATTATTATGATGATTATTGTTTAATCCACAGCAGGAAAGTGAGCGGGAATTGAACTCGGGTCACGGGCCCGTAGCGCAGTGCGCTAACAACTACGCCACCACTGCCCACGTACGTCAACGCCCCGCGTACACGTGGAGACTGTCGGGGGTCACGCACTGTTTGCGAGCACCTATCAAGACAGACGTGGCACGGGGGCCGTCCATAAATGACGTCGCGCGATTTTGGACGATTTTTGACCCCCCCCCCCCCAGTCACACGGCGTCACAAAAAGTCAGACCCCCCCCTCAAATATGACGTCACAAAGCTCTGCCCCCCCCCCCCCCCCAATAAAACATGCTTCAAATCGCTTTAAACTATTGTCATTGTATTGCGTATTTAATGTGGCGCTGCACTCTGATGTTGTAGGAGACAACATTGATTGAAAAGTATATTTAATTAAGTAGAGCATGTTGTCTATATTTATTTAAAGTTGCGCATTTTTATATGACGTCACCCCCCCCCCCCCCCCGTCGTCACACATCGTCACAAATGTCTGACCCCATCCCCTAGGTGCGTGACGTCATTTATGGACGGCCCCACGCGACCCTGGTGTGGCTAGAGTAATTCCCGGCCACCTTTGTCTCCCCGCACACACTCGCAACATGCACAGCACCATTTGGATAATGTCCTGCCGGCTTGGGGAACTTCCAACTCCGCGTGGAGCTGTGCGTAGTGGGCACACCGACACGCACTCACCAGCATGGCGAAGTGTGGTCAAATACTAAGGACAAAGATCCCCCTTATAGCCTCAACACACTGCTGGTGCAAGTGCTGTTAGCGAGCACCTATGAAGGCCGGCACGGCACACGAGGGGGTGGGTGGTCAGCGCGACGCCCGACCGCCTTTGTCTCCCCAGTGGCGATGTTTACACACCGCACCAGGTACTCAATTGAGGCTGAGTCGACCTAGGGGAGGCCCAGGATCGGTTTAGATAATCGTCACCGGTGTTGACCGTGAGCGGGAATCGAACCCGGGTCGTGGCGCAGCGCGCGAACACACAATACAACGTGCGTGTGTGTAGACATGCACCATATATTTGCACCACACCACACGCAAAAGTGGGCCACTGTACCCTGGACGGATGCCAGCGACGCCGAGGTCTATTTAATGTAATGTGATCTACATGGGATCAGGTAGCCGTGCGTGAAATTAATTGTCAACGGACTGCAATGACCCTGCAGGAGCGCCCCATCCTCGGCCGTGCCAACAGATGGGCTCCCGGATTTGTGATATGGCACGCGCACGCCAGTGTGTGCGTGCGTGCTCTGTCTACTGCGGGATGAAGACAACCCACACCTCCCCTCCCCCCCCAAGCCACTGCCACCTCTCACCCGCCCTGCGAAGTAACAATCCAGCCAACACCTGCCACACGAGCTCACGGTGTGCATGTGTTTGCATATATAAAGCAGATGCATGATAATACCACTACTAATAATGATGTTTAGTTTTACATAGAGTCGTGTTCGTGCAAAACCGCATCGCACAATCGCCGTGGATCCGCAGACACGAGGTGGAAGGCAACAGCAGCCAGACGGGTGGAGTTGGCACGAGGAACGATTGCCCAAGCTCTGCAGTCCTCGACATATGAATAATGTTTTCAACAAATTAATGAAAGTATATAAATACAGGTCGGAGGAAAACTGGAGCAGTCGGAGATAACTCGAGCGTGTGAGGGGGCAAGACCCTATCCCATACGGGAGGTACCGATGATATTAGTCCACACTCTGCCGTACCACCCCTTTCCCCATCTCCTGGTAGAGCCAAGGGTGTATGGGCACCTCGGAAGAAAGAAACACCACGTGTTGATCCACCAACCCACGCCTCCACAGTGCAGACGCGCACCGCCGATCGTCGTCGTCATCATCATCATCAGCCATGATCTATCCGCTGCTGAATTAAGCCCACCACCTGTCGCCATTTATTACGCTGCCTCCACGACGATTTGTCCGCGCGCCGCGTGGCGCTCGCTACGCAGCTCGCGAGCAGCGACACGCGGACAAGTGCTGACGCGCAGCTCGCAACAACGAGCTGCCCCCCCACCCCACACACAAACACTCTGCGCCTGCGACGATTGCACAGCTGGGATCGACAACACCGCCACATCCGTCACGCGCTCGTCCCCCCCCCCATCTCACCCCCCCCCCCCCCATCTCATCCCCTGCTACCCACCCCCCCACTCCACCCTTCGGCGTCTTCCTTCTCTTTAGACCGAGGAATGAGCCGCGGGGGGCACGTGCCCCCCCCCGCCCCGCCCCCCCCCCCGTCTGACCGCGATTAATCGGCGCGGTGGGTCGGCGGTGTTTGCCGCGAGGACTTTTCGCGGCCGCGCTGCGTGCGGGTTCCACCCGACCCGTGTTTGGTCTCCTCGAAAACGACGTCCGACGTTTCGGACCCACGCACCACTGCCATGGAGCTGCTTCTTCGGGGGGGGGGGTGGGGGGGGGGGACGGAATTCGATGGGCGTGGGAGAATGCGTTCGACCCCGGCTCGAGGAAAGAAGCTCCCGGCGCGTGTGTACGAAACGTCGGACATCATCGCGGAACGAACGCACGCGGCCTTGCGAGCCCGGTGGCAGAAACGGCCGCAAGAGGTTTTTTTTCTTCAAGACTCTGTAGAAATGTATATATATGTCTTGCTAACCTTGTTCACGGGTAGCGGAAGAGCATCATCGATCGCACCGGGTGGCCAAGTCGAGATGGAATAACCTCGGCCGTGTCCACGCATTGGTGGTGGTGGTGGGTGAGTGGGCGGGTGGGTGGGGGAAGGAGCGGCGGAGCAGCGGTTGGCGCAACGTGCCATGAGCCTGGTGACCCGAGCGATATAGATTTCCGGCCACGGCGGCGAGTGACACCCGAAGCTGTCCTGGGTCACCGCCCTGCACCACCACGCAATGACCTGCGCGGCGAAGGATGCTCAACAAGCCCCAGGACTGACGCAGCATGGGGAGGGGCCTTCATCGAGCAGCAGATTGGAAATGGGATGCGAGCTATTATGTTCTATTGCGCTTTGCATGTGTGTGCGCCACGTGAGTGTGTGGAGGTGTTTGAGCGGGGAGCGGTCGTGTGGCGGTTCGCGCGCTGGGGAAATCCGAGGTCGAATTCCGCTCATGGCCATCGCCGGTGATGGATGATCTGAACCCGTCCTGCTCCCGTCCCCCTAGGTCGACTCAGCCTCAAATGATTACCTGATGCGGTTTGTAAACATCGCCACTGGGGGAGACAAAGGCGGTCGGGCGCGGTGCTGGCCACCCACCCCCTCACGTGCAGTTCCGTCCTTCATAGGTGCTACTCGCTAACAGCACTTGCCCCGACAGTTTGCTAAGGCTATACGGGTGATCTTTGTCTGTGTATAGGAACAGCTCCTCCATCTGATTAAGCCCCGTCGCCAGCTCCACTATTGTCACGATGCAGGCTGCACAGTCGCTTAATCTGATCGTTTAGTTATATTTCTCTCTCTCTCTCTTTCCCACTGGAGTCCATGCCAATTTAGCTTCAAACAATATTCCAGTGCGATTGCATAACCAATATAAATGGAGAGGGTGGGTGGGGGGGAGTGGGGCATTTACCCCATCACTAAAACGAGGGCACACGACGTGGATGCGTGTAAACTGGATGAAGTCCCCCACCCCCCCCCCCATGCTGTATATGTCCTTACGACCATACTTCACCACTCTGGTCGGTACGGCTCGATGAACAGCAGGGAGCATAGCCGCGCAGGACAGCCTTTGGTGCTGCTTCACTGCTCCCCGCTGCCCCGCTATGCACAGCGCCGAAGCAGCCTACGGCAAGCCTGTTCGTGCGTACGCGATCGATGCGTCCAGGCACTAGCCAGGCTTCGAACCCCTGCTTAGCTTCCGAGATCGGGGCGAGATCGGGGCCCGCATTGCGGGTGATTTGGTCGCACCCCGAGTGTGATCGTTACCGGTAACGTGAGTGGCAGTGGCGTCGCGTAGTCAGTCACACGAGCAGGCTAAGTCATAGCGACGGATATGCGGGTTGTGCGTGCTGGAGGAGGCTCGTGAAGGACGCTGCTACTGGGCAGTTGGGAGGCAGCCGCCCTCCGGCAACAACGGGCGGCAGAGGAGCGACGCTCACGACAACGAGCGGAGCGCCAGGCGGGTAAAGTGCAGCGTAGTTAGCACAATAGCGGGCACAACTGGCGCGTCTGCCAGTCATCTCAGTCGGTCAACCCATGGCACCTGGCACGCCTGCCAGTCATCTCAGTCGGTCAACCCATGGCACAACTGGCGCGTCTGCCAGTCATCTCAGTCGGTCAACCCATGGCACCTGGGTGTCTGTCCCTTGACCTCCTGCCAGCAGCGAGCCTTCGACACTTCACGTGGCCTCAAAGTGCACCTGACCCGACACTTAGGTGGTGAATGGCGGCTGGTGTTGTTTGTTGTTGTTTGTTGTTGTTGTGCGTGCCGTGATGTGTGCGTGCACCGGACTGTCATGCGCTCCGGCTTCCGACTGCCGGGTTTGTTGCCGTGCGAGCCTCACGGGAGGGACCTCGTCCTCGGACAGCGAGACGGTGACGTCCAGGAGGTGCTTGAGGATGGGCTCGTCGTGCTCCTGTGGGGGGGGGGATGAAGCAGAGAGTCACCACCTCGCGCGAGTCTACGCAGTGCCCGTTGCTCGAGGCCGCGAGGGCACCGACGAAGGTCACGTGTGCTCACTTGACGGGCTCTGAGCGAATGGCAGTGGGAACAGATTGTGAGTTTAAACACATTGGTTGTAATTACTGGCGAAGCGTCGTACTCGAGATTGTAAATGTTGCGGATTTGCTCTCCAGCACACCGGTGTGGCTGTACTAGTGACGAATTGGCCACGTTGCGTTTACGTGACAAACTTTACTAATTGGCTGTGTCGGGTGGTGGCGGTTTTAACGACACATTTATATATTTACGCGATCTAACCCCAAACAACCTGTATTAAGGAACAAATTATGTTGGTGATGCCGCTGCTGCTGCTGAACAAATAACAACAACGACACTCAACGCATTCGTCAGTAACACTGCGGTCTTAGAAATGAAACGTTTGTAAATCGGATACATTTTGGACAATCGCCATTCTTCACGGCGCAGAGAGAGAGAGAGGGAGGGAGGCTGCCCTCTCTGGCCTCTTCACGTGCTGCGACGAAGGACTGTGGCCCGTGCGACGTCGCCCAATATAAACCTTTTGTTGTTGTTGTTCTATTTAAGACCACGGCGTTGTCAACAACAGTCGACTGAAAACTTGACCGCTTTAAATCGAGCCGACTGAGACTCGACTAAAACTCCACGCGCCCCCCCCCCCTTCGCCGACACTCTAAGAAGACTACAACTGCAAAATATACAACTCAAAGGACCACAGTTACACCGCAGCCTCGCCAGATATAGGCAGCGAGCACAGCCCATGGGGTTACGGCTATCGCAGAGGCAGGCTGCCGCTGTGGTTATTGCTGCTGCTGCTACTGATGCTGTTGGGACTGCTAATGTTGCTAATGCTGCCAAGGCAAAGGACTCGAGCGCCCAAGGGAACAATCTCGAAGGGCAAGACGAGAGAGAGACGTGAGCTCCACAAAAGGAAATTGCGCGATCGATAAAGCGGGCGCGTGCGTGCTTGCAGGGTGTCTCGCGACGACGCGGGGCCGTTTAAATGTTTGCTTGAAGGCAGCTCGCGCTGTGAAATCTGGCACAACGCGCCTTTCTCTCTCTCTCTCTTGCCCTTTTGAAGAAAAAACAACAACTTAAAAACACAGTTATCAGGAAAGAATAACAATGGAATGGCATTCCCCCACCTCCCTCCCCCTTCCCCAACCCCTGTTGCTGTCGCTATTGATGTGGGAAATTTCTTCTTCTATATCCTGTTCGTGGAGATGAATGTTCAAAGTTAACGGAGCTCATGTATAATGCACGAGGAGGCCACGTGTGTGTGTGTGAGCATATGTAATTATGCACGTGGAGATGAAACGACAAAAATCTGAAGCAAACGTACAATGGAATGAAAGTGATGAGGGTAACGCCGAGGAAATTCGCTGGGAGGTGTGAAAATGGGATTGTTGAATTCAGTGAACACAGACAAAGATCCACGGTATAGCGCACACAGACTGTTGGGTCAAGTGCGGTTAGCGAGCACCTATGAAGGCCGGCACGGCACACAACGAGGTGGGTGGCCAGCACCACGCCCGACCGTCTTTGTCTCCCTAGTGGCGAGCTTTACACACCACACTGGGTACTAATTTGATGCTGAGTCGACCTAGGGGAGGCCCAGCACCGGTTCAGATAATCGCCACTGGTGTTGCCCGTGAGCGGCAATTGAACCGGGTGACCGGATTGGTAGCGCAGCGCGCTAACCGCTACGCCACCGCTCCCCATAACCCAAACACGCACACACTCAACACACACACCGCACACACACAGACAATGAAATGAAACACATACCAACGCATGCAAGAGCACGCACGTACACACGCAATGGGGCAGGCTTAGGAGGAGAAAAATATAAACCCACGGTCAATTAAACATCGTAAAGTCTTGATTTTCTCCATTAAGTAAATCGAATGAGCTCCGCCGCCATCTCAGTAACCGCCTCGGCCCTATGAACTCGGTCGAGTTGGCACCGCGAGCGACGCCCGGGGTCGCTTTGGAGGGATAGAGTCGGTGGATCAGGTGGAGATCGTCGCGAGGATGCCTGTTCCCAAGCCGTCGCGTCTCTGTGCGTGGTGCTGTGTTGATGGTCTAAAATAAATACCACCCCGAAACTTTGGCGGCCCGGATGACTCTTGCTTTGACGGGAGCTCACAGGAGGAACGTGGGATCTCTCTCCATCACTCGCCCTCAGGGTCACCGGCATCGAGGGATGGGTGGCCACCCAGCGCGGGACCGGCGTTCGTGCCGTTGACAAATTCAGTGCCGCGAATGTATTCGTCGAAGGAGCTTTCTGTGCGCGCGTCTGCGTTAAATGTAGCCGACGGTGGCGTGCGTTGATGGGCGACAAATCATCATCGGTGACCAACGGGCCGCTGGCCCATCAGAGACCAAAGCGTGAGCCTAACGAGGTGGAGGCTAACGAGGTGACTCAATGGAGACGCGGGCCCATGGTAATTTGATAGCGCAATCGGAGACGGACGGTGCACCGCGAAGTTTGACAGCACACGCGAGGACTGACGCCTCGTGTTCAAATCCACCGCGTGCATTAACGCGACCGTGTTCACCGATTGGCTGGGCTTGGTCATATTGGAGGTGGAGGGGGAGGTGTGGGGGGAGAATGGGGGGGGGGCGTCGAGACAATTGCACGCTCCACAAACCAACATTTTATAACGCGGAAAGTCAGACTCTGCGTTTGCCCGCTTTAGTCGTCTAGACTCGTCGAGACGACGATTAAATGAATCTCCACAGACCACGTAAGACTCGACGAATACATCGCACGAGGCGGTGTCGTTGACTCGAGCTGGAATGTGACGGGAGTACAAACCCCCCTCGCTAAGTGAACACTGACCCTTGCGCTTTCCTCTCCCGAGCAGGAGTCGGAGTTTTGATTGTTTTGACTTTAAAGGGCGATTTCTCACCGACTCTTCTCCAATGCACCGACACTTCAAGAACGGCCCCTACCTCCCACCCAACACCCCCCCCACCCAACCCCCCCCCCCCACCATCCTCCCCGAGACGCCTTCCCCGCGTTTGATTTTTCGCACGTTCCACGCGCTAATTAATTCCCCTCCTTTATTTATTCGCATCTGTTATCCTTGCCTATTAAATGCCCGATTTAAAAACGTGTGCCCCCCGTTGTCTGCCGCTGGTTACAGTTCGCTGAGATTTTGCTCAAATTAATTCATGTGGGGGAGGGAGGGAGGAGGAGGAAGGGAGATTACAGGCCATTCGCCTCTGTTATTGGTGGAAAATTCCACGTTCCCATGACGCTCTGGAATTGGTTGTCGGGTTGTACCTGCGCCTTGCCCGGCACGATGTCCGACGTTTCGCTCCACGTGCTTCTTAATCTTCAGCTGGGCAAACTCGCAGCGTGTGCAGCGAAATGTCGACCATGATTACAATATTTGCTTATGATCACGACGATGCTTGTTTTCTCAGGAAGGCACCACCGGATCATTGCAGCGGGCCCCGTCTCTCCAACTTTCAGGTACCTCCCCCCATATACGGCACATTGCCGTCGGGACGGTTCTCGCGAATTTTGGACCCCCGGAATTGCATGACGAGCTGTGAGGGCGCTTGCGCTTTTAGTAAACACAGAGGAAGAAAACAACAACAACAACAACAACTGTGGATATCCTGAGGTTGTTGCGGCCGTTACCTGAACTGCGTAAGCGAGAAGGTCCGAGTTTTTCAGGATCGTGAGCCAGAATTCGGGGATTCCCAAGACGTCTTCACTCTGCTCGTCGTGGCTCTCCTTGTTGGTCTCCTTCTTCTCCTCCTCCTCTCCCTGGTTCGCCTCCTGTTGGGGTGCGGGAGCGGTGGTGGTGGTTTGGTGGTGGTCGGTTGTGGTGGTGGTGATTGTTAGACGCGTGCTTATTAGGCACGCAACAAATTCATCGACTCGTGAATTAAAATTGATTCGCATGATCACTGCACGTGCACACAATTGTGTGCGTTCGTGCGTAAACACTGGAAGCATTTACTCATGCATGCACTTAATGCGCCATCGATTACATGCATTTATTACGCATGGAGCAACATAGACATAATCATGAATTCGTTCATTAAAAATTTATTATTATCTCTACAGAGAATCACGTGGGTAAGATTCAATCTATTTACAATTCGTGAAAACTATACACACGTTTTTAGCTGTAGGCGAATGAAATGAACGAGACAGAGGAGCACAGATCGAGATGAGGGACAGCACGGTGGAGAGTTGAAGTGGGTCAGAGTGAGTTAGGAGGCTCAGGAGTGAGAGAAAGGCACCGCCAACCACTGAGAGCCGGGGCTTGACTCCAGAGCAGTGACGCGTGATTGCCCCGGGCTCTCAAGCTCAGCGAGTCGATGGCCTTCAGTCCACCAATGACTGCACGGAAACAAATGTTGTGCGATTCGGGCAGCATCACGTGACCGAGTGTGGATAAAGAGGGGTCCATCGAGATACCTCAACATTCGCTGGCTAACGTCATCTTCCAGGACTATGTTGAGTGGTGATAAGTGGTAGGTGGGGCTAAGTGGTGGGTGGGGCTAAGTGGTGGGTGGGGGTTAAGTGGTAGGTTAGGCTAAGTGGTGGGTGGGCTCTCTCACCTGAAGACGATTGCTTGTGTTGTAATCGAAACGTCGTGAGCTATTTTTTTTATTTACGTGACTTGACCGAAAGACCCAAGAGTATGAATTCCTGCAGTCACGAAAGCTTTAAATCCAGATGGTGGGTGGGGGCTAAGTGGTGGGTGGGGGCTAGGTGGTGGGTGGGGCTAAGTGGTGGGTGGGGCTACGTGGTGGGTGGGGCTAGGTGGTGGGTGGGGCTAAGTGGTGGGTGGGGGCTAAGTGGTGGGTGGGGCTAGGTGGTGGGTGGGGCTAAGTGGTGGGTGGGATCTAAGTGGTGGGTGGGGATAAGTGGTGGGTGTGGCCAAGTGGTGGGTGGGCTCTCTCACCTGAAGACGATTGCTTGTGTTGTAATCGAAACGTCGTGAGCTATTTTTTTTATTTACGTGACTTGACCGAAAGACCCAAGAGTATGAATTCCTGCAGTCACGAAAGCTTTAAATCCAGATGGTGGGTGGGGGCTAAGTGGTGGGTGGGGGCTAGGTGGTGGGTGGGGCTAAGTGGTGGGTGGGGCTACGTGGTGGGTGGGGCTAGGTGGTGGGTGGGGCTAAGTGGTGGGTGGGGGCTAAGTGGTGGGTGGGGCTAGGTGGTGGGTGGGGCTAAGTGGTGGGTGGGATCTAAGTGGTGGGTGGGGATAAGTGGTGGGTGTGGCCAAGTGGTGGGTGGGGCTAGGTGGTGGGTGGAGCTAGGTGGTGGGTGGGGTCTAAGTGGTGGGTGGGGCTAGGTGGTGGGTGGGGCTAGGTGGTGGGTGGGGCTGAGTGGTGGGTGGGGTCTAAGTGGTGGGTGGGGCTAGGTGGTGGGTGGGGTCTAAGTGGTGGGTGGGGCTAGGTGGTGGGTGGGGTCTAAGTGGTGGGTGGGGCTAAGTGGTGGGTGGGGGCTAAGTGGTGGGTCGAGCTGGGTGATGGATGAGGCTCGTTTTGTGGGGGGCAGGCACGGGGAGGGAGTTTCATCCTAGTGGAGGGCAAATGGGACATTTTGTCCGGCGTCAAAACTGCAGAGGTCCCCACGGGGAAGTCCCCCCGCCCCCATCACACATGCTATTACATAAACTGGGTCAAAATACATTAGCACTGCTACTTTTATGCATTACTGTTGTATGTGGGCGTTCTAATTTTTCCCTCCAATTTCCCCATCCGACACAGATTAACCCTGCCATATCGCACTCGCGCAGCACACGAGGGGGTGGGGATTGTGTGTGTGCGCCTGCATGTGTGTATGTCTGTGTGTATGTGACTGTGTGTGTGTCTTGTGCAGCGGTTAGCGCGTTACACTACGAACCCGGCGACCCGAGCTCAATTCCCGCTGATGACCAATACCAGTAGCGAATATTTGAACCGGTCCTGGGTCTCCACTAGATAGGTTCAGCCTCAAATGAGTACCTGGTGCGGTGCATAAACATCGCCACTGGGGAGACAAAGGCGACCGGGTGTGGTACTGGCCACCCACCACCTCGTGTGCCTTGCCGGTCATCACACGTGCTCGCTAACAGCACTTGCCCCAACAGTCCGTTCAGCCTATCCGGGGGATATTTGTCTTTGTGTGTCAGTCCGTATATATGTGAATGCGTCTGCGTGCCTGTCTTTGTAAAAGGCAGGTGGAGATGGGGCGGCTGGGGTTTTCCTGCTCTGCTGCCCATGCGGCAAATATATTTAAATCGGGCCCTGTAGACAAAGCAACGCGAGTCCTGACCAACCAATCGTGTTATAGGACATGGGAAGGAGGACAGAAATAAGACGGCATCTGTGTGCAGGAAGACCCCGGTTAAGAGTGCGGTTATCATCTCCGATTGTATTTGTCGAACGCGGCCCAAGTCTCCTCGCTCTCTGGCCGTTCCCTTTCTTTTTTCGTGGTAATCGCGAGGCCAACAACACAGTTGGGCGCATGAGTGATTACGCAATTACAATTAGCTTGCCCCCCGCCGACTCTCGTCTAGAACGAGTGTCCCGTGGGTAACGATCGTCGCTCTCCGTCCCCCCTGGACGTGAGCCGAGGCGCGTCATCGGCTTGGAGAGGGACGGGGGGTGGGGGGGGTGGCATCGCCGCCGGTCTGGGCTCAAAGGATGGAGGAGGAGGGGGGGGCTGCGGAGGGAGATCGCCAATTAACATTCACGGCGGCCAGGCGCGGGCGGTATTGATGGGAATGTCATAGGGACACAGGGACGGGGCCGGGCGGAGGAGTGGGAGGAGAAGGGAGGGAGATAAGGAGGGGATGAGGCATGGCGAGAGGGAATGAGACAGTAGAATGAAGAGGGCTAGTGGGGGGTGGTAAGGAGGGGGTGAGGCATGGCGAGAGGGAATGAGACGGTAGAATGAAGAGGGCTAGTGGGGGGTGGTAAGGAGGGGATGAGGCATGGCGAGAGGGAATGAGACAGTAGAATGAAGAGGGCTAGTGGGGGGTGGTAAGGAGGGGGTGAGGCATGGCGAGAGGGAATGAGACAGTAGAATGAAGAGGGCTAGTGGGGGGTGGTAAGGAGGGGGTGAGGCATGGCGAGAGGGAATGAGACGGTAGAATGAAGAGGGCTAGTGGGGGGTGGTAAGGAGGGGATGAGGCATGGCGAGAGGGAATGAGACAGTAGAATGAAGAGGGCTAGTGGGGGGTGGTAAGGAGGGGGTGAGGCATGGCGAGAGGGAATGAGACGGTAGAATGAAGAGGGCTAGTGGGGGGTGGTAAGGAGGGGGTGAGGCATGGCGAGAGGGAATGAGACGGTAGAATGAAGAGGGCTAGTGGGGGGTGGTAAGGAGGGGGTGAGGCATGGCGAGAGGGAATGAGAGTTTGGGAAGGAGAGGGTCTGAAGGGAGGGTGGGAGGTGTGAGAGGGAGATTCCGAGAAAATGAGGGAGGGCGGTGGAGAGAGGAGGAGGAGGTGGAGGGAGGGGAGGGGGAAGAGAGGGAAGGACATTTTAAAAGACGAAGTAAAAGAGAGATAACGAGAATGAGAGAGAGAGATGGAGAGAGAGAGAGAGATGGAGAGAGAGAGAGATGGAGAGAGGCCGGGAGTGATGAGAACAGGAGGAGGATTGCGAGAGGCAGAGAGTGGGAGAGGAGGCGAGCAAAATAAAGTGCGCACATTAATTATTGACTCAAAGCTTTCGTGACTGCAGGAATTCATATTCTTTCGATAAAGTCACGTAGATAGGTTCAAATTATGACGATCGCTTGTGTAGTGATCGAAACGTCGTGGATTTTTTTTTATTTTGTTTTATTAATTTGAACCTATCTACGTGACTTTACCGAAAGACCCAAAGAACAACGCACACCAAGATCGAGAGGTGCGTGACCAATTGACCCCGAGTGTACCATGGCAGGCAGTGTCGTCCTATCTCAGAAGGTCACACAAACCTGGCCCTGGATAGTGCCCGGACGGGTGGCCACCATGCATCACAACACAGGTGACTATCGGCTCCTGTGGGGCTACGTGGCGATGGGCAGCAGAGAGAACAGTGCAGACAAATCGAGTGTTGCGCCATACCCTTCTGTTCACACGTCAACTTTCCCCAGCTTCACCAACCGGGCAACTGACCGGCTTGGTAAGGTGCGGTCAGAAAATGAACGAACTCGCATGACCCGCACCGCATGGCCCGAGGCCTTCATCCAGCGGTGGAGAGATAAGAGGGCTGCACGGACATGGTGGAGGGGGAAGCTCCCGCATGAGACAAACCGCCCTGGAGATCCCGCACCAATCCATCAACCCCAGAGGGATGTCGGGTTCAGTCGACTCCCGACCATGGAATCCAACTCCTAACCTCCCCCCCGCCCCCCGATTGCAAGCACTCCACGAACTGTCTGCGAGGCAGCCAGCGGGGGAGAGATGATGGGGTGAGGGGTAGTGGGCACGGCGGTCGAGAGGGCGAGGGAAACGGGCGAGCGGACTTGACGCGTCTTGTCGCTCACGTGTTCTTCGTCGTTGAGAGTCCATTCGGTTTCCACCTCTGAGGGCTCCAGCGTCCCGCTCACAATATCTCGCCTCTGTCAGGAAACGCAGTGAATCAACAACGGTCGAGACGTGTGACCCCCGAGATCAAGACAAGCGACCGCCGACGCCGACGACGACGACAGCAGCAGCCTGATTTACGTAACTCGCTGACCCGCCCCGACTGGACATCTGTGACAAAGAGCTTCACAGCTCTTCGGATTCTTACTGCAGTCTGCATAAATAGGCAGATATGCGCCAGCAGAGGCGGGGGGTGGGGGTGGAGGCGGTTTCCGCCAAAATGCATTGCACGAAGAAAAAAAAACTGCCGAATCGATGGAATTTTATATCAATACTTTTCTGAACATCGGGTGGGGCTGAAATCGCTCGCGGCCGGCACACCGACGCTGGTCGCGCGCCCGCCACGCGAGCGTTCGACAAGCGGCGCCGCGGTTGTGGAGAGAATTGAGCCGTAGGAAGAAGTGAATGACTGCGAGCGGCGATTTGTAATTCAGTTGCTGTGCTCGCCCGCCGTCTCGAGACCTCGCGGTCGAAGTGGCGGAACGTTCCGGCGTTCCCGGGCGAGTGCCACGCAGCATTTGTATTAATTAATAAATAGAACCGCAACAGGTTAGTCGATAGCACTGCAGAATAAAAAAGAAGAAGAGAATAATAGGCGACGTTTCAGGCAATATCCCTTCTTCGTAGCACGTGAGATGGATGTCACCTCCCCGCGTCATAGCACGCGCTACGAATAAGGGCCATTGCACGAAATGTCGTCTGTTATATATTTTTCCTTTAAAGGCCACAGTGTTATTGACAAATGTGTCGAGATTTCTGCTATTTGTGCACCACCACTGCCAAAGCAGTGTCACCAAATAATCTGTCCAGAAAACAAAATAATCCCATGCACATTTCAATATATTACGCAGCAGTGCTTACTATTAATATGACATTTCAAGGGCTGGACCGTCGGTGCGGTGGTCAGGGCACCGCGCCAACGAAGCCGGTGGTCTGAGTTCGACTCCACAAATCGGACGAATGACGCAACGCAAATGTCCCCTCCCCGTTGGCCTCTCACGACGCCGCAGATCCACCCAGCGATTGAGAAACTTCCCATGCCACCATGCCCACCACTCCCCCCTCCCTCGCCCCGCCACGGATGATCTCACGCCACCCCTCGTTAATCTCACGCCCCCACGCGGTCGGCAACCCTCCACGCGCTGCCCATTTCCCTAATTGCGAATGCTGCGAATGCCAAAGTAAGGGGGCAATGGTGATCAAGCATCGCACCAACACATTCACCATCTGTTCATGAGTGGCCCTCAGCCGTGCTTGGCCCGAGGTGGGCAAATTGCTTTTTGTGTTCGGTTTATTGTCCTTCACCCAGCACCTGCGATTAGCACGGATGGCTACGTACGGAGCTAAAGAAGTTCCACACGTGCAGTTGGCTTCCCCCGTCAAATGTGTGGTCGTCGTCCCATCTCGCACCACCGCCCCCTCCGCCCGCTCCCACTCCGACCTCCTTCACCCCGCACGCTGCGTTTGGTCTTCGATCCCTTCCCTTCCACGCTCATCGATCATGGTAGTAATAATAATAATTTAAATTTACAAAGCGCCCTTAAAGAATCGTTCTCAGGGCGCCTCGAATGCCCCCTTGGTACTGGCGCCTCGACTTGCACCGCACGATCGACGATGACGACGATGAGCAATGATTTATTTCTGCTCTTCCTGGAATTATTTTGGCACCTAGCCACATCCAACTCGCCTTGTTTTGTGCTTAAGCTTGTTCATGTTATCGTAGGAATATAGGGCAAAATGTATAGGATAATTATGTCATGGGACATTTATTCTCAGCATCAAAGTATGAAAAATGGCAATAAAAGAGGTGTTGCCAAAAGCATCTATTTGGTGTTTGAACATCTTAACACCTGTTTTATTGCCAGAAAAGGTAACACGTATTCTTATTTTTCAAACGAGGATTATCATGGTTAATGCGTATATTGTACTCTACTGGTGGTGCCTCATGCCGACGATCCTTGCTCCAAGCCAGTCGAGGAGCGTTCCGGAAAATATCGAGAGGAGAAATTAAGCCACGATGATTATCTTCATGGGACCCCCCCCCCCCACCTATGCCCACCCCGCTAAAGCCGAATGACCGCCCGCAGGAGGGGGAAGCAGCAGCAGCCGCCGGCCGTCGCTGGGTGGGAATCTACCCAAAGGCGTGGGGGGGAGGGGGTCGCGCGTGGGGGAATCGCCCCAATGCCCCGGTGTGACCCGGATAGCCCAGGAATTGATCGACGTGTCCGGGTTTTTGTAGCAATGACGCAATGCGATGTCAGGGTTTATTTGTTGTTGTTGTTGTTGTCAAGGAGGCCTATTATGCCGGCTCTTTTTATGCTTAGCCGCTCCATTCGGCATTTCCGCTGCCTGGCACCGGCGCTCCTCCCGTCCCCAGTTTGGTCGCTTGTCCGGTCACGGTAAACGTGCCGGACACGAAACTGAAGTGTGGCGACGGTTGGGGGCAGCGCGTAAGAGGGATGCGACGTGCGCATAGCCGTCGGGTTACAGTGGGAATGAACAAGAGACGAACAAGTCAAAGCCACCGTGATGCCGCGCTCATCCTCCGCTAGTCGCTCTTCGCCAGCAATGGAAATTCCGCATTCCCATGGCGGGTGAGAGAAGTAGTATGTACTTTTTTTTTTATAAAAACGGCGATTCATTTAAAAATAATAGGGGGAGGGAGGAGGTGGGGGGGGGGCAGGGAATGTTCGATACGGCAAATCAACACACCGGTTCGTACCCGCTGCAGGTAGGGCTGGTAGAGAGATGCGTACTTGCACTCCAGGCCGTGCACCTCGTGGTAGAAGCGCGACTCGAGCTGCACGTAGCGCAGCTGCAGGTTCCTGAGGGCGTTCACCCGGCGCTTCACCGTGCCGGGCAGACTGAGGGCAAGGGATGGGGGGGGGCACATCGATAAGAGGTCCGCCCCGCGCGTCGCCTTCGCACGGGGTCGACGGAGCAGGCGCTGCGTGCGACCTCTTGCCAGCGGGGCACTCCACACTTCACGCGGCGCACCTAGCCTGGCACAAGCGCTGCGGTGACGTCACCGCCGCTTAGTGGTGAACGGGGGTTGCTGCTGTTGTTGTTGCTGCTGTCGTTGTTTGTCCACTTCGTTGGGAGCGGTGGCACAGCGGTTATCGCGCTGAGCTACGAAACCGGCGACCCCGGGTTCGATTCTCGCTCACGGCCAACACCAGTGACGATTGTCTGAACCGGTCCTGGGCTACCCCTAGGTCGACTCAGCCTCAAATGAGTACCGCGCGCGGTGTCTAAATCATTGCCACTCAGGAGACAAATGCAGTCTGGCGTGGCGCTGGCCACCCATGTCCTAGCGTGCCGTGCCGGCCTTCACAGATTCTGCCCACTAACACCACTTGTTCCAACGTGTCTGTTAAAGCTATACGGGAGATATTTGTCTTGGTGGAGGAGAGATCAGTTGAAGTGACCTCAGAAGTAGTTCTGAAGTAATTGTCCACGAAGCGATGTTGAGACGCTCAACGTCAGGAATCCAGAGACTACCACGTGTCTCATAACCCGTCGCTGTAGCACGGTTGGAATATAATTGGGTGAAAAGATGAAAAGATGATAGAAAAAAAACATACTCTTTTACCGAAAGAACCAAAGAGTATGGATTCCTGCAGTCACGAAAGCTTCAAATCAAGAAAAAAAACAACCCCGTTTTACCTTCGCAATGAAAACCGATGCCTACTGTTCGTTTTTGTATACGTTTCCATAAACATGTATCTTATATAAAAAAAGACAAAATTCATCTCTATAGCCTTGAACAGGAGGTTGCATCAAGTGCTTCCAGCGAGCACTTATCAAGGAGGTCTTGAAGAGGGCATAACAGTAGGACGGCATGGATAGCACCACACCCGGCCCCATTTGTCTCCGCAGCACCGATGTTTACACACACCAAACGAGGTACTCATTTAAGGCCGAGTCAACCTAAAACGCAGACGCAGGACCCGATGAGATGTCACTCCCCGAGAGGTGTTAACCACGGCCGGGAATCGAACCCATGCTGTCTGGTTTCAGAGCGCGATCTGCAAACGAACCGCGAGTTGTTCACCGCCGTTCCCACAACAAAAAAGACAAAGATCCCCCTCGTAAAACAAAAAAAAGGTGTCAGTTTTGTTGCCAGATAAAAGGGTAAAAAAACAATTATATTTTGCTACTGGCAAATGAGGTTCCAATGGTGTATATGCGTAATCCCCGAGCTCTCATACTCTGATGGTGCATTGTCTTTGAGTTGTGTGCCTTTTGGCGTCATCTGGTCCAACACCATGTGAGACTAGGCTCTAAGGAAAGCTGTCTCGGGTGTGGACCAATCAATTTCAAGGACAGTGCATACATTAACAGAGTTGTGTTTTTTGTTTGCATTCCGACCGCAGGTATTGTGGTCAATGCAAACATGACTGCTTGTTAAAAAAGGTGTCAGTTTTGTTGCCAGATAAAAGGGTAAAAAAACAATTATCATCCCCCCGTAGCCTCAACAGACTGTTGGGGCAAGTGCTGTTTGCGAGCACGTGCAAGGACACCGACCCACAGCACTCTCACGCGTACGCACGGATGCACACTTATGGAGACCTACTTACGCAGCGACTTTCCTCCCAGAAGCTGAGATGTGACACGTGCAGACGCCATGAGGTCGCTGAATAATTGATCAAGACTCCAGGGCGAAGGTAGCAACTATTTCTGTTGCGGCTGCTGTTGTATCTGCTACTGCTGCTGATGATGATGATGGCGAGATTGTTTATGCTTCTATTTTGACTTGAAACTTTTGTGACTGCAGGAATTCATATGCTTGGTTCTTACGGTAAAGTCACGTAGATGGAAAAAATAAAAATTATACTTTGAAAATAATAAAAGAAAAAAAAGGCGGAGAAAAGAGATAATTTCTCTCCGCCTGATGAAGACCGCTTCTGTTGCGATCGAAACGTCGTGGGTTTTTTGCTTTTATTTATGTTTTATTTAAAATCTATTTTATTATTATTTTTTTCTAGTTACGTGACTTTACCGAAAGAACCAAGAATATGAATTCCCGCAGTCACGAAAGTTTTAGGTAAAAATGTAACCAAGAATATGTTTACGCTGATGTTGGCTAAAAAAGAAATATTTTATTGCTGCTTCACGACTTTCGACGCCTCTATCTGCGAGGGCATATTTTACCCCGGGTTTCTGAAATATTGTATGCAATAAAATGTTGTTGCATGCTACACATCCTAATCTGAAGTCTTGTATCAAAGCTGACGATGCGTGACAATGATGATGATTATAACATAGCGATGGTCACAATGGGTTGATAAAATGAGTGCCACTCACTAGGAAGAACAACCGCTGCTGTCAGCGTAACGTGGAATTCCCACCGCTCGTTCAGTGTCGAGCAGTCACACCACCTCCTCGTGCGGCGTGCCGGAATGTAATAGGTGCTCGCTAAAAGCACATGCCCCATAAATCTGGTAACGGCTTTACATCTCCCGGTGTGGGAGAGTTAAGAGCTGACTGGAGACGACGGGTGGAGGGATGTTGGTGGTCTTGATGTGGGTAGAGGAGGGTTAGGGCGGCGCTGTGGCGAGATGTTAACTCCCTCGCCTAGGAAACAGGAGGTCGTCGCTTCAATCCCGACGCCTGTGTATTTGGAGTTTTCACGTCTCTTTCCCCTTGGTCGTGTGAAACATTTTCCTGGTCCTCCGGTTTCCCCCTCCCCATTTGGAATCAACATGCTTTTAGAGGATTTGGCTGCTTTACATTTTACACTTGATAAGCCAATTAATGTGGCTGTCATTTGTGGCCAGGTCGCTTCTGAAAAAAAAGCTTTATAGGTCAGCGGACCTTACCTGATAAAATAAAAAAAAATAGTTTAGTTTAGAACAGAGGGGTTGAAAATTGCACGTGGGGGGGGGGGGGGGTTGAGAAGGTTAGAGGGGACACCTATCCAGAGAGGCTTAACGAACAGAGCCATGAAATGAGCCGGGGTTAATTGTCGAGTGAATATTTAATTGGAAAGAGGGGAAAAAATAACCACGGTGTATAAATAAAGGAGGTGGTTGAATCACTTCGCATGTCGTCAAATATTCACGGAGCGTTTCACAGGTGCGCGGCGAAGATCTTGATCTGCGAGCCGTCGGTGCAGTGAGTGGCATTCCTTTTAGAGACACCGCAATTTATTTTTGTTACCAGGGGAGATCAAAATGTCTCGCTGCTCAAAGGGGCGTACGCGCTGGGATTGTGTTCGGCTCCGTCGGTGGTCGGTTTCTGTCTCAGCGGTAGAAATGACACGGTGCTGCGTACGGACATTTATTTTTTGCTCATTCCATAGGGAAACGAACCGTTGATGAATTCTCAGGAAAGTGGCTCTGATTTCATTGACCGCAGAGGGACGATGGGATGAGCTATTAGCTGATGGATTATGGGTAATCCACGTTCGGTACAGTTACCATGTTTCTGATGACTGTGTTTTTTTTTATTCGTATAAGCGGGCGTTTCTCAAAATAAAATGGTATTTGAGAAAAGTATGAGCTATAAACAAATGCATACATCCTCTAAAGAAAATACAGTGTCATCATATTCACGGTTCGGATAAGACGTGCACACAGTATGGTTGGCTCCGTAGGGCGCCAAAGAAGTTCAACATCATACATTCATTCATTCAAATGAATGCACACAGCGAATACGTTTTCAATCAGAATAAGCGACACAGGATCGATTCCAGCCAATCACAGACGGTTATAATCAGGGATAACCTATTAGAGTATAAAACACGGTGTAAATCACATCACACGGCAGCCAGCGGGAGCTGTTCAAAGAGAAACAATGCCACGTTGCTCAGCTGATGCAAATGCTAACTTTGTTTCTTCCTGTGAGACTGCATTGGCAGCGGTGCATTGCCAATACTGTGCGGCAGTGTTCACTCTCTCGAAGAGAGTGAGTGAAGAAGATGACATTGTTGGTCTGATTGCCACGCAACAAATCGACTCAGTAGCAGGACACATGATAAGGTACATCACCGCAACCATCACTGCCACCGCCATCACCTGACTGGACATCTGTGAAAATAAAATTGTTGTAGCTCGTCGTATTCCTCCAGTATAAATAAACACATTCCTGCGGAGGGAGCTGGTAGGAACGTTTGGTTGTTCGGTCAATGGCCAGGGTCAACGGCGGCGTGGTGTATTCCGCAAATATGGCCGACTGTGAGGGCGGGCACAAGCCGGCGTGAGTAGGTTAAACGTTGAGTTTTATAAGGGCACCACGGGGTGACCAGCCCCTCCCCACCCAGCCCCACCCCTCCCAGCCCCCACCCAGTCCCACCCTCCCAACCAGCCCCTCCCCACCCTTCCCACTCAGCCCCTCCCCACCCTCCCCTCTCCACCCAGCCCCACCCCTCCCATTTTTGGATGCACGACGGACGGACGGACACAATAATCCCCTGTGGGCTGGTGTAACCAGGAGGTTCCTACCAGTAATAGATTCGGAATTTGAGTGGCGCCTCAGAAGTAGTTCTGCGATGTCCTGTTCCGGACGCTGCTCTCTGAGATGCGGCGATGTTACACGCTGCTGGACGCGAGAGCTCCAAGAGAGAGAGAGAGACGCGCGCAATGGGAATGTGTCGGTTTTCAGTGGAAATTTCTCACGGCGTGACACCGGCGGCAGTGTTTGCATGTGGAATGCGGGAAACGAGGCACATTGAATGAATTGTTAAACCCGACGCATCGCGCGCGCGTCCGCCCCCTCCCTCCAACACTCCCCCCCATCCCCCTACTACAAATCCATCCTTGACTCTCGCCATCCCATTCCCTGCTCCAGGTGGAGTTATTTGTTTAGAGCCGAAGCTGCTCGGCGAGCCGTGAAGACTCAATTCCAATGCACGTGGTGCGCAGAGGCGGGCCCCGTCTACTGCTATTACGGTGCGATTTCTCATCCGCGTTCCACCGCGTGAATTGGGAGACGTGGGGGGTGGAGCTCGGAATGGGCGGATGCACACATATAAGGCAAATATCTCCCCCATAGCCTCAACAGACTGTTGGGGCAAGTGCTGTTAGCGAGCACCTTTGAAGGCCGGAACGGCACGTGAGGGGGTGGGTGGTCATCAGTACGGCCGGCAGCCTTTGTCTCCGCAGTGGCGATGTTTTTATTTTTTTACACGCCGCACCAGGTACTCATTTTAAGCTGAGTCGACCTAGAGGAGGCTCAGAATAACCGTCACTGGTGTTGGCCGTGAGCGGGAATCGGACTCAGGTCGCCCGGTTCGTAACGCAGCGCTGACCGCTACACTACCGCTCCCCATGTATGTATGGTGCATACATACTCTCACGCACACAGATTAATATAGGCTTGAAATGTGTACACATGCGTACTGTGCATGCACGTAAGAGCAAAGTGCATATATCTGATGCAGCCGTGCTGTGACAGCGCATCGCACCTGTGCTCACACCAACGTTCTAGAATCAAGGACTAACTCGGTGCTTGGGGTAATTAGTCAACGAGCAGATGGAGATAAGACTCATAATACAATTCTAAACGTTGACGCCTAGCCTAAGGCTTCGACAAATATATAAAAAATATTTATATACAAGACTGAATTAACGCTGGCCAAAAATAAGGCTGAGAAGTCGGCTTTCGTGCCGCGTCAATTCCCACCTCGTCGAGAAAAAAGGGGACTGCAGTGGGCACGCGTGATGCCGGTGGTGGCTCCTTGTCAAAGTCCTGTGTCAAAGATGACGATGCGTGACAATTCTGATGATGATGATAACATGGTGATGGTCACAATGGGTTAATACAATGAGTGCCACTCACTGGGGAGAACAACCACTGCTGCCAGAGTAACGTGGAATTTCCACCGCTCGTTCAGTGTCACCAACGAGCGGTCACGCCACCTCCTCGTGCGGCGTGCCGGCAGCGACGCGCAGAGACCCCGCGGGCGTCGACCACGGAACCTCCTCGTGACACGCAAGTGAACCACGAATACCTCGCCGCAGATGCTCCTCAGGGAGCATCGACCGCCACGCAAAGTCCGGCGGTCATCCTCGCAGCAAGCGGCAGCAGCAAGCGGCAGCAGCAGCGGCGACGGCTTTTTGGCTGGTGGCCATCGAACAAAGATGGCGGTCACCGGCATAGCTCGGCGCTTTCAGATGCACATTCTGCGACCGTCTGGAACGCTCTCTTCCTTCCGATATTAAGACGCCGCTGAAGCTATGGCACTTTTCAATCTAGTTTGAAATCTAATTTCTTTAGAATTGATTTTCGTGTTTAGTTTGCGGGCCTTCCCCCGCGCCTCCGGTTAGCTACGTGCGGTGCGAAAGAAGTTCAACATGTGTACATTGTGCTCGCCAAGGGCTCCCCGCCGAGAGTAGAGGAAGAGCGCTCACCTGACGTGTCAGCGAGGAACGGAGTCAAATGATTCGTGTTGTCGGGGGTTGGTGATGAATTAATGGCAGTGTGCATCGATCATTTGGTTGAATAATGGCGCAAACCTTTGGAATACAACAAATCGTTGGGCGGTGATGCCGATCCTTCTGCTGCTGCTGCGTTGGCAGCTGTGAGCAACGCACACCTCAAAGGGTAATGTGATAGGCGACGTTTCAGGCAATGGCCCTTCTTCGTAGCAAGTATTTTTTTGTTGGGATGAAAACGCAGCAGAGTGCGCACGATAGAATGGGGGTGTTTTTTTATTTGTTTGAAGGAGGAATGCACAACGCTGTGCGGCCAAGTAGAATTTCAGCACTCCCGCATCTATACCGGGGACTGTTTGGGAAGCATGATCGTTGAATGTACCGGGCATTTCTCCACCGTGCCAATGCGAGAGCTGACACGTCTAATGTGTAAGCACGGAGCTCACGGAAACGTATCATACGCATACAACTTACGACTCATCTGTGACACAAAGACCCCCTCGTATAGCCGTAACAGGCTGTAGGAGCAAGCGCTGTTTGCGAGCACCTATGAAGGCCGGCACGGCACACGAGGGGGTGGGTGTGTCAGCACCACGCCCCGGGCCGCCTTTGTAGCCCTTGTGGCGAGGTTTTTCCACACCGCACCAGGGACTCGTCTGAGGCTGAGTCGACCTAGGGGAGGAGGCCCATGACCGATACACATAATCGTCACCGGTGTTGGCCGTGAGCGGGAATCGAACTCGGGTGGCCAGATTCGTAGAGCAGCGCGCGAACCGCTCGGCTACCGTTCCCCACATCATCTATGGGGCCGTCCATAAATGACGTCACGCGATTTTGGACGATTTTTGACCCCCCCCCCCATCGTCACACGACATCACAAATGTCTGACCCCCCCCCCCAGGTGCGTGACGTCACTATGACACGCGCACGCATTCCTAACAGAGAGTGACTTTACTGAAAGAACCAACAATATGAATTCCTGCAGTCACGAAAGTTTTAAGTCAAAGAATAAAATCCAACCCATGTCCATTGCTTAATACTGGTAGGAACCTCCTGGTTACACCAGCCCACAGGGGATTATTGTGTCCGTCCATCCGTCGTGCAGGGAGGGGCTGGGTGGGGAGGGAGGGGCTGGGTGGGGAGGGGAGGGTGGGGAGGGGCTGGGTGGGGAGGGTTGGAAGGGGCTTGGTGGGGAGGGGCTGGTTACCCCGTGGTGCCCTTATAAAACTCAACGTTTAACCTACTCACGCCGGCTTGTGCCCGCCCTCACAGTCGGGCATATTTGCGGAATACAGTAATACACCACGCCGCCGTTGACCCTGGCCATTGACCGAGCAACCCAACGTTCCTACCAGCTCCCTCCGCAGGAATGTGTTTTCACCCGGGTCTCGTCTCGCCGTCTGCGCAGAACATATTTCTGCAGCCGGCACGCCACATCCAGTATTCCTCTCGTGCCGGCACGCCACGTCCAGTATGCCTCTCGTGTTACGACTGCGGCTACTGGTCACAAGTGTAGTGCAGTCTCCAAGCGACCCAGGGAATCTCCCACAAGAAATAAATCGCTGCTTCTGTGGGTACAGCAGTGGTGGGGGGGGGGGACGCCAACCGTACACCTCGGTTAGGGAGGAGACGTGACTCTTGTATGTGTGTATGTTGAACTTCTTTCGCACCGTACGTAGCCAACCGTGCTAGTCGGAGGTGCAGGGGAAGGACGGCAAAAACTAAAACGCAACAAGCAGTTCTAAAAAAAAATTAGTTTTCACTGCATACGATTAAGAAGTGCATAGCTCCGGTGGCTTTCTAAGATCGGGAGGGAGGAACGTTCCAGACGGCCGCAGAAGCGGTACCATTTGCCAAATGTCCGAGAACCTTGCATCACGACGAGGGACAAGACGTGACGCGCCTCCGCTTGCGAGGGAATGAATCGCGAACGTCTGGCAACAGACCCTTCTGTGGTCATATCCGAGAGACTCTACATATATCCGAGTGGGAAGTCCTTTGAGATTCAATACCAATACGTCACTTGTTACGGCTCAGAGGGAACGTCATCACCACTGCCACGCGCCTATCCGTTGTATTATTTTCAAACGACGATTGCGTAACGCGACGTGGCTGTTGTAAAAAGGTAGAGTGGATAAGGCAATGCTCGGAAGCAAAAAGCAAAGGGGCCGTCCATAAATGACGTCACGCGATTTTGGACGATTTTTGACCCCCCCCCCCTTCGTCACACGGCGTCACAAAAAGTCAGACCCCCCCCCCCTCAAATATGACGTCACAAAGCTCTGCCCCCCCCAAAAAAAAAACTAAACATGCTTCAAATCGCTTAAAACTATTGTCATTGTAGTGCGTATTTAATGTGGCGCTGCACTCTGATGTTGTAGGAGAAAACATTTATTGTCGATATTTATTTAAAGTTGCGAATTTTTACGTGACGTCACATTTCTCCTCCCCCCCCCCCCCCCTCGTCACACATCGTCACAAATGTCTGACCCCCCCCCCCCTCCCAGGTGCGTGACGTCATTTATGGGCGGCCCCAAAGAGAGTTCAGGCGATTTTTTTTTTAGTCGAGGATCAAGTCATGTTTTATTCTCCCTCCCCCCCCCCCCACAAAAAATATAATATTTAAAACGATCGTGCTCGTGCGCGAGACCAGTCGCAAGACGAGCACTACCACCGATGCCTCGGGCATCTGCTTTTCCCCCCAACACAAACCCCGATAAGTTTGCCGATCTGTTCAATCTGCCTGCCCTCGTGCTCTGTGGCAATACCGCTGTCCATGCTACTGCCCGGGGACGGGTGGGGGTGGGGGGGGTATTTGCTGGGGTGGGTGGTGGGGGGCTGGAGCCGGTGCATGAGGGCTGGCGTCAGCTGCTTGTGCCGGTGATGAAGAGGGTCAGGTAGACGTCCGATGGATCGTGATCGTGCCGGGAAGACATCGTGCCATGGAGAGGGGGGGGGGGGCTCTATCAACGAGAGCGTCACGGCTAGTTGTGGAGCTCCTGTCAAAGCTGGTGAAGATAATGATGATGTACTGCCAGGCGACGTCCTGTCAGAAAACTGTCGTTGCCATGGTGATGGTTCTCCTCCTCCCTCTCCTCCTCCTCCTCTCCCTCCACCTCCCTCGTCTCCTACCAAGCCAACTCGCCCCACGTACAGTGCTGCATTAGAAGCCCGTGGCGACGCATGCGATGCGATTTCAATGCACGTGTTGTTGTTGTTGTTCTTGGTGTTGTTTGCGCTTTCATGAGGTGAAGGTCTTCCGTTTACCTTTTGACGACGTCTCCCAGCCAAGCTTGAACACGTTGTCACGGTTAGGGCTGGCGAGATGTTAACTACCTCGCCTGGTATACAGGAGGTCGTGAGTTCGACACTAAGCATGGACGCCTGTACTGAATATTCGGATATTCGGAGTTTGCGTGTCTCTCTCTCCCAAGAGTCGCGTGGATTTCCCCACGGGTCCTTTGGTTTTCCCCTCCGCATTTAGAATCGACAACGTGACGTTCGCAGCATTTTTGACTGCTATAAATTTCCACGCGATAAGCCACTTTGTTGAGCTATCATTTGTGGCCAGGTCGCTTCTGAAAAAATAGAAACTATACAGCTTTAGTGGGCTTTACCTGGTAAACAGAAAAATAGTTTTTTTTAACAGTTAATACATTTACCTCTGGTCTGTCTGCCTGCTCGCACGGTAGCTGTCATCGAGACGATCCGACGATGTACGTGGATTTTTTTTGTTGCGTGACGTTCTGCTGCTATCGGTGACTTGTCCTGAACACAGCTGAACCCCCAGAGGTGTCGTCGCTGCTTACAGGCGCTCTCGACGCTTCCCGTCGCGCCTGCGTCGCTAATTAAATGTTTCCGGGAGGACAGACGGCACGTCGAAAAGCGTTACAGAATCCAATGGGGGTGTGCACGGGTTTACTTCCTGGCATCATACGCACGCACAGTGAAGTTTGTTGTCTTTCATTTTGCTGAATCACAACAGCAACTTTCGCCCGACAGCACAAAATTTGGCTTTTATAGATGAATCTTGGGACAGATTTTAAATAAAAATGGACGAAAAATCTGCAAAATTCGTCAAAAAACGCAATGTACGGTACTATCAAACGTTTCGGGTAATGGCCCTTCTTCGCAGAGGCCAGAGAGGTAGAGTGACATTGGATGGGTTGACACTGACGCTGTGCGTGGGAGTTGAACGTGTTGTGTTTGCGCGTTACATCGTCGCTGAGTTATTGAAGCTCGGGGAATTCCAGCAAACGCTACAGCGTCTCGTCACTCATACTCTCGCCGACGACGCCGTTGATGAATTTCTCTCACTTGCGGCACGTTCCCGTGCTCTGCCGAATGCCGTAAAGGAATCCGATGAGCCACGAAGCTCTATTTTCAAATGGATGTCCAATAACCAGGACGGCCGCCTGGATTCGAACCGTGAATCTCTGCAAACAGAGCGGCGAACGCTCGACGACTCTGCGAGGACGCCGTCACCACACCAACGTAGACCGCACAATGCGGATACACACACGAGGACAAAGGTCACCCGTATAGCCTCTGCAGCCTGTTGGGGGCAAGTGCTGTTAGCGAGTAGGTCGGAACGGCACACGAGGGGATGATGTGGCCAGCGCCACCTCCTCGCCCGCCGCCTTTGTAACCATGTACTAATTTGAGGCTGAGTCGACCTAGGAGAGGCCCAGGACCGATTCAGATAATCGTGGCTGGGTGTTGGCCATGAGCGGGAATCGAACCCGGGGGGTTTGTAGCGCAGCGCGCTCACCGCTCCGCGACACCATTCCCATACACAGTGCTTGGTCTCATTCATTACTTGGTCTCATTCATTACTTGGTCTCATTCATTACTTGCGGTTGTGCGTCATTAGCCAGCGTGATCCAAGCGTTTAATGCTCTTGGCGTAGATATATACGAAGAACACGGTATACTGTATTGTTATAATCCTTGCAGCCGCGTTGCTGTAAAAGATGTCTACTCGCTTAATTTTTGGATCCCTGGTATGAAATAATTACTTATTCCACTTTTAAAAGGAGGCTGCGACCAGCTCAATTTAGCGCAATAAATAAGGGAGTGTTCTTCACTCATT
Source organism: Lampetra planeri (assembly GCF_965212315.1). Lineage (NCBI taxonomy): Eukaryota > Metazoa > Chordata > Hyperoartia > Petromyzontiformes > Petromyzontidae > Lampetra > Lampetra planeri. Next base: position 4,225,572 of record NC_136111.1, read on the forward strand.
TTAAAAGGGGGGCACTGTCGCCGATAAGAAATTATCAGTGTGAGGGTCGCTACACATTTGAAACCATTGGGATTTGGCATCATGATGGGGATGCGTCAGGGGCCACATTCCAAAAATATAGTTCAAACTATATATATTTTTTAAACCAGGTAAGGGCAACCGAGCTATGTAGCTCTTTTGCAGAAGCGACCTGGCCACAAATGATAGCTCAACGAAGTGTCTCATCATCATGTGGACATTCATCACAGCCAAATACTCTCAACGCACGCTGATTCTAGATGTGGAGGCGAAAGCCGGAGGACCCGGAGACAAATCCACGCGACCACGGGGAGAGAGACACGCAAACTCCAAACCACGACCTCTTGTACACCAGACGAGGAAGTTAACATATCATACAGACCCATAGACCCACATAGACCCACAGAGACCCATTCACCCATACAGCATGCATCGGCAGGGTCGGGATCGAAACCACGACCTCCTGTATACTAGGCGAGGTAGTTAACATCTCGTACAGACCCATAGACCCACAGAGACCCAAAGGCCCATACACTCATACAGCATGCATTGTCAGGGTCGGGATCGAAACCACGACCTCATGTATACCAGGCGAAGGTAGTTAACATTTCGTACAGACCCATAGACCCACAGAGACTCATACACCCATACAGCATGCGTCGTCAGCGTCGGGATCGAAACCACGACCTCCTGTGTACCAGGCGAGGTAGTTCACATCTCCGAGCCACTGTGGTGCTCACCAGGGGACCCCAGTGGCCCACGGGCCTTGCAGTGAAGAACACTGAAATGTGCGGTGTGTTTTTAAGTGCTGAGACAACGATAGCTTCTGCGGGCCGTGATGGAACGGGTTGGTCCACTGGGCTAGCAGTCCAGGCATCGCTTGTTTCATTCAATTTATCGCCCGGCCGACGCGGCACATTGCAATGGGCAAGTCTCTTAAATCACCCCCCCCCCCGTTCGTCCCCCTCTCACCCCTGTCTCGTTTCTGCCCACCCATCTGTATGAAGGAAGACATAGCAGCAGCAGCAGCAGCAAAAACAACAACAACAACAACAAAAACTCAATACCACCCTGGCCTCCATAAAAAAAAAATAAAAAAAAATCGGCGACATACCGGGCAAATTCTCATTCTGCATAGCAGGTGAGTGAGCATGTGCTCCGAAACGTTCATATTCGCATTGTATTGTCATCGACGAACGTGTTCACGTTTGGTTCGCGTCGTTGTTCCTGTTTACGTGTGCGTGCGCACCACTGCCAACGTAGCAGCAGCATCATCACCAGGATAAAACAAATTGTTGAATTTTTAAAGGAACAATTTGATCGACCTTTGCAGGTTGCGTCCACCCCTTTCAACTGCGGGGCTGCACCTCGACCTTTAGCACGGTCGATCTACGTGCGGCGTGAACAAAGTTCAACATACACACAGACACACACACAACGTACAACAAAGACCCCCCCCCCCCCCATCTGGCACCATTGACCACGGAGACAAGTGCCGACATTAAAGCTTCGAGACGCGCGGTGGGGCTGGCGTGGCTGCAGCGCCGCGCCTAATTTATCTCCTCCATGCGTTGGATTGCCTCTGAACCTTATAAGGCTTCCCTAAATCCATAGAATACATAGATTGAATATCAAGACGGCCTTGTGCTGTCTTCATATTGAACCCTATAGATTACATTGATCTCAATTGTCGGAGCCCCCCACTGTAGGCGTCCCGTCCCGGTACAGTTTTAATGTCTACACGCTCGCTCCTGCAGGTAACCTATTTCAGGCTGAGTCTACCTAGAGGAGACCCGGGGGCAGGTTCAGATGCCAATTGCAACACAGTGACGTAAAAACAGACCGACAGTCAACACAATACACACACACTGACACGCGGTACAAATATCAGCCGCCAAAGCCTGTCCAGAGCGTTGCTTGCATTCAACCAAATATGATCAAATTGCGCTCTCCCAGAAGGCTGTGCGCGCTGATGGTGTGCGTAAGAAACACTTTTCATTTGTGTTCTGTACTTGGTTGAGCTATGATTTGTGGCCAGGTCGCTTTTCAGAAAAGAAAGGAAATCGCTCGGTGGGCTTTATCTAGTAAAATAAAAATAGATTGTTTTTATGATTTGCTTAGCTTTAATATACTTTACATTCCTATCGTGTTTGTTGTACTGTTTGTTGTTGTAACCTTCTGACCCCCCCCCCCGCCCCGAATGGACATCTGTGAAATTGAAGTTTATAGCTAATCGGATTCCACCATTATAAATAAATATTCAGATTCTAAAAAACAACAAACCCAAGGGCACACTCGGCCTCTGTGCATCGTACTTTTCGGACGATGCACGGGAGGAGGAGAAAGAGTAGGAGGATGAGGAGGAGGATGAGGAAGAGGAAGAGGAGGATGAGGAGGAGGAAGAGGATGAGAAGGAGGAGGACGAGGAGTAGGAGAAGGAGGAAGAAGGAGGATGAGGAGGAAGAGGAAGAGTAGGAGGAGCCCGCGTGCCGTTAAACGCAGGCGGCGTTGTTTGTCCGTCATCGTTAAGGGGATGGGGTGGGGGGCAGCCACTTGTGAGTCCGGGAGAATGCGCGCCGCGAAGGGCGCCTGTCGCCGTGCATTGCGATGCCGCGCGTGGCCTGGGGGCGGTAGCGAATGGGCGAGTCGGGGAGGCGGTGGTGGTGGGGGAGGGAAGAGAGAGGTGGTGGATGGGGGGGGGATTCTCAGCCCCCCTCGTTAGCCGAGTGACTTTGGGACGTGAGGCTCACGCGCCTCGCGCCGCCGCTGTCGGCTTTGGCAGGTATCCCACGTGCGTCGCGCGATGTGATCACAGAACAACATCGTGGAGAACCGAGAGAGCGCATGTCTATGTGTGTCTGTGTTTGCGCAGCGGTGTATGTGTGTGTGTGCAGTGGGGAGCGGTAGTGTAGCGGTTAGCGCGCTACATACGAACCCGGCGACACGAATTAGATTCCTGCTCACAGCCACCAACACTAGTGATGATAATCTGAACCGGTCCTGTGGCCTCCCCTATATCGACTCAGCCTCAAATGAGTACCTGGTGGTGGGACTATTGCCCTTATACAGGTTGTACGACTGTTTCGTAAGGCTAATTAGGATATCCCAAAATAATTGGTTAGGCTAATTGGGATAGCCCAAGATAATTGGTAAGGCTAATTGGGATAGCCCAAGATAATTGGTAAGGCTAATTAGGATATCCCAAAATAATTGGTAAGGCTAATTGGGATAGCCCAAGATAATTGGTAAGGCTAATGGGGATATCCCAAAATAATTGGTAAGGCTAATTGGGATAGCCCAAGACAATTGCTAAGGCTAATTGGGATATCCCAAGATAATTGGTAAGGCTAATTGGGATATCCCAAGACAATTGCTAAGGCTAATTGGGATAGCCCAATATAATTGGTAAGGCTAATTGGGATATCCCAAAATAATTGGTTAGGCTAATTGGGATATCACAAAATAATTGGTTAGGCTAATTGGGATAGCCCAAGATAATTGGTAAGGCTAATTGGGATATCCCAAAATAATTGGTTAGGCTAATTGGGATAGCCCAAGATAATTGGTTAGGCTAATTGGGATATCCCAAAATAATTGGTTAGGCTAATTGAGATATCCCAAGATAATTGGTTAGGCTAATTGAGATATCCCAAGATAATTGGTTAGGCTAATTGGGATAGCCCAAAATAATTGGTAAGGCTTATTGGGATATCCCAAAATAATTGGTTAGGCTAATTGAGATATCCCAAGATAATTGGTTAGGCTAATTGGGATAGCCCAAGACAACTGCTAAGGCTAATTGGGATAGCCCAAGATAATTGGTAAGGCTAATTGAGATATCCCAAGATAATTGGTAAGGCTAATTGGGATATCCCAAGACAATTGGTAAGGCTAATTGGGATAGCCCAAGATATTCGAGGCCAGGTAAAGCTAGGGGTGGCGGGAGAGAAGAGGCTCTGGGGATTTGCCTTTGCCAACCCTTTGACGGTCATTCATATTGATGCTACAATCCATCTTGAAACAAGATGCTTATCTTGGCTATAAATAGTGTTTCATTTATATAATTTATCATGGCAGAGTGTAGTGCCCTGGCCCAATAAATATTTAACACGTGGCCCCGTCGATTGTATGTTTTAGAGGAATGGGATTTTATATATTCCTTGCATTTTTTTCATCACTGCGAATTTATTATTATTTCACATTCAAAAAGCAGATAATCTGATTTATTATCGTTACGGTTGCCAAGATAATGAGCTTCCTGCCCTCCGTAGTGAAGGTGCCGATACGTTGGGGCTCTCTGAGCAGAAATCTTTTAGTCGCCACCCACCCCACTAAGCCCCCGACCCCCCCCCCCCCCCCAGTTTACTAGGCGACAGAAGAGGCGTAGAGACAAGAGCTATCGATGCAGTGACATAAGAATAAGATGTCGTGAGATGAGAGAAGACAGGGATGCAAGCAAAACAGAGAAGACGGATGCATTGTCTCGCAATGTTAATGAGTTTAGCTACGCTCATTAGGATTTGTACATGATGATGAATCCCATGTCCCTTGAGCTACTTGGGTGCCCGAGGCTTTTACTTGATGTGCTTCCTAACAGCGCCGCCGTCTCATCCGACCGCGAGGCGTGTGAGTGTTAAGCCCCCTGTGTGGGCGAGTCTTTTCAAGGCGTTTATATTTTTTTCTACACATTATCATCATCATCATCATCAGCAGCAGGAGCATCATCATCAGTCCCTTAACGGTGGAGGTCATGGGGCACCAGGGAGCGCTTGGCAATCGACTCTCTCCACCTCTCGCGGTCATTTGAGATCTGCGCAACATGTGTTGCTCATCTCCCTGTTTCCAGTTTTCCTGTCCAACACGCACAAGCGCTCGATAAGATGCCTCCCAATTCACTTGTATTAATCAAGGGGAAACATTGCACCATATGGTTAGGTTCCAAACTAATCTAAATTAATAGTGGTTCCTGTAATTAAACTTAAATATCCACGATCAATATTAAACGCGCACTTTTTCCGCAGTCAATGTTACGATTCGTTATTAATTCTTTTGGGTTAGGCCACCACGTAACGATCCGGCTGACTCTGTGCCATGAAAACCCTCGACCACCCGACACAGCCAAGATAAATTAAATTGCGTTAAAGCACACGTTGTTATTGTTTCAGCTCATTCACCGGTAAGGTGACAAATAATTCTCACGATCCTGACCCTGAAAGTGGCCCCCTCTGAAAATGATTTCAGAACCCCGGCATATTTGGAGTTTGCGTGTCTCTCTCCCCGTGGTTGCGTGGATTTTTCTTCGGGTCCTCCGGGTTTTCCCCTCCACATTCAGAATCAACAAACACGCGTGTATAGGATTTGGCTGCTATAAACGTCCACGTGATAAGCCACTTCCGTCGTTGAGCTATCATTTGTGATCGCCAGGTGGCTTCTGAAAAAGAGCTACGTAGCTCAGTGGGCCCTACCTGGTCAAATAAAATAGTAAATAGTTCCTCGATTCCACCTCTTGGCGCGGCAGCCGAAACAGAGAGCAGTTTATTTTTTGTAATCTCACGTCCGCGCCTCTGTCCACCCAAATAGGCACGCCGATTGGCCGATAGTGTGTGGTGGGATAAAGTGTAGGTACTGCCACCGCTTCCGAGACGTTCAACCACACAGCGTGAAAGAGTGGAGCAAATATTATCTAGAGGGGCGCGGTGGGGGGGGTGGGGGGGGATTTCTCCAGGGCTCCCTCCAGTGAAGGACCCCTTCTGTCAAGCAGTGGCGTGAGCAGGCAATTGCAGGGCTGCGCCTTTATAACTGCCAGGCTCAAGGTCGCCAGCATTGGTGACCTTGAGATGTCTTCTTTGCCGTAGAAACAGCAGATCTCATGAAACTATATCCTGATGAAGGGCACTGCAATGTTTCCCAAAGTCTGAACGCGAATCTAAATAGATGGTATCCAAGGGACTGCATAACAGGTTGAGCTACGTTACGCATGTTTATTTTTCTATTTTGAGAGATAACGAATCCCCTTGTTTCCCCACCTGGTTCAAGGACTGTTACACTTTCTTGCAAATCATTTGCATGCTCAATATTCGCACGTTTAAACAAATCATCTGACGGCTGCTGCTGCTGCTGCGTTGGTGGTGATTGTACGAAATAACAACAACAACTCAACAACCACAACACGTTCGTCAATAACAACACTGTGGCCTTCAAAGAAAAACATACATACAATAGGCGACGTTTCGGGTAATAACCCTTCTGATGAAAAAACAAGAATAGGTCTTTACCCTTCCTGGCAAAAAAACAGGTGGTGTTAAGATGTTCAAACACCAAACAGAAACCTTTTACGGGGAATCAAATCTGCATCCACCACACGCAGTACTTGTGATGAGCATGCAAACAACAACATGCTCTGATAACAAACGCATTGTCTTTGAAACGAATTGGCCGGCACCAGAGACGGCCTTCTTTAGGGCCTGGTCTCACCACCAGTGGCAGACCAGAGAACAACGCCACAAGGCGAACAGCACAAGGGCAATGCACCATCAGGGCATTGATAGCTCGGGGTGAGCAGATACTAAATGGGCCAGTATCAAAGTATGACAAAAACTAGAATAGGGTTTACCCTTTCTCGCAATAAGAAGCCCCCATTTAATAACCTTTCTTAATAGCACATAATCGAAGGAAACCCATTACTCAAAACGTCGCCTCTAACACGTATTCTTTCCAGGTCACGCAGTGGTATTGACGAATGTGTTGATTTTGTGGTTGTCGTCGCATAATCGCGTCCACCGCAGCCTCCGGTCCTTCGCAATCAGCGCTTGGGGACACAAACAACACTCTGACCATCGCCTCCTGTCTCTCGCAAAATCCCCCGCTCGTTGCACGCTTGACACCCGACCTCAGAGGACCGCCCTCACCATCTCATCATCATCATCATCGTCGTCGTCGTCACAGTCGTCAGCACCGCCGCCATCTGGCTTACTGGCACACGAGAGTGCTCACCGCTTTCTTGAGGTCACATCAGGTTCAATCTGTACCCGCAGCCACTTTAGATTTAGATTCACCCTTTGCTGCCCAGCTCACGGCATGTCCCGAGGCAGGTGAGCGCTCAGCGGATGGGCAGCCACAAACAAAGGTGTTATAGACTGCGGGCTTGTGGGCAGCACAGGGCAAGTGTGCAAAGGGCAAGTGTGCAAAATGCATAGTTGTACTGCACTATCTGTGCTGCTACATCTATGCTCTGCACCTTCACCAATGCGCACTGACCGGCGTGGCGAAGTATGGTCAAGTAACCGCGACGATGCACGTGGCTTGGGACGGCCTTCATCCAGCAGCGGATTGACAAAGGGCTGTACGTGTGCATGCATGCTTCCTACACATCCTACAAGGACCAGTCTTACTATGATGACCTCCCCATGCCCTCCCTACCCACCCTGACAATGACCTCCCCATGCCCTCCCTACCTACCCTGACGATGACCTCCCCATGCCCTCCCTACCAACGCTGACGATGACCTCTCAATGCCCCGTCAGCCCAGACCTCCTCGTCCTCTTCCTCTGCCCACCACCCGTGAAGCGGTCAAGCGGCCGTCTCGACCTCGCCGCCCCTAGGAGGGAGCTTCGATCCGTCTCGCCGTGCCCCGGACGGTGACCCCCCCCCCCCCCCACGTGCACAGCGATCCGTTTCAGTGGAGCGGGAAATCCATTCCGTCCCATCGAGCGGTGGCGCGGTTCTGTCACGCACGTGTGGGTGAGTGAGTGTGTGTCTGTGTGTGCGTGGTTGTGTGTGGGTGCATATGTACTGATGTTGAACGTCTTTCACGCCGTACGTAGCCAAACGTGCTAAATCGGAGGTACGGGAGAAAGACAACAAACTAAACATGCAAAAAGCAGTTATAAAGAAAGTTGTTTTCAATTCATATTTAAAAGTCCATAGCCCCAGTGGCTAGCTGACCCGTTAGTTGGCTAGCCACCTGGCTGATGGGTTGGCTGGCTGGTTGGCTGACTGGTTGCCAGATTGCTGGCTGGCTAACCAGGTGGCTGGCTAACCAGGTGGCTGGCTGACTGGCCGGCTGGCTAACCGGGTGGCTGGCTAACCCAGTGGCTGGCTGACTGGTGGCTGAATAGCTGGCTGGCGAGGCGTCAAGCTGGCCTGATGGGTAGATACAGGTACGTCGCTGGCTGTGTGACTGGATGGTAATTCGAGTTGGTTACTAGCTAAGTAGATATATGGCTGGGTGTGAGTGGCTAATTGGGTTGGCAAGCAATTGGCTGGATAGGTAGGTGACTGGCTGGGTGGGTGGACAATCTACTGGGTGGGTAACTAGCTGGGTGGGTAGGCAGCTGGTTGCGTGGGAGACTGTCTCACGGTCTGGACAGATGTCTCTCTTTTCCTGGATTGGTGACTGGCTGACTGTGGCAGGATGAGCTTTAGCATATAAAAGGGGGCTTACGGCGATCCAAATGGCGCCTCGTGGTACGCACGCTGAAGCAGAAACAGTGGGCACGCATCGACGACGCTGTCCAATTAATTGCAGCGGGGGGGGGGGGGGGCACGATTTTGTGCAAGCGCCACGGGGTTTAGCGCAGACCGTGGGGCTATTGTTACACGGGGTGATGACTGCGCATTCTCGGCGGGGGTCAATCGTTCTCTTAGAATGTTCTCCGCTGATAATTATCCCGTAGCCCATGCAAGCCCATGCCCATTCACCGACCCATTGCGTTTGACACGGCGGCTTTTGCGACCCAATATTATCCATACATTTATATTTACATGATCTCACCCCAAAAAAAAACAACCTTTATTATACACATTCACATACCCGTTCACGTATCGATTCACATACCCATTCACAAATCCATTAACGTACCCATTCACATACACATTCAGATAGCCATTCGCATACCTATTGATGCCTTATACCATGTAAATTCACAACTGATAACAACCCTTACCCCACGAGTTTCAACAAACACGTAAAATCGTGTAAAAAAACAGCCACCCAGCCTTTGATAAATTATGCAAATAACCATCAGCGCTTCCTGAAGGAGTGCATTGTAATCGTCTCATCTTAGGCCACCGTCAAATGTGAGCAACTGACAGCAGCAGCAGCGGCAGCGGCGGTGCTGCAGAGACAGACTGTGGACTGCTTTCATCCTAATTAGGACTCAGCAGTCCAGGCAAGTCACCAATGCTCGTATCCCACCCCAACCCAGACTAACCCATGCCCCACACCGGTGACACAAATAAATCCACTTTGACACAAACCACCGTCGCATCCAAACCTCCCTTCACCGACCCACACATACCGACATACGCCCGCCCGTATATCCTTAACATACCGTTGGGGTAAGTGCTGTTAGCGAGCACCGATGAAGGCTGGTACAGTCAACGAGGTGGTGGGTGGCCAGGCCCACGCCCGACCGCCTTTTGTCGCCCCAGTGGCGATGTTTACACACCGCGACAGGTACTCATTTGACCTAGGGGAGGCCCGGGACCGGTTCTTAATGGTTACAATTACCGCCGCCCACGGGATAGCCACAGCGCTGAAGCGCGGCCAAAGAGGGCCCTTGAGGGGCGTCTGACGGCACGCACCGGGACCTCTGGATGCAGAAATTCCCACCGCAACGAAAACCACACGGACCTCGGATATAGAGATACGATGAAGCAGTGGATGAGCAGCACCGTGAAGTATGATCAAACAACCCCCCCCCCCACCTCCCATCATTTGACATGGCGCGGGGGAGGCCTTCACCCAGCAGCACGTTGACTAAAGGGCTGTACGTTGTTCAGATGGTACGATTGTTATTATTATTGAGTTGTTACTCTTTTATGGCAAAGAGCAGTATCGCCATACCAACCACTGTTGGATTTTCACAAAGTGATACTCGATTTAACAACCAGTTAAGGATGATTGTGTTCAGTCAACCAGATGGAGTCAAAGGTGGCGGGTTGGTGCGGCTATTGCTGCTAAAATAAAGTAATCATCTGAAATACCTGCCGTTGGCTGATCCAGCCCATCATCCTCTCGTCCTGCGGACATACTCGTCTCCACCATAGAAATGTGGAATTTTCCACTACTGTCTCAATGCTCCTCTGAATATGGAGAGACGTTGGAGTCTGGCTTCGATGAAAGCAGGTGAGATCCTTTCTGTTTACAAAGAGTTAAGTGACAATCATCATCGCTAATACTCTGCAATACCCTTCATTTCATTAGCTGAAGGGCTATTGATATTCATTACGGCTTTAGAAAGAGATTAATCTCTGTGTCATTCATTTAATCAGCAAGGAGCAAACCCTGCAAGATGAATTGCGAGCAAAACACTCCGGATCGCGAGGTCACCACGGATTACGTCGCTCATGTCGCCACGTGGCTATCACTTCCTTCCTTCTGCCAAGCGGGCTCTCAACTCTCACCTGTGGAAGTGGTCGGAGGGGTTGGTGGTCGCGCTGTCGAGGCGCTGCTTGAGGGAGGCGAGCATGTCAGGGTCCTGCAGCACCTCCTGGGACACCACCAGGGGCTGACCTGCTGCAACGACAAACACCACGAGGATGAAGATCCCCCCTCCACCCCCTCCACCCCCCTCCCAGCGCTAGCCTACGCAGAGTATTGGGGCGAGCGCTCTGAGCGAGCGGCCTATGAATTCCGGCGCGTCGCACGAGGTAGGGTGGAGGCGAGCAGTGGCTGCACGCTGCGCCAGGTACTCATTTACGGCTGAGTCAGCCTAGGGGAGGCTCATGCCACTCGTGCCAGCCGTGACCGGGAAAGTAACTCGGGTCGTAGGGCAGTGCGATAACCACAGCGTACCGCCCCTACAAAGAAGCACACACAGTATAGACTGCAGAGGAAAGTTCTGTGAAACCTCTATAACACTGCACCAAACAAAATGACAAACACACGGCACGCTCAGTCACACGTGCACATGTACGCACACTTCCAGATGCACGCTCGTGTGCCGACGCGTCACGAAGCGCCAACGGTGGTGACGGTGCCTCAAGGTCGCCAGTGCCGGGAGGCTGTGGCCTTACCTTTCTTGTCTCCGTGGCCTTCATCCTCTTCCTCGTCCACCTCCTCATAGTCACCATCGTCAAAGCAGTCTCCTCCATCCTCGCCTTTCCTGCAACGTGCGCACGTGAGCGGTCGCTATCACGAGCGCACGAGGCTCCGAGCGTCGATGATGGTGGTGGTGGTGATGGTGGTGGTGATGATGGTGGTGGTGGTGGTGATGGTGGTGGTGGTGATGGTGGTGGTGATGGTGGTGGTGGTGATGGTGGTGGTGGTGGTGATGATGGTGGTGGTGATGATGGTGGTGGTGGTGGTGATGGTGGTGGTGGTGATGGTGGTGGTGGTGATGATGGTGGTGGTGATGATGGTGGTGGTGGTGATGATGGTGGTGGTGGTGATGGTGGTGGTGGTGGTGATGATGGTGGTGGTGGTGATGGTGGTGGTGATGATGATGGTGGTGGTGATGGTGGTGATGGTGGTGGTGATGGTGGTGGTGGTGATGGTGGTGGTGGTGATGATGGTGGTGGTGATGATGGTGGTGGTGGTGGTGATGGTGGTGATGGTGGTGGTGGTGGTGATGGTGGTGGTGGTGGTGATGATGGTGGTGGTGATGATGGTGGTGGTGGTGATGATGGTGGTGATGGTGGTGGTGGTGGTGGTGGTGATGATGGTGGTGGTGGTGGTGATGATGGTGGTGGTGGTGATGATGGTGGTGGTGATGATGATGGTGGTGGTGGTGATGGTGGTGATGGTGGTGGTGATGGTGGTGGTGATGGTGGTGGTGGTGATGATGGTGGTGATGGTGGTGGTGGTGGTGATGGTGGTGGTGGTGATGATGATGATGGTGGTGGTGGTGGTGATGGTGGTGGTGGTGATGGTGGTGGTGGTGATGATGATGATGGTGGTGGTGATGGTGGTGGTGGTGATGATGGTGGTGGTGGTGGTGATGGTGGTTACGGCAGTCAAGGGATGGAACACTACCAATAGAATACCCACCGACGAGATGGAGCAATTAAATCATCCATCAATCGGTCTTCATTTTACGTGGCAATAATCACCCTCAATGACGTAGTCATCGGTGCCCATTACGGCAGAGAAGGATCAGTACGTATGTAGAATATGTATGTATGGGTGTTGAACTTCTTTAGCACTGTAAGTAGCCAACTGTGCTAATCGGAGGTGCGGGGGAAGGACAACAATCTATATACAAAAAGCAGTTATAGAGAAATACGTTTTCAATTTTGACGAATTAAAAGTGCATAGCTCCAGCAATAGCCTTCCGAATATCGGAAGGAAGAGCGTTCCAGACGGCCGCGGAAGCGCATTCGAAAGCGCCGGGCGATGCGGTTGACCCGTCTTTTGTTTGATGGCTCGCCATAGAGCAACAAGAATGAAACGATAAATCCGTCGCGCTAACACCGACTGAACGAAGAAAATCACAAGGGCGCGGAAAACAAAATCAAGATCGTGGACAGGCACCGCGTGGACTGGTCACACTGCAGAACCGCGAGAGATGTGCACGGCTTGGAGAGGCTTTCGTCGAGCGGTGGATAGATGGTGGCTGATGATGATTATGAATCCTTGGGAATGATACAGTGCCACGTGTTCAGTTGGGTGCCCCTCGAGGAATTGGAACCTTGCCGATCACACGGAAACTGCTGCTGCTTGCTTGTTAAAGGTCCTTAGATCAGAGAGACTCGTTCACGGTATCTCCTTTGAGATGTTGCCAACGTATCTTGATTTAACTTATTTCCAATTATTTCAATTACACGTGTTAGATTTGATTAGGAACTTCTCTTGCGCCACCTACATTCGGCTCATTACCATTCACGTTTTGCTGCAAAATTTCTCCAAAGCCTTAATAAGGGCGAGGTTTTGTCAAACATATTTTGAGTTGAACGCATTGCTCCAACAAAGCTGGTGGTAGAGACTCGTATGCAGTTCATGATGAAGAATGACAGCCGACATACTATATTATAGAACGATGATCATATGAATGGTGATTATAATTATGATGATGCAACACAGGTTATACGTTCGTCCTTAAAATGACGATGCTGATGAAGAAATATACCATTTTTAGATTACTGCAGAGTGACGATTATGGTGATGATGATAATGACACACAAACACAAAACAAAGACATCCCGGATAGCCTTAACAGATTTTGGGGGACAAGTGCTGTTAGCGAGCACACGAAGGGGTGGGTGGCCAGAACCACGGCCGCCCGCCTTTGTCTCCCTCGTGGCGATGTTTGCACACCGCACCACCAGGTACTCATTTGAGGCTGAGTCAACCTAGGGGAGGCCCCAGGACTAGTTAATATAATCATCCCCTATGTTGGTGGCCTTGAGTGGGAATCGAACTCGGGTGGCCGGGTTAATAGCGCAGCACGCTAACCGCGGCACTACCGCTCCAACAACAACCGCCACCCGCCACTAAGTGGCGGTGACATCACTACGGCGCTTGTGCCAGGCTATGTGCACTTTAAGGCCACACGAAGTGTCGACCACCCGCTGCCTGCAGGAGGTCACGGGACAGACTCAGGTGCCATGGGTTGACTGACTGAGATGACTAGCCGATGCACCACTTGTGCCCCCTACTATGCCCCACGTGACACACATACACACAGACACGAGCGCGCGCACACACACACCAAAGTAATGGAATGCACTCGCGCGAGCAGCTGATGTCACCCGGTACTCACACGCTGACGTCTGCCATTCTCTGCGCGGTGTTTCCTGCAAAACAGAAGCGCACGTCATTCCACGCGAGTCACGCCATCCGGTGACAACATCTTTGCAGGAAAGCGTTCGGGGAGCGGGCTCGCTGGAACACGACCCCGACGCCTGCTGTATATTTGGAGTTTGCGTGTCTCACCTCTCTCTCTCTCTCCCCGTGGTAGCGTGGATTTTTCTCCGGGTGCTCTGGTTTCCCCCCCCCCTCCACATTTAGAATCGACACGCGTTCAGAGCGGCGTTCTTCACTAATTTTCAGGATAGTGGCCACTTTCGCCGAGAAGTCATCATCAGTGTTGAGGGCCGCCACACATTTGAAACCATTGGGGTTTGACAGCACGACGGGTTTATTTTTCTCTCCACGTGTTCTGTTTATTGTCGTGGGCCGCACGTCATGGTCACAATGAAGAACACTGGTTTAGAATATTTGGCTGCTATAATATGTCCACGTGATAAGCCACTTCGTTGAGCTATCGTGTCCTGCCTGGTATCTTCTGAAAAAGAGCTAAATGACTCAAGCGGGCCCTTAGCTGGTAAAAAAACAAATATGTGTTTTTGTTTGAGGACGTTTAAAAGCTTTACCAACGATAGCCCAACTGCGGGGAGACGATGGCGCATGCGTGTTTGTCGAGTGTTGTAAAGCACGTGAACACAATTGCAAATTAGACGACCTTACGCGATTGGTGGGAGCCTACGGGCGCCCACCAATCGGCTAACATAACAGTCAACACCCTACCTGCTTGATTACGTTCTTCCAAAGATTGCTAAATTTTAGAGAGAGAGAGACAAAACACAGACACATAGACAGACACATAAGCAGAGAGAGAGATAACACAGAGACACAGAGAGAGACACAAACATAGGGACACAGAGAAACAACGTCTCTGTGTCGAGGCCTTAAATAGAGAAAGACCCAAAGAGCAATTCCTGCAGTCACGAAAGCTCCAAATCACTCTTGGATCAACTTTTAAAATGTTGCCCCCACACCTGGGGGACGGGGGTGGGGGTCAACTTTCTTTAACCTTTAGATTCAGGCCTTCTGAAAGGCACTTATAATTTAGTTGACGGACAAGTGAACAAACGGAACGCCGGGCTTTTACAATTTATATAAATATATTGCACAGATGGACAGAACGTTAACCAACGCGACTACAGCGCAGAATAATAAGTCACATCGTTAGATCCACCACCAAGGGGGGGGGGGGGGGGTTGGTGGCAAACCGAGCACAAAGCCACTTTGGTGATCTCCCATAACTCAGAGGCCTGAACACGCCGTTAGCAGCGGCCTCTGAAAGGGGTCCTCGCTCCCACGAAGCGTATCGGGGAGGAAAACATCGATAACGCGGTGGGGGAGCGATCAAGCACGCACGGGCACTCTGCCGATTCCGCGTGTACGATAGTGGCGGTGACTCTGGGGTCGTGCGGCCCAGACAACGATGAATTTCCCCCAGCGGTGATGGATAGCCGACTTTAGTATATTATTTAATTGGAGATTTGAAGCTTTCGTGACCGCAAGGATTCATATTCTTGGGTTGTTTCGGTAAAGTCACGTAGGTAAAAAATTTTAATTAATAAAAGTAAAATAAAAATAAAATAGTAAAATAAAATAAAATACTACAATATAATTAAATAATTTGATAATATGCTATAATTAAATAATTGTATTTTTTACCTACGTGACTTTACCGAAAAAACCAAAGCATATTTAATTGGGCTTTTGTGTGTACGTGATGGTTTAAGCATTCTTATACTGTATGTATATGCATTTACGCACACTTCGTCGGGGTTGTCCATCGTATCCGATGATGACCCTCCCTCCGCCTCTATTTGTGGGGCTTTGTGCGTGACTGTTAAGTCCGATCCTCGACCCACAGCGTTTGCTACAGACAGAGCAGGTGTCGTCGCTGATTGGAGGTGTCGGTATAGTTCTGGCTTCACGTCTCTTAAGACGCTTCCTTTTGCGTATGCATTTACACACACACACATTTACACACACACACATTTACACACACACATCTACACACACGCACGCACTCATTCCAACACAGATGCAGTGGCTCAACAGACTCAAGAGACAAAGATCCCCCATGTAGTACAAAAGGCTGTTGGGGCAAGTGCTGGTAGCGAGCACATATGAAGGCCTGAAAGGCACACACGAGGAGGCGATTAGCCAGCGCAACCCGCGGCCCAGGGTGATGTTTTACACAAAGCACCACCTTGGGGAAGCCGAGGACCGATTCAGATCATCGTCACTTGTGATGGCCTCACATAAAGACATGATACAAACACAGACACAATGCGCTGTCTATTTTCATCGCCGCTTGAGAAGACGACCAACATGAATAAAAACATGCGTGCAGGTCTCACAACGCTGCTGCCCAAGACAATTTTAAAAAACATCATCATCGTCATCATCGACAACCAATATCTACCCACTGCCGGATAAAGCCCCCCCCCCGCACTCCTGAACTTCTTTTGTACCGTACGTAGCCAACCTTGCAAATAGAAGGTGCGGGAGAAGGACCACGAACTAAACATCAAAAGCAGCTCTCAGGCAATTCGTTTTCAATCGGGATCATTTAAAAGTGCATCATAGCTCGCAGTGGCTACCCAATATCGGAAGGAAGAGCGTTCCAGACGGCCGCAGAAGCGCCATCTAAGAGTGCGCAATGCAGTGGCCGCAGTTTTTCGATGGTTAGCCAAATGCCGCCGCTGCGAGGGTGACCGGAGTTCGCGTGGTGGTTGATGCTCCTTAACGAGATCAGCGAGGTAAATTGTAAGAGGTTAAATTTCGATTTAAAGCTTTCGTGACTGCAGGGATTCATCTTCTTGGTTCTTTCGGTAAAGTCACGTAGAAGGGAAATAATACAATAATAAAAATGAAACATAATACTTTATTATTTCCCTTCTACGTGACTTTACCGAAAAAAACAAGAAGAAAAAAGAAAGTTGTAAGAGGTTGTGTATGTTTTATTATTAAAATGTTCACCCACCCGCCTCCGCCTCCTCTATCTAGCAGAAGCCATTTCATTTGAGCTGAACATGCTGCTCGCTCGCAATGTGTCAGGCTGGCTACAAACTACATTAAAGATACATACAAAATAGCCGTGCTACGATTCACTACTTTGCAAATGCAAATGGATAATTCTTGAAGACATTATTTATCGAAAACGATAGGACTCCAGGTAATGCTTTAAGATGCAACTTAAAGTATCTCAAAATTGTTCAATCGTGGAATATCACTCTCCATCATCAATTACTCATAGGCATAAATATCTGTTGATGTAGGGTGATGCCCTGTATGTGTGGCTCTCTTGTGGACTGGATCGTTCTATTGTACAGCACTTCTATGCTCCAACTTCGATGGTCCCAGCTGTCTTCCAAACCACACTAACCAGCATGCTCAAGTGTGGTCAAACAACCCCCGTGATCCACGCGACATAGGGAGGTCCTCATTCAGCAGTGGATTGCCAAATATGACAGGACAACGTGTGCATATACATTTCCCATGGAGGGACTGACCTCTGCCACAGTAATGTGGACTGCCCATCACCGACCCAGGTGCCACCAATGGAGATGTCCGTTTGTCGATGCGTTTTCAGGCCTTCCACCGTCACGAGTTCCGACAATTCGCCCCACGTGCTCGGGGCGCTCTCGTCGGGACATTTGCTGCAGGGACATTCGGTTTGACATTTTTTCCCCTTGACTCTTTTTTAAATCCTTTATATTAAGTTCACTTGCTTGCTTGCTTGCGCGCTTACGACCGTGCAAATCTTTCGGTCGTTTTTTAACCCACTTCCCGTGATCCAATCGAGCTGACATTTTGCACACAGACTCGTTGTGCGTGACAATTTATTTTCGTGAAAAAAAATTGTCCACACTTTTTAGGAATTTTTATTTATTTAATTACCAATTGCTTAATGGTGGCAGGCAATCATCTGACCCATAGGTGGCAGCCATCTCAAGCCAGAGGACGAGAGGACTCTAGCCGCCACGCATATAAAGGATTTATAGTGAAAAACTTTGTTTTTACGGGTTAATTTTTTATCTTACCAGGTGAGGCTCGCCGAGCTGTTACGGCTCTTTCGTCAGAAGCGACCTGGCCACGAATGACAGCTCAACGAAGGTGGCTTATCGCGTGGAAATGTATCGCAGCAGCCAAATGCTCCGCACGCGTGATGTTGATTCTCAATGTGTAGGGAAAAACCGGAGGACCCGGGGGAAAATCCACGCGACCACGGGGAGAGAGGCACGCAAACTCCAAATATACAGCAGGCATAAAGGTCGGGATCGAACCCACGAACTCCTGCGTGCGAGGCGAGGTAGTTAACGTCTCGCCACCGTGGCGTGTCTAAAGTTCCTGAAGGGGTGCCCGACACGTAGAGCGAAACGTCGGACATCGAGCCGACCAACGTCGCGACGGTACCCGAAGACAAAACGCGTCGGAGAGCGCCGTGCAGCGCTGACCCCCCCCTCCCACCACGCAGTAGGAGGCGAATGGAGTCCCAAGCTCGTTAAGGGCAGCGAGACACCTTGACCTCAATGTGTTTGTGAATGATTTACGCGCCGCTGCTCTTTCAAGGGACCCGCTGTTTACGCAGAGGCTAGCTACTCGCCCTAATAACGGCCTCCGTATCTCCTTGGCAATCAGTGGCTGGGCACGGCTCGCCGATGAGCCGTGGTGACCCTGGGCAGCGCTCCATGAGAACGTGCTTTGTGCCCGTGAGTCGTTGACTCTCCAATGTTGGGACGACGTTGGGTTAGAGAGTTTTTTGGGGGGGGGGGGGTGGGGGTTGAAATGCAATCAGTGTTACGTTTAAATCTTAACGAGTTATTTCGACGCATATTGTGCATCCGCGAGACAGTCAACTTATGGCTATGACCACCAAACAAAGACAAAGATCCCCCAGTAGAGCCATAACAGACTGTAGGGAAAGTGCTGTTAGCGAGCAGCACCTATGAAGGCCGGAACGGCACACGAGGGGGTAGGTGGCCAGTACCACGCCCGTCCGCCTTTGCTTCCCCATTGGCGATGACTTTACAGACCGCACCAGATACTCATTCGAGGTTGAGTCGACCTAGGAGAGGTCCAGGACCGGTTCAGATAATATGTCACCGGTGTTGGCAGTGAGCCGGAATCAAACCCGGGTCGCCGGTGTTCGTAGCGTAGCGCTAACCGCTGCACCACCGCTCCACAGAAACACGCCACCGCCACAACTGCAAAGCCCTCGGGTTGGCTGACGCTCAAGCTAGGCCTGTGGTACAGAACACCGGGCACATCACGGGAAGAGCAATACATCTCTCAGTACCAGAAGAGGGGAATGACTCCAAGCGGATGCGTTGTCTTCGGTGGTGTTCTATTACGGAAGTGGGGCCGTCCATAAATGACGTCACGCGATTTTTGACGATTTTTGACCCCCCCCCCTCGTCACACGGCGTCACAAAAAGTCAGACCCCCCCTCGAATATGACGTCACAAAGCTCTGCCCCGCCCCCCAAATAAAACATGCTTCAAATCGCTTTAAACTACAGTATTGTCATTGTAGTGCGTATTTAATGTGGCGCTGCACTCTGAGGTTGAAGGAGAAAACATTTATTAAAAAGTATATTTAATTAAATAGAACGTGTTGTCTATATTTATTTAAAGTTGCGCCTTTTGATGTGACGTCACATTTCTCAAATCCCCCCCCCCCCTCGTCACACATCGTCACAAATGTCTGACCCCCCCCCCCTAGGTGCGTGACGTCATTTATGGACTGCCCCAATAACAAGAGAGGACCACCCTGGGATAATCGTAAGAGGTGGCCACCCGAGTCGGGCCAAGTGGGCCCTTGAACCCATCCGTTCGGAACTTTGAGCACAACATTCGAATCGCGGCCGACAAAGCAATTCAGATGCTCAATAAGACAGTAGCCATGCATTGCGAAGTGGGAACCTCCCGACACAAGCTCTTCATTCCAGCCAGGTCGGCCACCCGAAATGTATATGTATAATATTCCGTTCTAACCGCACCTCCGATTTGCACGGTTGGCTACGTACGGCGCGAAAGAAGTTCAACGCACGTACGTTCATACATCTCCGCACCCGGCACACCATATCCAGTACACCCCTCGTGATGGCTGTTGCCTACGAGCCGCGTGCCTAATCCCAGGTCTTCCAGCCACCCAGAGGATGTTCGGTGAAAGACGAAGCCCTGCTGGGCAAGTCCCAGGATAAGTGACCCTACGACCTTGACTGTTGTTTCAATGCTCCCACCTTCCTCCGCTGCCCTGGTACCTCCAGCGTGTTCATGCCCCTTGCCCACTCCCCTCCCCCACATCCAACCCCCCCCCCACGCCCCCACCACGGTCTCTGGCTCAGTGCCTGCCCACTCGTTTTCCACTCTCATCTGCGCGACAATGACAATATGAAATGGAGCAGTGCATTGTTGTATTAAATGGGTATTATCCTATCCCGGGTGAAGGAGACTGCCACGGTGAGATTGAGTCACCGCGAAGGGCAGTGGCGACACAATGGAGGGATCTTGGGAGGGAGGGATGGGGGGCCGGGGTGGGGGTGGAGGGCAGTGGGGGGGGGCAGGTGCAGTACTCCCCGCTCATGGACACAGGGGGGAGGAGCGATCAGTTTGGGGTGGCAGAGTAAACTCTTCAAAAAGACTCTGCGCTAGCTCTCGCCAATCATCCAAACAAACTCCAACCGCATCCACAACCCCATCCAGGCAAACAACCCCGAGTCCCCCTGGGCTCAGATCGGGTTGCCTTACACCTCCACCACCCATCAATCACTCGAGGAAATTGGCACCAGCTATCCAGATTGTCTTGGAGCAGGCTCAACAGAATGTTGCGTGGATATTGGGCACCTTGGCACGCTGGTTTGGCACCGTCTCTGTGTGCCACCCCTACGAATACTACAACAGATGACTCCAGAGCTGCCCAGCAGAGAGCCTTCCATCCACATCGTCGAAGAACCGTCCCTTGCGACGGAGAGAAGAAGGTGGTGTGAAAAGGCTGAGCGATGTGGATCAAGCGGCGATGGGATCGATCGGATGGAGTGACTTTGGACGTAGGACTTTGACGGCAAACGCAAGAAGAGGACCCGGCTTGACCCGAACCGTTCGACTGGGACCCTGGCGCCAAGCTACATAGAGGGGAAGTTGGGGCTGGGGGAATTGGTCAGAGGGCCCCATTTAATAATGATTTGCACCAGGGAGGGCCCATGCCAACCACACTCCTACGCCACCGCAGCCCACCCCAGTGGCTGTCTCGGTAAAGTAGCCTGACCAATCAGGCGCACCAAGCGTCGTCGTCGTCGTCACTCGGGTACTTTGAAGTCGCTTGCCCCACAATGCCGTGCGACTTTACCGGTATCCGCCTACGGCTCGTCGACTCGGGCTTGGTGGCGCTGTATCGCATCGTCACACCGTTGTGATCCACGTCTACGGTGTTGGGATGATTTGTCTGGGGGGGTTTTCTTGTACGAATCGGGTTGTTGTTGTTATGTCACCTTGAGCGAACTGAAAATCCCTACAATCTGACAAAAAATCATCTGAAATTACTAAGTTTTAAAAATCCAACAACAATGAACCTCGCCCGAAGAATATTTTCGGAATGCCATTACATATTAAAGTGACAACCATTAAAAGTAGACTTTCACTTTAATAGAGATATATTATTCAAAAGAGGCTTTCACTTTCACAGGCATGCATTATTAAAAAGACAGCCATTCACTTCCATAGAAATCCATAATTAAAGTGAAAGCCATCAACTCTCATAGGGTTCTACAGAACTACTGGACAGCCAAATGCTTTCATAGAGAACTATCACTCACGGACATGTCAATCCACTGTTGGATGATGAGGTCCTCCCCCACGCATTTTGTTCATGAGGGTTGTGTGACCATACTTCACCACGCCGGTTCGTAGCCGGTTTGTGAAGAGAGGGGTTCACATATCACTCGCTGCTGATGTTACCCACGGTCGGGATTCGAACTCAGCACAATAAGAAATGATATCCGTGCTATGAAGAAGGACCATTGCCCGAAACGTCGCCTATTATATAATTCCCATTGCAAGGCCACCCTGGTTATTGACGAGTCTTGTGTGTCTGAACAAGAGCCACTCCAAGAAGACCCATCGGATTGGCGGACTAATGTTTTTAGTTTATTTACTCGTGGTGATACACAACGCTTGCTTATTTATTATTCAATAATATATTTCCAGCCAGTCACTGTCATAGACATCTATTACAACTTGAACTGATATTCAAAGACAAATATCCCCCGTGTAGCCTTAACAGATTGTTAGGGCAAGTGCTGTTAGCGAGGAGCACCTATGAAGGCCGGCACAGTACAAGAGGGGATGGGTGGCCGATAAACCACGCGCGGCCGCCTTTGTCTCCCCAGTGGCGACATGTACACATCGCACCAGGCACTCATTTGAGGCTAAGTCGACCTAGGGGAGGCCCAGGACCGGTTCAGATAATCGTCACCGGTGTTGAGCGGGAATCAAACTCGGGTGGCCGGGTTTCGTGGCGCAGCGAGTAGCGCTAACCGCTGCACCACCGCTCGACCCAAATACACAATCACAAAGATAAAGCCTCAACAGACTCCTGGGGCAAGTGCAGTTAGCGAGCACGCACGATGACACGCACAGGGGCACGCGCGCGCAGAGAATGTCCCTCTTGTCACATTACAGTTAACCTTTTTTTTCCTGGCCGCGAGTTTCAACACAGACAAAAAAAAATCAATTACCTCTGAAACGTGACCAAAAATGACCCAATGAGGGTTCCCTCCGCCTCCTGCCTCGTGTCTCCGGTTCTGCTCACCGCCGCGTCGAATTCAAATGTGGGAAACGGCAGAGCGTTTGACGTGGGGCTTTGAGTGAGCAGCCACCCCCACCACCACCCCCAGCCCAACCCTGGACGTACAAGGGAACATTGGAGTGGTTGAAACTCCGTGTGATGTCTCAAAATGTTGCGGTGGGGGGAGGTGCTATCGTTGGCTACTTGACATGTAATGCCTGCACTGAAGCGACTGATGTGCGGGGGGGGGGAAACAAAACCCTCCCGAGCACGCGTGGTTGTAAATGATCGTAACGAATGCTTGGCTGGAACGGGTCCCGTATGTTTGTTTATGTTTCATCTTACCAGGTAAGGCCCACTGGAAAGCTTTCTTTCAGAAGCGACCTTGCCACAAACAATGGTTCTTCAAGTTCAAGTTCATTTATTAGGTATAGCCCTGTGAGCCATTCGGCTCTTGAATCGGGTGCAACCGCAACAAACAAAAAACAAAAACATGAACAAAAAACATCTTAAAGTGAATATGTGACTGAGTGCAAACAGAAAATCCAAGAAAAGACAGCAAAACATTGCAGAAAAAGCACCGTACACCAACACTGTGTGCAAAAATCCCAGTGGGATGCAAGTGAAACAACAACAACCACAAGACAACTTAGATTAAGGCCATCAGTCTAACTGACGAAGTGCCAAACTCGAAATAGAGAGGCGAGGTAGTTAACATGTCGCCACCGTTGGCGAATACCACGGTGGCATGAGCAGCTTTGAATATGACACCTTGACCTTTGATCCTCGAGCAAAGACGACGAAGATTCTGATATCGTTCGCTACTGATAATTAGCTTAGCTGTGACCCGAAAATCAAACTAAGTTGGGGGGTCGTGGGGGGGGTTCATAGCATTGCGCTGCTAACCGCCACCGATCCCGTGTCTGACAAATGTGAACTCATAGATTACACGCGCGCAAGCACGCTTACACACAAATACTAGCACACAGACACAGTGATACGTGCGCACGCACACTAGCACACACGCGCACGCACACACACCCCGACACACGGACGCAAAGACAAAAAGGCAAAGTTCCCCGGTATAGCCTTAACCGAGTTTGGGGCAAAGTGAAACACGGAAACACACACACTCACACACGAAGACATCTGATGACGCACTGTGACTAACAAAGACCCCCGTATAGCCTGTAACAGACTGTTGGGGCAAGTGCTGTTCGCGAGTAGCACCTATGAAGACCGGCGCGACACACGAGGGGGTCGGTGGTCATCAACAACAACGCCTTTGTCTTGTTTAAAATCGGCACCAGGTATTAAGTTGAGGCTGAGTCGACCTAGAGGAGGCCCAGGATTGGTTCAGATAATAATCCGTCATTGGTGTTGGTCGTGATCGGGAATCGATCTCGGGTTAGTCGGGTTCGGAGTGCAGTGCGCTTACCACAAATAAATGCTATAAATGACCAACACTCGCACACACACACAATGCGTTTATATTCCAGACAGTCACACGCTGTATGGGTGACAGTGGCAGAGGCTATTGCCACGAATATAATTACTTAACGCGTAACAGGCAAATAAATGATAATATGTGGAAACTAGGACAGATCAGCCGCAACATTTATACACGCGCATTTCACAACTAAACATACTAAAGACAAAGATCTCCCGCATAGCCTTTAACAGACTGTTGGGGCAAGTGCTGTTGGCGAGCACCTATGAAGGCCGGCACGGCACACGAGGGGGTAGGAGGCCAATACTACGCCCGACCGCCTTCGTCTCCCCAGTGGCGATATTTGTTTACACGCCGCACCAGGTGGTGCTCACATAAGGCTGAGTCGACCTATGGGAGGCCCAGAACCGGTTCAGATAATCGTCACCGGTGTTGGCCGTGAGCGGCTATCGAACTCGGGTCTCTGGGTTCGTAGCGCAGCGCGCTAACCGCTGCACCGCACACACACACGTTGCGATGTAATCGTGTGTGTATGTGTGCGTCAAAAAATTCATCACTGACAATTCACATTTGAATTTTCTCTTTAGTCTATCCCTGGGTCAGATCAACCTTACATTTAGTGTTTGGTGTGCGCTGCGTGAAGTCAGCCCTGGGGAGACAAAGGCGGCCGGGGGCGTGGTGCCAAAACATCACCGCACCGGCCAACAGTTTGTAAAATCGTGTGCGTGTTGCATAGGTCTGCGTATTGTCCGTGTATTTACATACGCGTATGCTACGTGGCAGTGGATGTGGACTGCATTGACATGTTTCCGTGCGCGCGTGTGTGCGGAGCGGTGGCGCTATGAAGCCGGCGAACTGAGTTCGATTCCCGCTCACGACCAATATCAGTGGCGGATATCTGAACTAGTCGTTGGCCTTCCATTAGGTCGACTCAGCCTCAAAGTGAGTACATGGTGGCGATGTGCAAACATCGCCACCGGGGAGACAAAGGCGGCCGGGCGTAGAATCTGGCCACACCACCACCACCTCGAGTGTCGTACCGACGTTCATAGGCGTTTGCTTCTCGCTAACAGCACTTGCCCCAGCAGCACTGTTCAGGGTATACGGGGCGGAATCTTTTTCGCTGTCTTCATGTGGGTAGCGGCGGCGCTGCGATGAGCGCACTGCGCTTCAAACGCTGCGAGTTGGGTTCGATCCACAGACACGGGGCAACATCGGCGGCTCGTCAAATCTGGTGCGGGTTCCGACGACGACCACTCGTGAATGCCAACTCAACCTCACACGAGCAATCAGTTGTTTCAGCATCGGCATTCGCGAGACAAAGGCGACCCCCGCCGCGGACCTGACCACACCACCCCCACCACGTGCGCGCGCCCGTTGAGGCCACAATAGGTGCTCGCTAACTGCAGCTCTCAAGCCCCGCTCCGCCAGTCCTGAGAACTGCTATACCGGATGCCTCTCGTCACCGCGTGCGTGCTTGGCAAGACATCTCCTGCTCAATCAAAAATGAGAAAATGTATTCATACCGGAGGTATCCGACGAGCTGTAAGCTCTTTTTTCATGGATGTCCAGGAGTTTTTCACAGATACGCAGTAGGTTAGGGTGCGCTCAACTCTATTCACGGCTCGAAGCTGGCGAGGGAAATTCCACATTCATATGTCGGGGCAAGTCTATCCATAGGACAACCGCTGCAAAATTCCTACAAAATTCAAACAAGATTGCTACAACAGGATATCCGCGCGCAGACCTTGCATTGTGAGAGCTGAACGCTACCACCAATGGTGGGTGTGCACGTGTAGGTATATGGGTAGGTATATGTAGGTATGCTTACACGTGTGTGTGTGCGTGTATGTACGTGTGTTTGCATGCGTGCGCATATGTATACGTTCGTACGTGTGTGTGCGAGCAGCAATGGGGAGCGGTGGCACAGTGGTCAGCGCACTCCACCTTGGAACTCGGCCGCTCACGACCAATAACCGTGGCGATATGTGAACTTCTATTGAGCCTCCCCCTGATCGATTCGACCTCAAATGAGTGCCTGATGCGGGTGAGTAACGCTCAGTACTGGGGAGACAAATGCGGCTGAGCGACGTGTTGGCCACCCGCCCATTCGTATTCCGAGCCTCCCTTCATAGCTGCTCGCTCACAGAACATGCCCCAACAGTTCTGTTAAAGGTCTACACGGTGGATCTTTCTCTTTGCTGTGTGTGTGTGAGCGTGTGAATGCGTTGTTCACAGCAGTGGCGCAATGATGAGCGCACTGCGCCCTACGAGCCCGGCGACATGAGTTCGATACCCCGGTCACACAGCTAACATCAGTGACATTCGCCGTCGCATATAGATCGACTCAGCCGTAAATAACACCCAGTGCCTGGCTCATTTGTTCAGACATCAGATCCGCGGGGAGACAAAGGCGGGCAAGCGTGGTGGCAAAAAAAAACACACCCTCGCATAACGTCTTCAATAGACGCCCACGCATTGCCCCAAGAGTCTACGGAAGATGCACGCGTGCACGTGTGCATGCGTATGCACGCGTGCGCGTGTGTGTACACGCATGTCTCTGTGCAAGTAGCGCCACCGGCATCGACAGAGACAAACGCAAAGCTCCCCCGTGCAGTCTCAACATACTTTTTGGGGCAAGTGCTGTTAGCGAGCACTGACGAAGGCCGGCACGGCGCACGCCGACACTTCGATGCACAGTGACACTCACACTTTTCACACGCACGCACGCACACACGCGTACTCAGTCGCACCTTCGAGTTCCTGTTTGTCGCAGAGTGGCAGTCGAGGGGAGCAAACAACCGCTGCTGCTGGTCGCTCCTTCTCCCTCCTTCCCGACTCGACCTCCTTGCTTGCTCCTCCTGGATCCGACTGCTCCTCGCCACCCGGTGCGTGTGGGCGGCACGGCACGGGCACGGGCGGTGCAAAGGAGGCTGGCTGGCTGGCGGGCTGCAGCAGCTGCTGATGCTGCTACTGCTCTCGGCGGCGAGTAAGTGCAGTGGGAATGAGTGGGCGGGCATCGGCGGTTAAAGCTGGCCGGGGATGCGTGGTTAGAGGGAGGCGGTTGTGGAAAGCCCTGCCTTTAATGCCCGGCCCGGCCAATGAGACAGCATTTTGTCTCCGGCGCACAGGGGGCATTGGGGTTTTTTTTGCCTGGGGGGGGGGGGGAGTGGGGGGGGATGAAGGGTGATTGTGGAGTGGGTGGATTGCCGTCTTCCCCGAATCCCATTTGATTCTCCCACGTGCCTCCTCTTGACTCTCCCCACGTCCTCAATTGCCTTTCTAAACGATCGCTCTTGACTCTCTCCCCCTTGTCTCCCTCTCTCTCTCTCTCTGTCCCTCTATCTCTCGACTGTCCTGCCCACTCTCCATTGATGTATCGGCTCTCTCTCTCTCTTGGCTCTCCCCGAGTCTCTTTGGTTATGCTGCCCCATTCCCAATTGACTCCTCGCACAACAGGTTACATGCTTGGGTTGGGGGTTAAAGAGGGGGGGGGGGGCGGGGGGCAGTGACGTAGCGTGCTTGGCATGGGCCCCCCTCGGTCCAGATTGGAGTCGATGGGAATTGTTTGGAACCCCTCCAACCCGTGGGCCCTGGTGCAGTTGCACCGCCTGCACACGACTCGATGGCTACTCCACTGGGAGGATGGAGTGGGAGGGAGTGGAGGGAAGAGAGGTGAGAGTGTTGGGCGTGGGCGGTGGGGTCGCGGGGCTGCGCGTTCTTTGGCATTCGTGAATAATTTGGAGGCGATAAACTGAAATCAATATTAAAAAAGATATATATAAATACAACATCCGACAGCGTTCTCTCCCCGCTCTATCCATCTTGGGCGATTGCCTGTATCCGTCGGCAGTCCTGAGACGGTGGTGGAACAAAACCGAAAGAAAAAAGATTCCAAATCGGTATGGAACGGGCAAAGTCTGCCCATAGGATAAACGTTGCAATGACGAATGGTTGTACATCACTGTTATCGGTATGGATTAGTATTGTCTCTGCGCTTCTCTTTTTCCGAAGCGACTTGGCCACGATTGATCGCTCATCAACGTGGCGCATCCACGTAGCAGCCAAATACTCGAAACGCGCGTTGTTTGTAAATGCGGAGCGAAGCACCGGAAGATCCGGGAGACAAATCCACGCGACCACCGGGAGAGAGGCACGCAAACTCCAAATATACAGCCGGAGTCAGGGTCGCGATCGAACCCACGACCTCCTGCATACCAGAGTTGAGGTCGTGAACATCTCGCCAGCGCGGTGAAATAGTGGGCCGAAAGATACCCTCTTAGTGTGGAAGGGGGATTCTTTACAGCTCTCCAGAGCTCCCGCTGGTGGAGGCCATTCTGCTGGCAGTGGCGCGAACCAGTCATTGCAGGGCTGCGCCTTTAACGTTCACAACGGGTGACCGCAATTAGTGGCGCGCCGCCTGCCGGATACACCGCGCTATTGCGCGTGAAGGGCATCGGGCAAGGCAAGTTGATGAAACAAATGTTTATTGAACCAGGTAAGGCCCACTGAGCTACATAGTTGTCTTTCAGAAGCGAACTTGGCACAAATGATAGCCCAACGAAGCGGCTCATCACGTGGACATGTATCGCAGCCAAATACTCTGAACGTCGATTCTAAATGTGGAGGGAAACACCGGAGGACACCTTTCAGTTTTTTCAGTTTCATGTATTTGGTATCGCCCTGTGAGCCATTGCGCTCTTGAACCTGGATAAACAAAGCAACACAAATCCACACAACCACGGGAGAGAGACACGCAAACTCCAAATATACAGGAGATCGAAGCCATGACCTCCTGCATATTAGGCGAGGTAGTTAACATCTCGCCACTGTGGCGCCCCAGGAGAGACCTCGAGAAACCACGGGCGAGTCGCATTCGTGAGAGTGACCCCGGGTCACCACCATCACGGAAGCGAGGAAGTGATGAGAAATGAGCGCGAAAACAACTGCCGTGTCACACGGCACATCGCAAATGAACTGCACAAACATAAATCGATATTAAATCATAAATAACCCGGAGCGCAAGACGGCTCGTGCGGATTATGTTTGGACCGATCAAGGGTGCAACAGAAATGTAGTTACATGACTATTAATCAGATGTAGAACAATACGGGCTAAATGAAAACGTCATGGGTGACACGTGTCTATGAGGAGTGGTGAGTGTCAGGTGAGATGTGCTTCTAGAGGCCGTCTGGAACGTTCTTCCCTCCGATGTTCGGAAGCCACTGGAGCTATGCATTTTGAAGTCTAGATTGAAAACGAATTTCTTTAGAACAGCTTATGCGGTTTTTTGGTCCTTTCCCCTCTACCTCCGATTAGCACGGTTGGTTACGTACGGTGCGAAAGAAGTTCAACGTACATACATGTCCAGTGAGTTTTGAGTCTACCGGGTGACCGCTGAGTATCTGATGAATGCCGCTAGGCGAGAGGTGAGTCCGTGGGTGTCTGGTGAGTGTTAGCGGTGAGTGGCTGGTGAGTGGTGTAAGTCAGCTGAATATATATTTACTGTTAAAGTAACATCTGTAAACACATTGAAGGTGTAATCACATGGCAAGGCAGCGTCGATCAGTCGAGAGACGCTGTAAGCTGAAGTTACTCAAATGGGATTGCACAGCGCCTGCGATTAGCACGGTTGGATACGCACGGTGCGAAAGAAGTTCAACATGCATGCATACGCGTAGCAATCATGCGCCCGCGACTGCCAAAACCTGGCAGGACCCTCCTCCAAAGGAGTCACGAGACTCAGTGTGGCTTTCTTTGATGAACAACCGAAATAAAGAATAATACAAATCCACCGTGTTCCTTATCACCCCGGCTACAGCGCGTCCACACAAACACCCTGTGATGTATTCGAACCCAACATCTGTAGGAGCTTTGCCTCCACTCCACCGCCTCTCTCTTATCGCCCCCTCCCCAAATTCCCCCCCTCCCCAAATCCCCCCCCCCTCCCCATATCCCCCCTCCCCAAATTCCCCCCTGCCCAAATCCCCCCCCCCCTCCCCAAATCCCCCCCTCCCAAAAATCAGGAATGCCACCTCCCAGCCGTACTCATGCTACTTCAAGGCGTCCAGCAAAGTCTTGATGCTGTTGTAATTCCTCTTTGAGGTGCACCGAGTGAGTCAGGGGAAGAGACGGGTACTTGTTACCGTTATGGAGCAGCACGGCTTTGAGCTGTCAATGAAGAGGCGCCACTCATTCTGGTTACAGGCGATTCTGATTGCCTCGAACAGACTGGTCACATTGTGGCAGAAGCAGAGCCCATCTTGACGGGTGAAGAAGCTGCAAAAAGGTTGGTGACGCTTCCTCTGATCTGCGACTTTCATCCAACAAATTCCACTGCTTGAGCCTAGACGTCAAAATCTCGGCATTGGACTTGGTGATACCAAGATCTCTGTTCAAGTCGTTGAGGTCTTTTGGTTGGGGTAGTATGGGTCTCTACTTATTACTACGTCTCTCTTAGCCATTAGTCGACTGCGCTCATTAAACATCTGTCTAAAGCGCCCCCCCTCTTCCTCCTCGAGACAGTGTGTATGTATGTTGAACTTCTTTCGCACCGTACGTAGCCAGCCGTGCTAATCGGAGGTGCGGGGTCAGGACTACAAAAACTAAAACACAGCAAGCAGGCAGCTCGAAACAAATGAGGTTTTCAATGTCGGTGTCAAAGTGCACGCGGCTCAATTGGCTTCCTAATAAGTTAAAAATTAGGCTTTCCTCACATTCTAACTGGCAACAAAGTGCATCATCGTACGATGTGATGCGGTCGTAGTGTGTACGGTCCGTGCAATCAGTGACGATCGTCATTCCCTCGGTCAACGCGACAACCTGGTTTAATCGTGCGTGGCTTGAGTCCGGATTTTATTGGTTTCTTGAATCGAATAATGACGGAAAATATCTTAACTGGTTTAGACGAGATCGCTCTGCCCGATAGGACGATGTATCTTGTTAGATGTTCAGTGTCAGATGACATGCGAGTTCGGTATCAGATGAGACAAGTGTTGTGTCAGACGAGACAATGCTTCTGTATTAGATGAGACATTGAGGGTTATGCCAGATGGGACAACTCTTATATCTTACATGGGACAATGCTTCTGTTTGAATCTACCAAACGGGGTCATTGTATGCATGCAGTACATCGCCTTAATGTTGTCCAGGAAAACGTCACCCGAGTCTCAAGACTGCGTTTCAGGAGGATCCTGCAACTGGAATGATTGCTCAGTTGCATGCAAGTAGTCGTATTGCGTTTGAGAGTAAACTGGAGTTACACGCCTGGGTGACACTCGAAGATCCGCACAGATGGGATCAGACACCCACTCGGCGCACCGTCACATCACGACTCACTCGCCGCGCCCACTGGGGAAATGTTTTTTTGTATTTTCCGGTGCGCAGCCCCGGGACAATCACCGACTGAAATGAAAACCCCCTCGCTTTCATCCGCAGAGCTGGATGACAAGGCGCGTCGCTCACGTTGCGTCAGATTTAAAGGCTGGGGCAACGGATGGGACAAAGGTTTCGCGTGAAACTATAATTACTATTCTTCTTGGTTCTTTCGGTAAAGTCACGTAGAATGGAAATAGTAAAATAATAAAAAACGTAATAAAATTATTCTCACGACGTTTCGGCCACAACGCAAGCAGCCGTCCTCAGGTGAAGAACTCTGTCTTCTCGACAGACCTGGTCTTCACCTGAGGACGGCTGCTTGCGTTGTGGCCGAAACGTCGTGAGAATTAATTTATTATGTTTTATTTTTATTATTTTATTATTTCCATTCTACGTGACTTTACCGAAAGAACCAAGAAGATGAGTCCCTGCAGTCACGAAAGCTTTAAATCGAAAAATTACTATTCTGTTTCACGCGATCAGGCAACCCTCCGTGTCGGTTTCCCGCAACCTAGTGGGACCACTGCTTTTTGCGTGGTTATCAGGCGAGGCTGCGGCGCGGTATTGTGTGTTGGCTGCCCACACTGTCAGAATCGGAATCTTTTTTTACTGGAGGAATTCGATGCGCTATGAAGCTCTTTTCCCCCCCACAGATGTCCAGTAGGGACGGGTCAGAATGTTACAACAAGAACATAAAAAAACACGATAGGAGTGCAAAGCGTCGGAAAGTAAACAAATCACGAAAATTATCTATTTTTATTTTAGTAGGTAAAGCCCACTGAGCCATTAGCTTCTTTGTTCAGAAGCCACAAATGATAGCTCAACGAAGTGGCTTATCACGTGGAAACCTACAGCAGCCAAATACTCCGAGTAGTCTAAACGCACGCCGATTGTAGATGTGGTGGGCGTTCTGAGGAAGCGCGCACGTGTTGCGTAAAGAGCGGAATGAGCTCACGCATTTGCGACGCACGCGCGATTACACGCGCGCGTTCATAATTGCCAGAGTGCACGGGCATTAATTAGACAGAGCCCCCCCCTCCTCCTCCTCCACACTCACCCCCACCCCTTCCAGCCTCGCCCCCCACCAACCCCCTCTCCCACCAAACAACCCATCATCATCATCACCCTCCCATCCGCTCGCTCGCTCACTCTGCCTCTCTCTCCACTAATCACACCCGCATCACCCCCACCGTGTCCCACCAACCCAAACACACACAATCAGCATCCGCTCGCACGAATCCACCCATTATCATCGTCGCTAGTCATCTTCCTCTCGACCCATTCATCATTACCGTCCTGCCTCACTCGCTCACGCCACTGCACTGCTCAACACGCCTCTCCCCGCCCCTCCCATCACCATCCACCATCACCACCACCACCATCCATCATCCTCCTCATCTCCTCACCCCCATCATCCCCCATCAAAGCTCCCTGTCACCTACTCCAAAATCGCCCACCATCACCATGCGTGCCTCCTTGTCTCCCTCCCTCTCATCCCAACACACCTTACTCTCATCCCAGCACACCTCCCTCTCATCCCAACACACATCCCTCTCAAACCATCCACCTTGTAAGTGGTCGTGCTGCCTCTACCGTGTTGATGCACGACCCTGCCATTTGGAACTTGACTGTGGACATTAGTTTGTGGGTTTATTTATTTATGTATTTGTGCTGTACCAAAAATGAGCGACTATTGCCCCAATGGTTGCTACCTCTCCGCAAATCATAGCAATCCAAGCACACTTCCTTTCTCCCAACACGCGGTTTTGATTTGCATGGCTTTTAAATATACGCGCAAACAACGCACCCACTCGTAAAGTGGCGTCGTTCCGCCCCAATTCGGAACGGGTGCCACTTGTCGTCGCCGAGAAAGCGACGCGAGGGTTCCAGATGGCCCATCGATGATGACTGATGATGATTAATGATGCTGATGATTACGGCGATGGTGGTGGTGATGATGGTGACGGCGGCGGAAAGTGGTGAGCAATTAAAAGGCGCGGTGTCAATGGGAATCGCTTGCGCGTGAGGCTGTTCCGTTGTCTCGAGGAGCACGTGGTCCGCCGCCATGAGTGTCACGTGTTTCGCCATTCTGCTCGCGCTGCTGTTGCCACGTGGGGGAGACGCGCTCTTCAGGTACGAGCCGCACGGACGGGGTGTGCCCGAGCGGGAGCGCCTGTTTCAAAGGTCGGGGACGACGCACAGACGCCACGGCCGGAACCCACGTAGGGGAGCGACCTCGTAAAAGTGCAGTGAACCGGGAGAGGATCTATCTTGGGGAAGGACTGAATCGTATCTCGCTCATTTTACAGGATTGCTAGACGCACTTTTGTTTGTTTTTTAGAGCAAACGTTGGGGGAGCGTCTTGTAATCCGCTGTGCGTGTGCCCAGATTTGTTAAAGCGTTATCGGCAACGGGGAAACGAGTAATGCGAGTGCGACTTTATAACCTGAAGATATACGATACGCAGTGTATGAAGTGGATCTCTGCGCTAATTACGCAACTGACAAAAAACCGGGTTCGCAATGTTCCCTGAAGACTTGGAGACTTCCCCCTCCCCCATTTCCCCCCTTGTGTCAAGTTTTAAATGTGGTCTCGCATACTGACGCCTACCTACTATAAGACGCACCCCCCCCCCCCCCCACACACACGGGCTTGAATGTTGGTCTTTATAATCTGGAGGATGCGCGTTGCATCCCGATGTTGATGACATTGTCGCAATTTCGAGGTTTGCGCGCACTTTTCAATAATCGATGATCGTCTGTGGACTCTATTTTTATTGTCTCCTCTGGTATTGTTTGTTCCGACTCGTTTTGTACAACTCCTAACGGGGTACCGTCTACACATCGCTGACCTAAATGCAATGTTCCAATCTAAATCGGTTTTGATTTGCATGGCTTTTAAATCTACGTACTTAATTGTTTTTTTCCATCGGCGTGATTTAAGAGCACGAATCGTGAGCGGAATTAATTTTTAACGTAATAAATAACATTTTTAATAACCCACCGAAAATAATCACGCCATACTCTTGAAAGGTGGCACAACGGTTGGCGCACTACGCTAAGAATCCGGCCGTACGAGTTTGACTCCCGCTAATAGCGAATTATATTTGAACCAGTCAACTTTATACTCTCTCGCCGCCACCTTCCCCCCCCCCAACCCACACCGATGACGAGCGTGGTGAAGTATGGTCAAACAACTTCCCCATGACCGACCCGGTAATGGAGAGGTCATCGTTCAGCAGTGAATTAACGAAGGGACCCGTGCACATGGAGTCGAACCGACACTTGGGAATCTGTTTCATTTTAAATTAAACCAATTCTTGAAAGTAATGTAGCCTACTCCGGACCAGGGCAAATATTTACACGGCTGGCTTTTCATTTCTCAAATGAATTGGGGGGGGGGGGGGGGGGGATACAATGAAATAAGGCTGGCGCTATTTGTATTATTTCACGGCACAGGAGTCATTGCGTCTGTGCAAGACTGTAAAAATAATTGGTCGCCGTTCTAAACGGGGAGCATCGCGGAAAGCGGTAATTTGCCTTCACCCAAGGAGCGTTTCTCCGAGAGGTTATCGCCCCTTGTGGATGCGAGTCGCGTGCCTCCCTCCAGTCGACCAGCGACTCGGGAGGCTCTCGAGTGCAAGGGGTCGTGGAAACCTGCGGCTCCGAAGTCTAATGTGGCTCCTTACGACGGGCTTGCTTCGGGACGTCATCAATGCTGGTCTTCGAATGCATTGCAGCTCTTGCAATATAGAGGTGTTTTGTTTTTTATTTGTACCGAATTAGAAAAAGAATGGCTCCTCGTTCTATTTAAGTTTGCCGACCCCCCCCCCCCCACCCCTTATCTCGGGTGAAGTTAATCCCAGCTTTGGTAGGGTAACCCGTCGACTTGTAACTGCGCTGACCGGATCGCGGTGGCGTGGCCCAGCGGTTGGTGGTGCGTCCGCCGCTTGTTCGCGCGAAGGTTGGAGTCCGATGGGCCACCCTGGTTATTACTGCGGGTGTTTTTTGCCGTAACCAGACTGCTTAACAGTGGACGGTTTTTTAAAGTGCCATACTAACGTCGTTTAGAAGCGATAGAGCCGCAGTTGTTGCCGGCGTAGTTAACCAAGTTTTGCCATTATTAAAAAAAGTCCCGCAACAAATTGGTCTCCTAATGTTGGGATTACACGGCAACATCGCCGTGAAACGTAGCAGCGTCGCCCTCCTCCTCCATAATGGCCCTTCGCTATGAGAACGACACTAATACCGAACCTCGCAAAGTATTGTTGTTATTGTCATGAGCCTGCCACGTCCGCTCGCCGCCCTCGTGTCCCCCGTACCCGCCAGAATCCCGCTGACTCGCGTGCGGCCGCTCCGTCGCCTCCTCGCCGAGGTGCAGAGCCTGGAGTGGATCTCCGACCTCGCAGGGCGTGGCACGTGGAATGGCACCTACGTGGAGTCTCTCAAGAACTACTTCGATGTAGGTTGTTGGGTTACAGGTTTTCTTTTTAAATCCTTTATATTAAGTTCGCTTGCTTGCTTAGGACCGTGCAACTTTTTCGGTCGTTTTTTAACCCACTTCCCGTGATCCAATCGAGCTGACATTTTGCACACAAACTCGTTGTGCGTGACAATGCATTTTCGTGAAATGTTTTTTCCAAAATTGTACACTTTTTAGGAAGAATTTTTTTTTCATATTTAATTACCAATTGCTTAATGGTGGCAGGCAATCATCTGACCCATAGGTGGCAGCCATCTCAAGCCAGAGGACGAGAGGACTCTAGCCGCCACGCATATAAAGGATTTATAGTGAAAAACTTTGTTTTTACAGGTTATTTTTTTCTTTTTTCTATGGATTTGGGAAGCGGTAGTGCAGCGGTTGGAATACGCTGCGCTACAAAGCCGGCGACCCGAGTTCGATTGCCGCTCACGGCCAACATCGGTAATGAATATCTGAACCGGTCCCGGGCCTTCTCGAGGTCGAATCTTTGCTCAAATGAGTGCCTGTTGCGGTGTGTGAACATCGGCACTGGGAAGGCAAAAGGCGGCCCGGCATGGTGCTGGCCACCCATCCCCTCGTGTACATTTGCTGGCCTTCATAGATTAAGGCTATACGGGGGAGATCTTTGTGTTTTTTTTTTTCGTTTTGACCACGTCGTGCTGGTCTCAATGTGCCTTTCATAAGGACACCCCCCCCCCCCCCCCTGCAGTCATTAAGGATGGATACCAATCGATGTGCGTGTGGTGGGTAATAATGAAACGTAAATTTGAAATGTACTTCCAATACAACTCTTGATCCGATCAACAGTGGTTTGTTTTTAAATAATTTGCCGAGCCATTTGTTCTGCCTTTTACATTCTCAATTCAATTGAGCGTTTCGCTGTTGCCTACTGCCAACTGCGATGCATTACCTGATGACAAATTGGATCGTGTGGCTTTGTTATTTATTATGCAATGGGGGTTGTGGCTGCTTGCAAGCTGCACTGATCCTGTGTCAATTCTAATTTCCGGCCTATGTAGAAAATAATATCCAAGTGAAATGGTCATGCTTCGCCTTGGTCTAGCCACTGTTGGATGTAAGGTCCCGCGTCATGCCATAGTCATACAGTCTTGTGTTTTTTGCCTGCCAGATAGGATTGGGTTTCCCTCCGCATTTTAGAATCGACATGCGTTTCGAGTATTTGGGCTGCTATACATTTCCACATAATCGGGCCTCTTAAGCTTTACCTGATAAAATAGTGATTTTTTTTAATCACTCGCCTCTCCCAAGGGCAAGGCTGTAGCCTCTGGGGCCATCTGCAGGAAAAAATAAAAATGTTGAGGCTGGGATTTTTTTAAACGTCCCTGTTGGGATTGTGGGATTACGCAGCAAACCAGGCAGCAATGGCTGCATCATGCAATTTGATTAATCAACATTTACCAAACATGGTGAATTGCTGGTAAATGACGTGCCTGGGTGGTGGTGGGGGGGGGGGCACATGTGAGCCTCCCGGGGCAGACGTCCCGTATTTCAAAAGTGCATACAGCAGGGAAATGCATAGTGGAATGCAGCCAGTGATGTAATCGTGACTTCATACGCAGACGGAGTGAAAGACAATTCTTGCTCCAAAAGCACAGCGGCTGCATTTATCGGGATTTAATCTCCGCAATGGCCATCTCTGTTGATCTCTCTG
The DNA here is from genome assembly GCF_965212315.1 of Lampetra planeri. Classification (NCBI taxonomy): domain Eukaryota; kingdom Metazoa; phylum Chordata; class Hyperoartia; order Petromyzontiformes; family Petromyzontidae; genus Lampetra; species Lampetra planeri. Next base: position 4,263,102 of record NC_136111.1, read on the forward strand.
TTGAGCAAAAAGCGGCTTCAATCCCGGGGTCTCTGTCGGCACACAAAGCCAGACGTAAATGCTGGCACGGAAATAATGAAACTTTTTTTATTATATTTACAGTCAAAAGTTTGTAATCCACGCGTGCAGTTTTACGGCTCTGGTGTGGCTATATCCTGGCCGAATTGGATAAACACAAAGGCGTTTTGATGAAGCGGAGTTTTGTTTTGCAACTAGGAACAATGGAAGCTGTAATCGCGTCCAAAAGCGTTATGGAGGGGGGGGGGGGCGCTGAACGGCTCTGAACTGCGCACGTTGGTTTGGGTCTAATTCGAGCGAGTCGCTCAAGTATAGAGCGTTGTGGTTGAGCAATGGTGAAGCGATTAATTTACGAGGTTGTTGTAGCTGTTTTCTATTTTAAGAAAAGCAGAGTTCCTCCTGTGCTCCCCCGTGTATTCATGGAGATGGGAGTTTGTGGTGTTCATTTCTAACCGTTTGATACAAAGTGGTTGCCACTGTCGATACACTCGTACTCATCTGCAATACGGCGCATTGTCTGTTTCCGCACAAGATCGTGATTGTCGTCGGTTATTGTTTTGGAAAAATACAAATCTAGAATTTTTTTCAATGCATTAAACACTCCAGTTTAACGTTGTCTTACACGACTGCCATAAATTAAATTACTGCTTTGTGTAGAATCGCTTTTCAGAGGTTGTGACGGTGATTATGTGGCGCTATCAATTTTGTTTAATGTCACTGAATACGTGCGTGCGGTTTTGGAAAAAAAAAACCGCGTTTGTAAAGTTCACGATCAGAATTGTGGCAGTCGAGGTTGTTTAGTGAGAAGCGACTCGTGGTGCCTGCTGGAGTTTCCCAACGGTCGTTTTACCGAGCCACGAGACCACAATGCGCCCTTTGCTCTCCAAAATCATCCTACTGACTGAGGGCCAGGAGGTGTGGTGGGTTGCAGTGAGGGGGGGGGGGGGGGGCGCGCGCAACGATTGTTCATGTTCATCGTGCGACATCGTGGATGGGCACCTGTCGAGTCTTATCGTCACACCTCGTGCGTGTGAGGCCCGACGTCGCAAGTTCGGCTCTGGTTCTACGGTGCAAAAGCAACCTTGGTGGTTGGCATGGACTCTCGGAGCGGGGATCCGCTTGTGCGGTCAGTGGAGGAGGAACGGAGAAGAGACGGTGAGAGAGCAAAGGAAATGGGGGAAACCCTTGCGGGTGGGTGTCTGCCCGTAGGCTCAGTACTACGGCACGATTTGGATTGGGACTCCGCCGCAACCGTTCGGCGTGGTGTTCGACACCGGCTCGTCCAACACGTGGGTCCCCTCGGCGCGATGCCCGTCCACCAACCACGCCTGCTGTGAGTTACCCCCCCCCTCCACCCCACGGCCGCCTACTCCCTAACTCCACCACCACCACGGCGGGATGACTCGTTCGCTTGCACCTCCCAATTGGTCGCTTCATTTGTGCGTTTGCTTCTGGTGTCGTTTCTGCTTTTGATAATTGTTGTGTTCGTTCGGGCCTTGCAGTTCCCCAGACGTGTGGTTATGCCATTGTTAGATGCACGGAGGGAGGTGGGGTTTGCCTTAAAGGGGCTTTTAACAATTGAGAGGATTTGAGAATGCAAATTGTTGTCGATTCGGGGATGAAGTTACTTTAATAAAAGGCTTGCGTGCCTAAAAGAGTTTCCAGATGGATAACAGAGTTCATACCGAATTGGATTCATGGGTCAAGGTTTTTTCCATTCCCGGATAAAAGGATTTGCAGGTTATCGGGTTGATGGACAATACAAATAAAGAGTTCGTGGGTAGCATTAATCGTGAGGAACAAATTCTCACGGAGTTTCTTGGTTGAGCAGATTAACTAAATTATTTTCATAGAATTATGGATGAGGCATTTAACTGCAGATAAAGGCATGCATAACTCCTGGCTGTCATGATTTTGAACCTGCTGTATTTCGAGCCACACATGTATATTTTGAGTGCACCAGCACCTGATTGGTCGCCAGGCTCTTACGGGCAGGGCTATCATTGTGACATGGGACCGGTTGTAAAATGTCCCTCTCCTAGGTGATTGGCCGTTGGTCAGTGCAGAATAGAGCCACTATTTTTGCCGAGTGAAAGTGTGCCAACTTTTTTTTAAAGGCATAATGTCCAGAAATTCCACAAGTTTCTGGGAAGATTTAAGTAGTGAGCACAGTACTTCAATCGGGCCATGGTATGTAAAACTATGCTAATGGTGCGGTCGCAAAAGCCGCAAATATAAAATGCCAACCCCCCCCCCCCCCCCGGGATCTCCTCCATCAATTAGTAAGATGAGGACCACTTTGTGGCACATTCATTTTGGTGGTTGTCCCACGACCATGACAATTCCCCCATCGGCAACAGCACCACACAATTGGGCACCATCACCACGGCCGTCGGTACAATCGCCAGCACCAAAACCAGCAACACAATTGCAAAGCACATGTGCCACCAACAACAACCGTCATTCGCCACTACGTAGTGGTGACGTCAACACGATGCTTGTGCCAGGCTATGTGCACGTTTAGACCACGTGAAGTGTCGAACGCCTGCTGGTAGGAGGTCACGAGGCAGACCCAGGTGCCCACGGGTCGACTGACCGAGATGACTGGCTGATGCACCACCTGTGCCAACTTTTGCTGAGTTTTCGCTGCCCGGCACGCACCGCTCATTGCGAGCGTCGCTCCTCTGCCCTCTTGTTGTTCGAGGGCGACTGTCTCCGACTGCCCGGTAGCGTCCTTCACGAGCCTCCTCCACAGAGGCCGATCTTGTCACCGCTGGGTACCAGTCCATCGGCAAGTCCACTTGTACTCTTTGGTTCTTTCGGTAAAGTCACGTAGCTATACCTCTGTGCCTTTACCAAAATAACCAAAGAGTATGGATTCCTGAAGTCACGAAAGCTTCAAATCAAGTCCACTCATGTTTTACTTGCTCTCTACCCGTTGCCTTCCCGTCCACCGCTGCTCCGATTTCTCCCCCCCCCCCCCCTCCAAGTGAACCACAGGCGGTACGACGCCTCTCGCTCGAGTAGCTACGCGCCGAACGGCACCCTCTTCCATCTGCAGTACGGCACTGGCAGTCTCAGCGGCTTCCTCAGCAGCGATACCATCACGGTAAACGCGCGCGCGCGAATTGTGCCCGGGGCCTCCCCTAGGTCGACTCGGCCTCAACTTAGTACTTGTGTGTGAGATGGCGTGAACATCGCTACCTTGGGGAGACGAAGGCGGCCGGGCGTCATGCTGGTCGCCTGCTCCCGTGTGGTGTGCTGGCCTTAATAGATAGATGCTCGCTAACAGCACTTGCCCCAACACTCTTGTAAGGCTATACGGGGGATATTTGCCCTTGTAGTATTGGGTGGCGAGTTTCACTGGGTGGCTCTTGAGTGAATGCATGTCTGTGCGTGTTTTTTTGTGTTCGGGCTTTTGGTGTGGTGGGTGCATGTCTGCGCATTCGCGAACTTTTGGTGTGTAAGTGACCGCGTATGCACCCAGCACTTTTTTTCTGGTTCTAAACATCAACGTGATTTTATGTTTGTGCCAAATTGTAATTTGTTTCACCCACCCCCCTTATTTTTTTTAAAACTCAATGTGCATGCAGCATTTGAATGCAACCGCGTCTCGTGACCGTTCAAAACAGTGGGAGATGTGGGAATCTTTGGCAGATGAGGTATATTTAGTTATTTTACAGAGGGGGGGGGGGGGTGAATGGGGTAACGGCAATAAACAGAGGTGGCGTTCCCCGTGGACTTGGACTAGGAGCAGGGAGACCACAGCATGGATGGCTTGGAAACGGAAGTCCCAGATTGTCAGTGTGGGGGGCAGGCGCAGCAGTGGAGAAGCAACCGGCCACCACGTGTGAGAATATTTGTATCTGTACTTAATTTCTAACAGTGAATAAACGTCCCAGCCAGGCAGTGCCATTTTGTTCTAGTTCGACTGACAATTGGAAAGTTGTGTGCTTGCAAGTGTGTGTGTGTGAGAGAACATTGACACTTCCTCCTTAAAGGTTTAAGCGTGACCAAAAGAGAAATGTGATTTTTTTTTCCTTTGCACATTCCAATGGTCGTGGATGTTCTGGCTCCAAATGAGACCGCGACTGTTGGCTAGTCTCTCGCGGCCAATAACAATAGAAGCTCGGCCACGTGTTTTGTAGACTCGTTAGCGGAGATGAAGTGCGCACTGGAGGAGGTGGCCTTGCTGGCTGCTTGCTGACGAATGACTACAGCAAGAACGCTGAACCAGCACTGCTGAGGCCCTAGGTTTTGAGTCGAGTTTCGGGCCACCAGTAATTAAACCCGGCAGGCTTCTGTGTAGCGAGTTGATGGGGGGTCATCTCTGTCGCCACTCTCTGCATGGGACGTCTCGCAATTCGCGTCCCTTGGTTTGGTTATATTCTATTTTGGTTCGACTGATCTGTAATGAAAAATTATTTGCAGGGCAGATGAAAGGTGTGCCCCGCACCTCCGTCTACCTCTCCCCCCACCCCCAAGCCACGCATGATTTAAACAAGGTTGCCGTGTTTTAACCGCGGTAATGACTATCGCCACTGATTGCACGGACCGTACACACTACGATCGCTGCGTACGATGCACTTGTTTTGCAAGCTAGGACATGAGGGACAGCCGCAGTTTCAAATTATTAGGAAGCCATGTGCACTATCTACATTGAAAATCTAATTTCTTTAGCTACTTGTTGTGTTTTTGTTTTTACCGCTCCCCCGCCCCCGTACCTCCCCGATTTATCACTGTTAGCTACGTATGGTACGAAAGAAGTTAAACATGCATGAGGTGGTCTTTTTTTAAAAAGTGGTTCTGGTGAGGTCGCCCTCTGAGATCGGTTCAGTTTCATGTATGAGGTATAGCCCTGTGAGCCATTCATCTCTTGAATCGGGTGCAACCGCAACAAACAAAAACATGAACAAGACATATCTTAAAGGGACTACGCAACAGAAATTCGGGCTAAAACGGCAAATTCTTCCAGAAAAAGCACCGCATATCAACGTTAAACGAGTCTGCTTGACACACAGTGGTGCACTGCTCGCTTGCAAGTGTTTGAACTGAAAATGCATGCGTTCTCATGACGTGATGCCCAGGGCACAATTGGAATGTTTGGCGAAATGAAAAGCACAAAGCACGGAACTATGGCATTTTGTTGGCTTTGAGCTTTTGCTGGTTTGCCAAATTATATTTTGAAAGCTCATCGACTGGCAACCATGCCTGCGAATCGTCAACGGGGGGCACATTTGGTTTTCCTTGGTAATTTTCTGATTTTGCTGGTCGACTGCAGTGTGCGTCGCAGCGAGAGGCATACACTGGATGTTGGGGCTGCCGGGTGGGCAAGCGTTTTCCACGTCACTGACGAGACAGCCCTGGCTAAAACCGAATCCCCGATTACCCGCAATGGCCGAATCTCGCTGCTCGACGAAGGTTTCGCCACGCCTCTTGCCACGTCCCTCGTGGCCCTGTCGCGCCTCCCACGCCATCTCGCTTCGACGCACGGAGCTCCTCTCGCACGATGATCGCCCTCGCTTGGCGTGTCTCCAATAGGCGGGGTGGATGGGGGTACTACTTTAAATCTCCCATTTGCGGGGGGGGCACCAATAACACATTCCTACGGAGGGAGCTGGTAGGAACGTTGGGTTGCTCGGTCAATGGCCAGGGTCAACGGCGGCGTGGTGTATTCCGCAAATATGCCCGACTGAGGGTGGGCACAAGCCGGCGTGAGTAGGTTAAACGTGGAGTTTTATAAGGGCACCACGGGGTGACCAGCCCCTCCCCACCCCCCACTCAGCCTTTCCCTGCACGACGGACACAATAATCCCCTGTGGGCTGGTGGAACCAGTGGGTTCCTACCAGTAAATATAATTGCTACATACTTTATACACGCCCTCGAAATGGTGCTATAGAAATGGAGACTTGATTGATCGGTTGTGGTTAAACGCGTTTGGATGGTCGCGCAATCCCTCGTGTGGCGGCGCTGGTGGTGCACGCAATCGCTGGAGAAAGGGGGTTGGTGGATCATCACTGGGATTGCGTGTTTTTGTGTGTATACAGTGAATTGGTGTCCTGTCCGAGACGGTAGAGAAAGTAGGTTGCCGATGACCGCAATGGGTACGCAAAATTGCCACGTAAAAAAGCAGAGGTGGTGGGTATGTGGTGTGGCAGTTGAGTTTTTAATAATTGCAGTACAGCAAGGTGGGTTGATTTTTTTTTTCTCAAGAACAAATCGCCTAGGATGCACCTGATCTCACCAGATGGGCAACACTTTTATCTTTGCACGTTCTTGGAATGTTTTTGTTTTAGTCTGCTAAGCCAGGAAAGCATCAAGAGTCTCACGACTCTTCGGCAGGAGGGGCCTGCTAAGTTATTGTGCGTTTTCAGTTGATTTGGTTCAATGATGATCTCGTTTAACCGGTTGCCCGGCGATTTTTACACTGCTGATCCGTCGTTCTGCGTGAGCACAGCCGTAGCAAACAGACGAAAAACATCAATATTATAATAACAACCTTGCTCGAACGAATCTCGAAGCCTCTTCGATCTTGAGCGATTACACCCTCCAATAGAGCAGTTGTTTTGGGGCACGAACCTTGGGCGAGAGCCTCCAAAGACTCCAGATTCTCGACACGTGACGTACTCCTCCCCCCGCCCCCCACGTTTATCCTGAAGCGCTCATCGTGACCTCAGAATATTGTCACCCCAAATGTCAAGCGACCACGCATTAAGGGTGTTCCCCCACCCACTCCCTTCCTGCGACAGGCCGTGTGTAAACGAGCATTTGGGAGTTGTTTTGCCATGGAATCCTCCTCCTGGGCGGCTGCGGCTGCTGCTGGCTTTTGGCTCTCCGTCAAACAGACGGGTTACCGCATCGCGCGCTTTCGGGTGCGCTTCTGGGGCCGTCTGGAACGCGCTCTTCCTTCCGATATTAGGATTCCACTGGCGCTGCGTGCTTTAAAATCTAGATTGACAACTCGTTTCTTTAGCGTTGCTTTGCGTGGTTTTTAATTTGATCCTGCCTCCGCACCTCCAGATTTAGCACGGTTGGGCTACGTATGGTGCAAAAGAAGTTTATACAAATTAAGACTTGCGGGTCTTCCTGCTGCTCCCACGAGCAATTTGTATAGCCTTCGACTCTGGTCAGCCCTTGAGCAAGTGACCTCAAGTTCCACGTTCGTGATGTTTATAAACATCGATGGAATGAGTTCCATTGACGTTTAGTTTCATTTGCCCGTGGTGCGGGTGATTAATTGGTGTGCTGCTCACGTGGGGGAGTAGTTGGTGGTGCAGTGGTTCGTGTACTGCTCTGAACCCCGGTTACCAGAGTTTAGACGTTCCAGGTCTCGCGGCCATCATCAGTGGCGAGTGATGTCTGAACCGGTTCTCGACCCCCGTTTTTGCATTGTAAACGATTACTTGCCGGACGAGATCCAGAAGCGATCGGAGCGGAAAGTGGCTGAGTTGGCACACGACTGTAGAGCAATTCGTATCTGTGTAGTGGGGAGCGGTGGTTCAGTGGTTGGCGCACTGCGCTACGAACCCAAAGTTAGATTCCCGCTCGCAACCAAATAACGGTGACGAATGTCTGAATTCGGACTCCCTAACATTGACTCTGCCTTTATAAACATCATCACTTGGAAGGAAGACAAAGGCGGCTGGGCGTCATGTTGGCTCCCCCCCCCCCCCCCCCCTCGTGTGTCGTGCCGGCCTTCATAGATGCTGCTCGCTCAGCATTTGCCCCAAATCATCTGTTAACGCTACACGGGGGATATTCATCTTTCGTTTGTTTTATGATGTCTTTTCATAACACGAAGACATTCAATTTAACCTACCTGTAACTTTATATGTAGCCAGTTTGTGAACGCGCAAGGTGTCTCTAAGCTAACATCGTCTTGCATTTTGATTTAAAACTTTTGACTGCAGGAATTCATTGTCTTGGTTCTTTCGGTAAAGTCACGTCGATATAAAAATAAAAAATGATAAAATAAAAACGATTTTATATTCTATCTACGCGACTTCATCAAAAGAACCAAGAATAGTATAACGTCTTCTTGCTTTAGGCTTTTATTGGTTGTCTGTGGTTGGGAGGGGGGGAAGAGCTTAATAGCTCATCGGACCCCTCCCGTAAAATCCATATTGTGGAACGTGTCTACTCAAGAGGTTCTCCTTAATCCACGACTGAACGCGTTGTCTTTACGAAGCGAGGCCGATGTCTATTGGTCTCGCTCTATCACCCCCGCCACCACCACCACCGTGTGGACCCCAAGCCTGATGTTGACGATGGTGGCGGTGTCTGTGGGTCGCCATCTGGTGGCCGATTTGAATATCGCCTTGGTTCTTTCGGTAAAGTCACGTACAAGGAAAATAATAAAAATAAAAATAATTATTTATGTTTTAATAATAAAATAATAATAAAAATAATAAAATAATGTTTTATTTTGATTATTTTATTATTTTCCTTCTACGTGACTTTACCGAAAGAACCAGGAGGATGAATCTCTGCAGTCACGAAAGCTTTAAATCGAAGATTTGAATATCGTTCACAGAAATATACCCACCCCCCCTATCCGATACGCCCTCTAAATACCAGGGAGGTGATGCAAAGGTGGAAACGGACTTGCAGCCATGGCCGCAGTGTGTGGGGGGGGGGGCAATGCCCCCCAAACTACACACGTCTTAATTTATTTTCGGTACTTTACAATTAACATTAGGAATCGCGGGTGCATACTTTTAATGAGGGACAACGCGAACCCCTCCCTGTAGCCCCCTCAAATTAAAACTTCACCTTTTTGCTTGAAGTCATTACTCCCGTGGTGTAACTTCTTCAGGCCCCGTTAGGTTTTGTCGAGACCTTCATCCAGCAGTGGCTGGATCACTGCTAACGACGATCGCTGCCCCCCCCCCCCGCTCCGCTCCAGGTGGGCGAGCTGAGCGTGCCGGGCCAGGTGTTTGGCGAGGCCGTCCTGGAACCTGGCCTCACCTTCCTGCTGGCCAAGTTCGACGGCATCGTGGGACTCGGCTACCCAAATCTCGCCGTCACAGGGGCGACGCCGCTCTTCGACTCCATCATGCAGCAGAAGCGTCTCCCTCGCAACGCCTTCTCCTTCTACCTCAACCGGTATCGCGTCTTGTCCTCGCCCCCCCCCTGCTTATTTTTACTGTTCCAGCCCTCGTCTTTGTTTATATATGTTCGGATGCTTAAAAAAAAGTTAACACCTTCCGAGATTGTTGCAACAATACGACGAGAAATGTAACCCCTCCGGGTCTCTGGAGACGATTCCAATTTAGTGTGTTCTTTCGCCCTCTTCCCTAATGTTCAAGCTTGCGTAATTGACCACGCGTCGTCGCACTCATTGACATGTTAATTTTTTCTCTAACCCCTCCCTCTCTCCGCCCCCGCCCCCCTCTGTCTATTTAAGGCCTCGCCACAGAGACGATCTCTCTCTTCTATGCCTGTGTTACTCTCTCTATGTATCTTGGTAATATCTGTGCTTATATATCTGTCTCTAGTTTTCTGGTTAGATTTTTGTTGCTATTTCATTTATACCTGATGATGATTGCTCGTGTTGCAATCGAAACGTCGTATGCTATTTAATTTATTTTATCTTTATACGTGACTTTACCGAAAGAACCAAAGAGTAATTCCTGCAGTCACGAAAGCTCTAAATTTAAGATCGACGATTCCAATGATTTTTACTGATGGCGAGCAAGTAGAGACTCTTTGACTTTTTGACGCTGTTAACATACATTTTGTTGGTGTGTTTATCCGTTTTATTTTTCCATTAAGTGTTAAACGAGCATTTAGAACACCCTGTATGTATACATTTTCTCCCAGTGTCATCTTCACTGTTGATGAAAAATATGAATTGGGTTTACCCCTTTTCTGGCAATTGACCTTTTTTTTTACGAGGTAAGGCCCACTGAGATGTTATAGCTATTGTTATTCAAAAGCAACCTGGTCACACTAGTCAAACGAGAAGTCGCTTATGTGGACATTTATAGCAGCCAAATACTCACCGAATCTTTCTCAAATGTGAAGGGGGGAAAACCGTACCTGAAGAAAGATAAATTAAACCTGCTATTAATGGTCAATCTAAACCTATTGCAAGGCATCAAGTCTGCTGTATTGTCCACAATGACCAAATACATATCGTTGGATGTCTGTATATATATTGCACTTTTGTACTGTACGTAGCCAACCATGCCAATCGGAGGTACGGGGAAAGGACAAAAACACAACGCATAAGCTGTTCTAAAGAAATTCGTTTTCAATCTAGACTCAAAAATGCATTGCTCCAGTGGCTTCCGAACATCGGAAGGAACGTTCCAGACGGCCTCTAAAAGCACATCTGAAGTGACCCGTCTTTGTTCAACGGTAAACCAAAAGCTGCTGCTGTGTGAGGGTGACCGGCGTTCAATTGCTGGTTTATGTTCCTTGACGAGATCGTCGTTACCGGTTAAGCCACCTCGTGGTGGTACCGACCGACCCAAGTGAAGTTGACCCTTGTCCGAGCTCGTGGACTGCAACGGTAACATCCAACGTCTGTCCTGCAGGGACCAGGACTCGCAACCGGGCGGGGAGCTCTTGCTGGGAGGCAGCGATCCTCGCTACTACACCGGCGAGTTCCACTACCTGCCCCTCACCGTAAAGCACTACTGGCAGATCACGATGGACGGGTGAGTCGTATGCGTGCGTAAACATCGCCACCTAGGGAGACGAAGGCGGCTGGGCGTGGCGCTGGCCGCCCCCACCCCCTGGTGTTCCCTTCCGACCGTCAAATGTGTCTCGCTAACAGCACTTGCTCCAACAGTCTAAGGCTACACGGGGCATCTTTGTTTTTGTCTGTGCGTGCGGCAAAAGCTGCTTTCTGTATTCGAGGCAATCGGGCAAGTGGATATATTTAGGGTGCTGTAAAGACATTTTTGGAGGACGATGTTCATACAATAGAGATGTATTTGCTAATAATTGTGTGCTTTTTAAAAATATCAAATACATGTCCCCACGAAAGAGCGCGAGGTCGCCACGAGCATAACTTCACACGTGGTGAACCGATGTGTCCCAGGGACACTGCTTCATCAATTGCATCCGTCGGTCTACCACGTGCTCTGCGAGTCGGTGGGTTCATCCCCTCGCGCGCTGAGCGGCTTGGCCGTTAACCAGAGTCACATGTGCTACTCGGCCATATCCACATGAGTAATTACTAAAATTAGTCTTTCACACATGCCCTTGTATATCGCCTTTTAAAAAAAAAATAAGAAAAACATGCTTCCCAATTGCGTTTTGGTGACCTGAGACACGAAGTATCCATTTGGGTGTGGAACGGATAGCTGTGCAAACCCTTCGTGTTGAACGGAAAGCCCCAGGAACCTCGTGAATTTCCTTCCAGGGACTACTTGGTTAGCACGGCAGGGGGCAGCACTTTCACATCCGCTTTTGCCGCAGGCATTACGACAGCAATAAACACATTCCTGCGGAGGGAGCTGGTAGAAACATAATATAGGTTTTTGGTGGTGGAGGGTTGCGACACATTTATAAATAACGCGATCTGACCCAAAAACCTTTTATGAATAATATTGGTCGCGAAAGCCTACGTGTTCAAATTGAGCTGGTAGGAACGTTGGGTTGCTCGGTTAATGGCCAGGTTGAACGGCGGCGTGGTGTACTCCGCAAATATGGCCGACTGAGGGCGGGCACAAGCCGGCGTGAGTAGGTTAAGCGTCGAGTTTTATAAGGGCACCACGGGGTGACCAGCCCCACCCCTCCCATTTTTGGATGCACGACGGACGTACACGATAGTCCCCTGTGGGCTGGTGTAATCAGGAGGTTTCTACCAGTATGACGTTGCCAATGGTCTAACGCGCACGATATTTCACGGACATGACCTTGACCTACGAGCGGGATGGCGAACTGCCATGGAGAAACGATGTCCCGGCAGTGGTGGTCTTGGCCCTTGGTATAGAGAGAGGGAGGAGGTTGTGAGTCGCGCTACTGTGGAGAGTTTTGCAACGAGCTGGTGCAGGGTGACCTGGGTGAGGAAGGGGGATGCAATGGACGACCCCAAAGTAGACGCACGGGTGGGGCAAGGCCATCTTTTTTTTTAAGCTAACCCTGCTGGAGATGGGTAGCCAAGTGGCAGTCGTGTTTATCACATGACTGTCAAACCAATATGTAAGAATCGGAGTGAAAGTGTGTTTTCCAAATTAATTTGCGGAACCAAAGTTTTTTTTTTTTTAATGTGGTGGTGGTTTTTGTGCGGCAAATAGTGGATTTGAGCACTTCTAATTTAAACTCTGTACTACAGGCATTCATTGGCACCCAGGTACCAGCTGGGCTCTCTTAATGTCCCCCACACGCTGGTAATTTGATTGCTCCGTGTGAACCACACTGCAGGCAGCCACGACACCGACCCAAGTTCCCGTTGCGCAATAACATTGTGGGGTTTTCCAGTTAATGTGTCGTATAATCTTCCACCTCGATAAACTTCAATTTAGAGAATTGCCTAATGGCTGAATGTAAATAAACGTCTAAGGCTGCTCGCTGCACAACTCCTTCGCAGCAACTATTAAAAGTTGTAACAGTTACATTAAGGTATTGACACTGCAGAGTGGTTGGCGTGCTGCGCTATTAACCAGGCGACCGTGGAGTTCGATACCAGCCACGGCTAGCATCAGTGGCGAGTGATTTAAACCGGTTTGGTGGCCCCGGCCACTCCTTCACCAACCTGCACTGACCAGTGTTTTTAAGAGCCCCCATGACTGACACGGATTATGGAGGCCTTCGCCCAGTGGTGGCTAGCAATGTTTAAAATCCCTGTAATTGGCTGACTGCTATGCTTATTTTGAAATTGTGAAATCTGTTTTGAAATTTAGCGGTACGTTATCTTGCATGTTCTACATTTGTCCGTTATTTTATTATGCCTCTGCTATTGCTATTTTTGTGTCCACTTTACTCAATTCCTATTGCATGCAGCATTTCTGAGGCTGCTTTTATTAGTTTCATCTCTATTCACGTCCACAAAAGTGTACTTTATGTAATCAACCGTGCTAATCGGAGGTGTGGGAGAAGGGCGACCAAACTAAGCACAAACATAGGTTGTAAACTATGTTTTTGAATCTAGATTTACAAGTGCATAGGCTCCCCATTAGCTTCCTAATCGGAAGGAAAAGCGTTCCAAACGGCCACAGAAGCACGCCTGAGCGCACGACGCAGTGACCGTCTTTGTGCGATGGTTGGCCAAAAAACTGCTATGGGGATGTCCGGTGTTTGCATAATGGTATTATTACTCCTCCTTGATGAGATTGCCAAGGTATTGTGGTTCATTTGTTGGCGAGCACTGGTTTGGCATGGACCCTGGTGCAATAAATGACCCCCCCCCCCTCCCCAATCTAATTCCCTCTCTACGTAGGTCTGAGTTGGGGTGATGCTGGAATGTAGGCCCTGCACCACCAAATGTCCCTTTTTTTTTGTTGGCCCCTCCACCCACCCAAGTTCATTCTCCGTGGTGGTGAAATCGTAACGGTAACACCCCCCCCCAAACCCGATAGAAGAGCTTTTGCAGCCCACCCACCGCTGCATCCTGAGAGGAGCTGCAGCCCGGCATGGTTTGGCGACGCCACTCTGTTGCCTTGTTGCAGTTCCACTATGTTTACTGGTAGGAACCACCTGGTTCCACCAGCCCACAGGGGGATATTGTGTCGTCCGTCGGGAATCCAAAAAGGGCTTGGGGCTGGCTTGGGGCTGGCTTGGGGCTGGCTTGGGGCTGGCTTGGGGCTGGCTTGGGGCTGGCTTGGGGCTGGCTTGGGGCTGGCTTGGGGCTGGCTTGGGGCTGGCTTGGGGCTGGCTTGGGGCTGGCTTGGGGCTGGCTTGGGGCTGGCTTGGGGCTGGCTTGGGGCTGGCTTGGGGCTGGCTTGGGGCTGGCTTGGGGCTGGCTTGGGGCTGGCTTGGGGCTGGCTTGGGGCTGGCTTGGGGCTGGCTTGGGGCTGGCTTGGGGCTGGCTTGGGGCTGGCTTGGGGCTGGCTTGGGGCTGGCTTGGGGCTGGCTTGGGGCTGGCTTGGGGCTGGCTTGGGGCTGGCTTGGGGCTGGCTTGGGGCTGGCTTGGGGCTGGCTTGGGGCTGGCTTGGGGCTGGCTTGGGGCTGGCTTGGGGCTGGCTTGGGGCTGGCTTGGGGCTGGCTTGGGGCTGGCTTGGGGCTGGCTTGGGGCTGGCTTGGGGCTGGCTTGGTCACCCCGTGGTGCCCTTATAAAACTCAACGTTTAACCTACTCACGCCGGCTTGTGCCCGCCCTCAGTCGGCCATATTTGCGGAATACACCACGCCGCCGTTGACCCTGGCCATTGACCGAGCAACCCAACCTTCCTTCCAGCTACTTCCGCAGGAATGTGTTCCATTTTTGTCCAAACCCAGGTCTATCACAAAAGATGACGCCTCAACGGGGGCTCTTGCCTAAATATAGATTTGTGAACCAAATAGTGGTGACCTTTGTCAACCTAAGCCGACTGTTCTTTAGGTGGGGCGAGGTGGTAATCCCAAGAGCGTGTTGTCCGTGTATCTCTCCATTCATTGCCATGGTGTTTCCACTATGTTGTAATGGCTATGCACCAAATACTTGCATGCATTGATCGCAAAGCACACGGGGGGGGGGGGGGAGCGGGGTGTCACAATGGTTGGCAAGCACACAGTGTAGCGACACTTTGTACATGTTAACCGGGCTGTGGACCCAGTTATCCGAAGAGTTCCAGCAACTGCTAACATCAGGTGGTTGAAGCTTTGCCGGAATTAATACTGCCCCCCCCCACCTTCAACATTCTGCACTGACCAGCATGGTGAAGTATGGTCACTAAACGCCCATGACTCGAGTGCATTTGGGAGGCCGTTGTCTAAGGGCCATGCATTTTAAGTGCTTGTACATGAATCTCAAAGTGTGGACGCTCACGATGGCCTGCCTTCGAGCTATATTTTCAGACGTAAAATGTAATTTTCCTCAACTAGTTTGACCAAGGACGAGATGCTGTAATTGTCTTCACAAAGGGCACAGTTCTCTGCTTGTGCAAACTCTACCAGCGGCTAATTCACGTCCCGTTGCACTCCAAATAAAAAATGTGAGTGCAAAATCAATACTGTAAATACAGTACTGTAGAGTGTTTTTTGTTCTCGCCACCAGTGGCTCGAGTTGACGTGACCCTAGCCAAAAACAGACATTGTATTCTTTGCCTTGCACTATGCTGTCTAAAATAAAATTTTACGATTTTAGACCTTGTGTGACTAGTAAAGCTCGAGTTGGCTTTGTGGTTTTTTTTATCGTTCAGTTGAAGTGTACTTGTGCGAGCTGCATCCCTTTTTTAATGTAAGAAGGGATGGCACGCAGTCGAGACCAATGTGGCATCGTCAGCTAAAGGGGAGAACGTGCCCAAGGAGGGGGGGACGACTTTAACACACGGGATGGGAGAGATGAAATTGGTTTCGTGTGCAGGTGCTTGGGGGATGTCTCGTGGCTTGAAGAGGCCTTCATTGGTCATGGCTGTTGATGGAGATTACAGTTTGTGGCCTGCTTGATGCCTGGCGATGGAGTTATGGCTTTGGGTGTATTATCTGGTTTGTGTACTCCTACAGTGTAAATCGTGTTTTTGTTGCTACAGTTACTAGTGGAATGTGGCGCAGCAGTTGCCCCTTGGTGGGTTGGGAGGGGAAGGTGATTTTGACCACGGTACCCTCGACCTCAATCCGTTGCCATGACAACCTTTTTTAATAGGTGCCATCTATAACAGCATTTGTCCCAACAGCGTTTTTAAAGGCCCGTCTTTTGTTGTCTTGTGGTGGAGGATATCCGTGGTGGGCGGACCGTCTCTGTGCGTCGGTGGGTGTCCGGCCATCGTCGACACGGGCACCTCCGTCATCGCGGGGCCTTCTGCCGCGCTGCGGATCCTGCAGGTGGCCCTCGGGGCCACAGCCTTGCCCTGGGGACAGGTGAGTGACTTGAAACAAACACAACTCCCTCTTTTACCAGGTAAGGCCCACTTTTATGTAGCGCTCTTTCAGAAGCGACCTCGCCGCAAATGATAGCTCGACGAAGTGACTCCTCGTGTAAATTTATAGCAGGCGCATACTCGAACAGAAGGAACGGGCGGAAAAAATCCACGTCCACGGGGAGAACATGCAAATTCCTAATACACCGCTACCACCATATTTTGAGGCCCAACATTGACACGAGCGTAAGCTGGTAGCACCCCCCCCCCCCTCGTATCGGCCACATTCACTCTTGCCCCATAAACGGCACCTTTCCGCTGGCATTATGCACTGTTCTCTAAAGCGTACAGCCGATGTAATACTATAGCTTGTGTGTAATACAACCTAAAATCAAGAAATCGTATTTTTTTATTGAAGGACCTGTTTAGGGGATGTTGCATCGAGTCATCTCGACTCGTGTCTTCATCTTGACCACCACAAACCTTGGTGGCCTCTCAACAAAGGTGTTCTCAAAAATGTGTTTAAGCTTTTCAGTCTTTGCGACAAAGGGCACGATGTGTGTGTGTGTTTGTGATCTTCAGTATTCTATTGACTGCCGGGCGATTCCCACGCTCCCCGACATCGTGCTGACACTGGGAGGGAAGCCGTACCACCTCTCTGGGAAGCAATACGTGATCGTGGTAGGTGGCTCGCTCGATGAATGATCTATGACGCTATGACATGAAACGTTCTTTAGTCTTCAAATCCAATAAAACATTTTTTTACCCATAGTCAGTCATGGGATTATGAATTAATTCCAGCCAGTTTCGGTCCACTCATGGAGTTGCGCCTCTGCCATACTATACTTTGCTGGTCTGGTGAGTTGGTGAAGTTGGAAGGGAAGGGGCCTGTTCTGATCACTATCCACTGATGTTCGCTGTGGCTGGCAATCCTAATGTGTATAGTGCTTGTTAATGAGAACGTAGTTCGCACAGATTCGAACTTGTGCTGGCTCAACTATTGTCATCACTGCAACTCTGAAGCCAATGACTCTCTGCCCCCCTCCCTGCTCTTGCCTGACAGGACAAGACGGTGGAGGGCACACTCTGCCTGCTAGGGTTCATGGTGATGGACGTGCCCAGCTCCGAAGGACCGCTCTGGATCCTAGGCGACGTGTTCATTGGAAAGTTCTACACCGAGTTCGACCGCGATCACGACCGCGTGGGGTTTGCCCATGCGGTGTGAAGGAGAGGTCCATGGCTGGCCGTAGCTCCAGACAAATGTTTGTAGAAAATGAGTGGCCGATTTTAGTTGGGTATCGGTGTTGTGGAGGTGGTGATAGCATGCATCCTGCCCTGAGCTAACCACTCCGTTCCGACTTCTGCGATGTTTAAATATGTTGAGGGCGGTGTTGGCAGTGGCGCAGGAACACAATGAACAAAACTCAAAAAAACGCATTTGTCAACACTGCTTGATTTTTTTCTTCCCATTTTGTGTCCTATGGTTGACAAAGCTAAACTGATGGATTGGTAGCGATGGTGGAGTCTGAGGAAGGTGATTTGGCGGTGGGTGCGATTCTGCTTGGTGATTTTTGTTTTGTTTTTGATACTGCAATGAGGATGAAAGTGAGGGGTGGTAGAGTAGACCCCTTGGTAGCAGGTGTGCTAATATCCACAGGGGTGTGCTTGTTGTTACAAGTGCTCCATGTCTCCCTTGTTGAGGATAATGGTTGTGAATTGAGGCTATTGGCTTGTTGCCTTCCATCTTACCTATAACCAAGATGTCCTCGGCATTCAAAGCCTTAATACGCGTGTGTAAATGTGTTTATATATGTTATTTAAAGTAACGTGATTTTGTTTCATCTGCCAGCACATCGTGTAAATTATGCACAGTAAGGTTAATGTCGTGGTTATGTTTTGAATTGTTTTTTGACTGACAATAAAACTTTACTCAATGAAATGACTTAAAGCGTTCGCTACTGCAGGAATTCATATTCTTTGGGTCTTTCGGTAAAGTCGTGTCGATAAAACGGTCTATACGACTTTACCGAAAGACCCAAAGAATGCGAAAATGAAATGGTTGCAGCATTCGGTTCTTTTGCACGGGATATCATTGGACGAGACTGGATTACATATGGCCATGGAAAGGGGGTTGGTACCGCACTAGAATGGCGAAGAATGGATGAACACATTCCTGCGGAGGGAGCTGGTAGGAACGTTGGGTTGCTCGATCAATGGCCAGGGTGAACAGCGGCGTGGTGTATTCCGCAAATATGGCCGACTGAGGGCGGGCACAAGCCGGCGTGAGTAGGTTAAACGTTGAGTTTTATAAGGGCACCACGGGGTGACCAGCCCCTCCCTGCACGACGGACGGACACAATCCCCTGTGGGCTGGTGTAACCAGGAGGTTCCTACCAGTACAAAACGGCTGACTGACGTGCCATTCCCGAGGCCTACAGCAATGGCAGTGACGTAAGGGCGGAGACATTTAAAATACTGGACTGAAGAAGTATGGCAAACGGGTCGGCATTTTAACGTTTGTGAGTGCAACGGCCTTATTGACCAAACTTCAATTTACCGAGTCAGCCACCCCATCAAACATGTTTTAAATGACCAAGGTAAACCCATCCTAACGGGGGGGAACCCGTACTGTTTTTGCATCATGCAAAGACTATCAACCGTTCCTGAACTATTGTTTTTTACCTCCAATTTTTGATGGGGTAACGGTGGTAACTTTAACCCAATGGCGCTTCGATTTTTAGGAAGACCAAACATCCCCAGACAAAACGTATACGATTATAAAGCTTGAGAACACTGCGTAGTTCTATAGATTTCGGTGATCTCTCCCGAGCATATCATGGAGGTTAAAAAAAAAAAAGTGAATTGCAAGTTGACATTATTCCCTCCCCAGCAGAATCAACCATGATCAATACTCCACTGCTTGATAAATCCTTCAAGCCACTCAACTCTCTCGATCCTGAGACGTTGGTAATCCACCTCTCACAAGGAACGGATTCCATCGCTCCATCTCCACTACGGGCATTGTCTCAAACGCGTTCCGTTCCTAGGCGACCTGTCATTGTCCACAATGCTTGGTCATAATTCCTTCTGGATAATTTGAATGATGCCATAAACCTCGTGTTCTCTCACCATTGTTTCGTCTTTCAATGCAATTCGTAACACCTCGAATTGTGTACATCTTAACAGTAACTTTATCTCAGGTGCTCTATATATATACAAAATCCTTATCCACGTGAATTTGCGATAACTTCTTATCTGCAACATATCCACAGATATTGGGATCCACAGATAATGGGAGTCACGGATAATCCTGTCAAATGCAATCGATTAATCTACTTTATTAATCCGTGGAGTGCTGCACTAACCACGACTTAAGCAATGAGACGTTATTGATTAATGCGGTATTTCATTACTCGGTTAGGTGTGCTGAAACCGATCCAGACGTTAATCGATAAATCGATGTACAGCAGTATATAGCAATGCTGCCCTGACCCCGATTAAGGCATCCACTTCAATCAATTGAGCAATGTTTGCGATTAATCGACTGCGATGCTACAATGACGCAGCGTTAGGAATGAAACGTAACCGTTCAATACAATGCATTAATCGATCCAGTGCTGCACCGCGCCGGCTTGAGCAATCCGACGTAATCAATTATCACGCTATTTATTCGATTTAATCGGCTAGAAGTGCTGCACGGAGCCGGCGTTGAGAGATATACTTTTTTTCCATTTTTAAATCGAATAATCATCAATGAATAATTTTATTCTGTTAATCGATATCAATGACGGAGTTGTCGGCGTCTGACGTATCCATTCTCAGCGGCGCGTGACGTCGTCGCCCTCGCCGAGGCGCATGACGTCACGCCACTCGGCGCGCGCGCGACGTCACCGTCGACACGGATGACGTAACGCCACTCGGCAGAGACAGAAGGCTGTAGGCGGTTTCCAGGCGACGGCGGTCAAAATTCGCCTCAAAGAAAAAAGAAAAACCTCAAGGAAAAAAAGTTTTCCCGCGGTGCCACTGAAACCTCGCGCGGACGACTCCACTGCTTAGGCGATCTCCACGTGAACGCGGGCATCGTCCGAGGTTTACCGCCGATGAGTTTGGCGCGAGAGCCGTAGCCGCCGCCGGTTTGAGTCGCCGGGCTAACGAGGGGGGGGGGGGCTAGGATAGGGCCTGGGCCGCTAAGTTTGTGAGCGAAGGCCTTAAGTTGTAATGAATGGTTTTGAGTTGTTGCCGTTACGGTAATTAAAGTGCTTCGGTTGCTATTGCTTTTAACGGCCTTGCCTCGTGTCAATGTCCAGCCGCATGCTGCTTTGATGTTGTAGTGTGGTATTAGAATTGTACGACGCAGGCAATCGCAGAGTGTGACGCTGTACTGTACTTCTATGCGCTTACTAAACTGCTATGCTCTCAGCGACTTTACCAACCCGCACTGACAAAGGCAATGATTCCTAATGCTGCGCATGTGTTAGTTGTAAACGGATTTTTGAATTGTGTACCGGACCCGTCATGGCAATGTGGAATTGACACCATTGGGTTCGGGTGACTGACGGGGATGAGTTTCTCTCGGCGCTTGTTTGAACTGAGACGTAATACGAGCGTGTAGTATGCCGTATGTGGTGTGTTATCCTCGGCATTATAACGTGGAATGACCTGTGTACATAAGCACCGGATAGCGATCACTTGATTGACACCACGGCACCATTCACACCAAACACTACTCGCCAAACACGAAGTGTTCGACAGCCGTCAAAGACACCTTAACATTGACACCGAAACACCCACCTGACGACACTTGGCCTAACATTTAGCAGTCATCAGTCACCTAACCACCGCTAGCCAGACACCACTTCGACACCTGCTATTCAAACTCGACAGACGCCGACACTCATCTGACACTTGATAGCGGTCACTCACGTAACTCGTTTACGTAACCCCCTGTAACCACTAGAGGCACGGCAATGCACTCCAAATCACGACCTTAAATTGTGAGAAATGACATTGCATGGGGTGCCAATCACATTAGGCTTAATCGTGCACTTAAGTGCTTCCTATTTTAGTCTCGTGTTCTTACCACTACGGTGCTATATATATCGTATATGTACATTGCTTTAGTACATGCCAGACAATTATGTGTGCCATTTAGCACCCATAATTCACGACGAATAACGGCATGCTTTTACAAACATACGCTGTCCAGTAAATCATGTTTGGTTGCATCGATATTTAAGCTGTGAAGGCTGGTTGGAATATGAACAATTGGAAACCAGCATTGTTTTGATACACTGTAATATGAATCATTTGAGCATTTTCTAGGGTATGTAAAGGTTAGGGGCACACCACATTTGAAGGAAATTGCAGCCATAAGCACAAATAGCGTATCTTGTAGATACACGACTTACCTTTTGTCCCAGGCCGTCTGTAATCCGTTTTAAGCTTGATGAGAGAGTTATGGTCAAGTGAATCGGCACATTTGTCACTTCACTCACACGTTTCCATTCTCAATGAAATCGGTTTCACTAGAGTTGCTTTGATTGTTTATCTGACGGTTAGTTTAAAGTAATGTGCATTTTCTAAAAAAAATAGTTTCAAACGTATGTCACGCAGCTCAAGACATACAGCTTAGTTTCATAGCTACAATTATATTTTCTTGTTGCATCCTCCTTTAAGTGTATATTTTCAACCTAGTTCTTCCTGGAAATGTTCCCACTGAGTGTCTCCCTGGTCCTCTGTCCACTCGTGTCTGTCCTGGGCCATCCCCCCCATCCACTCCACTGTCTTTCAGATCTTGGTTCACCACTTTTTTTCTACGCCTGCCACTCAGGCTCTGCCATGGTGTTTTTCCATGTTCAATTGTCAACCTAGTTCTGAGGTCATGCAAATTAATGAGAGATGCACTGTGCACATCGACTTGTTAACAGGAGTCGACTGCTTCCATTTATCCCAACTGCTTTTTGTGTTTCGTTTGTTGTTTCTTCCCCGCAACTCCGAATAGCGTCGTTAGCTACGTACGGTGCGAAAGAAGTTCAACAACAACTGCCCCCAACAGGATTCATAATGGTGGCCGGGGGCTACTGGGAGGCGGGCGGGCTGGCTGTGCTGGTGGCCGCCTGCTATTACAACAGCCTGCACTGCGGCTTTGTGTTCGACGACATCTCGGCGATCCGCGACAACAAAGATCTCCGGCCGTCTACGCCGCTCGTCAACCTCCTTCGCAATGACTTCTGGGGCACGCCCATGGCGGAGGTCAGCTTTTATCCCACAGTAGCTTAACAAGGGGCTGTATGTTTTTGTTGTTATTATTGGATGTACACGCGTTCTCTATCCATCTATCTACGACGGGTCGGCAACCTTTCGAATCCGGAGCCGCATTCGGCTCTTCAAGGACCTCTTCGTGACGTTATTTATCAACAACAGTCTGTAGATATATTGTTTTTTTTACCGAATTTGAAAAAAACGTCTCTTGTTATTTTGGTTGTCGACCCCCTGATCTAGGAGAAGAGCCACAAGTCTTACCGGCCGCTCACGGTGTTCACCTTCCGCCTGAACTACGTGGTGAGCGGCCTGGATCCCGCAAGCTACCACGCAGTGAACGGCGTGCTGCACTGGCTCGTGTGCGTGCTGTACCTGCGCGCATGCCGCCTGCTGCTGAGTCCCGGTGCCAGTCGTGTCGCCGCAGCCCTGTTCGCCTTGCACCCGGTGCACACCGAGGCCGTGAGTGTTGTTCGTCTTGAGTGTTAATGCTGTGTGACCAAATCATCTGGCATTTTGCCTGTGGGGTTGAGCCAAGGATTGCGTTTGGGTGGGCGATCGCCACGCACGATGGGTTTGTTGTGCTGCTGCGGGGTTACGTGGTGGGTGATAGAGGTCGGTACCAGCAAATTCCATTGTCGTACCGTACTTTTGTTCTCCCGTGGCTATGCGTTTCCTGCCTTCAGTCCACGCTGACCAGGGTGAAGTGTGGTAAAATAATCCCCAAACACCCATGGCGTTGGAAGGCCCCCATCCACCATTGGATTGGCATGTACATTGCTGACCAGTCTGAAAGTTAATTGTCTTAGAGACACTGGTGGAAACCATGTGAGTCTATTCGCTCAAGGCCCATCATCAGAGACTGTTTGGTCAGTCTGTTATCTAAAGTCCCTCTTTTGGAGAGGTTTGCTAATTTTCTTCAGATATATTTAGCATTTTCACCCAATTCTATTTTTTATAGTCATGTTGACATTTGGACACAGACCAAACTATATTTTTTTGTTTTGCATATATCACTCACATCAGAGCCACACATCACATAATGAAACATTCCAAGCATGCAATTGTTGGCCTTCATGTGTCATCATTCTAGTGTGTGTATTACATTACACTCATCTCTGGCCATACAGATGAATAACTATCTTCAAACCGTAAACAAACTAAGTTTAACACAATCATGTACAGAGCT
Source organism: Lampetra planeri (assembly GCF_965212315.1). Classification (NCBI taxonomy): domain Eukaryota; kingdom Metazoa; phylum Chordata; class Hyperoartia; order Petromyzontiformes; family Petromyzontidae; genus Lampetra; species Lampetra planeri. Next base: position 4,286,517 of record NC_136111.1, read on the forward strand.
GTGCGCCATTCCCCGGTGCATGTGTAGGGGTGTTACGGAGGGGCTGTATACAATGGGATCAGATGGGAAAGAAACACAGTGGGCGTGGCTATGTCGGTGCACGGGCAGGTGCTCCCAGCGACGTCCGCATCGGGCAGCCTGGGGGGCTGACTCGGAGCTGGGATCCCCCGGGGCCCCACCCCTCAGCGGGGGGTTTGGTATAAAAGGGGATGAGCCGGAGGGCTCGGGGAGATATGTTAAGCTAAACCAGTGAAGACCGAAGATCGTCCAGATAGAGCCCTGGACTCCCCTGGATCGCCGCCCTTATCAGGGCCGCACAGGACCGAGCCAGCGGCGTGGTCCCGAGAGCCAGAGCCGGTGCTCTTATCAGAGCTGGTCTGGGACTCCGGGTACCGTAAGCCCGACTTACCAGTGCCGGGCCAGATAGCCTCCCCTAGCCCGTTAGTGGAGGACTAGGAGGTAGGTTAGGCATAGCTAGCAAGTGTATCCCCAGTTAGCCGGGTGAGGGGGCCGATACCCCCTCCAGTGTTGTATGTCCGTGATTGTGCCAACTGACGCGGAATAAATACGTGTGCCTCCAACCCCGGCGTCCAAGAGTCCTCAACGATATTACACATGCAGGGGTAAGTTATCAAGCTTATTTGCACTTAGGGCATCCTGTAGGTGCTAAACCTGCTCTGCCATGGGAACATGGAATTCCCATCTCTGGCTCAGGGCCACCATTGGAGATAAGCATTGCCCCATTGCTCATCTGAGCAGGGAGACACTTGGACTTTATTTTTACAATGCATTTGCATTTTAATCAATAAACATAAGCACTAATCACAATGCTTGTTATTACAATAAATTCAATATTTTAGTTTATACTGGCATGCATTTTAACTTGACTTTGCCCACTGCAGGTGACAGGTGTGGTGGGAAGAGCTGAGCTCCTGTCTTCCATTTTCTTCCTGTCCGCCTTCCTGACCTACACCAAGTCCAAGGGACCCAAAAATTCCATTGGTAAAACAGCCCTTCTCATTTTACATCTGACCTTAAAATGTCACTCTTTTTGTTAAGGAATTTAAAATTTGAGTTATGTTATAGAGCTTGGCATGTGTTATTATTTTAAATGCATCACCTGGGTTGATTTGCTTTATTAACTGCGGAAAGTGGCGTAAATTATGTTGAGTGTTTTTCTGGTTGGAACCTCCTGGTTACACCAGCCCACAGGGGATTATTGTGTCCGTCTGTCGTGCAGGGAGGGGCTGGGTGGGGAGGGGAGGGTGGGGAGGACACTACGTGTATGTATATTGGTATCATGTACGTAGCAGTAAGGCGTGTGTGTGTGTTCTGGATGACGCTGTGCTGTGCAGTGTGGTGGCCGATCACGCTGACGGTTCTCCTCGTGGCGCTCGCCACTCTCTGCAAGGAGCAGGGTCTCACCGTCATCGGCGTCTGCTGCGTCTATGAAGTCTTCGTCGCTCAAGGCGTACGTCCAACATGTGCCCTTCTGTCCCCCTGTCTGTCTGTTAAGCGTTGCAGACTGCAGGGCCATTGGTTATGTGAACACCTCCCATCATTATACATTTAGTGGAGTTCATATATTGTCTGCCTGTGACAAAATCAGCCAGGAATGCACCCAAGTCTTGGCAGATCTCAGAGGCTAAGCATGTTTAAGCCTGGATGAATAGTGCTTGGATCGGTGATCACCATGCATAAAATTATAAAGGCATACTACTAGTGGGGCTATGTTGTATGTAGCAGAGGACATTGGTGCAAATATCTGTACCTGCGCCCACATCTATGCTCTCTCCACCTTCAAGCAGCACTGACCAGCATGGTCAAGTATGGTCAGTTGACCCACGTGACCTGTACGGTGTGAGAAAGCCCTCTATTCAGCAGTGGATTCACAAAGGGGCTCTATATGTACACGCACTTATCTTGGCTTTAATGGCCGTATCTTTTTGAGAATATTTTCCTATTGTCTCCGGCAAAAAAGCTGTCGGATTGATATTTACATTTACACATATAAATGTCTGTGCCACTGCTAATAAAATTGCGCATTACCCGGGTGACCTGAGAGTATTACCGGTGTGAATTTGCACACCGTGGTGATAGGCTCATCACAGGTTCTACTTCTAATTGCCTGCCCTAGGGCACATCGTAGGGGTTGGTGACATGGCCTAGCAGTACCGCGTTCGCGGCCTGTTGTAGAGGTTCACAGTTAGAACCCAGTGACCGCCCTGATTATTACTGTGGGTGTTAAACCGTTGACCGTGCACTTCTCTTTTAAACAAGGTCACGCTACAGGTTGCTTGGACACCTATGAATCGCCTCAACCAGCTTGTCTTTGCAGATCACACCTTTTTGTCATCAGCTTTGGTCATGTTCCATTCTTACGATCCGTATATGGTTAGTGGGCTCGCCATCGTGTCATACTTTTGCTTTAGTTTTTATAGTCCTGTCTTAATTATTTCAGAGCTTGTTACATTTGTTCCAAATGTATCTGGGGTTAATCAAATTTTAATATCAGGCCTCCTACATATACATATGATCCTTATGGCGATACCCCGGGGTACCAAATAATAAAAAATGGCCGAGGCAATTGAATATTTTATTTCTGGGACACAATTTTTTCCAGGGGTGTAGTTAACTCCACGACTGGGATACCAATCAACCCGAAATCAGTGCCACTCCGCGATGTCGAAACGCCAAACATTAGCATTAAAAATCCGTTATAGAAAAGTTATTAGCGCATAGTGTACAGCTCGTCGAGATGAGTCGATTGCTGCATCGCCGACCATCAACAGACTAAAAATGACTGCATCACGGACATCATGCGAGAGCCGGGGTACTATGGTACCCCGGGGTACCGCCATAAGGTTCATTTATAAATGCATCTGCTTGCTCCAGGTTGTCATTGCCTATTTAAAGTTTCAGTTTGTGCTCAAGGCGACTTTGGGAATTACGTTTGCACTGCTCCACCCGAAGATGGTGCTGTACTACAGAGCACGCAGCTTACAATTGTGGGGGCAGCTTCACCCACATTGGCAGTGCCATGGCGAGGCGGGGTTGGGGGCGAGGCTGGACCTTGTGCCAAATTACAGCGGATGATGCATTACTGGATGCCTACAAATAAAAAATATGCTCACCGGAATCGCCCCACCAGACATTGGCGGGGGTGGGCGGGGGGGGCCGGTTGCTCGTAAAATGTAATGATCATGATGACTTGAGAACACATGAGACATCCGTTACATGTCCACACCATATAAATACGCAGGTACAGAGAGAGACATAGATACACAGAAAAAAATCAAGATGCAGAGATACGGGTTGAGGACACTAAGACGCCCATTACATGGCCACACCACATTTTGATGCTGCCAGCAATCACGGAAAAGCTTCCTGGAACTGCTTGATAAACAACGGACGGCCACACGACTGGAAATGTGGGAAAACGCGGCTTGATGCAATAATTAACGACGTCGCAAGCGCAAGTCCACTTTGGCAAACTCCTTGCCACTGGTGCCGAGTGAAATCGGTCAGCCTTGATGTGTCTAAATGACCTTCAAACTCAAGAGTTAACGTGCGGAAAGCATGGCTGATCTGACGATATCGACACGTGTGACTGCGGTGGAACGCAAACCACGCAAGACCTGTCAGTCTGCCGGCTCCTGTAGGAGCTCCTGTAGGAGCCAGCAGAATTTGAAGGACCTCGCCATGGCCACAGACCAGCCAATATCATCATGTGCCCAATACTGGATAAACGTGTTACTGTGGTGGCAGGACATGAGAATAAGCAGAATCGGAAGGATTCGAGCAAGAGGGCTGCACACAATGCGATACATGAAACTCATCTTTCTGTTACGTGCACGCAACTCACCCTGCTACACTCTGGAGCACAACGTGAATATTGCACGCACCCATGCGTGTGTGCAGAAGCATACGGCAGCCACATACAAATGAAGAACAGAGTCACGGTCTCGAGGTAAATATTTGCATTGGGAAAAAATAACCGAAGTTAAAGAAATGTATTGAAGTGTTTTACGCTGCATATACAACAATATAATTTACAGCCCGTTGGCAATTCACTGCCGGATGAAGGCCCCTCCCCAAAGTCATTTGGGTTATTTAACCATACTTCTGCGAGCTGGTCATTGCCATTTGGTGAAAAGTGGCTTCAGTGCCTGTTCATATATCACCTGCTACTGATGTTAACTGCGGCCAGGAATCAAGCATTTAATACTGACATCTCCTAGCCACTTTGCAGCCCCACACCTATAACACATGGCAAGCTCTCCTGGCCACCCATCCAAGCACTATCCAGCCTCAACCCTGCTTGGCATCTGAGATCCAATTGAATATGTATGGTGATTTGGTCATAGGGAATATATCCCAGTGGTTATTATTTTGGAGTGATGGTGGTGTGTGAATGAATAATTATTGGCGGTGGTGGTTGATTTGTTGCAGCTGACGCTGCGCGATGTGCTGATTGCAGCACGCGCAGTAGTGGTGAGCGAGAAGGGAGGCGGCACTGGGCTGCCCCCGTGGGTGCGCACCACCGCTGCCAAACTGCTGGTCCTTGTGTCCAGCACACTGCTTCTACTGCTGCTGCGAGTGCAGGTCATCCAGTCGCAGTTGCCTGTCTTCACCAAGTGAGTTGAGAAACTGGTTTAAGCCCCACATCCCTTTGAAATGTGAGTTGACTGACTTAACTGCAACAGGGCCAACTTGCTGGGTTAGTGCTGTTTGAAGTTCATGCTCAAGTTTTTCACTGCTCAAACGAACATGTCCATCAGTTTTGGCAGACCCGTCCGATATGTGCCAATTCACTCTACTAGTTATCTCCAAAGTATGTATGTTGAACTTCTTTTGCACCGTACGTAGCCGACCGTGTTAATCGGAGGTGCGGGGGAAGGACAACATAGGACACGGTGGGATCTCAAATCCTTTACACAACTTTATTTTGCTTGATTTGGAATTCACATCTTTTCGGCACAGACACAGACAAATAAGCCACATTTACGGTTGCAGGATGTCAAAACAAGTGCTGTATTAAAGTTACATTTTCACTCTGCCCAAATTACTTTTTGGGGGCTTGTGGCCCTAAACCAATCATGAAAATTGAACGTTCTATTGGCTGCAACTAGTTTCTAAAACCTTCACCGTCAACTGCCCATAGCTTAGGAATTGCTGTAAGCACGTGTTGCTTAACATGAGCTATGGCTAATATATAAATCCCACGAGTATGAACTTTTTAAAAAGTGATTCTGGGCCTTTGCGTCGGTAAACAAAATGCGGTGAAGTTAGTGCCGCGTGTGTCCCTCGAAGGTTCGACAACCCGGCAGCCGTGAGCGGCTGGCCTGCACGCCAGCTCACCTACAACTACCTGCTGCCGCTCAACGCGTGGCTGCTGCTGTGTCCCGCTACGCTCTGCTGCGACTGGACCATGGGCACGGTGCCGCTGCTGGTGACGCTTGCCGACCCCCGCAACATGGCCACGCTGGCGATGTACGCCGCGCTCGGCTGCCTGGCTCAACGCGCCCTCACTGGTGACCGGGCTCTCGCCATGGTACGGGGCCCGCGATGACACGTGTGTCGGAGGGGGGGGGGGGGGGAGACAAGAGACAGAGGGATGGAAACAGGATTCTACTTTAATATGCTAGGGAGCAAGAAGACATCCTTCGCACGATGCTCCTGTTCAGTGTGTTTGTGCCTGCATGTGCCGCTCATTAACACAACGAATGTTGTCAGGAAGTCATCGGATGTCGAAATGTCAATCTCCCGTTTTGATTGGCGATGTGAAATGTGGAGGAAGAATGAAATGGAGAGACTAAGATGAAGTGAGATGGAAGCATTGAGAGTAGAGGAGGATAGACTGATACAGAATGAGATGGAGATAGTGCCAAATAATGAGACAGACTGAGGGAAAGGGAGGCAGGGAGACCAAAACAGACATTGACAGAGGCATATCATCTCACGTATGTATGTATGTTGAACTTCTTTTGCATCGTAAGGTATGTAGCCAACTGTGCTAATCGGAGGTACAGGGGAAGGACACAAAGCTAAACACATAAGCCATTCTAAAGAAATTAGTTTTAAATTGAGATTTAAAAGTGCATAGCTGTAGTGGCATCCGAATATCAAACGGAAAAGCGTTCCAGATGGCTGCAGAAGCATTCCTGAAAGCGCGCAATGCAATGGCTATGTTTGTTCGAGGATGGCTGGAGTTCGTGTGATGGTTGATGCTCCTTGAGATGAGCAAGGTATTGTGGTTCATTTGTGGCAAGCACTTTGTGGGAAATGAGTGTCACCTGTTCATTCATCTCCCGTGTAGGCTCTGTCTCTGCTGGTGCTGCCTTTCATCCCAGCCTGCAACCTCTTCTTCCCCGTGGGGTTTGTCGTCGCAGAGCGCGTTCTCTATGTGCCCAGCATGGGCTTCTGCATGGTCGTGGCCATGGGATGGTACAGGCTGTCTCACCTCAGGTACGGTTCGGTTCAAGCGCACATGCGTGTGTGCACAAGTCCTGCAGTGGTTGTTAAACAAATATTCGAACCTGTTCATTTTTTGTACAACCTAGCAACATCCAGAGTTGTCACTGTTCAAACAATTCTGTGGACCACTCCCAGGCCTTGCAGAAAGAGCTCTTGTCACACCGGCATCAACAGAAAATGGGCCTTATAGGTCGAGGACCTTTAAGCTCCAGGAGAAGGAGAAATGAAGTAGCACCCTGACCCGAAGGTTTCCGTCCACACCAATTCAGCTCCCTTGGGGGGGTCCTACCACTGATTGCAGGATTATTCCCTATTTGCACCCCAATCCACTATTGTGGTAGTACCTGTCCCACTTCACTGTCAGGTGAGAGGCATCATTTAAAGATGAATGGACCCTCAGTCATCAGGCAAGGCTATCTTCTGGTCTTCAAAGAGGAGCCTGCCCCATCCGGCATGGTAAGAATGATGGTCCAAATACTGGACGCTGAACGCAGGCCGCGTGATTATGGGGCCATCGGGCTCTACCTCCAGAAGGACAGCGGAGTTTTACTCTTCCGTTCGTCATGACTCTGAAAGCCCAGGGGGCTTCCATGCGACGCCTAGGTCTCGGGCATCTCAACCACTCGTTTCCCAGCTGGATGTCCCATGCAGTCACTCTGAGGTCAATGGAAAACGATGAAAACTTGGCGACCGGCTAGCAGCCATAGATTTGGCAGATGTATGGTCCCATAGATGAGACGCATTGTCAGTTGGTAAGGTTTATGGTGAGAGACTTCCGCTTGCAATACGACGATGCGGTTTGTATCTTTGACTCTCAGCCTTGTGAAGGGTCGAGACCAGGGGTCGGTAACCAAAACAACAAGAAGAGATATTTTTTTCATGAAAAAAAAACAATATTTAAAAAGCTGCAATGCATGTGGATACGAGATAGTCCTTAATAAATAACGTCACAAAGTACCGTATTTTCCCGCATATAGCCCGCATACAGCCCGCATACGCATATAACCCGCAGATGCGTATACCCCGCAAAAATAGCGTTTTGTGTAAAACAAATTTCAGATAGCCTGCACCTCCATATACCCCGCATGCATTCATATCTTTAACGTCGTTACCGCAGCTTAATTCCATCATAATACGAAGTTTACATTTGTAATACATTCCACTATCAATTGTTAACATTAAAATCATAACGTGCACAAAGAAAACAAACTAACCGGAAACGAGTGAACGTGAAACAGTAAATAAGTAACAAAAGTAAATATCCAATAAATAAGTAACACACACGTAGAAGGGAAGTAATAAAATAATAATAAAAAAAACATAAAATAATTCTCACGACGTTTCGGCCACAATGCAAGCAGCCGTCCTCAGGTGAAAACCAGGTCTGTCGAGGCGACAGCGTCTGAATGAAACAGCACACGTGCTTGGAGCATATATATAAGCACGTGTGCTGTTTCATTCAGACGTCGCCTCGACAGACCTGGTTTTCACCTGAGGACGGCTGCTTGCGTTGTGGCCGAAACGTCGTGAGAATTATTTTATGTTTTATTTTTATTATTTTATTACTTCCCTTCTACGTGACTTTACCGAAAGAACCAAGAAGATGAATCCCTGCAGTCACGAAAGCTTTAAATCGAAAAGTAACACATAACTAACTGGTAGATAAGTAAGTACTGTTTTAGCACTGGTAGATTGCGCACTGCGCAGATAATAGCGGAACTACGGTAACTCCATTGCCCCACCCCCCAACCCCCCACCTCTCCCTCCCCCAGCTCTCCCGTCGCCGGTAAACAAAGTGCGTCCACTTCAAACATTGTCGTTTCATTGTACAAACAATTCGAATCATTTAAAACGTGATAACATGTGCAATTTTAGTGTGAGTGGTTTATTCAGGAGTTCTTTAGTCAAATGTAAGTGTTGCATGGTGGATAGTCCTACCATGAAAACATTTAACGAGTTATGACATGTCACACGTGTAAAATATTTTTGGGATAGCCCGCACCTCCATATGCCCCGCAGGGTCTTGTTTTGTTTGTATAAAGTGGTTTACCCCGTGGGTTATATGCGGGAAAATATGGTAGTCCTTAATGAGCCGCATGCATCTAGGGAGCAGCAGGTTGCCGACCCATGCCCATGGTGAACTGGACTTCCATGGTGAACTGGACTTCCATGGTCAGGGGTCAGAAACCAAAATAACAAGAAGAGCCATTTGTTTGACAATTTCAAAAGCCGCACCGCAGTCCTTAATAGAGCCACATGCGGTTCTGGAGCCGCAGGTTACCGGCCCCTGGTCTAAACTGACGTACTGGAGCCCATCATTTGTTCATTGCGAGGAAGGTTCATGTTCATCCAGGTTTGGATGATACCTCCGTCAAGTGCTTGTTTAGATCCCTTATCGTTTTGCCAAAGAACCTTAGACACCCATAAAAAACGAAATATCGATTAACCCTTTTCCGCTTGTTGCATGCAGACAGTTATTACACACAGGTGATTTGCCTTTTTTTTTTGGAGGAAATACGACCACATGCTTAGAAATTATTACAAAAGCAGTGCCAGACGGTGCTTGTTATTGCTGCTAAATGTGTATACATCCTGGCCCCGCATGCACAAAGGCAGCCTGGTTTTATGGTTCTCCGACCCATTGCTCTAGTCTGTGGGAGCCAAAGTGCGTGTGTGGCCAAGATAAATCATGCAAATGCTGTGCACAGCAAAGAAACTCCCTGTTGGCGTACCAACTTTTGTACAAAATTCTCGACCAGCAGAAACTAATCGAACAAGTAAATCGGAGAGAAAACAAAGACTTAAGCAATAGAGTCAAGAAGGGAGAGTAAATAAGACGGTTTGAGTCAACAACTGGTTATTAAGTGACTCCATCGGTGAATGTGATTCCGTGACATACTTTCGTCTTGATTATATGATCTTCTTGACCAAACGGTGCTGTGATTGCCATGTGAAATTCTGAAATGTTTAAACTAATCGGGGCAGAGACTAAATACTAGCTTATTATGCAATTTTAGAATACATTATTTTTCTATTTACACGGCCTGGCAGTTCTGTAATGCTTACTGACACTAATGACCTCACTAAAAATGCTATTACAGTAAAACCTTGAATTGCGAGTAACTTGGTCTGCGAGTGTTTTGCAAGACGAGCAATTTTTTTAAAATAAATATGAATTTGATAAACGAGCGAGGTCTTGCAATACGAGTACTGTAGTACGTACAGTATATGTTTTGTCTGCCGAGTGTCACGTGATCACAACTGAGCCGATGGTTCTTCTCTCTCGATGCGGGATTGTGGGTAATCGTCTCCCATGCTCGGTCTCAGTCGGCATGCCTCACTCGTATAGTCAACATCCGTGCGAGCGTATACTGTTTACTATAGTGTTGTGACCACGAGTGTGTGCGTAAAGCATTTTTTTAAATTTTGTGTCCAAGTGTAGTGACTGTTCTTTAGTAACTGTACTGCAAGTGAAAGTCGTCCTACACAATAACCCTCCTCGCCTCTCTCATCTCCCTCACACCAGCCACGATTCAATGTAATTAATACATTTGATTACTTTATATTAAATTTAAATAATACAAATATAAAATGTATTTTGTATTCATCATTTTTATATGAATACAGTATTTTTGGGTTGTTTTTCTAATGGGGAAATTCGCTTTGATATACGAGTGCTTTGGATTATGAATACGTTTCCGGAACGAATTATGCTCGCAATCCAAGGTTTTACTGTACATTGAATCTGGTCGGCCAAGTAATTTTGGATATTACAGAGGTTGTAATTGTCCCTATGTCTTGCCACAATAGTTACAGGTTCGTACAAATAACAAGACACTTATTTAAAGGCCTTCAGAAGTAGTTGTGACGCCATCTTTCAGTGCCATTCTATGACATGAGGTTATGCGTTCTTTGCATTGAGATTTACACGTTAAACTTTATTCACCTTGGGATATGACAGTGATATAAAAATTTGAACATAACTGTGGAAACATGCACAATCTTGTACCGTCCAGGACCGGCAACTGAGCGGTAGAACAAGCGGTTCACAATCAGAAGGTTGCTTGTTCTAATTCTGGTTGGCCATCGACTAAGACCATCATCCGCTTGGATCAATAAAATGAATATTACTTTGTGGGGAGTAAACAGTGGTTGTCCTATGGATTGATTCACCTCTGCCATAAGAATGTGGAAATTCCACCACCGGCTCAGGGCTGTAATTAAGAGATGAGCACTGCCTCAATTCTCTTTGACACCACAAAATCACATTTGCATGAAAGCATCTTACATTAAACAGTGTCATAGAAACAAACAATGATATAGAAACGTTGTATTGACATTCTGTGCACAAACTCACTTGCCTCTGCATTTATTAATGTTATTACCATTAATATGCAAGGCAGCACGTTACATAATAGTTGAAAAACATTTGTGGTTCAGTTTGTCATGCAGTAGATAACATTATGACAACCCCATAGCTTGTTCATGTGCATGCATGAAACGTGTACATATATTTTACTTGAGATGCTATCGCGGCATTCCACATTTTCTATGGTTCCTGGAACAGTCAGCACTCCTGTCACACGTGATGAATGCGATGTGAGCTCTTGGCGCAGTCATTTTCTGCAAGAGACTTATGCTTCTGTGCTGTGTGCGGAATGAAGTCTTGGCCGGTGCTCATTCCATTGTTTAAAAAATGCTTGGTCACATCCAGAAATGCAGTGCTGGCTCATGTGTAAACACTGCCAGGCCAAAGTCATTGTCATCTGAAGCAAATGCTTAACCAAAACTTGTTGACCCAATAGCATTTAAAGTATCGTCAAAAATATTGTTGTGTCAAAACAAGCATGTGTTGTGCTCAAGTTCATTCAGGGGCACTGGATTAAAGGTTATAAAAAAAACATCCACATTCCAATGGTGGGATTGGTTTCTCCATAGGCCAGCCATTTTTGAGATCCCACAAAGCATTGCTCACTTTAACGAGCCTCGCAGGATAAGGGTTACTCGTATGCAGGGCTGAGTTGACCCCCGACTGTGATTTAAAATCTGCGACCTTTTTAAATGGAGTGTACGGACCACTGTTCCATCCACCCAGGTGGATGGCACATTTAAAAACGATGTCCAACTCACAATCGGAAGGTTGTGAGTTGAAATCCCATTTTTGTGATCACTACAGCTCTTCTTTCGTCCTGGGTTAATACAATAAGCACAGCTTTTTGGGAAGTCAACAGGCTTTGCCTCTTTGAATGCACCAGTCCCTGTCATAGACAGCGGAATTTCCACCGTTGACCCATGACCGGGCACATGGGCCGATAAGCAATGTTCAATACATATTTCGGCACGAGAACATTTTTAATTTCTTATAAGTTTTCCTAAAATTGTCACGAATAACCAAGTTACTGCATGAATTGAACTTGTGATTTTATTCTTCAAAATAATTTTACCGGAAGGCCATCTGGCAATCACGACACTTCATTAATAACGACGCTTTTACATATGATAACAGGAAAGAGAAACACTGGCAATGATTTCGAGTCTAAATCTATTGTTCTATCTTGTGTTACAGTTGGATCATTTCCATTTGGGTTATGTGACCCCTCTTCTTGGAATAGCTTAGAATGCCTGGTGATTTTTCAAAAAGATGTGTCTTCGAGGCAGACTTGCATACTCCTGTCATTGTTAACAATGGGGGGCATTGTTGACTCCTCGGTATTAAAAACGGGATGTTTCTCTGATAAAAGATCAGCGTTTGTGCGGAAGGGGAAGGTCGTTTTGAGGTCCGGAACTTTTTCGCACGCTCTCACACTGGTCTGCATCTTACTGAGAATGCCAGAAAGATGGCCGTTAAACAGCTTGGCAATGAAGAAATACAGAGTGATAGTCTTTTAGGCGTGTATACGTACATACATACCGACAAAACACATGCAGATACACAGGCAGATATGAATTGAATAGAAACAGTGACTCTTAACCAAAATCACCCTGAATCCACAAGATTTATACTTCAGATGTCGTAAGCTAAGAAAGGCATCCTGGTTAGAACTTAGATCTCACAGTGCTGAGGAATTCCAGCTGTTCTAAATTTTGGTCTGTGATGTGTCTTGAAGGAGGCACTACAACATTTATGAGTTAGCATTTGAATTCCACATTTGTATCACATAGTATATATGTCTGTGTCCCAGTGTTTTGTGCATTGTATTGAGATGCATTTGAATTCTGGTGTAATAAAAATCCACATTGTATTGTATGTGGGGCTAGGGATTGACAAAGGGAATGTTTTCATCCCATACCCGTGATCTTGACAACAGTTTATATTCTCATCCCATCCCATCCCTGGAGATGAAAGAAAAACTGAAGTAGATAGATGAGAGGGCACTCGAAGGCCACACGAAAGAGATAATATACAAATGACAGTTCCAAAGATATGACAGCGCATGCATGCAGCACGAAGAATACTGTGCAGGTGAAACAAAGACTAAAAATGTACCACATGGATACAAAAACGTATGTATCTTATTACAGATGATTCATTAAAAAAAACGGACAGCATTTCTGGCGATGAGAGGTGTCGACGGACACGGCCGTGTCGAGACGCGACTACGAGTGGCACCGTCGTTACCGATATCATTGGACGTTGGGTAACCTTCACTACTTGTGACGCTCGCAGGGCCGTGCGCGTGCTGACGTGGGCTGGCCTGGTCCTCCTGCTGGCGACGCACGCCGTCAAGACCGTGCACCGCAACGGCGACTGGGAGACGGAGTACACGCTTTTCACGTCGGCGCTCAAGGTATCGCTCGGACAAGAGCACGCACGCTGCACGCAGCAGCAGCAGCAGTGGAGACAGAATAGACATTGAAAGGGGGGAGTGGCGGCGGGGGGTGGGGGTTGTTAAGCTCCAGAGGTGTGTTGGGGTTAAGGATAGTGTCAGGATAGAGCAACATATTCGTCAATAACAACCGGCAAAAATGTGTAGTAGGCGATGTTTGAGGCAATGGTCCTTCGTAGCATTTTGTGTGCTGTGGCGAAGGGCCATAGTGAAAAATGGGAGAAACACGGTCAACCATGTTTTTATATCTTCATGTCTGTGTTGTTTGATGACTTCCTGAAACAAGAGATAGCAAATACTTTTAGGTATTGGTTTAACATGTGAGAATGTGCATTTACAATTTTTAGTCGGAAAGAATACATAAAGTGAACAAAATGGCATTTTCTTTGGAACTTAATATGTGGATATTTTTATCCCCTTAGAGAAAATGTGGACTGCACTACTGTATAAGTGATTGACCCTGCGACACAACCATTATTCTTTCTGGTGCATATGTTATCAAGAAACTGACTGGTGTGGGATTCAGGGCACATTCGATTCCAATGTATGCTTGACTCAGACTATGGTGGGAGTTAACATATAACCAGTGTGGGATTGAGGCTTGGACCACAGTAAGTTTCTTTCTGACTCACCACTGTGTGGTTCAGGCGGTGTTTGTGACATGTTTACAAGCGATGGTGTAAATAAAAAATATGTAGTTTTAATCAAGAAGTGATAGAATGAGTAGATTATGAAGTAAACATTGGGTAGTCTGCATGCCTTTATAATCACTGCGATAGCACTTTTTGTATATTTTTGGACCTTATTTATCCAAGCTTCCGTGAAATACCGTACAGCCCATAACTCTACTGATAACGACAAATAAATAGTTCACTGGCTGGAAGTGAGCTGTAGAAAATAAGTAAGCAGATAATGTCTTCTTCAAATTTATACTTATTTGCCATTCGCATCATGGCCCTCAATCATCGCTGGTGAAATTATTCACTCCCAGAAGGCCGTGGCGATATTTGAAATACTTTTTTTTATCATGTTGAGATAAGGAAATATGGTGGAGATGTTGTGTGTTTACTTATTGATTGTGCTCTACAAGTGAACTGCTCGGCATGTTAGACAGCCAACTGTTGGAGTGGATCATACGGTACAGTAACTACTCTGCAGATCTCTTGTCATATTCCCGAGGGGAGAGTGTGGCATTGGTTTTGCACGATGTCTCTGACACACCCCGACTGGACATCTGTGAAAAAGAGATTCTTAGCTCATCAGATTTCTCCTGTCTAAAATAATATTCGGATTCTATGCACAGTAGTTTATCAGTAGAGTACTGTGTAAGCGCTTGTGAAGTATTGTTCACCGCAAATATTCTGATGTGCACACGTTAACCGCAGAATGATATTGGTTATTGCTGCAGCTGTTGAGCATCGGTTGAATTGTGTTGATCAGAAGTTGCTGTACTTTTACCTCATCAACCTTTAAAAAAAAAAATGTTTACTACAATCCGATTTTCTGACAGCTTAAGCCCTTGTCACACTGTACGACGTCACGAACGGTTGCATGCAATGTGATACGTGTGTTATCACCTACATCTTCTTGCAACTCGCAAATGGCTACTAAAATTAACTCCTTTCGCGTGTAAAACTTCAAATTGCACGACACAGATCGTTGGAATAGCGGCTTGCATAGTTGTGTCACGCTGTACAGCACTATGACGATACACGATGTGATGTCCTACATCATGTTGTGTGTAACTGTCGGTCCTTCTCACACCGAATAACATAACGAGACGTGAACACCACACGATGATCTCGGCGTGGTCCACCTACCCATATCCAAAGCTCTATTTCTGGCATCTGTGAGCGCACGGACTTCGGACTTGAGAGTCCAGCATGCTTTAAACCTTTTAGATTGCTTTGGCAATGAGTCATACATATGCGGCCCCAGTTAATCAGCCAAAGCTTTGCACCCTCAGAATAGTCGAATGTGAACTGGGAAGTTTTGTGAATGCCATTGGTTCATTGTTTCTGAATACCGGAGTTGACTTAATGATGTGTGGGTGTGTGTTCAGAGGGGAGCGATAGTGTAGCGGTTAGCGTGCTGCGCTTCGAACCTGGCGACACTGGTTCGATTTCTGCTCGCAGCCAACACCAGTGACGATTATCTGAACCGGTCCTGGGCCTCCCCTAGATCGACTCAGCCTCAAATGAGTACCTGGTGCGATGTGTAAACATCGCCATGAGGGAGACAAAGGCGGGCGGGCGTGGTGTTGGCCACCCACCCCCTCGTGTGCCGTGCCGGCCTTTTTAGGTGCTCGCTAACAGCACTTGCCCCTACAGTCTGTTAAGGCTATATGGGGGAGCTTTGTCTTTGTTGAGAGGAGCGGTTCTCCTCTTGTGTATGGCAATATGTTCAGGAGGTAAACGCCAGTGTCGAGGTCTGCTCGCCATGAGAGGGCTTCAGGAGAGAGTTCATGTCGTAGGGGAGCAGTTGTGCAGTGGTTAGCGCACTGTGCCAAAACGCCCGGTGAACCAAGTACGATTCCCACTCACGATCATTAACAGTCGCAAATATTTGAACAGGGCCTGGACCTCTCCTAGGTGGACTCAGCTTTAAATGAGTACCTGGTGTGGTTGTGTAAGCATCAGCACTGGGGAGACAAAGGCGGCCAGGCATGGTATTGGCCACCCTGGTGTGCCGTGGTGGCCTTCGTATGTGCGTTCGGCACTTGCGACAGCAGTCTGTTCAAGGTGACATGGGGGATCTTTGTCTTTTGTGTGTTCGGTGCGAGTGAGAGCTGTTTAAATAGTAAATGGGGAAGTGGGAGGGGAATGGTTTCACATTTGGACTGTACGTAACACGAAATAATGTTTCAGTAGAAAAGTTTACTTCATCTGGAAATAATTGGATTCCGTGAATCGTGCTAGATCTAACTAAGTACACATGCATGTGTTTGCAATGTGCACTCAAGTGATTCGTATATTTGTACACATTCACTTGTTTTCGCATGCTTGTATGTGTTAATTTATGCATTTGTGTGCTTTGTCTGTAATATTTATGAATATATAAAACTTCAGAAAAGCATCTTGATGACCATTGTGTTGCAGACAATTTCAGGTATCCCATTGCTTAACTGTGGTCTTTCCCATCACTAGCAATATTTGCAGTTCGTGTTTGGCTGTGGCTCGATCGTGAAGTAGAAATGCACCCTTGTCCGCCGTGTTGCAAACTGCCCATAATGCAATTTTTGCCGAAGTCTCTTTACCATTGTTGTACTATAACACCTATGCTCCACACAATTGTTCTCCCCTATCATGAGCTTCCTTTTTTAGCGACTCAAGTGTTATTTTGTTACGTTCCAATTTGGGAAAGTCGCCTGGTGATGGAATATGACACATTGGGTTATTAGATATTTTAGGTGAGTGGGGGGGGTGTACAACCTTTCTAGGTGACACGCTTGATGGTGCCGCTAATCCAGGGGCGCCATGGTGGCGAGATGTTAAATACCTTGCCTGGTATGTAGGAGTTCGTGGGTTCGATCCTCACCCTGATGCCTGTATATTTGGAATTTGCATGTTCTCCCCGTTGTCAGAAAAATCCAGGTCCTCCAGTTTTTCCCTCCGCATCGAGAAACATGCGTTTAGAGTATTTGGCTGGTATAAATGTCCACGTGAAAAGCCACTTCGTTTAACTATAATTTATGGTTAGGTCGCTTCTGAAAAAAAATGTAGCTCAGTGGGCCTTACCTAAAATAAAAATCTATTTTTAGTTCAGTTTAGCTTTGGAGGTAATGGTGTTGATGTGAGACTGCTACCCGGTAGGCCTTTGAGGTGGCCAGAAACGGGATAGTGCAGAGTGCACCGTACGTAGATGTTTGCTAATTATGGATTCCAATGCTGGGGATTTCCCACATACTCCCGTTTCCTCCCGCTTATAAAACGGTCTCGGAATTTCCAACCATGTCACGCAGGGCAACATGAGTCTGCACACTCATTTTTGTGGGGGGTTTTTTGTCCATGGAAAATAAATGACTGCTTCTTAATTACTCTTTGATGAATGAAATATTAAGGGAGGGTTGTTTTTTTGCTGCTCTCATGACATATTATTTGCCTTGGGTATGACATATGATCCACATAAACCTTTTGATGCAAACTGGCACAAACTGAGCAACACAGTACAAACACAATAAAAAAATCCAATTTGGAATTCCAGTCAATCAAGTGAGGTTCTTCATTCAGATATGTCCGTGTGGAATGCCTTATGCTGAAAGATCACATGTAATCATGATATACTGCTTTCTTTGCTTATTAAATCTGAGAATTATGCGTTCACATCAGTGGAAATATACATTTTTTCCAAACATAGCGTGTTTGATGGCTTCATAGTGCTTATCAGTGACTGAACCAAAAACATTAAAATCGCATCTGATTTAGGCAAGTTCACATTTGAAGACTATTTATGAATATAAAAAAATGGAATTTTTTGGATGGCTTGCAAGAAAACACGCTTTACAGAACTTAAAAGGGAGCCTATTGAAGTGGCTCCAATCGCATTTCTGTAAAGAATTGCTGTGGAAATTCCCAGACATCTGGTGGTTTTCGGAGAATACATAGAGTTAAATGTCTTAATATATTACAACAGATAACCCTTTGTTCCGCAAAGTCAAAAGGTCAATCAGTGGATTGGTATTTATTTTCATTGACGGATGGCTACTAACTGACCCTCTACAATAGAAAACAAAAAATAATAATTTGCGTACCTTGGGGAGCATGTAAATATTAATATAGATAAGCAAACAATGTCTCATTCATACATTTGTCTTTCTACCTAAGAAAATACTTTTATCCTACAATAGCTAGGCTTGTTCGTAGAGAATTTAGTATAGTTTGAAAACATCTATATCAATATTTATTCATGAAAGCCGCCTCACTCATTCTTAAAATGTATGTTTAGGAAGGTCCCACATAGACCAGTTTCTTGTGCAGGAATTTTTTGTCTTCGAAAAGAAAACCAGAGTACCAGGAGAAAAATGACACATCAGAGACGATAACACTCACTCGTTCTCACGGATGAATCGGGAAACCGTTTGGTGTACTGCAGTATCTTAGCTACCTTGCAGCCCTGTGGATATGATAGTCTTACAAATATACTTCATCCGCCAACCATAGCATCCAACGAGCTTAATTGCATGTGTGCCCTCACCATGCTTAGCTGTCATAGTTAAGAGCTGTACACAAACCCAGGTGGCCCGATGGCAATGGGATGGCACCACTGGGATCCTGGTTTCTCTTCCACTTGAAGGGATCTCAAGAGTATCTCTCTGATGTCCACTTCTGGTGGGCCGTTCGCTAACACGAAGCGTTGTACTGCTGTGCCAGACCTCGGAATGGCTATTTTGTCTCATGACATAGCACCAATAGCACAGGTGGGATAAAGTTGCTGGGAAATGTATATTTTTAAAGAGCCATATACAGCCCTGCATATGCCCCCTGATAAACCTCTCCCCCCCTCCCCTCCTTCTTTGCAGGTGAACAAGAACAACGCTAAGCTGTGGAACAACGTGGGCCACTCGCTGGAGAATCAGATGAACTACACGGGGGCACTGAACTACTTCCTTCAGGCGGCGCGCGTCCAGCCCGGTGCTGCCTCTTGCATGACCACACGGCATCACGGTCGCACCGCACTTGCCCCCCACCAGTGCTCGCTCGCTCGCCCGCCTGCCCGCCCCGCAAAGTAGCAGTGCCGTTTCGCTCCCCGCTGACGTTTTTTTACGTCGCTCTATGCGCTGCAGATGATGTCGGTGCGCACATGAACGTGGGCCGCACTTTCAAGAATCTGAATCGCACGCGGGAGGCCGAGGACGCCTACACACAGGCCAAGGCACTCATGCCGCAGGTGGGGCTACGCTGTGCACCCCCCCCCCCCCATCGGACTCGTCTGCCCGCCTTCTCTTCTTTGACCCAGCGGCTTGCTATGAACCTACCCCGCCCCATCACCCCATCGTCTGTACATTGTGCTCCCCACCCATCTTCCATACCCACCCAAACTCCCACCTGCTCACCCGATCACCCGCCTACTCTCACCCTCCCATTGTGGTTAAGTGCACTCCTCTCTGATTGACCACACTCCCCTGCCCACTCCCACCCACTTTCTCAGCCACTCTTACCCTCATCCTGGAATCCAATCTCCCACTCACGTGATCATTCGTCATCCCCTCACTCACCTACGCAGCCATTGTATTCTCCCACTCTCCCACCCACTCTTCTGACAGCTCACTTGGCTACTCTCCTCCTCTGCAGTTCACGCCACTAATCTCACATCACCCTTTCGTGTTTTCTAACCTCTCGCCCACCTTAATACTCACTTGCTCACCCACTCTTCCACTCTCCTTTATACTTTACCACTCTCCCATCCACCCACTGTCCCACCTATCTACCTGCTCCCCAAACAGCTATCCCACTCTCTCACGACCCTGCACAGTTTGATGAATAATGTTGTTTCCCAGGAATCTCTGCAACTGAACCATCTAGTTTCCACCGAACTTTCTCCGTGTCCTCCCCCCACCAGGTGGTGCCAGGCAGGAAGTATTCGGCGCGAGTGGCTCCGAATCACCTGAACGTGTACCTGCACCTGGCGAGCATCATCCGCACCAACGAGTCTCGCCTGCAGGAGGCCGACTCGCTGTACCGCCAGGCCATCGCCATGCGGCCCGACTTCACGCAGGCCTACATCAGCCGGTGTGACACCCCTTTGTGCGGTCGCTCGCTGTGCTGTCAGCGGTCGGCGTGCCAAATTGTCCCTTAAAACACTTTGTCCTTTCTTTCTTGGTTCGTAGCTGGGCTTGGGCTCACTGATGTGCCGTTATGGGAGTAAAACACGTCTGTGGTGACACTGCCAAAGTTCCTTTTGTTGAATGGTTTTCTGCTGAGAGGCTGAGCTATCATCATGCAAAGTCTTCCATTTTGCATATTGAATACCTTTTTGTCATGATCTTTGAAAGCCAAAGTGGCGGCTGTGATCCACCGGTGGAAATTCCATATTCTCATGGTGAGAGCCAGCCTGTCTATGCAACAACTACTGTCTTGATTTTCTACAAAGTGGTACTCATATTTTTGGTAAGTCAGTCTTCGAATGAAATTTTGAAATTGAAACCTTGCCTACACTTTAAGCATAGTGCCACTCGACCAGATGATAATGTTTAGTTCTATTTCCATACCCACAATGCAGTTTTGCGAGACCTACATTTTCACTCGGCATTCTCAACATCACTCTGTGTCAAGGTCTTGTATCTACACCAAGACAAAATTGAAACGAATTTATCATTTCAGACAATTATCGCTGCCTGTGACCTTGTGACCCCGCACTTACCCATAACCCTGTGACCTCATGACCCCTCTGCGGTTAGTGGGGAGCTGCTGCTGAAGATGCAGCGGCTGCCGGAGGCGCGCGCGGCGTACGAGAAGGCCGTGGCGCTGGACGGGGACAACGCCGACCTCTGGTACAACCTGGCCATTGTGCACATCGAGCTGCGGCAGCCGCGCGATGCCCTCGCCCACTTTGAGCGCGCGCTCGCCCTCAAGCCAGCGCACCGCCTCGCGCTCTTCAACTCCGCCCTGCTCATCCAGGAGACTGGTGCGTGTGTGCGCACGTGTGCGTGTACTTGGTAGTAGGTCGACTCGGCCTCAAATGATTACCGGATGTGGTGTGTAGACATCGCCACTTAGGGAGACAAAGGCGGCCGGGCGTGGTGCTGACCACTCACCCCCTCGGGCGCCATGGTGGCGAGATGTTAACTACCTCGCCTGGTATACAGGAGGGTCATGGTAAACTAAAAATTGTTTACGGTAGTTTAGTGTCTTGTGCTGTACCGACCTTCATAGGTGCTTGTGAACAGCACTTGCCCCAACAGTCGGTTAAAGGCTACACAGGTCTTCTTAGTCGTTGTGTACTTTGGAATGATACAGAGAAGATTAGCATGGCCCCTGTGCAAGGGTGACACAAATTCATAAAGCATTGCATCTTGGCCAGAATCTGAACCAGTCTTGGGCCTTCTAGGAGTACCTGTTTCAATGTGCAAACATCAGAACTCATCCACCAACTTTGATGTAAGACAGAAACAATGTTTGGCGACTGCCGGCTCACGTGCCTGGAGCAGTCAGTCACTGCGCTTCCCGAACCGCTGAATCACTGTCGGTATTAAAAAAACTAACTCAAAACCTCGTCAAGAGCCACAAGTGACATTACACATCTCAATCTCATTGGATGGGACGAATCGTGACTGTTTAACATCTGTTTTTACACGCTTTTATTTAACTCACTCTGTCTGTTGTCGTATCCTCAAATCTTGTAACTCGATTTTAACCCACTTCCCAATGTCGTATCGACTGCAACCTTGGTATACGTATGTCATACTGATGACAATACTATATTCTATCATTAAAAATATAAATATTTTTAAACAATCTTTGTTATATGTTATGTTCCGGCTTGGGTCTAATTGTCCACGCTCAACTCACGTTGGCTGTAAATCACCACAGTCCCTTACTTATGGCAAGCCTCGGGGCCACTTCCTGGAGTCGTGGAGTTCTGCCATTAATTGTACAGTACATTTCATTAAAGCGTGTTTTTTTTTAAAGTATTTTTAAATATTATTCTTTTTGCAAACGGCTTGCTGAATTACAGCGCCTTAGAATCAGCCGTTATTTTTTAGAGTCGCCTACTCACTTGCCTGCCCGCTCCCCCCCCCTCTGCATCTCCGCAGGTGCCAGCGATCTGCTGGAGGAGGCTCACGGGCGGCTCCTGCGCTACGCCGAACTGGAGCCCTCCGACGAGAAGGCCTACTTCAACCTTGGCATGGTGGCCACCGACATGGGCCGCGCAGACGAGGCGGAGCGCTGGCTCCGGCGCGCCGTCGCCCTGCGGCCCGACTTCCGCGGCGCGCTCTTCAACCTGGCGCTGCTGCTGGTGCAGTCGCGGCACGAGCTGGACGCGCTGCCCGTGCTCGAGCAGCTGCTGGAGCACCACCCGCAGCACGCCAAGGCGCTGGTGCTGCAGGGCGACGTGCTGCTGAACCGGCGGGGTGACGCGGCCGGCGCCAGGCGCGCCTTCCAGCGGGCGCTGGCCGCCGAGCCGGGCAACTCGCAGGCCAAGCACAACCTGTGCGTGGTGATGTTCGAGGAGGGCGAGCTAGCGCGTGCACACGACTGCCTGCGCGAGGCGCTGGCCATGGCGCCTGACGAGGAGTACATCCGGCGCCACCTCGCCGTCGTGGCTGCAAAGCTCGCCGAGCACGAGCGGCAGCAGCACCAACAGCAGAACCAGCAGCAGAACCAGCAAGAGCATCAGCAGCAGGAGGAGGTGCGCAATCGGCAGCAACAACAGAATCGACAGAAACCGCCGAACCAGCGAGAGCAGGAGCAGAATGATTACGTAGAGCAGCATAGGGAGAGTCATCAGCAGCAGCAGAGTAGTGATGATGTCGGAGAGGAACCGTCGGTGATGAGGCGTCACCGACGAGATAGTGATAGCCTGAGCCCACAGGCAGAGAATGATGGGAGGAAGCTCAAGGAGGATGTGGATGGGACGAGCGAGGCCCCTGCTGGGCGTGCCCAGGACATTGAGCGGAAGCGCAGAGAAGCGCTGAAGCGGCTGGAGGAGATAGAGCAAGCGTTAGATGGCATCTAGGCGATAGTCCGGGACGGGAGTTCTCAACCCATGGGCCTGCTGAGAATCTGGAGGATGCAAGCACCATTAGTGAGGATTCAGACAAGGCTGCGTAACTTTGCACACAGGTAGCTTTTTTGTTGTTACAAAGCCAAGACAAAGTTGACTGTACAGGCGACCCCCGCACCTACGACCTAAGTCGAACCCCTATTTCCCATAGGCGCAATATTATACATTGGAGTTCCATTCTTGGTAAACCCATTACATACCATGTAATACTAAAATTTACCACGATAATTTATGAAAACAAAACTAACAAACATTATTGTAACTTAACATAACATTTATAAACATTTATTAAGTAAAAACAGACGCTTATATTTGAAAATCCTCAAGTACTTTTCTGCATCTTCTTTTAAGCCGTAGCAAAAGGTGAAAAAAAAATCTAAATTTAAAGAGAATTTACGATGAAGTGAGGAGGGTTGTGAAAGAGATGCTGCGTTTGCTCTCGGTGCAGCTGCAGACTGTTGGGCTAGACTGTACATAGGCATTCAGCAGAAGAACAAAGCAGCGCTACCTGGCAACGATTGTGCCCATAACACGTGCAGATTTGTTGCCAACCGACTCAGTGTCGGTAGCAGCTGTTAGGTGGTCGTAGATACGAGTTTTGGTCGTTACTGTGGGGGTCTTAATTACTATAACAAAGGTCGTAAAAGCGGAGGGTCACAAGTCGAGCCGGCGTAAGTCGGGGATCACATGTAATTAAGAACAAGGCTCTGTTGTCAACCTATGTCGCGTTGTCTGCATTATTTTTTTAGGCAATTCTAATGCGGTAAATATGTAGCATTATTGACAGGCTAGCCATTAATGACTGGGGTCATTATCTGGCATGATGCGCTTTTCCCATAAGTCAGTTGGGTCAGTTTCATATGAACGTTGTGGCGTCGTGTAGGGCTGTGGATGCCACAGTAACTACGATCACAGGAAGCTGCATCACAGGAAGTTGCCACATCACTCCGATGGTGAGAAATCACCCTGTACAAATGTTATCCTTGTGGGCTATGCTTAGGAGGTTCACAACATTTATATAGTCATTGGCCATTATTTATCGAGCAGATGGGCAACTGAGTTTCAAGGCTTTTTTTTTTAAGGAAAGTTGCTTCGGATGTTGGACAATCCCTCATGAGTATTATTGTGTGCGCTAGATGGAACTGAAGTATCTGGAGAAGATGCATGCAGAAGAGGAGAACATACTAAAATAAATCCATCGTGGGCGTAAGTCGGGAATCTACTTCCTGTGCCTGCCTCTTTCGGTCAACTTTGATGTCACCTGCAGATTGGACACCTCAAGATCACCGTGTTCTATGCACAGTCCGCCGCCAATCCCACCTTCGTTATCTTTACCACTCAACAAAGTGCTCAGGGGTCTGCACGGCATCTTTGAGTTGGCGCCCCTTCACGCCTACTTCTCCTGCAACCCTAAATTATTATATAACACTAATCTACACAACACTAATTGCTTCTGGCGCTGTTACAAAATGAACATCTGACCTGTAAGCACTGCTGTCACAGTCTCATCATTGCCATCTGTCTGGCTTCAGTCTTCCCATTGATCACCAACATCCAGTGCCTGTATCAGTAATTTCCCCTTTATCCGTCATGTACGTGGGTCATACCAATCGCAACCTCTTTTACCTTTCATAAAGTCCTGGCCTGATACATTTCGCGAAGAACTCGTCTCGTTGGGTGGACTATTTGCTTTTTAACAAAGAAGACCCGTTTCACTGGACGGCCGGCCCCTTAAAATCTGCAGATGATTCGATGTGCAGCAGCCTGCAATCCAGCTGTAAGATGCTGGTATCGCCTGCGGGAGCGCTCTCTTCAATATCACTGCTACGCTTAACCAAAGGCATCCGTCTGCTGTGAAGTGGATGGTCAATGACAATGTGAAATTATCGCTTGCGAGAGAAGGCCACTGCGCCTCTTTCATAGCACGATCGTCGGAATTGAATCATTAACCCGTGGTTTAGTTGGGCAAGTATAATGACGAGCAGTCAGTAACTGTAGAGGTTTTTTTTTCCAGTCCTCCCTTAAAGGAAAATAGAGGAAGAGAGAATTGAGTTTGATGAGTTTTGTTTACACTCGGGAGCAGCGTATTTTGAAGGACACGAAGGAAGTGAGAGTTATGAAAGTTGTTTAAATAGCGCAGTACTTTTTCAGAGCAAGACGAATAGAAGGGAAGCTAAATTGAGAGTGATCAGTAGTTGATGGCATTATTTGTCAGGGCTTGAATAGAGCTCTACTCTAGGTTGAGCGAGCATGACCCCGTGAGAGTCCACGCAGTTGAGTTTACATCAGATGGGATATGTTGGTGTTAAACGCAACCGGTGGTCTCTAGCCACCTGTTTGAAAGTGGCACCCAGTTAATGTATTAATAAAAGCATATTTTTCGTCCAATTAAGAGCAGTTCGAGTGCTTAACAGGCAGATATGAGTATTTGTAAATGCCTGTTGGAAATCACGGTGTGAATTGATGGCAGGTAATGAATATAATGAATTGTGCAGTGTGCAACAATGTAGTTTCACAAGTGTTTGTATTGTTGTAAGGCTGCCCGCACGTTCAGGCAATGTTCTATTTGACAATACGCGTTGTATACCAGGGAAAACAATGTTTTGTTTGTCCCAGTTTTCGTTTTGTTTTAGAGCTCTCCCGACCTTATTGTGAGTTCACCGCTTCAGGTGATCGCCGCGCTTCGCTGCCACGAGGAATAACTTTAGGGCAAAGCTCAAGAGCAAAGCTGTTCCTCATCCGTTCTGTTCCACATAATGCGTTCGAGCAATCACGTAAACTGACGCCACGCTCAAACAAGTATTTCGTTGACAGCGTTGGGATTTACACGCGATATCATAGTAGAGGCTGGTCTCTTTCTCTCCACGGGACAACTATTGTTGACTTTTCCACAAAGTAGGGAGGGAGACGATGCTTCAGAGTTGACTCCCGACCTGGATTTGAACTCGCAACCTTTCTGACTCCCGAGTCGAGATCTCTAAAGCACAGCGTCAGCCAGATAGACGAAAACGTTCATACGCGCTTAGGCATCTATGCACAGTGTAAATTGGATAAGGCACGCACACACACACATTCGAAGCCTTTTTGTAGTTTTGGGCATTTTTCAGGGTAGCGCTCACGGTTTGCGATGGTGTGACTGTGCATCAGAGGAAAATGTCAGTGAAGTTATTTTCTCCGGCGCAGCGTCTCGTGACGGAAGTGATTGGATCGATGTTGACGTTGCCCGGCATTTACACCTCTCGACCGCCTCGGTGTATTGACAAGCATCAAGAAAGATAACCCGTGCAAAAACTTTGAGCACAGTTTCACCCTTAACTGTATTTTGCAAAAGTAAGATATAGCTAGCCTGAAGCTGCGGTTTCAACTCTATCACTTTAGTCGAAAACAAAGCTTGCACCACGTCCGTGGGTGGTGTACGTTTTATTAAGTGATAACCGAGAAAAGTACCTTGTCTACAAACGGTGGATGACTATCATGTTTCGTACGGATGTGGGTAATGGTTGATAAGAATAATTGCAAGCCGAAAGTTTTTACCCTAAAGTTAAACGCACAGATGATGCTTATCCCCAGTGTCAATCTGATAGCTCATGTAAATACCAGGGCAACCTTATACTGTAATCCATATCCCTTAACGCAACACCTTAAACCACCCCTCCCCTCCCACTTTTGACAATCTTCGTCGAATATAAAACCCAGCTCTCAAAGCCAAACTTTGAAGCCCACACCCTTAAAAGGCTGCATTAGGTTAGCTCTGACGTTATTATCAGAGATCAACAAACTTGCCCCCAGTAAAGCTGCAAGTGCCTTAAGTGTTGTAAACAAACACCAAGATGTTAGACTTTGTAAGTGTGGATCCGTGTGTGTCACCTGGGGAGCGGTGGTGCAGCGGTTAGCGCGTTACACTCCGAACCCGGCTTCCCGAGTTCGATTCCCCCTCATGGCCAACACCAGTAACGATTATCTGAACTGGTCCCGGGCCTCCCCTAGGTCGACTCAGCCTCAAATGAGTACCTGGTGCGGTGTGTAAAACATCGCCACTAGGGAGACAAAGGCGGCCGGGCGTGGTGCTGGCCACCCACCCCCTCGTGTGCCGTGCCAGCCTTCATAGGTGCTCTCTAATTGCACTTGCCCCAACATCCTGTTAAGGCTATATAGGGGATTTTTGTCTTTGTTTGTTCCTGTGTTGGCTTTGCGCGTACTTATATACTGGGGTGTGGAAGTGTCGTGGGGTTTGTAATGCGCTACGATTCCGTTGACATTTTTTTTCTTCGTTTCATGCCCATGCACGTTCGTGGCACATATTACTAGCATGTGTGCGCCGGGCCTTTCCTCGGTCACTTTACCTTAAAAAAAAAAGTACTCGGTGCGGTAGAGACGCAGGCGGGTGGGGTCCTGGCCACACCTCATGTGCCCTGCTGCCATCAATTGTCACTGCAGTGTAATTCCGTCCAACGCTGTTTTCAATACTTCATGGTACTGCGCTACGATCTCAGCAGTCAGTTTTAAAATTCCTGGCTACGATGGCACACGATGACTTTACCTAACCAGCACCTCAGGCAGGTTGGCTCAGCCTAAAATAACTACGGTGCCGAGTGACATTGTATTCAATATCTGTGCGGTAAAGCTGTCGCCGGTCTCATCACTCTCACTGCTTACACGTGGCTGAAAGAAAGCCCATACGCACCAAATAACGAAAGTTATTTCAAACAAATTAGTTGGTGAGCCTGGGTTCGATTTCAGACTCGGGAGTCGTTCTGCGTGGAGTTTATAGGTTCTCTCCTGCTCTGCATCAGTTTATTTCGGGTTCTCCCAATTGCCTCCCATCGAATAAACTGGTATGGGCTAAATATCCCCATGCTAAAAGAAAATACCTGAAAATTACCCAATTGTGATTCCACAGCAAGCATCACTTCCTACTTTTAAAACTTGTCAGGACCCTCCTGAATAATATTCTTGACACTCAGCGAGGCTTTCCCAGGTAAACAAGCAAAATAATTATAATATTGGGTTTTAGGCAAATGCGAGTGGGTATATGTGGCTCTGGATAAACCCCCCCCGCCTTCCCCCATGTCTCTCATACCAAACGGGGTGGAAATAGTGGGTCAATGTTTGCTTGTGAGCAGCTGCGTGTTCTGAGTGAGGGTAGCGGTAGTGTAGTGGGGTTAGCACGTTGCGCTACGAATCCGGTGACCCAATTTCAATTCCCGCTCAAGAACAATAACTGGAGAACATTTTTAACCGGTTATGGACATCCACTAGGTCGACTCAGCCTTAAATGAGTATACCTGGTGCCGTGTGCAAACAGCACTGAGGAGACAAAGGCAGCCTGGCGTGGTGTTGGCCTCCCCACCCTGTCGCATGCCCATGTCCACTAATCGTACATGTTCCAAGAGTATATTTTTTAAAAGAGCTATTGGGGGGAGGGAAACCTCTGTCTTTGTTCACCCGAGTGAATGGTGCTGTGTGCGAGGTGTTACAACATGCCTCTGAACATATACACGTGCTCGTGTTCGACATTTCTACCCCAGGCTTATCTCAGGATTTCACGAATGCTTTGTAGGCAATCCGGGAGTCATGTGGAGAAAGCGCGTTATGTGTTGCACTGTTTCAGCTCTTGTTGACAGCTTAATTAACTGTTTAAATTAGACCCCGTCGTTTTCACTATTGTTACTTTCGAAGCTTCCGAAGTCTACCGATATTTGTTCTATCCCCCACTATGTCATTGGGTTTAGTCTTTTTTTTATTGGTCATGCAATGACTTCAAATTTTCCATTCAACCCTACAAGCCACCTCTATTGCCTGGATCCTAACACCCCGATTTCTGGCAGAAGCAAACCACCACCCAACATAATTACTTGGTGTGCTGGTGGTGTGAGTAAACCACATCGGCGATGGGGAGAGAAAGGTGGCAAGGTGTGCACGATTCCGGCCACAACCTCATCTCGTGTTGCATTGGCCTTGGTAGGTGCTCACATGGACTTCACTAACCGTTTAATAATGTCAAACCATAATAGTGCAACTCTTTTATCAGTACACTGCCGGAGGAAGGCCTCCCCGTGCCGTATGCGTCACGACGGTTGTTTGGCCATACTTCACCGTGTTTGGTCCGTGTGCGTTGGTGAAGAGGTTCTCGGGACTGGTTGAGGTATCACTCGCCACCGATGTTGGCTCTGGCTAGAAATTTAACTCGGGTCGCCGGGTTCATAGCGCAGTGTGCTAACCACTGCACCACCACCCGCGTCCCCCGTCCACCTCCCCAAGGGTTTATCCAGACTGAAAAAATAGTTTATCAGAGCCATGCTGCATGCTAAGCATTCCTCGTGTTCCTAAGCCTTAACACTCAAATTCAGATCTTTGACTCATGACGTTTACAGACCATTGTGTTGTTTTGCTCACAAGAAAAAACTAGTCTTTGTCGCTTCGGATTGACTGTTTATGATTTGCCACCTATTGATAGTGCATGTCGACGGTTTCGTCGTTTTTGAGAAAACTGCAGATGTTAAGCAGGAGAATGAAAACTGTGTTTTCTGCATGGAGGACCTATCAACTTCGTACGAGTGTTCCTGCCCCTCTTTGCAGTCTGTCAGCTATTGTGCCAGATGATATCAGTCCCGATGTTTTCACAGCTGTCATCCAATTGATCTCGTGTCCGTCCTCCTGTTACCTCTTACCTATGCCCTGTAGGATGATGTTGGAAAGTCCCAGGTTTTTCTTGTCAAGTGTCCAAACGATTTCATTTTCTTCTCCTTCCCTCGTGCAAGCAGTTGGCGTGTTTGTGTTCTTCTCCTCTTCGGAGTGTAAAATGACGCGCTTTGTATAGCACAGTATTCTTAGTGTTAGCTAGGGGCAAGGAATTCCACCACCCTGCCAGCGTGCAGATGGGGTCGCTGGCATGATAATTACGATTGCAGAGCACCCGTGTTGCTCGCGTTCCTCTGTAATGTGTCACTCGTGTGGTGTAATTTTGGGCGTGGTGAAGTCTAGGAGGTATTTAAGGCTTGCACTACGCATAGTACACTACAGAGCACTGTTGTTCTTCGTAATTTTTATTTGTTACTACTGCATATGTATTTCTAAATGTCAACAACACGCACTCCCTGTTTCACAATGATCCCTCCAGAAAAGTGTTCACGGATACACTTAAAATATGGTTCTCAAAGGCCACGTTATCCGTTACTCTGCAATAAGACCTGATGGGATAAAACCTTGGCACTGGCGAAAATACTTCACCAGTCTCGTCAACACTGTCTGAAGCATATGGGCAGTAAAGCAAGGGACATTTCCCCGAACTGTAATTTTTCGTAACATTTCCAGCAATTATTTGGTGATACTGCATTGGCAGCGGTACACAATCACAAGAAAATAAAACATTGATACATTCATCAACGACACTACATTAAAATTATATGATAGGTGCTATTTAAAGCATTGGGCCTTCTTAATATTGAAAAATAAAAAAAAATAAGGATTGCATAACACTTAAAGGACTGAAAGAGCAGTGGTTTACACGTAATTACATTAAACCCTGCATTAGTGCATACAATAACACTTCACAGTAGACTAACATCATTAGACACTGGTCCTTCTTCGAAGCAGACAACAGATAGATAACCTTTACCGAGTTGTGAATGGCATGTTTACAATGTGTTCACTACGTGGCATGTCTTAAGAACAATGTTCCCTTGTCAACCCATTGTAAAATCATCATCGGCCAATGATATATTCACTCCTGGATGGATGCCTCCTTAAGACGTCACCGTCTTTCACGGTGTTGAAAGGCGAAAGTCCGTCTGTAGCATCTTAACACGAGTCGAGTAAAATAAAATCGGTCATTTGAATTGAAATATGCTTACGTTTAAAGGAACGAACGAACGAATCGTTTTAAGCTGAGAAATTTACAGTGAGATCAACTGGGCATGTCTGCTGTGGAGCTACAGTTGGTTTAAGTTGGAGGAACATTCCGTGTTTTTATAGCTGACTCATATGTGTTAGCGTTATAGCAGAACGCTTGACTCGTCATCTGGCCATAAATGCACCTCTTACTCTGCTATGGTTGAATCAGCCGTGGCCAATGAAGTTCAGTTCCTCTGTTGAACGCTAACAACGGATTTCGTAACCAGACTGGTCCCTGCCAAAGCAATGTGGAATTGTCACCACTGGCTAAGGGTCACTCCTGAAGATGAGCACCATCCCTTGTTTGATCAGGAAACCACGATGACTTTTCACATGTATTTTGGCTCTGTATTTATCATTTGTAAGGCAGTTTTAACGATGACGCTGGTATGGTGTTTTGAGCCTTATGTTATATTTACTTGCAGGGTTTTTTTACAACCTGTTTTGTCACTAGTTGTATAATGTTATGTTATGAGATCTCACCAAGATTCCACTCTAGGTCCTCTTCACTGGAAGGCAGTGTAATCCTCACCAGAGAATGATCCCATCGGGCAAAGATGCTACTGCAGAATTGCATCAATAAGTCTACGCAGTTTCATCTTTCTTATCCAGAAACCAGATATTGCTGCTTTCAATAACTGACTTCAGGGAAAGTTTCGCCGTGTTACCATCTTTTTGTGAAAGCCACAAAAAGCTGGGAATGGTCAAAACGAGTTGACTTGGCATTTTTATTATTTTTAGTGTGCGATGTCATTGGTGACTAAGATCATCATATGCCACGCGTGAGGACCTGGTGTAAGCACCGGTGTTCATAGCCTAAACCAGGGATGGGGAACCTTTTTTCTGCCAAGGGCCATTTGGATATTTATAACATCATTCGCGGGCCATACAAAATTATCAACTTAAAAATTGGCCTGTTAAATTTGGAAAAACATTTAATTAACTCACCCCTAATGTGATGGCTGGAACTGCTTCTCTTTGGTGAGGCGTATGATGTTAGCTGGTATTGATGATGTTGTTGCTACTCGCAACTGCTTTTCCAGGTTTGCTCCTAGATTTATTGAATTTCGAGTCCCGCCTGCAGTTGCCTTGGCAGGGCCACACTAAATGATTTTGCGGGCCTTATACGGTCCGCGGGCCGGACGTTCCCCACCCCTGGCCTAAACTCTTCGGTGAAGACTCTGATCTGACATTCATTATGAACCACTTAAGCCACCCAGCCACATCATGTTTGTGATTTAAATGAACGCACATCCTGACGAACCAGTGAGGCTCTATAACATGCACGTTTGTGTCGTGGGTTGCTTAGTTGGGTGAAGGCATTATTTTGCAATGTTATCAAAATGTTTGACCGCTGCTTGTGCGCATGTGCGTGTATGTGTCCTGGGCCTCCCCTAGGTTAACTCAGGCGTAAATAAGTACCTGGTGCGGTGTTTACACATCAGCACTGGGGAGACAAAGGCGGCCGGTCGTGGTGTTGGCCACCCACCCCCTCGTGTGCCGTGCTAGCCTTGATAGGTGCTTGCTAACAGCACGGGGGGGGGGGGGGTCTTTATTTGGTAAATTACTTTGTGCAACAGCTGTGTATGGATAATCATTTGAGTCTGAAATCAATCTTAAGCTGCGAATTTAAGGTGCAGATTGGTCTCATTTCGGTGATTCATTGTGTCTGCGCGCCTTAATTCTAGTGGTGTGTTTATGTGCAGTTTTGTATGCAACGATACTCGTCAAAAATAAAAGGTCTTTATTTTGATGCTAAGAGACTCGAGCTGTGTTCTATGTTACACAAACTCAGTGGAATGTACATGAGGTTGCATTGTACGCAGATATATTTCTGAACAAGATTAAAGTGTTACCATATGTATGTGTTTTATAATCCTAGAGGAAGCAGCGTATCGTACAAGAACAAATATTGGCCGATGAAACACAACACTGGCCAATAGGAGTATTCATCACAGAAACAAACCACAAGGAATGATTGGGTAAACAGTTTGTGTCCAGACACATCCAGAATACATTTGTTATCATTATAATGAATTAACCACCTGTGGAATCTCCCACACTTCATTACAGACGATACCTTTTTGTGGTTATGCGATTTTTAAAGGCCACCATTAACAGACCACGGTATTATTCATAATTTGGCTTAATACTTATAAAAAATATATGGTGTAAACCCTTCGCCACCCAACCAGAGCCGATTAATTAAAACGTCACGTGAATAAAACGTGCCAAATGTATTTCCGCTTAAGCACAAGGGTGTGGTTTGGAGATTAAGAAACTTGACACGTTTGTTCGCGTGACACATTAATTGGCTGTTGTCGGGTGGAGGGGGATTACGACGCATTCCCCGCTACTCCGATTAGCACGGGTGGGCTACGTGCGGTGCGAAAGAAGTTCCACACGCACCGTTTTCCACCACGACCTAACCCAAAAGCCCCAATTGTGAACCGTAATTTTGATCGTGAATGGCGATATATCAAACACAAAAATAGATCGCTTATAATAATAGACGATCTGTCACTGCTTGTGTCTCCATTCAGCACGCGACCACGATACGCATCGACACCACTGCTCATGGGCACGTATGCATGTTGTATGTTGAACTTCTTTCTCACCGTACGTAGCCAACCGTGCTAAGTGGGGGGGGGGGGGGGGCAAGAAACTAAACACAACAAAAGCATTTCGAAAGAAATCAGTTTTCAAACGAAATAATTATTTAAAAAGTGCATAGCTCCAACAGTGGCTTCCTAATATCGGAACGGCGGAGCGTTCCAGACGGCCGCAGAAGCGCATCTGAAAGCACCGCGCGATGCGGTGTGGAGCCCGTCTTTGTTCGATGGCCATCAAAAAAAACCGCTGCTGCTGCTACTGCGAGGGTGACCGTCGGAGTTCGCGCGTGCGATTTCGGCACGTTGCGAAGGTCAACGACGACGACGTACCGTCAAGATGGCAACGCATCGCTTCGGGTTTGGAAGCTGACCACCGGAAGATGCCTGGGATCCATCCGTGAGTCTGAGACAGTTTTTTTTTTCATCGCAACGGGGTCACAACAGTGGTTGTTCTAAAGAGCGCGCACTGCTATTGTCTGCTGTCAGCTTGGCTCGCTCGCGACGGAGTAAACTCGGGAGAGTGCGCGATAACAAATGTCCCGACGTATTTACTAAAGCACCCCACCGTTTGTTGATTTGGCTGTGCTGGTGTTTAGACAGTGGAGAGCTTCCTGTGAAGGGTCAGTTAAATATTTTGTATTTATATAACTCGGAGTTGAAATAGACCGAGTGAGACCAGAACTTTTGCTTCTTTTGCAAGGACGACGACGACCTAGGTTTACAGCGAGTTTTCATTTCAAGTGAGCAGAATATCCTGAAAGCATTTTGAATTGAACAAATCCGGACGAAATGTAACCGATGTTGTACGACTGTGTAATGAGGCTCTGCAAAGGGAACGGGGAATAGCATTCAAAAACATATGTTGGCCTCACTCCAACCCCCCCCCCCCAAAAAAAAAACCCCGCTCTTATTATTAATCGAGAAATGTCAGCTCACTTCAAGTCTCCCCGAATATCAATCATCGAAGCGTAGAAGCTTTTCCCCCCTGGAGCTGAATCACGTCTTGCGCGTTGTGTGTGCGGCGCGGTTGCCAAACAGACCTGCGGTGCAAAAACCGGCGCCTTATATACTGATGGGTTTCACTGTCCGCTCTCCTTGTGGAATGTGTAAATGGTTTAACTGCAAGTCATTTGGGATTATGGGGGACCCCGAACGCATGGCTTTCTCTCTTCAAAGCCACGGGGTGGGGGGGGGGGTCATAGTATTCCGTGCTCAATCTTCACCCACGACGTCCACATCGTCACCACGATCAGCATCGCTGAAGAACAATGCTGATCTATAGCTTGGCAGTGGCCTTCCTGCCAAGGTATAGATTGCAGCATTGAGGCTGCCCCCGAGGACTTGAGAGAGAACGAAAACAAATCACCGCGGCGAGCAAGCCCGACTACGAGAACCCAGCAGCTGCGAGAATCCAGCGCGCGTTCAGTCGACTCCGGCTTGTGTCGTGTGTGTGTAGAACTTCTTTCGCGCCGTACGTAACCAACTGTGCGCAGCGGAGGTGCGGAGAGGGTGGACATCTCTTGATCGCATTGTATGGAGACGCGGGTCACCTCGGATGACTGTTGTAGTCTTTAAAAAACATCTAACTTCTACAACGAGTGGTATATGTGTATATATCTGTCGCCGTACTGTCTGGATTATAAGTCGTACGGTTTGTTTGTTTTATTTTCCCAACTTAGGTTTAAGCAAAACGTTGACTGTGCGTCTTGCAATCCGTAAAGTGTTGCGTTTCACCAGACGTGGGTAACCTTGTCAACCGGGCACACGTTTCTAGAATATGTCATGGTTACACTTTATCTGTAAAATTGAGTCATATTTTTCGTACGTAAGTTTTAATCCGAGTTTTTTTTAATAAAAATCACCAACTACACCGGATTCCCCCACTCCCCTTCATAAACTTGACCTGCTCGTAGTAGTGTTGGGAATTCGAGTGCTCGACTCCTCGTGGTAAAATATTTTTTTAAAAAGTTGCGAGTTCAAAACCCAGATGAGGGTCAATATCGCCCATCGTCCCTCCAGGAGTTTCAAACCAAGACACACACGCGCGCGCGCGCGTGCGTCAAGGGCACGCAACCTTTGTGCGCCTGTAAAAAAAATACACATCAGCATTTCCTGAAGCGACGCATCATCTAAGACAAGAAGACGACAATGCGCTACTGCAGGAAACTATATATCACTGCTTCAGGAAACCATAATGCACCGCTTCAGGAAGTGCTGATGTTTTTTTTGTTCGCATATGCTGTGTGATTTTGACACACTTTTTCCGCCTCGTTTGAAACCTTAATATTTTTCCAGCTTGATTTATTATTGTATTACGATGGGGTCTCATCATTTACACATTTGACATCCCTCCCGGATTGATACGTTTCTGAGGAATGCGACGTTGAGTGTCCTCTTTAGAGATTGGCCAAATGTCTTGGGAACGTGGAATTTCCACGCCTGGGTGAGGGCCACCAGGGCAGATGAGTCCTGGCACACACATGATCGTGTAAGGAGACACACGCATGTTGACGTCCACTTGCACCTAACATTCCGTAAGATTAAATGTTATGGATATTTCAATCTTGGTGTCGAAGAGATGATAATTGACAACACTCGGACTCGTATTATCCATAATAGAGGTTTTTTTGGGGGGTTTGATCGCGTAAATATAAATGTGTTGTTAAACCCGCCACCATCCGACACAGCCGATTAGTAATGTGTGTCACGTCAACAAAACGTGCTAATTAGTTACGACTTCAGCACACCGGTGTGTTGTAGAGTAAACCCACAACATTTACAATTCGAGTATACGGCGTTTCGCTGGTGATTACGACCAACTCGGAGTAGCCTGCCTCATTCGGCTTCGTGGACATATCCGGATTGCATTGTTTGGAGCACACAGTGGGCTCTTTCATCAGTTGAATGATACAGCGGCGGGATTATGTTTCCCCGTATGCAGGGCCCGGAGCTCGGGGTGCGCGGGCACGTGTTACCACCCGGGAAATAATTTCTGTTTTTAAGCCCAGGCTTGCCCGTATACACCCGAGCCGGAACATTATCGTGCGATTTTGATTTGACTGGATGGAGAGATGTGTCACGGCTCTAGAGAAGAGGCAGGCGGACGTGATACAGGAAAACCTTGATTTGAGTTGAATTTTGGAAGAAGATGTAGCCCCCTCTGCAGTGGAGGTTATTTAATTATTTTAACCTGCTACTGGGTGGCTGGCCAGAGTTGCCATCCAAGAACAACAGGAGGCAGGGTTGTGCACACAAACACATTCCTGCGGAGGGAGCTGGTAGGAACGTTGGGTTGCTCGGTCAATGGCCAGGGTCAACGGCGGCGTGGTGTATTCCGCAAATATGCCCGACTGTGAGGGCGGGCACAAGCCGGCGTGAGTAGGTTAAACGTTGAGTTTTATAAGGACACCACGGGGTGACCAGCCCCTCCCCACCCAGCCCCACCCCTCCCACCACCCACCCAGCCCCACCCTCCCCACTCAGCCCCTCCCCATCCAGCCCCTCCCCACCCTCCCCTCCCCTCCCCACCCAGCCCCTCTCTCCCCACCCAGCCCTTCCCTGCACGACGGACGGACACAATAATCCCCTGTGGGCTGGTGGAACCAGTGGGTTCCTACCAGTACAAGTTAAATGTTTGGTATATCCAAGTGAGCTGGCCGAGTGGAGACAGCAGGTGGTGGCTCTACTGTCAGCCTGGTCTGTGCACTTCTACCACCTGAGTCTAAAACTAAAATCAATTATTTTATTTACCAGGTAACTGAGCTATTGCCTCTTTTTCAGAAGCGACCTGGTCACAAATTATTGCTCAACGAAGGGGTTTATGTGGAAATCCACGCGCACGCTGGGAGAACATGCAAACTCC
Organism: Lampetra planeri; assembly: GCF_965212315.1. Classification (NCBI taxonomy): domain Eukaryota; kingdom Metazoa; phylum Chordata; class Hyperoartia; order Petromyzontiformes; family Petromyzontidae; genus Lampetra; species Lampetra planeri. The sequence goes on from NC_136111.1 coordinate 4,323,911, forward strand.
AAATATACAGGCGTAAAGGTCAGGATCGAACCCACGACCTACATATCAGGCGAGGGTGATAACATTTCGCCACCGCGTCTACCATCACACGTTGCCGATGTACCTTATCCCACCCCAACTTCTTTGCCAGATTTTCCAGCACCAAGTTTGGGCTTAATTATAATGACACACATTTGTTGAAATACTGGTTGCCAAGTTCTCGAAACAAGAGGATATTTATACGGAAATCTTGAATCTTGAAAACACGCACTGATGTGAGAGAGAGAGAAGGACTGGTTCGTCAACCTGCCACCAGTCACATAGGGGCGTCAGATTGAAATCTGTCAACATCTCAGATTTCAACACGCCAATTAGTTGCTACTTCGGCCCACCGGTGTGTTGGAGGGTAAACCCACACCATTCACAATTTTAATTCGACGTTTCGCTGGTAATTACATCCAGCGTCACCGGGCGACTATTCTGGCAAATCGTCCGATGATGATGGATGTAATTACCAGCGAAATGTCGAATTCAAATTGTTAATGTTGCAGATCTCCGATTAGCACGGTTGGCTACGTATGAAGCGTGTTTCGGCTGCCTATTCAACGGTGGTTCATCTTTCAGCCCAGTGTACAAAGATCCCCCGTGTAGCCTTCACAGACTGTTTGGGGCAAGTGCTGTTTGCGGGTAGCACCTATAATGGCCAACACGGCACACGAAGGGACGGGTGGCCAACACCACGCCCGGCTGCCCTTGTCTCCCCAATGGCGATCATTACACCACACCAGCCTACGAGGTTCAGTCGATCAGGGACCGGGTTATTATTGCAAGACCGCCCAAGCTGCCCCCCCCCCGTCCCCTTCTCTCACTTCGCGAATATGTCGCAAAAGATTAGAGATTTTGCTTCGTGTGCCCCCAGCCCTGCGGGCCTCTCTTTCTCGTCAGATTAACAAGAGAGAGGCTCGGTTTATCCGTGGACATTTGCGACTATAATGAGCCAACAATGTCTGTGTGTCCCGTGCGTGACGTCACTCCACGTCGGCCAGCCCGCCTCATTAATAATCATGAGCGGGTGACGTCACTCCACGTGGGGGGGGGGGGGGGTGCGAGGCGCCTCCTCCCCCCTTCTCAGCGTCAACTTACAACCCTCACTACAAAAGGCAGAACCCCCACGTCACGCGATCTCCGTCACGCTGTTGAGACATAGAAGTAAAAAGGACGTCATGATGAGCACGGGATTATAAAATACTCTTTATTTTTTTCGGTAAAGTCACGTAGGTAAAAAATTAAAATTAATGAAAACAACTAAATTAAATCACGACGTTTTCATTTATTTTATTTTTTTTGCCTACGTGACTTTACCGAAAAAAACAAAGAGTATGAATCCTTGCAGTCATGAAAACTTCAAATCTAGAATTAAGGGATTATAACCTTTAAATGAAATAAGTCTGTGTCACCGCGACCTTACAAATTGCACACGAATTGATGCAATGAATGTCACGTCGCGGCCTGCTTTTCGCTTGCAAGTTTCAGATTTCCTTTAATACACCCGTCCTTGGACGGGCAAAAGGCTAGTTTTAAATATGCACGCAAAGAGGTTTACCTTGTAAGCCTTGCTTTTTTTCCGACTTTTAATCCGTGTTGGCTACGCTGATGTATTTCGACACTTATTAGATTTCATTCGAGATTTTTTTTTTGACGTGCACAAGCGCTTTGCAATGTTTCATAAAGTGGGCTCTTCGGAAAAGAATGTACTGATTGATTGCATTGCCTGTGTTTGTGCCTCGGGGGGGGGGGGGGGGGGGGAGATGTGTCGTGGGGGCGCCGCCGTGGCTACGAGATGTTAACTCCCTCGCCTGGTATGCAGGAGGTCGTGGGTTCGATTCCGACCCCGACGGATTTTTCTCCGGGGTATTTTGCTGCTGTTATACATTTCCACATGACAAGCCACTTCGTTGAGATACATCAACTGTGGCCAGGTTACGTCTTGAAAATGAGCTCTATTGCTCAGTGAGCCTTCCCTGGTAAAATAAATAAATACGTTTATATGATAATAGGGGTTTCCCCTTTTTTTCTGACAACAAAACAGGAGTTAAGATGTTAAAACAACAAAATTAAACCTTTTACAAGGAATCATGTCTGCATGAACCACAATGCTTGTGGTCAGAATGCAAACATTCTGGTTAATGCAGACATGATTCCCAGAGGTGTGGACTCGAGTCATGTGACTTGGACTCGAGTCAGACTCGAGTCATGAATTTGATGACTTGCGACTCGACTTGGACTTGCATAACAATGACTTTGTCCCACCTATGAGATGTGGACTCGAGTCATGTGACTTGGACTCGAGTCAGACTCGAGTCATGAATTTGATGACTTGCGACTCGACTTGGACTTGCATAACAATGACTTTATCCCACCTCTGATGATTCCTCGTAAAAGGTTGCAGTTTGGTGTTTTAACATCTGAACACCTGCTTTGTTGCCAGAAAAAAGGGGAAAACCCTATTATCATATTTTGGTACTGGCAAAGGAGGTCCCATGATGTAAAAACGTTCATTGTTTAGTTTATCTTTGGAGATGATGTTGTTGTTGTGATACTGCAACCCGGTAGGCCTTCTAGGTGGCCACAAACGGGGCCAGTGCAGAGTGAGCGTTCGTAACCGACCAGAGTCAGTCGATGTTGGCTAATTATTATGGATTCCCATGCCTGGAATTTCCCACATATTCTTGTTTAACTCATCCCACCCCACCCCCGCTTGTGAAACGTTCTAGGATTTTCCAACCATCTCACACAGGGCCAACGTGAGTTTGCACCGCTCATTTTGAGAGTGGGTGGGTGGGGAGGGGTTGTCCATGGCAAATAGATTACTGCTCCTTAATGACTCTTTGATAAATGAAATACGAAGGGAGGGTTGTTTTTTTAAATAATAATAGTGGCTTGTGTACTGCACTACGATCCTTTGCAACCCATGCAGTTATGCAGCAGCGGCGTGGCCACGGTTGGCCATGTCTCTTGTGCAAGGAACGAGATCCGGGACCCCTCCCCCTCTTCTCTGCCTTTCTACCCCCGCTCCTGTTGTCACTCGCCGACCTGTCCCATACGGGACGTCTGTGAAAAAGAGCTTCGTAGATCGTCGGATTCCTCAGAGTCTAAATAAAGATTCCGATTCTCACCGTAGCCCGGCGCCTGTGCCCCCTGGCACCAGCGTGCAGTCGCACCGCCTGCACACTGGATAGTTACGCCGCCGTCATTATTTTATAATACTGAAATGAGTGGGGGTTTAAAAAAAAAAGATACATAACGTGGTTGCGTCGTTTGTGCGAATTTCCTCACGCAACGCTGCACAGACCGCAACACACGCAGGCGCACGAATATTGAAATGTTCTCGGAGAATTATTGAGCGGCTTTTTTTGTTTGTTACGTGCGGAGGACAACCGCGCGCCCGGAGAAAACGCACGGTGCGGTGAGCTCACGCGCTCTGTCTCTCGTTGGTATTGTTGTTCAATATACTACCGGGACAAATGGAGATTCGTCCACACTTGCCGGACTGCCGTCTCCTGCCGAGCCAGGGTTATGGCACCTCGACGCTCCCCCACGCTGGGGGGGGGGGGTAAAGCCAGATGCACAACCAACATCTGTGTGTGAGGGTGAGATCCACTGACCCCCACTGTGTGCTGGAGGAGAGGCTGCCACGTGCACAGCCGTCACCGCCACCGGGTGGCCGTGCAGTAAGTCCTGGCCGCGATGCTTATCTTTTTTCTAATAGATGATGATGATCGTGTTGTTGTTGCTGCTGCTGCTGATGATGATAATTTAATGCCCCTATTTTATTTTTTGGAGAAGCCGGTGTTTATTTTGTTAATCTTGTCGATATGCGGGTGTGGTTCTTCTCCTTCTCATTCCTTCTTCATTCTTTTCCATCCTCCTTCTTCCTTCATCTTCTCCTTCCTTCATCTTCCTTCTTCCTCCTTCTTCCTTCATCTTCTCCTTCCTTCATCTTCCTTCTTCCTCCTTCTTCCTTCATCTTCTCCTTCCTTCATCTTCCTTCTTCATCCTTCTTCCTTCATCTTCTCCTTCCTTCATCTTCCTTCTTCCTCCTTCCTTCATCTTCTCCTTCCTTCATCTTCCTTCTTCCTCCTTCTTCCTTCATCTTCTCCTTCCTTCATCTTCCTTCTTCATCCTTCTTCCTTCATCTTCTCCTTCCTTCATCTTCCTTCTTCCTCCTTCTTCCTTCATCTTTTCCTTCCTTCATCTTCCTTCTTCATCCTTCTTCCTTCATCTTCTCCTTCCTTCATCTTCCTTCTTCCTCCTTCTTCCTTCATCTTCTCCTTCCTTCATCTTCCTTCTTCATCCTTCTTCCTTCATCTTCTCCTTCCTTCATCTTCCTTCTTCCTCCTTCTTCCTTCATCTTCTCCTTCCTTCATCTTCCTTCTTCATCCTTCTTCCTTCATCTTCTCCTTCCTTCATCTTCCTTCTTCCTCCTTCTTCCTTCACCTTCTCCTTCCTTCATCTTCCTTCTTCCTCCTTCTTCCTTCATCTTCTCCTTCCTTCATCTTCCTTCTTCCTCCTTCTTTCTTATTCCTCCTGCTGTGGGTTTGTGATGCGGCGGCCCAGCGTGTGCAGAGCTCCGCGGTTCGAATCCAGCATGCCGCACCTGATTGTTGCGGACGTCACAAAGACTCCCCTGACATCATTCGCAAGAGTATGCCGCGAAACGCCGAGTAATCAGATCCATGTGACAAGCTGGTTGCGGGTAGATTTCGGCAAACGCGGCGTGTCTTGTGCAGAAACCCCCATTAGATGTGTTCATTTTTTTATTGTGAAAATAGATGGCGGTATTTATCAAAAGAATGCAAACAAAATTTCGTACAATAGATCGTGGCGCGATGGGTCCGATTCGTGAAAAAAGAAACAAAAAAATGCGCGCCTTCTAAATCGTCATCGCCACTCGATTTCCTCGTTCAGCAGGCAAACGTGGCGGGGTCGCCAGGTTCGTAGCGCTGATGACGCTGACCTCTTGCGCAACAGGCACGGAGGTACTCGCGCAGTTGGGCAAATTCGTGCGACGGATTTTCGCGGCGCCGTTCGATTCCCACGCTCTGGGCGAGATCGGTGTCTGCAAGGGATCGCGAATTGTCTCGCGAGCTGCAACTCGTGTCCCTTGGCGCTGATTCTGGGCTGCTCCTAGACCATGTCTGGGCCGACAGAGACCGGTTCTCGGCGGTTGTGAGAACGTGGCATCGTTCTAGAGAGACGATTTATTTAGACACCGAATGTCGAAAATCGGTCCAGAGTTGTTTTTGTTTTGTGTTGATTCCTTTGGCTGCTGCAAAGGCGGCGCGCTCCCTTTGAAGGTCGTGCGGCTGATGAGATGTGTAAAACAGAAGAAAAACATTCTAGATTTGAAGTTTTCGTGACTGCAAGGATCCATACTCTTTGTTTTTTTTTTCGATAAAGTCACGTCGGTAAAAAATGAAATATAAAATGAAAACAACTAAATTAAATCACGACGTTTCGGGCGCAACACAAGCGTCCGTCGTCAGGAGGGGACAGACACAGCGAAAACAGTTTGACATATTCTTAGGTTTTTTCGGTAAAGTCACGTAGGTGATTTTTATTTTATTTTTATTTTATTTTATTTTACTTTTATTAATTAATTTTTTTTACCTACGTGACTTTACCGAAAAAACCTAAGAATATGAATCCTTGCAGTCACGAAAGCTTCAAATCTAGTTTGACATATCTCAGCATCTCTGTCTTCGCTGTGTTTGTCCCCTCCTGATGACGGACGCTTGTGTTGCGCCCGAAACGTCGTGATTTAATTTAGTTGTTTTCATTTTTGATTGTATTTTTTTTACCTACGTGACTTTACCGGAAAAAAACAAAGAGTAAGAAGAAAAAAACTTTACAAAAAATTGTTACGTGAAGGGAGATATATGGGGAAAGGAGAGTTGTCGACGGATCATTTATTTGCTCATCTCGGGGATGTTGCGATGACGTTGTCACGAGAGAATTGCTACTCCTTGCAACAACGAAACGGCGTCCAGGTCCCGACGACTGCTTGCCAACCCGCACAGCAGCAGCTTCTTGACAAGGCCCGGGGGTTCTGTTAGCAACGGGGACTTTCCGCGGTCAGTATGACAGAGACGACGTGATTCTTTTCATGGTCCGTCGCCAGCGAAAGTGAAGCGAAGTGGTACCTCGCATTTTAATTACCTCTAAAGAAAAAGAACTGGGTCTATATATATATCAAAACGCAGACGTTGGCCCAGTGTTGGGCCTGTTTACGGGGAAATTGTTTGGCGCCCAAGTGGGATTTTCCCGCAATGAGAACATTGCCATTGTGAAGTGTGGGCTGCACATTTTTCAACCGGTGGCTTAACACTGCCGGTTAGCCACGGTATGTTCACACACAGCACACTTGTCTTAGCTATTTCACTATTATCATACGTGTTGAGTTCATTATAATTGTTATTGTCAAATATGCTGAGTTTGTTCCCGCCAAATTTCACTTTTGTCACCAGTCTAATATGAATTGCATTGGTGTAGGGTGCTTGCCACGGACCTCAGTAACAAGGAAATTAAGTGGGGCCTAATTGCCGATTATAATTGCCCAACGCCTGTGCATTCTGTGGCACAAGGACCCCCCCCCCTCCCCTCCCCCCCCCTGTGCAGTTGCACCGCCTGCACACTCGATAGCTGCACCACTGCTCGACTAGAAACTGCGATCTGTGGGACCATGTGGTTTGTTTTTTGTGCCGGTATCACAATGAGGGGGGGGGGGGAGGCATCGTCTTTAACGTATCCGGCAATAATGACAGGCGTCACGATGTGATCGGTGTTTGTTTTATCGGTGTTTGAACGACCCCAGGCGTGTGTGGTTCGTGGAGGCTTAGTGGCTCGCGCGTGAACGCCTTGACCCCTGCATTGTTGACCCTCGCAGAATTACGCACGCACACACGCACACGGTTGTATCATCAGCAACATCTGTGACAATGATCATCATCGACAATGATCATCGGTGACACTGATCATCGGTGACAATGATCATCGATGGCAATGATCATCGATGACAATGATAATTGGCAATGATCATCGGTGGCAATGATCATCGATGACAATGATCATTGGCAATGATCATCGGTGGCAATGATCATCGATGACAATGATCATTGGCAATGATCATCGTTGACAATGATCATCGATGACAATGATCATCGGTGACAATGATCATCGATGACAATGATAATTGGCAATGATCATCGGTGGCAATGATCATCGATGACAATGATCATTGGCAATGATCATCGTTGACAATGATCATCGATGACAATGATCATCGGTGGCAATGATCATCGATGACAATGATAATTGGCAATGATCATCGGTGGCAATGATCATCGATGACAATGATCATCGATGACAATGATCATCGGTGACAATGATCATCGATGACAATGATCATTGGCAATGATCATCGGTGGCAATGATCATCGATGACAATGATCATTGGCAATGATCATCGTTGACAATGATCATCGATGACAATGATCATCGGTGGCAATGATCATCGATGACAATGATAATTGGCAATGATCATCGGTGGCAATGATCATCGATGACAATGATCATCGGTGACAATGATCATCGGTGGCAATGATCATCAATGGCAATGATCATCGGTGACAATGATCATCGGCAATGATCATTGGTGGCAATGATCATCAATGACAATGATCATCGGTGGCAATGATCATTGGTGGCAATGATCATTGGCAATGATCATCATCGGTGACAATGATCATCGGTGGAAATGATCGGTGGCAATAATCATCATCGACAATGATCATCGATGACAATGATCATCGGCAATGATCATTGGTGGCAATGATCATTGGCAATGATCATCATCGGTGACAATGATCATCGGTGGAAATGATCGGTGGCAATAATCATCATCGACAATGATCATCGATGACAATGATCATCGGCAATGATCATTGGTGGCAATGATCATTGGCAATGATCATCATCGGTGACAATGATAATCAGTGGCAATGATCATCATCGACAATGATCATCGGTGGCAATGATCATTGGCAACAATGATCATCGACGACAATGATCATCGGTAATGATCATCGGCGATTATTATCGGCGACAATGACGTTCCTGCTTTGAGTGCTCTGCTGGATGAAGGCCATCTCATGCCATGTCGGTTATTGTGGGGCTGCTTGAGCACACAGTACTTTACCAGAATCAGAATATGTATTTATTTACTGTAGGAATCCGATGATCTATGAAGCTCTTTTTACACAGATGTCAGCGTGGGCGAAGAATAGCGAGGAAACTAAAACCCCAGGTCACTCGGGGTCGCAGTAGCATTGCGTTCCTAACCACCATAGTACCGTACCATACACACACACAATAAGATTACAGAACGTTTATGATATGTTTTAATCATTAGCATGAAAAATGGGCAATTTTCGACATTTGCACAGTCCCAAAAGACGTTCCGATTTTTTTTTTTACGAACAAAAAAAATGTCACGAATCTGACTTTTAAAGAGCCGCAGTGCCCCAACCACTCCGCCACTGCTTGCACCCTCCTCTTGTCGTAACGTTATCCACGTGTTTCATTGTTTCGGCTCGCTACGTGCAGGGCACGACTGCGGGTTTTTCCCCCTTTTCGCTGTGGCCAGCCGAACGCCCGTCGCAGATCCAACAGCTTGGGGAATCGCCAGCGAACTCGTTAAAACAACGTAAACATTTCGTATTTCTTGTTCTCTTTGCGTGGGAGTATTTTTATCCATCGGTGCCTCGAGTCGACGCACGACAGAGTGACAGAAACAAAGTAAAAAATACCCCAAATCGTTATTGTTGACATTTCGTTGGTAACACGAGATGTCGTGTTGACATTTGTTGCGCGCGTTTGATCAGTCGCAGACGCGATCGCAGATAACAGACACTGCAAAGACAAGAAGCGGGTTATTAAAGCCTACGTCCGATTTTTCCTGTTGATTGGCGCACACTGCGCTATGAACTTGGCGACCTGATTGAACATTTTCATTATCATTGTTATTTTGTGAATGGATGTCCGTCAGTTGGTTAGCGATGTCTGTGAAGCCAGTCCTGGTCACCCCCCACTCGTCCTGCAGCCGTCATCCCACACTGACCGCTGCAGTGTGAATGAAGTACGCTCAAACGACCCCCGTCACCAGGGCCGTCCATAGGAAGTGCGGGCCCGGGCGGGGGGGGGGGTCAGGATGATGAGTCCCGTGACCAGCGGCGTAGTCGGAGCTCGCAAACGTCGGTCACCACTGGTTCAAGATGGACTTGACCACGCATCACTTGCTAACAAAAGCACCGTGGACTACAGTACTCTCCTTTATCATCCATAAGAGGTTTATTTGGGTGAGATTGCGTAAATATAAATGCGTCGTTAAACCCGCCGCCACCCGACACAGACAATCTAACGTCAAAAAAGCCTCTATTCCTCTCCTTTTGCTTCCACGTTTTATGAGCCCTTTTGTGACAAAACAGCGACGTAGCTTCTTGCCAAAGAGTCGCGAGTACACCTGCCAACTGGTTTTACGCAGGGAAGACTCACCGACTCTCAAGGCCGCCTTCACTCGCCAAGTCTCAAGGTCGTCTTGAAGGAGGGTCGTGCATGTGGGGCTGCTTGTCCCAACTCCCTTGCGGAGTCGGGAGTTTTTAAAGACGTGTTCATATCCTCAAAGCAACGTCTCGAGTCGCGGAAAGTCGGTCTGCACCCGGGCCCCACATTGACGAGGCCTGGGGAGGTGCGCGTCGATTGAAAATGGGCCTTCTCTTAGCCGCATCGTGAACGTGAATTTCGTTGCGATGTAAAACAAATGTAGTGACATAAGAAGGAAGGGGCTGCTGGGGGCTCTGGGACCCTGGGCGGGCCAGGCGCTTAAGCCTCTTGGCGCCAGGAGCTGGGTTCCCAGGCGGGTCAGACGCTTAAGCCTCTTGGCGCCAGGCGTTGGGTTCCCAGGCGCTTAAGCCCCTTGGCGCCGCCAAAGGGGGGGGCTGTGTGTGCTCTGTGGGATATCTGGGGGCGCACACGGCCCCACCCCTCGTTGGGGACTAGGCATAAAAGGGGAGCTCTCTGGACGATCAGGGCCAGTTGTAGCTCAAGACCCAAGACCCAAGACCAGCCATCTGAGGACCCTGGGACGCTGTGAGAGCCAGTGGTGGGACTCTGGAACTCCCGACTCTACGACCTTGTGAGGGCGAGTTCCAGAGCGTAGCCAGAGTAGTGTATCTAGGCTGTGTACCTAGGCTGTGTACCTGGGAGTTGTTACAGAGTATCAGGACTGTTGGAGTGCTGTTGGATTGGAATAAAGAAGTTACCTCTACAAGTGTCTCCGGAACCCGTTACACAAATAATAAAGATATATAATTAAAACCTGTGAAGCGCGTGCGGTGTTCGCCGAGTCAGAGGCGGCGAGGAACCAAACGAGCGGGACAGGCAGCCAAGGCGGTGAGCTGCTGCCAAATGTCAGCCCCCCACACCCGCTTCCCCAAAGCTCTGTGGTCCTTTATATATTAAGTTGTTATCGGCCAATTCGTTCCGTTTGTTGTCCTTCCCCCGCACCTCCGATTAGCACGGTTGGCTGCCTACACTGCGAAAGAAGTTCAACATGCGTGCATCCATACAATGCAATCAGTGAGTGCTTACACGCGGGAGGACACTGGAGCACACAGAGAAAACACACTCTGTGAGGGGGAAACACTGTATCCCATACAAATGGAACAGGTTGGGGGGGGGGGTCTAAGTTTGCCGTACCGCGTTCTCCTCGCGAGCCAGGGTAGCGCACCACCAACTCTCGCCGCTGCCTCCATGGTGCGTGGTGGCATCCGGCCACGTGCAGCGTTGGCTACACCGCCCGCGGCAAATTTGGGCGAGCACCGCTACGCAAAGCGGGCCCCAGCCTGCTCACGTCCATGGTCGGTCTATAGCTATCAACCCACGCGGTTTACTCCGCATTCTTGTGCAGGGAAATTGAGTTTTCAGGTCCATACGGCGTACAGCCGTTTCAATGCGGGCAACAAAAAAAAACTGTGTTTGTGTTTCTCCCTTGTGATGGGACTTTGCAGGATGTACGTTGAGATGTATAAGGAGCAAGGGGTGACCAATAAGGTCTGACTTGGTCTGTAATAAGGTAGAGGGCGCTGAGAAGGGGTTGGCAGCTATGACGGTCACACGCTCAGCGTTCAGCACCGACAAGAGACCGAGCCAACAATGCGTTTTCCGACGATTTCCTTTTTATTAAAACCGAGAGTCTTGTGGGAATGGATCACGCTGTTAGGGTAACCGCCGCGTCGATGAATACACAATTCGATGCGTTTACGCGAGTAAAAAAATATTTATAAAAAAACAACCTACTCCCTAACTCCCTCCCCTCCCGCCCCCCACTTTTTAAGAACATGTAATAACGTGACAAACACATTCATTGCAAAAGGTTAGGTTTTTTTTTACATTCCAAAAAAAATAGCTATATATATTACTCGATAGTGCGGCTCAATCTGCAAGAGTCCATGATCACTTACTTTAATCGTTTAGGCAAATACATAAACACACACACACACACACCTTGAGTCTATGCTCAAAAGTGAAAGCCAGAGCAGTAGCTGCTGCATGAAGACAAGTCCCTCCGCTGCTCAAGGAAAGGCGGCGGGGAAAAAGATTGGCCGCTGTTGTGCTCGGAACCTGACTCTCCTGAGTTCGAATCCTGGCCACGGGGCGCTGACATCAGTGGCGTCCGATGCCCGAGCCGCTCCTGTACAAGGAACTTTTTTCACCAAATGCCACCGACCAGAGTGGCCAAGTAACGGTCAAACGATTGCCCGCGATCGACACGGCGTGGACACGCCTTATCCCATTCAGCGGCGGATTAACAACAACAAAAACAAACGCGTCGCGGGTAACGAAGGTCATGAGGTTCGCAAGCTTCAAAGGTCCCGGCAAAGCCTCCCGCATAGTCTCGCGACGCCATTCGAAGTGCAACCAGTGCATCGACGTATCGGCTTCACCGACCGTCGTCTCTAAGACGAGTAGTGTGACCGTGATGACGGGTGGAGCGGACGGCATAGCGGTGAGCGCACCGGCGATACGAACAACGCAGGAAGACGAGGTTCGAAGTCCCCATCGCCAACCCACGTTGACCAGCGCGGTGAAGTATGGTGAATAGATTCCGATGAAACCGACACGGTGTGAGGAGGGCCGTCATCTAGCAGTGGATTGGGAAAGGGTTGCGCACTACTTGACATGATGACCTCTCGAACCTGGACCGATTGTTTCCTCTCATCAGAGGGAGTTCGTTACCAAGTTGTCAAGTTCACGACGCAAAAACACTTTGCCGCTTCTCATTTGCTGGGAAACATTCTCAACGAATGTGTGTTTCGAAATTAAAAAGAGGGAGGAAAGTAATATTGGTTGTTAAGTGCTTCCTCTCTAGAAGTATTTGTAGTCCTGAGTCAGTGGGGAGAAACACAACTGATTTAAACATCCCTTCTTTATAAGTATCCGTTTAAATCCCTAAGTTGACCGAATTTCACAGACGATGGTCAACGTCTTGCATGGCTATGCCTTGGGATGTAAACCCATATAAATGTATTCAACATCGTTTCCTGCAATTGTGTGACCTTAAAATGTCGTCGGGGACAGATGTCCGAGGAATGTCGGTTGTTCAGCGCTGGTTTGCGTCTGAAATCTGTTTTTAAATATATATTTTTTAACACAACCCTTTGATCGAATTGGCGGGCGTTTTTTTGGCGAGCCGAAGTGCGTAAAATAATAAATTTGTCGTAAAGTTTTAGTTGAATTCCTGCAGTCACGAAAGCTTTAAGTCAAGGTGTTAGTTCCTTTTGGACCAACTTCATGAGTGTTTAGAGTAGTGACCGCCCTCAACAACCCACCCCACGCACTCTCCCACACCCCCACACCCCCACCCCCCTCTCCCCGTACAGGTACCACACAGACGGACGGACGTGCGGAGCGACGGAGCTGAAAGAAGGGGACATCGGGAAGAATGGATGGAATATCGTACTAATTGCAAAAAAAATCTCATGTTTTCCACGGAGTCACGTATCGTAGAGTGCTCATTCTGTTGTTCCCGAAAAATATATATTTTTTAAAACGTGCATTTAGGGTGCAGTTGATGTGAAGGCAATCTATTTATTTGCGAGTGGAGTGATTTGTTACACGTTGTTGTGAGTTCACGGCCGTGGAATTGAAATCGTTTGTGTCCTATGCTTAGTAAAACTTAAGTCAAGATTTATACGTCGATAAGATATATGCATAAATACTTACATAACACATACCATACTTTATATTTTACACATCACAGCTTGGGTGCCTATCTCTTTTCAAAGCAACTCTTTTGTTTGAAAGTTAAAATACATTTCCAGATACATTTCACGTATCTTCAACGCAACCTGGTCCTCACACTCGCGACGAGGACGTGCAAATCGCCCAAGTGTACATCCCACACTCCCTCTCCTCGTGAAAACCGTCTCCCTTGTCAGGTCACGACCTCTCACTTTGCAACCCGGGGGGGGGAGGGGCAGTGCTGGATTAAGCTAGTGCGGGGCCTGTAGCATATGTTATAAAGGGGCCCTAACTAAAAATAAAACGAACAAAAAAACCCACAAATATTAAAACACAAATGTTTAACTTGTAGAGTAAAGTAATTGTGTTTTTTTCATTTGCTATACAGTCAGATAATATGGCAAATGGCTCACCTTAAACACCCAGTCGTTCATAAAAGTTTAAGGCAGTCTAGCACTATATAGTAATAGAGCAAGTGCAGAATCACTGAATCGGAATTTATACCTTGAAGGCATTTTGCGCGGGGCCCTTGAAAGTGCGGGGCCCGTAGCATATGTAGCTACTTTTACTATTAGGATAATCCGGCATTGGGGTGTGGGGAGAGGGTGTTGACCTGGATGAACGTCGTTCCTTCCACGGTGGATGGAATCGGCACCCCTTTGGAGCCGGCCGACAATGCGGAAGCCGTCAAGACGCGGCCCTCCGCAGCTCGCTCCGTCAACGTCACTTCCTGGGGGTTTCTGCCGTTGCCTCTGTGCCACCGGTCGAGAGAAGCGGCGGTGGGACGGTGGCGAAAAATATTGGTGAGGCACGGAAGCCTGTGTGTGGGGTGCTCCACGCCGCGCCCACGTGCTTCAAGCCGCGACCACGTGCTCCACGCCGTGCCCACGTGGTCCACGCTGCGATCACGTGGTCCACGATGCAGCAACGTTTCCAGCCACTGGAGGCCCGGGGAGGGGTTGGCGTTACGTTCTTTTGCTGCCGTCGAGTCGTTTGTGTACCCCCCCCCCCGTCCGATTATTTTCGAAGCGCTCTGGGGTGGAGGTCGGTCGCCGTTGTGGCTGGCTCAGGAGTTTGGGAAAGTAAAAGTTCATATCGGGCCAGGGTCTGGCGTTACATTCGCAGCTGTCAATGTTGGGGGGGGGGGGGGTGGCGGGGGCAGTGTGGGGGGGGGGGGGTATTAAAAAGTTTGCCGCTCCATGGAAGGGCAATAATCGATCGTCGTCGTTGTTGCTGCTGCTGCTGTGTTCAAGGAAGTCAAAAGCAGTTGCTGCTCTTGTTGCTGCGTTTATAGACGAGGCCCTTGGTGTAAGAATGTGGGGGATTTTAAATACTGGCTCAAGGTCTAATGGACAGGGAGCACGAGAGAGGGACCCCAACACTCCCACCGAAGCGCAGGGCCACCTTCCGGTCGGTGATGGTGGCAGTGATGATGGTGGTGGATGTTTTTTTTCCCCCACAGTATTTGAAGACGCGACTCAAGAGGAGGGCTGGACGCTTCGAGCGGCAGTCGGGCAGCTGAGAAATCCACCGCCGCGGAAATGCGGACAACGGCGGCGGCGGCGAGGACGACGACGACAGCTCCTCTCCGCACGGTCCCGCCGATGGACGGAGGTGGTGGGTGCCCACCCAGGAGGTGAAACGGCTACCGGCACCGTCGGCCCATGGTCGCGTGGTGGGTCGCGCCGTGGGCAACGAGCGCCTTTACCACGGACGCCTTCCGCGGTGGTCATACGAGGTTGTCGACGGTGCCCGGGTCGTCGCTCTGGTTGTCAGCCTCCATCCCTGTGGCAGACCGCAACTCCATGAGAGTCTGGAGCTCGGCGTGCTGCAGTGGCACGTGGCAGTTCCTCATCGACCAGTGGGTCGCCAACGAGCGGCGGCGCCTCTCGCAATGCCAACCGGCCTGCGCACAAAGACAAACATCCCCCATGTAACCTCGGCAGACTCTTGGGGCAAGTGCTGTGAGCGAGTAGCGCCTATGCAGGTAGGCACGGCACACGCGCGCTGAGTCGACACGCCGCAGGCGTTCGCGCCTTGCTCGGAGTCCAACCCTGACCCCCGCGGCTAAACTCGATCTAACGCGAAAAACCTGAAGGTAACGCGCGACCTCTGACCCACGTTTTTCCTCAATCGGTCTCTCAAACGTCACTCCCTGCGTGCGCTTCTCCACGCGTCGCCCCGCACCTGTCGGTTTGTTTTTGGGCACGACGCGTCTCTTCTGTGGTCACGTTGCTACGATGCTGTTCAATGTCGCGTCCGGTCGTTGTAAAAAGCGCCCCCAGCCCCGCTATCGTTCGACTCATCATCGTTTCATCATTTCCATGCCGATCGCGATCCGCCGAGGTCAGGGGGGGTTGGCAAACCCGCGGCTCTGGAGCACCGCGTGCGGTCCCGTCAAGGAACTGCTCCGTGACGTTAGTTATTTAAGGTTTGCGCTTGAAATATAGAGTTTTTATTTTTGACTGAATAAAAAAAAAACTTGCTCTCCTTGTTATTTTGGTTGCCCCCCCCCTCCCCCCCGGCCTCTCGTTGTGTTTTTGCACACAATTACTCGTTTAATGACATGTTAACTCAAGAAAAACGGTCACTCTCATATCATTAAACTCCGCAATGCCGAGTACATGCCCTCAAATGCGCGTTAGATGTTGAGTCTTTGAGCGGGAGCATCGCATCTGCTTTCGATTAAATGCGAAACCACAAAGAGCCTCCTCTGGCCCCTGCTCCGTGGCTTCCAACTTGCAGAGCTTCTGCAACAGCGCCCGCCGTTATCGTTTCCAAATGCTTAGCACACAACTCTGCCATTCCTTCATGCCAGACAAGAATAACATTAAATCTAGCTCGTGAGCCTACTTCACATTCCAACGTCGAAGGGTCAGGAATATATTTCATGACAGAAACAGCCCCCGCTCTTTAGCCCAGGGGTATGGTGCAACCAAAATACGAACAAGAAAAGCAATTTTTTTTCGAATTCGGTAACAAACAAACAAACAAAAAAAGTCCTAAAAATTTCAAGATCCGCGACGCACGTCAGCAGGCGTCACGACGGAGCCCTTAGCAGGGCAACGCTCGGCCCCGGAGCCGGCCGCAGGTTGCCGAGCCCCCCCCCCCCGTCTTAGCCCCGTCGTGTGGAACGTCGTCAGGGGTGCCCTGGCCATCCAAGCCGTGCGCGGTGGCTGCGGCCCTGCCCTCGGGAGCGCCTCCGCCATTGGGCGCGTTGTTCTCGTTGCGTACCACGAGGTAGACGAGCAGCACGCCCGTGGTGCCCATGAAGACAAAGGCGGAGATCCTCCAAGTGTCGACGCCCGAGGGTGACTCCGCGGACATTCCGGCTCGGCTCTCTTTGTTTGCACAATGGTCTGATGCAGGAGGGGGGGGGGGAGATGGGGGGGTGAAGCGAAGTGTATTGGTTTAGCCATGTTTGTTTGTTGTAGTACAGAGTTAGACTGATGGCCTTAATCTAAGTTGTCTTGTGGTTATTGTTGTTGTTGTTTGACTTGCATCCCACTGAGATTTTTGCACACAGCGTTGGTGTACGGTGTTTTTTTCTGCAACATTTTGCTGTCTTTTCTTGGATTTTCTGTTTGCACTCAGTCACATATTCACTTTAAGATGTTTTTTTGTTCATGTTTTAGTTTTTTGTTTGTTGCGGTTGCACCCGATTCAAGAGCCGAATGGCTCACAGGGCTATAGCTAATACATTAAACTAGAATTTAATCGACGCTGGAGATTTGTTCAATCGACGAGAGATTCATTGCCCGTTGACAGAGCGTGGCTTGTGCTCAATTAGGGCTTCAATCAATTGATGGAGATTCATTCCATCGATAAGAGCTTCACTGAGGCCCGTGGAGCCCCATTAATGAGATGAATTCCAATCAATGGAGATTCCTCGTCTATAGAGTTTCAATAACGTAACACGCTCTATCAATCGAGGTTCGTTCAGTGTTTGGAGTTTAGAGCCAGCCCATCTGAATACTTAACGAAAAAGTTTATAATTGACACCGTTGGCATCCGTTCTAGGGCTTCGTAGACTTACTGACATGGCACCTATTGACCCATCATATATAGCTCTGTGGGTTCCCCATAAAGCCTGAGTCACTGCAAGTTTCACGTTTATTTTGTTTGACCAAGGTGGAGAAGACGCAGGAGGAGGGATGGGACCAGGATCGAATCTCATTCACAAGAGGGGCCCAGAGTCACCGAAAATCACAAAACAAGTACAGAGCAACAGTAAAGAGAACGGACAGCGGAGGTGAAAACAACCAACTCGAATTCAGTTGCAACGTAAGTTCACGAAAAAGAATGTTCGCATTAGATCGCGTAAATGTAGAGGTGTCGTAAAAAAAAAAAAACACCACCACAGTCAATCGGTAAGGTTTGTCACGTAAACAAAACATGACAATTGCTTGCTACTGCAGCGCACCGGTAAATTGGAGAGTAAGCCCACAACATTTACAAATTGAGTACGGCGTTTCGCTGGCGACCACAACCAGCTTCATCAGGCGATTTGGCAAAATCGGTGGTGGGTTAACGACAGGAAGTGACGTCACTGATCAGTGACGTCACGTATCAGTGACGTCACTTATCAGTGCCATCACCAAAGTGCCGCACCGACTTGCCCGACCATGATTTTCGGCAACGCTTCGATGAAAGTGAGGTGGTCAGCAGTAATTGCCGGGACGTAGGCACACGCTGGTCCCATCACGGGGAATGTGGAATTACCACCACCACCGGTTTCTCACAGCAAATGGTTGCCCAATGACTTATCGGAGCGATGGGATGCATCGGGCTCTAGATATCGGTCACACGGGCGTTATTGTTATTACTAAGAGAGAGAGAGACAGTACTAGGATTTAGTCCTTCAGGTTGGAGATTGAAAAAAGACGCGCTACCTGAGACTGCCGGCCTGGACGTGGCATCTGCCGTCGTGTTTTCTGCAGCAGCTGGAGCGGACGAGGCTGCGGAGAGGGAAAGGTGACGAGGTTTGCGTCCGATACCATCAAATATTTAAATGACAACAGCAATACATTTTTATTCAAAGCTTTCGTTACTGCAGGGATTCATATTCTTGGTTCTTTCGGTAAAGTCACGTAGAAGGGAAATAATAAAATTAAATATTAAAATGTGTATTGTCTTATATTTTTATTATTTAATTGTTTCCCTTCTACGTGAGTTTACCGAGACAACAGCAAAGCTCACGCCAGTGATTCTCAACCTTTCTTTGGCTACCGTACCCTCCGATGGAATGTCGTTTCAACCGAGTACTCCCTTGCCTGACCCAGCATAGTTCTGGGAAACAAACGTATGGATAACGAATGCCAATATTTGAAGCAATTGCCCATATTGTGAGGTATCCTAGCGAGCTAGTAACTGCAAGTGAATAAAAAAAAACAAATTCAAAGGACGCTCTGCATGTATGACATGATTCGTTCACGTTCGCTGGTCACTCTTGGAAACCACATTGTTTCCAATCAGCGAGTTCACAAACGCCTTTTATATCATTATAGGTTACCGTATAGATTCAAATGTTATCGTAGCTATTTTATATTGGCAGATTCACATGTGATCATTCACCAATGACTCTCATACATGATGTCATTTCACACGTTTATAAATCACCTCACGTACCCCCTGGGACATTGAGACGTTACCCTCAGCGTTCCGCGTTCCGCCCGGTTGAGAAGCACTGGCTTGCGCCGAGGGAACGCCAATAGCGTGTGATGGCGGTGTGGCTCTGCCAGTGACCATGTGCTGGGGCGAGCGCTGTTTGAGGTTATATTGTTTACATTTAACAGGGCTTTGCGCTGTCATAACAAATGCTCCACTCAACTCCTGTTGCCAATGGGGATGTACTCCGAAAACTGTGAACATTTCCTGTTGTTGGTTCGCCTAATCCAGGATAGGAAAAAAAAACTAAATACGCGTTTGAGGCATTGGAAAGCGTTGCGTTTATTTTTATTCAAGATCTACCTATGGACAACTTAGCAACGTTAATGGTCCCTCCGAATGCCAGGACGAAAAGCAAACTTTGCACGCTCCCCCACTGGTTTCTCACGGCCAATGCAGTTAACTGGGACTGCCCGCGGAGGCTGATCGACTCTTGAATAGATCACACGTGCAGAGTCGTAGCACCGAGCAAATACGTTTGCGGGGGTTAGGCCTCGGGCGGGAGATAAGACGACGACCTACCTGGTGGCACCACCAGCCTGGAGGTGGCATCTGTGTTTGCTGCGGACGCTGTGACGGGCGAGGCTGTGGAGAGAGGAAGGTGGAAGGAAGGTTTGTATCGGGGGGGAGGGGGAAGTGGGGGTATGAATACATATTCAAAAGACGACCACACTCCCACTGAAAGAAGATGAATATATGTCGGCGTTTTCGAATCTAATTTGCGTTCGTTGCAAGTCGAGTCACTTTCACCAGCGGCTGGATTACAGTTCATGGATGGGCGCTCCCGCGAGCAGCCTGCCCACCCGAAGTGTCGTGACATGTACGTACGTATGTTGAACTTCTTTTGCACCGTACGTAACCAACCGCGCCCATGAGAGGTGCGGGGGGGAAGGACAACAAACTAAGCAGTTCTTAAAGAAATGACTTTGTCAATCCAGATGATTTAAAAGTTGCATTGCTCCAGTGGCTTCCGAATATCGGAAGGAAGAGCGGAAGCGCTTCCACTCCGTCCGTGGCACGCATATGAAAAGCACGTGACGGGCGGAACGGTTGGGCGCACGGACGTGGAGGAACACAACGCTCAGATGGAACGGAACGAACGCGATGGGACGGAATGCGAACAGAACCGAAGGGAACGGAGCGGCGGTGGTGGAGGGCGACACCGAGGCCCAAAGTCGCCCGTCACCTGTGCTCTCGGTGTTCTTCGTGGTCGCTGGGCTGGAGAGGCACTTGCTGGAGGCCCCCTCGGATTTGCCGACGTCTTTCGTGAGGCGCTTGAGGGCCGTGGCGAGCGAGTCCGGCTTCACTCGCGCTCGGCAAAGGCAAACGGTCTGTTGGTCGACAACACGGTTATGATGATTATGTATTATTTTGACTGCTATTATATGTATTACGATGAACACGTGGGCTTTCGCGACCAATATTACTCATGGCAAAGGTTGTTTTGTAAATGCGTCGTTAACCCACCACCACCACCACAAGCATCGCCCGACACAGCCAATTGGTGAATGTAAATGAAACGTGCCGAACAAGACGTGCCAAATGTAACAAGAGAAATGACTGACGCGGCACGGGGAGACTTTCACCCAGCAGTGCGGTGTTCGATCACGTCTGATGACGACAACGGTGACGACGGTGACGACGATGACGATGATTTACGTACGCGCTATCGCCTTTTTCAATGGCGTCGAGTTCATTCGCACGCTGCTTTTGCGTCCGCAGCGTAGCGGCGCACGCTCTCTCCGCGAAACGGGTCGCTGCAAACTCGCCTCGTTCGAATGGCAGATGTCCATGAGCGTCTCGAGTAACCTTTTGCCGCTCTTGCTCACATTGCTCCCCTTGTGTAGCTGACTGAGCAGAGAGCTCAGTGATTCCAGGGCCATCTCGAAGGGGTTTTTCTCGAAACAATTCTCCGAATTCTGTAAGTGAGAGAGGAAGACAGAGGGGCGCACCCCCCCCGAAAAAGCGGAAAATCAAACTTGAGAGTGAAATCGCCGACGGGGTCCACTTCAAAGGACCCCCTTTACCCCACCCGGGGGGCATTGCACAAGAAACCCGGGGCTCTTTGAGGGCCACTTCGTGACGTCATTCATGAAGGAGCACTGTCTCGTGTTGACCCACAGTGCATTGCGGCTCTTGAAACCGAATTCGAAACGATGTCCCCCCTCTCGTTATTTTCTTGTTGTTTCCCACACCGCCGGAGCAGCATGGTTGGCTACGTTCAAAGCGGAAGAAGTTCAACGTGCATTTTGGTTGCCTACCCCTGGACTAGCCCTTGGCATAGCAGACAACAGACCCCAAACACAAGCCCCAGCGCAGACCCCGAGACCCCCTTTCCAACTGCTAGCGCGGGCCGCGGCTCTCTCGCCGTCCTGGTGGCTTTCGAGATGTTTGGGGTCAGATCGCCCGTGTGAGTCAAATTGCGCGTCGTAAAGCCTTTCACCGCCCGACACAGCCAGTCGACAAAAGCCGTCGAGTGATGAACGAACGTGCCGGTTTATTACAGCCTCAGAAGGTGCCACCACTGGCAGTGAGGCATGACGCATTGAACTTCTTTCGCACCGTACGCAGCCAGCCGTGCTAATCGGAGGCGCGGCATGTTTCTGTTGGAGAACGATCCGCACAACGTTTAGCGATCGGGTGGCGGCCGTTTCGCCGATGGTTACGACCAGCATCGTCAGGCAGTCGCCAGAAATCGTGAAAGATGACATCACGCCATCTATTTAAGGCGCAGGACCGGAGGACTGAGACATTTGTGGTGTCATTATTTTCATCATAATAGTTTTGGAAAATTTGGACCGTGACGTCATCACACAATGGCCTTCTCTTGCAAAAATGACATCACGGGTCGTAAGGCAGTGTGTTTCATTGTTATTTGTCTTTGTGAACCATTGACAGCACAGCATCACACTTGCCATTGACACTCACCGCTCGCACTCACCACTCAGACCACTCACACTTGCCATTCACACTCACCACTCATCCTTGCCATTTACATTTACCGCTCACACTCACCACTCATACTCACCACTCACTGCTTACACTTACCACTCTGACTCACCACTCATGCTTGCCATTTACACTCACCGCTCACAATCACCGCTCACACTCGTCGCTCACGATTTGTGTTCACACACAGTGGACACAATTCATAAACTCATCGCACGGCTACTCCGCTTTTCGCTGTTGTGCCCGGTGATTCTCGGGCGCATTTTCTCTTCGGTTGTACGGTGTTCCTGAAGCAGCTCCCATCACGTGGAGCGAATCGTTGGACACGGCGCCGCACAACACACGCTGGAGAGCTACACCCGTCGTGCGGCTGATCTGTTCGTGTTGTGCAACGGCTTCGGCTTCTCACCCTGTTGTCCTGCGGACCCCAAACCGTCACGCCGTAGTCCAACGGGAGCTGGTTGACCTGCGGTGGACAAATGGGGAACAAGTGCGGATGAACAGGCGCACGTTGATAAAGAAAAGAAGAGGCTTTACCCGAAGACAAAGAGCCCCCGTAGAGCCTTAACAGACTGTCGGGGCAAGTGTTGTTAGTTAGGGAGTAGCAGCACCTATGAATGCCGGGGTGGCGCCCGAAGGGGTGGGTGGCTAGCTACTACGCCCGGCCGCCTTTGTATCCCCAGTAGCGATGTTCACATACTGCACCAGGTACTCATTGGAAGCTGAGTCGTCCTTGGGGAGACCCAGGACCGGTTCAGATTACATTTGGGGAGGGGGGGGGGGAGGTCACCCAGATTCACCGTACCCTCGGCGGCTGCTCTGCCTGCCATTAACACTCACCGCTCACACTCACTGCTCACACTCACCGCTCACACCTGCCATTCACACTCATCGCTCACACTCACCGCTCACACTCACCGCTCGCACTCACCGCTCGCACTCACCGCTCACACCTACCATTAACACTCACCGCTCACACTCACCGCTCACACTCACTGCTCACACTCACCGCTCACACTCACCGCTCACACCGCTCACCAGCTGCCATTCACACTCAGCGCTGTGCAGCACCGTGCGTGTGCTTGCTCTATCCCTGTCACCGGTACTCACAAAGTTGTCAATGAGATTGCCCATGTTGCCCACAACTTCGGAAGCACAGTCATTGACGGCGGCCGCTGACGCTGCCGCTGCGAGGCAAAGCAGCGACGTGATGAATCCCGCCGGGAAGATCTGCGACGAGGCGGGGAGGACGTTCGTTTCGTTATGCTCCTCCGGGGAATGAGCACACGAGCCCGGACCGAAGCCAGCCCTTGCCGCTGAATATAAGCACATTAGCCAACTAAACCAGAGTCGTAACCCTACCCCTGACCCTAACCACATGAGCCAACCACATCCCAGCTCTACGCCTAGCCCTAAGCACACGACCGCAGCAGTCTCTAGCAAAGGCCCGCATCCTCACTGCGAGCCCTTCCCCACTGTGCTCCAGCAATCCGTGCTGTCGGCTCCTCGACCCTCTTCAAGCTGAGGCTCAAGACGTCGCCTTTTGTTGTCGCGCCTATGACGGGTGAGCCTCAAATCCCTCCGGGTAACACAGAAAACACGCGCGGGCACCACGGGTCGCGTACGGCGCCTCGACCACGCGCTCGCGTGCAGACGGGGACCTCCGGTGAGCGCGGCGGGCTACGGTACGGTCGCGAAATAAGTTCAACGTACGTAGGCACATTACCCACCCCACCACCCACCACCTTCCCCAGTTATCCCCTTCCCATTTAAATGTTCATCTTGTTCCCCCGACGACGTGGTGTGTGTCCCTGCTTGGTTTGGGGCAACGGTAGCCCCCCCCCTCTCTCCCCACCTCCTCTCCCCACCTTTCACTTCCCCTCCTGCGCGTGGTGGTCCCAGTTGCGTCGTCGGGAGCCGTTCCTGCCCCCCCCGTGAATTGCGACGCTCCAAAAACGCGCGACAAAAAAAAACACGCACACAATCAACAAAATAAAGAGCGAACTGCGTAACTCCTAAAGCGTGCGGTGAAGGCGCCGACCGAGGGGCGGCTTGAAGCCACCCGGAGCCACTTGCCTTCTTCGCTTGCATGTCAGGGGGCTGTGTGCAGGGATGCTCCCCGCATGGTCCGCGACGGGGAAGGTCAGCCGTGCAAAAATTCCCACCGCCGCCGCCGCCGCCTCCGCTGCCTCCCGTCCGCGAATCCCAACCCCTTGCGTCTCGAAGCCCTGCACGCAGAGCACGGAGGCGAAGGCAGACGATGGAAAAAAAATCACAATCATAAAACTGGGCAGAAATCCGATGAGCTATAAAGCTCTTATGTCTGCGGGACATTGTCTGCCAGTTTGAACATGATGAGAAAAGAAAGAAAACAACATACTTGCCTGATTACCTGCCTGTATACCTGCCTGTCTTCCTAGCAACGTGTTTTCCAACTCACCTGTTTGACTAAACCTCCCATCTGCCTGCATTGCCACGCTTCTACCTTACTACCCACATACAGCCACCTCTATTACTACCCATGCGCCCGTCAAGCTGTACACACATTCGCATACACACCACGTGTCTGCTGAACTACCTTGCCTAACGAATCTACCTGCCTGCCGGTGGTGTGGCACAGCCGGCATGGAACCTTGGCGCCGACAAGGCGATGAGGCCTCCCGCCCCTCGTGGTCCGGCACCTGTGCCCCGATGTCCCATCTGGTGCACCGGTGCAGTCGCACCGCCTGCACACTCGATACCTATGACCATTGCTGCTCACCTACCTACCTACCCACGCAGATAGAGCGTTTGTCTTCCTCCTCTGTATCCACCCACCCACACCTACCTACCTACCCACTCAATATTGTCAAGTATGTACCCACCTATCTGCCTAACTATCCAGCCCCGGATACTATCTGTCTTGTTCTGTGTAATCACCCACCCACCTACCCCCTCGCTTGCTCGCTCGCTACGGAATGCCTCGTCAACGCATGTACCCACCCTGTCTACCCGCATGCGCGTGCAAGGCCTGTCTGTAAACCTTGCAGATGAAATGACTTCCTCAAACAGGAGTGCCTCGTGAACACAATGAAAAGCCACGACTAAGGTGTCAGGAAGCGTGAGAAAATGTTGCTTTGACGACTCCAGGAGGTTAATCCTTTCGTGATGCGTTGAGGTTTCCTTCGGGCGACCTTCTTCCTCGAAGTAGTTGGCGGCTCTGCGCATGCCCAGCTGTTCGCCGTCAACTCGGGCGACGCTGCCGCTATTGACGTCGCCAAGATTAGCACCGCTGTGGGCAGGCAATGGGACTATGTCAACACTCAGAAAGGTGCAGCGGTGTGTCTGGAACGTTCCGTGTGTTTGGGGGTGGCAATAGCAGAGCGTAACCGAGGTGGGTTATTTATCCGTGTCTCTCTCTCTGCCTTTCTCTATGTCTCAGGACCAATCCTCTCCCCGTCTCTCGGTTCCTTCGCGCCCGCGTCTTCACGTCGCCGTCTTTCTCGCTGTTTCTGGAACCTTCGTCCACTATTGTGGTCGTGACACGGTCAAAGCGGTGGCGTGGAGCGTGGTATAAACGAGGCTCGATTATTGCAACTCACGACTCGACGGGACGTCTCGCACAAACACATTGCCAAGCCGCAGCGTGTACGTCACTGGAGCTATGCACTTTTCAATCTCGATTGGAAACTCATTTATTTAGAACCGATTTTGTGTTTAGTCTGTTGTCCTTCCCCCGCACTTACGATTAGCACGGTTGGCCATCTCCAGCTTTCCGTCTATCTTAATCCCCCCCTCTCTCCCACCCCCACCAACCCCTCTTTGTCTCTCCCTCTCCACCTCGTTCCCCTTTTCCTTCTCCTCACTGACCAAATCCTTCGTAATCGCACCCTGTTGCGTCGGATCTCAGAAGCCAAGCAAGATTTTGGAGCCCGGACGGTGCTTGGATGTGGTGCAATCGCCATGCATTACAGGTTGCTTATCAGCTGCTGTGGGGGGGGGGGGGGGTTTCCGTGGCGGTTCAGCAGAATCCGTCATCGGCTCGCCAACGTGGTTAAAAAAGAAGTCCCCTCAGTCCGTAGTGTCGTGGGAAGGCGCTCATCCAGCAGTGGATTGATTCAAGGCAGCATGGGTACACCTCTTCACGCGTTTGCCTCCCTGAACCTTGACCTCTTTATCTTTTCGGTTTCTCTGTTCGCAACACGTGCCTCTCTCTCTCTGTGTGTCAATAGCCTGGCATACATCCAATGCAGTATCATGACTAAAGCAATCCGCGGACTGTCAAGACTTTCCTAGTAAAGTTTACGATTCTAATGTATGTGTGTTTAACTTATTTTCGAACCATACGTAGCCAACCATTGCTGATCGGAGGTGCGGCAAAATGACCGGTTAAATTGCTACCGATTACACAAGTAATTAGATTACTAATGTAATCAATAATGCTGTAATCAATGACAAGGACCAATTGTGAAGACACGTGTGTGTTAGCCCTCCCTATTAATTCTGGAACCCAGACCCCTTTTACATTGGCTAAATCCGAGCCCAGGCCAGCGCAGGGCACCTCGTGTCGTTTTCCACCGGGCTATTTTCCGTACCGATCCAAAACTGACCCGCGATACGCCGGCCTCATGAGACGTCTGAATCTGGCTCGGGGGGGGGGGGGCGCAAGCAGGGCCAGAGGCGAAGCTGATGCCACAGTTGGTAACACCGCGAGGACAAATCGTCACCGAATCAATCGCCTCCGCGCGTCTCGACTGTTGTTGTGCAGTGGGAAAACACCAAGCTGGCTCCTCTTGAGCCACGCCAAATGCTGGCTTGGGATGGGCCTCACAAGGCTCGGTGTTGTTGTGCAGTGGGAAAACCCCAAGCTGGCTGCTTCTGAGCCACACCAAGGCTGGCTTGGGATGGGCCTCACAATGTTCGGTGTTGTTGTGCAGTGGGAAAACCCCAAGCTGGCTGCTCCTGAGCCACACCAATGCTGGCTTGGGATGGGCTAACAAGGCTCGGTGTTGTTGTGCAGTGGGAAAAACCCAAGCTGGCTGTTCCTGAGCCACACCAAGGCTGGCTTGGGATGGGCCTAACAAGGCTCGGTGTTGTCGTGCAGTGGGAAAAACCCATGCTGGCTGCTCCTGAGCCACGTCAAGGCTGGCTTGGGAAGGATCTGGCGCGGCTCAGTGTTTGTGCAGTGGGAAAGAGGCACGAGGCTGATTACAGCCGGGCTTTTTGGCATCTCACGTAAACGTTTCGGATATTGCAAGGTGGGTAAGCGAGGCTCATGAAAGCGGGCTTTTAAAAGCATCCCACACAATGAGGCACAAACGTGTTTTTTCTTCGTTATCAACAAGTCCCGTATCCACATTTCCACAGCTTCACAGGAAGACGCTGGGCTTGGTTTATCTTTGGGCTGTCTATCTATGCCTGTGAGTTTTCAGCAAGACGTGTTTTTTTTTTCTAACACTGCATTGATATCGGTACAAAAATCAAGATAAGAAAAAAAACAGTGTGCACAGTAGTGCCCAGTCGCCCGATCAGGTTTAGTTTACTCAGGCACATAGACATATCTGTTGTTGTCGTTAAAAGTAATACTCATAACAAATGTACCTCCTAACAGCGCCATGTCAACCCACCGCTATACGTAGGCTTCCCTTGTTGCGTCGGTCGTGGAGATAGCAGAGGTGTGGACTCGAGTCATGTGACTTGGACTCGAGTCAGACTCGAGTCATGAATTTGATGACTTGCGACTCGACTTGGACTTGCATAACAATGACTTTGTCCCACCTATGAGATGTGGACTCGAGTCATGTGACTTGGACTCGAGTCAGACTCGAGTCATGAATTTGATGACTTGCGACTCGACTTGGACTTGCATAACAATGACTTTGTCCCACCTCTGGGAGATAGTATTGACCATACTTCACCACGCTGGTCCACGTGGGTGAGGAGTGCGGGCATCACTTGCCGTGGCACAAGGGAATCGAAAAACCGTGTCGCCGGCTTCATCGTCAATTTTCCCAAAGCACTCCGCCAAAAATGTTTATTCTCAGAAACGCGATACGTAGTTTGGATTTGTTTGGCAAAGCCCTCTGCCTTGACTGGGTCTTCGCCGAGGGTTTGTATTTTCAAGCGGGGCCATGCGCCATGTGCGGGCAGCGTGTTGCGCGCCAGGATCACGCACGCCACGCCACGGCAGGCTGGAGATTACGTGTGTGTGTGTGTGTATGTTGAACTTCTTTTGCACCGTACGTAGCCATGCGCGCCAATCGGAGGTGCGGATGGGAAGGACAAGAGACCAAACAACAAAGAGCAGTTCTGAAGAAATGAGTTTTCAATCCAGCTGATTTCAATTTGCAGATGGCTCCAGTGTCCTGCATCTGAATGCGCGCGCGATGCGGTCGCGACCCGACCCGACTTTGTTCGATGGCCGAGCCAAGAACGCCGTTGCGAGGGGGGTCACACCGGGGTCGCGGCGCTCGGCGGTGACCTCGACGCTGGCGAGGCGGCGGTGGAGGTGCTCACGTGGAGCGACGTCGTCGTGAATGTTCGAGATGCTGCTGCTGCTGATGCTGATGCTGCTGCTGTTGATGCTGTTGTTGTTGCTGCTGCTGCTGTTGATGCTGCTGCTGCTGTTGTTGCTGCTGCTGTTGTTGCTGCTGTTGTTGCTGCTGCTTTTGTTGCTGCTGTTGTTGATGCTGCTGTTGCTGCTGTTGCTGCTGTTGTTGCTGCTGCTTTTGTTGCTGCTGTTGCTGTTGCTGCTGCTGTTGTTGCTGCTGTTGTTGCTGCTGCTTTTGTTGCTGCTGCTGCTGTTGCTGCTGCTGTTACTGCTGCTGCTGTTGCTGCTGTTGCTGTTGCTGCTGCTGTTGTTGCTGTTGCTGCTGCTGCTGTTGCTGCTGCTGCTGCTGTTGATGCTGCTGCTGTTGTTGCTGTTGTTGCTGCTGTTGCTGCTGCTGCTGCTGTTGCTGCTGTTGTTGCTGTTGCTGCTGTTGTTGCTGTTACTGTTGTTTCTGTTGCTGTTGTCGCCGCTGCTGTTGCTGCTGCTGGCGGAATGACCGACAAAGGAAATACCGTACGATGCGATTCAAATAAAAAAAGAGAGCAGCGATTTGAAAAATGGGCACCAACGATGAGTCACCAACGACAAATCTTGCGGGCCCCGCAGCCAGCCAGCCAGCCAGCTCTGCGTGACCGACTCATCCCTCCTGCGTGGGACTCGCGCGGGAAGTTCACAGCGCGCTGCGCTACGATGCTGGTGACCCGGAGTTTCGATTCGTGACCACGGCTATCTTGAAGCGGTCCAGGGGCACCCCCCCCCCCTCCCCCCAACCCGGACTCACCAGCGTGGTGAAGTATGGTCAAACACCTCCCATTCACTAACAGGGGATGCGGCGGCGTTCACCCAGCAGTCGGTTGACAATGGTCTGGGAAGTTGTCAATCTCTAGTTGTTTTCATTCTTTTGTCGTCTGCAATAACCTCCCTCGTGTCGCTGACGCCGCGGGTTCGCTGACGTTCAACTTTTTCCACGGTGGCCCCATCATCAAGCAACGCGTTTGGCGGCGGCGGTGACCGCCGCGTTGGCAACGGCGCGCGGGAGCACACACCGCAATCGGCGGACGCAAAGCCACCGTCGTTGGCTTGGCGTGGGACGAGAGCGACCCGAAATGATCAGGGCGCCGGCGTGTCGGACCCGCGAAGATGGACGTCAGTCGCAAGTCTCTCCCAACTCGTGTCCAACTCCCACCTCTTCTCCGCTGGCCTCCTGCAATTTGCCTTCGGTGAGCAGGGGGCAAATTTCCGTGAGAGAAATAAAAAAAAACGTCGCCGAACGTGGTGAAAAAAAAAAGATCCCCCGTATAGCCTTAACAGACTGTAGGGGCAAGTGCTGTTAGCGAGCACCTATGAAGGCCGGAACGGTACACGAACGAGGGGGTGGGTGGCCAGCACCACGCCCGACCGCCTTTGTCTCCCCAGTGGCGATATTTACACACCGCACCAGGTACTCATTTAAGGCTGAGTCGACCTAGGGGAGGCCCAGGAACCAGTTCAGATAATCGTCACTGGTGTTAGCCATGAGCGGGAATCGAACCTGGGTCGCCAGATTCATAGCGCAGCGCGCTAACCGCTACACTACCGCTCCCCATAGGACACACGCACACACGCACTCACACACACACACGCACTCACACACACACACTGGACACTTCCTGGCGGCTGCAGATGCCCGCGTTGTAATTGAACTGGAGGCTCACGACCATGAAGGAGGACACCTGCGACATTTCCAGGGATGCTCGTGACGTGGCCAATCAATGCATGTGCATGTGTCACATGCATTGATGGGCCACATCCACTTGTCACCTTCAAGGTTTAAAAATGCCACGGACACAAAAGTAGCAACGAGGGGTTGCCACCTCAGGCGGTGGTTCGATTTGGAGGGAAATCTCTGGACCGCGCCTTAGGTAAAACTATAAAAAAATATATTTACCAGGTCAGGCCCACTGAGCCATATAGATATCTTTTTTTAGAAACAGCCTGACCACAAATGGTAGCTCAACGAAGTGGGCTTATCATCACGTGGTAATTTAAAGCAGCCAAATACTCTTCAGCACGCTTTGTTGATTGAATAAATCGAAAGGACCTGGATAAAAAAAAACACGTGACCACGGGGAGATAAACATTCAAACTCCAAATATACAGATGTCGGTCAGGATCGAACCCACAACCTCCTGCACACCAGGCAAGGGTGATAACACCTCACCACCGCGGCACCCCTAACCAATGACCAATGACCAATGACTCCTACAAATATATTTCGTCTCTTCACGTGAAAAAACCCAACCGCTTTTTTTTTTTACACAAACGATCGCACCCACGGCCCTCTGGGAGTCAAATCATTTTAAGCAGCGCTGATTCGAGAAAGCCTGACCGTGCTGATGAGACCTCTGTGTGTATCGAACACCGATCCGGAAGTTTTTGCTCGTGCTGAATCGACGCATCTGTCATGATGTACGCATGTGCGTTTAACTTCTTTCGCACCGCACGTCGACAAACCAGATGGCCTTGTGGCCCGATAGGTGATTGAATAAACACTTTCATATGTTTACATGGAGAGACGGATACATGAAGGAGACGGATTGCTTGCTTGTTTGCTCAGTTTTTTTGTTGCATTCTTCACAACGACTGCTAATGATAGCTCACTCTTTCTCTCTGTTTACTTTGGCAATCTTCACCACGCATTAACTTAACCTGCAACTCTCTCATTTCCAACATCCTTATCTCGCACTTAGCTTCTGGACAACAAAGCGCTTGGCTCGTGTGCGGCGTTCGTATCAGTGTGTGTGTGTACGTTGCGGTGTGGGGAGCGGTGGCGCAGCGGTTAGCGCACTCCACTCCGAACCCAGCGACCCCGAGTTCGATTCCCACTCACGGCCAACACCAGTGACAATAATCTGAATCGGTCCTGGGCCTCCCCTAGGTCGACTCAGCCTCAAACGAGTACCTGGCGTGGTGTGTAAAACATCACCACCGGGGAGACAAAAGCGGCCGGGCGTGGTGTTGGCCAGCCACCCCCTCGTGAGCCGTGCCGGACTTCATAGGTGCTACTCGCTAACAGCACTTGCCCCAACAGTCTGTTACAGGCCACACGGGGAGATCTTTATCTTTCAACTTTGCAGTGTGCAGTATTACAGCCCCTTGTGTCACTCCGCTCTCTTTAAGTCGCTTTGATAATGTGCAGCTCTTGAATCCCAGACTGAAATCCTGCCTTCATACACCAGCCACGTTCCACCGAAAAACGCAATAATCCTGCGTTCGTAACGAAACGAGGGCAGCGTGACGCTGCCCCAGGGCGCACGGCACAGCCGCGGAGCGGTGGAGGAGAGGCCTACGGCAATCGGAGCATCTGAGATTTCGCCCCAGGGAGAGAGCTGTGAGTTGTGGGAGCATCTACTCGCTGCTCGCGCGGTTTGTTGAGTGGGTGGCTGAGTGGGTGGGAAGTTTACTGAGTGAATGGGTGAGTGGGAGGTTGACTGAGTGGGTGAGTGGGTTGCTGACGGAGTGAATGGGAAACCCCTGTGGAAAAAAAAACACACGTGACCGAGTTGTGGGTAGGATCTGGCCGTTCGAGGACCGGTGCTACTCAGCCACCAACTGAAGCACCCTGAACGCACCACTGGTTCAAGTCATCGTCTCGTAAGAAGGATGGGGGCGGCTATTTGGCCGCGCTGGTTCTGTGTGGGTTGGTGAAGACGAAGCACAACACAGCAATGGAACTTTTGCACCTCCGGTTAGCACAGGTGGCCACGTCGTGGAGCGAACGAAGTTCAGCAAACGTGCGCTGCCCTTTCCTGCTCACAGCTCTTATAACACCTGTGTTTGTGCAAAGTGGTCACCCAACAAAAAAAAACAATCCGGACTCAAAATCTTGATTATATGTACATTTCAATGGGTTGATAAAACGCTGAGTAAAGGCAAAGTCAAAGATTCACAGGCAGCACTTACAAAGGCCGGCAGAGCACACGAGGGGGTGGGTGGCCAGAACCACGCCCGACCGCCTTTGTCTCCACAGTGGCGGTGCTTACACACCGCACCAGGTAACTAATTTGAGGCCGAGTCGACCTAGGGGAGGCCCAGAGCCGGTTCAGATTTTATCGCCGGTGTTGGCCGCGAGCGGGAATCGAACTCGATTCATAGCCGGGTTCGTAGCGCAGCGTAGCCCTCACGGCTACACCACCGCTCCCCGCACGAGGCCACAGGGCAATAGGTCACTCGGGAAACACAGGCATGAGACACGCGGAGCGCAGAGACGCAGACGAGGTTCTGGAGACCCAGCGAGCGTGGTACGTTATCGAACCGTGCCGATCAGTGTCGTTCATCGCTCAAATTCAACCGGAAACGGTTACCGGTTCGTGCCTCTCGGAGCCAAACACCGACCACGAAAGTGGTTACCGGTTACCCGTCAACAACCACAGTGGAGAGGCAACACGCCTCTGCTTAGCACGAGGGGGGGGGGGTGGGGGTTGGCTACGTACGATGCGAAAGAAGTTCAACGCGCAATGCACGCACGCAACGCATGCAACGCAGAGAGACACGGCGATGGGGGGGGGGGAACAAACCAAGATCGACAATGTATAACCACGCGGTGTAGGGAAGAGCAACCAAAGTAGGGGAGAACAACGTTGGACTACGTTCGCCCAAATAGCAGTTCCAATCACCGGAACTGCTATTTGGCCAACGTTGTTGGCAAGATTTGCTGGGGGCATACAAAAAAACACACACACAAACACAAAGACGAGTCGTGACAACTAAGACGATGATGAGACCCCCCCCACTCCGCCGTGTAGCCTTGAACACAGTGATGGCGCAAGCGCTGTGAAGGCGGGGAACGGCGCGACAAGTACTCACTCGTTCACCACCACAGGTAACAGCAGCAGCAGCTGGAGCAGCAGCGGGAGCCGCCTTCCCCAACTACAGCCAGCGTCTTGCCCCCCTCTTCCCTCCTCGCTTCCGATGTCGATGCGATGGCGATTACCGCAGCGAGCGAGCGAGCGATCCGTACGCTGCACTCTGCTGCTGCTGCTGTGCGTGCGCGCGCGCGCGATCTTTGATGTCCGCGGATGTTCGTCGTCGACGACGGAGAGAGGAGACGACGCCTTTTGCGCTCCCACGACTCGCGACGGGAGCTGATGAACGCGCGCGCGCGCGCACCTTCAGCAACGCGGCATAGCGACCACGTCGCCGCGGTGAGAGAGAGAGAGAGAGTGGGGGGGAGAGAGAGGGGGAAGTTTCTCGGAGAGAGCAGAAAGAGGAAGGGAGTGGGTGGAGAGAGTGGGAGGAGAGATGGTGGTGGTTGGGGGGGAGGGGGAGTTATAAGATAAAGTGTGAGCGGTGAGCGTGAATGGCAGGCAGAGCAGCCGCCGAGGGTACGATTAATCGGGGGCGACCACCCCGGGCCCTGCGCTTTGGGGGGCCTCGTGCTTTCGACGTCACGGTGTCAGATGTAATAATCGTCACCCGAATGTGACGATTATCTGAACGGATCCTGGGTCTCCCCAAGGACGACTCAGCCTCAAATGAGTACCTGATGCTGTGTGTGAGCAAGCCTCTTGTACGAGCGATGATGGATATTCCTCCGACTTCTAGATTTGAAGTTTTCGTGACTGCAAGGGTCCATACTCTTTGTTTTTTTTGGTAAAGTCACGTAGGTAAAAAAGGAAAAATAAATTAAATCACGACGTTTCGGAGGCAACACAAGCTTCCGTCTTCAGTTGGAACCGTCACAGCAAAATTACTGTGACTTTACCGAAAAAACCCAAAGACTATACCTTCGACCGTTGGGACGCAGTGACCACAACGCAGCCCGAATCTTACATCGGGAGGTGGAGTGGACAATTGATCGAGTCGCACTGACATGCGGGGCTCGATGAACCGTCATGTGTGTACTTGCTTGTTCTTCTGAAACTACGCGGGCACGTGAAGCCTTGCCAAGACTCAAGACTGTGTTTTTTTTCTTTCAGGAAGTTGCTGCCAACTTTTTTTGTGGCACGTGTCATCCCAAATTGAGTCATTTGAGCATGGAAGGGAATTTATTCAGCATTGGGATGTTTGCTAAAGTCAGTTACATCGTTTGCTGTTTTTTTTAATTCAGTAAATACAATTTTTTTTTTTACGATTACAGCGTTACAATTGAATTAAGGCATTCGCAACAAATGCTCTATTAGCGGGCTTAATTTCTTCAGGGAGTTGCGAGAGGAGGAGCTAGGAAATGTATTTTCCGGAGCTCAGGCCCGGACGGCTCCAGATCAGTAGGTGACTTGTCCAGTAGGTCAATGGAGCAGGCGAAGTTTGGAAATGAAGTTGGTCAAGGATTCGTCATGAAGGTCAAGGCGTGGGTTAGTCAAGGGAGACGTCAGTGGGTACGAATGTGCAATTATATTGAGGGACTGTGCGTCGGTGTGGTCTGGAGCTGTTGTTCTTGCTGCTGTTGTTTTTATGTCTTGCTTGAGCAATTTTAAACTGACATACTTCATTTTGCGTTTTTCTTTTCAAGAATTTGCTTTCATTTCCTGTACTTTGCACTCTGATCGTTGTTTTGCGTGTGTCTATTGATTGCTGTTGCAACTTTTATGACCCGCCCCAACTGTATATCTGTAAAAAAAAAAGAGCTGCATAACCCCTCGTAATCTCCAGGATAAATAAAGATTCTGATTTTGGCGGTCTGCAGGCCTCCACGCAGTAGTGGATTGACCATCGCTGCTGATAATGATCGCAGTGCAATGGTGCAGGTGTAGTGACATAGAATCAGCTCCGTAGCAGCACAGCGCTTGCTGCTGGCGGGGAAGGGCATCTGCAGCGCACGGCAGCCCTGACCGACAGCAGGCCACGTGAAAGGTCACGGAAAGGTCACACCAAGAAACCCGCTAGAAGGTTCCAGAAGGGGGGCGTGGTCGGGGGCGGAGCCAGGCCACGCTGCCAGTATAAGAGGGGCCCCGGGAGGAGATCTCGGGGCTGTCGTGTGGAGTCTGATCCCCGTCGCGCTGCTGCTGCTGGAATCTTCACCTTCGGCTCCGTCTTCACCGTCTCGGCGTGGCCAGCGAGGCAGTCTACCCACTGTCCTGACTGGGAACCGTGGTCGACTATAGACGGATTATTTAAATATACGCTGCCAAGCTTGGTGGTGTTCATTCAGACGCAGTCTTTCCGAAAGACCTGTTCTTCAGCTGAGGACGGCTGCTTGCGTTGTGGCCGAAACGTCATGAGAATTGTATTTTGTTATGTTTTATTCTTATTATTTTATTATTTCCCTTCTACGTGACTTTACCGAAAGAACCAAGAAGATGAATCCCTGCAGTCACGAAAGCTTTAAATCGAAATTTATTTGGAAGTGTTAACCCGTTGGTGCGTGTTAACAAACAGAGTGCCTTCAACTCTCAGTGTGTCCGATTCAGTCACTAAAGTGTATTCGTTCGTGCCATGGCAGCAGTTGGTTGTTAGCGACAAACGAGGTTAATTATTACTGTGTGTGCATGACAATCCAAACCCAAGCCAGGAGATAAAGCGACTTACAAAGACACTCACACATGCCCACACGTAGATTTACACGTGCGCGCGCGCACACACACACCTTTACATGTATACACAAAGACAGAAACACAGACACACGCACGCATACGAATAACACGAAAGTCAACACGTTCCTCAACACTGTGGCCTTAAAATTAACAAAACTACGTAGAAAAACCGGTGACGTTTTGAGCAATGGCCCCTCTTCATAGCACAATGATGCACGTGCAAACATAAACAAATGCAGGTTAATGCAGAATGTTCATGAGCCTTGAACAAAAATTTTTTTAATTAATTCCAAAATTTTGCCTTCAGATAAACTGTGCCGGGAAACATAGGTCTTGGGACGCTAGTTGGGATGCGATCTGATTTTGCAATGGTGAGATGGATGTCATGGATGTCGTGTCACGTGCGGGGAGCGGTGGTGTAGCGGTGAGCGCTACGCTGCGCTACGAACCCGGCTACTCGAGTTCTATTCCCGCTCACGGCCAACACCAGTGGCGATTATCGGAACCGGTCATGGGCCTTCCCTAGGTGGGCTCAGCGTCAAATTAATGCCTGATGCGGTGTGTAAAAGCATCGCGACTAGGGAGACAAAGGCGGTCGGGCGTGGTGCTGGCCACTCACCGCCTCGTGTGCCGCGCCGGCCTTCATAGGTGCTCGCTAACAACTCTTGCCCCCACAGTTTGTTAAGGCTATACGGGGGATATTTGTCTTTGTGTACGAATCAAGTTACGTGTCGTCATCGTCAGGCAACGCAACTCCCTTGCAAACGAATCAACACAAATGCACAGAGACGATGTGGGCGAGATGGAGATGTTGCTCAACGTCGAAGCTGCCCCCCACATACTTTCCCAAACGTCGGGCGCCGTGCTTGGAGGAGTCACGGTGGCTAGGAGATGTCAACTCCCCCTCGCCTGGCATGCAAGCAGATCGTCGGTTCGATCCCGACCCTGACTCCTGTTGTATATTTGGTGTTTGCGGTGTCACTCTCCCCGTGGTCGCGTGGGACGTTTTTTTTCTTCTTCTCCGGGTCATTCCGGGTTTTCCCCTTCACGTTTAGAATCAACATGCCGCGTTCGGAGCATTTGGCTGCGATGCATTTCCACGTGACGACAGGCGACTTCGTTGAGCTATCATTTGTTTCTGACAAATAGCTACAGCATATATGTATTGAGCTCGGTGGGCCTTACTTGGTGACATAAACATGATTAAATAAGAAAAATATAGTTGAGTTGTCCAATACAAACACAACATATCGCACAGAGACATGCAGCACAACTGCGAAAAACCTAGGACAGTCAGGCGAACTTACCTGACCATAATACAGGTTTGTTTTGGGTTAGATCGCGTAAATACGTGGCGTGATGTTAAATACGCGATCTAAGCCAAACAAATCTAATCTAATAAATACGCGATCTAACCCAAAAAACCTGTATTATGGATGATATTGGTCGCGAAAGCCTACTACGTGTTAAACAAACTTCCCCCGTTTGATTTCCTGAGTGGTCGATCATCACACCCCCCCCCCCACCTTCTCGCCCCCCCCCCCTCACCCCACCCCCTCCGGCTCCCCCCCACCCAACCCCGGCTCCCCCCACCCACCCCCGGATCTCCTCCCCCACCCCCTCCGTCCACAAATGATTGCTCAACGAAGTGGCTTATCATCACGTGCAAATTCACAGCTGCCAAATACTCCAAACGCGCGACGTTGTGTGTCTAAATGTGGAGGGAGAAAACAAACCGAAGGATCCGGAAAAAAATCCACGCGACCAGGGGGAGAACACGCAAACTCCAAACACACAGGAGGCATTAGGGTCGGGATCGAGCCCACGACCTCCTGCATACCAGGCGAGGTAGTTAACATCTCCGAGCCACCGCGGCGCCCAATTTAGGGCGGCACATGCCTCCCTCGGGGCTCTACCGGTTACCCACAAAATATTCAGTGAGGAAATGAATCCCTGCGTTGACTTGATCGTGGCAATTCAGGTGCGCAATGTGGGTTCACACACGAATTCTGACTCCTGGAACACTGGGAGAAAGCGTGACAAGTCACCCCCGAAGGTACTGTTGGATGGAACAGGTCGAGGTGCTACGTTGGAATGTTGAGTATTTGCCACGACCCGCCCGCCACTGCAGGCACATGCAGGCATCATCCCCACTGCTTTTCGACAGAAACAATTCAACCCGCCCGCCAACGAAGCGATCAATCAATTGCTTGTTGGTCTCATTCATATCTTCAACACCACAAATACAGGGCAACAGCTGGTGCCCATGGCTGTGGTATAACAACCAATTGCAGAACGAGGGCAAGGATAGGGAGGGAGATAGAGAGGGGGGGAGTGAACGGAAGAGTTGTATTAAAGCGAAAGGAAAGGGAGTGTCAACCCTGCCGCTGCTTGTAATACAGGCCTCCCCACGCTCATGAGCTGGAGAGGGGGGTGTTGGATTACACAGCACGACCATAGCCAGAGCGAGTTGGCGGATAACGGACCAGCTCCTCTGCATATTGTTTGGTTCGCTCGGTAAAATGTCACGTAGATAGAAATAAAAATAAAATAAAAATAAATGCAAACAAACCACGACGTTTCGATCGCAACACAAGCGGTCTTCATCAGGCGGAGAGAGAAAAGAGGGGGCAAGCCACCAAATGCAACAGCTTATGATGAGGGATTCCAAAGTTGTGAGTGGGCGGAGGATTAGAGGAGAGCTGTGAACAGCATGGGCAGGGCAGCCAGTCAGCCAGTGTAGGAGTCAAGCGCGAGCTAGAGGCGGAGCTGAGGGCGAGGGGCGCAGTCCAAGTGTGTTAGACAATGGGGGAGGGAGGGGGTAGAGATAGGGGGCGAGAAAGAGGGGGGGTAGAGATAGGGGGAGAGAGAGGGGGGGTAGAGATAGGGGGAGAGAGAGGGGGGCACACCGCCACACTGCTGACGGTGGAAGTTGACAAGGAAACACAAATCAAGTCATGACCAAAAGTGGTTGATGACATCTTTCCAATGATTGCTGACTTCAAAACCGTCGTCTCGGTTGAAATTGTGTCTGTGTCTGTATATATGGATGGCTTCGTAAACGAATTGTTGATAGCCAGTCGGCTTGCAAAGTACTATCGTCTTAGAGAAATCAATTTCATGTGAGCCAGCCACATTAAAGTAATGATCAGCCACGGCAGAAGTATTAGTCCTGCCGTGTTTCAGATCTGCCTCATGCTGACGAACACGATCCGAGACATGTTTCCCCAATGTAACTGCTGCCGCAGATACAGCTTAGTTTTGTAGACGCCGGGATATTGCAAGTCAGGAATCTTGTCCTTCACAGATGGAATCAGATTACGAATTTTACGTACTGTGTTAAATCGGACCTGCATGGATCTTGGGTTTGTTCAAGATTTTGGAAATCTTTTGGTTATCCCTGCTATGTAAGGCAAGTTGATGGATTTGATTGGATCTTCAGATGGCTCCTTCCTCACGGTTGGGATGATGGCTTTGCGGATTGTGTAGTCAGACTATCCATTCGCCTTGAGAGCTTGGTGTACGTGTTTGAGTTCACTGGTTAGGTGTTCATGGTCAGAGATACATTGAGCTCTATCGTGTAGCGTTTTGATGAGGGAATTATTCTAGGATGGATGGTGGTGGGAATCAGGTTTTAGGTAGGCGTAAGTATCGGTTACTTTCCTGTAGACAGAGTGGATCATTGAGCCATCGGGTCTCTTTTTGATTAAGACATCCAAGAAAGGTAGCATGCCATCCTTTTCTACCACCATGGGAT
Organism: Lampetra planeri; assembly: GCF_965212315.1. Taxonomy (NCBI): domain Eukaryota; kingdom Metazoa; phylum Chordata; class Hyperoartia; order Petromyzontiformes; family Petromyzontidae; genus Lampetra; species Lampetra planeri. Next base: position 4,363,662 of record NC_136111.1, read on the forward strand.
TGCTGGGTGTATGGAATTGATATGGTTGAGGAATTGTTTCAGAGCCGGTCGACCATGTGGCCAGATGACAAACGTGCCATCCACGTACCTCGTCCACAAGGACGGGTGTAGAGTGGATGCCTGGATGGCGTCCGTCTCAAATATTTCCATGAAAATGTTGGCCACAACCGGAGATAAGGGAGAACCCATTGGGGTGCCTTCAGTTTGTTTGTAGAATGTTCCACCCCAGGTGAAGCATGTATGGGTGAGGCAGTGTCTCACCAGGGCCTGTACATCAGCATTCAATCCTTGTTGGTCCAAATCTTCAATGATTGCAATGGTATCGGGCACAGGAACTTTGGTGAACAAAGAAACTACATCGAAACTAACGAGCAAATCACCTGGGTACAGTGAGATGTATTTAATTGACGATGCCAGGTGAGCTGAGTTAAAAACAGAAGAGGTGATCTTTCCAGTGAATGGATGCAAGGTCTGATACATATTAGGCAGTTTGTAGGTCGGTGAGCCAATGGTGGAGACGATGGGACGAAGGGGTGTTCCTTTTTTTATGGGTTTTTGGTAAGCCATATAGTCTGGGTGGTCAAGCAGCAGAGGGTTTTAAGGAAAACCGTTTGGTCTGTTCAATCAATGAAGCTGAATCAATGATGATACTGTTCGTTTTTGTAACAAGGCAATTGGTGGGATTTTTTCATTTTTTTGTGTAGCTACTATCATTAATTAGGTCCTGAATTTTGTTATTGTACACGTTTTTGTCCATGATGACCGTGGCATTGCCCTTGTCGGCTGAGAGGATGACAATGTCTTCCCTATTTTTTTATTGAGATAGCTCAAAACGCCCCTCCTTACTGATGTTGTTAGCGCTTTTGAGGGTTGCAGCGATTTCAGATATTGTCACGTCTGCAGCGATGTGTCCCAACCCCTTAAGGGCTACATCGACCTGAGCGATAATGTCATCAACTGGTGTTTGGGGGTGACTGTGAAGTTTAATCCTTTAGCCAAAACCGACTTTAGACCATCGGAAATTAGTAACAATCTTGTAAACGTATAACTTTTGACCGTGTGGATCTGGTTTCTTCTTGGAAAGGAGGTTGAACTTGGAAATCAGATTATCTTTACTGACATTTTGCGGCTGATGAAACGGTCATGTTATCTACATGTTCTCAATCAGATGTAGATATTTTTTCTGTCAATGTTAAGTGTGATTTCAAGAGTTTCTTGTCTACGTGATCCAGTTCAGTGCGGAGCAGTCTAAATCTCTCAGAGATCAGGGCCAAGCTAGCTCTGAACAAAATTCGTTTGGTATTGGAAGATGTGACAGCAGCAGAGGGCAGTGTGAATGAGGTGGGTATTACCTTCGAGTCGCGGCATCTCTTCAGAAATGTGACTCGATCAGATGAGCTTTCATGTCTCGGAGTTTGTTAAAATATCTTATGGTTACCTGGAAACCGGTTTAGTTTGGACTTAAAACATCCGTGACTGCAGGAATTCATATTCTTTGGTTCTTTCGGTAAAGTCACGTAGATTGAAAATAAAAACAATATTTAAATGAAATAAAATTTAAAATAAAATTTCAATAAAAGCAAAAAACCCACGACGTTTCGATCGCAACACAAGCGGTCTTCATCAGGCGGAGAGAAAAGAGGGGGCAAGCCTCCGAATGCAACGGCTTATATATATGCAGCGCCTCTGCATTTGAACTCCACGGCGAATGTTACGCTCAGCTGGGAATTGTTTTCGATTCATCTGGGTTCAGAGCGCGCACTGTGACTATTGTGCGCTGTCAACATGCCTAGGCACGCAGCCTTGTCAGTCTACGCTTGATCACCCCGATTTGGTTTCACGAAAAATGTGTCAAAAGCACGCAACCTCTGCTGCATATGCTAAAAAAAACACATCATTTTTTTCGAAGCGGTGCATTGTGGTCCTGTTGTCTTAGGTCACCATCGAAATACATTTGAGCAAACGTGGCCGACTGAGAGCAGCAGTGATGCAGTGATAGACAACCTTTCCAGCGGCAGACTTTGCAAGAGTGAGCTTTGATGACAAAAAATGTACGTGTGTTGTTTGAAACTTGTGTTTCTCCACTCTGCAAAGTTACTCTGTTACGATGGGAGTTTTTTTTTCTTTCGTCATTTACAGATTTGATGACTTGATCTCCCGTCTCAAAGGATTAAAAAAAACTGTCCAGACAGGCATAACCGATCTCTACCCGTACCGTATTCATATTATACAAAACCAAAATAATAATCCCCACGTTCACCCACATCTATGCATAGTTTCGATCACGAAACGTTACCGAGAAAAGAACACATCTCCGTTTCCATCTTTATCCACGCGAGCCGTCGGTATATTATTTACCACCTGCCCCTTCCCTGATCGCCATATACCTCAAATGACCTCTAAGCACACTGAGCAAAGTGTACCCCACTCGGCAAGAACCCTTTTTGTTAAAAGCGCCCCCCGCCCTTTTCCGATTGTCATCACCGTACCGCGCCGTTTGTCACCGCAGCTGCCACCCCGTGTGCATTGCACGCGCGGTGGACTTGTGTCGCGCCGCCAACCGCGCTCATCGGAGGTGCACTTGTCGTGGAGCGAGTGCCATCTACTCTCGTCTTGCTGGGGAGGGCGATCGTATAGCGCAGGAGCAGACCATGTGGGGTAGGGGGGGGGTGGTAGAACAAGGTCATCAACTTCGGCTGTGCGTCGGTGCTCGCTCGAGACACAACGACGAGGCGGAGACGCGGCATGGCTACCCACTACCACCACCCACCACCCACCCACCACCGCTCACGCCTCTCTCAACAAACACGCGGAGAGACGGGGGCACAATTCGGCCGTGAGATTGCGGGCAACCAAACGCGTCGACGAGACAGTGGCTCGCAGCCACACCCGCACCCAACATATGGTGCGAATTTATAAGCACTCCCACGGCGTGGCAAGGCGATGGGTTGACGCATGATGGCCGTGCCCAGGCACAGGATCGCCGGGGTGACGAGATGTTGAACTCTCTCGCGCGCCTGGTATGCAAGGAGGCCGTGGGTTCCATCCTAATCCCTGACTCCTGGATATTTGGAGTTTGCCTGTTCTCTCTCTCTCTCCCCCCGTGGCCGCGTGGATTTTTCTCTGAGTCATCCGGTTTTTTCCTACGTCACGCGTTTAGTGTATTTGACTGCTGCTATACATTCCCACGTGATGATGATGATGATAAGCCACTTCGTCGAGATATCATTTGTAATGGAGAGGTCGCTTCTGAAAAATATAGCTCAGTGGGGCCTTACCTGGTAACAAAAGAAAATTAGTTCGTTACATTTTAATTTCCGGAGGATGCGTTCATTTATTTTGCAGCGAAGGCCAATCGACTTAGTCCGGCTAAGATCGTAACGCTGTGTGTGTTCGACGTTGATGTCCTAACGCTGTCTGCGTCATTGATTAGGTGTCTCCTCACCTTGTTGAACTCTGCTCGATCCGATAACAGGCTCGTCCACAGTGACTAACTCTTGGTGGCTACTTAAAAAAAAAAACTTCAGGTGTAATACCGATGTTTAGAGTCAATAAATAACACGTGGTTCACGGCCATCTTTAAATAAATACGTAAACAAAAACGATTTCATTTTTGGAAACTTACTATTTTACCGTTTTCTTCCCGTTTCACTATTAAAAAAGATTGATTGTTTTGTTTGTTGTTCTGAGTGTTTTGGCATTTTATTTGCGAATTATTTATTTTATCTCACGTCGAGTATGTGTGTTGAAGAGATAGATGGCTGTGGCCGTCGTGGTTCTAAATAAATAAACATTGTCACCAAGAATGCGACTCCTCATAAACCAAATAAATTAGATACTTGTGGTTAACGCAGACATGGTTCCTCGCAAAGGGTTTCTGTTTTAACATCTCAACACCGCTGTTTTATTGCCAGGAAGGGTAACATACTCTTTGGGTTTTGTCGGTAAAGTCACGGTGGTAAAAAATAAAATAAAAATAAATTAAATCACGACGTTTCGGAGGCAACACTGTATCAGTAAATTACTGTATCAGTAATTTTGCTGTGACGGTTCCACCTGAAGACGGAAGCTTGTGTTGCCTCCGAAACGTTGTGATTTTATTTATTTTAATTTAATTTTTTACCTACGTGACTTTACCGAAAAAAAACTAAGAGTATGGACCCTTGCAGTCACGAAAACTTCAAATCTAGAAAGGTAGGGTACAACCTATTCTTATATTTTGATGCTGGCAAGGGAGGTCTCATGATGTAGCTGCTCGACCCCAAGCTCTCAATGTCCTTATAGTGCCAGTGCCTCTGTGCTGTTCGCCTTTTGGCGTTCTCTGGTCTAACCATGGGTGGAAAAAACCCGATTTTTTCCAGCGGCAGGCATCGGGTTTTTTCTTTAATACTATTAAACCCGATTTCGGGGTATTAAAACCTGGTTTAATGAATACGAAACTCTGATCCAAGGCTTAGGCTGCTTCCTCGTCGGTGCTGCTATCGTACTCGGGGGGGCCGTCGGGCACGGGGTAGTCGTAGAATGCGGCGGGCAGGTTGGTCTTGATGAACACGAGCTTCTCCTCCACAATCGTGGACGCCAGTGAGTTCCTTCGCTTGGAATGGATGAAGCCCATCGTTGAGAAGATGGCGAAGTGCGGTTCTGCAATTAGAACCAATTAAACCGGATTTCTCCCAATCTCAGATGATCGGGTTCAATATAAAAAGACAATTAAACCCGATTGTAAAAACCCGACTGTGCCACCCTTGGGTCTAACACGGTTTGAGACGAGGCCCTAAAGAAAGTTGTCTCTGGTGTGGACCAATCAGTTTCAAAGACAATGCATCATATACTACCAGAGCATGTTTGTTTTTGTTTGCATGTTGACCACAAGTTCGTGTGGTTAATGCAGACATGATTCCTCGCAAAGGGTTTCTGTTTGGTGTTTGAACATCTTGACACCTATTTTATTTATTGCCAGAAAGGATAAAAACAATTATTGTAGTGAACACCACATTCGGCAAGTAACACTGTAGCCCTGAATAGAAACGCATACAAGGGGCGACGTTTCAGGCAATGCCCCTTCATCACAGGACACCAGCCTCTCCGTGCGCTGTGAAGAAGGGCCCTTTACCCGAAACGTCGCCTATTATGTACTTCCTTTCGTTAAGGCAACAGTCTGTATTGGCGAATGTGTTGAGTTATTTTTAAAGTTTTCTTCATACATGAGTCCCTGAGCAAGCGTGCTTTTGGAAGTTTTTAGTGGCTTTTGCTGTTGTACGGGGGAGAGGGGGGGGGGTGTAGCGGCTAGCGCGCTGCGCGACTAACCCAGCGATCCAAGTTCGATTCCAGTTCACGGCCAATATCGGTCTCCATGGGACTCTCGGTCGACTCAGCCTCAAATAAGCACGTCGTGCGGCGTGTACAAAAAACAAACGAGCGCTGGGGAGACAAAGGCGGCGTGGGCGTGGTGATGACCAACCGCCCCCACGGGTGCCGTTCCAGGCCTTCATAGGTGCTACTCGCTAGCAGCACTTGTCCCAACAGTCTGTTAAGGCTATACGGGTGATCTTTTTTTCGTCTTTGCCGTTGTGTATGCAACGCATGCACTGAGCGCGCAGACACACACTGACTGTTTTGTTCTCCGGCTCGCTCGAGTTGGGAATTTTTTTTCCCGTGTCGAAAAAAAGGAAGTTAAACTTGAACCGAGACTTTTCTCTTTTTTATCCTCTAATGCCCCCCCCCACCGCCGCCGCCTGCCTCCCCCCTCTATCTGCGCTCTTGAAATCCCCGTGACTTCATTGCCTTGTGGGCTGCCTGTTGAGTCATCGTCTGAATGATTCTTCCGTGCTACGCCTACGGTCTGCCGCGGTGAAATGGTTAGCGCACAGCACTTGCGATCCAGAGGTCGTTCGGTCACTTGGACCCTCGGGCGAGAGAGTTGAAGCAACTGGGCTACGTATCTTGAATCCTCACCGCAACCACTGAACCCCCATGACCCCAGCGCAGTGTCGATCGGCGGGTTACCTGTGGCGTTGTCATGCGTGGGTTTCTCACGCCTCTTCCAAACGCGTCTGACCTAACGTGGAAGCGTAGGCCAAACGCCCTCTACTCTCGAGTCGCCTCGAGTGGAGACCCTTCTGACGGCAGTGTTGTGAGCGCGCAGTTGCAGGGCTGCGCCTTTAAACAAAATATTTAACACCGACGGAACAGTCAAAGTTAAAGGCGCGTTCCCTGCAACGACTTGCTCCTCCCACTGATTGGTTGAAGGGTGCCACCTCCAGAGTGAGAACGAGAGAGTCCCTCTCAAGGGTCTTTGGCCTACTCTCCACGTTTACCAGACGGGGTTGGCTACGAGCGAAACTTTCCCATCGTTTCTTCGAACCGAGCTGGCGACTGGCCACTTCTGTCAGTGCGAGCTGAACCTGCGCAGCGGCTATTACTCATCATCGGGGGGGGGGGGGGGGGTTAAGGCACGGAGCGCCGCGTGTGAACGCGGGCGTAGCCAACAGAAGGGCACAACAACTTTGCAGCGTAACATTCTCAGCGGGGGGTTTTTGTCCGCGCGTGAAACCTTCTCGGATGTGTGGGACAATATGCGAGCCTCGGGCGGCGGACCTACATTGTTCATCGTTACACACCGCAAGTCTGACACCCGCCTTCGCCTTGGTCTCTGGACGCACAGTCCGATGCAATACTGTAATCAGATGATTCGCGGAGGGTACGGCGAATTGGGGCCGACTGCCCCGGGCCCCGTGCTTCGGGAGGGGGGGGGGGCGCGCTTTGATTTCGCGGTGTCGGTTTAGTTTGAAGGCTTCGAGGGTGGGTGGGGAGGCACACGGTGGGATTTTCCCCGGGCACCGGACCCTCCTCTCCCCCGCCAATATGAGGGGCCCTGGCTGTAATGCGTTTTAATGTTATTTTGTATCTTTTCACAGAATACGTAGGGTTAGAAAAACTATCCTAGATTTGAAGCTTTCGTGACTGCAAGGATTCATACTCTTAGGTTTTTTCGGTAAAGTCACGTAGGAAAAAAAATAATAATAATAAATAAATAATAATAAATTATAGAAGAAATAATATTGTATTTCTATTATTTATTCTATTATTTATTAATATTTATTTTTATTTTGTATTTTTTTCCTACGTGACTTTACCGAAAAAAACCTAAGAGTTAGAAAAACAATCTTGAGCGAATATACAGATGAGTGGGTTTATTTCATGTGGCAACGGGCCGGCCGTAAGATCGATGTCTTATGGCATCAATTGCACAGATTTAGTTTCGGTTGGCCAAGTGCCTTTTGAGCCAAGCGTCTGTGTTGCAAGGACGACCACAGCCAAAGTCCATCGGCAGTGCCGGAAATTGCCGGGCATCGCCGCTACCTAGCGTTGCATAGCGATCCATAGAGTTACACAGAGAACTCGTGGGCGTTTAATAGAGATGCATAGAGTTACATAGAGACTCATAGAGTTGCATAGAGGCTCGTAGACCACAGCCCAAAACTATTGGCAGTGGCAGCAGGTACTGCACGTTGCTAAGTGGAGGGAATGTTTAGACTAACCAGAGCATGAATAATAATAATAATATATTATTATTCCTACATAACCCAATACAATCAATCAACCTTGGACTGCGTTTCAGGGTTTTAAAGCCATGCCATTGGATGACACGATGTGGCTGGGTGAGAGGCGTTGATTACAAACCAATTGAAGCAAACAATTGCAACCAGTTGCGCAACTGCTTGCAATTGGTTGCAAGCAACGTCCACGTGTGCGCACATTATTCAGCGGTCCTGCTGCGTTGGCAGTCGTGCCCGAGCACAAATAACAGAGAGTGAGATGGGGGAGAGAGTGCATGCGAGGGGGGGAGGGGGGAAAGAGAATAGTCTCGGCTCAAACTTTAACTTCCTCTTTTTCGCTACACGATAAAAAACAAATTTTCCCAGCGCAAGGGAGCGAGCCAGAGACATGGCTCAGTCTGAAAGGATAAAAGCAAATGTGTCCCTTGGCACCGATTGCAGTGCATTAGTGCAATGCACGCGCACGCAGACGCGCGTGAACACGCTTGAACGTGCAAACACCGCGTGACCCTTACAATAGTGGAAGCAAATGCAACGAAAAAATGGGCGAATGCCCCGTTTGCTCACGGGCTATTTTATATGAACAACAATAAAACCCGCAACACATCCGTCAAGAACAGTGCCATGAAAATAAAGAAATAGAATTGGCGACGTTTCGGGTGATGGTACCTTCTTCGCAGCAAAAAAAATCACAAAAAATGAACAAAACCACTGTGGCCTTTAAAAAAATAAACACAGGTGAAAGTATAAATATCTGTCATCGACAAGGACGAGCGTGTGCCGACTGCACTTGCAGGCAATTGAGTTGCATGCAGCCGCAAACTGCGCGGGACTGGCCACTCCACGGCGAAGACGGTCAAACGACGACTCCACCTATAAGCCGCACAGAGGCGGGGATCCTTTTTCTGCCAAGGGCCATTTGGATATTCATAACATTATTCGCGGGCCATGCAAAATTTAATTTACGTGGCTATGAAAAAAGCTCCTAGATTGATTGAATTTCGATTCGTGCGGTTTTCAGTTTCAGTTTCATGTATTAGGTAGATCCCTGTGAGCCATTCGGCTCTTGAATCGTGTGCAACCGCAACAAACAAAAAACTAAAACATGAACAAGAACACATCTTAAAGTGACTATGCGCAAACAGAAAAAAAAATGCCTTGGCAGGGCCAGACCAAATGCTTTCGCGGACCTCATACGACCCGCGGGCCGGACGTGCCCCTCTAAGGGGACGCGAATGGCCAGCGACGCAGGGGCTCATCGCTCGCGGCGCTACAGGAGCGGTGTGCGGCGTTCGAGAGTTGCAGGCAGACCCAGTTCAACACGCCCACCGCGTCGGATACGCAGCCCTTTCTTAGCGACGAACGTTAATGAATAAAAGAAAGTTGTCATCAACTCTGGGCCGAAGTCTTTACCCCAACGCTCTCGCCCGCCGCAACGTTCGCAAACGTCGTGGCGAGAGGACAATCATTCACAATCGTGTAATTTTATGGAGCGCCGGTGCATGCTCAATTGCGTTGCCACAACGCTCGCGAGGAGTGCTGAGTCTGTTCACGTGTGCGACTGCGTTCTTGGCACAGTCGCCCACGTGGGCAGAAAAAGCCCCCCCCCTCCCACCTTTGCAAAGGTGACCTTGAGTTACAAAAAGTATAAAACCGTCTCTCACTATTGGTGAGTCATATCAGTTTTAGGTGACTGCCCACCCCTTCGCCAATCTGCGCTGGCCATTGCGGTGAAGTGTGTGGTGGAGTTTGGTGAAGTGTGGTGAAGTATGGCACGGAGGCGGGGTATATTCATCCAGCAGTAGATTGACAAAAGGGCTCTAAATAAGTGTGGATATTATTCACACGTTATTTGCAAAAACACGTCCGTATTTCAATAATAATGTTGAACAAACTTGCAAATTACCTGCATCCAGTTAACTACATTTAACTCAACAATGTTCACAACTATTGTGAAATATATATTACTAATCTAATGTATCAGACTGAAAAAAAAAACATTCAATAAGCTTGCAGTATGGAATCTGTACTGGGATAAAGCCCGTGGCTTTTGGTACTGGTAGAATATAGCAAACATTTATGCTGCGATAAAGGTAAGGAACCCACTCTATTTTGAATTGTGATTAAATGTCAGAGGTGAAGCGAACGAACGCGTGTTTGTTTTGCCTTGGTCAGGTTTCGTGTGAAAAAAAGTTATCGCGAGGGTTATCAACATTTTTTTTATTTCCTGTTACGAGAGTGGCAAGATATGGGATCCGGAATTGTGTTTAGCGACCACACACACACGCATTCGCGTACATAATTGCACCTACACACACGTTTCCACGAACAGAACGTTCAAACTCAAATTGTGTTCTGCTCCAATGAGAATTGAGTTGGTGCCTACTTTACGCGGTGGAATTTCCACATTCCTACAGCGGGGGCAGGTTTAATCATAGGATAACTCACGGTAGACTTCCCCACGGAGTGGTACTGATTTTATCGACCCCGGAGAGATGATGCCATGAGTCAACCCCACCCAACCAAGACTTGAACTCACAACCTTCCGATTCCAAACCACTCATTGTACTCATGAGTCACCCGATCGGTTATCTTTACATTAAAACAAAGCCAAAGATCCCCCGTGTAGCATTAACAGACTGTTGGGGTAAGTGCTGTTATCGAGCACCTATGAAGGCCGGCACGGCACACGAGGTGGGTGGGTGGCCAACACCACGCCGGGCCGCCTTTGTCTCCCCAGTGACGATGTTTGCACACCGCACCAGGTACTCATGTGAGACTGAGTCAACCTAGGGGAGGAGGCCCACGACTGCTTCAGACATTCGTCACTGGTGTTGGCCGTGAGCGGGAATCGAACTCGTGTCTCTGGGTTCGTAGCGCAGCGCGCTCGCCACTACACAACCGCTCCCCACCAGCTTTACAGACGCGCAGTGACACGTACGCAACAACCGCTATTCGCTACGAAGCGGCGGTCACGTCTTCGCGGCGCGTGTGCGAGACGAGCCTCGCTCGAGGCGACGTGAAGTGAGGAAGGGTGTCTGACAGGAGGGCACGGCACACACACCCAGGTGCCAGGGCCTGACTGACCGAGATGGCTAACAGAGGCCCCACCTGTCCCCTCCTGCTGCGCCAACTCGCTGCGCTTTATCCCCCATTCGCTTCGCTCGTCGTTGTGGGCGACGCTCCACGCGGTTGCCCTACAACTGCTCAGGAAGCGTTCCCCACGAGCCTCCTCCTCCTCCTCAGATAACCAGGGTGGAAACACCACCACGCACACACTTCATCGCACACGCACACACGGATATTATACGCTTTATATATTTACAATATACTCACTTGCAAGTATGCAAACCGAATGCCCCGTGTTATTTTTCGTTAGAATCGATTCAACAATTTTGAGAAGGTACGACGTCACTTAAAAATGTACCTCGTGAGTAACGTTTCCATTTGCTTCCCCACTTCAAACTTTTCTTTTTTTTTCAATGATATATAGTTGATAATAAATGTATTGTATAACAATAAAACGTTACGCACCATGCCTTATTCCGCGGGGTTTCCCCCGTCGCCTTGGTGCTGAATCCATAGCTGCCAACCCCTTCTCGGTCCCCTATCTTATTACAGACCAATTCAGAACTTATTGCTCACCCCGTGCCCCTTATAAATCTGAACGTTCATCCTACAAAGTCCCATCACCACGAGGGAGAAACACAAACACATTTTGTGTTGTTGCCCGCATTGAAACGGCTGCACGCCGTACGGACCTGAAAACTCAATTTCCTTGTACAAGAATACGGAGTAAACCGTGTGGGTTGACAGCTGTGTGAATTATACAAAGAGATCAACTGTGACAGTCTGCTCGTGACGCAACACAGTTTAGCAAATATATCACGCATCCTCAGAAAGGTTATAATTTACCCTCCAATATTCACCAATTCAGCACCGTCGGGGTGTGCGTTGTTGTACCTTGCATACATACTGTACAGCGATAACACCGTGCATTATTATTCAACGGAAGTGTTGAAAATAAGAAATGAATGCACTGCCAATACTCTGACCTTCCGACTGCAGTTATAATTATAAAACTTGCCGTGAACTCCTGACCTCGGGGGTTCTTAAACGCCAGCAGAACAATAACGGCCTACTTTACACGGCTAATACCTCCATATCTAGATTGATAACTAGTTTCTTTCAAACTCCCCTTTGTGCTTAGTCTGTTGCCCTATCCCCGCGCCTTCGATTAGCGCAGTTGGCTGCGTACGGTGCGAGAAAAGTTCAACACGCAGTGCAACGCACGAGCGGCGAATCTCCATGACCAAGGCCCCTTCCACTCCGACCATGCCATCCTCCCCCACCCTCTCTGTTGCCAGGAGCAGGGTCGTGGCATTAGAGGATTGAGATGGGTCAGGTGGGGGGTGGGGGCAGTCTGCTCCATACCTCACATCCGAGAGAGAGACTCAGAAATAGCCCAGGGGCATCTCCGTTAGAGGCCGACCGAAACTGAATTTCTGGTTTCGGCCGAAACCGAAACCAAAGCGAAAGTTAAAAATTACTTTCGGCCGAAACTGAAAGTACGCCCAAAGTGGCCATTTGCCAACTTTCGGCGCCGAAACCGAAACCGAACTTCGGTCGGCCTCTTTGCGCACAGCCACCCTTCAAGAACTCTGGGATCTAGCAGAAAGATGACTCGGCGATGGTGATGCGTGATGTCACAGGCGGCACTGGGTGTATTGCGAGACGTTAACTACCTTGCCCGGTATGCAGGAGCTCGTGGGTTCGAGCGCGAGACCGAACGCCTGCTGTGCTTTTGGCGTTTGCATGTTCTCCCTCGCTGTGGTCGCGATGATTTATCTCCCGGTCCTCCGGTTTTTTTCCCATTCCACATTTAGAAACATGCGTTTTAGAGTATTTGGCTGCTGCTTTAAATCTCCGAGGACCCGCTGGCGGGATTACGTCGCTGAGCTGGCCTGGGAACGCCTGGGAATTCCACAGAAAGAGCTCGAGTCTGTGTGTATAGTGGTGTGGCGCTAAAGTCTATCGCCAGGAACAGGGTGGTCTGGACGGCCCGACTCAACGCTGCTGCCGCCGCGATCCTCACCAGGATAACCGGGCTGAGAACGAAACGAAAAAGAGAAAAGCCCCCTCGTTGAGCCATCATTTGTAACAGATGTACGTAGCTCAATGGGCCTTACCTGGAAAATTTAAACATTGTTGAGTAATGGTTTTTAGTTCGTCTTGGTTTACCTGCCTCCTCCCTCCTGTCCATCTGCCTGCCCCTCTCCCCCCTCCCACCCCAAGCGAAGTGAAAACATATTCTAGCTTCGTCTCCAGCTTTATGTAATCTTGGCTGTAATTTCGACTGTTCTATTTCTCTCGGGAATTTCTGGGAATTACCAGCAACCAGCGTGTGACTTGTGTGCACCATCTGGAAATTTCCATACACAGTATGCCCAGGCTGGTCAATATCATGTCGAGCAGCAGAATAATCGCAAGAAAAGGAGATACATGCCGAGGAATTTTGTTCTTGGAAATCCCCAGATGGCCAGCTGAAAATTCCCCAAAAACAACACGACAAATAAGCAAAGCAGAAAAAGCGAAGTAAAAACGCCACGCGTGGGTGGGTGAGCAGGTGAGTGAGTGAGATGATTTCTGACTTCATCTGCAGCAGTTATTGATCCTGCAGCAGCAGCAGCAACGGCGGCAGCAACAGTGCGTGGAAGAAAGTTTGAGAGAATGCATTTTCAGCGCGGGCAATGATCGCAGTCGGTTCAGGCAGGAGTTGCTGCAATAACATTCGTCCTCAATTATGTACGATTTGAAAATTCGAATCTCTCTAACCCGGTCCCTAATCAGCCAGCACCATTATGCACTCAGTATAATAATACTGATAAGAGCATTGCATATTTGCACCATTATACGTGGAGAGATTGCATCAGACAATTAATGTAAAAATGCATAATCGCAGGGTGTTTTGTTTTTTGTTTGCAATTGCACTTATTAGTCTATATATATATGATCTACGGACCGATGGTAATTCGCTGCTGCATTCAAGGCCTCGGCATGCCGTTTTGGTTATGGAGGTTGTTTGGCGATGCTTCACCACGCTGCCAATTTCAGGTTGGTGAAGGGGGGGGGGTCGCCCAGGCCCAAGTGAGTCATCGCTCGCCACTCACTCACGCTAACTTTGGCCATTTCCGCTTCATGGCGATAATTATCTAGTTGATAAAAAGCTTCCTATTTATATTTCATGTTTGCATATTTTGAACGCACTGAGATTTTTTTAAAAAAGCAATTGCATTATCTCCAGGGCCATAGCCATCTATGGGGGGGGGGGGGGGACCCGGGGCGAATTTCTACTGAACTATTTTTATTTGACCAGGTAAGACTCACTGAGCTCTATAGCTTAACGAATTGTCTTATCATCGTGTGGAAATGTAGAGCAGACAAAACACTCGAAACGGCGCCTCCCCCCATGCTCAGGTTCAATCCGCTGCTGAATGAGAGCCTCATCTAAGCTGCGTTGGCAGTGAGGGTTATTTGACCATGCTTCACCACGCTGGTCAGTGCAGATTGGTGAAGGTGGGGAGCATAGATGCGGTAGAAGTACAGTACAACATAGGGTGTTTCTGCACGTCCTACCGCACACCACGTAGCCCTGCAGCCTATAAAAACTTCCGATCGCTTGTGCTTGACGCTGGTCAGCGGTTTTAATTAAGCACTGCAATAATGTACACGTTCCTTGGAAGTGGCAATTATTTTTTCTGGAGTGTACTTAATTAAACACAGGGCTCTCGTAAAAGAGAATTCTCTAGTCTCAATTTGACTCCCATCTGGGCATCAATACACTGTCACCAATGACTCCGCAAAGCAACGGGCCATTAAAATTGGGTCCTGCATTTTAAGTTCGGATAAACTCCAGCTCCGAGAATTAAATAAATATATTTAGTCGTCACTGTGAAGTGACGAGAATTACTTTGCGGCAGAGCAGGCAGGAATGTGCTGCCCCCTAGTGCGTCAATTAGAGGTCACGTGCCGCTCGTACAGAAGTAGCTCAGTGATATTGTGAATGGGAAAAAGGACAAAACATTTAATGTGTTTTTTTTTTAAGTGCATCTATGATAGTGGCCTTCAAACAGTGCAGGATGGTGGAGGGCTGGAGCGAGGACCTATAAACAGTTCAGATATCTTCTAGATTTGCAGCTTTCGTAACTGCAAGGATTCATATTCTTTGGGTTTTTTCGGTCAAGTCACGTAGGTAAAAAAAAAAATGGAAACAACTAAATTAAATCACGACGTTTCGGGCGCAACACAAGCAGTCTACATCAGCAGCAGGCCATGCTTTCACACCTGATGACGGACGCTTGTGTTGCACCCGAAACGTCGTGATTTAATTTAGTGGTTTTCATTTATTTTATTTTTTACCTACGTGACTTTACCGATAAAACCCCAAAGAGTAGTTCAGATATCATTCGTTCCCCACCCCTGATCGCTGAGTGCTAACCGCTGCACCACTGTTCTCCCCCGAAGGGCACGCATTACTTAATGCAAATTACAACTGCAGCATATCTGCCAAGAAAACGCGGGGTCATCTGCTTCATGGTGGGAGAACGTCGTCAATTTCTCATTGGCGTGCTGGGCTTGTGACCACGGTACGATGTTTACAAAGCGTGCGTTCAACATTGACATCAGCTTGAGAGATCACATTCTGCAAAAGCTTCGCTTGATTGGATCCGTATCTCTGTGCCGCGATGTGATCGAGATCTCGATGTCTGCATACGTGACCTACTTTAAAAATAAAACCTCTTCCTACTCCCATCAACAGTTGCATTCATCTTGCCAGATATACAGCCCAAACCCCTTGGTCACGGCGTGTCTCAAGTCAAGCCGAGTGGTGTGTCTCCCTATAAACAATCCCCCTCTCACGAACTGGACCGCTTCCAATTGTTTTATGTTGTTGCTGCTCATATTTTTTTGTATCGTTTCAGAGCCGAATGGAGCACAAATCGGGTTTGACAGGTTCGTCGGCTTTCCGATGTCGCTCTGAGTCGCTCGCCGGCGTCTTTACTGCTTTCTTTCAAGATGCAGCCGCTCCGTCCGGACGAGTCCGTGGGTCCGTTCGGGGCGATATTGTTGGAGGCTCAACTACTGGAGGTTTCTCGCCCACAGCGGTGGCGAGTAGGGTCAATACCATCTCCCGGCAAACGGCAGGTGAAACTGTGGGAATTCAAAGCGGGGCACCACAGTGGCGAGATGTTCACTACCTCGCCTGGTATACAGGAGGTCGTGAGTTCGATGTTGACCCTGACGCCTGCTGCTGTATATTTGGAGATTGCGCGTCTCTTTCCCCGTGGTCCGGTAGATATTTCTCCGCGTCCTCCGGTTTTCCCCACCACATTAAGAATCAACGTGCGCTTGGAGTGTTTGGCCGCTATACATTTCGACGTGATCAGTGCCTTTGCCGGGCTATCATTTGTGGCCAGACGGCTTATATAGCAGCTCAGTGGGGCTTACCCGGTCGTAGCATCAAAATAATTGAGTTTAGGGCCGTCCCTAGGGGGTGTGCGGGGCCCGAGGCCAAGGCCACCGTGTGGACCCCCAGACGCCTTCAAACTAAACCGAACTTATTACATCTGACGCCGTGACGTCGACGCGTGGGGCAACCCCCAAAGCGCGCGGCCCAGGGCGGTCGCCCCGATTTGCCGTACCCTATAGGGACCGGCCCTGGGTGCAAAGTACATTTTCTCTCACTCACGTTCCGTCTACCACTGTCCTCCCACCGAGTTGCAAATGATGACACCGCGGTTCAGGCGATGGGTAAGGTGGGTCGCGTGAGTGTTCTGCCGTGTGACGAGGATGCGTCAAAACAACTCTCAGCGCGAACTAAAAAGCATCAGAGTTTGACTTGGTTCTTGGGTAAAACACGTGGCATTTTATAATTATCAACAACTGACAAGACAAACTTTCTACGCAACAGGCTGCTTACAATGAACTCTCCGCACAGCTGCTCGAGATGCAGAACGAGCCTCTCACACTTCTCAGTCTTGGCCGGCAGTGTTACCGATCCCCTCCCAGACCCCCCCCCAAGCCCCCACTGAACTCTCCTTCTCTGCCCCTTCACTATCCTAAAGACAAAGATCCCCCGTATAGCCTTCACAGACTGTTTGGGGCAAGCGCTGATCGCGAACGCACGCACAGGCCGGCACACGAGGGGGTGGTGTGGCAAACATCACGCCCGGCCGCCTTTGTCTCCCGTTGTTTACACCCCACACCAGCTACTCATTGTGCGAGGGGGCTCAAGACCGACCAGTTCAGATAATCGCCACTGCTGTTTGCCGTGACCTGTTCATCAAATGTTGGGAGCGGTCGATGCCTCGCGTTTGCCTCGCGGCAATCGAACCCTGACCACCACCCTCCCCCCTCAATAAAGCCCCCCCCCCCCCCATCCCATCTTGCCCACCTCTCGCTCCTGGACGTCTGACCAGCGTGGAAGAGTAGGCCAAATACCCCCTTAGACTCTCTAGAGGGGCGCTAATCGGCTCCACTTCTGCCAGCAAGCATCGGCGTGAGCGCCAGCATTTGCGGGGCTGAACTTTGACCTCCGCTGCGAGTTCAGTCTCCGAGCGGCGCTCACACGAGGGGGGGGGGTCGGCAAACCCCGGCGGGTTCTTTGAGGTCACCGCTTCGTGACGTTTCTTGATTAAGGGTCGCCGCCGTCTCGTGCTCGCCACGCAGTCGCATAGCCAGGATGTTGAAATGTCGAGTTTTGTTTAATTTATTTTTTATATCGAGTTCGAAAAAAATGTCTCCTCTTGTTGAATTCTCCCCCCCCACCACCACCACCCCGGGCTGGGCTTCAGGCATTCTTGAAGGAGGGAACCTGGCTTCTAAATGGGGAATGTTAAACAATGTTTACCCACGGCGACGAGCTGTCCGCTGGCACGTTCATTGCACATTTGCTCGCTGGTTATGCTGACGACACACCACACAACACACCACAACACACAACACTCAACACACAACACACCACACACAACACACCACGCACAACACACCACAACACTCTACAACACACCACACAAACCACAACACAACACACCACAACACACCACACACCCCACAACACACCATCACACACACCACACACACACCACAATACACCACAGACACCACAACACACACACCACACACACCACAACACACCACACACAACACACCACACACAACACACTACCACACACACACCACCACACCACACCACAACACACCACACACACCACAAAACACCACACAACACACACCACAACACTCTACAACACACCACAACACACACCACTAAACACACCACAACATATACCACTACACACACCACAACACACCACACCACAACACTCTACAACACACCACACAAACCACAACACAACACACCACACACACCACAACACATACCACTACACACACCACAACACTGCGGCCGTGCCAGACTCCCTTCTAAAAACTATCCTTCTCGGCACCACGTGGCGCGAGTAGGGCGCAAAAAAAGTCCTTGATGGCGACACCGCACACGTGGCCACCCGTATCCATCACCCCACGTTCACACTTGGGGGACGATACCGACTATAATCACCCAGCAATGTCTGTCCTTAACGCTCGTGACGTCACTCCGCATCGACCAGCCCCCCTCATTAATAATCATTATAAGGTGACGACCTCCAAATGGACCGACCCCCACATTCATAATAATTAGCGGGTGACGTCACTCCACGTGCGGGGGCGAGGCGCCTCCTCCCCCCTCCTCGGCGTCAACTCACAACCCTCACTGCAAAGGCAGAACCCTCACGTCACGTGATCTCCGTCACGCTGTTGAGACATCAAAGTAAAAAGGACGTCGTGATGAACAAGGGATTATGACCTTAAAGTGAAATAGGTCTGTGTCACCGCCCCCTTACAACTTGCACACGCATTCATGCGATGAATACATCACGTCGCGGTCTGATTTTTGCTCGCAAGTTTCAGATTTACCGCAATTCACCCGTCCTTGGACGGGCACGAGGCGAGTTAAATAAGAATAGACAAGGCCTCCTTTCTATATATTTAAAAACAATTTACACAGTGCTTCTTGGGGAAGGAGTGCATCGTTTCCTGCAGCATTGGGTATAACTTGAGCCATACGTGGAGCGGTTTTGACATTCAGTTTCTCGTCAGCATGCCGACTTGACTTGAATCAAACCAATGGCTGGCGAACCGCCACATGGTTATAGGCGATTGCCGTCCTCTCTGTTACATCGGGGGGGGGGGTGGGTTTCTTGTTCCATACACAAAAATAATATGGAGCATAAGGGGCCGTCCATAAATGACGTCACGCACCTAGGGGGGGGGGGGGGGTCAGACATTTGTGACGATGTGTGACGAGGGGGGGCGGGGTGTTGAGAAATGTGACGTCACATCAAAATGTACAATTTTAAATAAATACAGACAACACGTTCTACTTAATTAAATAGACTTTTTAATACATGTTTTCTCCTACAACATCAGAGTGCAGCGCCACATTAAATACGCACTACAATGACAATAGTTTAAAGCGATTTGAAGCATGTTTTATTTGGGGGGGGGGCAGAGCTTTGTGACGTCATAATTGAGGGGGGGTCTGACTTTTTGTGACGCCGTGTGACGACCGGGGGGGGGATCAAACATCGTCCAAAATCGCGTGACGTCATTTATGGACGGCCCCTAACACAAACTAATCACCGTCTTATTGTGCCCTTCGTGCGTGAGTGTTATCTGGTGCAGTGAGCTGGCTGGAGAATCAATAAATCAATTGCACTGTCTCTCTCCCGAGAGAGGCTGTTGTTGGATGACCATCTTTCCCTGCCGTCTGCTCGTCTGAGGGGTCTTGGGAGTCCAATCGATTCCACGTCAATCCCCTCTCGTCTTCGCCATCCTCTTGCCCGCGTCCCATCCATCCATCATCACCTGGGGGACTTTCTGCAGCACACTTGCCATGAATATGGCTACAGTTTAGCGATTTCTCCGATCTATAAGACACACTTATCCCCCCGGCCCCCCCCCCCTTTGTTTTATAAAGCTAAAAGTTGGGGTGCATCTTGTAATCCAGTAGGTGTCTCTGTGTGCGTCTGTTTG
The DNA here is from genome assembly GCF_965212315.1 of Lampetra planeri. Taxonomy (NCBI): domain Eukaryota; kingdom Metazoa; phylum Chordata; class Hyperoartia; order Petromyzontiformes; family Petromyzontidae; genus Lampetra; species Lampetra planeri. The sequence goes on from NC_136111.1 coordinate 4,383,356, forward strand.
ACCCCCATTTTTATTTTTTTTATTCGTTATATTTTTTTCGACGCATCTTATCATGCGGAGAAAATGATAACGCATTTTACTTTTTTTATTTTGGCTCGTTTGCAACCTGGAGCTATTGACGCATTTTTATATCGGTTGCTTCACGAACCATGCAACGGACCATCGACATTGCGTTACATTCTTTGCCTAGTCGTTGAGAGAATTATACATTCCATAAACGGCTTACAAACCAATACTATACAGCGTGCATTATTTTGTACCTTTGTAAACTGGTGGCAATGTTTACGTGTCAGTTCCATTTTTATTTGTGGATGTCCCCGCAATGTATTTTTCCAACCTGGCCAGTTCACATCTCTACCGGCTGCTCCGGTTTCCTTCCACGTGTATACACTCATCACTAATTGCCCGGCAACACCTTCGTATATAGAGGACCGCAGAACTCGGGAAATTGTTGGTAGCGTGGGCTCGCACCGCCTGGCTTCCCGTTGTTCCGTGGTTCCACCACCTCGCGCCTCTCAGTCGTTCCCCGCTCTCTCTGCACGAGAGCGAGCGAGTACTGCGCGCTGGTCTTCACTCGTGATCATTCAGCGGACGGTTACAATTCGGTCCTTGCGTCTTCCACCAAACCTTGTCGTGCGGGGGCTCACGCGGTTACAGCGCTCTCGCCGACCTCCGCGTATTTTCTCTCGCGGCCCTCTGGGTTTCACGGCCGCACCACTCACGTCCGCCGCTCGGGGGTGTTGGCCGCGTGGTCGCGTGGAGGACGGACGCTGCCGATTTGTTGCTGCGCGCGGTTCGTGGTTCGCATCGGAAGCCCCCCCCTCCCACCCACCGCTTTGCAGTGAACGGCAAAGGTCGCCTACCCCTCCCCCCGAACGTCATTCGAACCGAGCAGGTCCAGTGATGTGCCGGCGTATGCGGGAGAGGTTCTCATGTTATCAATCCACTGCTGGGTGAAGGCATCCCCACGCCACGGTATTATGAACAAACTTCGCCGCGCCGTTCAGTGTGGGTTTAGCGAGGGGAGCATTCACGCATTATCACACATCGCCCATGTTAACCGTGGCCAGAAATCAATGACCGTAGAGATGTGACTAATGACGCAAATTGGTTACACATATAGCGACAAATTGACCGGGAGATCATATCTGTCAAAATTAAACTAATTATTTGCCGACGCTGCTGCTGCGTCGGTATTGGCGCACAAGCTTAATTAATAAAAAACTAAACACGTTTGTCATTAACACTGTGGTCCCGAATAGATTTTTTTTAAATCAATAACACTTTATGCTTTTTTTATATATTTTTTGTCTTTCAAGGCAGCCTTTGTGACGAATGTGTTGAGTTGTTTATATCCGTCGGTGAAGCATCGCCATGCGCTCTAGGAAAGGTGCAAATGCCAAATATCTCACATTTTAGTATTATTAATATCGCTGTTAAACACAACTTCCATGCAAACTAGCTGCGGAGATATGCAGTGTTGCTCATTGGCACGTTATTGATTGGTTTTTTTTAATTAATAAAGCATCAACAAGTTCCGGTAGAATGAAGGGGAATATAAGTCACGTCCCGTTGATTCTTTCGGTAAAGTCACTTCAGCAAAAGTGGGCCCACTTCAGCAATTGTTTCTTGCTGTGGTTGTCCCACCTGATGACGGACGCTCGTGTTGCGCCCGAAACGTCGTGATTTAATTTATTAAATTTTCTACCTACGTGACTTTACCGAAAAAACCAAAGAGTATGGATGCCTGCAGTCACGGAAACTTAAAATCTGGATAAATCACGTCCCTTTGTATGCTCAGGAGAGCCCCACTGAGTGTGAAGTCTCGTTGTGCAAATATATTTATTGATACGTTTACATATATATGTACTCTCTTCTCCTGGGCTATGCTGCGGTTGTGACAGTGCACAGCTCGCTTTGAGCTCTCGTTGGTGATGCCAGATCTCTTCTGGAAAAGAGATAAATAGTTAAATGGCCCATAGACCTGGTAAAAAAAGAAATGTTGAATTCGTTTTTAATACGCTGGTGACTGACTGCTGCAGTTGTATTTGTCATTTTTTATTCTTCATTACCCACGGCCAACTCTCGATTACATCCATCGGTGGATACTCCGGTTTGCGGATGGACCATCTCTCCAAACAGCACAATTGTCTGCGCTCACACGGCCTGAACTATCGTGATGGGGTTATTCGCTCGTCGCCCAGTTGGCCGCGAGCGAAGTGAGCGAGCAGCCGCAACACTTTTAGGAAATGACGATCGAAGCAGACGACGACGCGGCCCAAAGTCCTCACCTCCGTTCCACGCGGGGGAAAGGCGGTCCGGCAAGCTGTCGCCGAACGCGTTTCCGCACGACGCGTTCTCGCCCCAGCGAGGTTCTCGTCACCCGGGGGCGTGTGGCTCATCCACACGCAGCCCACCTCCGCCAACTGCTTGTTGTCAATTTGTACATTTGGACGGATCACTTAAATGGGGAAAACGCATCAAACCAAACCCCTGACATCGTGCGCGACCCCCCCCCCCACCTTCCCCCCCTACCCCACCCCACCTCCCCCTCTACCCCCCCCACCACCTTCCCCCCTATCCCCCCACCTTTCCCCCCTATCCCCCCACCTTCCCCCCTATCTCCCCCCCACCTCCCCCCTACACCCACCAAACCCCTTCCCTACAGGCAGACTTCTGCGCAATTGTCGGGGCCCGGCACCGCGTTTCCATCGTGCCGCACCACAGCGGACGGCTGCTGCCACCGGGGGGGGGGGTGGGGGGGCTGCCCACCTCGGCTCTAGACTACGGCGAGCGGCGGCGGTGGCGGGGGAGGAGGAGGCCGTGCAGAGCGGCCGAAGATGTATTTCGCGACGTCGAGGAGGCAACGCTGCGCGCTCGCCGCCCGTTCACGTGTCGTCTCGGCCGCTGCCGCCGCTGCTGCTGCTGCTCGCCGCTTGCTCGTCGCCTGGGGTCGCCGCTGCGCCGACGGGGCCGTGCGGCTCGGCCCCTCGAACCGCAGGGCCGTCAGATGCTCTCGCGAGGCGCGTTTGGAGCAACGGCAGGCGCTGGGGACGAGACCAAACGAAGGGTGCTGATATATATAGGGGGTTTCTTTTCTGTTGAGTGTGTTACAAAATCGGGCACGACGAATGGAATTGAAAATGCAAATTTTTGATATTCGTAATAAAGTTTTTTTTGGGGAGGGGAGGGGCGGGGGGGGGTTAGATCGCGTAAATTTAAATGTGTCGTTCAACCCGCCACCATCGTCCGACACAGCCAATTAGTGAGGGTTGTCACGTAAACAAAACGTGCCAACTCGTGACGAGTACAGCCCACCGGTGCGTTGGAGAGTAAACCCACAACATTTACAATTGGAGTACTATTAGGCTATTTGCTAATATCGCCATTGGTGATAAAATCATCATAAAGTGGCCGGCATAGACAATTCATGAGAATAGCGACTATGCCGTAAGTGTGCAGAACAACTTTAACAGAACTAGTGAACGTGATACGATTGATCCAAATGCTAGGTTTACAAACATTTATAATATTTGCTAATCGTTTGCAGGGCTTTGACAATCCACTACTGGATAAAACGCCTCAATCGACTTCTGTAAGCCAGTTAGGTTGCCACCTCTAAAGCACAACAACAATCTGGACATGTCAATGGTGCGAGTAAAACTATCTCACAATACCGGACGTTGGGAGAACGTCAGCTGAATGCATTGTCTTGAGTGGGGCATTGCGATCATTATTATTATTGTTACGCTTCCGACAAAAACCGGAGCATTTTTATGTCCCAGGAAGACTGATAGATTTCCCAGGACAGCTGCCTGTCCTGGACGATCCTGTGAGAACCAGGACAAGGTGGCAGCCTTGCGTGTTAGTCATGGAGGTCGTTTGACCATACTTCACCACGCTGCTCAGTATGGGTTGGTGAAGAGGGCGGTGGAATGTGGGGGGGGAGCGGCTGGCAACCCAAACCCGTTTCATATATCACTCGCCGCTGGTGTTGGCCATGATTGTTGGCCATGATTGTTGGCCATGATTGAAAATTTATTTTGACGTCTCTGGATTCACAGGGCAGTGGTGAGCACCACTTTGGTAAAGGGCTGTAAACCCATCGCCATCTGAGCACGTGTCAGCATTGAGGCATTCATTGGCAGATGGATCGGATGAGTGGTCCCATCGAATCAACCCCGGCGAAGGCATCTCACGTCACACCGTTTGTGAGCAGTTCATGAAGCAAGTAAGGAAATAAACACACGGATTCGGAGCTACCCAGGAAAGCCACAGCCGTGTCCAAGGAGTCTTTTTCAGGAGGGTCCCTCCCCCCCCCCCGTCATCAAGGGTTTTAATTTTAACAATAGCCCGTCCAAGGACGGGTGTATATTAGTAAATCTGAAATATTCAATAGAAATATTGTTCAGCTCATGATTATTAATGAGGGGGGGGGTTGCCCCATGTTGAGTGACGTCACCCGCTATTGGTTATTGGGGAGGGGTGCGGCATGTGGAGTGACGTCACCCGCTCATGATTATTAATGAGGGGAGGGGTGCGGCATGTGGAGTGCGCGACCTTCTTGTGCGTTCGTGTAAAAATCCACCAACTCATGAATATTAATGAGGGGGTGGTGGGCCTCATGTGGAGTGATGTCACTCGGTGGGGGGGGTCTCATGTGGAGTGACGTCACGCGGGGGAGGGGTCTCATGTGGAGTGACGTCACGGGACGGACAGACATTTCTGGGTGATTCGAGTAGGTAATGTCTTCAACTGATTTCACGACGAGTGGTTTACACGCGCGTCGGAGGAAACCGGAGCACCCGGAGATAAGGGGCCGTCCATAAATGACGTCACGCGATTTTGAACGATTTTTGACCCCCCCCCCCCCTCGTCACATGGCGTCACAAAAAGTCAGACCCCCCCTCAAATATGACGTCACACAGCTCTGCCCCCCCCCCCCCCTAAAAAATAAAGCATGCTTCAAATCGCTTTAAACTATTCTCATTGTAGTGCGTATTTAATGTGGCGCTGCACTCTGATGCTGCAGGAGAAAACATGTATTAAAAAGTCTATTTAAATAAGTAGAAGGTGTTGTCGATATTTATTTAAAGTTGCGCATTTTGATGCGACGTCACATTTCTCAAACCCCCCCCTCGTCACACATCGTCACAGATGTCTGACTCCCCCCCCCCTAGGTGCGTGACGTCATTTATGGACGCCCCCGAAGCCACGATCTCTCTCCAGCTCACGCGAGACGGAGTGTGAACCGCCCTCTCCTGGCGACTCAAGAGTATTGGCACCTCATCATCGCCCATGGGAAAATGCAACATTTGTCGCAAAAAAAACACACCAACCCACACGCCTCCACAGCACTGGAGGCCTCAAGACCATGAGGCTTAATTAGGGGTCTAGAAACATTGAAATAAAAATTAAAACTATTTCCCTGCTTGAAACCAAATCCAGCAGCTTGTACAAAGCAGCACAAGAATCTGAGCTCTAAAGTTTTCTGCATTTTTAATCTCACACTAGGACAGGTAGATGTCATAGATATGCATGTACAGACAGTTCCCTGGGTTGTGGAACACCTGACTTAAGGTAATCCGACCTTACGGAAATGTTCCCATTAATTTTTTTCAAAAAAATCAATACGCGGAAATGTGTTGCGTTAGTTACGCAAGCGCAAGTAGTGCAGCCGCGGTGAGGTTTGCGGATGAATACCGTGGAGCGAGGAGGCGTGAGGCGGGCAGTCTTACGGATTCTAGATTTGAAGCTTTCGTGGCTGCAAGGATTCATACTCTTAGGTTTTTTCGGTGAAGTCACGTAGGTAAAAAATAAAAATAATAGAAGTAATAATAGAAATAAAATAATAAATCACTGATTTATTATTGTGATTTATGTGATTTATTGTTTTATTTCTATTATTAATTATATTAATTTTATATTTTTTTACCTACGTGACTTTACCGAAAAAGCCTTACGGATCATTCTCGGGAACCTCGAGCTTCACGATGATTAAGGTAAATGGAATTGATTTCGATTTTGGAAAAAAATTGTTCAGTGTCCGACATACGGAAAATTCGGGTTACGGATCATTCTCGGGAACCTAACCCTTCCGTAACCCGGGGACTGCCTTAAATAGAACGAGGAGCATGATGTCGTGCAATTGTATCAGTCCGCTGCCGGATGAGAACCCTCGACGCACCGTGCCCACTATGGGTGCCGCCTGACCGTTTCTGTGCTGCGCGGGTCGTGAAGATGTGGGGGGGAGGGGCATAGATATGGGGGCATGCGAAGTGTACATCGTGCCGACAAGCATTGCATGATTCTGCACTGCCCTCCGCGGCCTCTCACGGCATGTCTGTGCACGGTGGCCACCCATTCGAGCGTGGATCTGCTCAGCTCCCAATCGTCTGTCTTCCCGACAGACCTGTTCTTCACCTGAGGACGGCTGCTTGCGTTGTGGCCGAAACGTCGTGAGAATTATTTTATGTTTTATTTTATTATTTCCATTCTACGTGACTTTACCGAAAGAACCAAGAAGATGAATCCTTGCAGTCACGAAAGCTTTAAATCGAAAGATGAAGAGCATTTCTGGCTGCTGCGAGGAATCCAAGGGAAGATGCAGAAAGAGGAGTGGTGAGTGGGTGTGTTGTTGTCACCTGTGGTGTGGTGAGTGGGTGAGTGTGTTGTGACCTGCGGTGCGGTGAGTGGGTGAGTGTTGTTGTGACCTGCGGTGCGGTGAGTGGGTGAGTGTTGTTGTGACCTATAGTGTGGTGAGTGGGTGAGTGTTGTTGTGACCTGCAGTGTGGTGAGTGGGTGAGTGTTGTTGTGACGTGCAGTGTGCTGAGTGGGTGAGTGTTGTTGTGACCTGCGGTGCGGTGAGTGGGTGAGTGTTGTTGTGACCTGCAGTGTGGTGAGTGGGTGGGTGTATTGTTGTTACCTGCAGTGTGATGAGTGGGTGAGTGTTGTTGTTACCTGCAGTGTGATGAGTGGGTGAGTGTTGTTGTGACCTGCAGTGTGGTGAGTGGGTGAGTGTGTTGTTGTGACCTGCAGTGTGATGAGTGGGTGAGTGTTGTTGTTACCTGCAGTGTGATGAGTGGGTGAGTGTTGTTGTGACCTGCAGTGTGGTGAGTGGGTGAGTGTGTTGTTGTGACCTGCAGTGTGATGAGTGGGTGAGTGTGTTGTTGTGACCTGCAGTGTGGTGAGTGGGTGAGTGTGTTGTTGTGACCTGCAGTGTGATGAGTGGGTGAGTGAGTTGTTGTGACCTGCAGTGTGATGAGTGGGTGAGTGTGTTGTTGTTACCTGCAGTGTGATGAGTGGGTGAGTGTTGCTGTGACCTATAGTGTGGTGAGTGGGTGAGTGTGTTGTTGTGACCTGCGGTGCGGTGAGTGGGTGAGTGTTGTTGTGACCTGCAGTGTGCTGAGTGGGTGAGTGTTGTTGTGACCTGCAGTGTGGTGAGTGGGTGAGTGTTGTTGTGACCTATAGTGTGGTGAGTGGGTGAGTGTGTTGTTGTGACCTGCGGTGTGGTGAATTGAGTGGGTGGGTGCGTGTGTTGTTGTGACATATGGCGTGGTGAGTGTGTGAATGTGTTGTTGTGACCTGCGGTGTGGTGAGTTGGTCTGTGTGTTGAGACCTGCAGTATGGTGAGTGTGTGAATGTGTTGTTATGACCCATGGTCTGGTAAGTGGGTGAGGTAGAGAAGTCAATGAGTGAAGGTAATGTTGGTAGTAACCATGGTTATTCCAGCTTAAAGTCCACAAATTTACAATCGGGTGGCAGGGCAACACATTTAAGCGAGCAAATGCTGGACAAACTAACTGCCTGTAGAATATGTCATAATCATCCATCACCAACAACAGCTATGATCTATCCACTGCTGGATGAAGGCCTTCCCAAGTTCTTGCCAAATTTGTCTCACGATCTTGCGAAGTCAAAAATCCAAGTTTGGTTCCCGCACGTGAGCTGATTTCATCGTTCCATCTCTGCGTCGAACGCACTCCTTTTTAGGTGGGCTTCCTTCCATTGGCTGCCACTCCGTTGTTAGTCTTCACCACTGGCCATCGTCCCAGCGATCTGGCCTTCTCAAGCCTAACTTTACTTGTATGAACAGTCGATATCAACACAACGTTATTTCGTGATGCTGGTGCGTCGGAAGTGGTGCACAAGGTAGAAATAATAATAATGAAACTCAATAATAACACTACGTGGTCTTGAATGGGGAAAATAAATATATACTATAGGCGACGTTTCAGGCAATGTAATTTTATTTCCTTGACGTGAGGCATCGCATTTGGCGAGATGTTAACTCCCTCGCCTGGTGTGCAGGAGGTCGTGTATTCGATCCCAATCCCGACCCCGACGCCCGCTCTTTCGGAGCTTGCGTGTTCACTCTGCCCGTGGTCGCGTGGTCATTTTTCTCCGGGTCCTCCGGTTTTTCCACTCCAACATTTCGAATCAACGTGCGTGCAGAGTTTTTGGCTACTGTACATTCCCACACGGTGACAAGTCACTTTCGTTGCGCCGTCATTTGTGACCGCCAGGTCGCTTCTGAAAAAGAGCTCTGTAAGGCTCAGTGAGGCCTTACCTGGTAAAATAAAAATAAAAAAGTAACATTTTACGTGCGATGACGCAGCGCGGCCGTCGCGTGTGTTGCTTACTTTGGGGGGGACCCGGTTTGGGGGGGGCCGTGCGGCCTGTGGTGGCGGGGGGCAGGCGTGGGGCTGGACGCCCGAGCCGCCTCCACAACAGGGCGGCGAGCGTCACGCACAGCGCGCCCAGCGGCACCACGAGCAGTCCCCACAGTCGCTCCGAGGCCACCTCCGTCTCTCCAACCTTCCCTTAGTGGGCGGGGGTGGGTAGGGGCGTTACGGGCAGGTGGACGGATTGGGGGAGGGAGGGTGACATGGCCAAGTAGCTTCTGTTCGGTCAGATAGAGGGGGGCTCGCTCCAACGGGCATGGCAATTTTGAGTACGTAAACATCAGGGGACTCGAATTGTAAACGTCGTGGGTTTACTCTCCAACACACTGAAGTAGTAACTAATTGCCACGTTTTGTTTACGTGACAAACCACGCTTCTTGGCAGTGTCGGGTGTTGGCGGGTTTTAAGACGCATTGAAATTTACGTGATCTAACCCAGGAAAAAGCGTTATTATGGGCATGGCATGGGCTGGAGAAAAGATGGTCTGATGCGGTTTCGAAGGATGTGGAGTTGATTAGACTTGCCGATAATCTGTATGAGCGTAGTAAAGATCGGCCTCTGTGGAGGCGGTCACCCTCCAGCAACAACGGACGGAGGGCAGAGGAGCGACGCTCACAACAATAAGCAGAGTGCCGGGCAGCTAGAACGCAGCAAGTTGACACAGTAGGGGGCACAGGTGGTGCGTCTGCCAATAATTTCAGGCAGTCAACCCACGGCACCTGGGACCGTTCCGTGGCCTTCTGTCAGCAGGCCTTCGACACTTCACGTGGCCTCAAAGAGCACCTAGCATGGCACAAGCGTCGTGGTGTCATCACCGCCACTTAGTGGTGAATGGCGGCGGTTGTTGTTGTTGTTGTTTGGCGAGATGGATTGTGTCCGGCGCGACGTGCCACGCGATTAAGTCGGGGAAAGCGGGGACGGGGGGGATGAAGTTGGTGATGGTTATGGGATGGGACGAGAAGTGGGGGGGGGGGACAAGGTGGGTTCAAGGTGACAGCTGTCGGCCACATGCCAGCACCATGGCGAGAGACGTGGCCCAGGTGGGTCAGGATTGTGGGGAAGAGGCGCGCGCCACGTTCGGGGGGTCGCACACCTGCGGCGCGGGCGGCGTTCGTCTGGGACGAGACCGGCGGTGACGTCGTCTCGGCCGCGGGCCGGCACACCTCAGAGCAGACGCAAGCCTTGCCGAGCTGGGCGGCCGACTCGGTGGGCAGCCAGCGGGCGAGCACCGTGGCTGGCACCGCGCCGGGTTGCCCGTTCATGAACCGAACCGCCTGGAAGGACTTGAGCATCAGCGCGCGGAAGTAGCTGGGCGTGATCGCCTCCTTGTGCACCAGCGCGCTGAGCGAGCACGTATTCTCCTGCGCAGTCGGAGCAGGCGGGGGGGGGGGGTGAGAAGTGAAGTGAGAAGCACCAGGCAGTACCGAGTGACTGGCTGTACGACTCGTAGATGAGCAGCAACTGCCCACAAATGATAGCTCAACGAAGTGGCTTATCATTACAGCAGGGGGGAAAACCAGAGGAGGACGCAGAGAAAAAAAAACCACACGACCACGGGGAGAGACGCACGCACGCTCCAAATATACAGACGTCAGACCTCCTGCATGCCGGGCGAGGGAGTTAACATCTCGCCAACGCGTTGCCAAACAAACGACACAGAGCCGGGGGGGGGGGGGTGGCGTGTGTTGCTCACGTCCACGCTCACGCAATCGATCTGTATAGAGTTCGCGTAGTTGAAGAGGTTCTCCACGTCCCTGTACAGGCGGCCGCCCTGGTCCAGTTTACGCAGCAGCTCGCTCAGCGTGTCACCCATGATGGAGAACCACACGTGCAGGATGCAGCGGGCGTCCTGCACACGTGGCCGGCCGGGGGGGGACACACACGCAGGTACAGCGCACATCCTCAGTTATGCCGAAGACAAAGATCTCCCCCCGTGTAGCTTTATACAGACTGTTGGAGCAAGTGCTGTTAGCAAGCAGCTCGTGTCGGCTGGCACGTGAGTGGGTGGGTTGGCCAGCACCACGCCACCTGTGCCTGTCTCCCCCGTGGTGATGTTTCTACACCGCACCAGGTGCTCATTTGAGGCTGAATCGACCTATGTGAGGCCCAGGACTGGTTCAGATAATCGTCACTGGGTTTGTAGCGCGGCGCGCTAACCGCTGCGCTAATCACAACATAATTTAATGTGATTGTTTTATTTATAGTAATTGGTGTCCAGGCTAAGGCCATCAACTCACTAAACTTGAGAACCCAGCTTAATCACAGACAGCTGCTTGGCTTAAAACCATAGATTATCAACTCGGCAATGCAAACTCAGCCCTCTGATTACCAATGCAAACTCAGTTCTTTTTAGATTATCATCCAATGAGCAGGGCTGCGAAAAGGTTTTTGGAGGCCTGAGAGAAACACACGCAAACTCCAAATATAGAGACGTCAGGGTCTGGATCTGGGATCGAACCCACGAACTTTTTTTCCGAGTGAACATCTCTCCACCACCGCGCCAACTGAACTGCCCGACCCTCCACTCCCTCTCAGCAGCACTGCACTGGTAATGAGAAACTTGTGTCCGTAGCTTTTGCTAAGGGCGGCGAGGGAGGGAGGGAGGGGAGGGAGGGGAGGGAGGGGAGGGAGGTCAGGCAGGTGCCTTCGCCGCTATGGTGCTGGTAGCGCAGTAGCAGGGGATCTGGTGATGGGTTTTTGAGGGTGATTTTTTTCTTGTTGGTGTCTATGAACACAGTAACACACAATGGGACTAATGTTACACGGGAAACCCGCGTTATATCTTTGATTAAAAAGGGAGCACATAAGAAAACAACAAAAATACAAAAAAAACCGACATGATGAACGAAGTAAAGTGCCGAAAGACCGAGCATCTTTCTCGTCTGATCGTTAAAAAAAGGAGGGACGAAGGGGAGGGAGGGGAGGGAGGGGAGGGGGGAGTGGAGGGCTGGGATGGGGTGTCCATCGTGCGCCTCTCTCTCACCAGCGTGCTGTCCCCTGGGGAGAGGTGGCCCGCTGACTCGATGCAGTAGTCCTGGGGGAAGTCTGCCTTTTCGAACAGCAGCCACAAGGATGCACGCACGGTGTCATTGATGGCTTGGAAGAGGCCACTTTCGTTTGAAGCACGAGGCAAGTGAAAGCAACATTTTCATTAATTCACGGCTATTTGTCTACCGAATTTCGGATGAATGCCGCCTCCCCACGATGTGTCGAATAAGCAACGTTACTAAACAATGGCCCTTCATATTACGTAAATATATTCTCATTGTCTCGAGCTTGTTGTTGTTGTTGTTTGTGCTCGTGCACCACTCGCAACGCGTTATCGCAAAAAAAATTTCCTTAATGTTGTTGTGCATTCGTGTGTTTTTATCGGCGCAACGTGACACCGACAATCACCGCGCACATTCACAACTCCTCCTGCACAGTATCCATGCCGCAGCCTGCCGCCCCCGCACTCCCGCCGACCCACAGATTGAGAACCACCGCGGTAGGCGATCGGATCGTCGCCCTACCCTCAGCTGGAGGGCCTCCAGAGATGAAGTGAAAAGTGATTTCGTTTGTGAATGCTGAATTTTATTTGTTGTTAGCCTTGTCAAAAAATGTAATTAAAATTTTCTTTAACTTTGTTTTCCTTTTGAAAATATTACTGGTGGCCTCACAGTACATGTGTAATAAAAGACTCGGACGCTTCTCTCTGTCCTGTGTCCTCTATTTGGGTTCGATCTCTTTTCCCTCACGGCACTCCCCTATATACTCTCTGCTCTGCAGCCCCAGGCTGCTGTCGCTCACGTAGCCCACGTCACTTCCGGGAGGTCGTTTACGCCCGCATTACACCTGTAGTCCCGGGGCCTACAAAATTGTAATCCGGCCCTGCCTCCCCTTCTGATCTCAACCACGCTGACCGTACAGACCCAAGCAGTCTGACCTAAATGTTTGTTGCTCGTGGGCTTCAGTCATGGGAGGTTGCAAACTCTGCCCTGGTGTTTTTTTTTTGCATTTTACCATCTCGGGTGACACATGATGCGGGCGAATTTCATTGCGAATGTGGCAAGCAACGGCGGGTGCTTGGATCGGTGGTTTTCTCGTGCAATCCGTGCAGTTTTGCGGGGAAAGTGTATCCCGGCAGGAGCCCAGCACAGGCGCATTGCCGCGTGTTGCCTTTGGTTTAGAATTAACCCGCAGGCGTTATCGGAGACTGCAAAACGCCAAGGTGGAGCGTGCAGATAAACCCAGTTGCCACTGCCTGCCACTAACGAGTCCGGAGCCAGGCGATCGTGGCGAGATGTTATCTACCTCGCCCGGTATACAGGAGGTCGTGGGTTCGATCCCGTACCCTTGACGCCTGCTGCTGTATATTTGGAGTTTGCGTGTCTCTCTCTCTCCGTGGTTGCTTGGATTTTAGTTTTAGAGAGGAGGAAGAACACAAAAACTGAACCGCTTGTTGTTGTATTCTGTTTGTTGTACGGTGTGAAAGAAGTTCAACATACGTACAGCTAGGATCGAGATGGTCGTGACTTGGGGAGGCCTTTCAACCAGCAGTTGATTGATCATGGCTGATGATGATGATTACGTTTATTAGTGCCCTAGGTGACATATGCAGAGGTTAGAGGTCACCTCTGAAATGCATTTTCGACCCACGCCACTGCCCTAACCGCGATAGATAACGACCCCCAGCCCCGTCTCCTTAATACAACCGCAACAGATAACCACATTATTTGGGCAATGACTGACAGCGTTGCGGAAGGGCAAACAACTCGCAAAAAATCTACACGGTCAATAAAAGTGTCTTGAAAAGTGTATAATCAGTGATGTATTTAGCAACGGACATTCTCCAAGGCAACTGTTTCGAATCGTTACCAGACGAGTCAAACTGCCCCAAACTCGAAGCAGTGCCTTGCAATGCCATGCCAACCCAATTGATTTTAACCTGACGGGATTTTTGTTTGTGTGTTTGCTAACCCCTTCACCGCAGTCCAATTTCAAACGAAAGGATGCCGTCAAATATTTAGGGTTTTTTATTTTTTACACGTACACATTTGTATAAAGCGGTAGGATTTATTTTCAAAATTCTCCCGTAAAAAAAACAGTTGAAAGGAGTGTCCCACGTGATGCTCTCCGTCAGGCAGGGTGTGGGCAAAGTCTCCCCTTGCACAGAGACTATCCAAGGCCACGTCTTTTCAAGCTCAATGCCAATTAATTAATCATCACTTGTTTTTCTTCGAAGGAGACATCACGGCGAGACCACTCCCGCTACTGCTCCTGGCGCGGCGATCTGGGCTTGACCCTCTGTTTGTGAAATCGTAGTTCTTTCTCTGCATCTACATCAGCCCACGCGAAAGAAGAAGACTTGATGTTGACTTTCGCCCGGGTCGGTGGTGGCCCATGCCTGTAATCCAGCACTGCGGAGGCGCGAGGGTTGGTGAGTCGCACACACGTCGTGCTGTTTAGGGTATTTGGCTGCTGCGATGAATGTCCACACGATAAGCCACTTCGTTGAGCTATCATTTGTGATAGCCAGGTTGCTTCTGAGAAATATAACTATTAATAGCTCAGTGGGTCTTACCTCGAAATATATATATAGTTTTAGTTTAATAATTGTAAAACTCCCTTCCCGTGGCCATCAGGGGAAAGTTGCATCTGTATGGGATAATGTGTTGCCCCCACTGGCACGAGTGGGTTTTCCCCGAGTGCTCCACTTTCCTCACATGTAAACAATCATTAATTGGCTGAACACAATCCTGCGGAGGGAGCTGGTAGGAACGTTGGGTTGCTCGGTCAATGGCCAGGGTCAACGGCGGCGTGGTGTATTCCGCAAATATGCCCGACTGTGAGGGCGGGCACAAGCCGGCGTGAGTAGGTTAAACGTTGAGTTTTATAAGGGCACCACGGGGTGACCAGCCCCTCCCCACCCAGCCCCACCCCTCCCACCCCCCACCCAGCCCCACCCTCCCCACCCAGCCCCTCCCCACCCTCCCCACCCAGCCCCTCCCCACCCTCCCCTCCCCACCCAGCCCCTCCCTCCCCACCCAGCCCATCCCTGCACGACGGACACAATAATCCCCTGTGGGCTGGTGTAACCAGGAGGTTCCTACCAGTAAAAACCTTCATACAAAGAGGACCGCAGAGCTCTGGGGCAGTATTCACCATCTGCTCCCGCTTGTCTGTGGCTCCTGTCCTCTCTAAGACGTATGTTTTGCACACCTATCGTGTTTCTGCATTGTTTGCTGTTGTTCCGTTCTGACGCAATGCCCCTACCGGACATCTGTGCAAAAAGAGCTTCACAGCTCATCGGATTTCTCCTGCAGTGTAAATAAATATCCTGACGCCTACGCTCGACTTCTCTTGAACAGTGAGCGAATATTGCGCGGCGGCGCGTTTTAAGTTGGCGCTTTTTATTTATTTATTTAGGTAATTTGGAACCTACGAAGCTCAGGATTCTTCAACAAAACAGTTGCATTGCGCTGGTGAGTAAACGCTATCTTTGCAACGCGTCGCCATCGGCAGTGGTATTTACTGTAACTAAGACAGCAGTATTGCAACATTACTCACCATTTAATATCACTAGTCAACTATACCTAACCATTCAAATGGTGTCTTTCCGACAGCCTGTTCTTCACCTGAGGACGGCTGCTCACGTTGTGGCCGAAACGTCGTGAGAATTGTATTTTATTATGTTTTATTTTTAATTATTTTATTATTTCCCTTCTACGTGACTTTACCGAAAGAACCAAGATGATATACCTAACCAGTAACACCACGTAAATGTTGACCTTATATTCACATCTTTAACATACATTTGTATAATCTAACAACCATCTAGTACAACTACGACTAACCAGTTTCATCACGTTAGCATATATAAATGTATATCACAGTACCACAGATAACAATATTTATTGTAAGCTAAAAGTAACTGAACTTATTGTGAATCCATTAACCTCCAAGTATCACTTCCTGACATTCCTCGCTGCTGGACGCACGTTGATGATGACACTCCCCCCCCTCCTATTTAAGGCCCAAGAGTAGAGAAACTTTTTCACACTTCAAGGCAGCTGCCTGATGATGCCGGTTGCAACGAACAGTCGGAAGGTTGCACCCATTCAAACGTCGCGACATTACTCTCCAACACACCGGTGCTGCTGAAGAACTTCTAGATCCGCACGTGGTGACGGCGGTATGAATCAATCTCCACGTGTCGGGTTCGGAGGAGGGTTTCACGACGCATTTCGTTTTTTGTGCCGTCGATTGCGAATCAAGTTACCATTGCGCTCAGGTAGGCCGCGGGCCTGCTGATGTTCAGATTGCCGCACGCGGCCGCGCTGCTCCACAGAGCGGCGCAGATGATGGCGACGGCCCAGAGCATCACCTGCAAACACAGAAACCCACGAGGCACAACCACGTGACGTGCCGCCATGATTTGAAGGGCGCCGTGGTGGCGAGAGACGGGTCGACAGGTCACCTCTCACGCTGGTGAGAGGCACATAAAGGCCACCCCCCCTCCCAGCCTTCTACTCCCCCCACCTCCCCCCCCGCCCCCCGGCCCCCCCCCCTCGCCCCCAAGCAAAATCTGCAGAAAAAAGTTGCTCATCAACAGCGTCGTGCCGCTGAGAGGGAGCGGAGATTTGGGTAGTTTTGGCGACGTGGTGGCGAGATGTTAACTCCCTCGCCTGCTATGCAGGAGGTCCGTGGGTTCGATCCCGACCTGACGCCTGCTGTATATATTTTTGGAGTTGGCACGTCTCTCTCCCCGTGGTTGCGTGGATTTTTCTTCGGGGTGCTCCGTTTTTTATTCCCTCCAAACTTAGAAAAATGCGCTTAGAGTATTGGGTTGCTCTTAATGTAGTCGTGGTGATCATTGCACTTTGTTGGTATCATTTGTAACTTGCTCCCAAAGATGTACGTGCACATTTGTTTTCATCCCTTATTCTGTTTTGTTTGAGTTGTGTGTGTGTGCCATTTCATTTGTCCATCCATGTAACACCCATCGGTTTCACATTAACTTAACCTGTGACGATACGCAAAGTGTGATGTTGGTCTACTCTTTGCACGCTGGTCAGGTATATATACACACACAGTGTATACATGTGTACATAACGCTGTATAGACACTGCCTCGGTGTACAGGGACTCCTCTACTTGGCAATATTCGACTCACGAAATTTTCAGAGACACGAACAAACCTGTCCGTATGTCCAGTTGCGTGTTCGGACCCAGAGTCGTAATTGCAACCGCCGCGCAAGAGATGGGGGCGGTGGCATCTCCATCTGCAGAACACGAATGACCAGTGGCACCTACGTCTACATGAGATTATACAACTCCTAGAGCCATTCCCCGTGTTCAGTATTCGTGCCGTACAACGTGTTTGGAATTGACAGGAGTAAAGTTGGACTTACGAACAATTCGACTTACGAACAGACCTCTTGTAAGTAGAGGAGCCCCTGTACAGGAATGGGGTGGACCGGCTGGACGCGTGCGGTGGGGATAAAGTCTGGGAAAGCCCCCACCTCTTCCCAAGAATAGCTGCCCAGTGAGGAAGAGTAGGCCAAAACACCCCATCGGGATGGCCCGTCTATATTCGAGGCGCGAGCGAGAAATTGCAGGGCTGCCCCTTCTACCACCGAAGCTTCTCAGTCCTTATTTTTTGTCCGTATAAAAATTGTGTCGCAAAAGTTTGAGAAAATCAGGATAAGACGTTCAGGCGATAACAGGGAAATAGTTCTACTTAAAGAAGACTATAATGCTTCCATAGCGTGTGCCTATTCAGCCGTGCCATGTTTGGGCTGCTTGTGAAATGATTTATATTGCAGGCGTTTCTTGCCAAGCACCGTATACGGATGCACAAATCGTGTGCCTTCCTGCCTTTCGACTGTGCTCTACCCCATTTATTTATATCGCTGGATGAGCAGAGCAAGGTTGGGAGGCGGGGGAAGGGGTGAATTTAAGGCCGCGCACGGAGATGGAACGTGCACGTGTGCTATGATGAACTTTCTTCGCACAATACGCAGCCTCGACTTTTGGATTGCGATTCCAGTTGCGCTCATGACCCGCTGCACTCTGGCGGCGTCTTTAGAGAGTTGGTACACACGTGTGTACAGTACTGCGACGTGCACAGCCTTCCCTGGGCAGCATGCCAAGTGTGTATCTGGTTGAGTAAAACCGGCTGAATTTACAACTCACCATTGCGCAACCACGCACGCGCGTGACGGCCAGTACAGCATCGTTTTTTTTTAAATCCAATTTTTGATGTACGTACTGTAGGTTGAACTTCTTTCGCACCGTACGTAGCAGACCGTGCTAATCGGAAGTGCGGACGAGGGCCTCGTCACGTCACGCGAGTCGTGAGGGTTATGTTTGACCATACAGGGGACTCCTCTGCTTACGAACGAGTGATATTCCGGAGGTATGATCGTAAGTGAATTTGTTCGTAAGTCCAACTTTACTCCTGTCGATTCAAAACATGTTTTTACGGTACGTGCACTTAACAGGGGAATTGGCTGTAAAAACTTGTATAATCTCCTGTAGATTTAGATGCCGCTGGTTCTTCACGTTCTGCAGATGTAGATGTTACTGGGTCTTCACGTTCTGCAGATGTTGATGCCGCTGATTCTTCACGTTCTGCAGATGTAGATGCCACTGGTTCTTCACGTTCTGCAGATGTAGATGCCGCTGGTTCTTCACGTTCTGCAGATGTAGATGCCGCTGATTCTTCACGTTCTGCAGATGTGGATGCCACCACCGCCATCTATTCGTCTGGCGGACGAACTTACGACTCTCGGTCCAAACATGCTACTGAACCTACGGACGGGTTTGTTCGTATCTCTGGACGTTCGTAAGTCGAGTGTTCGTAAGTAGAGGAGACCCTGTACACTACTTCATTTTGGGCAATACTGGGTTTGTGAAGGCGGATTGGATTGACGCGGGAGGATAGAGGCACTACCCAGCTGTGCTTATTGCTGCAGTTCCCTCTGCTGCCCAATCCACACCATCTCAAAGACCTCTCACGCAGCCTGTTCAGTGGTCGCTGCTCCGAGCAGCATTCCGGGATTTAAACCCCCGCTTGGATTCCGAGATCTCACGAGATCGACCGAGAGCGTTCCGGGTGATTTGGTTGCAGGCTGTACAACTGCATTCATCTAAAATTGACCGTGAAGCAAGGCCGTAATTATGATATATATTGGGGGTGTCCCCCCCAATATGCTCAAAATGCCCCCCCCCCCAATATATTGATATAAAATAGATTTTTGTTTATATGATTGTGGTTATGGTTGTACTTTATTTATCCCTAATCTCTGCCATAACATACAATGAAGAAAAGGTAAAAAAGAAAAACAGAGCAATGTAATACAATACACTATTATACATTATTGTAAAACGTAAATAAAAGTCCATCCAATGTGTTAGTGAATTTTTTTTACATATATTTTAGGCACGAAATGGCAGGAAATGAGTTTACAAATTTAGAATTTTTTTTCGGGGGGAGGGACCCCCAGACCCCCTGGAAGATTTGGTCCCCCCCAATGTTGACTCCATGCCGCGAAGGGTTAAGTGGTGACGCTCCTGTGGCGACGTGAACGACTTCATAGGCTTGGAGGGAGGGGGGTACGTAAGTCATTTGACTCGCGCGGACGCACCCAGGCTATTGCATACCGCCGCTCCTCTTGCCCCATCACACCGCTACGCTCACGGTCTCGAAGACTTGACGCTGTAGGGGCACTCGTGGAGTTTGTCACGGGCGCCCCAACTCGTGGCTCTCGCTACCGTGGGCGGACCAAGGCACCTCCTGTCCCTACGCTCGCTACGCCACTCTGACTCACATTTATCTCCATCGGTGATGGAAAAGTCGCATCGCTATCTTCGTGACCAGTTACACCCACACACATATCTGGCCTTGCTCAGCAATCGTGATTTAAAAAAATATATATATATCAAGAATTTGGTGCTGCTGCCGCTGCGTTAGCTATGGTGGACAAGCACAATTAAAAAAAAGTGTGCTCCGTAGGACCATTGCCCAGAACGTCGTCCATTAGATTGTTTTTTTCGTCGAAAAAACTAAAACTTAATAACAACAGCAGTTTCAATTCTATCCAAGTGTGGCTAATCCATGCTGTGGACTAACCGTCATTAATGGACACTGTACAACGAGCCATTCATTAAATGGTTCCTCATTAATTATCCCAACAACAAAAAATCCAGTGCTGTGTTTTATGGAAATTCATGCTGATCTTGACTTAAAGCTTTCGTGACTGCAGGAATTCAAATTCTTTGGGTCTTTCGGTAAAGTCACGTAGATAGGTTCAAAGAAAATAACAAAAAAAAACTACGACGTTTCAATCGCAACACAAGCGGGCGTCATGCTGATTGTGCGTGGCAACCCAGAATCCAACACGAGCAGCACCTGTGTTGGATTCCGGGTTCCACCTCTGATCGCTCCGCGCCGGGTTGCGTGACACGCGCCGCGCGCATGTTGACAGCAACAACATCGACAATCGGGTAATACACGTGTACGTCTCCAGCTACTGCATCCGTCTCGCCACGTGAATAACAAAAGTTTTTTTCCCATACCCCTATCAGCCCACAGCGGTTGTCTGGGAGTAGCATGATACAAATCCGTAAGTTACGAGAACTAATGTAACCCATAATAGAGGGTTTTTTTGGGTGAGATCGCGTAAATATATAAATGTGTCGTTAAACCCGCCACCACCCGACACAGCCAACTAGTAAGGTTTGTCACGTAAACAGAACGTGGCCAATTTGTTACTAGAACAACACACCGGTGTGTTGGAGAGTCAAGGCACAACATTTACAAACTGAGTACGACGTTTCGCCAGTAATTGCAACTAGCGTCATCAGGTGACGGCCAAGTCAAATTGTAAATGTTGTGGGTTTACTCTCCAACACACAACCGGTGTGCTGTACTAGTGACGAATTGGCCACGTTCTGCTTACGTGACAAACCTTACTAGTTGGCTGTGTCGGGTGGTGGCGGGTTTAACGATACATTTATATATTTACGCGATCTCACCCAAAAAAACCCCTCTATTATGGGTTACATTAGTTCTCGTAACTTAAGGATTTGTATCATGCTACTCCCAGACAACCGCTGTGGGCTGATAGGGGTATGGGAAAAAAACGTTTTGTTATTCACGTGGCGAGACGGATGCAGTAGCTGGAGACGTACACGTGTATTACCCGATTGTCGATGTTGTTGCTGTCAACATGCGCGCGGCGCGTGTCACGCAATCCGGCGCGGAGCGATCAGAGGTGGAACCCGGAATCCAACACAGGCGCTGCTCGTGTTGGATTCTGGGTTGCCACGCACGATCAGCATGACGCCCGCTTGCGTTGTGTTGCGATCGAAACGTAGTTTTTTTTGTTATTTTCTTTGAACCTATCTACGTGACTTTACCGAAAGACACAAATAATTTGAATTCCTGCAGTCACGAAAGCTTTAAGTTAAGATCAGCATGAATTTACATAAAACACAGCACTGGGTTTTTTTTGTTGGGATAATTAATGACGAACCATTTAATGACGGTTAATCCACAGCATGGATTAGTCACACTTGGATAGAATTGAAACTGCTGTTGTTACTGAGTTTTAGTTTTTTCGACGAAAAAAACTATCTAATAGATGACGTTTTGGGCAATGGACCTACGGAGCACACATTGTATTAATTGTGCGTGTCCACCACAGCCAACGCAACAGCAGCAGCACCAAATTCTTGATATATATATTTTTTAAAATCACGCTTGCTGAGCAAGGCCAGATATGTGTGTGGATGTAACTGCTCACGAAGATACCGATGGAGATAAATGGGAGTCAGAGTGTCGTAGCGAGCGTAGGGACAGGAGGTGCCTTGGTCCGCCCACGGTAGCGAGAGCCACGAGTTGTGGCGCCCGTGACAAACTCCACGAGTGCCCCTACAGCATCAAGTCTTCGAGACCGTGAGCCTAGCGGTGTGATGGGGCAAGAGGAGCAGCGGTATGCAATAGCCTGGGTGCGTCCGCGCGAGTCAAATGACTTATTGGGGCCCCACCTCACCCATTGCCGTACCCCCCCCCCCCCCACCTGAGCCTATGAAGTCGTTCACGTCGCCACAGGGACGTCACCACTTAACCCTTCGCGGCAAGGCCGTAGCCGTGGAGTCAACATTGGGGGGGACCAAATCTTCCAGGGGGTCTGGGGGTCCCCCCCCCCAGAAAAAAAATCTAAATTTGAAAACTCATTTCCTGCCATTTCGTGCCTAAAATAGATATTTAAAAAATCACTAATACATAGGATGGACTTTTATTTATGTTTTACAATAATGTCTAATAGTGTATTGTATTACATTTCAGTTTTTTCGTTTTTACCTTTTCTTGTTTCAATGTGTATCATGGCAGAGATTAGGGATAATAAAGTACAACCATAACCACAATCATATAAACAGAAATCTATGTTATAGCAATATATTGGGGGGGGGGCATTTTAAGCATATTTGAATATTGGAGGGGACACCCCCAATATATATATTATAATTACGGCCTTGCTTCACGGTCAATTTTAGATGAATGCAGTTGTACAGCCAAATCACCCGGAACGCTCTCGGTCGATCTCGTGAAATCTCGGAATCCAAGCGGGGGTTTAAATCCCGGAATGCTGCTCGGAGCAGCGACCACTGAACAGGCTGCGTGAGAGGTCTTTGAGATGGTGTGGAGTGGGCAGCAGAGGGAACTGCAGCAATAAGCACAGCTGGGTAGTGCTTCAATCCTCCCGCGTCAATCCCACTACGTGTTAAACTAACGAAAATAACCCCATAATTACCGAAGTAGGACTAACGCAGCCCCGGAAAAAAAACCCCGCAAGTTTCAAACAGACAAGCAAGCACGTGTGAAGCT
The DNA here is from genome assembly GCF_965212315.1 of Lampetra planeri. Lineage (NCBI taxonomy): Eukaryota > Metazoa > Chordata > Hyperoartia > Petromyzontiformes > Petromyzontidae > Lampetra > Lampetra planeri. The sequence continues at coordinate 4,405,915 of NC_136111.1, forward strand.
CACGCAGGGGCTGTTCATGATTGATGTATTTTGTTAAATCAAGTGGCGCCACAACACGCGGCACGGGGCAAGGAGGACATCACGCGGAGGGCAGCGGCACGTGTCGTGTAAGGGGTGGCGGCCTTCACTTCACACGGACCCCCCCTCCCTACCCGAGACTTGAGTTCATGCGAACCCACAGCCACGTAAAGGGGCCCGAACCGCTTGCGAACAGACCCGCAAATCGAGTTCCTTTGACCCGTCACTGCAAGCGCCTGAGCCGCACTGATCGGACACCAAAGGGCTGTTATTTAAAACTGCCAAACGCTGTTCGGGATTTGAGCGTGCGCCGAGTCACGTGTTGTCCTTGCCTCGCAGCTCCGAGCAGCACGGTTGGCAGCGTATGGTGCGAAAGAAGTTCAACATACATGCACAGTGTCACTGCGAGACACCCTTTTTCAGCGAGTGGCAGCACTGACTAAGGTTGTGCGTAAATGCGCATTTGAAAGCCCAAAAAGGTATTTCGCCATTGGTGTGGACCGTACTCGAGTCATGATGCAGGGCATGCAGCAACACTCGCGTTCGGTACGGCACGTGCAACTTGGCTTTCATCTCAAACATGGGACGTGTGTGTGGAGTAGAGAAGTAGTCGAATTGTGACGGCTGGGGCACTGGCGAGAGAGGACCTCTGTGAAGCGACTGGACGGCTGAGAGCTTCACGGTTCATCGGATTCCTCCTCCAGTCTAAATAAAGATTGCTGATTCTGTTGATCGACGCATCATCACGGCGGCGGCGATTTTTTTCTTTCAGCGGGTCCTCCGGTGTTTTTCTCTCCACATTTAGAAACGTGCATTGAGATGATTTCGATTATTTTCGTGCGAAAAATACCCAAATGATGGGCCGCTTTGTCGGGCTGTTATTTGTGGCCAGGTCACTTCTGAAACAGAAGTTAATAGCTCTGTGGGCTCTGCCTGGTGGGATGGGAATGGTGTAGTTGTATTTGTATAAATCTATGTGTGTCGTTTACCAGAGGTGTGGACTCGAGTCATGTGACTTGGACTCGAGTCAGACTCGAGTCATGAATTTGATGACTTGCGACTCGACTTGGACTTGCATAACAATGACTTTGTCCCACCTATGAGATGTGGACTCGAGTCATGTGACTTGGACTCGAGTCAGACTCGAGTCATGAATTTGATGACTTGCGACTCGACTTGGACTTGCATAACAATGACTTTGTCCCACCTCTGTCGTTTACCTTTCATGTACTTTGCACCACTATCGTGTTCTTGTGCTGTTTGTTGTCGTAACGTTCTCACCCGCCCCGACTGGACATCTGTGAAAACGAGCCTTAGAGCTCATCGGATTCCTCCAGTATCAATACATATTCCGATTCTGATAACTTTGCGCGTGTAAAGTTATTCTCCCTAATTGCTGTACATACGCCGATATAGCACATCTTAATTGAACATTCGCGCATTTTGTTTTTTTTGTTACAGTAGTCAATTTCCGGGTTCTTTTCCGACACCACTAAAAGTGAATCAAACGATCTGACTCTTGACAGAGCAACGTTATAATTGGAAGCTGACTGATTTGTTGCAGACATCCACCGCATTTTATGTACAGGGACTCCTCTACTTACGAACGAGTTAGGTTCCACAGGTCTTCATCTTCTTGGTTCTTTCGGTAAAGTCACGTAGGAGGGAAATAATAAAATAATAAAAATAAAACATAATAAAATAATTCTCACGACGTTTCGGCCACAACGCAAGCAGCCGTCCTCAGGTGAAGAACAGGTCTGTCGGAAAGACAGCGTCTGAACATGTTATTATGTTTTATTTTTATTATTTTATTGTTTCCCTTCTACGTGACTTTACCGAAAGAACCAAGAAGATGAATCCCTGCAGTCACGAAAGCTTTAAATCGAAATTTCACAGGTCTGTTCGTAAGTCGATTTGTTCATAAGTCCAACTCTACTCCGGTCGATTCCAAACACGGTGTACGGCGTGTACACGAAACACGGGGAATGTCTTTACAAGTCGTATAATCTCCGGTAGCCGTAGATGTCACTGGTTCTTCACGTTCTGCAGATGTAGATGCCACCACCGCCGTCTATTGCGCGGCGGTTGAACTTACGACTCTCGGTCCGAACGGGCGACTGGTCGTACGGACCGGGTTTGTTCGCATCTCTGAAAGTTCGTAAGTCGATTGTTCGTAAGTAGACGAGTCCCTGCATATCGATTTGGTTTGAGCGGAATGCGTGACGTCAGACGGCCCGCTGGCGAGGCACTCGAGACATTCCCGTTACACCACAGCAGATCGCTCTCTGCATTACTGTATAATTGCTGAGTCGACCTAGGGGAGGCCCAGGACCGGTTTTAGAGAATCTTCACCGGTGTTGGCCGTGAATGGGAATCGAACTCGGCTCACCATGTTCGCAGCGCAGTGCGCTAACCGCTACACTACCGCTCCCCCCCACACACACGTATACAAAATGCATGCACACACGCGTACGGACATGTACGGACACATGCACACGAAGGGGTGGGTGCCCAACACCACGCCCCAACGCGTTCGTGTGCTGATGTTTACACACCGCAGCAGGTACTAGGGGAAGTGGAAACATTTGGCCACTGTTATTGGTCGTGAGCGGGGATCGAACTCGCGTTCGTAGCGGAGCGCGCTTGCCCCTCCACTGCGGCATATGATCAGAACGCACGCGGGCACCCTCTAACAAAGACAAAGATCCCCCGTGTAGACTTAACAGACTGTTGGGCCAAGTGCTGTTAGCGATCACCTCTGAAGGCCGGCACGGCACAGGAGGTGGGGGGGGGGGGGGCAGCAACCACGCCCGCACGCCTTTGTCTCCCTCGTGGCGACGTTTGCACACCGCACCAGGTACTCATTTGATGCTGAGTCGACTCACACACGCGCGCGCGCACGCACCTGTACATAGGCAGAAGTCCGCGTACAGGCTGCAGGCAGTGATCTTCCCTCTGGCATCTCACCCGGGGTTGTCCCCAGCCGCTCCCCGTCTGCGCAGCCTGGCGCAGCGCTGCATAGGACATCAGCAGCAGACGAAAGGTGTGGTGAGTGGCGTGGGGGCGGCGGGGGGGGGTCAGACTTTCACTTCCCTGCTATTTTCTCTCAGCTCAAGGCTCTTCAACCCCATCGGGTGGGTTTGAGTGTCTGAGCCGTCCGTTGTGTTTCTTTAAATAAATCGAAATAGCCCCAACCCCGTCCTCACTCCCAACAACACCCCCCCACCCACCTCAACTTTCCCTGGAATTCCCCTCCCTCCTCCACTTAATTTGCATGCAACTTGGCTCGGCAAAGATGCAGACTAACGCACAATTATTTGGTGGCGTACACCGTCGGCAGTGGCCCTCTCCTTCTTTCGTACGGCCTGACGTGGACGCAGGGTCCGACAGCTCCATCACCTCTGGCCAACGTGGGAGCAGTCCAAATGCGCTCTAGAGCTCCCTCGAGAGGAAGCCCATCCGCCAGACGTGGCGTGAGTAGGCAATTGCAGGGCTGCGCCCTCACCTTTTTACACACGAATATTAACGCACCCGAAGGCAGGCTGTCATACAGACGGATTGTCTTTTAAAACCTAATCATCTAATCAGACTGATCACATTCAGCACTTGTTAAAAAACACTCACCAGGTGCCTGAAACTGAGCTTCACCGCTCAGCACACACCACTCAAGATCACCAGAGGTGCACTACTCACCACACTCACCACTCAGCAGACACCACTCACCACACTCACCACTCACCACACCCACCACTCAAGTTCACCAGAGCTGCACTACTCACTACACTCACCACTCAGCACTCACCACTCAAGATCACCAGAGATGCACTACACTCACCACACTCACCACTCAGCACTCACCACTCAAGATCACCAGAGGTGCACTACACTCACCACTCAGCACTCACCACTCAAGATCACCAGAGGTGCACTACACTCACCACTCAGCACTCACCACTCAAGATCACCAGAGCTGTACTACACTCACCACACTCACCACTCAGCACTCACCACTCAAGATCACCAGAGGTGCACTACACTCACCACTCAGCACTCACCACTCAAGATCACCAGAGCTGTACTACACTCACCACACTCACCACTCAGCACTCACCACTCAAGATCACCAGAGGTGCACTACACTCACCACACTCACCACTCAAGATCACCAGAGGTGCACTACACTCACCACACTCACCACTCAGCACTCACCACTCAAGTTCACCAGAGGTGCACCACTCACCACACTCACCGCTCAGCAGACACCAACCTTTATCTGACAATCACTACTCTTCGTTTAACACCAGTCATCGCAATAATACACCACGTTGCTCACCTGACAAGAGACACTCACTGCTCACGATTCTTCGTCTGGCGCCAGACGTCCAGTAAACGTTATGCCAACTTTGGGCGAACGGCTCCAACCACTGGGTGAACCGCTCACCAAACACCGCTCACCAAGTGCCCACCACTCACACGACACTCCCTTCTCACGCTCACCTCGCACGCTTACCACTCGACACTACTCACTCTTCTCACCAGACACTCGTCAGTTTAACACGTAGTAGTCGGGCTGTCGCGAACAAGGTCATCCACAATATAGCTTTTGTTTGGGTTAGAACATGTAAATATAAATGTGTCGTTAAACCCGCTACCACCCGACACAGCCAATAAGTAAGGTTCGTCACGTAAACAGAACGTGCCGATTCGTTACTAGTACAGCACACCGGTGTGTTGGAGAGCCAAGCCAAAACATTTACACATTCACAGACGCTCCCAAGAGACACCTACCACGCACCACTCCCAAGACACCACTCACCACTCACTCCCAAGACACACCTACCACTCACCACTCACCAGACACATTCACCACTCACCAGACACACAGCGAGATACACCTACCACTCACCACTCACCAGACACATTCACTACTCACCAGACACACAGCGAGATACACCTACCACTCACCACTCACCAGACACATTCACCACTCACCAGACACACAGTGAGATACACGTACCACTCACCACTCACCAGACACACTCACCACTCACCAGACATACAGCGAGATACACCTACCACTCCCCACTCACCACTCACCAGACACATTCACCACTCACCAGACACACAGCGAGACACGGGCAATGCGGCGAGATCATCCGTCACCCACCCGAGTACTCGGCTCGCCTCCGCGTCCCGGGGGGTCAGCGACCAGCGGTCGATCCGCGATCGCCACGCGGAGTTCGCTCTGCGCACTGCGCTCGAGTCCACGGCACCGCGACTGCCACCCAACGAGGGGCCGCCTCGGGCATTTTATTGCGAACGTGCCCCCCCCCCCCCCCCCGTTGAGGTTTCCTGCAGATCTGCGCGGAATTTATTTTTTTGTAATTACCCCACGGACACCGTTGGAAACGGTGGTCACGCATCCACTTTCACTTTCTGCGTCTCTCCCTCCCCGTCTCGCTCTCGCTCTCTCTCTCTGTGCCTATTTCTCGCCCGACGCCGCCCTTGTGACGTAATTCCCAAGAAGTGAAGTGAATATCTTGAGGGGTCGCGGTGGGGAGGAGGTGGGGGGGGGCTAGTGGGGGGCGGGGAGGGGGGCCCCCGCTGGTTGTGTGCTCGTGTTGGATAGACGTAACGACATACATCTGGAAGAAAACAAGACGGCAACGTGTCTCTAAGGACGAGCCTTACTTATGCCCGATCGAGGTCAACGCAGGACAAAGGAGTTTTACTTGTGTTATAAAGGCCATTGTTGATTAATATAATGGTAAATAAAAAACAGATACCAATGTTGTCTGCTTATTTATTAGTAATTCAGCCGGCTGACAGCAGCGATGATGATCTAATGAACTCGTGTCACCTGTAGCAACCCAACCCCCCCTTCTCGAAGCAACTTTTGATGCAATGTAACTTACTGGTCATCTGCGAAAGAGAGAGCTTCTAGATTTGAAGCTTTCGTGACTGCAAGGATTCATACTCTTAGGTTTGTTCGGTAAAGTCACGTAGGTAACACATTTTTTTAATAATAATAAAAATAAAATACTAATAAATGAAAAATAACTAAATTAATTCACGACGTTTCGGAGGCAACACAAGTCTCCGTCTTCAGGTGGGACCGTCACAGCTAAATTTACTGTATCAACACCATTGGAACCTCATTTGCCAGTAAAAAATATGACAATTGTTTTTTTTTTGCCAGATTGAAGGGTAAAAAAACAATTATCTTACTGTATCAAGTTATTATTTTATTATTATTATTTTTTACCCACGTGATTTTACCGAAAAAACCTAAGAGTACAGCGAGCTTCGTAATTCATCGGATTTCCCCCGGACACGTCGAGATTCTGATTCTGTTGTCGTGCGGTACAGAAAGTAGACAGCTGGTCTCATGCGTGGCGGAGAGCGCGCACGTGTTGCAGCATAGGAGTACAGTACAACAATTGATGGTGCTGCACTTCTGGCCGCTGCCTAGCAGCGCTTCCTCGCAGCAGCCTATAGCACCTGGGGGTGTGTTGTTGTTGTGGTTTTGTTATTGATGGTGGGCACAATCTGCGCAGGTTTGACTCCCTGCTTGGCGTCCGCGAGCTGACGAGATCGCCCACTCGCTGGGGGAGAGTTGCTCATTTGCGGAAAGAGGAGGATGTTGTCATTTGGAGCAGATTGTGGGAAACAACATTTCACGAGTCACCGCCGATCAAATAATGAGCATTCATTAACAAGACACCCTCCCCCCCCTCTCCATGTCAATCATAAACTATGTGCGATGAATAAGGGCCATTGACTGAAACGTCGCCTATTATATATTGTTTTTTTTTATTTTAAGGTCACACGGTGCTATTGACGAACGTGTTGAGTCGTCGTGTTTGTTTGTTTGTTGTGCTTGCGCGCCCCTGCCAATGCGGCATTCGCACCGAATTGCGTGACGTCGTCCGTTTCCAGCATTCCCGAACGAATGTTGAAAGCGTTCGTGCGTTTCCTTCTATGCAGCCTTGCGTTCACAACGGACCACCCGCCTCCTTCCCACCATACATGCGCCTTCCGGATGGGAAAATAAAATAAGTATGAAAAGACATTTTCACGTACACATTCCGCCGGTCCCCCACAGCCTTTTGGGAGCGATTCTTTTGTTGGCAGCAATGGACGGCAAAATCTGCGATGGTTTCCAAATGCAGCGTCTCATGAGCTCGCCTTCGTTTAAAGCAACGTTGTTGGACCGCCGAATGTCCATTGCCACGGGCCTTCTAACTCACATTTATGGATATTATTTATGGGTACAGTACAGTGTTGATGTCATTAAACAACTTAGTTTTGTAAGATGCACTTCTGTGACCGTCTGGAACGCTCCTTCTTCCGATATTAGGAAGCCATTGGAGCTATGCACTTTGAAATCTCGATTAAAAACGAATTTCTTTAGAACTTTTTTTGTGTTTCTTGTCCTACATCCCCTCCCCGCACATCGACGACATCGCTGTTGCCCCTTGAGTGAACTTTGCAGGACTCGCCGTCAGAATGCGACTCGTGGTTCAGCGGCCCCTTTACCACTCGAGCGTGTTGACGTGAGTCGTGATCCTTTGGTGCCACCGTCCGCCAAAAAAACAAATATTCCGGAAATGAATCGAGGAACCATCTCACCAAGGTCTAGGGCACGAGGAGTCAAATCTTGTCGCCAGACAATCGTCGTCAGGCTGGGTGCTGCTCTCCGACCACAGACTGTGTGAAACTTCGTGTTCAGCAGCTCAAAACGTTCGCCTACCGACCGCTTCGAGAACTGATTTTGACGCACCCCGCAAGATTTTCTGACCGGGGCGTTGCGAATCGTGGGAATTTTTTTTTTGTAATTACTGCGATTTAAAAAAAAATTATACCGCGCACCACCACCGGTGTGTTGCATCGCCAATGCGTTCATTTGTTGACCCCGCAAGCCGGCGGGCGAACGACACCGCCGGTAGCGGGCACGGTCCCCGTGCTCGCAAATCAATGGAGCACCCCGTCGATTGGCGCGCCCTCCGCTCTCATTCGGAGGAGGCGGAGAGAAACCAACCGCCAGCTCGCCCCACAAGTCACTGGTCTGGCTCAAGAACCGCGACGTGAACTTTTGGCAACTCGCTCGCTCGCTTGCTCTCCCTGCCAATTCGTCTGGCTACATTTCTGAGATCTAACAGAACTCGGGTTTCGTTCAGGAGGATTTGATGCCACTGCTGGTGCAGTCGCCGTTGAACGAGCTGTGGCCGCCGTCTTGTTAGACTCGTGTGCGCTGACACTCCTCCTATCCCTCGGGGCACGTGTTTAGCCCCTGTGACGCGTCACTCAGAAAACATTTGGCTGCCACTCCGCCATTGGCATGCGTCGTCCCGAACACGAGTGCATGCCCAGCATGATGATTCCAATAATGGCCCACGCCAGAGGTGAAATACCTTTGGGCTCTTAAGTGCGCATTTACGCACACCCTTAGTCAGTGCTGTCACTCACTGAAAAAGGTCCCGCGCAGTGACGCTGTGTATGTACGTTGAACTTCTTTCGCATCGTACGTAGCCAACCGTGCCGATCGGAGGTGCTGGGGAAAGGCAACTGACTGATTACAAAAGGCAGTTCTAAATGAGTGAGTTTTCAATCTAGTTCAGTCAAAAGTGCATAGCTCCAGTGGCTTCCTATTATCGGAAGGAAGAGCGTTCCAGACGGCCGAAAAAGCGCGTACAAAAGCGTTTTTGCGGCTGCTGTACCCTGCCCCAAAGGCAATGAATGCAATTGATTAAATACTAAAACATCGCGAGAAGTCGTTGTGGTGGAAGCCCGATGAGGGTGGAATGAAATGAACGTATAAATCAGAAAAAACAGTTTGCCGATTGAGAAAAGGGGAAAATCCCACCGGGTGGGAAATTTTTTGTGTCGCAATGCATGTCAAGTCTTGCCTCCCTTCGAGTCCAGTTCCCTGCAAGCCATGGGTGGGTGAATTCCTGATATGCCTCCGCCAAAGTGTGCTTTCCAGACTAGCAATACAACCGTAAGAGGCACTCACAGCACGTGATCATGAATGTAGATTCCAGTTTTATTTCAATGAATCTACGGCTGGATGAAGGCCTTCCCACACCTTTTATCCACGGTGGCGCCACGGTTGCGAGATGTTAACTATCTCACCTGGTATACAAGAGGTCGTAGATTCCATCCCGACCCTGGCGCCTGTATGCTTGGAGTTTGCATGTTCTCCCAGTGGATATTTCACATTTAGAAACAACACGCGTTTAGAGTACTTGGCTGAGAAACATTTTCCACACGATGACACACCACTTCATTGAGCTATCGCGTGTGGCCAGGTGGCTTCTGAAAAAGAGCGATATAGCTCAGTTGGCCTTACCTGGTAACATTAACAATAGATCGATTATATCGATAGCAGTTATTGGAGCTGCTTGAAGATATCCACCACACCGCTCTATGCGGGTTGGCGAAGGTTGGTGCTGGAGGGGAAATGGGGTCGGGGCCAGGATACTGTTAATTTGTCACTCACCACGAATGATAGCCGTGGCCAGGAATCAATTTCAGAGTCCACCAGGTTCACGGCACAAGTGCACTCACCATTCATATTTGTTTTTTGCTTTCGTTATTTTTGGTGACCTGGGGTCACTCATTGGAATAAGACTGTGCTGGTGTCTTGAGTTTTCACCTGGCTAAACAAAGTGAACCGTGCCACGGCGCCAAATATTTATATGGTTGTTGGGCCCCCTATTGCTGTGGTACCCTCACCCACAATGTTAGCTTGGTTTTCAATTAAGTTGTGGCAGACTCTGTCTTCTCGACAGACCTGTTCTTCACCTGAGGACGGCTGCTTGCGTTGTGGCCGAAACGTCGTGAGAATTATTTTATTGTTTTATTATTATTTTATTATTTCCATTCTACGTTACTTTACCGAAAGAACCAAGAAGATGACAACATACCTGTCAACCCATACGGTTTACCCGTATTCTTGTACAGGGAAATTATGTTCAGGTCCATGCGGCGTACAGCCTTTTCAATACGGGCAAATTTTTTTTGTGTCTATTTGTTTGTGTCTATCCCTTGTTACGGGACTTTGTAGGATGAACGTTGAGATTTATAAGGGGAACGGCGTGACCAATAAGGTCTAACGTGATCTGTACTAAGGTAGGGCACTGAGAAGGGGTTGAGAGGTATGGGGAATGGGATTTTCCCAGGACTCAGCCCAGTCACCAAGGGACAATGCACTTTAGTTTCACTAAAGCTTGCCTAGGCCCAGCTACACCACGTGATGCTGCCACGGTGGAAGGATCAGCACCCTGGAATTGCAATCCAGAGGTCCCTGATTCGACCTCAAATCCACTCCCTCCAATACCAATTTCTGACCACTAACTCCCGTTGACGTCACCACGACGCCTGTGCCAGGCCAGGTGCACTTTGAGGCCACGTGAAGTGTCAAAGGCTCGCTGACAGGAGGTCACGGGACAGACCCAGGTGCCCATGGGTTGACTTGACTGAGAAGACTCGTAGATCCACCAGCTGTGCCCCCTACTGTGCCCCCACCCCCACACACCTCCGTCCATCCAGCAGTACTGATGGGTTCAACACAGTTGGATCAATCGGCAGTTCGCGCGATGGTGGGGTAAAGCGTGGGCGCTTCCACCACTTCACAAGACGTCTGGCCAACGTGGAAGAGGGGAGCTCTCTCTTGGTTTAGCCATATTTGTGTGTTGTAGTACAGAGTTAGACTGATCACTTTAATCTAAATTGTCTTATGGTTGTTATTGTTTGACTTGCATCCCACTGGGATTTTTGCACACACCATTGATACACGGTGCTTTTTCTGGAAGACTTTGCTGTTTTTTCCTGGATGTTTCTGTTTGTGCGTAGTCACTTTGAGATGTTCCTTGTTGATGTTTTTTGTTTGTTGCGGTTGCACCCGATTCAAGAGCCGAATGGCTCACAGGGCTACACCTAATCAATGAAACTGAAACTCTCCCGAGCTCAGTTTGGTGGAGGCCCTTTCGCGAAGTGGGTGGAGCAAGCACGCAATGCAGCGCTGCACCTTCACAATTTGAAGCCCAGCTGCAGCTCCATGAACACGTTTAACCCACGCGGAAAATGTCGTGTGATTGGCAGAGGTGGGACAAAGTCATTGTTATGCAAGTCCAAGTCGAGTCGCAAGTCATCAAATTCATGACTCGAGTCTGACTCGAGTCCAAGTCACATGACTCGAGTCCACATCTCATAGGTGGGACAAAGTCATTGTTATGCAAGTCCAAGTCGAGTCGCAAGTCATCAAATTCATGACTCGAGTCTGACTCGAGTCCAAGTCACATGACTCGAGTCCACACCTCTGGTGATTGGCATTAAAGCACACGCCAATCATACGGGCGGGCAGGTCCCACAGCACTGGCACGTACACGCACACACTCAAGAGACTTAAATATACAGTTTAATGTACCTAAGATCATCATTATTTACAGTTAAAATCAATGCAGTGTAAAAAAAAACCGTTGCACACAATATATATTATTTCATATACACAGCGTAAAGGAGCTGAGAATAAATTACTAGCTTTGTGTTCTTTTTTTGTTTTTTTGTAAAATCTTATGATTATTATTAAAGCGAACATCGTAATGACAACAGTAGCAGTAACAAGAGTTGCTGAGTAATATAATGCAGAGCCAACCCGCCCGCGTCCAGACACGTGGCGTCAATGGGAGAAAACTGCCTCCCGTGTCCATCGATGAACGACGCCTCGATGCGTCACGAGACGGCTTCGTCAGGGGGGCGCTGAGCCAGAGGTCGCAACCGGGTACCCGATACCCGTACCCTACCCGATACCCGGCTACCCGTACCCGGCCGGGTACGGGTACCCGTTTGCGACCTCTGCGCTGCACTTGGGAGGGTTCGGCCAATTCCTTCCCCGAGTGTTGGTTTGTTTAGGTTGGCTCCGTACGGCGCGAAAGAAGTTCAACACACGCACGTTTTGTTTGCGGGAGGGGTTCTGATTTGATCAATTCCCATGCCACGGTATGGTGACCATTCTTCACCACGCCGTTCAGTGTGGCCTGGCGAAGGACTCTGTCTAGGACAGATTTAAAAATGATCACTCATCGCTCATGTTAACGATCTCTGTGTGAGCCACCAACTCTGCCTCCAGAGTGCCGGATCGCAGGCGCTTGTCACTTCGGGTTGCCACCCGTCCCGGTTTTCTAAAGGCTCGTCAAGCTTCATGCTTCATTTCTTTCACCAGGTGAGAACTAAAGAGACCAGGATAGCCTCACAAGCAAGACTAACCTGGGGCCATAGTCTGTCAGTAAAAAGGGGCTCTGGTATGTATGCGTGTTGAACTTCTTTCGCACCGTACGTAGACACCCGCGCTAATCGGAGGTGGGGAAATATAATGCAGTTGTCCCAACTTCTGGCCTCGTGAAATATCACTTTGAGCGTTACGCTCCCCGGTTTCGTTTCACATCTCGGCGATTTAGACTACACGAGCGACCGCCACACCCCGGGGGTAGCTTTGGCGACGACTCACATTTGATTCATTTAGCAATTATTACAATAACCATATCAATGTTTGAACTTATATTGCTCCCATGCGCGCCAACACGAGCGTGCAGTCGTTGATCCGTGGGCAAGGGCGCCTTGATGGCAGCTGTTGGGCCAACGTGGGTTCGCGGTTGGAACCGTCGGACGAACGTTGAACGAACGTTGGCACAACGTTCCATGACGCCCGCGTCTCGTTTTCGGTGGAGCGGGGGGGGGCTCTTTTGTTATGGTTTCACGGGACGAACGTTTGTACGCCCGATCGCATTGCGCGCGCGTGCGTGGTCGCGATCGTCACGAAACATTCCAAGTAACAATTAGCACTTGATTTAAAGCTTTCGTGACTGCAGGGATTCATATTCTTGGTTCTTTCGGTAAAGCCACGTAGACTTTACCGAAAAAAACCAAGAATATAACTAGCACTTGTTCGTTCCAATAGCGGTCGTTTTTAAACTCTTCGTCCTTGACAAACCACGCCGGGTCTCAAGGTTCTATTTCGGGGGTTTGAGTTGGGCGGGACCTTTGGAAAGTTTTCCTGATTGAAAACGTGACTTTTTTTCGAGCCTGAGCCGCCAGCCAGATCTACTGTTGACGTTGGTGGAGGAGCTGTCTCTGCGACTGCGCCAGGACCGATGTGTCGATGGGGCCCAGGCACCAAAGATACGAGGAGGTGGGGGCGGTGAGGGGGGGGGGCGCAGGTGGGTAGGCATTTGACAACGGGCCCCCGCATATCAATTTTTACCAACCACGCCACTGGATTCCACAGCAAGCACTTCGCATGGGTAAGGTCAACACCCTAGTTGCTGTACTGCCCCTCGTAGGCACCTCTTTGTGGCCCAATATGTGGGCGCGTGATTATGCCGGCTCCGTTTGCACGAGCCACCAACCTCGTCAAACGAAAATGCCCCGCTCGATCCCTGCCTTAGGACGGAGAGGAAAGCAACACGCAGCAGCGGCAAGTCACCAGCGACGGCACGAGCCAAGGGGGAGACTGCTCCAACCAGAGCAACGTGGAATGTCCACCGCCGGCCCAGGGCAGCCGATGGCGATAAGCGTTGTTCCGCGACGCTCGTTAAAAAAACGATTACAGCGTTGGAGAAAATGTGGCCGTGCTGATATTTGGTGAGAGAGAAAAAAATGTTTCTGCTAATTGCCCAGATTTTGGCGATTTTCTCCTGCCAAGGCGCAGCCCCGCAAATTGCTTGCTCAGGCCACCGCTCTTTTTGCCGCTCGTAATTTGCACGAAGAGAACATTCTGACGCATCGTTCCCACCGACTTTGCGAACCCCATAGAGCGCCGTGCAGGATTTCTAGCTGCAGGCTGTCCTTTGCGTGCGTTAATCGTTGTACCTTCTGCGCGCTTAATACATGTTGTGTTCGTTTTGCACTCGCTCGGTGGATTGTTGCATCACACGAGAGATGGCGGTGGCCTTGGTCGACATTCAATCTAGCAGTGGATGGATCAAGGCTGATGATGATGATGAACACTCCATGACAACGCACAACGCATCTTTTTAAATATACGTTTGAGTTGCTTAGAGCACGAGACCTATGGTGCAAATGTTTTCCACCAATGGTATTGTCTGCTATAGCAGGGTTTTTTTTACTTCTCAAATATCTTGGGTTGCGCCGATTTATCGCCGAGATTAACACGTGCACAGCGCTCCGTGACCTTTCGATGAAAGCCGCAGAATAACAAATTAACTACGATAATTTTTTTAAGCTTTGCTCACGCAGAGAAACAAAAAAGAGCCCGACTGAAGTCAATTGAACCCCGCTGCTAATCAATACCCAAAGTCATTCAAAGTGCGCCCCACAGCTCAAACGAACGTCGCGTGGTGCTCATCGTGGCGGAAATGCCACGAACCCGTGGCAAGGGACCATTTTGACCCCAGAGGACGAGCCCCTTTGTTGTCATCGCACGAGGCGGTGTCCATTTTTATTGACCCCCCCCCCCCCCCGAAATAATCGTGGATTGACCCGAATCAACCGCGGGGGATCACGAGCCGCTTTCGATCGCGAGCCGCCGTGCCAAGCAGCTGGACTCGAAACACTCGACCCACACAAATCTGAAGACCCCCTCCCCTCCCCCCCCGTTTTTTGAGGAGTGTCCCGCTTGAGGTATTCTACCGGCTCCTCTCCACGTTCGTTATTCGAGAGTAAAACCGGAGTGCCGGGGGGGGGGGACACACAGCGCACACGTACAAACAAGGGAAGACTGCTCAGCAGTGTTCGCTTGCTGCTCCATCCTCCAATAGAGGCATCACTTTGCTGCCACCACAGTTTGGGTGTCATTGTCATCAGCGGCGGGGGGGGGGGAAGGGGGGGGTGTCATCCCCTTGTGATCCGCCAACCCCCATTTACAAGTCGCTGCATGGTCGGCATCTGCCACTGCGCCACCTCGCCAGGAGTGCCGTGACGCGATAGCAATGACACGTGGAGCTTTCAGGAGCACTCCCGTAACGACGGGGTCACAGGGGCTATAGGGGGCTTAAATGGACTGCACCGACATTAGGTTCGAGGAATTACGAATGAGGTTTGAATTCGAGCCACGTGTTCAGGTTGACACATTTAACACGTGGGCTGTGGCGACCAATGGCACGATTCGTGACTGATGTTTTGGTGCAGATCGCAGCGTGATTACAACGCTGGCGTGCGTCGTACACCCCTCTCCACCAAATAAGTAGTCGTCACGTGGTCAAAAAATAAAACGCGCCGATTGATGATTGCTTAAGCACGCCGGTTGCGCTGGAGAGCGATCCAGACACGCATTTCACATTCTGGTACGACGTTTCGCTGGTGGTTACAACCAGGGGTAGTTGCTGGATGCTGCTAATGATGTTGGCTGTAATTGCCAATGAGACATCGTACCAACTTGTTAAACGTGCTGGATTTCGATGCAGCGTGCTGGCCTGCTGAAACAGTAATACACTGGCGTCAGATGGTGAAGGGTGTTATGACACACACACGTTGGCATTGTGCTCACGTGGCGATCTGTCCCAAAAATATATATTGAATCGCTAAGGTTGATGTAAGTTGAACTTCTTTCGCACCGTACGTAGCCAACCGTGCTAATCTGAGGTGCGTTTGGGGTCTAATCTAATCGCAGGTGCGTTCGGGGGGTCAAATCTAATTTTACATTTATAGAGCAACTTTATTCTGGTAATGGGTTTAGCATAGGGGTTAATTATAATTAGGCTTAAGGAAGGGGGTTAATATGGATGAGGCATTGGTGTTAGGGTTATGCTTGGAAGAAGGGAATAGGGTGAGGAATTTAATTAAGGGGGATGCATGTCAGATTCGGCATGAAGTGCAGCGATTATAATGATGCCAATGATTAAACCAGGAAGGACTCAACGAGTCTGACAACTCTTCTTTATTTTAAGAAGGGCCCTGCTGCTGCATTTGGGATGTTTCGCCAAAACACCAACGGCGAGTTCCTGGCTTTGTGCGGGAGGAAAAGCCGGAGCACCCGGAGAAAACCCACCACACACTCCCATCTCCTGGCCACCCAGAAGATGGCATTGGCTGGGATGGGTGGTCATCTCCTGGCCACCACTCTCAGCCCCGCACGTCCACAACACCTGGCAGTGACCCGGTCACCTATCCAAATACTAAACAGGCTCAAGTAAAAATGTACCTGCTTAGCTTTAAAAA
Source organism: Lampetra planeri (assembly GCF_965212315.1). Lineage (NCBI taxonomy): Eukaryota > Metazoa > Chordata > Hyperoartia > Petromyzontiformes > Petromyzontidae > Lampetra > Lampetra planeri. The sequence continues at coordinate 4,422,115 of NC_136111.1, forward strand.
TTCGACAAGATCGGGGCGCATTCGCGGTGGTCAGGTCATCGGTAATAGTCACGGGCGGTGCTCATGGTCAAGTATCAATGATCGGGGTGAGTTGTTACACTTCGGAGGGTAATAAGGAAAGAGGTTCGAGGTAGATTGAAGGGTTAGAGGTTCGGCCTTATACGTAAGGGCAGAACAAGACGGTCACCACATTGCGTGCTTTCAGATGCGCTTCTGCGGCCGTCTGGAATGCTCATCCTTCTGATAATTAGGAACCACTGGAGCTGTACACTTTTAAATCATCTAGATTGAAAACTCATTCCTTTAGAACAGTTTTTTGTGTTTAGATTGTTGTCCTTTCTCCGCACCTCCGATTAGCGCGGTTGGCTACGTACGGCGCGAAAGAAGTTCAACGTGCAAGGTGAGAAGTTTGCAAGCGTCTTGACATGAGTCGGCATGCGTAAAGTTGGAAACGTAGAACGAGGAAGGGAGAGTTGCAGTGGCGACCTCTGCAAAGGCAGAGCAAGGGGAAGTGCAAATGCTTCACCCCCGCAGCGAGCCAGTGAGAATGGCCGCCCAGGCGTGAAGTCCAGAGTCTGTAAGTCGGGAGGCAGAATCAAAATACAGCATTCCTGAGAGCGGCAACCGTGATAGCGGATGTAGAACAGAGAGACAAGGAAGGAGTGAATTAATGAGAGCGTTGAATCGTCGATCATGAAACAGGCGGGTGGGCGGCTATAAAACGCCGAACCGTTGTCGAGTACCGGGAGCTCCGTCCCGAATGCGACAGCCGTTTAGGGGGTCTTGCGTATTGGGGGGCGGGGGGGGGGAGGTGAGGGAGAGGGGGGGGGGACGCGTGACGAGGCGACGTGCTCACGCGACGTGACAGGAGCGGTGGCAGCAGTGGTTAGCGGCCACTGCGCTACGAACCCGGCAACCCCGAGTTCGTCTCCCGCTCACGGCCACCAACGCCGGTGACGATTATCTCAACCGGTCGTGGGCCTCCCCTAGGTCGACTCGGCCTCAAATTAGTACCTGGTGCGGTGTGTAAACATCGCTACCGGGGAGACAAAGGCGGTCGGGCGTGGCGTTGGCCACCCACCCCCTGGTGTGCCGTGCCGGCCTTCGTAGGTGCTCGCTAACAGCACTCGCCCCCACAGTCTGTTCAGGCTACACGGCGGGCATCTTTGTCCCCTTCCTCCAGCGCTCCGCTTCTCTGCGGCCGCCGCTTCGAAGTTTGCGGACGCTGTATCGACGACCGCCCCCCGGGTCTCTCGTCGTGCGAGTCGGTCCGAGCCGCGCCACGAGGTTACCGACGACGGGGCCGGTTTTTTTTTCTTTTTCCGGCGGCCCCTCCTGGGGGGTCTCCGGGCGACGCATCTCCGGACGCGTCGTTTCGCGTTCGTCCGCCTGTCGCTGTCGCTTGGTCGCCGGCGGGGGTCGCGGGGCGGCGGGGTAGAGGCCGAGTCTCCGGGTGAGCGCGTTCACGCCGCCGCGGCCTGAGCACCAAAGCGAGCCGCGAGCCGCCACGATCCCGGTCACGCGCTGGGCGCGTTCCGTCTCTCGCCCGTCGGCCGCTAACATCGAGTGTCTTCTTGCTGCATCGGCACGAGGAACGACACGCGTGAAACAATTATTAAACACTTTATTTTTTATTTTTTACCAGGTAAGTCCCTGCTGATGTAGCTCTTTTTTCAGAAGCCGCCTGGCCACAAATAATAGCTCAACAAAGTGGCTCATCGCGTGGACAATTTAAATCTGCCAAATACTCGAAACGCCCGTTGATTCTGAATGTGGGGGGCGGCGGGGGGGGGGGGGGAACCGGAGGACAGAGAAAAAAATCCACACGGCCACGGTGGAGAGAAACACGCAAACTGCAAATATACAGGCGTCAGGGTCGTGATCAAACCCACGACCTCCTGTATAGCAGGCTACCACCGCACTACCCACTCCCTACATTCATATACAAGATAAAGAAGCCCCGTATAACCGTAACAGACTATTGGGGCAAGAATAGTTTGCGAGCACCTATGAAGGCCAGCACGGTACACAAGGGGTGGTGGGGGGGAGTGTAGCACCAGACCCAGTCACCTTTCTACAGAAACACAGGAGGAATGAGTGTCACGTGGTTCGGCAATGTCGCCTCCGTTGCCCTCAACGTGGGAAAAAATTAACGTGGAAAAACGCACGATGACCGTAATTGAATGAGCATTTAAAGGTTTTGCATGTTTACTAGAGCCGTCACCGGCCCTCGCTTCCGGCGCACCTCCGGTAAGCACCGTCCGGCTCCGTGCGGCGCTAAAGAAGTTCAACGCCCACACGCGCGTACGTGAGACGCACTGCGCCGCCATGTTTACGGTGGAATAAAAAATATATATTTACATAAATATAAAATATATTTCGCCTCCACATCCTTCCTCACATCGTACATTGCAACATCCTGACGTTCCAGGCCAGTCGTAGCAGGGGGCATTGGAGGTATCAGCAGGCTCACCGGACTCATCAGAGCAGACCGGGGGGAGGGGAGGAAGACATTTGGGGGGTGGGGGGGGTTGGCCAGGTCATTTCCCTCCTGGGTTCGGGATTTAAAGGTTTCGTGACTGCAGGGATTCATCTTCTTGGTTCTTTCGGTAAAGTCACGTAGAAGGGAAATAATAAAATAAATAAAACATAATCAAATACAATTCTCACGTAAAAAAATAAAAATAAAACATAATCAATACAATATTAGGCATTATTTTTGTTATTATATTATTTCCCTTCTACGTGACTTTACCGAAAAAACCAATAAGATATTTAAGACTGGTCTAAGATTTAGGAATGGACCCCATGTTTGTGTGCAGTCTTCTTCCTCGCCTCTGAACTAACAGCTGAGATTGGGCCTCGTGAATTCAGCCCTCGAGTTTGGGAGAGGAGAGGATGAGGGGGGATTTGTGATTCTTACACGTTAGTAATAGGTTTTTACCCTTTTAACTGGCAACAAAACTGACACCTATTTATTTGTTGCCAGTTAAAAGGGTAAAAACCTATTACTATATATTACTACTGGCAAAGGAGGTCTCATAATGTAAATAATCTTCCACGTTCTCAATGTTTTTTTTTTAAACACGGCGGACCCTGAACGATTTATCTCGGTGGTGATTACTCCTGGCCACCTTGCGGCCGAGATTTGCGCAGTTGGCGTGCAGGCGATGCAATCGTGAGTGGGAGAGAAGGAAAGCACGGCTTTCTGGGAAATCGAGTGAGGCGTTGGCCACTGAGTCATTCCGCGCTTTTGGCTCGATGTGAGAGAGAGGCAAGATCTGTACCGGTGCCGGGGGGAGGGGGGTGCAGCCAAGAAGGAAAGGCAACAGATGCCCACGGGGGGGGGGGGGGCATGGAGCCAACACTGCTGCTGGAACCCTGGGTTCGAATTAAATCATTCTCATCCACTCAGCCACGTACCCACCGACACATTGAGTTTCTCTCCAGTTAATGATGATTATTACGTTTGTAATTACGCTCGTTTACCCAGGAAAGCCTCACCAAGTACCTACCGTATTACAATCCAGTCAGCTTGTCACGCGGGCTAATATACCAATTGAATTGGGCACCAGGTTTAGAATGCAGTGCACTAACCAGAGTGTACTCGCCGTCAAGCAATCCTTTGACAAAGGGCTCTGAATGAATGATGAATTAAAAATGTACATAAATATTAAGTACGGCAGTGTAGCATACAATGTATACATCGTATGTAGCATACAATGTATGCTAAATTTCCGTAGTTCAAACTCAAGGATCTGAGAGGGTGCTACATGATTTTCACTCATAATGTCCACAATAAGTGATTATTAAGAGAATACAGAACTCCAAACGAGATGGAACAGATGCTAAGTGTGGCAGAGACGCAATTGCGTTCTGCATGCGCGGGCACATATTTGTGAAGTAAAATTATCCGCATTCATAATGAGTTCACGGAGCTTAACTCAACACCGCCAAATGCTTGCCGATCTGAAACACCATTCAAATTTTTTTCTCAAACTGTCTTTTTGCCGTCCTCACAGAAACCCAGGCCTCCCTCGAACCAGCATCAGAATCTTTATTGAGACTGAGGAATCCGATGAGTTATGAAGCTCTATGCTCGGGTCAACTAGAAACCTCCTGTGGCAGAGGGCCCATCATCAGATCATCCACGGCGTGCAACGAGCCGTCTGGCGCTGCACGCCAGCTGATTGCCATCGTTCGTCACTCCGCCCCGTGAACTTTTTTTGGCGGAAAAATAATTCCAGCGGAGCAAGCGCTCGGTGAACCATTGGGCCAGCTCGCGTTATTTGCGAGACAATATTTCCTCGGATGGAAATAAGCATTTGTGGAAGTGACCCAGAAATAACGTTACAAAACAACTGTGACACCACCTTCAATTATGTATTCACTTGTTATTCTTGTCTCCCCGAGGATGCGTTACGACCATCGGCCCTGCGGAAGGAAGACCTCCCCCTGAAGCCACTTCAGACTCCTCTTCTTGGTTCTTTCGGTAAAGTCACGTAGAATGGAAATAATAATAAAATAATAAAAATAAAACATAATACAATAATTCTCACGACGTTTCGGCCACAACGCAAGCAGCCGTCCTCAGGTGGAGAACAGGTCTGTCGAGAAGACAAGCATGACGACCTACTTTTCTTCCCCCTCCTTTTCTAATGTTCTTGATCCTGTTACAGCTTCAGAAGCCGCCCTGCCATTAGCACGGTTGGCTGCGTATAGTGTGAAAGAGGTTCTACATGCACACACGCGCTCCGCTGGGTTTTCCGAGTGATGTCCCTCTGGCAGATGCGTGCTCTCCCCGTGGTCGCGTGGATATTTGTCCGGGTCCTCCCGTTTTTCCCTCCACACTTGCAAAACGTGCGTTTAGAGTGTTTGGCTGCTATGAATTTCCACATGATGAGCCACTTCGCAGAACTGTCATTTGTGGCCAGGTCGCTTCTGAAAAAGAGCGAATATAGCTCAGTGGGCCTTACCTGGTAAAATAAAAAAAAGTTTAGTTTTAGATTGCATAACGAACTTGTTGCAAGCGACCTTTAGTTTTTTGCTGGCATTTATCCTGAGACGAACTTTGCAGCCTTCTCTGTCACAGCCCTTATCACAATACACGGCAGCTCCTTCCTATTGGATGTGATCATGACCGTCGTTCGCAACTCTAAGATGATCAATGTTTTCGCCGTCAATATTCATTCCGTTGCTTTTTTGCCGCCCAATACAATTCTCAGAAAATACTGTCGAATGTGTGATAACATTGGCAAAGATTATGATTGCGGTGATATTAGCATTCATGATTGTGGGACCATTCGTGTGTATCTATCCTGGTGCTCAATTGAACTGCTCACCCACACGTGGGCACACTTCTCGTAAACTGCATTAAAAACTGAAAATACTTTACACAAAAGTGTCATTGAATCTGAGTCCAGATTTAAACCTAGATGTAGAAGAGCATGACCACAGTTGAAATGGATGATGACGGTGACGATGAATAGAAATTCATCTAGATACCAGCGCTGGCTTTGTGGCCAGGAATATGGAATTAAAACTCTGCAGCGGTCACAATTTGGAAATGAACAGAAATCGGCGGTTTTGTTCCGGTAATTTCCACACCCACCACCATCGCCAACCAGAAACGTCTGCACGTGCATAAAATCTTACATTTCGCGATTAAAAAAACAATCCTGTCGCGTGCAGGCAGACTGTGGCGCAGTGGAAACTTTGCGACACGTTTTGCTTGCACGTCCTGTTGCCATCACAAAATAGTGAATTTGGCTTTTTTCGTATTTTATTTTTTTAAAGTCATCGTGGCCCATAATGTTGACGGTGCCTGCTTTGGCTCTAGGACCAAAGCACACATCGTTACCACCAAAGGTAGCAAAACGCGATTTATTCACACGTAATAACATGCAATAACCCACTCAGATCGTTGGGTTTGATCTTCTACGAAGCTCGTGGTCCACTAAATCTCCTCCGCACAAACCATGGCAGATGCGGATAACACGATGCACTAATTAAAAATAACAAAAACTGTCCAGCGTACGATTGTGGGAATCCATACCAGACCGTACAACATATGACGACGCAGTTCCCAATCCACACACACGAAGGAGGCATCACAGCGACACACTCCGCTGCTCCTGGCACGACATTGTCGTTGTTGTTCTGCTTCCATGTCAGCGATACGAAAGAGAGCCCACTCATTTCAAGTGGGTATCACATGATTCACTGCTATTGGCCAAATTTTGATTTAAAGCTTTCGTGACTGCAGGGATTCATATTCTTGGTTCTTTCGGTAAAGTCACGTAGAAGGGAAATAATAAAATAACAAAAATATAAAACAATAAAATTCTCACGACGTTTCGACTGCAACACAAGCAATCGTCATCAGGTGTGAAATCCATTGTTATTTTTCCCTTCTACGTGACTTTACCGAAAGAACCAACAATATGCTATTGACCACTTAAGACATTGGAACAGCTCGACTCGATGCCACCGCAGGTGCGTACCGACACAAGTGAGATATCTGGTCAGGGCTCACGGACTTTATTTTTTAAGGTACTCACAACTATTTCAAAATCGTGACCTGACTTCTAAAGGCCACTCTGATATTCCTCATCCCCACCACCACCACGGTCTGGCACCAGGTCTTCCCCTTGGTCGCAGACCTCTGGGTGGGTGCCACTGCAATGCCCATCTCGGTGACCTGCCCTGCTCCCTTCAGCCGACAAACGCGACCCACCCATTGCCTCAACCTTGCGTGACGCGATTGGAGAACCTCGTTAAAGCAATCGCCTTGGATCAGAATCCACGATCACCGCAGTGGTGGCCGAGTGCCTCTGACACGGCCCGGTAGGAGCATCGCCGCCGCTGGGTTTTATACAAACGGAGCCACGGCGCCTTGAGACATCGACCCGCGGAGATGCACAATGCCGCTTCTTTTTGTGCTTCGGCTCCAATGGGGGTGTAGACGTGTGTGTGTGCCGTGCGGGAGGAAGTGCCCACTTCCTCGTGGGCACCGTAAGAACGTACCCTCAGCGGGTCTCCTTCTGGGGCCTGTGGCGCTTGCTTTCTTGATCGTGCTTGCTGTGGCGGACAAGAAAAAAAACAAAGATCCCCTGTTTAGCCTGAACAGACTGTTGGGGCAAGCGCTGTTAGCGAGTAGCACCGTTCAAGGGCGTGACGACACAAGAGGGGGTGGGTGGCCAGCACCACGCCCGGTCGCCTTTGTCTTCCTAGTGGCAATGGTTACACACCACACCAAGTCCTAATTTGAGGCCGAGTCCACCTAGGGGAGGCCCAGGACTGGTTCAGATATTCGTCACAGATGTTTGCCGTGAGCGGGAATCGAACTCGCATCGCCGGGTTCGTAGCACAGCGCCCTAACCACTCCACTACCGCTCCCCACCGCACAGACTCCCACACATTTCGCGTCTATGTTTTGAAGCCGTGGTGTGGCGGTTGTCACACTGGACTTGACATTGTGGGGAAAGTTTCTCAAATTCGACCCCCACCAATGGTGAGCACTCCACATTCCTATGGTGGTGTTCAGTCTCCGCAGGGCAATTTTTGTATGTTTAAATATCGTATTATTGGAAAAAAATTAAATTGAAAAAACAACGGCCAAGATTACTATGTTGCGAAAGTGGCAGACATGAAGTGGCAATAACATGCTGCGGCTTTTTTGAAGGATGTCAAGAGATAAATTGGCCAAATTTTTGCCGATATCGTCCGGGGGTGGGTGGGTGGGGGGGGGAGAAGTGAGCAATAGGAAATGTTGTGCACGGCTGCAGGAAAAATGTTCCTCTGGGGACAACCACGACTGTGATGCTACCGATCGTTGCGGTAATGGTAATATTTAGAGGTGGTGGTGGTGATAATGATGAACATTGAGTAGGTGACGATTGCAGTGGTAAAGATGATAATGAGTGGGCCGAGTTTATCCGTGTGTGTGTATGTGCATGTAGAGCTTCAACTCGCGATCTACACTCACAAAAAATATCCCCCGTATCGCCTTAATACGACTGTTGGGGCGAGTGCTGTTAGCGAGCACCTAACGAAGGCCGCCACGACCCACGAGGAGGATGTGTCGGCCAACACCACGCGCGGCCGCCTTTGTCTCCCGAGTGGCGATATTTGCACACCGCGCCAAGTACTCGTTTGAGGCTGAGTCGACCTAGGGGAGGCCGTGGTCGTCGTCGTGTTGGGGGCGCGAGCGGACAAACCTTGCGGGCTATGAGCCAGCCCAGGAGCATGCCGAGCAGCAGCGACGACAGCGCGCTCATCAGGCCGAGCAGCAGCATGGTGCCGAGCGTGCCACCCGTGCCACCACCTTCCGCCCCGGCCTGGCTGTGGTCTGCAGGGAGGCATCACACCACGCGAGACATCACACCACACGAGACAAACGCCACCACCACCAAACCCGCGCGTAGCCTTAGCAGACTGTTGGGGGCAAGTAGCTGTGTTCGCGAGTAGCACCGATGAAGGCCGGCACTGTGGCACGCGAGGGGGTGGTGTGGCCAGCACGACACCCCACACCAAAGAACAAATACAAAGATCCCCCGTATAACCTTAGCAGGCTGTTGGGGCAAGTGCTTTGTGCGAGGACCTATTAAGGCCGGAACGACACACTGTGGCACACGAGGGGGTGGGTGGCCAGCAACCACGCCCAGCCGCCTGTGCCTCCCCAGAGGCGATGTTTGCACACCGCACCAGGTAAGTAATTTGAGGCTGAGTCGACCTAGGGGAGGCCCAGAACCGGTTCAGATAATTGTCGCTGGTGCTGTTGGTGGAAACGAACTTGGGGGTCGTGGGATTTGTAGCGCAGTGTAGCGCTAACTGCTACACCACCGCTCCCCACTGGAGACGTGAAACACGCCGACGCACACGAACAACAGACCCAGCGTAACGCATGCGGTGGCTCAGTAGCTTTCCCCCTTGGGTTAAAAAGCCGGTTTAAAAAAGAAAAACCTTTAATTTTCAAACATAATTTAACGTAAACAAAATAGATTAAATATGGCAGAGGGAATGGGTCATTATGGAATGTCTTGGTAACAACATAATGTACAACAGTGTGTATGAAAAATAGCCACGTTTATTCCATTACCTATCTTGTTTAAGTCATCACGTGTTTGTCGTCTGCTGTATACCTGCTGCTGCTGCTGTGTTTGTGTACAAGGGGCTCTGCGTGCGATGCGGCTCTTGAACTATTTTGGTCAAAGACGAAAAACAAATGTCTCTTCTTCTTTGAAAGGTTTCCGACCGCTGGCGTAGCGTGGTTGGGGGCATGGGCCCCTCGTGTAAGGAACTAACATGGCGGGGGGCATGTAGATGGGGGGGCACCCCCCGCCCTCATCCGCCCACCTCCCCCCACCCCCCGGGTGCCAATTCATGACCTCTCCTCTTAGCCTGGCAGCGACCACTGGGAGGCCAGGTCCTGGTGCGGGTGGCACCGCGCGTGGCACACTTGCCAGCTGGGCTGCTGCTGTGGCACTCGTGCTGACACTGGGGGAAGTGCCCTTGGCGAGATGCGGCTGCGTTGCGACACCACGGCGCGCGAATGGCCGGAGTTGCATCGTATGGGGCGAGTCCTCGCTTAACGCGTGTTCACGCTACAACGCGCTTTCGCGACGAAGGGGTTTCTCCATTCGGGAACGCGTTTGAGCACAACGCGGAACGCGCACCGTTATAACGCGACTTCTGAGCGGTCGACGACGAACTACTTTATACTCTTAGGTTTTTTTTTCGGACGAACTACTTTGTTGAGCTGCGCGGCTGAGCTGGACGGTGATACAGTACGCGGAATGATACGGTAACGCGACAGCGTATTCCTCACTTCTTAGTCCCGCCATCTCACTGTGTGGGTAGCAGTACAATGTAAACCCGCCAAAATGTATCGGCAAACTTTATCGTCACATTCACTGGCGGAGCCAGTTGGGGGGGGGGGGGTGGCACGTGCCACCCCAATGATCCGATCAAAATCCTCAATTTCCATCGGATCATTGGGGTTTATTAGTAATACATCGGCATTTTGCGACCCCCCACTGCCACTGTGTAGCATATTATTACGTGCCAGGGACTCTTATGAGATGATAAGACAATAGTCTGAGTCCATAATTGGCAATAAGTAACGGCAAAGCGGTTATAAGTGACTCAGAATTGTGTGCAGTTGCGTATACAGCCCACGACTTCCCTGAAGGCATCAACACCTTCAGCGAGCGCGATGCCGATCACACGACGCGGTTCGAATTCGACCCTCGATCGATGGCTGCGCCATTGCCGCACACGTGTCGAATAAAAAGCAAGGGACAACTCCTTACTTACTAACAACTCCTCTATCAGTTTTCATTGCTGGAGGGGTTGCCCCCCCCAATGGCTCCACCATTGGTCCCATTATTTATGGTGAAATTGTTGTCGCGCGTTTTTTTTCGCTTAACGCGCCGCTCTTCAGGAACGCACCGACCGCGTTAAACAATGATCTACTCCAATTGTATGCGACTGCTGTTTTGCAATGAAGATGATTATGTTTCTGATGACGATGTTCATGTAATATTCTGATGGTGTTGATGTCCCTGGTTGTTTCCGATTCTACTGCCGTTGCTGACGGAGAGGATGACGACGATGATAGCGATGGTAACAGTGTTTTTTTCCATTGAAACTGTTGCAATTAAATAATAACTACGTAAACAATTGAATGTAGTATCTAAATACCATAAGCATGTCAAGGCGCCGTAAAAGCGAAGCAAATAAATGTAAAGGTCGCATTCGAGACGACAACACAAATACACAAGCCGGGGGCTTGTTGAGCGGTGTCGTTGCACCCATCACATTGTGGCGATGCGACAGCTGTTGCCTGCTGGCGATGACGACGACGACGATACAGCAGTGCCTCGGTTAACGGTGACATCGGTTCACGCTTTTTCGGTTAACGCATCGCCTCCCGTAGGACCCCGCACGGTTTCGACGAACGCGATCATTGTGATGAAACGATCACGTGGTTACGTTCTAAGCACGCTGACGCCAATTTCGGCTAATCCGAGCGCTCGTAAGTGGGGGACTGAGCCATGCCCTCAGCCAATCAGCGACGCGCATTTATGAGCGGTTTAGACCTCGACTGGGATTTGTTTACATTTAACCTTTTTTTTGGCAGTGGAAAAAACAGCTCTCTTGCAGACTCGGTGATGTTTAATTGTTGTCCCACTTGTAAGGCAATTCGATTAACAGCTATTTCGGCTCACAGTCGTGGTCCTTGGAACGGATTATAAACGTTAACCCGAGGAACTACAGTATTCCTCCTGAACATGGCGCAGGTGAATTCACAGCCACGCTTTGGTAAAGCGACACAAAGGAAAATCGCCAATTCTGGCTGAGAGACACATTTAAACCAAGCCATCCATTTTGACATAGGGAGGAATCTCGTCTGTCTACCAGAGGTCGCAAACGAGTTTTGATTCCTTACCCGTACCCGGCCGCACCAGGGTCGCAAATGGCCGGGTACGGGTACCCGTTCCCTACCCGTACCCTACCCGAAATGAGTGACAAACGGTTACTCACCAGTGACTCACGGCCTACCCGTACCCGGCCGCACCAGGGTCGCAAACGGCTACCCGTACCCGGCCGGGTACGGGTAGCCGGGTATCGGGTAGGGTACGGGTATCGGGTACCCGGTTGCGACCTCGTCTGTCTACCAAGCGTGCATTGCCCCAACACGGGCAGATAACGGGAATGTGTGTCCACCCATCGCGTTGGAGCGTGGAGGAAGTCGTCGCCTGCCTTTCGCTTTTCATAAAATCGTGCATTGCACCATGTGCCGCGTGCCTTCAGAGCCTCGGGGCGGCAAATAAAAATGTGTTAGCGATAAGGGAAGTCGTGTTTCCTTGAATCGGCGTGTTACAATTAATAAGTGCGAAACTAAGGAAAGGCTGTGCTCACAATTGCTTAATTCTTCGAGAAGGTGGGGGGGGGGGGGTATTCAGCACGGGGGAGGGGGGAGCAGCCACCCCCGCCCCCCTGCAGTCTTCCCAAAGCTATGGAGCTGCCACCTTTTTCAAAATTATATTACCAGGCAAGGCCCACTCAGCCATGTAAGCTCTTTGTCAGAAGCCACCTGGCTGTCACAAATGATAGCTCAACGAAGTGGCTCATCAACGTGGACACGCATAGCAGCCAAATGCTCTAAACGCGTGATTCGGAATTCTAAATGTGGAGGGGGGGGGGGGGGTGGAAACCGGAGGACCCCGGAGAAAAATCCACGCGGCCACAGAGAGAGAGACATCGCAAACTCCAAATATACAGCAGCAGGCGTCAGGGTCGGGGTCGAACCCACGACCTCCCTGCAAACCAGGCGAGGTAGTTAACATCTCCTAGCCACCGTGATGATGATGAGAGAGAGAGACACGCAAACTCCAAATATACAGCATCAGGCGTCAGGGTCGGTGTCGAACCGACGACCTCATGTACACCAGGCGAGGTAGTCAACATCTCGCCACAGCTCTGTAACTCATCACACTCCTGTGCTTCCATCTGTTGGCCACCTGCAGTGGTGTGGACCCAGTGCCACGTGCTGATCACACGCAGACACACACGTGCCGCACATAGATTAGCTCAGCATTGGATTTCATCCAACTTTGATGAAAATGGAAATGCACAATCGGCCACTATCTATTCCTTCTAAACGTTGAGCACATTTTTCATATATTTTGAAGACTCACAACCATGATGGTGTCAAGGTAGCAAAGCTTGAGAAGTACCAATTTATTTATACGGCAAATGAGAGTTCATTTCTTTATGAGCTCACTCAGTGCAAATGGTTATGGCGTGATTCACTATTTTATTGGCCGCGTGAAGGAATTGGAACCTCCGTAATATTACTCCACCTCAGGTGCAAACGACAAGGGAAATTAATACCTGACTGTGCTGTGACACGAAGAATGAGCCATTGTCTGAAATGTCGCGTGTCAATATTTTTTATACGAAGGCCACGGTGTTATCGACGAATGTGTCGAGGTTGTTGTTGTTGTTGTTAATTATGCTCGTGTGCGTTTCACGCGCCAATTGTCATTATTTCTGCTCACCACTCAGCTGACGACCAATGGACGTCGTGAGGATTGTTCTTCAACTAATGAAGGATGGTCGAACCACACCGCCCATGGTTGTTGACACAGAGTGGGGAGGCCTTCATCCAGCAGTGGATTGACAGTGGTCTGTAAATTATCATTATGATATAGACCAAATATATATTCTGGCAATAGTCTGACATCTCTGGCAACAGTCCTTCAGATCAACAAAAACGACAGGGAGATGGGCTGAGCGACATTTGGAGATCTCACCTAAAAAAAATTCACAGTCCTATCCAATAAGTAGCCACCGGAGCACCCCAAAAAAGACAAAAAAAATAAAACACTCCTCTGGAGAAAACCAAATATCACCACGAATGCATTCCAATGCCAATTTAGGTGAACTGCGTAATTTCTGTCTGCCGGGAGGTTTAATGTCGCAGTCGCTCAACGAGACTCTGTCCCATCACAGCTCTGCGCCAAGAAAAAAACATAATTCCCGCACCAAGGGGGAGTTGCGAATGGCATCGGTCGCAACTCGCGCGGTTTCTGACGAGCCATTGGCAAGGATCGCTTCGAGCGTTCCGCGGCCGAACATCTCCACGCGACGAACCGTCATTTGTGGCCCGGTCGCTTCTGGGAAAAAAAATAAAATGAGGCTGTAATAGGCCGTTGGGCTTTACGTGGGACGATTTAAAAACAATAAATATTTGTTGAGTTGAATTTTAAGTGATTACCTTTTCTGTAGCCATAATATTGTTATTTTCTTTCGGGTTAGATCGTGTAAGTAAAAAGTGTCGGTTAAACCTGCCACCACCCGACACAACCAATCAGTAAGGTCTGTCACCTTCTTGGCTCTTTCGGTAAAGTCACGTAGAAGGGAAGTAATAAAATAATAATAAAAATAAAACATAATAAAATAATTCTCACGACGGTTGCTTGCGTTGTGGCCGAAACGTCGTGAGAATTATTTTATTATGTTTTATTTTTATCATTTTATTATTTCCCTTCTACGTGACTTTACCGAAAGGACCAAGAAGATGAATCCCTGCAGTCACGAAAGCTTTAAATCGAAATTTAAGGTCTGTCACGTAAACGAAACGTGCCAATTCGTTACTAGGACAGCTCGCCGCTGTGTTGGGGAGTAAAGTCACGACATTTACAATCTGATCTTTCCTCTACTTTGCCCTCCTATCGTGCTTTTGTATGGTTTGTTGTCGCAGCGTTTTGACCCGCCCCGAACTGCACATCTGTGAAAAAAAGAGCTTCATAGCTCATCGGATTCCTCCATTATGAATAAATATTTCCGTAGGGTCAAGATGCGTCTCACCGCAGACTGTCCGCTTGTGACGAGGTGTAAAACCAAATATCGTAATTTACTCTTCACTTGTATTAACATCTTTTATGAAAGCAACAGCTGCAGTTAAGAGGAACGCGTGTTGTCATCTGCGGTTGTGAACACATGCCGAGGCCAATGTGGAGAATATGTGGTCATGACCAGGGGAAATGTATTTTTTATATTTTTGTTAACTTCTAAATCAGATATTGAAGTTGCAATCGTCTCAAAAGCAGCTTTTGTTGGGGCTGCAACATTGACGATTGTTCGCAAATGAACCCCTGCCCACGGCCAATGATTGTTGGGGGGATGAAAATCGATTGTTACAGTCGTGATATATGCATCAAATTGAATATTAATTACTATTTATTCAACTATTTTCATTTTACTTACTAGGTAACGCCCACTGAGCGATAGAGCTCTTTGTTCAGAAGCGGCCTGGCCACAAATGATAGCTCAACGAAGTGGCTTATCATCGTGTGGAAATGTATCGCAGCAGCCAAAGACTTTAAACGCGTGATGTTGATTCTAAATGTGGAGGGGAAAAACCGGAGTACCCGGAGGAAAATCCACGTGATCACGAGGAGAGATACATGTAGACTCCAAATATACAGCAGGCGTCAGGGTTGAGATCGAACCCAGGAGCTCCTGTGTACCAGGCGAGGTATGTATGCTGTATTGCCAGGTGCAATTGGGATAGTGAATCGGTCTGTGTGGACCTGTATGCGTTATTCCCCACAACGTGAGAGTCACCTCCGAGTAGCAGTCAGTTTTCTCCGCTAACACGTGAAAAAAAACCTTCATAAAAACGTAATTGGCCTAACATCCAAATGTAGGACTCTTCTGAAAATAATATTTGGACTTAGACGAGGCCTTCATTGACAACGGAATTTGATCATTGTTATCACTGGGTGGTACCAATCGACTCACTATATTTCAGAGCGTGATCGAATCACACATCTGTCCGCATCCTGGATCCATACCCCGGCTCTGAACAGTGGCAGCGCGGCGGCTTTGGCGCAGCAATCATGCGCGCACGCCCTGATGATGGACCCTGGTGATGGACCCCTGATTTTGGACCTTGATGACGGACCCCCTGATGATGGACCCCTGATGACGAACCCTGATGATGGCCCCTGATGATGGTCCCTTTGACGACGGACCCCCTGATGACGGACCCTGGTGAAGGACCCCTGATTTTGGACTCTGATGACGGACCCCCTGATGATGGACCCCTGATGACGAACCCTGATGATGGCCCCTGATGATGGTCCCTTTGACGACGGACCCCCTGATGATGGCCCCTGGTGATGGACCCTCTTATGAACGACCCCTGATGAAGGCCCCTGATGATGGAACCCCCTGATGGCAGCTCTCCCTGTGCGGCAATGGGCGTCTCGGCACCGGCGTGCACGTGGGGGCGATGACTCCTGCCGGCGGTGATCCCGCTCGAGTGATTTGGCCAAATCCCAGCTGCGAGGAGGGGACATTAAAAAAAAGAGGCGGTGTCCATTTTGACGGCGCGAGGAAGGAGCGCGCGGGAGTGTTTGGGGAGAGGCACTGCGACCCTTCTCCCGACGCCGGTGGGTCGAGTCCAAATTGATTCTCCATCTCGTGACGGTCACGGCTCGCTCCTTTTGGTGGGTTTATCGGCACGAAAGCCAGATAACCCAACGATATTACGTTGGGTGTTTTTCTTTTTCAGGAAGACCACAATTGGTGGTGTTGTTGGGTAGGATTCCAAATACGGTGGGGAGGGGGGGTGTCGTTGTGGATGAATGAACGTTACCCTCGACTGTTCCAGCAGAGGGCACAACAGCCACACGCATGCATGCCCGCTAGTCAGTGTGAAGACAGAATATGAACGCGCTCTGTGCGTGTACTGCAGGTCATCTTCATCATCATCAGACATGTTCAATCCACTGCTGGATAAAAGCCTTCCCAACATTGTCACCCCACCCCCGCATTGCTCGCAGCATCCTGCGATGCCACAATCCATCTCGACGGCTGCGCATCAGCGGCTCTCACCCACGCTCCCTTCTCGTTTGGCTGCCGTTCCCGTCTACCGATGTGCCCTGCTCGTGCCCACCACGCTCACTTTGCCTTCACACGCAACGCGAACTCCCTGAATTGCAGTTGCATGCATCGTTCTACGCTCCTTTGGGCACTCTTACGTTTCTCTTCCATGTTCCAGTTATCCGATTACTAGCCGGTATTGAATAACTTCAGAACGCTGCGAAGTTCGGCCCCCAATCTAAGCTAAACTAAACCTTGATTTTTATTTCACGAGGTAAGGCCCACTGAGCCTATATAGCTCTTTTTTTCAGAAGCGAGCTGGCCACAAATGATAGCTCAACGAAGTGGCTTATCATCACGTGGACATATATCGCAGCCAGATGCTCTAAACGCGTGCTTATTCTGAACGTGGAGGCAGAAGCCGGAGGACCGGGAGAAAAATCCACACGACCACAGGAGAGAGAGAACAAATATACAACAGGTGTCAAGGTCGAGATCGAGCCCACGACCTCCTGCATACCAGGCGAGGTAGTTAACATCTCCTAGCCACCGTGGATTGATGAAGCAAGTTTCTAAAACACGCCCCTTCCCTGGCGCCCTCTGTCCAACCAGCAATAAAATCTATTTTCTTTTTAATAGTTTTAAGACAGTTTAGAATCCAGCTGGCGCGCCTGGAGATCGAATTTAACCGACGACCCTCTGGATCGTAAGTCCAGTGTGCCAAACCATTGCAACGCCGTGGCAGCAGCATCTGCAAGGGAGATTCGTGCGAATCAAAGCTTCTGGGCCATTAGGTACAGGTGGCGGAAGAGGAGGAGGAGGAGCAGGAGGACGAGGAGGAGGCACGTTTGGCGTCGTTGCCTTCCTGGTCACTCTTCGCGTTTCCCCAAATCTCCCGGCAACCTCCAGGGCCCCCCGGGGCTCTACTCACACGCGGTGGGACACTCGGGGTCCCTGGCGGGCCGTGTGGTAGGCGCCACCGCAGGCCACCCAGTGGGCACCGGCTTCGTCGTCTTCTTTTTCAGCGTCCCTTCGTCTCCTCCTCCTCCTCCACCTTCTTCACGCCGCCTCCATCCGGAGGTCGGCGGCATCTGAGAAGTTCTGCTCGCCGAGCTGGGCCGCATTGGCGAGATGCCGTCACCGCCACCAACGCCACCAACGCCCCCCTGCACCACCGTTCGCCTCCCGCCGCCGGCGGCTTCGCTCGGCTGCGTTGTTCTTATCACCTCCTTGCCATGGCCAGGGCGGTGGTGGTGGCCGTGATTAGAGCCGTCGCCCGGTCCCTTGGTCGGTGCGACGTGGCTCAAGGTTGGGTCATTGTCGTGGGAGAGGTCTGACTGAAGGAGCTGTCCATCGGCTGCTTGTGAATGAAGCTGATTGTCTGTTCGGTTGCTCGCGGGGTTGATGGTGATGTTGGCGGTGGTGGTGGTGTTTGCCATGGTGTGAGGCCGTCCGGCTTCTCTCGTCGAACCCGTCGAGTTTGTCGTGACGTGGCCACTGCTGCTGCTGCTGCTGTCACCACCACCATGATTATCGTCATCGTCGTCGTCATCGTCACCACTGCCATCTCCATCATCATCGCCGCCGCTAAGATCGCTCGTTGATGGCCCCGATGATGATGGTGATGATGGCGGTGATGATGGCGATGATGATGGCGATGATGATGGTGATGATGACGACGATGATGGTGATGATGACGACGATGATGATGACGACGATGATGTTGATGATGACGACGATGATGTTGATGATGACGATGATGATGATGACGATGATGATGGTGATGATAACGACGACGGTGATGACGACGACGACGGCGGCAGCGATGCCTGCGACGGCACTGCCCGCCCCGCGGTCCGTTCCACCGGATGCGTCGTGGTCCCCGTTTGACCGGGACTCGAACCTGTGCCCGAGTCACTCGCCGTCGCCGCGGAGTCGACGGCGCGACCCGCCTCGCCGTGGCGGGGGCGGCACGCGGGCGGCCCGCACGCCACGTCCCGCCCGGGGTCGTCGAACGGGCAGCTCGAGTCGAGCGCGCGTGACGCCGCCTCCATGTCGGAGCGCAGGCGCGAGAAGAAGCTCCGCTGAGGCATGGAGGAGGAGCTCGTGCACGCCAGCGGCAAGCCCTGGGGGTGGAGGGGCGGCGGGCAACGCGTGTGACGGACGACGTCGTTGTCAAGGGGGGGGGGGGGGTTGTTTGTTTGTTTGTTTATCGTCAACATCGTCGTCGTCATCAACATCAATCGCCGTCCTCATCGTCGTCATTGACGTCAACTCCGGCCACCGTGGTGTCAGCACCAGTGTAAGGATCATCCAGACCGCCACCACCCATTAGTAGGATGGGCTGCGTACGGTGCGAAAGAAGTCCAATACACAATACATGCACCAATTGTTAGTATCATTATCAGAAGCAGATATCCAGTGATGCATTAGCGATAGCAGAAGCATCAGCAGATGCGACGGCGATATTTGATCATTATAATATAATCATCGGCAAGCAGCAGTGGCATCAGCAGTAGCAGGAACAGCATACACAATGTGAGTGAGCACATCAGCAGCGTTCATCATCATCATCATCGATAATCGGCAGCAACGTCTGCATCCTGAGCATCATCAACATTATTGTCATCACCGGTAATGTCAGCTGTAATCCGACGGTGATGATAATGACGACGACGATAATGATACCATAATAATTATTTATATTTCTAAGGCACCCTGAACGGATGTCAGAGCGCCGTGCATGTAAATGAGGACCATGAGTGAGAGGTAACCGGGGAGAGAGAGGGAGACTAAAGAGACACAGATAGAGAACGAGAGAGAGAGAGAGAGGCCGTGGTAAACACGTGGTGGGGTCTTCAGGCGAATCTAAACGGCTCTCATTGACCACGAATTCCTCATCTCTGAGGACAGGGAATTCCAGAGCCCTGGGTACCGTGCGAACAATTGCACGGTGGTCAATTCTACGTTCGATGCTTGGAGTGCGTTCACGCTGAGTACAGGGGGCATGATCGGTAGATCTCAATGATTGTCGATGATGATGACGACGATGCCATTTATAATGAATTTCATTGATAAACATGGTGACCAGTGTCATGCTGATGGCAGTTACATTTCTGATGATGATATCGACGATGATGATGATGGTGACATTTATGACATTGGTCGCGTTGACGATCGGAGGCATCACGATGATGACGACTCCGTGATGACAATTGTTTTTTTACCCTTTTATCTGGCAACAAAACTGACACTTTTTTTTAAAGGGTAAAAAAAACAATTATCATATTTTTATACTGGCAAATGAGGTTCCAATAGTGTAAATGCTTACCCCGGGCTCTCATACTCTGATGGTGCATTGTCTTTGAGTCGTGCGCCTTTTGGCGTCATCTGGTCCAACACCATGTGAGACTAGGCTCTAAGGAAAGCTATCTCGGGTCTGGACCAATCAACTTCAAGGACAGTGCATACATTATCAGAGTTATGTTTTTTGTTTGCATTCCGAATGCAGGTATTGTGGTCTATGCAAACATGACTCCTTGTAAAAAAGGTGTCAGTTTTGTTGCCAGATAAAAGGGTAAAAAAACAATTATCATATTTTTCTACTGGCAAATGAGGTTCCAATGGTGACTCCGTGATGATGATCACGACGATAACATTCATGGCGATGGCGACGATATTCATGTTCAGCGATGCAACGCCGAGCGTACGCTGAAGTGCACGTATCCGTAGAAGGCGAGACTGCTGAGCAGGGTTCGCGTGCTGTTGTAGATCAGCGTGCGCTCCTCCACGTTCTCCTGCAGCCTCTGCAGGGTGGGCCGCAGCACCAGCAGGGCCCTCAGCGCCCTGCACACGTCCTGCACAAGCCAGAAAGACGTGGCGGGTGGAGGGGGGGGGTGGAGGGGGGTAAGGTCTAAGGATGGTGACACAGGACGGGGATAACCCGCCACTACTGGACGTCTGTGAAGAAGAGCTTCATAGCTCATCGGATTCCTCCAGGATGGATGAAGATTCTGATTATATTCTTAGGTTTTTTCGGTAAAGTCACGTAGGTAAAAAATAAAAATTAATAAAAGTACAATAAAATTAAAATCACGACGTTTCGGAGGCAACACAAGCTTCCGTCTTCAGGTGGAACCGCTTGCTGTGACGGTTCCACCTGCAGACGGAAGCTTGTGTTGCCTCCGAAACGTCGTGATTTATATTTTATTTTATTTAACTTTTATTAATTTTTATTTAAATTTTTTACCTACGTGACTTTACCGAAAAAACCTAAGAATATGAATCCTTGCAGTCACGAAAGCTTCAAATCTAAAATTCTGATTATAATAAGGTGGCATCGCAGTGGTGACTGACACTCGTGCCTCACAGCAAGGAATACCTGGGTTCTATTGCCGACTCGAGTTTGTATGATCTCCCCCGAGTGCTGCATGGATTTCCCCGGGGGTTGTTCGCTTCGCTTTCTGGTATACTGTGACAACCCTAGCTGCATCTTGATTATATCATTTTTTTAAAATAATCATTACGTCGCTTGTTTGGCCAGAAAAGCCTCACTGCGTCTTTTCTAAGGAGGGTCCTGCCAACTGTTCGCAGTAGGAGGGAGCGATGTTGCTTCTGGGCGTAATCCCAATTGAGTAATTTGCCGGTCATTTTTCAGCATTGGGATGATTGATTGATTGGCCAATAACAAAACCATTATATTGTTTTCATAGCGAGTAAAGAGAATAAGTATTACCATGAATGGGCAAATGAAAAAAAAGCACGACTGTACAAATGAGACAGAGGAAACCAGAACCGATATAAACGAGACATCAAAACAGGAGACAAATGGGGAATGCGTGATTATTATTATTTTATAACATCGAAGCGCTGAATTTCGACCAATCACGGATTCGCTGATCCTGCAGATCACTGCATGGCTCTACCATCCTTCCATTTGTCTCGTGTCGTACTTGCCTGGAACAATCTGGCCGTGCACCAGCGCTGGCCCAAGCAAGCTTGGCTCTGCTGATGAGACACTGCATGTCGAAACCAGCCCAGAGAGTTTGCGTGCATCGAACCAATTACTGCTGAAATTACGCACTCTCAAGGGGGGCCCTTGTAGGATTGTTTGTTGTTGTTGTTGTTGTCGTATATATTGTTGCATGGGTCTTGTGGGCAACTGGTGGTTCTTGGGCATGAGCTTGTGACGAGGCTATGCCCGTGTAGCGTCCTGTGGTGTGGGCGCCTGCAGCCGTTATGTAAATCCACGTGACGTTACAATTGTTGCGCATGCATTGCGTTCACACGCGGTACGTCGGGGGCAATAATAAATCCAGCGGGGACAAGGAGCTCCAGGGGAGCTCTGGGAGAGCTCCGGAGACACATTGACATTGGCTCGGCTGCAGGTTCCGAGGACGGGGTGGTGGGTGGCATATGGGGGGGGGGGGGGGGGGTAGATGGCGGGGATGATGAACATGAGAATTCATTAGCCACAGTCCACGGATGCGGAGTGTGCTGGGACACTGGGGCATATGGCCGGGTCGCTGGAGAGAGAGCAGTTGGACTGAGCCTTTGGAAGATGATAAACAGGACGGACAAATGGATGGACAGTTGGATAGACTGACAAGTGAAACGGAGTGATGAATGAGTGGATGCACGCGAGGACAGATGAGGCGTGGATCGAAAAGTTTGACAGACCGATATTTGGATGAGCGGACAGTGGCGGATAGAGAGTCCGATAGACGGATGAACAGACTGGTCCACCAAGAGGCATATACGGTTAAGGATGGACATGCTTGATGGACAATCTACTGTACATACTGACGGGTGGACGTACTGACAGACAGATGGATAGGCTGATAGATTATTCAAGACGAGGACAGACGGTCAGACCCATTCATAATGTGGCAGATGGCCAGATTAGCGAATGAGCAGACGTGAAAAAAGGGTCGGCCTTAAGTATCAACGAACATCCTCTTGACGCACGGAGGCAACGGACAAACAGACACACAGACATTTGACGCACGGAGGCAACGGACGGACAGACACACAGACATTTGACGCACGGATGTAACGGACGGACAGACGCACAGATATTTGACGCACGGAGGCAACGGACGGACAGACACACAGACATTTGACGCACGGCGCGCGGGCGGGAGGCCAAGCAGCCCGGCACGGCAAGCCCCGCGAAATTCCCTTTTGCGGAACTTCGTGAAGCAATCCCGTAAGCTGCTAATAGCCTGCTCTCCGCCGCATTATCCCCCGTTCCCTAAGCCCGGACATCGGCCCAGGCGATCCATACGAATCAAGGGTGGACGGCGCGCGTCGCGTGCGATCGCGGTGACCCCAGAGGCGGGTCGCGAGCACCCCTGGGGCGGCTTGCGACCGAGGGGGCACCGCGTAGACGGGAAAGAGGCGGTGGCAGCGAACCCCCACCCCAACACCCACCACCGCCACCGCCACCGCCCCTCCGTCATCGCTGCTACGATGAGACCCACGCGATGGGCCACGTGCATGGCCTCTAGTTCGTGGTGGAACGCCGTGGTGGGGCGGGCGGTGGGAGAGAGCTGCGAGGGGATGGGTGCTCTCTGATCGGATCAACTCCTCAATTCCCGCGCGCTGAGGAGCCGAGGGCAGAAAAATTGGGGTGGCGGCCATGGCTGTTGCCCACCCATAATCTACAGCCTTACAGGATGGGGGTTTGCGGATCACGTGGAGATCAGCGTGCGATTCCAAGGGGGGGGGAGGGGTCGGCTCAGTGGGGTGGGAGGGCGGGGGGCGGGGCGGGGCGGGGTGGGGTGGGAGGATGGGTGGGGAGGGGGCGTGTAACGAACTTGAGTTGGGGTTGAGAGGTGGCGAGTCGGGGTTAAGTAGGGCTGTAGGGGTGAGGAACGAAGTTGGGCAGGTGATGATGTGGTGGCGATGCGGTGATGATGTGGTAATGAGGTGGTGGCGATGTGGTGATGATGCGGTAATGATGTGATGGTGATGCGGTAATGATGTGATTACATAGAGGGGGTTGAGGTGTGTGTTCAGCACGAATTTAATTGAAGTTGGACAGGCGGTGGGTATGTGACCGTGTCGAGGTTGAGTCGGGCTGGAGCGGGGGGGCGGTGGGGGGGCGGCGGGGCGGGTGAGCCGTGGTCGACTCCACTCTCCATCTCCGCTACCTTCTCCATGACGCCGGGGTGGACGGAGAGCGCCGTCACCACGTAGTCTCGAGGCAGGTTGTTGCTCTGCGCACGCGGGCACCACACACACACGGCAGGGGCGTCACTGCGGAGCGACTCACGCACACAAAGACCCCCGGTGTGGGTAATGCGATACCGGGAGCGGTGGCGCAGCGGTTAGCGCGTTTCGCTACGAATCCGGTGACCCGACGAGCAATAACAGTGGCGAATATTTGAACCCCTTCTGGGCCTCAACGACGTCAAATAAAACGCAGACTGCGCCATGAACCCCATAAACCGGAGTCGGATTCTCGGCCACAGCTCAAATGTCAGTGGCGAGCGACATCCAATCCCACCGCCTGCTTCACCCAAACTGCGCTGACCGGCGTGGTGAAGTATGGTCAGGCAACACGCACAGCCGACACGTAATGGGGACGTCTTCCTCCGGCAGTGCATCAACAAAAGGGCTGAAAGTCATCGCTGTTGTTGTTTATTTATTTTTTAAACAAATACAGAAATCATATTTAGTTTGTCCCATTCATTCTATAGAATTGTCAATTTTGATGTTTGAGCATCAACGCATGACGCCGCGGCCGCCTTTGTCTTCCCCCACAGTGCTGACGTGACAACAACGTTGATCCAGCTGAAAAATAGATTCACTGCCAGAATGCAGTTTGGCGGATGGGATACTGAAAGAAAGTGCTTTTCAGTTTTTATTTCACGTGGAGGTACAGGTACGTGGGGGAGGCGTGTTTACGTCCGCTGATTTGTTCTATGCACGACGACGCTGATGAATATTTTAGGTTGAGGTGACCTAGGGGAGGCACGAGTCAGGTTCATGTGCCAATGAGTGCAGCCAGCATGGCCAGGTTCAGCTGCTCGCTCCCCCAAAGACAAAGATCCCCCCCCCGGTGTAGCCTTCACAGGCCGTTGGGGCAAGTGCTGCTAGCAGAGCACCACCCGGTGGCCACGCGCCGTGTGTGGGATTCATCCTGGAGCCGGAACCAGACTTGCAACGACAGACTTAGAGCATCGCTGTCCTCGAGAGATCAGCGTGCAGCACGCGATGGACTGGCCTCGTAAAAGTTGCCCAATGACACATTTTGGAGACTTTTAGAAATAGCAACGTGCAAAACGCGGCCCTCCAAAATGCCTCCACTTGGATTTTTAAAACAACATTCAGAGATTTAAACAAACGCACGCACGCGTCGGAATGCATTTGCCCCGCATGATGGTGATGCTAGACAGCAGCTCTGAACACAAAAGCTTTCACATCCAAACTCGCTCGTGTATGTACACACTCTCACCACGTGTATACTAACACTCACGAACACACAGGCTCCCCCTATGCAAACACTCCTGTCAACCCCCCTCGCATCCACATCCATTCACACGGCACACACGCACGCATGCTACATGCGTGTTTCTTTCTTACGACCCCTCCCCCACCCCAGCCCCCGTACAGACGTTCTCCAGGTCTGTTGGAGCGAGTGATGTTCGCGGTGCCTCGGTGTGGCCAGAAAACCACGCCCGAGCCGCCCTTCGTCTTCCCAGTGCCGATGCTTTACACGCGGCATCGGGTACCCGTGTTATCGGCTCAGGTAATTGTCGTCACCGATGTTAGCTGTGAGCGGGAATCGAACTCGGGTCCGCCGGGTGGTTCGTAGCGCAGCGCGCTAACCGCCGTGCCACCACTCCCCATCCACCATCAAAGACAAAGATCCCCCGTATAGCCTGAACAGACTGCTGGGGCAAATGCTGTTAGCGAGCACCTATAAAGACCGGTAAAGCGCACGAGGGGGTGGGTGGCCAACACCACGCCCGGCCGCCTTTGTTTCCCCCAGTGGCGATATTTACACACCGCAACAGGTACTCATTTGAGGCTGAGTCGACCTAGGGGAGGCCCGGGACTGGTTCAGATAATCGTCACTGGTGTTGGCCGTAAGCGGGAATCGAACTCGTGTCGCCGGGTTCATAGCGCAGCGCGCTAACCGCTACACTACCGCTCCCCACACACACACGCACACACACACACGCACACACACACACGCACACACACGCACGCACACACACACACGCGCACACACGCACACACACACGCACACACACACACGCACACACACACACGCACACACACGCACGCACACACACACACGCGCACACACGCACACACACACGCACACACGCACACACACACGAACGTGCGCACGCATCTAAATCACGCGTCGTAGTAACACGAGACATTGCATCTACGTGACCGAGGGTTGTTCCTGTCGACACATTCTTTCCCCATGCAGGTTGTAATTTAGTTTTGAGTCACGGCAATTGGCTTGCCGTGTGTTTATTCTGAACGTGCGGTTTTGTCTTCGTGCATAATTATCGCTTTTTAAACTTTCCAACACTACGATAAGCTCTGATGCACAGGTTTGTTTGTACGTTAAAATCACCCAGCAGTGTTGACCATGAATTAGTACATCGGAATGATAATTATTTTCAGCCCTTTTGTTGATCCACCGTCGGATGAAGGCCTCTCCATGCCGTGTCGGTTGTGCCCTGTTGCTTCACCATACTTCACCACGCCGGTCAGTGCAGTTTGGTGAAAGAGGCGGTTGGGATTGGATTTCGCTCGCCACTGACATTTTAGCTGTGGCTGAGAATCGAACTCCGGTTATTGGGTTCCAAATATTGCTAATTAAAATTAACCTATCAAATATAATAACGCAAACAAACGCTGATGTTTACCCATCGGCTGAGTCGACATAGGGGAGGCTCAGGATCGGTTCAAATAGTCGCCACTTGAATTTCTCGTGAGCGGCAGACGCAGACGAAGTCGGGTCGCCGGGATTGGTTTGAGCAACGCGCTAACCACTGCGCCACCGCTCCCCATATCGCTTTACACACATTACACAGACTCATATGCAGAGCTCCATTGGTCAGCTCCATCCGTAGGCGAGGCCAGCATCATGACGTCATAACGCGAGTGGCAGAATTAAGGAGGATGAGGAGGAGGAGGGTGTCCGGACGCGACCCACCAGCTCGGCGATGGTGGAGGCGAACCCCGAGGCGATGGGGTTGGTGATGGCGCACGTCCCGTCTCCACGCGTCACTCCCAACGCCAGAGTCACAGCGAGCACGAGTGAGAGGCCAGCGAACTGCAGAGACACACACGCCAGAGACTAAGATGCAGAGATGCCCTGCGCACCAGTGGAGAGTGCACGTGCATACTCTCTCGCCTGTGCGCGACTCAACCTTACGAACAACGCAACCATGAATCATGCAACTTCACACTGCCCCAAATATAAATGTGGACGCAGTGGGTGCGTGAATTCGTGGGTGAGTCAGTGAGTTCGTGGGTGGGTGGGTGGATGAGTGCATGAGTGATCGGGTGGGTGTATATGCAACGCACCAACTTTCAAGCCAAGCAACTGAATGTCTAAATCACTTGGAATCTGCATCTCGAATAGTGGCCTCTTTATTGGCCCACACGAGATCACAAGCAGTTGGTCCTGATGCCTCGTCTCTGCAAGCCCTGGGGCATAGCCACGGGTACAACCACCAGGAGCAGCCATCAGCGGAACTGGCGTGGGGGCAGGGGGTGGCTTGGTAGCCAAAGCTACGCGTTAAGGCCTCCTTGACAACAACCATGAGATGTGGTTTCAACAACAGTGCAATAGGACAAAACACTTCTTTAAAACGCGGTACGAAATTTTTATGAGAATGATTTAATTTAATTACAGCAGTAACGCAGTATTGCAAAGAAAGTAATACGTAGCTGTAGTGGCTTGCATTTTCTTCAAAGACGGAGACGCCCCCCCCCCCCCCCATAGCGTTAAATGTTCGAGACCGTGAGCGTAACGCCGATGTGGTTAAGGTCAGAGGAGCCCGCGATACGTACGAGCCTCTAGGGTGCGACCGTGCGAGACAAATCATAATATTTGGGCCTCCACCTGACCGATTGCCGCACCCCCCTGAGCTGATAATGTCGTGACCACGCCACTGAGGGTAGCGGCGGCAGCGCTGCGCCAATGCTCGCGACCCTCCCCCCCGTCACGTTCCTTCGGTCCGCGAAAATGTTACCTAACGCGGGGCCCTCCTCTTGGGTGCGCTGACGTTTATAATGATGGTGTGCGACTTTGCGATTTGAAGGCTTCGCATTAGGCGCTGTTTACCCGGTCTCCCTGACACTCCGCCACCGATAGTGCACAGGATGACGGTAGCGTGAAGTTCGTTTTTGTTTTTTAAATCCTTCTCGACCGGTGGACGAAAACGTGAATTATTTTATTCTTAGGTTTTTTCGGTAAAGTCACTAAGAATATGAATCCTTGCAGTCACGAAAGCTTCAAATCTAGAAGTGAATTATTTTTGTTATCCTTCTCGAGGATGAAAAAATTCACCTTTTACTCGACCGGCCACTAAAACGTGTTCTCCGCGGGTGATGTCATCGTGAGCACTTAACGGGGAATAGGGCGGCGGTGGTGGTGGTGGTGGAGGAGGAAACGCGCTCTGAATTTTTCGACATTGCCCGCGATCAATCGATGCGCGGTGAATGCGCGTGCATCGCCCATTGCATGTCGGCCACTGCAGAGCCGCGCGTCTGCTATGCTTACATGATGTTCATGCGCTTCCAGTCAGGTTCTTGAGGTGCAAACCAAAACAATAGAGGCAAAGGTGCAGCCCTGAGTGCCCCACTCCAGAGGCGAGAGTGCAAATCACTTTACCCGCAAGCACTACGCGAACTGCTGATCGACGAACCGTGTCGCACCGATGTTTACTGCTGGGTGGACATAGACAATGGGATGTGAGACACACGACGTGAGACAAATATGAAAACTCAAGCGTCGTAATCGTCGCAGCCAAAATGGACATGCATTTTTAAGCGTGCTCAATTTTTTTTCACGTGTTATAATCCACCCGGAAAACCGCCTTCGAGATGTGTGGAGCGACATCTCGAACGCAGGATGTCCAAGTTGCCGATGTGGCACGTGACGTGGCGAGGCACCGCACGCGAAGCGTCCCTTTGGCAAGGGGAGTTCTGCAGGAGGACTCACATACTTGGCACGCAGACACGACTAACACGCAAAGACAAAACATCGCCCACCCACACCACCCCCCCCCCAGTGCTAATGTTTACACACTGCCAGCAGGTGCTGCTCATCGCGTAAGGCGGAGTCACGCGTTGCGTCTCAGAACAGAAGCGATGGGAGGAAAGAAACGAAAACAAACATTGCTGAGAAGCGACACGGGAGCGAGAGAGGTTTTTTTTTGCGACTCGGACGAAATCGGAAATTTGAGACGGTTTAGCCGTCGTCGGATGCGTGGCCACCACGCACAAAGCAAGGGTTTGCTGTGGAGGCTACTGCCGGGGACACGTGGTGACCGGCAATGCAGCGAAATCAACTGTTGTACGGTACTACACTCCAACATCCGAATACAAATATCAGAATAAGCATATAGACGGGAGGAATGCGATGAGCTACAAGGCTCCTTGTCCACAGATATCCAGTGCCTTGGGAGTTGTCCCTCGTTGGAGAAGGGAATGGTGGTCACTCCGGGGTCGGTCACAATGTACGCGTACGTGGTGTGTTTGCACCTCATTCGCACCCGTGCGTCGCCGGGCGTGAAACGATCGGAGGTTCGGTCGACTCGCGTTCGTCCGTCCGCCTCCCTCTCTCGCTCCCTCGCTCGCTCGCTCGTAATTGCCGCTCGCATGAATGTTTAATGGGCAACTGTGGGCAATCGCTGCTCAATCTCCTCCCTGCCCCCCCCCCGCTTGGGCCGCCGCTAAGAATAACATCATCACCCCGTCGGCGGCGATTAGAGACCAACTGCGAGAGGGGGCTGCAAGTGCTGGTGCCGTCCCATTGGGGGGTTGTGGTGTGGGGGGGGGGGGATGGAGGGGGGGGCACCTAAAGAGACATCATATTGAACCCCCCTCCCTACCCACCGTCACATTCCCTACCCTCCCCCCCACCGGCCTCTTTCGATAAACTCCTCTTGAGATGGCAGAAGAGTCGCCCGAGAGGGAGACGGAGACGAGTTTCGTTTCTCGACCAATCAATCCATCTGGAGAGCGTCACCACCCGAGGCCGTAAGGCCCCGAGATGGAATTCGTTGCTTACCACGACTTAGGAGCCACGGAGTCACTGCTGCCAGGTCGCAAAGACAAAGATCACCCGCATTGACTTAGACTGTCGGGGCAAGTGCTGTTAGCAAACACCTATGAAGGCCGGCGTTGCACACGGCGGTTGGTGGTCAGTACCACGCTCGGCCGCCTTTGTCTCCCCAGTGCCGATGTTTACCACATCGCACCAGGCACTCATCGTTGAGGCTGAGTCGACCTAGGCGAGCACCCGGGACCGCGATTCAGATATTCGTCGCCGTGAGCAGGAGTCGAACTTGGACCGCCTGGGTTGTTCGCATCGCATCGCGCTACCGCTCCCACTCAGACGTACACAAAGACAAAGATCCCCCATATAGCCTTAACAGACTGTAGGGGCAAGTGCTGTTAGCGAGCACCTATGAAGGCCGGCACGGCACACGAGGGGGTGGGTGGCCAGCACCACGCCCGACCGCCTTTGTCTCCCTAGTGGCGATGTTTACACACCGCACCAGGTACTCATTTGAGGCTGAGTCGACCTAGGGGAGGCCCGGGACCGGTTCAGATAATCGTCACTGGTGTTGGCCGTGAGCGGGAATCGAACTCGTGTCGCCGGGTTCATAGCGCAGCGCGCTAACCGCTACACTACCGCTCCCCACAGCAACACTCAGACGTACACATCATACACGGACACACACACGCACGTGTCCACGTACACACATCCCATTCACACAGGTTCCATCTGCGCCTCACAGCGAACGCTTTGAATATCACACGACGCATCGTAATCCCCAAGTCAAAGAAGCAAACGTCAAATGTAATCTCTCGCTGGCGGATGGCATCGTCTGTGCTTCTCCCGACCTCTCCCCCGCAGCTTCTGCTTCGGTTGCCTTGATAATAACAGCCTTGACTCTCGGTTTGTTGACTTGGATCGGTGAAGACTCTGCTTATACGGGTCCCGGGAGAGTGAGTTACAGCTCCACAATTAAGTCTGTGGCCTGGGGAAGTGTCATTCACCACTTCAATTTTGTTTAAATGAAAGGGGGGGGGGGGGGTAGGGGATTGGAGGGAGTAACAGGCAAAGGTATTATGAAGATCAGAGGAAAGTTTGCGATGGAGAGCTGAGCTATAGCAGTAATTTGGCCCTTCTGCTGCTGTTGTTGTTTTACTTAAACGGTGCCCATAGGCTGCCGCTTATTGCTGTGTCTGGGAAATCGCCTTTCCCATCCATCCGTAGATACAATGCAGCGGTTTCCAGGAAAACTGCAATCACGCCAACGCGAATCGCTACGAAAGTGGTAGTGATTGCACCTCCGATTAGCGCGGTTGGCTTACGTACGGGGCGAAAGAAGCGTAACACACATACATACCGACATACATAGGAAACTCGTGTTCGGGAATGATTAGCTATGAAACAAAATTAACATTGAGGTGGCCAGGTGGCTCTTGAGAGTTCACCGTGGGAAGCTGCCACTCCTGGGATCCGGCGTTCAAACGCAGTGTTCAATACTGGATTGTCAGCTGGAGCGAGTGATTGCTCTTGTTCTGTGCTGACCTACCACGGATCTACCGTGGAAACTCTCTGGGTAACTGGCTAAAATTGGGCTTTCCATGGAACAAATGAACATTGATTGATGATTGATTGATTGATAGTGGTCTCAACACAGCCACCGCTGACCGCACAGGCACACAAAATAATGCCGAGTCAAATTTGATTCTGCACTTAATTTGGATATATTTCAGCTGTTGGAAATTAGATGATGAAAATTCGATTTAACTTTTGTCGTGCTGTGACGAATATCACTCTCAATATGGCAGAGCGGGGTGGGAAAGTGCTGCCCTCTACCGAGCCGGCCAGAGGTCACGTGAACGGATCTCGGATGTAGCTCTGTGATATCCGCTTCCGTGGGCCGTCGTCTAACGAGCTGCTGCGCGAGATGTCCACACGGATCCCTCGTCTCTTGACGTGAAGTCAACTGCACAATTGACATCATTTTCATTTCGGGGCGGGCGGGGTGGGGAGAGGGACCCACCAGAAATTACAAATAAAAAAAAATAAAAATTATCGCTCCCAAAATAAAAACGTAACTCACTCTAATATAGGAGTGGTACAAATGTTTTGGTAAAAAAAAAAAAAACTTCTTGAAGTATACGGTAATCTTCATTTTTGTTTTTTTAAATACGCTCATTCCTGGAGTGACCACGGCTTT
Organism: Lampetra planeri; assembly: GCF_965212315.1. Taxonomy (NCBI): domain Eukaryota; kingdom Metazoa; phylum Chordata; class Hyperoartia; order Petromyzontiformes; family Petromyzontidae; genus Lampetra; species Lampetra planeri. The sequence continues at coordinate 4,453,977 of NC_136111.1, forward strand.
TGAAGAAGCTACACACCTTTGCTCCCAGGCTTGAGATGTGTAAAAAAAAACGTCAAATTGTAAGCCCTGCACATCTCATTATCCGAGAGCTGAGTAGTCAGCAAAACCCACCATCAAAAGGACACCCACCCAGACTAAACTACAATTTTCATTGAACCAGGCAAAGCCCATTGAGCCATTGGCTCTTTTTTTCAGAGGCGACCTGACCATCCGTATGCACGCATCTTGAAGTTCTTTCGCATCGTACGTAGCCAGTCGTGCTATGCGGAAGGACAACAAACTGAACACAAAAACAGTTCTTAAATAAACGAGTTTTCAATCCAGATGTAAAAGTGCCTTAGCTCGCAGTGGCTTCCGAGTATCGGAAAGAAGAGCGTTCCAGACGGCCGCAAAAGCGCATCTGAAAGCGCGCGATGCGATGACGGTCTTTGTTCAATGGCCAGCAGCCAAAAGCCGCCGCCGCTGCTGCGAGGATTGACCGGAGTTCTCGAGATGGTTTCTGCTCCTTGACGAGTTCAGCGAAGGTTTCTGTGGTTCGTTTGTGGTCATCACTTCGTGCACCTACAACGCGATGGAAACCAAGTGGCGTGCAAGGTTTCCCCGTCGCTCTAAATATACACACACATATATATATACATATATACAATCGGCGTTAATGCTAAGCGTGCGTAATTATGATGGTATCCCTTACGCAGGTGGAGATCGCGAACGCTCTACACCTCGGAAGTTGGTTTGATCACGGACGGCTGGAGCCCGGATTCGAACCCAGAATTTGAACCCAGGAGCTCGGTGTCTCTGACACGGCCATTATGATCCCACTGAGAAAGGAAAAACACTCAGCCACCACCAACAACAACAACAAAACAACGCCCACCATTCGCCGCTAAGTTGCGGTGACATCACCACGGCGCCTGTGCCAGGCCAGGTGCACTTTGAGGCCACCTAACCCGAACGCACACACACGCACACACACACGCACACACACACGCACACACACACACACGCACACACACAACAACAACAACCGCCATTCGCCACTAAGTGGCGGTGACGTCACCACGACGCTTGTGCCAGGCCATGTGCACCTTGAGGCCACGTGAAGTGTCGAACGCCCGCTGGCAGGGGGTCACTGGGCAGACCCAGCAGGTGCCACGGGTCGACTGACCGAGATGACCGAGATGACTGAGATGACCGAGATGACACGCACACACACGCACACACGCACACTCGGGACCCCCTGATTAGCATCGTCACCATCGAGGAACGCCGATTGACTCGGCACAAATCAGGCTGCACTTGCAGTTTCAACGCAAGACCATTGTACACAGCAGACGCGCAGATGAAGAGCCACTGATCGCAACAGCAACAATAATCCTAATGAACAACAATCGACTTACAATCGCATGCGTATTTGCCCAACTTTGCAAACGCTCTGAACCGTGCCGTCGTCTTCACCGATGGAGAGGCAGTGCCATGCGCGGTGTGCCATGTAAGGCACACATCCACGCACATGTGAGTGTGTGCACGTTACACGAGCGGGCGAGTGGCCAGCAACCCACGCCCGACCGCCTTTGTATCCCCTGTGGCGATGTTTACACATCGCACCAGGTACTCATTTGAGGCTGAGTCGACCTAGAGGGGGGAGGGGGGGTTACGGCCCGGAGACTCACTGGGACGCGTGCCCTGTGGGGAGCATGTTTACGTGTAAATGTGCATGCGCGCACACACCCACACACAAAGATCACCCGTGTAGCCTCAACAAAATTCCGGGGAAAGCGTTCTTGGCGAGTAACCTGTTCAGTCTGTAACCGCACACGATGGGGGTTTGAGTGGCCAGCAAACAACGCCCGGCCGCCTTTGTCTCCCCAATGCTTATGTTTACACATCATTTGAGGCTGAGTCAACCTCTGGGGAGGCTCGGCACCGCCTCCGACATTTCTATTCATCGCCGATATTGGCCCTCGAACTCGGGGGTCGGCCGGGTTCGTAGCGCAGGCGGCGCTCACCGCTCGCCACCAGCCACGTGTTACGGAGGATGCGCGTCTCACGCCGACACGGCCTGCTGCTGCTACTGCCGCCTGTGTAACGTCAAACACTCACGCAGCCTCCGTCACGGACTCGCACGCTCGCCCGCTCGCTCGCCAGACGGCAACATGGGCGTGGGTCACTGACGTGCGCACGTGTGTGTGTGTCGTGTGTGCTGTGTGTAGTGTGTGTGTCGTGTGTGTCGTGTGTGTGTGCTGTGTGTCGTGTGTGTGTCGTGTGTCGTGTGTGTGTGGCGTGTGTGTGTGTCGTGTGTGTTTTGTGTGTGTGTGTCGTGTGTGTGTCGTGTGTGTTGTGTGTGCTGTGTCCTGCGTGTCGTGTGTGTGTGTCGTGTGTGTGTGCCATGTATGTGTGTGCCGTGTGTGTGTGTGTCATGTGTGTGTGTCGTGTGTGTGTGTCATGTGTGTGTGTCGTGTGTGTGTGTCATGTGTGTGTGTCGTAGGGGAGCAGAGGTGTTGCGGTGAGCGCGCTGCGCTACGAATCCGGCGAAATCCGACTTCGAATCCCGCTCACGGCCAACACCGGTGACGATTATCTGAGCCGGTCCTGGGTCTCCCCTGGTCGACTCAGCCTCAAATGAGTACCTGGTGCGGTGTTTAAACATCGCCACTGGGGAGACAAAGGCGGTCGTGCGTGGTGCTGGCCACCCACCCCCTTGTGTGCCGTGCCGGCCTTCATAGGTGCTACTCGCTAACAGCACTTGCCCCAGCAGTCTGTTCATGCTACACGGGGGTTCTTTGTCGTGTATCGCGGTGGCGCCCAGAGGCGGTGCCGAGCCTCCCCTAGGTTGACTCGGCCTCAAATTATGTGTAAACAAAAGCATTGGGGAGACAAAGGCGGCCGGGCGTTGTTTGCTGACCACCCAAAAACCCCACCGCGCGCGGTTCCATCCTGAAGAGGTCGCTCGCCCAGAACGCTTTCCCCGGCATTCTGTTGAGCCTACGCGGGTGATCTTTGTCTTTGTGTGTGTGGGTGTGCGCGCGCGCGCATGCACATGAACACGTAAACATGCCCCCCCCCTCCCCCCGTCCCACTGAGTCCCCACGTCCCCGGGGCTCACGCGCAGCGCGTTGTGGGATTGCAAACCCCGTTGGTGGCGGGTGGAGTCGGCGGGGTGCGGGAACCGCTCGTGGGAACGGGCGCGCGATTTCGTTACTTTTTAGTTCATCAACGGGAGGGGCGAGCGGTGGCGCAGTGGTTAGCGCGCCGCGCGAGTTGAACTGCGGACGCCATCAAACCCGAGTTTGATTCGCGGCCACAATCAACGCAAGCACGCGAGCGACGTCAAACACCCTTCGGCAATCCCGATGCGACCAGCACGATGTGAAGTATGCTCAATCAGCAACCCACTGTGGCCCGAAAGACAACGGTGTATTGGCAAATGGCTGTAAATTATTAAACGTGCATTGATTTGTGATCATATTCACCATGGCGACCGAAGCCGAGTCGCATCTCTGGTTAGAGACCGGGCGTGATTTCTACCCCGCCGGATATGAACTGGATCATTGGTATATTCAGTTCGTGGTAGGTTGTTGAACTTCTTTCGCACCGCACGTTGCCAGGCGCGCTAATCGGAGGTGTCGAGTAGCCACAGCAATAGCAAGCAGTATGATGGATGGCGTGTGCTGGGTGCCGTTACACAAGGCATTGATAACGCACACGCACACGCGACGAAGCTTTTCCACCTCAGGAGTGAACTACGTGGTCTGCCTGAGGCCATGGACTCGAAGGGGAGTCGAGTCTGGAGGTGATGGTGAGCGGGGATGGTTTGGGAGGGTGTCGGGCGATGAGCAAGGGGTGAGCAAGGGGTCGTGCTGGTGGTGCTTATGATGCTGGTTGTTCTGGTGGTGCTGCTGACGGTGGTGGTGGTGCTGGTTTTTCTGGTAGTGCTTGGTGGTGGTGCTGGTGGTGGTGCTGGTGGTGTTGTTGGCGGTGATGCTGGTGGTGGTACTGATGGTGCTGGTTCTGGTGGTGATACTGGTGGTGATGTTGGTGGTGGTGATGGCGCTGGTGGTGGTTCTGGTAGTGCTGGTGGTGCTGGTTGTTCTGGTGGTGGTGCTGGTGGTGCGGTCAAGAGATGGCTCCCTGTTGCCCAACCACGTTATGTATGCCAATGATCTGGTAATTGCTACTCACTCAGAGGAGGAGTTGGAGGCGCTGCTGCTGAACCTGGAGCTTGCCACTAAGAGGTTGGGCCTTACCATCAGCCCCACCAAAACTAAGCACCTGCCTGGGTATTTTGTACCATCGGGCACTCCACCCCACAACTCCCAATTGGTGATGGGGCAGTTGTGGAGAGAATGGAGAGTTCCCCATACCTGGGCAGTGTGCTCATGACCGGTTCCGGTTTGATAGCAGAGGTCTCACTCCGAATCAGTCGAGCGGCATTATCTTTTCGTCGGCTGCGTAACGCTGTATGGAAGCTACCTGGTCTGTCGCTCCGCACGAAGCTTCAGGTCTTCTCGGCCACAATCATTCCCTCCCTTCTCTACGCTTGCGATACGTGGACCCCCCTAATGGAACATCTTAGCCGGTTAGAAACATTTAGGATGGCCTGCCTACGATCCATCCTGGGTTTAACCAGGCTGGATTTTGTGAGGAGCTCACAAATCCTTGAAAGATCTGGGCAAAGTCCCATCGGTGAGCTCCTCCGGCTGACAAGGCTGCGTTGGCTGGGTCATGCAGCCCGCATGTCCAGTCACCGCATGCCTAAACAGCATTTTGTTCAGCCGGATCGAGGGGGCTAAACGGGCGCGGCACGGGCTAAAAAAGAGATGGAGTGATGTGGTACAGGAGGACGTGGAGCTGAGTGGACTTGCCGATGACTGGAACCAGCGGTGTCAAGATCGGCCTCTGTGGAGGAGGCTCGTGAAGGACGCTGCTACTGGCCAGTTGGAGGCAGTCTCCCTCCAACAACAACGGAGGGCAGAGGAGCTACGCTCACAACAACGAGCAGAGCGCCGGGTGGCTAAAGCACAGCAAGTTGGCACAGTAGGGCGCACAGGTGGTGCATCAACCAGTCATCTCAGTCAGTCGACCCTTGGCATCTGGGTCTGCCCCGTGACCGCGTGGCAGCGGGCGTTCGACACTTCACGTGGCCTCAACGTGCACATAGCCTGGCACAAGCGTCGTGGTGTCGTCACCGCCACTTAGTGGCGAATGACGGTTGTTGTTGGTGGTGGTTCTGTTGTTGCGGACGCAGAAGGGCGGCGTTTTGGCCGTGAGGTTCGGTAGGTTGTGTGTTGAATGTGGCCGTGAGGTTCGGTGGGTTGTTTGATGAATGTGGCTGTGAAGAGACGGTGTGGGAGAGAGGCAGGGAGGGAGGGAGGGGAGTCGGCAAGAAACACTCCACCGCAGGGCACACACACACACGCACATGCACGCGGCGACTGATGTGCAGGTATTTAGAGAATCATAATCGCACTGTAAGTCGGTGTAAACGCACCCACACTTTGTTCATCACGTCAAGAGACCGGCTTCTCTCGGCATTCTTTTAAACCATTAGCACGTCAATCCGAGCCGGTGGCACCCTGGCCAGAGCGAGAGCCGGGGCGAGTGACGGGTTCAAATCCTTGGTTCGGCTCGGGGTCAACTCGCCGCCTTGTCGACATCGCCACCCGCAGAGAGTAGCAACTGAACGCCCCCGTCGCCCCCCCCCCCCACACACTTTTTTTTAAAGTTGTTTATTCTCGCATGCACCTTATGTACGTTGAGCTTCTTTCACACCGTGCGGACTAAAACCGCGCTCATCGGAGGAGCGGGGGATGGACAACAAACGGAGCTACAAAAAGCAGTTCGAAAAAAAATTAAAATGAGTTTTCAAATCTCGGTGATTTAAAAGTGCACGGCTCCAGCGCCCTTCCTCATATCGGAAGGAGGAGGAGCGGTTCCAGACGGCCGCAGAAGCGCATCTGAAAGCTCCGCGCGACGATGCGCTGACCGCCGTTCTTTGTTCGACGGCTTAGCAGCCAAAAGCCGCCACGGCCGCCACCGCCGCCTCTGCTGCCGCGAGGTTGACCCCCGGAGTTCGCGGGATGGGTCATGCTCCTTGGACGTCGCATTCGGTCTGCAAATCACTTCCCTGCTGAGCAGCGATCTCAGCTCTTGCTTCCGTCACCTCCACACGCACGACACGGGAGGCGCGGTACAGATAATTATGATGACGGCGATGATGATGATGATGATCGTATGGTTGATAACAAAATAAGCACGACTTTGTAAGAGGTCAACCATGGCAAATCCTATGACGATATATGTTGTTTTTTTCTCCCCACCATAGGAATGTGGAATTTCCACCAGCGGCTCAGGACTGCCAAGGGAGCTGAATGGCCACCACGGAGTGATATGTGCGCGGGAGACAGTTTGACTCGAGTTTTTATGACTGTGTCACGCCACATTCTTACGTTGTCCCGCCGGCAGGCACGCACACAGTTGCCGTTCTGCTCGAGCAAATACACTGCGGTGCATGTGGGGTACAAGAAACGCCGTGCTGAATGTGGGGCGTGTGGGGTGCGTGCGGTGCATGTGGGGTGGACAATTTATATTTGCGTGTTTATGTATTATGTGTCTATGTATTATGTGTCTATGTATTATGTGTCTATGTATTATGTGTTGATGTATTACGTGTGTATGCTTTATGTGTTCATGTATCATGTGTTTGTGTATTGTGTGTTATGTATTATATGTGTATGCAGTATGTGTTTATGTATTATGTGTCTGCATTGTGTGTTATGTGTTATGTGCTTATGCATTATGTGTTTATGTGTTATGTGCTTATGCATTATGTGTTTATGTATTGTTTTGTGTATTATGTGTTTATGCATTACGTGTTTGTGCATTATGATGATGATGATGGTCGTGACGCATGCAGTGATCCTGCCCTCCCCCATCGTCACGCTCGCTTTGACAGAATCTTGTCCCTGCTGATGCTCAACGCAGTTTCAGTCAAAGCGTCACGCACACAAACACGGGGTGGGGTCTGACGGGGGGGGGGGCTGGGCGTGGTGTGAGGGGGTATAACACACCATGCACTGTATCAGAATCCTATTTTCTATCCTGCATCCCGCAAGTGAGCATCTGGCGCACGCGATGAACCCCCATCCCATCTCCGCCTGAGCCACCAACCCTCCCTCCGCGTTGAGCCAACAGCCCCCCCCCCCCCCGACGGGGCGAGATCGACGGTTCCACGAAAAAGACGCCCGCGCGCGCGTCATGGCCATTGGGCGGACGTGACAGCGTCTCGCGATTGTTGAATTTGGCGCATGCGACTTGCTGTTTTGACAGCGGCGTAAAGCGACGGACGCGCACGGGAAACTTGAGACGTCCTCGCGTCTCGCCCCACCAACACGGCGACACGCGCGCGCACGCACTGACACGCGCATTCATACCGACACGCGCGCGCGTTCCCACCGACACGCACAGATTCACACCGACACGCACACATTCACACACTGACGACACGCGCACGCGCACACTGACACGCGCAAACACTGACACGCGCGTGCCACAACGCACACACTGACACGAGCACGCGCACACTGACACGTGCACACACTGACACGTGCACACACTGACACGTGCGCACACTGACACGCGCAAACACTGACACGCGCGTGCCACAACGCACATACTGACACGCGCACGCGCACACTGACGCGCGCGCACACTGACACGTGCGCACACTGACACGCGCGTGCCACAACGCACACACTGACACGCGCGCGCGCACACAACAGCAACAACAACAACCAGCACAAAGACAATGAGCCACGCTTGTACCCCACGTCTACTGCTGGGGCGAGTGCTGTTACGGCGAGAATCTCCTGAGGCTCGAGCGGGCGAAGCGGCCGCTTCCACGCTGCTCATCTCCAATGCTGTGTAGCTGTGTATGAGTCGTGCCATCGAAAGTATGGGGGGGGAGCAAAACAACGAGGAAGAAAGAAGCCACGCACGTGCATGGACTCTCGGACGATTTCCAACACGCGTGCGTCCTCGTGAGTACGTGACGAGTGGAGGCGCGGCGTCCGCAAGGCTGCGATGAGACACCGGGGCGGGAGGGTGTGGGCAACGCTCCGATCAATGGGGTGGGGGGGTGCCGGTATCGCCTACGCCGAGTTCCAAACATCAACGCAAATTCACGCGAAAGTTTCGTTCACATTGGTTCATCTTTACGAGAGTCGTTATGCACACCCCGCCCGCCATCACAAACAAACATACCGATTTGCTCCGATTAGCACGGTTTGCTGCGTATGATGCGAACGAATTTCAACATACACGGATGGTGGTGGATGGACCAGACGAACATAGCTAATGCAGCAAAAAAAAAAAACCTTTTCAACCCGAGTTGGAAGGTGTTAAAAAATAGATGGAAACGCCGGAACACGGTCTGAGGCTACGCGCGCTCGGGGACATTGGGAGCCAGGGGGTTTCCGGGAAGGTCCGGGCCGATTCATCACGTCGCTGTGCGCTGAGTGCACATTGCAGTGCACTTGGGGTCTCGGCGCCAACGTGCTGTATTGATCATGTGGGTTCTGAGTGAGGTTCTTCGCGACGCTGCCTACGCAAGGTATGAGTTACCATGATCAGCATTATCAAGCATGGGTTTGGTTACGGATCGAGTTGCATTTCCTAGTCTGGAGACCCCAGCAGAGACCGGCATGTCAATGTATTTTCTAGAGACCCCAGCAGATACCTGTCAATCTATTGTCTAGAGACCCCCAACAAAGACCGGTCTCTGTTAGTCCATTGTCTAGCGACCCCATCAGAGGCTGGTCTGTCAGTCAATTGTCTAGAGACCCCAACAGAGAGCGGTCTGTGCGTCAATTGTCTAAAGACCCCATCAGAGACTGGTCTGTCAGTCTGTTGTCTAGAGACCCCATCAGAGAGCGGTCTGTCAGTCAATTGTCTAGAGAAGGGGTGGGGAACCTTTTTTCTGCCAAGGGCCATTTGGATATTTATAACATCATTCATTCGCGGGGCAACTTAAAAATTAGCCTGTTATATTTGGTCAAACATTTAATTAACTCACCCCTAATGTGATGGCTGGAACTGCGTCTCTTTGGCGAGGCGTGTGATGTTAGCTCGTATTGATGATGTTGCTACTCGCAACTGCTTTTCCAGGTTTGCTCCTAGATTTATTGAATTTCGAGTCCCGCCTGCAGTTGCCTTGGCAGGGCCACACCAAATGATTTCGCGGGCCTTACACGGCCCGCGGGCCGGACGTTCCCCACCCCTGGTCTAGAGACACCATTAGAGACCAGTCTGTCAGTTTTTTGTCTAAAAGACCCAATCAGAGAGCGGTTTGCCAGTCAACTCATATCGATTCATCATTATCATCATCCAAGCGGGGTCAATAAGATTCCTACAACTTTGTGTGAATTCTACAGAGCAACTTGCTGCCACCATTGGAGCAGCGGGAACCACGAGCTCCGAACTGTCAATGATGGCAAGCAGGCCAAGGGTACATTTCAAAATGAAGACAAATTGTTCCTACAATTTCTGAAATTTTTCATAAATGTATGGTTCGCGCATCCGACATGTTTCCTCGACTGTCACCACGTGGAATGTTGGCGCCATTTCTCCAGGAGGTGCAGGTGCGTCTCCGTTCGGCAATAAAGCCAGCAAGGCAATCATCAGCTCGGGGAGGAGCAAAAGGGCATTATGCCATGGGGCGTTGTTACATCATGATGCTTCGCCCCACCCACAGATCAAACAGGCCAATCAGGCTGTAGGGCCTTCTCCAGCACATGCACACGCAATGTCAACGTGAACACGTGTGCCTGTGTGTGAGCGGGAGTGTAGCGGTTATGCGCTGCGTTATGAACCTGCCCATACGAGTTTGGTTCCCACTTAGGGTAAACACCAGTGACGATTATTTGAACCGGTCCTGGGCTTCCCCTAGGTCGACGCAGCCTCAAAGGAGTACCTGGTGCGATGCGTAAATATGGCTACTGGGGAGACAAAGGCGACCGGGCGTGGTGCTGGCCACCCACCCCCTCGTGGGCCGTGCCGGCCTTCATAGGTGCTCGCCAACAGCGCTTGCCCAAATATTCTGTTAAGGCTACACAGGGAGGAGCTTTGTCTGTGTGCAGCACTGACACCTGCAGAGGTGACGGATACAGCACAAAGCATTGGCGAATTCTAGATTTGAAGCTTTCGGGACTGCAAGGAATCATATTCTTAGGTTTTCTTTTTTGATGTAGCTAATTCGGCTGTGACGGTCCCAACTGATGACGGAGACTTGTGTTGCCTCCGAAACGTCGTGATTTTTGTTTTATTTTATTTTCATTAATTTTGATTTTTTACCTACGTGACTTTACCGAAAAAACCTAAGAATAAGCATTGGCGACTTTGTGCTGATGTCGGATCGATATGGCTGATGGGAAAGTACACAGACAGAAGACGGATACAGCCCCCCCCCCTCTAATGTGTACAGGATGATAAAGCTCACTGGAATGATTTGTTTCCTTCTTATTCTTCTCAAAAGTCCTTGAAAAAACGATGTCGTGCGTGCCACTCTCTGACACCGCCACTCCGTGAGGTCTTCCCGAACGGATCGCTCATCTCGTGGCGTTGATGCCGATGGCACACAGGCGAAATCAATTGCAAGACAAAAACAACACAAAAGCCACACACCAAAATATACCCCGCACCAGACTATCCATCCCTCTTGCACTCTCGCTGTCTCATCGTTTGCTCTCTTTCTCCAAAAGACTCCAAATGCTCGGGTTGTGGCTAATGGTAGGGGCGGAGGTGGGGGAGAGAGTCGCGCTAACGGCATTGGCACTTGGGGCTACGGCGCATTCGTCGCTTCATCGCAGCTGCGATGCCGACGCTTGAAGTGCGGCGAGTCGCCCCCCTGAAATGTCAAGGCGCACTTTTAGAGAGGCCGGGGCAGAGTTGGGCTGGAACGAGGGGGGGGGAGGGGGAGGCGGAAGGGGGGGGGGGGCGAGCCGGTGTGAGTGCAACCACTCTCCTACAACTCCCCCGCAGGGACAAATCTCGCGGGACACATCGCAGAGGTGACAAGCGGCGTGCATTAGAAACCCCCCTCTCCCCCAACCCCTCTCGACGACGGTCATTCTTCTTCTTCCACACCCACGTGGTGGTGTTCCGCTGCCCTGGCCAAACTTATCTGCACGCTGCCCTGTCCTGCGCCATCTCTCTCTCCGCTCCTTGTGCCACCGTGGTCCGATAGCACCACATCGCCCATCCCCCCACCACCACCCCCCACCTCTTCTTCTGCCCTTCCTCCAGATATCTTTCCTTCCACTTGCATCACCTGCTGACCCACGTCGTCTTCCTGCTGCCTCTCAACCGCGGTGATTGGTTCCCACGAAAACGGTCGTTCAGTGATGTTGGTCGCTAAGCGAGTATAGGGAGTTACACGGTAAAGGCTTAATTCGTTCCGATGGCATCGAAAGTTACACCCACTCTCACCCAAAAAACGAACTTTGCAATATTAAAACTATGGATATTAATGCGTAAAAATATACTAACGACATTATAAACGCATGCACTTAAAATAAACACGGTTAATCGATGCATTAATACATGTTTACTGTACCTACAGCAGTCCGTCGTTAACAGGGGAATGGTCGGTAAGCGAACACATTGGACTCTATGGAGGCACTATACTACTATACACTACACTATACACTACACTTCACTATACACTACACTACTATACACTACACTATACACTACTATATACTACACAGTACACTATACACTACACTATTGTACACTACTATACACTACACTATACACTACACTACTCTACACGCCTATACACTACTATACACTACACTATACACTACTATATACTACACAGTACACTATACACTACACTATTGTACACTACTATACACTACACTATACACTACACTACTATACACTACCCATTGGGCTCTATGGAAGCACTTTACTACTATACACTACACTATACACTACACGACTATACACTACACTATTGTACACTACTATACACTACACTACTATACACTACACTACTATACACTACACTATACACTACCCATTGGGCTCTATGAAGGCCTGTCGTTAAGTGATTAGTCGTTAACTGGGGTGGTCGTTAAGAGAGGTTCTCCTCTATACTACTATACACTACATTATTATACACTACAATACACTACACTAGTATACACTACACTATACACTACACATTGGCCTCGATGGAGTCCCGTCGTTAAGCGATTAGTCCTTAACAGGGGTAGTCGTTAAGAGGGGGTCTGCTGTAATCGTTAATTAAATAAACTCAACTGACATCCATCCTCGAGAAGTCGCCCGAAGCGTAGCTCTTCACTCAAACCAGAAGAGTGACCCACAGACCGAACGCTGCCTCTAATGTTTAAGGCGAAACGTCACAATCATTTTTTTTATTTGCGACACGGCAAGTCCCGTTGAGCCAGCCACCCAGCTAGTTTGCACGAAATGCTGCATCGCTTGGCCGCGAAGGATGGCGACGGCTTGGAGAGGCCTTCATCCAGCAGTGGACAGATTGTGTCTGATGATAGTGATGATGATGATGATGATGTTGATGATGATGATGTCGATGACTGACTTGTATGGCTCTACCAGCGGGTCCCTACCAGCTCGACACTCGTCAGCGAATCACCAGCGAAACGTCGCACTCAAATTGTGAATATTGTGGGTTTAAATCTTCTTGACTTAAAACTTGCGTGACTCACCAACAGACCGGTGTGCCGAACTAGTAACTAATTGGCACCTTCTGTTTACGTGACAAGCCTTACTAATTCGCTGCGTCGGGTGGCGACGGGTGAACGACACATTTATAAATTGACGCGCTCTAAACCCATAAAACATTTATACCATGAGCTCTATCCCGAGCCAGGCTGCACCTGAACCCCACATCCAGCCCCCTCCCATCTCCCTCCCTCTCCCACCCTCTGTCTCTCTCTGTCTCTCTCTTCGTCTCTCTCTCTGTCTTTCTCTCCGTCTCTCTGTGTGTGTGTCTCTCTCTCTATGTCTCTATCTGTGCTTCTAGTGTTCAGGGGCTTGCTTAAGGCGCGGCTCCGGCTGGAGTACGCATACCACACACATGTCGGTGATGTGCACGTCTTCTTCGAACGCTGGGGAGCCGGGAAAAGCCCTCTGTACCAGCGTGGACGGCACCCTCGTGTTCACCTTCTGAGGCGCTCGCTCGTCACCGTGGCGTGCGCGATGACCACCACCACCACCATCACCACCACCATCACCACCACCACAACCACCACCACCACCATCACAACCACCACCACAACCACCACCACCATCACAACCACCACCACAACCACCACCACGTGACTTTTCTTTCGTGTTGTGCGCGGTGCATTTAACGCCACAGCACGTGGATTTATAGCGTTTATTTGTTTGCTGGTGACTTTGTGTATTTCATATTAGAATCGCCTCCAGTGCTGTTGTTGCTGGCGGCAATACAAGTTATTAAAAGTCTCTATGTCTCTCTCTCTGTCTCTCCGTCTCTCTCTCTCCGTCTCTCTCTCTCTCTGCCCGTGTTGTGAATCGATGCTCGTGTGAAAGAGAAAGGCCATCGATCTGCGATGCCGCTTTCTCTTTCTCTTTGCGAGCGAGCGCACCGCCCAGTTCGATCTCGCGTGACGACGACGACGCCGCCTTTGAAGGGACCGCTGTTCCTTGTCTCGTGCTTTTTTTGTTGTCGCTTTGATGAGGGCACCCAGCAACGCTGCCCCCCCCCCCCCGGGGGGCTCTTTATCTGCCTTCAAGGTCCGTGGAGGAAAGGTTGGGTTCGCTGTAATCGATGATGGAATGAAACGCTTTTGATAGGTAAATTGTGTTGTTCCAATGAACTATAGCTCAATGTGTGTGTTTTTAGATGGTAATGACGATGATGATGTCATCAATGCCTGCACAAAGTCCATCAGGTTAAATTTGGTTCTGTGACCAATGCTGGCTGCATTCCACCTCTGACATTGAAGACTAATGCCGAGATGAGTGACATTGACGAAAAACACTGGCTTGACATTACTCTTTGTCGGCAAAGTGCGTGGGAATGTGTTCCCCCCCCCCCCTCCCCGTGTCGACCAGAGGTCATTTGAAGTGATCTCAGTGCTCGCGCTCAGCGCTAGCTCTGTGGTGTCCACGTCCGGTGGGTTGCAATGCTCCGGGAGGGTTCCGAAGGGATGCTACGTTTGATGGCGTTGCCTTAAAGCGCAGGTGACGTCTGCAAACGAGGTTCTTATCCGTAGTCTCTAGAGATCTAGCTTGAATCTTGACTTAAAAGCTTTCGTGACTGCAGGAATTCATATTCTTTTGGGTCTTTCGGGAAAGTCACGTAGATAGGTTCAAAATATAATAAAATGGACGAAAAACTACGACGTTTCGATCGCAACACAAGCAATCGTCATCAGGTGGGAGAACCACAGCAAGAACAAACTGCTGCCGACTTCAGCAGGCGCGTTGGCTGCCTACTTCGGCAGTTTTTCTTGCTGTGGCTGTCCCACCTGATGACGATTGCTTGTGTTGCGATCGAAACGTCGTGATCTATTATTTTCTACCTACGTGACTTTACCGAAAGAACCAAAGCGCATACAAATATATGTTTACGTTTTTGATAGCTTTTTTCCCAAACTCTGGCAGAATGGTTTGATAGAAAACATCAACTTGCTGTCACGATATTAGCAGTGTTTTTTAAATAAATCGCCAACATAAACAGTCACGCTTGGCTAATTGTTTCGACTGCCTGAATGGATTTCGTGTTTTCCCCTTCACACAATGCGAGTGGAGGAGAAGGGCCGAGCATGTGTCGAGGTACAGCCCAAAGGCGACTCAAGTTTCGTACCTATATCGCTATTCAACTATTTTACTATTTTACCGGCTAAGACCCACTGAGCTCTCCGATCCTTTTCAGAAGGGACCCTGTGCACAAACGATAGCTCAACGAAGTGGATTATCGCGTGGAAATTCATAGCGGCCAAATAAGTGTGTAGGGGGGGAAACTGGAGGACCCGGAGAAAAATCGACACGGCCGCCGGGAAAGAGACACGCAAACTCCAAATATACAGCGTGCGTCAGGTTCGGGATCCAACCTTCGACCTCTTGTATACCAGGCGAGGTTGTGAACATCTCCCCACCGTGGCGCCCTAGTACTCGTGGGAACGCATCAGCAGCAGCAGCAACCACGACACTCCCACCGTAACCCTCCTCTCCCCTCTCAGATGAGTTTCGGGGCGTAGAAGGTGAAACGTCCTTTCAACTCGTAGCGCTGTGCGGAGTATGTATTCGCTGTCGTAGAGTGAGCCACTCAGAGGCGCGAGAAATAATCACAGTACACACTGGAAGGCAGCAGCCAACTGTTACCCACGCTCTGCGATCCTCTACATATGAAAGTGGCATCAGCCGATTAATGAGAAAACCGGAGCACCTGGGGGGGGGGAAATTTTGAAATCCGTGTAGCGATGTTGGGCGCGTTGAAGTGCATGGAAGATTAGACCCCCCATCCCCCCTCCCCTCCCTCGTGATCGCTCCCACGCGCAACAAACCCCACTCCCTGGGGGCTAGCGGCCTGACACGAAAATTAAATAATCGTGACGAGAAAATGGCTTCGTTCGCACATCACCGGCCAAATTGCCGTGGCCGCGGCGGCGCAGTGACCCCGGGCGCCGTGACGCGCAGCGGCGGCGGCGGCCGCGAGTTTGTGTCCCGCGGCGAGTTTCCCGAGCAGCGAGTCTGCAGATCGCAGAAGCTCCTGGGGCAAACATACCGGGGGTGGTCGTGTAGACATCGGATTCACCTGGAATGCGGCCACGTCGAGTGACCTGCATGTCCCCCACCCCCCCCCACCCCGCGTTTGCCGCGATCGGAAGAGACGCACGCGGTGGCCGCTTATCCCGGAGGATGGACGTGTGCCGAATTGCCTCGCCCAGCAAAACAAAAAAACCGCGTTACGCCACCTTCAATGCGGTTGGAATTGTTGGACCAAATCAGCCGGAATACGCCCGATCGCCCGATCTTGTCCAGACCACGCAAGCTCAGCAGGGGTTCAGCCTGAAACGTCGCTTGCACGCACGGGTGACGTCCACCGTGCATGCCGGGTTGTCATAGGCGGGCTGATGGGGCGACGTGGTGGACAACAGAGACACAGAGAGAGAGAGACGCGCAGCAAAAGCCATTGCGCCGTACGTCTGCGTTCACGGCCCTTGACTTAACCCGCAACCGACCAGCATGGTGAAGTATGGTCAAATGCTCGCGGCGTGACAGACGGCAAAAAATGTGTTATTGTGACCGTAGGGAACGGCGCCTCGCAAGTCACGAGACATCACGGCCACGTGTTTTGACTCTGTGGAGTTGGTGGTTTAAGCAAGGCTGTGTGCAGTATGCACGCACAAAGTACGGGTGATGCCACGTGACGTGCGGGACGATACGCGACTCAGAAGCACGGCGCAACAAGGCTGGATGCGTGATTATGAAATCATTGTCAGTCCTTCAAAGTGAGAAATCGATAGAAGAAGCCTCGAGGTCTTCCTAAATTTAGCAGGGACACTAAAAATAAATATTGTTTACAACACCAACAACAAAACACAGGCACTTCGCTCGCCTCCACCCGGACCTCCCCTCGCATCATCCTCCTCTGACATCCCCCCCGCCATCACCACCCCCCACCACCACCACCCACCACCGCCACCACCCCCCACCAACACCCCCCACCACCACCCCCACCACCCCCACCACCCCCCACCACCACCACCACCACCCGCCACCATCGCTCGCCACCACCACCACCCGCCACCACCACCCCCCACCGCCACCACCCCCCACCACCCCCGACCGCCCCCATCATACCGCCACCACCCCCCGCCACCCCACCCCCCACCACCACCACCCCCCACCCCCACCCCCCCAGCCTCTCGGCCTCGTGGAGCGCCGATCCATGCTGCGGGTGCCCATGGCGATGTGGAGCTTGCCACGAGTTGGGGCGGATGAGTCGTGTGAGGTGCGTGGGGAGCGGTGGCGCAGTGGTTAGCGCTACGCTGCGCTACGAACCTGGCGACCCGAGTTCGATTCCCGCTCACGGCCAGCACCGGAGACGATTATGTGAACCGGTCCTGGGCCTCCCCTAGGTTGACGCAGCCTCAAATGAGTACCTGGTGCGGTGTGTAAACATCGCCACTAGGGAGACAAAGGCGATCGGGCGTGATGCTCGCCACCCACACACTCGTGTACCGTTCCGGCCTTCATAAGTGCTCGCTAACAGCACTTGCCCCAACAGTCTGTTCAGGCTATACGGGGCATCTTTTTTGCCTATGATATATATGTGTGTGTGCTGTGTGTGAGATGTGTGTCTGTGCTATGTGGGATGTGTGTGTGCGTGCTGTCTATAATATACGTGTGTGATGTGTGTGCTGTGCATGTGTACGTGTTGGATGCAGTCAGTGATGTGAGATTTGTGTGTGTGTGTGTTGTGTGAGCTAACCGTGGGTGTGATAATCACAAGCTGGCAAACCAGCATAATAATGGAGGTTCGACGGCACAAAGACATTTGGCGCACACAAACACACAAACACAACGCGCGCTCACGCAGACAACGCGCGCACGTGTGTGGCACAAAGGCACGTGCACGCGTGTGGCACAATGCACGTGTGCAGAACCACCCTCCCGGAACACGGCATCACAACTCGCGATACAATTTTTTTAAATAAAATAATCATTTGAAAGAATCTGTTTTGTTAAATCTTGCCCAACAAACGACACGCGACTCGGGGCATCGCTATTGGTGAGCTGCGGGACCGAGATTGAAATGGGAATGGTCAATCGTGGACTTCGTCGCGATTGAGCAAATGCGATCCGTGTCTTCCGATGGACAAAGACAAACATCCTACCCCGTGTAGCCTGAACAGAATGTTGGGGCAAGTGCTGTGAGCGAGCGTCTACGAAGGCCGTCACGATACACGAGGGGGTGGCATGGCCAGCACCACGCCCGACCGCCTTTGTCTCCCCAGTTACGACGTTTACATACCGCACCAGGTACTCATTTGAGGCTGAGTCGATCTAGGGGAGGCCCAGGACCGGTTCAGATAATCGTCACCGGTGTTGGCCGTGAGCGGGGATCGAACCCGGATTGCTGGGTTCATAGCGCAGCCCGCTAACCGCTTCACCACCGCTCCCCACGACTGAACGGGGGGGGCTTACACACAAGGCAATTAACCGTTGCTTGCTTGCAAGGGGCGGGGGGGTGGAACCACAAACAATACGAGAAGCTGCTCCGTCATTGACAGGCGCACTGTTAGGAGTGACAGGTCGACAACAATCAGCCTGAGAGAGAGAGAGGTGGGCGAGGGGGCGAAGCAGCAATTTAGAGGACAATGGTGAGTGGATGTCAGGTGGGAGGGAGAGGTGTGGGTGGGGGAGTGACCGTGAATGGATTTCATCAACAATGGATCAATTATCTGCACTTTCACTTTACTTTCAGAGCATTATCGGGCGTTCTCTGGCCTTCGCTTCGGCATGACTCTGGCTGTCTGAACTCAAAAACTTTGTTTCTTTCTTCATGTGTGTGAACAATGTGTGCGTGCGTGTGTCTATTTGTGTGGGTGTGCGTATGGGGAGCGGTAGTGCAGTGATGAGCGCGCTGCGTTACGAACCTGCTGACCCGAGTTCGATTCACGCTCACCGCCACCGACACCCGTGACGGTTATCTGAACCGGTCCTGGGCCTCCCCTAGGTCGACTCAGCCTCAAATGAGTACCCGGTGCGATACGTAAATATCGCTACTGGGGAGACAAAGGCGACTTGCGTGGTGCTGGCCACCCACCCCCTCGTGTGCCGTGCCAACCATCGAAGTCTATCGGCACTTGCTCCAACAGTCTGTTAAGGCTATACGGGGCATATTGGTCTGCGTTGCGTGTGGAGGAGGCTCGTGGGTCCGGCATAAACATTTAGGACTGTGGCACATGCAGCTGCAATGGCCGCTTTGGGTACACGGTCCAGACCTCAACGTCGGAGAATGAGGAGGCCTACCGCAGCCTTCGCTCGGAGGTTCGGAGAGCCGTTAGGCGCTGCAAGGATGGGTGATGGTCGCGGGTTGCTGAGGAAGATGGAGTCTGCCTCAAGTGGCCCGGATCACAAATCGCTCTTTAACTCCAGCAAAAAAGGGACCTGCAGCGCCATACCTATTTTCATCATTTGGGGAAAGAATGGTGATCCAATCTTCGACCCCCAGGAACAGATTTGCTGAGCATTTCTGTGAGGTCCTGGGGGAGGGGAAAACCCTCAGCCTGGAAAACAACGTGGGACAAAATGGGGATGATCCTGCTGAGGCTGTGGTGCCTCAAATATTGGAAGAAGAAGTCACCCCCTGTGAGTGGCTGGTTGAGGTGCCATCTGTTGAGGATGTACACTGAAGGCGATCCGGAGTCTGAGAGCAGGAAAGGCACCGGGTAGAGATGATCTACCAAGCGAAATGCTGAGGGAGGGTGGCGTTTGTGCACAGACTCCCCTACATGACATCATAACAACAGTTTGGACCACTGGATGGGTTCCGCAGGATTGGAAGGATGCCCTGGTGGTCCCCCTCTTTAAGAAGGAGGACCGCACAGACTGTAACAACTACAGGGGCATCTCACTCCGCAGTTTGCCGGGAAAGGTCCTGGCAAGGATTATTCAACATTGCCTTGCTAGGTACGCTGAGGAGAGGCTTGCGGAGCCCCAATGCGGTTTCAGGAAAGGGTGGTCCTGCACAAATGCCATATTTTCTGTCCATCTGCTACAGCAGAGGTGTAGGAAATTCGAACAAGACCTACATCTCTGTTTCATTGACCTGGTCAAGGCCTATGATACTATCAGTAGGCCTGGGCTCTGGGTTGTTCTTCGTGCTTTCGGAGTCCCTGACCCTCTGCTCACGATCATTAAGGACCTTCATGATGGTGAGCGGGCCCCGGGTAACACTACGTGGCCGGGAGTGCGACAGGGATGTCCTCTAGCTCCCACATTATTTAACATCTATTTAGACCACATGGTTCGTGAAGCCTTCAATAACTGTACCGAAGGAATTTCCATCTGGTACAGATACAATGGGAGGCTGATCAATGCCCGGGTGCGGTCAAGGGATGGCTCCCTATTGCTCAACCATGTTATGTATGCCGATGAGCTGGTAATTGCTGCTCACTCAGAGGAGGAGTTGGAGGCGCTGCTGCTGAACCTGGAACTTGCTACTAAGAGGTGGGGCCTTACCATCAAAACTAAGCACCTGCCTGAGTATTTTGTACCATCGGACACTCCACCCCCACAACTCCCAATTGGTGATAGGGCAGTTTGGAGAGAGTGGAGAGTTTCCAATACCTGGGTAGTGTGCTCATGACCGACTCCAGTTTGACAGCAGTGGTCTCACTCCGAATCAGTCGAGCGACATTATCTTTTCATCGGTTGCGTAACGCTGTGTGGAAGCTACCTGGTCTGTCGCTCCGCACGAAGCTTCAGGTCTTCTCGGCCACAGTCATTCCCTCCCTTCTCTACGCTTGCGAAACGTGGACCCCCTTAACGGAACATCTTCGCCAGTTAGAAACATTTAGGCTGGCCTGCCGACGATCCATCCTGGGTTTAACCGGGCTGGATTGTGTGAGGAGCTCACAAATCCTTGAAAGAGCTGAACAAATTTCCATCGGTGAGCTCCTCCGGCAGGCAAGGCACTGTTGGCTGGGTCATGAAACCCGCATGCCCAGCCACCGCATGCTTAAACAGCTTTTGTTTGGCCGGATCGAGGAGTATAAACGGGCGCGGCACGGGCAAGAGAAGAGGTGGAGTGATGTGGTACAGGAGGATGTGGAGCTTAGTGGACCTGCCGATGACTGGTACCAGCGGTGTCAAGATCGGCCTCTGTGGAGGAGGCTCGTGAAGGACGCTACTGGGCAGTTGAAGGTAGTCGCCCTCCAACAACAATGGAGGGCGGAGGAGCGACGCTCACAACAACGAGCGGAGAGCCGGGTGGCTAAAACACAGCAAGTTGGCAAGTAGAGGCCACAGGTGATGCATCAGCCACTCATCTCAGTCAGTCGACCCGCGGCACCTGGGTCTGTCCCGTGACCTCGTGCCAGCAGGCGTTCGACACTTCACGTGGCCTCAACGTGCACGTAGCCTGGCACAAGCGTCGTGGCGACGTCACGGCCACTTAGTGGCGAATGGCGGTTGTTGTTGTTGTTGTTTGGTCGTGCAGGCCGTGACTGGGCAGTCGGGAGGCAACCGGCCCTCAACAACAACGAAGGGCTGAGGAGCTACACTCACACAACTTCATCTGTTCGTTTATCGAGGAAGCGTCACACTTTGCAGGCGGGTCCAGTGGGCGAGGTGAGGAGTCAGTGGGTGAATGACTCGGTGAGTGGGGTGAGTGTGTGGGTGAGCGTTGCTGTGACCTGCAGTGCGGTGGTTGAACACATTGTGGATTAGGCGAAGCGGTCTCTGTGGTGGACCGAGTTCTCAGCACGGGGTGGAGGGATCAAGGAGTGGAGTGTGCATCTGTGGTATACAGCTGGGCGAAAGTCGAGCTGTACCACAGATACCAACGTTGCATACATACCACGCTCCGTGCAGCCCCTAATGCGATTTACTTCTCTTGGCCCCACTGCTCATCGTGGTTTACCTGCCCTCACCTGCGCCGCTCACCCGCGCCCCTCACCCACACCAGCCTCCTCGCTTTGATGGCCTTCAGTGGCTTAAGTTGCGGTGGCTGAGAGGACCGCAACCAACTTGGCTTAATCCGCAGGGCTCTCGCTCCCTCTCGCTCCCTCTCACTCGCCCTTTCGCTCCCCTCTCTATCCCCGTCGCTCACCCTCTCTCTCTCATAGTCGCTCTCACTCCCATCTCGCTCCCCTCTCTGCTCCCCCCCCCCTCTCTCTACCCCCTCGCGCACAATACAAAAAAAAGTCACGTGGTTGTGATGTGCGCGGTCCTTTTAGCGCCACAGCGCGTCGATTTGTAGCGTTTATTTTCATTTGTTTGCTGGTGACTGTATTTCATATTGAAATCGCCTCCAGTGCAATTGCTGCTGGCGGCAATAAAAGTTGTTTAAAAGTCAAGTCTCTATCCCCTCTCTTCCTACTCCATGTCGCTCTCTCTCTCTCTCCCCATCGCTCCCTCTCTCGCTCCCCCTCTCTCCTTTTTTTTACATTTCGATTTCACATTTGATCGTGCATAAGGTTATACAATAGGTACAATGACAATCTCAGTGATCAATGTTCCTGTTGCATCCAGCACAAAGTCTAAACCAAGGCGCATGGTCCATTGAAGGGAGATGTGCAGCAATGTGGTCGGTCTTCACGGGGGTACATTTACATTAGTGACCCGAGCTACTGCTCTTCACTGCTTTGTTGCCTCCGAATGAGATTTGTAGTGGAAGAGGAACACCGCGCCTACGGCCACGCACACCTGGGGATGGGCGTGAAGGTCGTAGGGCCGCATCGTGCTCCAATATTGTGTGTGAAGAAGCCTGACTTCGCTGCTGAGGTTCACATAGGGCGGAGGAGCTCCCCCTCTCGCTCCCCATCGCTCCCCCTCTCACCCCTCTCGCTCCCCATCGCGCCCCCTCTCGCTCCCGCCTCTCACCCCTCTCGCTCCCCACCGCTCCCCCTCTCGCTCCCGCCTCTCACCCCTCTCGCTCCCCATCGCTCTCTCTCTCGCTCCCGCCTCTCACCCCTCTCGCTCTCCATCGCTCCCTCTCTCACTCCCCCTCTCGCTCCCCATCGCTCCCTCTCTCACTCCCCCTCTCGCTCCCCATCGCTCCCCCTCTCGCTCCCGCCTCTCACCCCTCTCGCTCCCCATCGCTCCCTCTCTCGCTCCCGCCTCTCACCCCTCTCGCTCCCCATCGCTCCCTCTCTCGCTCCCCCTCTCGCTCCCTCTCTCGCTCCCGCCTCTCACCCTTCTCGGTCCCTCTCTCACTCCCCATCGCTCCCTCTCTCACTCCCCCTCTCGCTCCCCATCGCTCCCTCTCTCGCTCTCGCCTCTCACCCCTCTCGCTCCCTCTGTCGCTTGCTTGTAGTGTGGACGGACATCAATGCTCGTCACGCGCTTGAGACGCGAGCGGTTCCAAAGCGGAGCTTAAGACGACGTGGCGGCTCTCGCTCGCTCGTCTCCAGCACTCAGCTCGTGTCGAGGCGGTGCTGCGTCTGTCATCCCATTGTCCTTCGATCGACAACGACCATCGTGACTGCGTGTAGGGCTACATGCCTCCTCTCATAGTTACGCGTCAGTCAAACGTCGAAACAGCAAATTTCTCAATCAGTGAGCCGTTTGACAGCCGCGTAGTTTTAATCCGCCCGATAGAGAATGTGTCTGTCTTGGATAGTTGTTAGACCACATCTAACACTTTTTGTGTTTTGTTTAAAGCGACCGAGTGTGTGAAAACGCTGTTCTAGACTAAGATTCCGTCACTAGGTTTCTATTTTCAAACAAAGGGGACATTTCTGGCTCGAGACACCCCCATCAGGCACCGGTCTGTCAGTCCACTGACAGCTCCGATGGATACAATACGATGCAATTTGAATGGATGTACCATCGAGATGTGACTCGCACATCAAGGTGCATGTTTATTTAATCGTCAAGGAGTATAAACGATCACGCGAACTCCGGTTATCTTTACTAACCATGGGACAGAGACGGTCACTGCATCGCGCGAGAGAACGCGCACAGAGGAGATGGAACGGTGAAATCGGTTCGTGCGCAGGGGCTCTGGGATTTTCTGCATCGCAGCATCGTGAGAGGTGGCGGTGGCTCTGGGGGAGGCCCTCAAGCATAGCTGATGACGACGATGATCGTGGTGGCGATGATGATGAGGATGATGAGAGTGAGGCTGTCTGGTACCGTGCAGCCGCGCGTGTTGTCTCAATCCGCACCCCCCCCCCCCTCGACACCCCCCCCTCGACTCCTCCCCTCGACACCCCCCCCCTCGACACCCCCCCCCCCCCCCCGCTGGAGCTGCTCACGTGCGCCCCGTGCGAGCGCCAACCAAGGCGTTCATTTACGGGGGCTCACACCCCCCCCCCCCCCGGGGGCCCGTGCACGGCAGGCGGATTGTGTGCGCGCACTGAATGAGGGGCGTGTGGTAGGAGGTGCACCACAGATTGTGACGGCTGATCCCCCCCCCACTCCCCATACCCCCCCCCCCCCCCACTGACAATGCACGGGACGCGCTTTGTCGCCCGCCTAAGACTTGTTGCGCAATAGCTCGGAGAACGGCGGAGGGTCTCGTTTGTGTCGCACGGCAGCTACCTTCTCTCTAATCGCCGATTGTGTAACGGCTGTGCTCTTGCTATTGTTGTTGTTGTTGTTATTATTGGCAGCTCCTCGTTCTCCTCCACGATGCGTGCCGTGGGGAAGAAGAAGAAGAAGAGGCAAAAGTCACAGCGCCCCGCACTTGACATCCTGCAAGGGCCTCTGCGTGCGGGCACGAGTGGCCTGGGTGCAGCTCAAAAAGTTGCTAAAGCTTCCTCTTGCTTTACTGACAATCCCTGTTATGTTGTCTCAAGAGAGTCGGTCAATCACGCGACGACGCTGGATAAATAATTGTAATAATCATAATAATATATTATAATTATTACAATTATAATAATATATTATAATGACTTTAAATAATTATTCATTAGTATAACAATTGTTTTAACAATTATACTATTGTAATAATCCTTTTTTTATGTGCATACATTTTAATTGTGTAATGGTTTGCCCCCACACAAGTCACCGTAATAATATGTTTAAAAAAGTGACTATAAAGTTCATCTCAGATACGCAAATTCATTTACATTAAGAAGGGAAAACGACAACATCTGTTCTAGATTTGAAGCTTTCGTGACTGCAAGGATTCATATTCTTAGGTTTTTTCGGTAAAGTCACGTAGGTTACCTACGTGACTTTCTTAGGTTTCTTCGGTAAAGTCACGTAGGTTACCTACGTAGGTTACCTACGTGCCTTTACCGAAAAAACCTAAGAATACGACAACATCTGATTGTTTTGTCAGCGACTGTCGACGAAGCTACATTTGATACTCGCAGTTTACGCGTGGGCAGCTGAAACCCAGATTCGAACCCCATGATCTGAGCCCCCCGCCCTCCACGAACCGCTTAGGCACCTGTAGACCAGGTATTTTAGGCGTCATTGAACCTGTGGCATACAAAAAGGGCCCCCTCCGTAAATATGCTCTGCTAACGCATTTCGGCTTAATGGACGGCCAAATCGAAATGCCACATGTTACCTACACCTGCCAAGGTTGAGTTATTTGACTGTTTTTCTTTTTCACGCTTTTAAAATTGCACGCGAGGCTGCGTCGCGCGCACGCCCGGAGACCACGGATGCCATTGTATTATCACTATCGCTTCTGATACAGGACTGCCGGTAGAGAGGATGATAGGTCTCCAGCGGCTCCCAATGCGCATTTCATTGCGGTGGTGGTTAACCTTTGAAATCGTTACACGGTGACTACTTTTGTTCAATAATCACTGGTTTGTGTCCGACAATGGCTTGTATTTATAGAATGGGGTGGCGGGAGTGACTCAGAGGTCAGAGCGCTTAACTGACACCACTGAGATCTTGGGAGTCGAAACTGATTTTTTTGTTTTGTCGCCAACTGTGAAGAAACTGGAAAATTCGACACATTCGTCAATAACACCGTGCGTGGCCTCAAAAAGAAAAGCATACAACACGTGACGTTGCGGGCATTGGCCCTTCTTCGCAGCACACGTAGAGAGGCCACCGAGAGAGAGGCCAGACAGCTACTGCTGACTCAACCTCGCGTGGGTAATTTCCACTCCAAAAATCTCTACATATGGGTCTGCGCCCTACTTGCCGTGCTCGCTCGTACAGGCCGACCTGTATCCACGTTGGTGGGAATCTCTCTGCGCGATTCCACTTGCTTTCAATTAAGGATGACGATGGCGACGATGATGATGATGACGATATGAAGAATCGTTGAGCGTGTGCGGCACCGCACCACCTCAACCCCCTGAAATGTGCGGGGTCAAGGCCAGAGCCCTGGGTTTGAGGATGGAGAAGGATGGGAAAGGGCGGGGGGTGGCGGGGGTGGGGTGTGAGTGGCAGGGTTGTCTCTGAATGAACGTTTCAGAGTTCGTGTTACGCGCACAGGGACATGGGCCGCATTAGAAGGGGTTAAAAAAGAGGCACAATGGGTATTCAACGGGGAAACGAACGCAAGGCAGTGACTCCCATTTCGATTGGCGATGCCAAGCCAATGGTAGAGCCGCAAAAAAAACTTCACGATTATATGGCAGGGATGAGTCCATTCTCAACTACCAGGAAAGAAACAACAATAACACGCTTTGCAACTTCAACCTGCGATTTTGATTCTAAAATGTTACGCTTTGCTTTCTAGAAGCACAGGTTTATGGAGGAGGAGTAGGATGAGGTGTTTTGAGCCCTTGTGCCTATTCATTTAGCTATTTGCTCGAACAAAAGAGGAGAGGGGGAAAGCTGAACAATGATGCGGGTAACTCTACACACGGTGAGCAGGACAGCGATCTGCCGCCTACGCATGTTCACTCGCTCAGTGTAGGGTGAGGAGCCGGGGGGGGGGGAGCATGCTGTCCCGTCCACTCGCTGACAAGACAGGCCCAATCTTCCCAGAGACACCGACAAGGCAGGACTAACGTTTCCAGAGAATCTGATAAACCAGGCCCAAACCTGCCCAAAGACACCAACACGCCAGGCCCAACCTTCCCAGAGACACCGACAAGCCAGACCAACCTTCCCAGGGACACCAACAAGCCAGACCCAACCTTCCCAGAGACACCGACAAGCCAGGCCCAACCTTCCCAGAGACACCAACAAGCCAGGCCCAACCTTCCCAGAGACACCGACAAGCCAGGCCCAACCTTCCCAGAGACACCAACAAGCCAGGCCCAAACCTGCCCAGGGACACCAACAAGCCAGACCAACCTTCCCAGAGACACCGACAAGCCAGGCCCAACCTTCCCAGGGACACCAACAAGCCAGGCCCAACCTTCCCAGAGACACCGACAAGCCAGGCCCAACCTTCCCAGAGACACCAACAAGCCAGGCCCAAACCTGCCCAGGGACACCAACAAGCCAGGCCCAACCTTCCCAGAGACACTGACAAGCCAGGCCCAACCTTCCCAGGGACACCAACAAGCCAGGCCCAACCATCCCAGGGACACCAACAAGCCAGGCCCAACCTTCCCTGAGACACTGACAAGCCAGGCCCAACCTTCCCTGAGACACCGACAAGCCAGGCCCAACCTTCCCAGGGACACCAACAAGCCAGGCCCAACCATCCCTGAGACACTGACAAGCCAGGCCCAACCTTCCCAGAGACAATGACAAGCCAGGCCCAACCTTCCCAGGGACACCAACAAGCCAGGCCCAACCTTCCCAGGGACACTGACAAGCCAGGCCCAACCTTCCCAGAGACACTGACAAGCCAGGCCCAACCTTCCCAGAGACACTGACAAGCCAGGCCCAACCTTCCCAGAGACACCGACAAGCCAGGCCCAACCTTCCCTGAGACACCGACAAGCCAGGCCCAACCTTCCCTGAGACACTGACAAGCCAGGCCCAACCTTCCCAGGGACACCAACAAGCCAGGCCCAACCTTCCCAGAGACACTGACAAGCCAGGCCCAACCTTCCCAGAGACACTGACAAGCCAGGCCCAACCTTCCCAGAGACACTGACAAGCCAGGCCCAACCTTCCCAGAGACACTGACAAGCCAGGCCCAACCTTCCCAGAGACACTGACAAGCCAGGCCCAACCTTCCCTGAGACACTGACAAGCCAGGCCCAACCTTCCCAGGGACACCAACAAGCCAGACCAACCTTCCCAGAGACACCGACAAGCCAGGCCCAACCTTCCCAGGGACACCAACAAGCCAGGCCCAACCTTCCCAGAGACACCGACAAGCCAGGCCCAACCTTCCCAGAGACACCAACAAGCCAGGCCCAAACCTGCCCAGGGACACCAACAAGCCAGGCCCAACCTTCCCAGAGACACTGACAAGCCAGGCCCAACCTTCCCAGGGACACCAACAAGCCAGGCCCAACCATCCCAGGGACACCAACAAGCCAGGCCCAACCTTCCCTGAGACACTGACAAGCCAGGCCCAACCTTCCCTGAGACACCGACAAGGCAGGCCCAACCTTCCCAGGGACACCAACAAGCCAGGCCCAACCATCCCTGAGACACTGACAAGCCAGGCCCAACCTTCCCAGAGACACTGACAAGCCAGGCCCAACCTTCCCAGGGACACCAACAAGCCAGGCCCAACCTTCCCAGGGACACTGACAAGCCAGGCCCAACCTTCCCAGAGACACCGACAAGCCAGGCCCAACCTTCCCTGAGACACCGACAAGCCAGGCCCAACCTTCCCTGAGACACTGACAAGCCAGGCCCAACCTTCCCAGGGACACCAACAAGCCAGGCCCAACCTTCCCAGAGACACTGACAAGCCAGGCCCAACCTTCCCAGAGACACTGACAAGCCAGGCCCAACCTTCCCAGAGACACTGACAAGCCAGGCCCAACCTTCCCAGAGACACTGACAAGCCAGGCCCAACCTTCCCAGAGACACTGACAAGCCAGGCCCAACCTTCCCTGAGACACTGACAAGCCAGGCCCAACCTTCCCTGAGACACCAACAAGCCAGGCCCAACCTTTGTCAAAGACATTGACACATGACGCACATTCAGTGTGGTGCTGTCATACCATCGTTATTATTTACTGTGAGTCATTATTATAATGTTTAAATTATCTAACTATGTGGCTGCTGTGGTTAGAGCACTCGATTCGCAATCATCACTTGCCCGGTGGCCAATACAAACACGTACCACTATGCTTAAGGTCAACGGAGGATATCATTCGGATGGGCCGGTCTCTGCCGAAGGAATGTGGAATTCCTATACGAGCTCGCTCAGGGCCATGGACAGAGTAGTGCGAGCAGAGCTGCGGCGCCCTGGGCTTCCGTGAGTGCAGGGTTCATTCAATCTGCTTGCGAGTTGGCTTCATCGGAGCTTGACCGAAAGAATAGCTTCACGATCGTGTAACCCTCAGGGGGGGATCCCAAAAACATTTTAACGGCTCACGTTTCACACCTGGGCACGTTCACGGCTGACGAACGCTCGCGATGAATCACAGGGTTTGGACAGGAAGGGCTTAAGGGATTTTCAATTACAATTGAAAATGCTGCTGAACATCTCTCAGCCTGTCCCTTGCTCTCACTCGCTGGCTCACTAATTCACAAACAAAAAAAATCTCACTCTCTAACAAGGTGTTTGGGCGGTAGTGATCGTCTCGTTCTGACGGATTTTGAACTTTGTGTGGAAAATCCACATTCCTATGGTGAGGCCGAGTTGGGTCATGATTGCGACATAACCGACTCATTCAAATCCAACACTTACTGTGAGTGATGAGGACGCAGCGTGCCGGCTGCAACGAGAGGTAAATACTCAAAGCAACGCGAGAGTGCGCTGCTCACAAACTGCAGTAAAAGCCACACTTTCGGTTCTCATTGGAGTTGGTGGTCTAGGCAAGGCTGCGAGCACTTTGCTAGTCGCATGGCGTGCACACGAGGCGTATGCTCATTGTGAACAGCGACGGTGGCGAAATGATGAACTATCTCGCCTGGTATGCACAAGGTCGTGGATTCGATCCTGACCCTGGCGATGCCTGTATATTTGCAGTTTGCATGTTCTCTTTCCGTGGTCGCGTGGATTTTTCTCCGGGTTTTCCCTCCACGTTTAGAATCAGCGTGCGGTTATAGTGTTTGGCTGCTATACATTTTCACGTGATGAGCCCCTCCATTGAGCTCTTATTTGTGGCCACGTCGCTTCTGAAAAAGAGCGACATAGCTCAGTGAGCCTTACGTCGGTAAAATAAAAAAAATAGTTTAGTTTAGATGTCTTGTGAAAGTTCCCCATGAGCCGTGTGTGACTGGAAACGGATGACGATGATGATGATGCTGATAACAATGACGATAATTTGAACAAAACAACGTACAACTGAAAACCTCCCCTGCTCTACCAAATGTAACTACATCCGGGCCAAGAAATTGAGGATTACAGTAAGTACAGGTTCTTGCCCGGGGCGACCACTGCTCGATTGAGATTGAGATCCGATGATGACTCTTGAAGATTGCGCACATTGCAGCCCTTTGTCAATCCACTGCTGGATGGAGGCATTTTGCAACTAAAGCAGTGACAGTTCTCCTTAAGCACAGGCCATTATTCAACAGAGAGACCACACTCTGACGAACTGCTCAGGCATGCCTGAGCCCACTCAATGCACGCTCATGACTATATTGGGCAGGCAGCTACGTAATTGATGTTTCCTGTTACGAGACGAAGGGAAATGCAACAGAGTTGAGCGCCTCATTGAGCGTCGTCATAAATAATTATAGTTGCACAACGCTCGGGCCTCCGTCAATCCACTGCTGGATGAATGATGACTCTCACCTATGCCCCGTCACAGGCGGAGGCGCTGTGGGACGCGCCCGCCGCTGGCCAATCAGAGGGAGGGAGAGAGAGAGACGCAAGCGCCGTGCCGTCTGGACGTCCGCGCCTGCCGATGAGTGCATTCGTTCCCATCCGTTCGTTCATTCATTCGTTCCCGACATTCACCAGAAAACGGTTTGCCGGGCCCTGACTTTTGAAAACCGGTAACCGATAATTCTGAACGGTTTAACAACCCGAATCAGCGGTTGCTCCCCACCAGCCAACCCGTATTGGGCAGTGACCTCTGCCCCCCCCTCGCCCCCCCCCCCCCGCCCATTGGTGCCCCCCGTATTTGACTGTCTCTTGAAATTGCCAGTGGGCTCAGTCGACCCTGAACTCGCGATCACGGGCCCCACTGTTCCTCCAAACGGTCTCGGAGCCACCGCATGACTCGCGGTATTCATGGCGGGTTAAAATATGCGACTTATACCGGGGGGGGGGGGTGGGTGGGAGGGAGGGACGAGGACGACATTAAAACGCGCGGCTGGATGGCCGTGAGCGACGTTGGCTCGTTACAGCCGCCCGCTTGTTCCGACCTCGTAAATGGGGCCGAGTCAAGCGCGCGTTGTCTCGGCAGAGCTGGGCACAGCAGATGCGGGGGAGTAGAGGAGGAGAGGGGGAGGGGGGGATGGTCGCGGGGAGGGAGGATTTCAAGAAGATTTCATCATCAGCCCTATGATTAAATCACCTGGAACGTGCCTGATATCATCGGATCTCGGAAGCTAAGCGGGTATGAGCCTGGATAATGATTCCGACGAGTGACCGCGGTGCAAAACAGGTGTTATAGGCTGCGGCGGGGCTACGTTACGGACAGCAGACGGCTTTGCAGATACATCGAATGTTGTACTTTACTGTGATTCAACATCTATGCGCCCGGCCTTCGTTGACCAACACCCCCCACCGGCACCGACGAGCGTGACGAAGCATGGTCCAGCAAAAATCACGATGACACGCACGGCGCGGCGAGGCCCTCATCCAGCAGTGGAGGGACAGAAGGAAGGGTCTCCGCGTGCGCTTGTGGTCATCAAGAGCGAAGCAAAGGCACGTGACGTGAGCCGGGTCGGGCAGCACCCGAGGTGAGTCTCACAGACACCTGCCGTGGGGTCGCGGGACCTGTCGCTGGGACCAGGTGGAGCGGCACAACATGCGGACATTTGTCCACGGCCCACAATCTCCAGGAGGGCCCCATGTCGGGTTGATCAAACATGTTTTTATGTGTTGGGAATAAGCGTGGCTGCGTTCATCGTATTGTCGTTTTAATATGCACGTTATGGACGATGCTGTAGCGCAGTGTTCTTCATTGCAAGGCCCGCGGCCCGCTGGCGAGCCCTGGTGGCCTTTAGTGCGGGCCCTGGAAATCCAGAAATGTGAAAGCCACCTGTTGCAGGCGGTGTGGCGGCCCACACACATTTGATGATGTCTTATAGGCAAAAGTGACCAACCTCTGAAATGTGGTAAGGAACACTGCTCTAGCGTGTAAGAGCATGTTCAGACACTGATTCATTCGCTGAAAACATCTTCACGTGTCGACAACTGCAGAGCTTGGGCACTTGTTCCTGCCGGCTCTAGATATGTTTATATATGTTTTCATTTTACCAGGGTAAGGACTAACTGAGCTAGATATCTCTTTTCAGAAGCGACCTGGACACAAATGATAGCTCAACTAAAGTGGCTTGTCATCATGCGGAAATGTATAGCAGCCAAATACTCCAAACGCATGACGGGTAACAACCGGAGGACCCGGAGAAAAACCCAAGCGACCACGCGGAGGTAGAGACGCAAAATCCAAATATCCAGCAGCAGGCGTCAGGGTCGGGATCGAACCCCCGACCCTCCTGCATACCAGGCGAGGTAGTTAACATCCTCGCCACCGCCTGGCTGCTGCTGCTGCTGCTGCTACTGCTGCCTTCCAGCTCATGCCCGTGGTCCCTCGGCGATTGCGCGATGAACGACGACGCGACACTGGATGAGACTAAACATGGTGAGCTAAGAGTCGGACAAATACTCTTAGGTTTTTTCGGTAAAGTCACGTAGGTAAAAAATAAAATTAATAAAAGTAAAGTAAAAAATTACGACGTTTCGGAGGCAACACAAGCTTCCGTCTTCAGGAGGAACCGTCACAGCACGATTGCTGTATCATGTACTTCGTGATTTTTTATTTTACTTTTGTCATTTTTTATTTTACTTTTATTAATTTTAATTTCATTTTTGACCTACGTGACTTTACCGAAAAAAACCTAAGAGTATGAATCCTTCTTGCAGTCACCAAAGCTTCAAATCTAGAGTCGGACAAATACCCTCTTGAGGGGCTCTCTTGCGCGTCGTCGAGTGAAAGCCCTCCTGCCAGTAGTGACCACAGCAAGCGATGTTCACCTTTGCAGGACTTAGGCGTGTTTCCCTGACCGCCGCTTTACCCGGAGCCAGTGGTGGATATTCCACATTCCTTCGGCGGAGGGGGGTCGATCTAAGAGTATATCAAAGAGACCCCCCCCCTCCCGTTGAGTTATGTACAATGTTGGATCGAACCCTCCTGCCCCTCCGAGGGATGGTAGCCTGGAGTCAAACCTCGACCCCAACCAGGATTTGAACTCGCGAGGACCTTCAGGAGGGGAGTGGAGGGGTGGATGGGAGTGGAGGGGAGGGTGGGGCGTGTCATTTTCTGCTCAGGTGTCCCGGGGACAAGAATATCTAAATCTGGTCATAATTACGTAACACAATTTTTGTTCCTGGGTACTAAGTGTTACTTTTTTAATTGCTTATACCTAAAAAGTATTGAAAATGGCTATTTCCCCCCCATAAATTTTGCTTTTGTGACCACGATTTTTTGTGAACGAAAGACACAAATGCACACGTTTTCTCATTGAAAATATGTACATTTCAAAATAGCACTGTCCTGGCCACAAAATAAAAGTTTGTCGGGAATAATAGCCATTTTCTGTGCTTTTGAGGCATAAGCAATTAGGAAATAATACTTACTACCCAGGAACAAAAAGAAATGTTTTGTTACACAGTGATCAGCCTGGCACGAGCATCACCAAAGGACAAAGACAAAGACCCCCCCCCCCCCACCTGGATAACCTTTAACCAACTGTTGGGGCAAGTGCTGTTAGCGAGCACTTATGAAGTCCGGAACGGTACACGAGGGGCTGGGTGGTCAGCATCACGCCCGACCGCCTTTGTCTCCCCAGTGGCGACGTTTACACACCACACCAGGTACTCATTTGAAGCTGAGTCGACCTAGGGGAGGCCCAGAAGCGGGTTCAGATAATCGTCAGTGGTGTTGGCCAGCGAGCGGGAATCGAACCCCGGGTGGCCGGGGTTCCTAGCGCAGCGCGCTCCCCACCACATACACACACGTGCATGCACACCGAGCCCACGCTCGCTCGCACACACACACATGCGGCAGATGACTCACGGCTATTGAGCCACGTGAACCGAAGTGGGCTCTGATTGTGTGAGCCTCGTTCACGCATCGGGGGCGGGAGGAGGGGGGGGGAGCTGGCCCTGGGTTCCCAGCGGAGTCACCCGAGTTGGGGTTGTCCGCGTCGCGTGACCGTGGAACCGGTTAGCTCGAACAGCCGAGTTCGACTCCCGCTCAAGGCGAACGCCAGCGACGATTTCCTGCACCAGCCAATCCTGCGGAGAGCCTGACTGTGCCCCCACCCCCCCCGTAAGTCGTAAAATGAGTGCCTGGTGCGATGTGTAAAGAATCGCCGCAAAACAACGGACACACGTGGTGCTCACCTCCCATCCCCCCGTTCGTGAGCCGTGCCGGCCTTCATAGGTGCTGGCTAACAGCACTTGCCCCGACAGCCTGTCAAAGGCTACACACGGAGCATCTTTGTCTTTGTGTCTCTGTGTGTACACATCAGCGAGGTTGCGTGTGCCAATGTTACACGTGTTGTGTGTGTGTGCGTGTACACGCGTGTGTCTGTTAATGGCTACACGGGGGGGGTATGGGGGGTCTCTTTGTCTTTGCAACTGTCGCGCCGCGCAGCGCGGAAGGTGACTCCCGACTCGTGAGCAACCTGAGCCCTGATTGTGAGTAAACACCCAGGTGCTCGCGGCTCATCAAGGGGCTGGAAACTCTGCACCGGGCGGCTACACAGAGGAGGAGGGTGAGCAGGGGGTGGAGGGGGGGACAGAGAGTGCGGCGAAGAAAACGAGGGAGAGACGAGGCCACGTGAGAGGCGAGAGAGTGAGCGAGGCAGCGTCTCTCTTGGTTCGGAGAGACGCTGCATCTTATCTCCCTCCCTCTCTCTCTCCCCGTAGCACAATCTCTTTCTGTCCTGCACACACACGCGCCCTCTGTCTGGCTCGTACGCCCTTCTGCTCCCTTTTATGTATCTTCCTCAACCTGTAGCTGTCACTGCTGACCTTTCTCAGATCTTGTTATAACCCTTTTATATATTTTTAAACTCTTTTTTTTTTGCTCCCTCTCTCATTCCCTGTCCATCTCGAACACTTGTTCAAGCCCAGACTGCTTTCTGTGTTTAGTTTGGTGTCCTTCCCCCCGCGCCTCGGTTGGCTACGTACGGTGCGAAAGAAGTTCAACACACACATTTAAAACACGCCACAGCAATGCGACTGTGGCCACGCAAATGAAACTGTGGACCAATATCGCAGACCACTTGTAGTATGCGCTCCTTCAACGGAGGAGGTATAGTAACGCTTACACGACCTCCAGTTGGCACGGTTGGCTACGCACAGTGCGAAAGAAGTCCAACATAAGGGACTCCTCTTCATAATCAACGTTTTTGGGTTAGATCGCGTTATTTATAAATGTGTCGTAACCCTCCACCACCCGACACGGCCAATCAGAAAAAAAGTGTCACGTTGACAAAAGACAAATAGTTCACTGCTTTAGCCCAACGGTGTGTTGAAGCGTGATACCACTACATTTACAAAAACAAATTCACGCTTCAACACACCGGTGGGCTAAAGCAGTGAACTATTTGTCTTTTGTCAACGTGACACTTTTTTTCTGATTGGCATGTCGGGTGGTGGAGGGTTACGACACATTTATAAATAACGCGATCTAAACCCAAAAAGTTGATTATGAATAATATTGGTCGCGAAAGCCTACGTGTTAAAGGGACTCCTCTATTTACGAATATTCGACTTGCGAACTTTCAGAGATACGAATAAACCTACATCATTAGACCTTCTTTGCCAGTACCAAAATATAATAATAGGGTTTTTCCCTTTTATTCTGGCAACAAAACTGAAACCTTTTTACAAGGAATCATGTCTGCATTAACCACAATACTTGTGGTCAAAATGCAAACAAAAACACACTCTGATAAGAAATGCATTGTTCTTGAAACTGATTGTTCCACACCAGAGACGCTTTCTATTGAGCCTCGTCTCAAAGGACAATGCATATATTATCAGAGTGTGTTTTTTGTTTGCATTTTGACCACAAGTATTGTGGTTAATGCACACATGAATCCTCGTAAAAAGGTTTCAGTTTTGTTGCCAGAAAAAGGGGGAAAACCCCTATTATTACGAATAAACCTGTCCATATGTACAGTTGCCTGTTCGGACCGAGAGTCGTAAGTTCAACCGCCGCGCAATAGATGGCGGTGGTGGCATCTACATCTGCAGAATGCGAAGAATCGGTGGCATCTACGTCTACAGGAGATTATACAACTTGTAAAGCAATTCCCCGTGTTTAGTGTACACGCCGTACAGCGTGTTTGGAATCGACAGGAGTAAAATTTGACTTACGAACAATCGACTTACGAATAGACTGCTGGAACCTAACTCGTTCGTAAGTAGAGGATTCCCTGTCCATACATCTCCTGAATCCCTCGCATGGCTGGCAAACCTTCGACATTGGTATTTAGCCCCTGAACACATTGCTGCTGCCACCATATGAAATAATAGAAATGTCCCTGCCTCGCCCGTTTAAATCTCTCTCGTTATCTCCCGCTATCTGCCCCCCCCCCGCCTCTCTCTCTGTCCGTCCCGTACAAAGAGGAAAGTATTGGAGTCTGGGCTTGAACAGGAGCAGGGAGCTGACAGCACAGGTGTTGTTAGGAGGGTTACGGAGTTTCAGACTCTGGAGGCAACATGCGTGTCGAACTTCATGATGTGACATGATGTAAACATTCGCATTCAGAACCCTCGCAGCTAGCGGCGCACCACCCCGTGCCATAAAAGGACCCCAGAATATTACATCACAGCGCAACTGCAGACGTGACGGCAATAGGTCACTCACTCTCCAAACTGAAGGAGGTACAACTTGACATGCCCTGCCAAGAGTGGCCAATCAAACTCAAGCGTCGCATTCTCAAGAGAGAGAGAGAGAGAATTAACATGATTTGATTGAAACGCCGAATTAAATTTGTTATTATTATTATTATTATTTTGTGCAATCGCGAGCAATCAACGCATTCAATCATCGCAGGTGGCCGACATCGTGATTCGAACCCAGGTTTCTCAGGCGTGCTGGTTCATCGCTCCAACACAACCTCCTGCGCCACCCGCAACCTCCCCTGCTCTCTCTTTCAGCTCTCTCTCTCTGTGCCATCCCTTTTCTCCCCGCATCTCTCATCGTCTCCCTTTCACCGCTTCTCTCGAGACCTCGTTACCCCCCCCCCTTCCCCTCCCTTTCTCTCCAAATAAAACACCCACTGTGGATCACCGTTGGACTCCCACAAAGCGGTATTCAATTTATTGTCGTGGCCCCAGATGTACGGATGAGCTGAGGTTACCCACTCTCCCACCGCCCCGATTTCTTTTTCAAATCACCGTTTTTTTGTTTTGTTTTAATTGTTGGGAGTCTAGCGCTGACTTGATTTCTTTTTCTCATGGCTCTCGGTCGCCCCCCTCTCTCCCCTCCCCTACCTTCCTCTCTCTCAATACAACTTTTGCGCTAACGGCGACCGCCTGGGTCGTCGATTCCCGGCCAAGGGCTGGCGTCGGTGGCGGCGGGTAATGTCTGAACCGGTCCTGGGCCTTCACTAGGTCGTCTCAGCCTTAATTTATTTTAATGTAGTACCTGGTACGCTCTGTAAAACAGCACTGGAGAGAAACAAAGATCAGGCCAGGCGTGCTTAACGGCCACACCACTCGCTCGTCCTCGCTAACAGCACTTGCCCCAACATTCTATGCTGTCTATACGGGGGATCTTTGTCTCTTCTGTATAAAAAGTATTCCAGTAACCAGCTTTGCTTCGCTCACTTTCTATCGGATTCTGGCCCCGCTCCACAAGAGGCGGATTACTTGGTGCACTGAAAATTGAGAGGAGCGATGGCTTTGGAATTCAAGATTTGGATCTTCAGAGGTTTTTAAAAAATATTTTCTTATATTTCCCATATGAATCCGAAAATTGGGAACATCCCCAACAGACGGTGTATATATGTGCGCGCGTGTGTGCTTAGCACTTGGCTTGAATCGCATAGGTTTTCTGAATAATTCTAACCTCCTTCAAGCTTCCTTTCAAATGTCAAATTAAAAAATGTCTCCGTGCTAAACAAGAGCGTCGTGGCACCACTCATCCGCATCGGTGGCCCTGAGCCAGTGGCGGAAATTCCACATTCCTGTGGCGGTGACGTGACGTCGCGGTTGCGCGTAGCACCCGGCTTGTCGCAGAGGCTCACGGTTCTTTTCGAGCGGCGGGCGCGCTGATTAATACCGCGGTTGTAATTAACTGTAAAAGCAAACAAAAAATACTACTACTACCAGTGCCGGGTTAAGCTAGTGCGGGCCTGTAGCATATATTGTAAAGGGGCACTAAATAAAATAAACACGTAAATATTAAAACACAAATGCTTAACTTGCATAGTAAAGTAATTGTATTTTTTTCATTTGCTTTACAGCCAGATAATACGACAAATAGCTAACCTTAAACACCCAGTCGTTCATAAAAGTTGAAGGCGGTATAGTCCTATAGTAATAGAGAAAGTGCAGAATCACTGAACCGGAATATACATGTAACTTACTACACATGTAGCTCCTACACATGTAGCTACTACACATGTAGCTACTACACATGTTGCTACTACACATGTAGCTACTACACATGTAGCGACTTGTGCTACTAGGATCGTCCGGCACTGCCTACTACGACTGTGGACGTTAAAGATTCCGTGACGCCATCCGCAAGAGTTGCTCATTGTGTGTGCGTGTGTGGCCGACGTCATTGTGTGTGTCATTGTGTGTGTGTGGCCTACGTCATGGCAGGGTGGTGGGGCCGCTCGGGGTGCGCGCTTTGGGTTGACGAGTGAGCACGTGGCGCGTCAAACGCGGCTGCCCCCTTCGGTGTCGCGAAGAGGAAGAGTTGACGGGGCACGACAAGGCGGGCCGCCCCCACCCCCTCATCCACCGCCCCCCTTAGTCACGGCAAGAGTTACGAGCGGGAGAAAGGGAGCTATTGAGACGTTTATTGCCCCGCGGAGAAGACGAGGGACTTGTTTGTGGAAGTCTTTCATCTGCTTCATAATCTCTTTTGTAGTCTTCGAGGTGTTTCTCAATGATGTTTCTCAATGACTATAAAAGAGGGTGCTGGAAAGCTTCCCCCCATCCCCATTTTTTTGCAGGCGACGTTCTTAGCAGGGGACGTTCATCGCAGGCGACGTTCTTGTAAATCAATGCACCGTGCCACCCGCCACGCGTAAATCTCGCAACGAGGCACGCCGACTCGGAGCCACACACACAACGCTCATCTCCCACTGGCAGTCCCTGCGCCCGGGCGGTGGTGGTTGGACATTCCACATTCCTGCGGCAGTTTATGTCAACCACTGTTGAATTCCTACTTGCTGCTGCTCTTTACTAGTAATAATAATATTAATAACAGAAGCACTTGTTTTATTTTATTTATTGTGATGCCTCGGGCACGTTTGCTGTGTTGATATTTGACGCTAAATGTCTCGTGCTGCATATATTAAATGCGTTGAGACATTCGCGTGAAGTCTATTTTGACAAGTACGCCATGCAAATGAAGGTGGGTTCGTTCGTTAAAGGTGCGGCCCTGCAATTGCATTCATCGCTGCACCGCTGGCGGAAGAGCCTCCACTCGGGGGAGCGCCAGAAGGCCTCTCTAGTGGAGGTACGTTACGCCTACTCCTCCACGCTCATGATCTCAATTGATGTATTTAGGTTCTCGCAATATGTTAACGATGCAGTATAAACTTTAGCGAAATCATGATTCTCGTGATATCGATTTCCCATAATTTTTTATTCTTATTTCACTATTTTATTGCATTGTTTTTGTCCTTTTCTGTAGTTTTAAGTACAGATTTAAAAAAAATGAAATTAATAATTCTGTAATCATTCGGCAATTTTATTCGCGAGATAACGATGTTTTGCAAAACCGATGTCACGGGAAATATTGTTCGACGCAGCAATGATTGATGTTTGTGCACTCTGTTCGATTTCTCCAATTACGTGGTTGTTTTTTTCTTGCTGTGGTTGTCCCACCTGATGACGATTGCTTGTGTTGCGATCGAAACGTCGTGATTTATTATTTATTTCTACCCACGTGACTTCACCGAAAAAACCAAAGAGTATGGATTCCTGCAGTCACGAAAGCTTCAAATCAAAATTGTTTTTGTTTATATTTTATTATTCTGCATCCGATTTCTATTTGCTTATTTGATGCTTTTTCGTAACTTCAGTGACCCATGTCCTTCTTGCAAATGAGACTCTACCCTGGTCTCTCGAATTCTCACCCGGTTAAACAGAATCAACTTCATCAACCTGGCCCTTATATGTCGTGCCATATTGCAGTCTTGCCATATCACGTCAACCCTATTATTCACATAGCGGTGTGAGGTTTGGCAAAGCCAGAACAGTGCACGCACGGCCACCTTTGTCTCCCCGTCATTACTGATGCTTTTCGTCGCACCGTCACTGTCGCAGGCGTTACTTTCGGCTGAAAATATGGTGAAATGCATCATGGCGTAGGGATTGAACCCAGGTGGACGGCATTGTTGTGCAGAGCAGTAACCACTTCTCTAACATTGTTTTCACTCAGTTTGGTCAAACCAAGCTCCAAGCGATATCGTGCGAATACCTGCTTACAGTAGAGTATACGAGATGATTGACATGTGGCCATACTTTTATATGAGTGTGTGATGCAGACCGCACGCCTACGTAAGAAGTAATATACGCGTAGATTTGAAGCTTTCGTGACTGCAAGGATTCATACTCTTTGTTTTTTTCGATAAAGTCACGTAGGTAACAAAAAAAGAGACACACTTACGCGTTTGTGCTTTCGCTAAGTTGTCCCCACCTGAAGAAGGACGCTTGTGTTGCGCCCGAAACGTTGTGATTTAATTTAGATGTTTTCATTTATTTTTAATTTTACCTACGTGACTTTACCAAAAAAAACAAAGAGTGTAATATACGCGTGTATATATATATCACACAAGCATCTCGAATAAAGCCTACAGAGAGTGTTGGGGCAAGTGCTTTTAGCGAGCACCTACGAAGGCCGGCACAGCACGCTTGTGGAGTGGGGGAGGGGGGTGCCTCTGCCTCCCAAGTGCCGTTGTGTGCACGCCACCTTAGGTACCTGTTTAAGGTTGAGTCAACCTAGGGGAGGCACAGGACAGGCTCGGATAAAATCCGTCACCGATGTTATCCGCGGCTAGCAATCTGAATCCCAGGCCGGCCGTGTGGCTTGTCAGCGAAGATGCGCGAGCCGCTTCTCCCACAATTCCCCCCACCCCACATGTGATAGAGGCGACACACGAACGTCATTGGTGGGTACATGCGTGTGTCATAGGCACCACATGCAGATGCGGCACCGACACTTGCAAGCACACCCACACACATTCAAAAGCAAAGATTCCCCCATATAACTTCATAGGTTTATGCTCAAAGTGGCTTTAGAGCAGACGGCAGTGGTATAATGATTAGCGCAGTCATCCCGAGTTTAAATCCCGACCACAGCTCACATTAAGTGCCGCCAGTTCCGAGCCTCCCCTAGATCGACGCAGCCTTAAATTGGTACCTGGTGGTGAGTTGTGAACACGTCAGTTTGTGTGCACACCTGTGATCCATAACAGTTGGAGGCAAAGAGTTGGCAGAGCACAGAGATTGTAGGTTCTTGAATGTGCAACATTAATGCTCCTAGAGAAAATAAGAAATGAGGCAATGAGAGAACGACCCGGTACACGAGGTGACACTCACAGACGTGATCCAAGAGAAATGACCGCGGTTGTTTGGAACATTGTGACGAGAATACATCTGGAAGGTAGCCCGCACGCGGCACTCGACGTATCGAAGTGTGATTGGTCGACTGAGGCTAGCGTCGTGACGTCAGAAAGACGGCAGGATAATTTGTCTTGCCCAGCCCCCACCACCTGGATGCTGATTGGCTGCTGGGGGTGCAATGAGGCGTGGTGCTGCACTCACCCATTCAGCTGGGAAAAGTTGGCCCGAATAAGCGTCGCATTCGTTTGTGGGATTCGTTTTTCCAGATATTCCGGTCGCGGTAATTTATACTGAAAACAAGCAGGGCAACAACAACACAACAACTCCAGGGGCAGGAATTAGGCCCATGTGTGCATGCACGTGCGCGCGTGTGCGTTTCCGTGGGGAGCGGTAGACTAGCGGTTAGCGCGCTGCGCTATGAACCCGGCAACCCGGGTTCGTTCGATTCCCGCTCACGACCAATAGCGGTGACAATTATCTGAACCGGTTCTGGGTCTCCCGTAGGTCGACTCAGCCTCGTATGAGTACCTGGTGCGGTGTGTAAACATTTCCACTGGGGAGGCAAAGGCGGTTGGTCGGGCGTGGTGCTGGCCAGCCACCCCCTCGTGTACCGTTCCGGCCTTTATAGGTTATCGCTAACAGCACTTGTTCCCTACAGTCTGTTAAGGCTATACGGGGGATCTGTGTCTTTGGAGGTGCTCGCTAACAGCACCTGCCCCAACAGTCTGTTACGGCTATGGGGGCGATCTTTGTTTCGTAGCTTGCGTACAGGACGTGTGTGGGCAAGGCGACGTATTAGAAAGACTGCCCTAGTATTTCGCAGAACGGAACGGACTCGACGCATTTCTGTATTTAAAGGCAAAAGTGCCGCGAGGCAATATTTGGCGCTCTCTATATATTTAGACGCACTCATGTGGGTGCACGATGAAGGGCGGCTCCTTATACAGGTATTACCGTCACGTGACAGTAGCACACCTCTATGGGGGGGGAGGGGAGATTCTGGGTAAGCGCCCCCTCCCCCGTACCCCCCCAGGGGCCCAGGTGGGCTGGGGGGAGGGGGAGACAAGACACGCCTGGGTGAGCGCAGAGGACTCTAATTGACGTCACGTGTGACGTCTAAACCGCTGACACGATGCGTGATCCCTGCACCCCGGGAGGTCGGGGGAGTGGAGGGGGGGTGCGCGGGGGGGGGGGCAATGATGGGGGAGTAGGGGGCGGGGACACGTGACCAGGTTGTCACGTTATGTACGTGCATGTTGTGCACGTTGTGTGTGTGTGTGTTGTGTATTTGCGTAAATGACTACCAACGCAGCTCTGTGTGTGCACTCCTGTTTTGTGTGGGGTGGGGAGGAGGGGAAGCGGTGGCGTCGTGGTTAACGCGCTGCACGACAACCCCAGCGACGAACTTCGTTTAATTCCCAACCACGACTAATATCAGCGGTGGCTGAAGATCTGTACCGGTCATGAGTATCCACGAGTTAGACTCAACCTTAAACATGCGTATTGCTCCTGGTGCGGTGTATAAACATCATCATTTGGGGGAGACAAAGGCCCCACCCCCCCCAATATTCAAATATGCTCAAATGTCACCCCCCCCCCCAATACATTGCTTTTAAATAGATTTATGTTTATATGATTGTGGTTATGGTTGGACTTTATTCATCCCTAATCTCTGACATTACATACAATGAAACAAAAATGGTAAAAAAGAGAAAAAACAGAGCAATGTAATACAATACACTATTAGACATTATTATAAAAAAAATAATTAAAAGTCCAGGCAGGAAATGGCAGGAAATTATTTTCAAATTTAGATTGTTTTTCTGGGGGGGGGGGGGGGGACCTCAGACCCCCTGGAAGATGTGGTCCCCCCCAATGTTGACTCCATGGCTACGGCCTTGCCACCAGCACGCGACCTGGCGATGGCGGGGCGGGAGAGGGGGGGGGAGCTTATTTAAAAAACCTGCACCAATGTTTGAACATTTTCACCGGGAGACGGAATCGAGCCGTAGCTCCGGACCCTGATAGGCCATAACATGTCAACTCATCGCCACTGATTCAAGCAAACCTTGCTGATGAGCCACCCGGTGTCAAAACCGGCCCCGAGTTTTGCGAGTACTCAATAAATACTGCTGACAATTACGCACTCCCAGAAGGCAGCGGGGGGGGGGGGGCGATGGGTTGTGTTCGAAAACACTTTTCGATGTCTTTGCACGTGGCGAGGCAGCGATACCAATTGGACGTCAATCGTCCGCTTATCTGTTACACTTAGATTCTGCAGAACGACGCTAATGGTTATGCTATGGCATGCACCTGACTCAATAGGCTCTGGCTATCAGCACCTGCCCCACTCAGCCAGCGACTTGTCAAAGGCTGCACGGATGGATGGGGAGGTGGGGGAGATATCTGTGTGTGAGAGAGACGCGCACACGGGGTGAAGCGGTAGTGCAGATGTTAGCGCGCTGCGTTACGAACCAGGCGAGCCGGGTTCGAATGTCCGCTCAACACCGGTGAGGAGTATCTGAACCTAGTCATGGGCCTCCTCTCCTAGGTCGACTCAGCCTCAAATGAGTTCCAGGTGCGGCGTGTGAAATCGCATGCGTGGTGCTGGCCACCCCCCTCCCTCGTGTGCCGAGCCGGCCTTCGTAGGTGCTCGCTAACAGCACTTGCCCCAACAGTCTGGTGAGGCTATACGGGGGGTGGGGGATCTTTGCCTTTTGTTTGAGATTTGGTAAAGTATTCCACCACCTCGAGGCTTGCTGCTCACGCTTGAGCGCGCGCAGCAGGTGAGGACACCTGCGCGGAGGGGTGGAATGGCTCGCGTCTCGCGTCGAGCTGTTTGTCTTTGGGCGGCTGCTGCCTCCATTAGTGCGCCGCGCGTCGCGAGTGAGAGGATTTGCGGGGATCTT
Organism: Lampetra planeri; assembly: GCF_965212315.1. Taxonomy (NCBI): domain Eukaryota; kingdom Metazoa; phylum Chordata; class Hyperoartia; order Petromyzontiformes; family Petromyzontidae; genus Lampetra; species Lampetra planeri. Next base: position 4,498,584 of record NC_136111.1, read on the forward strand.
GAACCGTAAACCCCTCCACAGACACCACCGCCACCACCACCCAGGAACCGCGCGGAACGCGGGCGTGGGAAATGGGGCGGTGGTTGGTCCTGGTAATGGTTTTAGTGGTGATTGTGTTGGCGCTGATGGTGGTGTTGGTATGGGGGAGCGGTGGTGCGGCGGTTGGCGCGCTGCGCTACGAATCGGGTGTCCCGATTTCGATTCCCGCTCATGGGTAACACCTGTTGGTGATTATCTGAACCGGGTCCTGGGTCTCAACTAGGTCGACTAAGCCTCAATCGAGTACCTTGTATGGTCGGCCGTGGTGCTGGCCACCCCACTCCCTCGTCTGCCATGCCGGCCTTCATAGGTGCTCGCTAACAGAACTTGCCCCTCAACAGTGTGTTAAGGAGGAAGGCTGTCTTTGGTGCTGATGGTGATAATAGTCGTAGTAATGCTGGTGGTGGTGGTGATAGTTGTTGGTGCTACTCGTGGTGTTCATGGATGTGGTGGTGATAACAGTATCGATGGTGGTTGTTGTGGTGTTAATTTTAGTTTTGATGGGGCTAGTGACTGTAGTAATGATGGCGGTGGTTGTTCTGTTTTTGGCCAAACATAATTAAAATAATTATAGCCACATATGGTAGCCGCGCTATTATCCATAGCGCGAGGCGTTATGATTTCACAATGTGATGGGGCGATGTTGCTCCGGCGGTATATGGTTTTACCCAATCATTGTTAATTTTGGTTAATACAACCGCAGTATTAATCGGGGTGAGCGCTGGGCTCTGTCCGTCAACGCGTTCACAAAAAGTGCACAACCCCGGGACCAGTGGCTGGAAAAATCGAAGCACACGGCTCGCCAACTCCAAACGCCAAGATTTCGGGGGCAAAATTGGCAACGAATGTATGGGACGTTGAACTTCTTTCGCACCGTACGCAGCCAACTGTGGGAATCGGAGGAGCGTGGAAGGAAAACAATCTAAACAACGCAAACCCCATATAACCTCGTGTTTTTTTTACCTCGTTGTTTAAATATTAACGTTAAATTAAATAATAAAGCGTTGTTTTTTTTGCGTGCGATCGTTTGGAACATTTGAGTGATCGCGTGCACGAGAGGAATAAAATGAGAGTAGTGATCTCGAGAATGAGACAGAGTGTGAAGGGCGGCGAGAGAGCGAGAGAGAGAGACGCTCTCGAATGGCGATAGCTGATTGATGAATGCAGAGTGAGATGTCACCACTCGCTACGTCGTGCCGCGAGGGACAGCCTGGACATCTGCAGACACTAGAATCTCCCACCTACCGAGCCGCCCCCCCCCCCCACTTAGCACCCCCTCCACCCCACCTATCCCTCCCTACCCCTCACCTAGCCCCCCCCCCCCACCTGCCCTCCCCCACCTAGCCTCCCCCACCTAGCCCCCCCCCCCCACCTAGACCCTCACGTAGCCCCCCACCTGCCCTCCCCCACCTAGCCCTAACCCCCACCTAGCCCCCCCACCTAGCCCCCCACCTAGCCCCCCCCCCACCTGCCCCCCCCCCACCTAGCCCCCCCCCCCCACCTAGCCCCCCCCCCACCTAGCCTCCCCCACCTAGCCCCCCCACCTAGCCCCCCACGTAGCCCCCCCTCACCTGCCCTTCCCCACCTAGCCCTAACCCCCACCTAGCCCCCCCACCTAGCCCCCCCACGTAGCCCCCCCCCACCTACCCCCTACTTGCCTCAATCCCTCCCTCCCAGAGCTGCACAGAACGGCAGGCATGTCGGCAAGGCCTGAAGTGGATGTTTTTGTTTAACACGATCCAGGTAGCCGCATAGGTGTGCGGGGGAATTCACATTCCTGCGTGTACCTACAGGCTCTCGTGTATTTCTGGGTCGGTGTCGTTTCGTTTTATTAGTATTATTAATCACCAGCGCTGTTGCTGTGGTCATTATCAGCGTCAATGTTACACATCGCGGCGACAAACCATCGTCGTCGCAATCATCGTCACGCATTCGATGGCCGAATGATCCATCCCACGTCAGATCTCGGAAGCTCTACTGGGACTGAGCCTGCTTACCGCTTGAGTGGGTTCGCCAGCATGCACAGCGGGTTGCTATAGTCTGCTGCTGCTGCTGCTGCGACGGCTCCAAGTGGTTTGTTGTTGGCAAGTGTTGCAACAACGTCGGTCGTTGTTCTGTACTTCTATGCTCCCCCTGATCCACCAAAACAGCGCTGCGAGCGTCCAACAACTCCCATGATGGACACGGCACGGGGTAGTTTTCATCCAGCACTGGGTTGACAACGGGGTGTGCATCACAGCGTGCGTCCATTCTTACAATATTATAACAGCTGTTAACTCCTGGTGGAAGGCAATTGCCTGAAAGTTTAGCGTCGACTATGATCATACTTTAATTCTAGATGTGAAGCTTTTTTACACCTGATGAAGGAAGCTTGTGTTGCCTCCGAAACGTCGTGATTTATTATTTTATTTCTACTATTATTATTTCTATTATTTATTTTTCTTTTTACCTACGTGACTTTACCGAAAAAAACCCTAAGAGTATGATCATACTATATGGTGCAGACGGACGGATGTAATTCATGCATTTAGCACTCACAACATGGCTTGATTGGCATGTGTCAGAAGTGCATAAGCTGCCAGCGTGATTTGGTAAGAAAGTAAACCAATTATTGGGGCCACGCGGTGGCAAGATGTTAGTTGCCTCGCTTGGTACGCAGGAGGACATGAGTTTGATCCCGAACCCTGACGACGCCTGTTGTATATTTGTCGTTCGCATGTTCTCTCCCCGTGCGCTTAGATTATTTGGCTGCTACTATACATTTCCACGTGTGATGATGATGATTATGATATAGGCCACGCCGATTATAAGCTATCACGTGTGACCAGGTTGCCTCTGAAAAAAAGCAAATAGTTCAGTGGGCTTTAGCTGGTAAAAATAGAAACGTGGTGATGATGCTGCTGCTGCTGCGCTGGTAGTGGTGCACAAAGCAAAATCAACAACAACAAAAATCAACACATTCGTCAATAACGCTGCCTGATCAAATGCGGTAGCTTTAAAGAAGGCTCAATTTTTGCAGCTGGTAAGGCCCCATCGCGCTAAACAGCTGCGCTACAAGGACGACCACAGCGCAAGGCAGTGGCGGCCGTTACAGGACATCGCAGTTACCTCGAGTTCACGTAGAGATCCATAGAGTTGCACAGAGTTGCACAGAGATGCACAGAGTTGCACAGAGATGCACAGAGACGCATGAAGCGCAGCCCAAGGCCGTCGGCAGTGGCGGAGCAGCAACAACAACAACAACAACACAACGACAACAACAACAACAACACAACGACAACAACAACAACAACACAACGACAAATTACGGAAACCCAGGCCAGGCACTCGCTGAAAATCGGATAAACAATGCAACGGTGCTTAAGTGGAAAGAAATAAAACAGCAACAGTGCCACAGATACACCCCGCGTGCGTCCGCGCACAAATCCTCGCACGTGACGGAGCTCTGTGGTAGCATTATTCATAGCAGCTAGTGGCCGAGATCGGCACGGTTGGTTACGTACGGTGCGAAAGAAGTTCCACATACGTGACATTAGCATACGGCGGGGGGTCTCTCGGTAGCTGACGAGTCGGCATCGACGCAGCCTCGGCATGTGAATTGTTGCGGCGACTCGGGGTTATTATTTTTGCTTAATTTATTTGTTTTTAATCCGCGTTATTCGTTTGGTGGGTGGGGGGGGCAGGGGGGGTGCTCCCGATGAACCCGCCTCGTAAGTTCTTCGTTTGCCGCGCGTCCTCCAGACAGAACGAGCGTCTGGCGACCTACACCCGTCTCGACGAGGAGCGACGTTAAAGAGCAAAGTCGTCGGTGTCGTTTGTTACCACAATTCACGCTGAGATTCCACCAGAGCGCCTCCCCTGCCCCCCCCCCCCGGTCCCCCTGCCCCCCTCCAGGCCCCCCACCGCCCACTTCCTGCTTCTCCGCTAAGACGCGGCTCCGCTTTGGAACTCCGTTCAGCTTAATAATTGTTATTATTATAATAATTATAATAATGACGACGAAGACGACACTGGGCGAAGACCCCCGGGGCCGGCCCAGGACACGCTGCTGCTGGCGGGACGGTGTCGCTCGGCTTGGCCTGGGAACGCCTGGAAATGAATTCGCTCGACATTATCATCAGCCATGATCTATCCACTGCTGGGCTGGTGAATATGGAGTGCATAGATGTGGGGGGGGGGCATCTAGTACCGTCTAGCAATTAATGCAGCTGCACTGCTACGATCTGCCCACCATGCGGGCGCACAGCCCGTGGTCTATAGCACCTGTGACACCTGTGACACCTGAAACCCAACCCTGCTTATTTCCCAGGTCTGATGTGATCGGGCGCATTCACCTCCTCGCTGAGACTCGTGACTCTTTTTCAGTAGGGTCATGCCGAGTTTTTGCAGTTGGAGAGGAGTGGCAAACACATGGACCATGACGTCGGCACACAAATGGCCTACTCTTGTGAATGACGTCACGGGATCTTTAACGTCCTCCGTGTATATAAAATGTTTATACGCTTTAATTACACCGGCAGCATTAATCAGGGCGGCCGCTGGGATTCGAACCGTGACTCTCTGCAACAAACGCCGAACGCGTTGCCGCTTATAGGCCGTGACGTTCTTGGGTTGCTTCGTTCACACGACGTCTTGATGCAATTTGGTCTTTTAAAAGTGTCACAACTTCTCTCAAACGAGTATCGGAGCGCCTGTTATCTTCGTTGGCCGCCCTGAGCCGAAGTAGGAAATTCCACATTCCATTGACGGGTACGGTCAATCAATTATTAAACTACGGTTGACGTGGAATACGGGGTTGCGCATTACACTGCCGGCGATGATATATAGATGATATATATATCATATATTGATGTATATCTGATATATCAATTCTATATATAGCGATTCGGGGTCGCGATTCGTTGTTTTATTGTTGGTGAATGTTGCGGCCTCGAGTGGCTGGAGGGGTCACGTGAACACACGCGCAGTTCAATCTCATTCATCGCGAGCTTCAATTAAGAATCGATATTAATCGACATCAATCGACGCATCGCTAGACCCACAGCAGCAAGAGGTTTTCATACGCGTATTGAATGCGTGCGGAGGCATGCATGGGTAGATCTTTCACCAACCGGCATTGACCAGCGATGGTGAAGTATGGTCAAACAACCTCTCCCCACCCTCCCTGCGACGACCCGCGCGGTGTGTGAAGGCCCTCGCTCAGCGGTGGGTTGGACACACGTGGCTGTAGCGTGGCCGATAAAGGTCACCTGTCCGAAACGTCTAATCTCTCTCGTTGAGCGAGAGGAATGCATCGCATTGAAATTGTTAAGATGCGTTTGTGAAGAGCGTCGATAACAGGTATAATACAGACATCGTGCATACTTGCGTGGGAGGGCATTGTGATGGTATCAGTTTTGCATGGATCACACGCACACCCTTACACATACAAACACGGCCTCACACGCACAAAGACAATGATCCCCAATGTAGCGCAGACTGGTGGGGCGAGTGCTGTTAGCAAGCATCTACAAAAGCCCGAAACAGCACACGAAGGGGTGGTGTGGCCAGCAAACACGCCCGGCCGCCTTCGTCTCCCCAGTGCTGATGTTTATGCAGACCGCACCAGGTACTCATTTGCGGCTGAGTCGACCTAGGGAAGGCCCAGGACCGGTTTAGATAACCGTCACAACGGTGTTGACCGTAAGCGGGACTGGAACTCGGATCGCAGGGATCGTAGCGAAAATGCGCTAACCACGACGCCACCGCTCCCCACATACGCAAAGACACACACACTTCCAGACAACAACAGTCGACCATTCGCCACTAAGTTGGCGGTGACATCGCCTTACGGCGCTTGTGCCAAGCTAGGTGCACTTTGAGGCCACGTCAAGCGCGGAATGCTCGCTGGCAAGGGGTCACGGGGCAGCTACAAGTTATTGCGGGGTCACAAACGAAAATGTTTTGCAGATGTTCCAACCTCTGCTTCATACTGTGGCAACATGTGCACGCACACCCAGCCAGCAAGTCACACCAACACCCGCGTGTGCACACACGCACACACACCCGTACACACACCCGTGTAACACTGGCGCACACACACACAGCCTCACTGATGTTGTACACACATCGACAAACACAAAGACAAAGATCCCCCGCGTAGCATTTGACAGACTGTTGGAGCAAGTGCTATTAACGAATAGCACCAATGAAGGCCGGCACGGGGATGTGGTGTGTGACCAGCAACCACGCCCGGCTGCCTTTGTCTCCCCAGTTGCGATGTTTACACACCGCACCAGGTACTCGTTTAAGGCTGAGTCGACACCCAGAGAGAGAGACACACACACACACAGGCGTCACGGCAATGAGTGTCGTCACCTATCTGATGTACACCGCCATAGCCAGAGCTTAATTTGAACCGGGCCCGTCCGAGTCATTGCCCTGGAAAATATTTCCGTGCCTGGTACACCACATCAAGTATTGCAGAATAAAAAAAAACCTCAACACATTCGTCAAAAAAACAGCCTTAAATTTAAAGAATATATCTTAAGTGACGTTTCGAGCAATGACCCTTCTTCACGGGACGTAGAGAGGCAAGAGAGGTCGAGTGGCCTTCTTCAAAGCACGTGGTAATTTCAACTTAACAACATCGATGTGCTACGAAGAAGGGCCATTGTCCGAAACGTTGCCGATTATATACTTTTAAAATAAAATAAAATTCTTCCGATTAAGGTTCACGGTGTTATTGAAGAATATGTTGACTTTTTTTCCCTATTTAATAAGATTACGAGCAGTAGCAGCAGCGGCAGCAGCAGTAGCAGCAGCACGAGTGCTCGCGTATCGGGAAGACACGCGCACACGTGGTGCCGAGCAAGCGACCTGCCGCCTGGTTTCAATAAAGCCACGTGGAATGCTCTCTTCTAACCACTCGCTGCAGAGATGAAACACCGTCAATTGCAACATCAAACGATTGTCGCCTTCAATTCCGCTGATGAACACCCCCCCCCCCCACCACAATATCTCGCCATCGCTTCCTTCCCTCTGCTAGAGCTCGCGATAAAAAAAAAGATCCGCTCTTAAAGTCGTCCACGACGTGGATTTCGGGTCCTTGCCCTTCTGCTCGCTGACCTCTTGGGGTGCCCCTTCAATAACCGCGTCGGCAACCTGGCCCTATTCCATCCCGTACACGTGCACCACCCATCACAACAACCTCCCCTTAAGCGATTCAGGCATGGACATTCCCCCTCATCGTCCTCGTATCGCGCGCACGCGTCCGAGCGTTATTAGACGCGTACGTGATCGCCCAGCGATCTGACCCGAGCAGTAAGACGTCGGGCATTAATTGTACAAGTGGTCCCACGCAATGGCATTGCTCTCTTGATGTTATGTTGTTGTGCAGCGGAGTAAATCCAAGCGAACCGAGTTCGACTCCCCCGCCAATGGCTCTGACATCAGCGGACAAGGTTCTGTGCACTATTTTTTGTTGGTTTTTGACCGACCCGCAAATGACCAGCGTGGTGAAGTATGGTCGGACCGTGCAGAGGCCTTCGTCCAGCAGTGAAATTACGAATCAATGAATGATTTAATTGTACGGTGTTTCTTCTTTTTCTACCCTACAATCATGAGAAGTGAATATTTTAAGCTCCAGTTTGGAGACACTAAATTTGTGAAATCGTCGCATCGGTCTCACGCAGGCAGTGATGCCATTCCAAACACCAGAACCCTGTGATCTGTTTTAAGTATCGTACAGCTAAGCAGGCAATGGTGTCTGCTTCATGCATCTGCCTGTCTACCCGAATGTAAATAATAATGAAAGTTTTTTTTTTTTACACAAGCAGCCTGCACTACTGTAATTTGAACGTGTCCGTCCAGCGTCCAACGTCCAGTCAGCCAGCAAAACTTTTTTCTCGTCTAGTATGACAACCCTTCGGCCCCAAGGCCTTCTGGGAGTGCACACATTTCAGCAGCATTTTGCTTCCGCAGAGGCAAACTCGGCATCGGTTTCGTCACACGGTGTCTCACCCACCAGAGTCAGGATGATGTCTGAGTTCGCTTGACGATGCGCGTGTAACGAAAACGGTGTGAATAACATCAAAGGAATTTTGCGACATCGAAACTGCGACACGAACACAAGGCATCAGCTACCACAAAGCAGGAGGGTCGTCGGTTCGATTTCGACCCTGACGCCTGCTGCGTATTTAAGAGTTTGCACGTCCTCCACGTGGTCGCGTGGATTTTATCGCCGGGACCTCCAGATTTTTTCCCACTCCACATCGAGAATGAACACGCGTTTAGATGTAGTATTTGGCTGCTATAAATGTACACGCGATAAGCCACTTCGTTGAGCTATCATTTGTGGCCAGGTAGCTGCTGAAAAAGAACTGTTTCGCAGTTCAGTGGGCCTTACCACAGCAAGAACATTTTCTTGCTGTGGTTTTCACACCTGATGATGATTGCCTGTGTTGTAATCGAAGCGTCGTGAGAATTTATTTGTTTTATATTAATATATATTTTATTATTTTATTGTTTCCCTTCTACGTGACTTTACCGAAAGAACCAAGAATATAACTCGAGTTAGGTTTCGCCATCAACGCGACAACCCGCACCTCCGATTAGCGCGGTTGGCAACGTACGGTGCGAAAGAAGTTCAACATCATACATACGTAGAGTGGAGGTCAGTTGAAGGCCAGTCAGAGTCTGGCCTCCAATCTTGTCTGGCCTCTCTGGGTGCTTTGGAGAAGTGTCATTGCCCGAAACGTCGCCCATTATATACTCTTTTCCTTTTTAAAAGGCAGTGTTATTCACGAGTGTGTTGAGTTTGTTGTTATTTGTGCTTGTGCGTCACTGCCAACGCAGTTATCACAAACTAATCTGGGCGTGCATGTGTGTGTTTTTCCTTGCCTATGCGTGCATGTTGCGTGCAAGTGTTCACGTATGCGTGTGTGCGTGCGTTTATCCATGCGCGCACGTATGTACGTATGTTGAACTTCTTTCGCACCGTACGTAACCAACCGTGCTAATCGTATGTGCGTATGCCTTTGTGAGCGTTCATCCGTTGCGCATCTGTGCGTGTGCTCGTTAACAGCACTTCCCCAAGAGTATGTTAAAGGCTATACGGGGGATCGTTGTCTTTGTGTTTACGCGTTCGATTCCCAATCACGACCAACATAGGTGACGAATGTCTGAAGCGGTCATGGGTCTACCCCTAAGTCGACTCAGCCGTAACAAAAAATAGCAGATGGTGCGGTGTGTAAACATCATCATTGGGGAGACAAAGGCGGCCCGGCGTGGTGCTTACCACATACCCCCCTCCTGTGCCGTACTGACCTTCATAGGTGCTCGCAAACAGCACTTGCCGCAACAGTCTGGTGAGGCTATACGGGGAACCTTTGCCTTTGTGTGTGTGTGTGCCTTCGTTCCTGGGGAGCGGTAGTGTAGCGGTTAGCGTGCTGCGCTACGAACCCGGCAACCCGGGTTCGATTCCCGCTCATGGCCAACACCGGTGACGATTATCTGAACCGGTCCTGGACCTCCCCTAGGTTGACTGAGCCTCAAATGAGTACCTGCTGCGGTGTGTAAACATCGCCACTGGGGAGACAAAGGCGTCCGGGCGTGGTGCTGGCCACCCACCCCCTCGTGTACTGTTCCGGCCTTCATAGGTGCTCGCTAACAGCACTTGCTCCTACAGTCTGTCAAGGCTATACGGAGGATTTTTGTCTTTGCCTTCGTTTCTCGTAGCCTGTGTCTCGTAGCCTAGCGCGTGTTGTCGCGTGTGCGTGTTCCTCCCGACCTGTGAGTTCGCGCACTGAACTTGAGATTCATTCCCGACCCCGGCTCACAGCGGTGGCGGATGGAGTCAGAACTTGGTCTGAACCATCCATTAACTCGGCCTTAATTTAGTACCCGGTGCGGTGTGTGTGTGTGTCGACATGGGTAAGCGGAAGACAAAGGCGGCCGGCCGCGAGTTCTTAAATCACCACCACCATGTGCGCCATTGCGGCCTGAATAGGCGCTCGCTAACATCACTTGCCCCCAACATTCTGTTATGGCGACAACGTCGCTGCATGTTTCGTTCATGCACACACCGCTGTCGTGTGTCCACACACGCGTCCCCGTGTCTGTACACACACGCGTTCTCGCGCCCGCGTATACCCGTGCGTGTATCCGTGTGCACGTGTGTGCGTGTGCACGTGTGTGCGCGCGCGTGTGTACTCACCGACAGAGACATGCCTGAGTCGCTCCCCTCGCCGCCCGGCCTCCGACGCCTCCCAGGGCACCCCTCCGCCCCCCCCCCCCCCTGTCCGTCACCACCTCCGCCGCTGCCAGCCACGGGGGTCCGCGTCTTGACCCCTCCTCACCAGGGTTCAACTCCCTTTACCCACGGAGAGACCCCAGCAGGACCCCAGCCGGACCCTGATCGAGGGGTCCAGGCAACCGGGACCAACCCCCGCCGCCCCCCCCGGCCTCGTTCACCGCGCCCCCGGTTCCTCGCAGAGTCGAGCTCCCTTGCGCGCTCGCCTCGGCATCGTCGCCACCCCCGCGGTCTCGGGGCACGTGGGCACCTCGCGGGGAGAGGACTTCGTGGCGGTGGCGGCGGCGGGCCGAGGCAGGAGCCGCTTGAGCGCGGCTTTGAATCAAAGAGCCACCGCCTCGTCGAGGTTGACCGAGTCGCCCGGACTCGGTGTCGGGTGCGCGAGTGTCTGCGTCCACCTGCGCGTGTGCGTCCGTCTGTGCGCGTGTGAGGTTGTCTGCGTGTTTGTCTGTCAGTCGACCCGTGGCACCTGCTGGGTCTGCCCCGTGACCTCCTGCCGGCGGGTGTTCGACACTTCACGTGGCCTCAACGTGCACATAGCTTGGCACAAGCGTCGTGGTGACTTCACCACCACTTAGTGGCGAATGGCGGTTGTTGCTGTTGTCTGTGAATGTGTCAGTCTGCGCGTGCCCGTACTTGTGTCCGCGTGCGCGTGCGTGTGTGCTGGTGTACGACTGTCTGTCTACCGTGCGTCTACTTTGTGTGACTGCGTATGTGTGTGCGTGAGGCCGTGTCACTACTGTGCGTGTGAGCCCGTGCCACTACCGTGTGCGTGAGCCCGTGCCGCTGCGTGTGAGCTCGTGTCATTGTGCATGAGTCCGTGTCGCTCTGTCTGAGCTCCTGTCACTGTGTGCGTGAGCTCGTGCCACGGCGCGTGGGAGCTCGTGTCACCGTGTGTGTGTGTGAGCTCGTGCCGGTTGCGTGTGCGAGTCCGCGTCTCTGTGAGTGAGCGGCGATGGTTGTATTTAGGTGGGGTGGGGAAGGGGGCGGCTTGCGCGTGTGTTGTGAGGATGCGTCACGCGCGTCTCCACCCCCCATCCCAGCACCCACGACGCGCCCGCCCTCCGCCAACCTCCCAACACACACCTCACCCATCCACCCCCCTTTCCTGTTGGTGGTGGTCGTGGTGGCATGGAGAGAGAGAGGTGTGCTCACTACGAAGTGCCACCACCACCACGTCAGGAAGCGCCGCGTCTTCCTGCTCGGACGAGCAATGGGGCGCGCGCGCGCGCGTCGTTGTGCCGAAATGGAAATTCCACGTTACCATGGCGAGTACAGTACATCCATGAAAAAAAATGTATCCCCACATTCCAGTAGGGAGTATAGCAGTTGTATCCATAATGATAACAATGCGTCATAGGAAGGAAGAAGAAGAGTAATGCGTACGCGTTAATTGTCGAACGCTCTCTAACGCGCGTCTGTGTCGTCGGAAGCGTTCCATTAGTGCGATGGTTCTTCTTCTTTTTCCTCCTCTTAACCCTGGGGTGCACGAAGCCCCCTGGGGGCGCGAGATGCCCTTTCCGGGAGGTGCCAGACGTGGCCACATTTTTTGCTCGAGGGCAAATAATCGAAACACTAATTTAGCACGGTCGCGTAAGCACAACAACTTCGTTTCACCAAACCCTATGTATTTATGAACATGATGCATGTTTTAATTTTTACGACTGACAACCAAAACTGGGGGTGCAAGGCTGCAGTAAAACGGTTCAGGACCACTGCGTGATAATAACGGGAGCGCCGGCGCCAGGCATGCGCGAAGCAGCATCCTAAACGTCCCTAGGGGGCCGTCCATAAATGACGTCACGCACCTAGGGGGGGAGGGGGGTCAGACATTTGTGATGATGTGTGACGAGAGGGGGGCGGGGGGTTTGAGAAATGTGACGTCACATCAAAATGCGCAACTTTCAATAAATATAGACAACACGTTCTACTTAATTAAATAGACTTTTTAATAAATGTTTTCTCCTACAACATCAGAGTGCAGCGCCATATTAAATACGCACGACAATGACAATAGTTTAAAGCGATTTTAAGCATGTTTTATATATTTTGGGGGGGGGGGGGGGGCAGAGCTTTGTGACGTCATATTTGAGGGGGGGTCTGACTTTTTGTGACGCCGTGTGACGAAAGGGGGGGGGGGGGGTCAAAAATCGTCCAAAATCGCGTAACGTCATTTATGGACGGACCCTAGGCCGCGACGAGACACGGGAGCTCGGATAGGTGGCTCCGCCCGGGAGGACGCGCCTCGGCGGGCAGTGCCCAGAACTCCTGAACGGTGTCGGGGATCGTTCCCCACGGCGCGCACGCGGTGCTGGTGGTGTTGTTGTTGGTTGTCATTTGTTTGACCAACCGCCTCATCGATGTGGCCGGGTTCTTCGTCATGGAACGGCACCGAGAAGAACACACCTGTGTACGAGCGTTTGGGTTCACATCGGATCATTGTGGCGGTCACCGCATCGCGCGCTTTCGGATGCGCTTCTGCGGCCGTCCGGAACGCCTCTTCCTTACGATATTCGGAAGCCACTGGAGCTATACGCTTTTAAATCATCTAGGTTGAAAACTAATTAGTTTACAACTGCGTGTTGTTTTTATAGTGTGTTAATCACTGCGCCATGGGCCGTGAGCGGCCACCGTTCCACGATACGCAATACATCCATGATGCGTATTGCACTTGTGCGTATATCTTCATGAGAAAGACCAAGTAGCCGAAACGGCGTTACCCGTCTCGTAGGGACATTAACACATTTTTACTTTCTCAAACTAAACTCGAGGGATAATATCCTGAATTGTGAAAATAAAATACTTTCACGAAAATAAGTGACAAGCAATGTGTCTTCCCTCTGTGCGTGCCCACTATAGTGTGTGTGTATGGGCAGTCCCACAGATTACAAAGCACATTTCAGACACTTTGGGTGGATGTGTGTATGGGTGGGTGGATGGGTGAGTGGGTGCGTGGATGGGTGGGTAAGTGGATGTGTGGATGGGTGGATGTGTGGGTGGGTGCGTGGATGGGTGGGTGGGTGGATGTGTGGGTGGGTGCGTGGATGGGTGGATGTGTGGGTGGGTGCGTGGATGGGTGGGTGGATGGATGTGTGGGTGGGTGCGTGGATGGGTGGATGTGTGGGTGCGTGGATGGGTGGGTGGGTGGATGGGTGGGTGGATGTATGGGTGGGTGCGTGGGTGGGTGGATGCGTGGGTGGGTGCGTCGATGGGTGGGTGGATGTGTGGGTAGGTGCGTGGATGGGTGGGTGGATGGATGGGTGTATGGGTGGGTGCGTGGATGTGTGGGTGGGTGGATGTGTGGGTTGATGTGTGGGTGGGTGGGTGGATGGGTGGATGGATGGGTGTATGGGTGGGTGCGTGGATGTGTGGGTGGGTGGATGTGTGGGTTGATGTGTGGGTGGGTGGTTGGGTGACCACCAAGACCTTGCCGGGTGCTGTAGACTTGCTGCAGCCAGGCAGTCACAGCTGTGACGTCACTAGGCGCCCCCACTAACCGTCACTTTGAACGCTCTTGTCTTCATATTCTTTGGTTCTTTCGGTAAAGTCACGTAGATAGAATAATAGTAATACAAATAGAGTGAATAAAAATAAAATAAAAATAAAATAATAATAAAATAATAATAAAACACTCATGTACACTGTAGCCTGGTTCTTAATCGGAGTGAGTGTACTGGCAGTCTATAATGTCTCGTCTTCATTTAAGGGCACGTGGAACTTAGTGGAACTTAGTTACACGCGCCTCCTGGGTGTGTGGCGTTCGATAGTTACGTAACAACTGCAGTTATGTAAATGTAACGCACCACACGCACACGCACGCGCCTAAATACCACTCGACCCGTGTTGCATTATGACACAAAAAGCCATCAGCAGTTCCTGAATGAATGCATCATTTGAGCAAATACGACCGACTGACGGTAGCAGCAGCAGCAGCGATGCAGAGAATAGACAACCGCGGTGGAACCGGTTTCGTCCTCATTAGGACTCATCAGCACGGCGCAAGTCACCAATGCTCACTGCTGGGGGGGAGGGGGGAGGGGGGGGCCCACACGTATCGTCCGGGAGTTGTGGAAATACTGCGACGGCAAAACACTCTCGCTCGAAGACGCATAGAGACTGTTAGCGAGCGCGCGCGTGCGCTTTACGACGACACGAAATGCCCCTGTAGGCACCTCCGCGTAGCACGGTTGGCTACGTACGGTGCAAAAGAAGTTCGACATAGCGCGACTGTTGGGGCAAGGTGCTGTTAGCGAGGAGCTATGAAGGCCGGCACCGTCTCTTTGTCTCCCCCCACCCCCAAGTGCTGATGGGTACACACCGCACCGGCAGAGCGCCATGGTTCATGTTAGCCACGGCCAACATCAAAGTCAAAGATCTCCCGTCGAGTCGGTCACTGCCCGGCGGGGCCCGGTGCTGTTAGCGAATGCCTCCGAAGGCCGCCTTGGCACACGAGGAGGAGGGGATTGGCAGTATCACATCCGGCCCCCTTTATCTATCTCCCTCGTGACGATGATTTCATAGTGCATCTGGTACTCATTTGAGGCTGCGTCGACCTAGGGGAGGCTCAGGACCGGATCAGATCATCGTCACCGGTGTTGGTGGCCGTGAGCGGGAATCGAACTCGGGTGGCTGGTTTTTGTAGCGCAGCGCGCTAACTGCTACGCTACCGCTCCCCACAACAACAGGACTGACACACACACACATATACAATCCACATACGACGACTCCCACACCTACATACTTTTACACACGGACGCACGCGCACACACACACGTGGAGGAGGCCCAGCGACAGGTAGCACTCGGGTGAGTGGTTTTGGAAGCCTTTTAACAAAGGGTAAACTGAATGATGAACGCATTAAATGTGACAACATCCGCACACACACGGGGAGAGAGAGAGAGAGAAGTGGCGAGTGATGATTGCGTGGCTGTGTGTGGCTTATCGCTCTCACGCAATTGAGACCCGAGATAGGATGTCGCAGCCGAAGAGGGTGTGAAGCAGTGGAGCAGCAGCAGCGGCAGCTTTGTCAATCCACTGCTGGCTGGATGAAGGTCCTCTTCAATACCCCGCGCTGGTCGTGGAGTTCGTTTGACCATACTTCACCACGTCGGTCAAGTGCGGGTTGATATGACGCGCCACTCAGATGGCCTCGGTAGCAACAGTAAGAATGACGACGATTGCAAACTCTGACAATAATAACAATGGGTCTTTTCATCTTGATTTGATGCTTTCGTGACTGCAGGAATCCACACTCTTTGGTTCTGCGGCGGTGTTTGTTTCACCTGATGACGGTTGCTTGTGTTGCGATCGAAACTTCGTGATCTATGAATTTTCTATCTACGTGACTTCACCGAAATAACCAAAGAGCAATGAGTCTATTGTTGGCACGATGGACTTATTTAACTGATGCGACCGAATTAAAAATATGAGAGATTTAAACGCCGTTAGAAATCGCACGGCTGTGCAGACAAGGTGGCTCAAGTCGACGTTGGGTGAGGCCCGTGACCGGTTCAAATATTTGCCAAACTCGGTTCGCCGGCTACTTTGCTCACGCGGATCAGAGGCACGCCGCGAGAGAACGTGGAACCCACAAGGCTGACGGGTGCGAGAAGAACGTACAGACGCCACAACACGCAATAGGCTTGTCTCACTTCAGCATGCATCGGGGGTCATCGCATTCTGCGTGCAATGTTAATGTTTTGCCGTACTCGAAACTTTAAGTTGGTGTGTCAATACACTGTTGGATTAAGGCCGCTCCCCTTCAACGGGTCCCGCGATGCGGAAATCCGCTCGGCAGCGGCACACGCGCCGATTTCGTCGCTCCATCTCCGCGTAGGGGCCGTCCTCGACGGACGCGTGCCTTTCATTTGGCTCCCACTCCGTAGTTAGCCTCGACCACAGGGAGATGGGCATCATCCCCTGCTCGCCGTGACGTATCGTCGCCAATTACACACTCTAAGTTTTCTTTCCAGTAAAAAAAAAACTATACAATTTGATTTCGATTTAAAGTTTTCGTGACTACATGGATTCATCTTCTTGGTTCTTTCGGTAAAGTCACGTAGAAGGGAAATAATAAAATAAAACATAATACAATTATTATGTTTTATTTTAATAATAAAGTAATACAAATAAAACAAGAATTTTACTTTTATTATTTTATTATTTCCCTTCTACGTGACTTTACCGAAAGAACCAAGACGATATACAATTTGATGTTTCTAACGAGCGGATGTCCTCTAATCCACGCGTTCCTCTTTCTGCCCGTCAGTGAAGCCTTTTCAGGAAGTAATTTTTGAGACACTGAGGAACGACGTAACGATATATATTTTTTAACAAAACCGTCGATATGATTATCGTCTACCGTATACCGTAGGATCGCCATATCGCGGCGACCATAATTTAAGGTGTATCTATTTTGCTACTTATATTCTCCACAGAGACGCTCATGATTATATATATATTTTTTTTTACTCAAATATCTGGTGATGCTATTGCGTTGTCAGGCGATGCACATGCTTCAAATCGCTTTAAACTATTGTCATTGTAGTGCGTATTTTATGTGGCGCTGCACTGATGTTGCAGGAGAAAACATTGATTAAAAAGTCTATTTAATTAAGTAGTACGTGTTGTCTATATTTATTTAAAGTTGCGCATTTTTATGTGACGTCACATTTCTCAAACCCCCCCCCCCCCTCATCACACATCGTCACAAATGTCTGACCCCCCCCTTTGTGCGTGACGTCATTTATGGACGGCCCCTTAGCCTGCAGGAGGAATCCGATGAGCTATGAGGCAGATGTCCAGTATGGGCGGGACAGCGACTTACATCTGCAAACATCACAACAACAACAGCAACAGCCGATGGGAATGCAAAACAGAGGAAACAGTAAGAAAGTCGCTACATATTAAATAAACACAATTTTACTTTATTGTATAAATCCGATTGATGAAGGTTGGACAAGGCAGCAAGAACAACAGAGTCCCAGACCACACCAAAGATAACGACATCACCCAGTCGTAGTCCAGTGGTTCATCACCGTTAATGCCGCCCTGTACCCCCCTTCGGTTCTTAATCGGTCAACGATTAATAATGTTAATAATTACCGAGGTTTGATGACAACAAAGTAGCTGCAATTACGTTGTCCGTGCTTAATGCGTGTTTCGATGATTTACCTTCTAAAAAACAAAATATCTGCCCACGTCTCGCACTCCCCAGGTAAGAAAAACCACGGAAGTGGTCCCTCAATGAAATGGTCCGTTAACATCGCGCTATGCAGATGGTCCACTGGCCGAATACGCGTTCTTTTTTCTCCTTTCAAGGCCACACACACACGCAGTGCTGCTGACGGATGCTGTGTGGGTTTCTAATTATTATTCTCGCTCGTGAACTCCTTCACTCATCAACTCACAACCGCCCACGCGCTCACGTCGCCCTCTGCTGACCGGAGCAATCGAACCATCGACTTTGAAATCGATGCCGCGATCAGCGCGCGCACCGCAAATCGTGCGCGCGCGTAATTCACACGTGACGTGAAAGGGGGGGGGTGGGGGGGTCCCTCGGGCTGACGTAACCAGCGAGGCAAATAAAGACAAAGATCCCCCGTGTAGCCTTCACAGACTGTCGGGGCAAGTGCTGGTAGCGAGTAGCACCTATGAATGTCGGCACGGCACACGACGCCCGGCCGCCTTTGTCGCCCCAGTGTGGGCGATGTTTACACAACCGTACCGAGTATTCATTTGAGGCTGTGTCGCCGGGTTCGTTGCGCGGCGCGCGCTAACCACTACACCACCGCTCCCCGTCCAGTCGACATGAGAGCGCACCCCCCTACTACGTACACACACGCGCGCACACAGAGACGGGACGAGCATCACTAACCCACCGGTGTATCGCCGGTAAACGAACCACCCACGTCACCCTCGCTCATCTCGCGACGCGCGTCCACCACACGATTGGCCCCGCTCGAGTGCAGCCGTCGAAGGGGCGAACGCGGATGGGGTTTGATGACGGCGGCGTGGATAGGAATTCGTCTCGGCAGCGAGACAGCTGTGGCCCCTCGGCTTTAACAGCCGGAAAGAGGAAAGCCATTACGTGGGAAGGGAGATATCGCATCGTCGCAGCAGCGTTATCGCGTCCCTGGCGGGCGGCGTGAGTGGAGACCTAAAACAAATCTCGAGGAATGCCCGCGTGACGATGATGAATGGTGATGAACAGAGAAGCCCCCCCCCCCCCACCTTAACTCTGCTGTCCGGATATATTGAGCACACTTTCGGCGAGATCACCGATTTCGGTCTTCAAGGCTTTCAAATTTCGAGCACGTGGACATCTGCTAACTTCACAACACCCCACGCGAAGTTGTTGGCGTGAGCATTCAACCTGCGGTGAATGAATGATTGTGCCGATTAGATGTTCAGATGTCTGATATGGATGTTGTTCGCAATTGCACCCGGTAAAAAGGGTGGGGGGGGGGGCTGGTGAGGATGATTCGATCAAGTTATCGCGTGTCGCGGGTTAGTGCCGCGCTGCACTGCACCCGAGTTCCATTCTCGCTCACGGCCATCAACAAACCTCGGCGAAAGCCCCTCTCCCCTAGGTCGACTCAGCCTCAAATGAGGAGTGCGTAAACACCGCCACTGGGGGAGACGAAGGCGGTCGGGCGAGGTGCTGACCACCCATTCCGGCCTTGATATATGCTCTCGCACAGCACTCGTCCCAACATTCTGTTCAGGCGATACGGGGGGAGGATTGTTTATTTTGTCTTTGTCCATCTGAAGACGCAGCTCGCATTTTCTCCAACGTGACAAAGTTCACGATCGCATTTCAATCTCGGCGCGCAGCTCACCAATAGCGATGCCGGCTTATTTGTACGCTTTTAGCTTGCTCCCATTCGTCGTCGTTATAAGCTCTATCTACTGCTGGCCGTCGCCATCGACCACGGTTTGGCAAATGAAACGCTCCATTTAGGACCTGCCTGAGCGCCGATATCACCGCTCCATCTCCGCGATGTACGTCCTCGCGGTTGGATCCATCCTCGTTTTGGCTGCCATTCTACTGGCTATCTACAAAGATTCGCCCATGAAGCCATCCATATATACAGACACGGCACAATTTCAACCGAGAGGATGGTTATAAGCTCAGCAATCATTGGAAAGATGTCATCAACCACTTTGGATCACGAATTGATTTGGGTTTTCTTGTCAACCTCCAACATCAGCAGTGTGGGTGTGTGGAGCCAGGTGCAATGCTTTGATTGGTGTAGACCTACTGCCCGTGTCGGGTTTTTCTCAAACATTAACATCAGCTGCCCCGCCCATGCTGCTGACACACTTAGGCTACGCCCATCTCTAAACCTTTATAAACAGTTTGCCTTTAGAGGCGAACCCCCCTTTTCCTGATGACGATCGCTTGTGTTGCGATCGAAACGTCGTGGTTTTTATTTGTATTTTTATTCTTATTTTTATTTTATTTTTTATTAATGAAAGAACCAGGCTACAGTCTGCATTATAGACTGCCAGTACGCTCACTCAGTTTAGTAACTATTGCTACGGTCTACATTGTAGACTTCCAGTACACTCACCAAACTTTATAACCAGGCTACAGTCCACATTATATATTGCCAGTACACTCATTCCGATTAAGAACCAGGCTACAGTCTACATTAGTGTTTTTTTGTTTTTACTATTTTTATTATTATTTTTCTATCTACGTAACTTTACCGAAAGAACCAAATAATATAAGTGAAAATTCTCTCCCTCGTCAGTCTCGATCGTCAGGAGAACGACCTCGTTCCTGTTTACCACCTCCTGGTGACATGGAAAACATGTCCTGGTGGCATGGTAAACAGAAAGGAGGTCGTGGGCTCGTTGCCGACCCTGACGCCTGCTGTATATTTGGAGTTTGCATGTCTCTCTCTCTCCCCGTGGTCGCGTGGATTTTCATCCGGGTCCTCCGGTTCCCCCCTCCACATTAAAATGAACATCACGCGTCTCGATCGAGTATTTGGCTGCTTATACATTCCCACGCGATAAGCCACTTGGTTGAGCTATCGTTTGTGGCCAGGTCGCTTCTGAAAGAGAGCGGCATAGCGCAGTGGACCTTACCTGGTACGTAAACAAGTATAACCCGTAAAAACAAAGTTTTTCACGATAAATCCTTTATATGCGTGGCGGCTAGAGTCCTCTCGTCCTCTGGCTTGAGATGGCTGCCACCTATGGGTCAGATGATTGCATTGCACCATTAAGCAATTGGTAATTAAATATAATTGTTTTGTCCTGAAAAGTGTAAAATTTAGGGAAAAAAATGTCACGAACATTAATTGTCACGCACAACGAGTCTGTGTGGAAAATGTCAGCTCGATTGGATCACGGGAAGTCGGTTAAAAAACGACTGAAAGATTTGCACGCTCGTAAGCAAGCAAGCGAACTTAATATAAAGGATTTAAAAAAGGTTTAGTTTAGACATCGTCCCTCCCAGCGACCGCATCCTGCTGCCCAGTGCCGTTCGCTTTTCTCAAGTCGAAATTGTGTCCGCGTGGGAGACAGGGTGTAGACACAAGACGGCGTGTGTATTCTTCTGTGGCAGTGTCGTCGCGAGCAGTGCAGTGTAGGGAACTTCTTTACGAATCTCGTGGTCAACCGCGAATGGTCGAGTCACAGATGAGCGAAAAATTTGGCGAGAATGGTCAAATACAAAATAGGAAAACCCGCGATGGGTGAGGTTTTTGGTATATTTCTGCGTTTGAACTATGACCCACATTTAAAAGAGGGTCCTTGTCCGTTAACGTCAATGTTATTCCTGTAACTTGGGTATATATTCTTGAATCCACACGTCCCCCTGTCGACCTCTGATTGCAAACCCAATCATGCATCGCACCACGCACGCCTCGTTGGTGCACCTTTCAGTGTGTTACACGTTATTTGAAAAAGTCCATGGTTTCTTTGCAATCATTGCATCAAAGCAGGGCAAAGGCACTCATTGGAACTTTTCCTCTGCAGGGCACATTTCCCAGATGAGCGTAAAGATTTTTTTTGGTATATATTTTTTCGCAACATTTTAACCAGAGACCAACGATAATTGGGGTTCAGAAATCGGGGAGTATGTTCTTTGGACTATAACATTTACCAGAAACCACACCGTTTGATCTCGTACCGCTACATGCAGTTAAAAGACCGCGGAGCCAAATCCAATAGTTCCTGGAATGTATTAAACTGGAGACGGTGCCCCACCTACAATACACAGGCACCGACGTTAAGTTTGAAGCTTCTCGCAAACACCAAAATCCGGTCATGCAATTCCCCAAATAATCAGGGCTGATGGAATGAATGACGATGATGATGCAATTCATATTTATGTGCTATGAAGAAGTGCCATTAGCCCAAAACGCCGTCTATTGTTTTTATTTTAAGGTCACAGTGGGATTGACGAATTTGTTGAGTTTTACTTTTATATATGAAGTTAATATAAGGTGGCCCAGATGGCTCAGAGGTCCGAGCGCTGACCTGGCTTCGCATCGGTGAGATCATGGGTGTGGGCCCGGTCACTAAATAAAAGAAAAACACGATATTCAACGTTTTCTTTAATCATCAAAAGTTGTACATTCCAGCTCTGAGAATCGAAAAATGTCAGTTTTACTGGCATGCAACGAACACTACTCTATCGTGTCGACCGGAGGTCATTTGCAGGTATCTCAGAGGTATATCTGCAGTTGCTAGTTCTGTGGGCCGTTCTCTGAAACAGAAAGGGTTGCACGCTCGATAAATCCGGAGGTATCGCTCGTGTCGTGACACCTTTAGTACGTGATAAATTAGGCAAAATGACAAACAGTACTGATAGATCGAATATAACTTAATGAAAGCAATTGTGTCAGATGCTCTTGATGTCACCACGCTCTGCCGATATTTCGTTAATTCTGCCGTATTCAACAGCTGTTGGAATCACACTCGACCTTCAATGGATGCTTTTACAGGCTCCATCTCACGCCGCTGGTTTTTAAGGTCCGCCTTGGACAATGCAATAGACGTTTGGATTTATACAGCATGTGATGATCGTGAAGAGCAAGATGCCGATGTGCCGAAAGGATGATGTTGAGCATCAGTTTTTTGCGACCTGTCAAAGTAAGACCTCTATCAGATACATGGTCATGAGAATCAAATCTGTAAATGACGAGAAACCGCCATGGCAGAACGGTGCAGCTTGGAACCCCAAAGGAAGTGCATTGTAGTCCTGTTGTCTGAGATCATCACCACCACCACCACCACAATAAACGTCAGCAAATGTGACCGACTGACAGCTGCAGTGATGCAGTGGACAACTGTGGACCGCTTTTTGTTTTGTACCACAACGAGGACTGGAATCCTCCGCCAAACAGCTCTCTTCAGGACATGCTGATGGGCGGGGTTTTTTTTCTTCTCACAATTCACAAACGGCTGTGTGCCTTATTGTTTTTTTTACCCTTCTATCTGGCAACAAAACTGACACCTTTTTACGAGGAGTCATGTGACGCCAAAATGCGCCTTTTGGCGTCATCTGGTCCAACCCATGTGAGACTAGGCTCTAAGGAAAGCTGTCTCGGGTGTGGACCAATCAACTTCAAGGATAGTGCATACATTATCAGAGTTATGTTTTTTTTTTGCATTATGACTGCAGGTATTGTGGTCTATGCAAACAGTGTCAGTTTTGTTGCCAGATATAAGGGTAAAAAAACCAATTATCATATTTTTTACTGGCAAATGAGGTTCCAATGGTGTAAAGGCTGTGTGCCTTTTACACATTGTGGCGTGTTGTTTAAAAACACGGCCAAACTGGAGCGGCTGGAGGGTGCAAATAAACTCGTGCGTGCATTTAAAATGTACGTGTAGACATGTTCGTGTTTTTGTGTATGGACGCATTTGTGAGTGCAAATGTGTAGATTTGTGTTGAGGAGCGGTGGCGCAGCGGTTAGCACACTGCGCTACGAACCTGGCAGCCCAAGCTTCATTGCCGCTCACGCCCAATAACAGGAGCAAATATTTGAACTGGTCCCGGCCCTCCCATAGGTCTACTCAGTCTTAACCGAGTACCCGGTGCAATGTGTCAACATCAGCACTGGGGAGACAAAGGCTGTCGGGCGTGGTGCTCGCCACCCTTCCCCCTTGTGCCATGCTGGCATTCATAGGTCCTCGCAAACAGCACTTGCCCCAAGCAGTCCGTTTAGGCTATAGGGGGGATCTTTTTCTTTGCTTATGTGCGTGCGTGATTGATATTGGGTCGTAAAACTGATCGAGCACAACTGGTCAGCTCAGATTGTTGGGTGACAATTTTGACAATCACCCAAGCAATCTTGAGTGTCTTGTGCTAGGATTTTAACTTCAATGGTCGGACCAATTCCTTCACGTGTGGTTCGCACGTGGAGATTGCCGTCTCCACACGTGTGTAACATGTGCACGGTGAGCCCAGTTCTTACGAGGCCTCGAACATGATACTCTACCATTGTTTCATCGTATCTCTTGCCGTGATCGTCTCAGTGGTGTAGCGTTGTGTGCATGGGCCTTGGTGCAAGGAATGAAATGCCACTCCCACCCCACCCCCCAAATGTCACCGCAGGGCAGCATCTGGGCACCTCTGACCCCTATAGGCCACGTTGCAATTTCAACGCCTGCACATTAGATGGCTGATCTCCCCGAGTGGGGATCAAACTCGAGTGTGATCTTCCGAAATCTACCGGACTACAGATCTCTCTGCATGTTAGAAGAACAGCAGTGGCACAGAGGGAGATAACAATCAAAATCCAACCACGAAACGTCAGAAACCGTTCTTGTTTTACTGCCACCAATGCCCCACTTTCAGATCAGCAGGTTTGGAGTCTCGCGCCCACAATTCATTGTGCAATCCACAAGCCAAAAGCGCTGGCTTAGCACAATTTGTTTGAACAATTTGTACGTTGGACATCTGTGAGGACGAGCGTTATAGCTCATCTGATTCCTCCAGTATAAATCAATGCACGGGTACAACACTTACTGATGATCACGATGAGGAAACCACACCATTGTTATCCACTTCAAAATCTGGATTTATTTCCATAAAGCTGCACAAGCGCCACCGCAAACCCTCTACAACACGTGCCCCTCAGATCACAATCACGTTACCTTTCATCATACTCAAATCCTACTTACATTGGTTATTAAATTATACATATATGTAAATGCCACCAGTATCATAATTATAAATGTAATCAAATAATGGATTACAGCCACCTTTGGAGAACAGCGAGGCTCAGCTGTCTGAGCACGAGTTCAAATCCATGGCAGGGTTGACAGCCTCATTATTATTCAAGCAAACCTGGGGGAGGGGGGGTTAAATAGCATTGTAATTGCGCATTTCGTTATTAATTTCAAAGACAATGCAATTAATTATTTTACATTGTTGTTGTAATCGTAATTATAACCGACTCTAGGTCTGCCAAAAAAACAGCGGCCGTCCCTGTAGGCAGAATTTCCACGCAATGGAGACCACTTGATGCTAGGTCAGATTCACATTTCGGCAGTAAAAACCATTTAAGCCAATTTTTGTGGGAATTGTCTGCAACCTGTGTGCAATAATTTTCCACCAAGCGGAACTTTTCAATTCAGGGCTGCTCGTAAATAAATAACGAGCGGTTGCCAACGGCCACTAAAACTTAAGAGGCAAACTGGAGGGGGGGGGGGCATGCCGTTGAATTTTTATACCAAATCCGCAAGGGCCACTAGACATTCCAGCTCCGAGATGGTGGTTAGCTGTGCCAGGCAGTGAGTAGCCACCACACGGGAGGGTGGAACAGACTCCCTTGGCCAACGAAATGTGCCCTACACGCACAACCGAGCCTCGGTGCCGCTTGTCAAAAGTCACACTTCACGCTGCTCCTAATATTCATCACCGTATCAACACAGTGATGTGACTGAAGTAGGCCCTGCTCCACCGTGAGCGGAGGCGATGGCACCAGTGGTGGTGGTGGTTTGATGTGGGTTGTGAAACAGTCGGCTGCAAAGCACAAACAACTTTGCTTTGCACTGAAAAGACATTGGTAGGAAAAACCGAGCTCATCAGCCTCAACCTCTCCGCAGCCTAGTGCTATGAATATCATAACACTGCCTTGCGCGTTCGGCCCACCCTCTAGATGTGATAGCTGGCGAGTCGGGGAACTATATGCCCCTGGTTGTTGCATTTTGAGCCCGGATATG
Organism: Lampetra planeri; assembly: GCF_965212315.1. NCBI lineage: Eukaryota > Metazoa > Chordata > Hyperoartia > Petromyzontiformes > Petromyzontidae > Lampetra > Lampetra planeri. The sequence goes on from NC_136111.1 coordinate 4,524,106, forward strand.
TGATAGGGGTCTGCAGTAGCCGCCATGTAGCGAAGAGATACTCATTCGATTATATGTCCTGTGAAGAGTGCCCTTTGAACTTAACGTTGATACAATGTAATTAATAAACACTGGTGGTATTAGTTTTCAATTTGAAAGCACTTAAGTGTCTACATGTTTTCCACTAGTTTAATCCCCATTGTCACACCATGAAAAAAAGCCATGTGATAATATTGCAAGCCATGTGATAGATTACAAGGCATGTCGAGGCACGGCTCTAGAAATTGTAACCAGCATATCACTTCAAAACGCCCCACGGACCCAACATTAGACGGCGCAGAAAAAAGTATCTTTATAGGATGGTTTTTGGCATGTAAATCATGCAATCGAGTATGTTAAACTTTAGCCTCCACAGCGTAAGTAGTACAAATTAAGTGAAAAAAATAATAAAGTGCAGTCATTATTGGCGACTGGGCTTAGACAATGTATTTGCAACATGCCTTACACACCTAGTTTAATCACCTGTGACAGGAACTAGGCAATTTTATACCAGGATATCAGCGCTGCTGACTTGGGACCCTGACAGTCAATTAGCCTTTTGTTGCAATCCAGCCATCTTAAATGAAGCACTTTTTAATATATATATATTTTCTTTTATCAAACACTTGCAAACATTGGCAGTGATCATGAAACTCAATATCATATTGTTTACAAAATGTGGTGAATGGGAAAGCCACATGTTGCCAACTGGGAAAACATTTTCACAATAATTACACTTGGCAGTTGTATCCGAACCACAAAAATGCGCACTTGTGTTGGAAGTAATAAATGAAAATCACAACCCAAGTAGGGAACATGTAAAGACGAAGCAAATCGCTCATCGTTGCCAATGCGTGATGTCACAAATCAGTCACGTTACTCATAAGGTTGTCTCAACAGTTGGAATGAATCGACTTTTATCAAGTTTCGGTTTTGGTGATAAAGCACACCAAAGTAGTCGCAAATGTACGGCGCAATTCAAGTGTTGTTAAAATCCTTGGCAAGTCAAAAGTAACTTGCTTCCAACTCGACCGCAGATGGAACAACTTTCTTGTAAAGCTACCCGAGTGAGTTGAGTTTATTTGCGGTGAAGCCTATTAAGCTAAGCTGCTGTTTGTTTCAAAGGTCACTCGGACAAGGGTAATATCGCCGAGTGAAGTTGACGGGTAAAACTTTGCTTCACGATTAAGGATTTGCTTTTCACCGACTGACAAAGCAAAAACTGAAATGGACACAAAGATTAAATTAGCGTTACACAAAACAACAAAAAATGATCGATCACAATAAAAGCAAGTTTCGGGATTAGTAAGGAAAACTAAGGGGGTTTTTTTTCTGAGGAAATTAGATACTTGACTGATTATTCCCCCTCATTAAGATTTAAATAACAAATATTCAGCTCCCACCTAATCCACTGCTGGATGGTGGCCTTCCGACCTCTTGTCGATTGTGGGGACATATCGGAGAATTTCCATAAACAAAGTAACAAGACATCATAACTAATTCCCGCAGCACTGACAACACCATTGCTCACAAAGCCATATGCAGCTGCTTTGTTGAAACGAAGATATTCATAAGGGCGACAAAGCGATTGTAAAGTGCAACTAAGCTCCTCATCTCATATTGCCAATAACACGGGGGAAAAATACAAATGCAAAAACAGGTGATGGCATTAAGCCCAGTTCATAGACAGCGAATTTCACAGAATGACGCTGGATTTTTTTTTCTCTTTTCTAAAGTCTCGCCCATTCTAAACCGCAATGAACTATTAACTGTCGAGCAAATAATTTTGGGGAGTCTTAGAGACATTTGATAACACAGGAGCACACGTGAGATGATAACACTTGCCACTGGTGGGACATCAAGTCAAATTTAACGTCAAATCAAATCTCTGGCCCTTGAACAAAACCAATGACAAGCCTTGCTGTTATCAATCAAATAACTTAAGACTACACAAAGCAGCGACAAAGCATTTGTCACCGAGACCATCGCACAAAGATGTGATGCCAACGTTACACCGGACTATTTCGAGCGATGGTGCGATGGAAGGGCTCTGTCGATGTGGTGAGTCAGTGATGATTGTAAGGTCATATCTTGGCTCAACATCCCACCACCAAACGTTCATTCATTAATTTCAGCAAGATTGATATCACGGTGTGTCAAAGGAAGAGACATCACGTCACGCCGTTATCTCATGTTTCTCTAGGCTCGCCAAGATCCTTCCGGTTGCGATCGGAGTTAATAGCCGGATTGAACGAGCCACCCGTTTGGGATTTCAAAAAAAAACGCTCAGACCAGAATTTACAAGCGATATAATCATCGCTCCCGACACGAGCATAATCTACACTCGAGCAGCGACAAACTGACTCCACGTTAACTGCTGGGTCGTTGGGAATTAACAATTTAGATTAGAGGAATCATATATATACTCTATGTGATATAAAAAAATAATTCAAAATATAAAACAAACGCAACTTGAGATTTCATCGTCATCGTTACTGTGCTGGAAGTATTTTTCAACAACAAAACAGCAACACTGGTGGGTTATATATTTTTTGCAATAAAAATCTTATTTTCTTCTCTTTTTCTTCTTCACTTGAATTGTTTTGTCGAGTTCGCAAAGGACCACTGGCAAATGCAGCACCAGAAAAAAAGACTTGCTCCAACAAAGTCACCCTATTTCAATGACAGCTCTCAGGCTTTAGTGGAGAATCCAAAATCGAGTCACCAAAATACAGGACGCATCACTGCTTTCTCCTCTCCCCTCAATTCCCACCCTCTGATCACACATGCACGAGCACATGTGTTTGTCTGTGGCACTTACCGCGTGGGTGTGTGTTTTTCTCGGAGTGCACCCAACCTGGCACAAGTGCCGTCGTGACGTCACCGCCACTTAGAGGGGAATGGAGGCTATTGTTGTTTGTTCACCTTTGCACGCCAAGTCTGATGTGGCTCTGTAGCGAGAAAGTTGTCGCAAAACTTGAATGCGTCTATTCAACTTTTTTGTTTCTTAAGATCGACACCCTTTCATAGATTATGCTAAATTTGCTTCAGTGAGTTTATAAACAAAACATGTGATACGATTGGACTGTTTAATCCATCTCTGAAGGCCCATCAGCCAAAAAAGGTTTAAGCATATTGTCAGTAAACATACCACTGAAATAGGGTTAACATAATCTACTACGACTCCACTGTTAACTTTCAGGATCCCCACAGAGCAGCTGTAATCTCCTGGGCCTGTAACACTTTGCGAGGTCATAGCTGCCGTTGATAGCTTGGTTTGCGGAGCCTTGTAAAAACCCATCAAAAGCGCTCTGGTCTCTCCTTGGCAGTTTATAGCTGGCTATGGCTCACCGAGAACCCCTTATACAGGTAAAAGGCATCTGCGTTTAAATTTCTGTAGAGGGCTAACCTTTAATTGAACGTTTGTTGGTTAAAGGTGAAAAGTCACTGAGTAATCCTCACGCTTTCTCATTTAAGACCAATTTCAGAATCCTTTAGTTTCCAAAAAAAACTATCAAAATTGACTGAGGCTATTTTGCCATCCAATCTGTACAACAACAAACATCTGCTACCTTTTAAATAGTTGATAAAATTTTCAGTGTCAACTTCCAGATAAAAAAATAAACAGGGGGTGTGGGGGGGGCGTATTTTGAAACGGAGCAGATGGACAAAGAAGCTTTCGGGCATCATGGCGCGATTCCCAGAGCATCACAAATGCAGTCTCGGCAAACAGGGCCTAGCCAGGGCATTCGGTGCCAGCCCACGATGGCGAGGTACGGCGGTGCCGGGTCTCTCACAGCAGGTACGTTTTGATGACGGCCTGGATGGGGCTGCGGCACACGGGGCAAGGCTTATTGCGCCGCTTCAGCTTCTTGGCGCACATGTAGCACGTCACCAGGTGGCCCGTCTTGCCGTGCACGATGGTGCAGCTCCTGGGCTCGTGCTGGCAGATGATGCACATGTCCAGCAGCGGGCACGCGTTGTTGGCGCCGCCCGCGCCGCTTCTGCTGTCGTTCTCGTAGGCGGAGCTCGCGGCAGCTGAGGAAGCGGCAGAAACGGCGTCGGCGGGCTGCAGCGCCTCCGATTTTGAGGACTTCTTCATTTTGCCATCGTCGTCAACGTCCTCCTCGTATTCGTATTCTTCCGGTTCCTGTTCGTCCTCCGAGCCGCAGCGTAATGTGTGCGTCGCCGCTCCCGATGGGCCCCACTTCACCCCTGCTTCCTCCTCCTTCTCATACTCCTTCTCATACTCCTTCTCATACTCCTTCTCATACTCCTTCTCATACTCCTTCTCATACTCCTTCTCATACTCATCGTCCTCCTCATTCGCCGTTTTCTTGCTCCTCCTGCCGTCAATCTCGTCGTGGCCGTCGTCCGAATCGATGTTTCGTGCGAGCGCTTCCTCCAAGAGGGCGGTAGTGATGCCCGGCATAGTGAAGACGCCCCTCGGCGCAGCGGGCGACCCCATCGTTGTCGGCAACGTTGATGTCGTCGTCGTCGTGGTCGTGTGCTGCTGCTGCTGTTGCTGCTCCTGTTGCTGCTGCTTGGCAGCGTCAGGAAGCCAGTCCTTGCGGAGGCACCAGCATCGCTGGCAATAGCCGTGCATCGGGTGGTTGGTCTCCGAGCACTCGGTGCAGCGCCACCCATCCTGCGTGCGAGAAGCAGGGGCGGCGAGGGATTCACGTCAACGTTCTGTTAATACTTATTCCACAATTAGTGTTTTTTAAATGACATTTTGCATGACATTTTTCAGATGGTATGTATTTAACAGGACTGAAGCCGATGGGTAGCTTTCAGCGCAAAACGCGATTGCATAATCGCAAAGTTATTTTTGCTTCGATTTGAGTCTCAAAGTTTTGGGAAATTCTCATGACTACGTTTGCCAGTATTCAAAGGGGCAAATCCCAAACAGCAAAACAACGTAATCATATATTTTCATTCATATTGGATCATTTTTTAAGAGAGTTATACTCCTTACAAAAGTTTTATTTTGTAGCCAAGCGCCGAGGGTTGCGTGTGGGCTGTTTGACAAGAGGTGGAAGCTTCATTAATGGGAAGGACATTAAATTGACTTTCTGTAATTCCACCCCAGTGATTGCCATACCTTTTAATTATCCACCGCAGTGATATCACTAAAGGTTCTTCAGGACATATGCCTAGGCAAATCTATGTGAAAACAATTGCAGTATTTATATATCGCTTTGTCCTGTTCAATTTAAACAGATATTCCCATAGACGTATTATTTCTTGCAACATTTTTCATTCTGTCTCGTGAATAGATTAATTGCCTCCCTAGGAGTCGAGAAACCAAAAGTGTTACAAGAATGCTGATTTTAAAGTGACTATTGGAACCCTTTAACAGTAACTGCCCCACAATAAGATTGTTAACTCAAATCCAAGTCGATGAAACGAGTGCAAATTTCCAGCCAGTCAACGGTGGTTGTCCCATGGCTGTGTGAGCCTCCCGTACGGGAATGTGGAGTTTACCACACGTGCTCTGGGCCACGAACAAATGAGCCCCATCACGATGCTCATCTGAGCACTTTGAGCAAAGTCTACGGTTATTTACATAGTTTGAGTCTAGTCCCGACTACCGTGTTGTGAGGGTTACTTGACCACGCTGGTCAGTGCGGGTTTAAGGGAAGTTGTGTATTTTATGCTAGTCATAATTTTGGGGCCGTAAGCCTGAAACACCCTCAGTTGTGGGGCAGAAAGGCAATGCCTGCTGTCGAGACTTTTTTCTTCCTCATCTGCCGAGATGAAATGCGTAGCACTTTGTTGAAAGCCAACAGCGCTCGCTGTACTGAATGTACCTGCAGAATGTGGAATTTCTCCCATTGAATACCAGTTGATATGAACACTGCCCCGATTGAGCACGCAAACTCTATTGGTCGGATTCATTTGCTGGTCAATGTTCCTCTCGGTTGAAAAAATTTGCGAGAACGTGCCTTCAGCTGCGTCTTCAACAATGGGCCAAACCACCCAGGCAATGTTTTGAATCATTACTTGCGCAAGCGACGACAAGGACATTCACCTGCAAATTTATCAAGTGTCAAAGAAAATTTCGATTTAAAGCTTTCGTGACTGCAGGGATTCATCTTCTTGGTTCTTTCGGTAAAGTCACATAGAAGGTAAATAATTAAAGAATATGAAATATTATTAAATAAACAATATTTTTCCCTTATTTTATTACTTCCCTTTCTGCGTGACTTTACCGAAAGAACTAAGAATATAGGTTTCTAAACGGTGTGAAAAGATGTTCGTGGGGATATCTTTGAACTTACTTCTAAAACTAATCACCAATATGGCATTGTACGTGAGTGTTTCCCCAAGTTCAGTCCTCGCAGCCCCCTAGGGTGCAGCTTTCAGTGATCACCAACCGTCGGGTCCACGAATGAAGTGTGTGCAGCGGATTAATTTGAAAGCAAATAGAAGAGATTGGTAATTATGGACGACAAAAGGGTGAAGACATAAATCGGGGTTTTCCTGCACGTAATTTTATGCTGGAAACAAAGTCAATGTCCAAGTGTCTCCAAGCTCAAGTAAGCGCTGGGTGATTTGTGTTTGAGCCAGTGGTGAAAATTCCAAAATCCAATGACATGGTCAGTCCCATCAAAATGACATCCACCTGTTTAAAATCAAGTGTCTATAAATTTAGGTAGTTTTCAGTAACGAACACTTTTAATAATTTGGCTTATAGTCATTTTAGTAAGGAATTAAGACAGTCTGCAGCTATGCAATATATGGATGGATTAAAAGACATCCTTCACCACGCTGGTCAGTGCGGGTTGGTACGGAGGAAGGCCAAGACATCACTCACCACCGATGTTGGCTGCCGCGAGGATTCGAACTCGGATCAACGGGTTCAATACGAAAGGTACACAAACGCGCAGGTTTAACAGTTACGAACATACTAAAAACAACACAAATATTGTTACCTCTTCTGGAAACTCTGCGTCCGATGACTCGTTATAGGAGGACTGGGAGTCAGAATAAATCACGGTCACGTCGTAAACCTTTGGGCGCACAAAGAAAGGGAAACAATAAAAGTGAAAACAGTACCCAGGCGATGCCGAGACTTGCCCAACTGTGCCGTTCTCCCCCCCCACTTTGGACACGTAAAACACAATAACCGACTTTTGTAAAGGGGGAAAAAAATAAAGCAAAACCACATGTACGCAAACACAAAGAAACCTGCAGCACGTGGCTGCAGTACTCCCACACATGGTCTGCCAGAGGCACAATCTCTTCCTGATTAAGTCTGAGTTTTCCTGCCACTCTCGTAAAAAAAAATACCAATTGCATTGAAACACCTAACATTATCTACACATCTTTATTCAAAGGTCAAAAGTTGATTTTGCTTTCTAAAGTCCAGCTCTCAAAGCCATACCCACACACAGGCATTAGCCCTACCGGAAACATGTTTAATAAAAAGGGGCCCTCTACTTTTTCAAGGTGGTTTATGTAAATTGTATTGTGTGTGGTATCCACGAACGTTGGGATAGGAGTAGCTACTACTTAGAAAAACATTCATTTAAATTTCAACTTAGTTTCCTCCCAATATTATACCAATGCCCCATCAGTGTGGTATCATGAGAGATGAAGTCACTTTTCGAATATCTCACGGACCATCTGTGGCGAGTGATATCGGAAACCCATCCTGGGCAACCCCCCCTCCCCTCACTTTGGCAACACAGATACCAACAAGTGTGGTGAAGTTTAAAGTTGATTTTGTTTAACCAAGTGACAATTCAAAGAGACAAGGATAACCGCATTTGCAAGAGTGACCTGGTACATTCGTCTGCCAGTAGGGTGTGTTGATTGCTGCTATGCGTGATCCCAACCCGGCAAAGTGCCGTGTAATTTTAAAACTTGCCAAATTTGGACCCTGAAGTAAAAACATTTTCGTGAGGTATGGTCAATGGACCGCCACGTAGGACATGACGTGGGGAAGCCCCCTCTTCAAATAGTGGATAGACCAAGGGTTGCAAAATATTGTTATATTACAAGGAAACGCAGTTCACTGTTCAAATTCAAGAGCAAAGAGGAGATTGTCATCGTAGCTGGTGGCCAAAGCCAATGGCGAAAAAACGACACGGTCCTATGGTTGGTTATTATCTTTGAAAAAAAACATAGTTCGCAATATTATTATTATTCAGGGTTACTCGGGCATGTTTTGGCGCTCACGACATGTTTTTTTTGTGAAAAAAGTGTCATGAGCTGCTAGGATTGCCGCAAAGCTGTTTACAAAATGAGCCGAGACTCCTTTCTGCTCACTGTCACCACCAAGCCCATACTTTGGGGAGGAGTGGGTGTGAGGGCACAATTGTTTGAAAAGAAACCATCAAAATTGTTCTCGCTGAACCAGTTCCAACAGTCTGGAACAAGAAAAAAAGTCTGTAAAAATAAAATCGAATGTGTTGACTTATTAGGTATCTTTATTAAATTCAGAAACGCATATCCCCTACTTTGTTTTATATGGAAAACAGAGACAACTCCAATTATTTGCATGGCCTCAGGAAAAAAAACTGATGATACAGACTCAAACGGAGAGTACAAATAACCCCAATATTTGATGCCGTAAGCACATTGCGAAGAAACATCAGTGCAATGGTGTGTGACGGGAGGATTTTGACTTCAAGGGTAAAGTATATAATGCAGTAACAAAGCCAGAATTAATGTACAGGTCTGTATGAGCCTTCTGTCACTGCACAAAAAGCAAGGGAGAAGATTACGTGCTCCATAGAAACGAGGATGATGAGACGGATCTCAGAGATTACCATATTGAATCGGATCAGAAATTAAGAGACATGGAATAAGGGAAGAGTGCTGGTTGCCCGTCTCAAACGAGATGAAAGAAAAGTCAACTCAGATAGTGGCTCTAGATGTGAAGCTTTCGAGACTGCAAGGATTCATACTCTTAGGTTTTTTCGGTTTAACGACTAGGTTAAGGCCATCAACTCACTTCACTTGAGTACCTGGTTTGATTTACAAGCGACTGCCTGGATTCAAACCCAGGATTCTCAACGGTGTCAGCTTAGCGCTCAAGATTTGTGAGCCACCCGGCCCACCACCAAGTTTATCATACAGACCCAACACAAACTCAAGGCTTCAACACTAACACACAGCCTCAACACTAACCTCACAACCTCAACACAAACCCACAGTCTCAACACTAACCCACAGTCTCAACACTAACCCACAGTTTCAACACTAACCCCACAGCATCAACACTAACCCAGTCTCAACACTAACCCCACAGTCTCAACACTAACCCACAGTTTCAACACTAACCCCACAGCATCAACACTAACCCACAGTTTCAACACTAACCCCAGTTTCAACACTAACCTCACAGCATCAACACTAACCCCACAGCCTCAACACTAACCCACGGATTCAATACTAACCCACAGCCTCAACACTAACCCACAGCCTCAACACCGACCCACATTTTTGCTTTCGTGTGATATTATGGACGTTTGTGAATCGACGCGAGACCTCATCGTCAGACGAGTGCTCCCCGCTCTCGCCGTCCTCGCCCTCCCCGTCGTAGTCCTCGCTGTGGATGGACTCCACCTCGAACTCCACGCTGAACTGGTCCGAGTTGGACTCATCCAGGAACCACAGGTCATCGCTCGAGTCCGTGACCACGGCCGTCTCATAGCCCTGGGCACAGCAAAGGATGACGGAACAGAAACCATATGTAGACAATGTTGCTTGCGCAAACGAATGTAAAGATACTCCCTTAAGAAAAGAGATCATTTGTACTGCTTCCCAACCAAGACTGAGGACATTAGCTCGGCCTGTCGCTCTTGTCTCGTAGGGGGTCACGATGATTATCTTAAAGATGATCCAATATAAGTTTATTTTTGTTCATATTTACGCTGCCTTATATATATAAAAAACACAGACAAATGAATGAAAGCGATTCCCAAAACTTGGTAACGCAAACAGAAATAAAAAAAGCACTTTCAGCCAAGGTGATGACATCACATACCACGTGCGTGTTTCTCTTCCCCGTGACGTCATGCGCCGTGTGACATCTCGTGCAACTCGGAATGTAACATTATCTTGGCTAATTATATACTTCCGAGGGTAAAAACACATTTGAAGCGTTATGAAAACCATGCAGAGGCAAGTGTTTTTGTTTCATAATTCAAAGTGCTGTTTAATGATGCATATAGTTGACTTATTTATCTACTATATTAACCCATAATACTTAGATCTGTCCTGTGTGAACTCATCTTATAAATGGCCACAACTCTCAGTTCCACTCATTGCGAGCATCAATTTGCGCTAACCGCTACACTACCGCTTTCCATACTACTAAACAAAGACAAAGATCCCCCGTATAGCCTTAACAGACTGTAGGGACAAGTGCTGTTAGCGAGCACCTATAAAGGCCGGCACGGCACATGAGGGGGTGGGTGGCCAACACCACGCCTAGCCGCCTTTGTCTCCCTAGTGGCGAAGTTTTTACATATCGTACCAGGTACTCATTTGAGGCTGAGTCGACCTAGGGGAGGCCCAGGACCGGTTCAAATTAATTATCACTGGTGTTGGACGTGAGCGGGAATCGAACTCGGGTCGCCAGGTTCGTAGCACAGCGCGCTAACCGCCGCTACACTACCACTTCCCACATACGACTAAACTCACTCGCGCGCACACACACACGTGTGCGAGTGCGTACCCGTCGGCTACAGATGTCGGTGGACGAGGCGGTGCTGACACGGTCGAGCGTGTGTGGCAGGGAGCGCAGGAACCACCAGGGCACGCCCTGGTCATCATCGTTCCAGCACGGCGGCGCGGGGCTGGGCGCGCGCGGACGCTTCGCTCCGCTATCCTCCTCCTCCGGGGAGCCCGCTGCCACAACTCCGCTGCCTGCAACCCCCGTCCACCCGCACAGCGACAGCAGCAGCTTCACCCCACGCTCAATGCGTCAGGGTCAAAGGCAACGATGCGTACGACGAGGACAGTACACTGGACCAGTGGCGCAGCAGTGTTGACATGGGCATGGGTGCAATAATTTAAGTAGGGTCCTCTGTCCGCCTCGGCCCTTTCGGCTTGTGGGCCACGGTGCAGGTGTACCGCCTGCACACTTCATCGCTATGCCGCCGCACATTACTCTGCCCTCTACCCAAGTGCACATCATATAACCGCAAGGTCTGCTGTAAGAGGGGCCGAGACACATCCAGTTCAACCTATCATTCCTGCGGGTACGATAAAACTAGCACCACCTCGTGGGAATTCAACAGTGGTCATCCGAGAAAGAGTGATCTTCCTATGGGAAGCCTTCCACTGTCGTGAAAAAGTGCAATCCACACCAGCAAACCGGGGCTCCCAAGAAGGGAGACGAGTGCGACACCATTGCTCACTCGATCAGGGAGACAGTGACTCATAAAAATAACACATTTATTTTATCCAGGATAGTGTCAGAGTACCAGGACTATATTTCAGGAGGGGCTTGCATTGAGCCAGATAACCGATTTGTTTAAAATGAGTTATGTTTTACATGTGGGAGAAAGCCAGCTGTACCCAGACAAAATCCATCATACATAATACTCAGAGTCTGCACAAAGTTTCACCCCACCCAATTGCTCTACAACATCTCACAAACCTCTTGTCACATATCCACCAACCCTGGCCTTTCTTTAAAGTGCGAGATCACATGCGCACACTGCCGCCACCGCCACACCCAGGCTAGCCGAGCAGCATGAGCCGCTGAGCGAGTGCCATACCACACTCCGAGTCTCTCCTGCGCTTCGCTGCAACAGTTGTGGCCCCTGTCATGGGGGTGGAGGTGGAACCCCCATGAGGAGGATCGCCCTGCCTTACCGAGTCCACCACCAGTGCCACCTGGAGACAAGAAACAGAAACAACAAAAACACATTTTACGACTGTTCGAATCAAGTTATGTGCATACCACAAACCGCCATGCATTTCACAAGTGGCGAGATTTTAACTCCCTCGCCTGGTGTGCAGGAGGTCGTGGATTCAATCTCGACCCTAACGCCTGTTGTATATTTGGACTTTGCACGTCCTCCTCATGGTTGGGTGGATTTTTCTCCGGGTGCTCCGGTGTTTCCCTCAATGTATATGAACATGCTTTTAGAGTATTTGGCTGCAATACATTTTCACATAAGCCACTTTGTCGAGCTATCATTTGTGGTCAAGTCACTTCTGAAAGAGCGCTATATAGCTGTGGGCCTTACCTGGTAAAAAAAAAATAGTTTAGTTTTTAAATAGTTCGGTTAAAATGTATAATACTTTGCTGGAAGTTGTCTTCCGACCATTCCCTTCGTCATCATCATCATCATTGGCCACTTTCTATTGAACGTTGGATGAACGTCTCCACATACCATCACCATTCCTGATGGTCTTGCGATGTCACAATCCCCGTGTCGCTTCTTGCGTATGAGCTGATCTCAACGCTCCATCTCCAAGGTGGTCGCGTCCTCTCGGGTGTGTTTTCTCATTTGACTGCCATTCTGTCACCAGCCTCGTCCATCGGCCATGATCCCCTTCTAGTGACGTGTCCTGCCTGAGCCCATTTACGCTTATTAACAGTCAATATCACGTCTCATGATGGGTGGTGCTGTGGTTAGAGCACTCAACGCAAAAGTAAGCCTGTGCTGAAATTCTGATAGGGGGTTGATGCGCACAATCGGCCTTCAGGGGTTCATTAAATGAGTACCATTTGTGGAAAGGCAACAATGGTTGGTCAATGCTATAGCAATGTGTAATTCCTGGTCAAGGGTCACCAAATCGAGATGGGCACTGCCTAGTAGTACATGGTGACAATGTGAGGCCTTCCTACACATTAAATGCTCCACGTGGCAGATATAATCATTGAGTATTTGCATGCTTACATGAGTGTCAAGCTATGCTCATCTCCATTGGCGGTCTTGGGCCCATGATAGAAACTTGACATTGCCATAGTTCATCTGTTAGCCGTGCCTCAATTACATCCCAGTGGTATTCAGTTGATCTACTCCACGACTAATGGGTTCAGTTGATCCATGCTACATTTAGAGTCCATTGTCAATCCAGTGCTGGATGAAGGCCTTCCCCCCACCATGTCAGTCATTGCGATGGGTTGACCATACTTCACCATGCTGGTCAGTACGGGTTAGTGAAATGGGAGGGGGGGGGGCTCTGGACTGGTTTGGATATCACTCGCCACTGACGTTAGATGTGGCCAGGATCAAACTCTGGTAGTCTGGCTCATAGTCCAGTGCACTAACCACTGCGGCACCACTAAATGATACTCACAGCATAGGTACATTTGAAGTCAACTACAAATGTTGGTTATCATTCAAAATGCATCATTGAAAAAACTATGCTGTAGTTTGACCAGCTCATGTATACACTTCTTAAATTATATTTATAGAGCGCCTTAGCAGAGACAGCTGCAGGCATGGAACCAGCAAAGAGTTGTGCACATTGCGGTGTTACTTTAGGCAAAGCCATCGCATAAGGTGCGACACGGAGCTATGTTCCCATGCATACTCCACTTAATTGTGTGGCACCAACGTGGGTCCAAGAACTATGCGCACAAACACAATTGAATGAACTTGCACATGTTTGGGCAGAAGCTTTTACACCAATTAAGCGGAATGAAAAACTTTTTTTTCCTCAACAAAAATAATTCTTTAGAAATTTACAGACCAAAAATGGCCGTCGGCGAAACAATCTGGCGGATGTCTGGTGGTTTGTTTTGTGACAAAATCGAAGTCAATTGTCCCCAGTTTTACAAAAGAGAAAACGCATTTTTTTCCACCCCTCAGAAACGTTGACAAAATGACAAGAGCCCATTTTAAGACTACGGGCAAGCTCCTCACAGAGGATGGAGGCTGACGGGCGCCCTGTTGTTCCCTCTCTGTGGGCAAGCCGACTACGGTGCAGGACACAACACGCAGACACACGCCGCCGTCTCACGCAAGCACACACACACACTCACGCACGCAGCCTCCACGTGGCGTTGCCTTAGGGCATGGGTGGGGACAACCCTTTTCCTTATTGAGGGCCGAATAAAAACTTTCAAATACCTTTGGCAGCGCTCAAGACATTAATACGCATTTCAGTCACTTGTGTGACTGCAAGAGGTTCTTGTAGCGAAAGAAGTGCCTTGAGCAGGCTGACATTCTAAATCCAGCTTTGCCGAGTGAAAAGCATTCCCCTCTCGCACCCGATTAGTGCGGCTTCCAAGTGGGAGACCTCACGTGGCTGCAGGCCGTACGATACGAGGTCGTAGCGAGCCAAATGTTACCCCACCCCTCGCCCACAGTCTACACGTGCTGGAGAACACGCATGTCTATTAGCTCGACGGAGCAACACACAGAAGCGGGTGAATTCTTTGCATCGTGTGGGCCACCGATTCCCACGCTCGCACCAACCGCACGCAACGAGCGCACGCACACGAGTGCTCCAATGTGCTCGTACGCCACGCCTCAATTTACCTGCTTGTTGTCCCCGTCGGCTGCCGCTAACGAGCTTTCCTTCACGGCTCCGTCGCCCACTCCCGTGTGATCTGCATGCCGCAAAACGACACGCACCAACACATTAGCACCGCGACAGCTAGCCGTCGTCGCTCCGGGCGCCTTGTGCTGTCTGACAGGTGGCCATTTTGGTTTATTAAAGCAATGCCGAAAATGATTGAATTATTTGAATTACAGGCCAACAGCGAGTGGGAGAAAATTCATCAAACGTGACGATGACGACAACTGCTGTGCAACCACGACCGAAGAGGCACTACGATGAAATTAGCGAGTCTGAATGAAGATGCGGACTGACAATTTTTGTAATGTTAATAAGACAGCAATGCACTGTGGAAGACCACACAAATGGTAATTTGCTGTTCAGTCAAACCCTGGCTAGCCAGACTAATAGCGGCGAGGGCTGGTATGGCGAGCTGACAAGCCCAGCGAGCCACAGTTTCAATTCTTGTAAAAGGACAATACGCTTGTGTATTTGCAGATTCCATGTGTTGCATATTACTACACACCATGTGTGTGGGTAATAGTTACGTACATTAGTGTTTGAAGTGTGCGTCAGTGAAGACAAAAGAAAGTACTTACGGTCTCGGCACGCTGTACAGTGCTCTAGTTTTTGTGCCCATTAGTCCACGGGTACCCAGCTCCCCCTACCCCACCAACACCCATCCCCCCTCAACCCCTCCCCCGCTCCGTGATAGCCCCTTCTCCCCATCACAAACGTATTGCAATCAGTAAAGAACACACTTTGCATTTAATACACATTAACTTTTATAGTGCATTTTGTTACGCAGTATATATTACATAGGATATTATTAAAAATATAGAAATTGTAAATAAATTATTATTATAAAAAAAATCTGTATAGATTTTTCCATTTAATTCGTAATCGACGTTATTTTGAATGAGCTGACCTAATCAGGCTAAGTGCAAAACCTGGCTAGCAAACGACCAGCTAGCCAGGGCTTTACTGTATATGTCTATGAAAAAATGTAGTGACTTCATGAATTTGGTGACCTAAAAACAACATTCAACAACTCAGCGGACTACATTTTGATTGCTTCAGCCGACTAGACTCAAAGAGAATGGCTAAATGAAATCCAGTCTAAGACTAGATAAAAATTCCAGAGGTTCTCGTCCACGAGACGAAGACAACGATGATCAACGCTAACTGAATTAACACTGCATCTTATCTGACAAAAAAAGCAATGGGGACGGTCAATTGGACTGTTTGTTTGCTGCTATAGCAGCGCCAGGTATAATCAGCAGTGTGTGTACCTCTAAGGCCAGTCCACACGCAGGAATATTGACAGAGACTACAAACTGACTCCAACAAGACCGTTGCTGCTCTTTGATGTGTAACAAGCATGTGATTTAATAAGCATCTCTGCTTCGCCAAACAAGCAAGCAGCTTTGCCTTCATTCTGCTGTCACTACCCCATTCAGTTGAGCCGTTTGCCACCGAGACAGCAGCTGCTGACCACGGGGACAGGCGTGGTGGTACACGCCTTTAATGCAGCGCTTTGAAGGCAAAGTTGGTGGTTCACAAAACGATAATCGTGCTCTGCAAGACTCCCAACCTGCTTAGGCTATGAGGTGGGCCAGATGGTAGTGAACCAACTGGGTTAATGACCCATCTGTACAGACCTTTGGGTTTCCTTCCCTTATTCTTGGTTCTTTCGGTAAGTCACGTAGAAGGGAAATAATAAAATAATACAATTATCACGACGTTTCGATTGCAACACAAGCAATCATCATCAGGTGTGAAAACCATTATTTTATTATTTCCCTTCTACGTGCCTTTACCAAAAGAACCAAGAATATGAATCCCTGCAGTCACGAAAGCTTTAAATCGAAATTTCTTTCCCTTGTACATGCGTGTTTTTTTTCTGGGTACTTACATTTCCTCCTCCGTGCAAAATAATATCCCAAGGGCATTACCTCCTGAAATAGGTATTATTATTATTGTGATAAATGCAGATAAAATAAAACCTCGGTTCAGATGCGCTTATAAGGGGAGCCCTGGCCCAACAAACTGATGTGTCTGGCTAACCGTTAAAATTATTAATATAACATTAATACATCTGTCATGAAAACTCTAACTAGCGTAAAAAAACATACAATAAAAATGAGTTTGAATACAATTACTCCACCCTAAACACTGAGATACACAGTACATAAGTCAA
This sequence comes from Lampetra planeri, assembly GCF_965212315.1. Classification (NCBI taxonomy): domain Eukaryota; kingdom Metazoa; phylum Chordata; class Hyperoartia; order Petromyzontiformes; family Petromyzontidae; genus Lampetra; species Lampetra planeri. The sequence continues at coordinate 4,540,805 of NC_136111.1, forward strand.
AAACAGAGGATATGTTGGGTGTAAACACTCCAATCACATGAAGCATTGTTTTAAAAAAATCGTATTTTCCATTTTTCCAAAACCATTTTGCAATGATCTACTTAAACAGAAAAGGCTTACTGACTTTCATCAGTAGTCTTAGCCGCTGTCCATCAAAACAATGCCTTCTCTCTTAATCCTTCATCAATAACTGTGTAATGGGGAAATAAATGGGTATAATTGGGGGTGGATTAATTTTTTCTCCTTTGCTGCTCTTACTATCTTGTAATGACCTCACCCCCCTCTCTGCTCTCTGTACATCCGACAGCACCGAGACTTTATTAAGTCCAGAACCAAAGATCCATCTGTTCTTTGCTGCCAATGAGCGATTACGGAAAAAACGTAAACTTCCTCCGCTAGACGCATCAACCGTGATCATGTCTCTTTGTTAATATATAATGTGGCAATTGTGGATGCTTCTTTTGCACATAAACCCCCCCGTGTCCTCACGTCAATTACCACTGACCCCCGTCGACTCGTAACAATCAATGGCGGCTAGAATTGTGTCATTGTCTCTTTGGCGGGCACAGTACTACCAAGCGTCACGCGCTGCCACGTCCCTTAGGCAGAACAGGAAGGGCGCGAGATGGTGAGGCCCGGCACAGGGCAACAGTGACGAGTGAGGAGCCCACCTTTGCGTTTGTCAGTCGCGGCTATAGAGAGTGCCTTTGCCAGGAGTGCACCCACCGATCCGCTGGAAGAGCTGCAGACAAGAGGAAAGATCTTTGATATAACGCCGGAGTTGAGAGGCGCACGACCCAACAACACAAGCGCACGAGGCGGCCGGGGGGCTCCTGCTTGTCGCGCAGGGGGCTCATTCATGACGGACGACGTGTCAGAGCCATGGAGTCAGCACCACCGCTGAGATCCGGGGTGTTGCAATCCAGGCTCCCGGTTGGTCCAGTGTTTACACGGGATTCTCAAGTGTAGCGAGTGGATGGTCTCAACCTGGTCACCAATGACCGCAAGCAAAAATCATCATGTTACATTTGATTGTTCACCGTTTGCAACTCCAACCGAGGGTTAATGTGCATGTTCGTCCGATAGTCAATAATTGAATGCAAGCTACTGAACAACCATTTCACGCACATGCTGGTTTATATATTAAACCGATTAGAACACTTTCTGTAAACGATGAGAGTTTATTTTGTTTATCCCGGTGAGAACTCAATAGTCCGGGAATAGTTTCATATGCAATGGTGACCTGGGTAACCAAGCTGACAAAACCAAATCAAATAATGCGAAATACAGCAATCAAATAGAAATCAGAGAAGAAACTGTTCATTAATACACTCTTTGTAGTATGTTGGCTCAGCCAAATTTTGAAACTGATCATAGTACAATTACAATTAAGTTACGGAATTGTTTTACAGGATATGTGTGAAATTAACATTTTTAATTAGCACAAGCTGTAGCACAAACAATATTCACAATGCAAAGGTAGATTTTATACAGCAAATTGGAAAGGTTGTGACCATTAGATCAGTTCTCCCATCACGCCTTGCACATCATGTGACAGGACCGATCCAGTGGTCACAACAGTGCCCTTTGGCGTCTATCGTTCATCTGTTGTACATATTATTGTAACCCTTGGGTTGCAAACTCCTTGACACGGCGGTCTTTCTCACCTTGGCTCTTTGAGGGAGAAGCTCTCCACGCCGAACACCTCCCCCAGAGGGTCACCCTTGCAGTGCACGATGTGCTGCCTCTGCTTGTCGTAGAGTTGCTTCGTCTTGATGTACTGGCCAAGGTGATGGATGACCTGCGCAGGATACCTCCGTCAACTGAGAAGCCTCCTCCAAGATGGGTTCACTCTCTCAATATAGTAGACCATAGTCACCATGCCAGTGCACCAAGCGAGCAGTGCTGACGACAGTCTAGGTTAGAGCTCTGAAGTGTCTTGTCTCTGCTCTTCGATTGTCAAAAGTGCCTCCCCGCTCAAACAGGTATGGGGTGATGCTCAACTCTGCTGAATTGCCAGTGGTGTGAATTCCCCATGTATATGGCAGGGGTGTTTTTTTTATATATAGATCGACGACTTTGATTTCCCACGAAGTAATAGATTGTGATGGAGCACTGAGGCACTGATGTACTAAGAGGCCCTGAGAGCCTGGCTGGCGAGCTTCTCAGCAAGCTCACAACGGCCGAGTCATGACAACAGAGCCACAAATGCTGAGATCTGGGTTCAGGCCATTGGGCAGGGTGTGTCTCTGACTCTCAAGGGACTTATAATGACCATGTCTGAGCATGCAGTCTATAACCATGGGTTACAATCTGAGTTCCAGCCACCCGTGATTAAAACAGTTTGTTAATGGCTTCTCAAAATACCATAAAGCAATTTTTAAAACTTAATTCAGCCTAACCCATATCTGCAGACTAAAACTTGTAAATGTGTTTTATGATTGACTTGCGGCAAACCACTTTACAGGGCACGAAAGAAGGTGCCTTGCCAAGTGTTGGGTCAAACAGACACACTGCATTGAAGTGACTCCAGAAATAATGCTGTGCATCATCATCTTCCAGGGCTGTTGCCAGACATCACAGGGCTGTGATAATTCGTGAATGTTTTTTTGTGACTCATGACAGGCCTCCGTCACGACTAGCTAACTCCCATCATCAGAACTACACACGTAGCTGTCCCGCTGAAACACGGAACATTCATCTTCCTCTTTAGTTTCTTGCACGGCTTGGCTTTACAACTCCCTACATCTGTCTTGCAAGCCTCATTTTCTATCTAATTTAAGGCCCTTTACAATGACAGAACTTAACTAGATTAAGGCCTCTACCACACCATTCCAGTCGTGGTGTTTGTGCGACCATACTTGGCCACACTGGTAAGTGTGAGTTGGTGATGAGGAGTGGGGTGGGCGCAAAGCCAGCCAAGATATGTCATTCGCCATTGATGTTAGCTATTGCCCGGGACTCGAACCGAGGTTGCAGAGTTCAGGGCACAGTCAACAAACCGCTGTACTAACACACATCCTCATATAAGCTGACTCAAAATCTTTGTCTAAAACCTAGTTTCTTTGATGAACACCACTTTGCGATATAGGCCTTAGCACTTTTGTTTGACAAGTATTATAATAAAATGCCAATTTGCCATATAATTGGTCATAAATATCTTTGAAAATGTAATAAAACAAAAAGCGGAAATACGAGTAGATTTGAGTAATGAAAACTATCTAAAATTTTTGGGCCAACAAAATGCAACGATATAAGGTTTTTTCAAATAATAAAACTTACTTTTTCTTACCAAATTGTTGTTATACTTTTGTATGTTCATTTGCAAAACGATAGACATCGCTTGATTTTGTAAAACCATGTACATGGCTTCTGAGGGTCACCAAATAGATGCCATTTGTATTTCCCAAAAAGTGTGTTGGATAATAAGTGGTGCTGTTCGTGATGGATTGCACCTTCTCCACAGTCACAATTAGGCAACTCCTTTAATGGAGGAGGGGAGGGAGGAGCAGCACTTCCCATTTTGTTGTTCCACTCGGTTAAAAGCCGGTGTCGCTGTGAATAGGCGAGGTCAATGAAACAGCTATTCCTTCGTGAGAAGTCAACAACAGCAACACTGCCCACGAAGATGAGTTGGGCCTCAATACTCGTCTGAACGGGGAAGACACTTTTGGCTCGACTAGGGCATTGAAATTTGACAGCGAGTTCTCAAACGAGTGGCAAACATCGCAGTGTTCGTCACCGTGTGATTTTTTTTTCGTTTTAGCAGAATCGGCAAGATTTTCGGCAATGCCAGGCAAGCGGCGGCAAACCGCGCATGCCTCGGGACAGGCGTTGTCGCGAGTGTTCGCATTTCACCTGCTGCACCGTGAACGTGTCGCTTTTCGCACCAACAGACTGCAAGAGACGCAGTAGTAGAGGCACAGGCCTTACCTGCAGAACAGACAAGACACAATCATTACGTTACGCTCGTATTCAAATCACCCTCAAAGCAATCATGCGCAAATCATAATCATGCAGATTTTTTGGCTTGCTGGATTGTTACAAAAGAGACACACTCACACCAAAAACACGCATCTCCGATGAGCACGGTGCAAAAGAAGTTCAACATACATACACACGTACGCAGACATACAAAGCAAAGGGACACACACAGCAAACACACAGACATGAGGCATTACAATTTGGCAACCCCCTCAATGCACGCATGATGTGCAAAGCTTAGGTTTATTTTACTGTTGTCTGCAAGTGGAGTGTCACATGCAAGCCTCAACATGCCCGGCGGGGCTCTCATAGACAGAGCCAGCTGTTCTATCCCTAAGACCAATTCCACCGCCTGCAGCCAGTCTTCCTCTCCTACCAGAGACACAGAACACGTGCTGTCTAGCATCACATATCTACACTGCGCTCTGTAAGCTAGCCGAGCAACATGCGAGTGGTGCACAAATTCCTCATTTCCACGCCACAATGAACACATTTTAACCAGACTGTTCCCAGGCCATTCTTGTGCTGCTCAGACCTCATGATATTCAAAGCAGGCCCATAACATCATAAACATTCCAGAACCACGATAATACCTACTACCTGGGCCGACCTACCATTAAGCGGCCACCAAATACAATGGGACAATGACACCGAAATTAACTTCAAATCTTGATTTTAATTACACAGCCTAACTAAACCAATTTACATCGCCCCCCACCCCTGGATGCGTCAGCCGCATCAAGCAACCTTCGTGCAACAAAGCGCTGCTTTTTTCGCTCAGGCGGTGAACACAAAGTGCAGTAGAGTGCGAGTCTTGTAAAGTCCTCAGAAACTGATCAGAGACTCACCAGTGGAATGAGCACTAACCTAGGCAAGGTCACAAAGACATTTTGCATGTGCGCATGCCCGAGCTGACAATAACCTACGTGACACGTTGTTGAGATGCAAGATCGTTGATTGGTACAACACTTGAGCGATGCCAACCCTTTGTGTCGACTTTACAATCGATAAAAGCCTGGATTTATAGTCGCAATCAACTCGCTGGACTCGATCGTAGAATAAATATTGCGGTCAAGGAAACTTCCACTTTCATCTTCCGCTTTTAACATCCACCACCCCTCACCCCCTACCATCTCAACGAGAGTGATAATCCCAACCCCTCCCCCTTTACCAACGCATGAACCGAGCTAAGAGATTAACACCTTCAACCTTAGGTGACTCTTCAAGTCGTGGGAAACCTAAGGACATTGGACATAGAAACAACAAGGACAGAGTCCAACAAACATCACAACAAATTTTGGATACAAGACGTTTTAAAGCCTCCCTCGCAGATGTTTGACAGTGATCATCAAGCAATGGTCTTATGATATTCATACATTCCAGCAAGAGTCCAGTGAATGATGCCACAGTGATTGATCACAGTGGGGTTCTGCCTGTACCTAAATAATTAAAAGTGGCCAGAGCAGGATGTGTTTTTAATGTGGTTTCTCTAATATGCGATGTGCTGGGAGAAAACCCACACACACGCATGGTACGTACCATGGAAAATACAATAATATTGCATGCAAATGCGAGACACAGAGTAAAGGTTGCATGGAAATGCCGAAACATTTTCACTCAATTTGCCAAGTCGACTTAATCTGTCAGCTGACAAGCCATAAACAGAGACAGGGGCATTATGGGTAGTCCACAGCATGGAACTGCCAGTGTTAGGGAAGGTAACACCGCAGCTCAGAAGAAGCGCGTGAAAATTGCTTAAACAAAATAGGAATGACGGTATTGCTGGAGTTTGTAAAGCATGTTAAAGCAAAAAGGTAGATATCAGTCTTTGAATAAATATTCTCAACAACAAAAAGCCTCAAGATTGGACAAAAAACCACTTGTTATTGGGTAGACCAGTAGCGTAGAGGTTAGCATAATTCTATATGAACTCGCCGCCGTGAATTCAATGCCTAGCCATACTAATATCAGTGGCGAGTGACATCTGAACTGGCTCTGGATGTCCCCACCCATTATCTACTTGCACGCCCGGAAAGCAAGGGGTGGCCTTTATCTAATAGTGGATTGACAAAGTGCTGTTGAACTATCATTATTATTGATCAATACCAAGGATTTCCCAATATCTTATGACACCAGATACAACCTTCCTTCCCCTCTCAGTGTCTCCTTTCGTCCCAGAATAGCCAGGCAATTGGAATGCATTGGTAAATTTGGCATAGCTGATATAATCTACTATAAATATACATCAGCAGGCAGACACACACAGAGAAGTCACATGTACACAACAAATGACGAAAGACGACCCAGTTACTTAACAACCCAGCCTTGAAGCGCACGCAACAAATCTATTTGCAGCACTAGCATAGAATGCTTGTAATCACTGTCTTACTGTTCGTGACAAACATTTATCTCATGCATGAGGCTTACCCTTAATGCTGAAAGCTCACAAAAAGCACATTTCAATCGTGGGAAAACTGCAGGTAAACCAGCAAGCAAACACTGTATACAATGTACAAGGATCAAGTCTTTATTAATATAGACAATCTAAACTGGAAAGTCTAGGCTATTAAGTCCTGACACGTGAAGACAGCATACAATCCACTTACTGCAGTGGAAACATCTCCAGCTGTTGTTCCTCAACTAGATTCTATAACGTGTGGCACCTGGCTGTGTTCACAACATGCGACTTACCTAATAACCCACTCAAACCCGAAACAACAACACTCAGCCTTAAGCAATTTTCTCAAAACACATTGTAAACACATGGCGAGATGAAAGCAATACCAAACACTTACCAGATCTTCCTTACGAACTCCTGAAGAAGAAGAGGCGGAGGGGCTGGCACTCATTATGATTACAACTGCAGAGACACACGGAGACAGGGACATGTCGGTTAGCCTTAGACACAGTGATGATCGAGCATGATAATGACCACCAATTAAGGGTGGTATTGTTTGGCATCATGGTCCGGAACTGAACTTGGCTTTTAGAGACTGTAGCACGGTGAAATAACCAACGCAACGCAATTTATTTATTAAAGTAGCAACGTTACACACAAAAAGAAGACACGATAATTATAACAGTAGAAAAGATTACAAATATATGTATGTTGTCTAGGATCAATTAAAGCATTTTGGATTGGGGATTGTTCCAGATATTCTGATCGATTAAACGACATTTATTCCAAATTGACAATTTTCTAGTTTTCCAAGACCATAAATACTAAACTTTTTTTTACCAGGAAAGGCCCCCTGAGCTACATAGCTTTTTCAGAAGCGACCTGGCCACAAATGATAGCTGAACGAAGTGATTGATTTCGTGAAAATTCATAGCAGCCGGAGGACTCAGAAAAAAATCCACGCAACCACGGGGAGAACATGCAAACTCCAAATATACAAACGCCATAGTCGGGATCGAACCACGACCCCCTGCATACCAAGTGAGGTAGTTAACATCTCACCACCGTGTTTCAACAAAGAGTCCGGCTTCAGGCCTCACAGAGTGCTTTCAACTGAAGAGGTGAGATTAGTGCCATAAATACTGTTTAAAAAGTCCATGGTACCCCAATAAAGTTTTACTATGTCCAGGCATAACCAGAAGGCATGAAGGTAGGACTGAACCATGCCCGGAGAGCATCTAGGTAATGTAGGAGCCATGTATGAACTTAATCTGGATCAACCTTAGTAGCAACGATCTTGGGCCAGATTAAGGGCCCCACCAAATGTGTGTCCATTTCTGCAGGTGGACCTCATAGGACAGACACCTATTCCTAAGTTTCCTGGAGACCAGTCTAGTTCGGGAGCCCTCACCATACATCAGGCGATAGGCCTCTGCCAGTCCATATTCAGCCTTTTGGTATTTCGTGCTAATCTATGAATGGGTAAAATAAATTGCTAAGGTTCTTTGCGGGGGCTTTCACAATCGCGTCTCTGATCTATAAATATATTTTTAATGGGAGCGCCAGATGTTATCCTTAGCCTGCACCTGACTAAAGGACAGCACACTGCCCTCCTTAGACGAAAGATAACCTACAATTTCCATGCCGGACTCACTCCAGCCAGCCCACATTGACACCTTCCTCCCCCGAAATTCAAAGTCGGATAACCCCATAAAAACGATTTTCTATAGAGAGGAACTGGGAAGGGGATACGTTTATCCCTTTGCAAATCCCCAGCATCGAAGAGAGCGTCCACACCAGTTTCTATGCTCCGGGGTCTACCTCTGGGCCAGGCAAGGGAAAACCCAGCGAGGGAGCACGCCCTTACAGACTACTCTTCCTAATTTTCGTAGGATCCAACTAGCGTTTCATGTTCTGAAGGGCTGCCGCCCTATGGTATTTCAATAAATCCGGGAGAGTCAGAGCGCCCTGGTTCACCGGTAGAGTGAGAGAGGGGGGTAATCGATGCGTGCAAGTTTGCGATTCCAAATAAACAACGAAATTTATTTTACAGTGGGGCACCCTAAAAATGACATCAGGGAGGCACCAACCACCTGAAGCCAGGGGAGTGGAAATTATTCCGGAAGAGCAATGAGGAAGGGACCGTAACGCCGAGATATTTGAAGTGGGATGGAGACCACTTAAAGGGCAACAGGCCCTCTGGGGGTTTGGGGGATACTGGTGATAGGGGCATGAATTCCGACTTGGCTACATTTCATGTATGTCCAGAAGCTCCCCCATACTCCTTCACTAGGACTGCACTAGGGACTTAACTCTTAGACAGCCATGGATGAAAAGGAAAATTATTTTGTGTAATATGCAAGAGCTCATGAAACCTTGTCAAGAACAGACTTCTCTGACTCCTTACACTCTAGGACATGACCTCTGCTTTTACCTCACTAGTACATAAATTATGGTACCTCCACAGAGAATTACTCAAGGACCGACATCCGCTAGCTAAACCGACTAAGAAGACAGTCACTTCCTCCAGGTTGATGCCAAGGCATCGACATCCACCTCTCATAAGATCATTCATCATGTCATTAACAGTACACCTTTAAGGAATATTCAGATGTATATGTACTCATGAGAAAGTCAGGACTCCAACAAATTATACAACTAGAAACCAAATTCGACAACCTGCACACAAAAACTTGAGCAAAATTTCAATCACATGTACCATACATTAAAAAGGGTTGTACCCTAAACAAAACTCAAATGGCTGCACAGATAACCCAGATCCTTCTTAGGCAATATTATTCCACTCCTACATCCCCAATGCCACGTGCATTCACATTCAGAAGAGGACCCTCTTCGCCACATCAATCGCTCTACCAGGACTCACGGAAGCGGTTACAGGATCGCCCACTGTGTGTTCAGGAATGCCCACTGGACACCCGGTCGAGATGGATCGCTGATTACCGCGTTGTGCATTCGGGTCCACGTTTCTCAAAACACTTGCAGCCTCTGTAGAATAACTCCATCAATGCTGGCTGTCTACCTACCCCCACCCCGCTGCAAGCAAGACGCCATAACAACACGCCTTCACAAGCTTGACACGCCTCCCAGTTATTAATAGAACTGCCACCAAATATAGCTGCTAAATACCAAATAAAAAAATGTTAGCTAAGGCTAGGGTGTTAAGTTTAGAAATAGTGCTCCCACGCATAATATAAATCACCAAACTATATTTATTTAACAAAAATTTGACGCGTAATGTAAGAAATAGAATGAACTCCAGCCCAAAGATGGAAACATACACTATTACCCTGGATGGAAAGAAGGCTTTCTCTGTGTAGAAGAGCCAGTTTCTATATTTATTCTTCATGGATGTATGAAAAACAATTGTCCATAATTTCGTCTTCTCTTCACACTGTCAAATGAATGTATTGCCATTTCCATTCAGGAAGGCCCAACTTCGGGAAAGAGGTGAACTCAGTTTATATGTGGATGATATGTTAATCATCATGAGAAAATCTGCATGTTCCCTTTCTCAGCTTTAAAGTCTGATTACAACATATTAGAAAGGTCTCAATATATCTTAAATCAAACTCGACAAAGTCTGAAAGCACTCCCTTGCTTTGCGACTCACCGCAACTTGTTAGATTGCATAATCTCAACAAAAATTCAGAGTAATGATGGAGTGGTGGCACAATGGTTAGTGGTCACCTCGTCCTCAAATATTCGTGGACCCAAACAAATACGATAAAATATTTTATTACAGAAAATAAAATGTCCTCCTGAAATGTAAAATCCACACGCCAACAATTCCAAGATATACATCAATATAATGTACAAATCAGCATTCCTAAATCCTGGGCATGGAATTCAGAACAAATCACACTTTTGTAAGGCACAATGTCATTATTAACCACTTACTAGAAGTCCAAACCTGGCAATAACTCGTTATATTGCTGCATCTGTATAACGCACTAAATAAAGCAACAAACTATTGCGTTAAGCAGTTATGTGAAATATGCACAGAAACAAAAGGCATTTAGTACTGCTAACCCTGCAAGTGGGAGAATACAGCTAAAAAACGATACGCTCTTAAACAGGATCTGCAGAGATGCGGTCCGTGCTTAGGCAGTCAGCTGTACTTACGTGCTGCAACCTGTAAATTGGCTGCACTGACAAAAGACTGGCCGCCCCAAAAGGGGTCGGAGTAGGCGCAAAGAGGCGTGAGCCTCGGTGGGCAGAAGAAGAGAAAAAAATCTCAAACGCGTGCACCCTTATAACAGCTTGACCCTAGTCCCCAGTGACTCATGCAGGAAAGTGGGCTGGTTTCAGCTGGTCCGTGTGACTTATCCGGCATGTGCCCAGACATGTCCACACACACACGCAGAGACACGCACACACATGTTCACACACCTGCCCACACACATCCGCACACAAAGACATAGCCCAAATAGCCTGAGCAGAATTTTGGGGCAAATGCTGTTAGCAAGCACCTATGCAGGCCGGCACTGTATAGGAGGGGGTGTGTGGCCAGCACACGCCCAGCTACCATTGCCTTCCTTGGGGCGATGTTTACACATCATAACAGATACTCATTTTAGGCAGAGTGGACCAAGGGGAGGCCCAGGACCAGTTCACATAAATCACTGGCGTTGGCCATGAGTGTGAATCGAACTGGAGTTGCTGGGTACGTAGCGAACCACTACACTACCGCACATTCACAACACATGCTCACATACACACGTCCAACACAAAGACATATCACACACAGAGGATGACAAAGTTTGCAAGCATGAGGGGTAGCAGCCTTGGCTGAGAATTGAACTCAGGTCCGATGGGTGGAGAGTAGTGCACTAATCACTTCACCAGTACTCCCCACACAGATGTCCTAACTTTACACTTTTCTGCCAAGACTATATCACATGGCCTCCACTTCACTGCATACTGACAAACACCACAACCAATGGCCCCATTCCCCACAGAAGTTCCCAAGTTTAAATTCTAACAAAATTATAGCCTCTCACCACCTTACTTCTATTAGGTGTATTTGCTAAATTGTTAAATATACAACAAATGGCAAGGAAGTAAGACAATTCCTACTCCAAATCCAACAAAAATATATTGCGTTCCAGTGATTATCCATTGTTTGCTTTATTAAAAAAAAAATAGCGGGATACATTTATTTGAAAGACTGGGTAATGGATTCAATGTGATTAAATTTCAATAACTAAACAAACCTCTTATAAGTTAATGTATTGATTCTTGTTCGTAGATTACCCAAGTACTGTACCACTATTTATTCTAAATGCATATATTTTTAAAAATGTGGGATGAATAGATATGAACTGTAAGCTCTTGTGGCACAATAATGCCAAGGAATATTAATAAAGCTTAACATTTCAATTACAAACCATTCACAGCATGAACGGTCGCCCCTAAACGCAATTAAAAGAACGTATTGAAACGAAAACAAACGTAACAAAAGTACACAGCAATGCTGACCACCCACTCGGCTAGCTTCAAACATCACAACTATTCACCACATCCTCGGAAGCTCCTCTCATTTGATGTCCCCCAAACCAGTGCAAATCTTCCATCAACACCTTCTGCTAATGATCCATCATCAACCCCAACCCCCACCACCAAAAAAAATCTTACCCCCCCCCAGCACTCCAGCCAGTGCCCCCACCCCGGAGATCCCCTTTGCTCAGAGCAAATGTGAACTGTGACATCAATTAAAAAGAAGTGTGGGACTAATGACAAATATTTCTGGAGAAATTAAAAATAACAGTTGCAATCAAAGTGTATCCGATTACAAGCGTTGTGTCGTGCTCATATCCACAGCTTTGAGCTAGTTGGGAAAAGTACACATTCCTATTACAAGGATCTGCCTGTGTAATGACAAATGTTGGCTTGTGCAAAATAATGATCACCTTCAATGATGGCAGAGTAAAGATAACATTGTGATGCTTTTCTAACTATATAAACACGAAGACCATATCAAGATATACATATATAGATCATGACTGATTTACATTCTACTGATTTATAAGGACTAAATAAATATTAAATGTGGCACAAGGTCGATTCTATGCTGAAAACCAAAAAACATGACATAAAATCGAGCACAAATCAAAATAACTCATTGCCATTATCATTAACACAGCATTTTTTACATAAACATATAAAGACTGTTTCAGGCAGAGGCTCTGGAGGGCCAAAGGTGAAAATATGACAATTGCTTATCTGTAAACACGTTAGCTTATTACGTTTCGTGTTATAGAACAGCACTGATGTCAAAGGTGGTACGGGTCTTTTCAAATAACTAATGTAAAAACAGTCATTTGTTTACCCAGGAAAGCCTCACCGGGTCTCCCTATGCTTTCTAATGGTAAGCTTGGAATGTTTATTCACCGACTTACCCTGAGGATCCGTAAATATGGGAGGAACTCGATTAATCAAAGAAACACTCAACTCAAATGTTGCATACAAGTGCCTCAAACAAGCAGCAGCTTCTTACCCAAGGAGGTTGGAATTGTTACAAGCACTCACAATAATCATCACGATCCACCAACACCACCCCCCCCCCCCCTCAAAGCTGTGCATGGCAGGCGCCATCAAGGCTGGCAAAATTATTTTAACAAAGCAGCCGGTGACTAATTAGGGTGTTCACATGCCTGTGGGGTCGTGAGGGCAGGGCCTTGCCCGGGCTAGCTCACTGCGTGTGGGGACCTGCCCGACTTCTCACGCCTTGTATACGTGTTTAAAGCCTTGTATGTGCTTAAAAGCACTGTGTTGTAGGTACTCTGCTCAAAGTCCACCCGATCTCACAAACTCATGACAACCACATTAATACAAAGCCATAGCTACTCGTTTAGACATATCCAAAAAGACCCATTCCAGGGCTCAAGTTCGCATTCATTATTTTCTAGGACCCCCCCCCCCCGCGCCAGATGCCCTGCCCCCCCTCCAACCCTGCCCCCCTCCTCCCTGAATGGCAGAGGGAGAGGAAATATTTTCCAGAGCTCAACCTAGGACAACTCCGGCTGAAGTAAAGCGCTGTCACCATTGTTTTAGACATTTTAGGTGGCCAACTTCACATTTAAATGGGGATCAGTAACTTTTCCATAACTTTGGCTGCCATTCCGTAGTTCAGTCTCGACCACCAGCCAACTTCCCTTTATCGGGACATGTCCTGCCCAAGCCCCCTTTTCTAAACAATACAAATTTTGTGTCTAACCAGCATATGCCCAATTGGATGTTTTCCACAGAGGTAAAGGGATTAAATCAGCTCATGTGCAGGAGCCAGTCGGATTATTGCATCACAAGAGATGGCAACAGCCTGGGCGAGGGTTTCATCCAGCAGTAGATAAATCACGGCTGGTGATTACTTTTTTTCTTCGTAATGTCCACAGAGCAAACAGAAACCAGGAGCGGTGTGTATCGTCCAAAACACAGCATCTGTAAAACCCACTTTTGAAAGAGTACTCAGGGCACCAGGCAAGTACTTCCATGCACAACACCTATCACACATCAAGCCATGGTAGTTTGTAATGTGTAAGCTCTGAACTTATTTTGCAATGTCAAAAAGTAAAAAATTTGTCTAATGCTCAAACGAGTAGGTCCTGATCTACAGGTGGAAATTCCATATTAATTTGTATTTCCATCGTGCAACCACTGCTACCTTCCTGTAAAGGGGTATACATTTCCTCGACCTAGGATCCGGGCGGAATTGATTGGAATTTGAATTTGCGACCTTCCAATTTACACTGCCACAGCAGTGCATAGCCAAGCTCTGTATACGCAAGGTGACAAATATTTAGTTTCTAGATTTGTACATGACACGCTAACATAGCCATATAATGAAATAAAAAATGCAGCTTTCCTACATTGCTTCCAGACCATCATCGCCCCTATAAAAGGTGGAAGTAACAAAAATATCCATTACAGAATAGTTAAAATGTAAATACCCTATAAAGGTTCAAAATGCTTATTGAAATTCCGTATAAATGTCAAAGTGGAAATGTAATGGTCCCCCCAAGTTCAAAGCTGTAAGCACCACCGCTTTCACGTTTGCAGACATTCAATATGCACAATTCACACCGCATACAATGCATGTAACCATCACTAAACAAATATATATACAGAGAAAACACCACATTTAAAAAACACCTTTGATAAAATTATCCAGTGAATAAAGCTCTATCATATAATGTAAAGTACCCATTAAAGCTCAAAAGTTAATACAACACCGAGTTTATTTGACCTGTTTTTAAATTACATTCACTTCCTGTTTAGTTGCTCCTGTCTCAATGCGTGAGAAGCTGAAAAGCGTTTGGCCTTGGAAAAGTGTATTAAACAGAGCTGTCAATCATACACCTGGTCCCACCCACACACTTGGCTCCTCCCTCTCTGGCTGCAGCTTGACATTGTAATTCTTTACAGCAAATATTAGATTACAATCTTAACACTCATGTAGTGTTGCCTATAGGTTTTTTGTTGTGTTTAAAACATAGGTTTTGTTAAGATTTCGTTAGCAAAGGCGATTTACAAAATCAAGATTATGTCAGGGCCTCATGGCACATCCGCCCAATGTTGACTACGGCTACTGCTAACACTTCTCTTTTTAAGTAGGACAGCCATGTCTGATGAGGTGCACACCCTCGTTTGTGATGTGGGTGTCCACCTCCATAAAATTAACTCAGCGTTTAGTGACAACAGCGAGAGGCCTGCAAGAAAAGAATGCACGTAGCAGAACATAGCCACGAGAGTGATGTGTATTGATGTCGCTCTGTGGAAGGGCAATATTGTTAGTTTTAAAAATTTCTAATATAACCATGTTAACTATGCTAGGAATGATAATAGGGTGTTCCCGTTTCTGACAATAAAACAGGTGTTAAGATGTTAAAACATCAAACTGAAACCTTTGCAAGGAATCATGTCTGCATTAACCACATACACTTGTGGTGAAAATGCAAACAAAAAAGACATGCCCTGATAGTATGTGCATTGTCTTTTAAACCGATTGGTCCACACCAGAGACAACTTTCTTTAGAGCCTAGTCTCAAACCGTGTTAGACCAGAGGACGCCAAAAGGCAAACAGCACAAAGACAACGTACTATCAGGACATTGAGAGCTCGGGGTGAGCCGCTACATCATGGGACCTATTTTGCCAGTATCAAATTATGATAAGGGTTTTTGCCTTTCTGGCAATAAAACAGGTGTCAAGATGGAAACCTTTGCAAGGAATCATGTCTGCATTAAACACATAAACTTGTGGTGAAAATGCACACAAAAAAGCATGCTCTGACAGTACGTGCATTGTCTTTTAAACCGATTGGTCCACACCAGAGACAGCTTTCTTTGCTAAGAATGTTGATGTATGCTGGTAATGTTATTAAAGCTGATGACGTGGTAGATGAAATGTTAACTGCTCAAACAACCACAATTGTATACCAAAAGAGCTCAAAGAACCACAACCATACACCACAACGGCTCCAACTAAAGCCATACACCGCCACAACTTAAACCACAACCAACCACAATCACACACCACAAAACGTTCCCTAACAACTACGTATGCAAATACAACTGCTCACACAACACAGCCACAAAGACAAGCAACAAACAATTGCTCCAACACAACTACTGCACAAATACACAGAAAAAACTACCTTCGACGCATCTGTGTCAGAGTAACGGTCGACACGAGTCTGCTGCTGATCATAGTCCCTTACGTTCTCATAGATATTTACCCAATCCCATCATCTCCCCCTGCACATACACTGCATCCAAGCATCATCAACCTTCAAGCACGAGCTCATGGCTCTCCGGTTCAGGCTGGTGGTATACGAGGGAGGGAACTTTTGACCTCTGGCTCCGTGCCTCCGAGTTTTCGATCTAACAAGGCGTACGCTTCGCCAAACGTGAGCACGTTATGTTTATTGCTATCAATATTACACTTCACTAGCATACATACACTTAAATACTTGCTACATTAATAAACACAAACACTCACTAATACAAACTTTCCATCAATTCATTCTAAATAACGTACAGTGCATAACATAAACAGCTTCATAAAAAATTAACATAGAGGTACATTCAATAAGTAAAATGCAGTTGCATACAACACAGACAATATTATTTGATGACTTTGCGTTGGCAGTGGTGCACAAGTACAATGGAAAAAAAGCTCATTCGTCAATAAGTCTTAAAAGACAACGATATAACAGGCGAATTAATGGGCAACGAACACGTAACACATTTGATTGGCATAAGCACATTCAGTAATCCATTCGCAAACGTACACCACCGCATCACCACGCGCGTCTTAAAATTTGGAGTAAAACACTGTGCGCGGTCTATAAAAACAGCACAAACCGATTGCACAGGTGGCGAATATAATGGATTGGATAACATGTGTTATAAATAACGCACGTGTGTGTGTGTGTGTTTGCTGTATCCACGAGGCATGTTGTCAATTGCTTGAGAGAAGCGCGGCTTGATTATTGACTGCGAGATCCGGTATCGAACACGATGCAGAGACGCTCAGTGGCTTCCCAAGGAAACGGGGTTGGAACTTCACAGCATTGTCCGTCATTTATTAACACGTAATTCAACTTTAAGAAAACATCCATACTTTAAACGAATGCAATTGTTAGATGGTGTTTATTTTTACACGGTTATGAAAACATACGTGTGTCTACGCAAACCCGAGAGCTCTCCGATGCGAGGCCGCGTGTCCCGATTTCCGGCCAAGATTTAGGCGAGACCGAGGCTTACGAGCAAAACCGGGCCGCGGCGGTCGCGGTCAGCTGTTTTATTCGTTTAAATAAAAAAAAAGTTGCATTCAATTACCGACTAGAACGTAATGAAAACTACTCTAAAAGAGCACCGACATGCAATCGTTTGCAAATAATACACATTTTAAACAGGGTTGTTATAGTTTTAATTAGAAAATGAGGCCTAATTAAACAGGCTTTTCGAACACAAAGGCTCACGCGCGGTCGAGGTAAACAAAGCGGCTGCGGTGTTTCTTATTGAATAAGTCCACCGTGCTCGCTTAACAATAAACTAACCATTCCAACACCCCATTTCTAAAACAATACATTCAAGTTATAGCCTCAAACAATACGAATTAAATTCAAATGAAATCAACAACTCGAAGCGCTCGAGTGCGGCCTAGCAACTCAGGCGACGCTGCACTCACACAAAAAAACACTCGGCAGACTTCCCGTATTTAGAACACAATTCCTTACATTTTGTTACACGGATAGCCTTGGGTTTAGTATTATTTATACGCAATAGCAAATGTTGCGAGTTTATTTTTGTTTAGGTGTTGTTGGTTAGCGAAGGATGCTTGAACGCCGCTCGACTTACCGAGCTTGAGGATCTTGCCCGGGCAGGTCTGGGCACGCGGAGGACGTGAGGGGGTGGGAGGGTGGGAGGGTGGGAGGGTGGGAGGGCCCCGGAACGTGCATGGAGCCAATACGCCTGAGATTCCGCCCATGGCATCCAATCGATTTTGATCGATTACACACGCCTCAATTCAACTTGGAGCCAATACGGCTGAGATTCCGCCCATGGCATCCAATCGATTTTGATCGATTACACACGCCTCAATTCAACTTGGAGCCAATACGCCTGAGATTCCGCACCTGGGAACCAATCGATTTTGATCGATTACACACGCCTCAATTCAACTTGGAGCCAATACGCCTGAGATTCCGCACCTGGGAACCAATCGATTTTGATCGATTACACACGCCTCAATTCAACTTGGAGCCAATACGCCTGAGATTCCGCCCATGGCATCCAATCGATTTTGATCGATTACACACGCCTCAATTCAACTTGGAGCCAATACGCCTGAGATTCCGCACCTGGGAACCAATCGATTTTGATCGATTACACACGCCTCAATTCAACTTGGAGCCAATACGCCTGAGATTCTGCCCATGGCATCCAATCGATTTTGATCGATTACACACTTTACCAACGATTTCGCCAATCAAACAGGAGGTGTTAAAGCGTTAAAGCACAAAAACTGAAAGCTTTTTTCAAGGAATCATGCCCCGCATTAGCCACATGTGCTTCTGGTGAACATGCAAACAAAAAAAACGTGGTCTGGTAGTATGTGATGTATTTGTCTTTGAAACTGATTGGTCTACACCAGAGACAGCTTTCTTTGGAACCTAGTCTCAAACAGTGTTAGGAAAAAAAGCGAACAGCACAAAGACAATGCTCTATAAGGACATTGCGAGCTCAGGGTAAAAACTATTCTTATATACCAAAGCTATGTTTAGTTTTTTGCCAAGCAAAGCCCACAATGAGCTGCTAAAAAAGTCACTTTTAGTTTGTTCAAAAGCGGCATGGGCCACATGTTAGGTCAACGAAGTGGTTTATAATGTGGAATTGTGTAAATGTTGTGGATTTTACTCTGCATTACATAATAGGCTACATACATGCAGAAGGGATCCATAAAAGGCAACTTTTTCCGTACAGACTGCTCATACAAGCTGTTGTGTTATTATGGAGAATCTGTTAAGATCAACACGCCACGTGACTGGAGCATGGTGGGGTCAGCCCCATGATCCCAGTAAATATGGAAAGTTGTGCCAACGTTCCATGTTTTCATGATTAGGGCTTGATTTCTAACTTGATATTTTCTGGAAGAGTGCAAGGCTGGTTTGAAGTAGGGATTATCGGTGTGAGGCACTACGAATAGAGGACATATTACATCTATCCATAATTCAGTATGATGTCCCAATTATCATATTCAACTTTTATTTAAACAGAACAAAACATATTTTCAGATGGATGTAGCGTGCCAAATAATTCCAGGGAACAGCAAGTGTTCTGGATTGTCCTGTCTGAAAATAAGCACCACCACCACCGCACCTCTGGTATCAATTTCAGGCTGAGTCGACATAGGGCTCATCCAAGCCACATCCACGTGTAGTGACATGGAATGTGTCACTATGGAGCATAGCGCGGGTTGCTGGCAGGGAAAGGGATCTGCGGTTGCAGTTGCCCCGTCTGTCAGCAGGTCACGTGATAAGCAGAGAGGGGGATGTAGGGCAAAGGTGATAGAAAGGGGCACGTGAGGTAAGCCCGGGAACTCACTAGTAGGTTCCAGAAGGGGGGCGTGGCCGGGGGCGGAGCGAGGCCACGCCAGGAGGATCAATGGGGACCCTGAGCGAAGGTTCGGGGCTGTTGTTTGGAGTGGAATGCCGTCGGGCTGCTGGAGTCTTCATCACCGTCTTCACCTTCTCGGCGTTGTCAGTATAAGTGTAGTTACCCCTTATACCCTGTGAAGGCTATAATAAATAGAATGCCTCCTATTCCTAGTGTCTCCGAGTGTATCACTACACACGTATGCAGGAAGTGAGGTGAGGGGGAAATGTGCGTGGGTAGGTCACGCCTCTCCGAGTACAGCGCCCTTTAATTATGTCATTAAGTCCCTACTGTAGCGCATATGTCAAAGTCTTCTCACACGCTAATCCGTACCCTGTGCCACTGTTGTGCGGTGGAATTCATTGGGTAATGGCTCCACTTGAGAGGAGATCTCCCAGTGTAGCCGCTCTCTCATAAGCAAATTGCTCAGTGAGTCATTCATTTGGGACTTGTGCTTGACCCCCACTAACCCTATACATGTAAACTGTTTGCACGCACCTACCTTGTGACCATCTCGGTGCGTCGTCATCGTCATGATCTCATCATTTCTATTGTGCATCAGGTATCCGCATCTGCCATGGTTTGTGCAGATGCGATTTAGCTCATGCCCACCCTAAATCGCATCCGTGCAAGCCGTGGCAGAAGCGGATACCTGATGCACAAATGGAAAATTAAAGACTCTCCAGTGTGCGACTGTGATCATCCAGAACAGACCACACAACATCACAGCGATGACACACTCCCCTGCTTCTCACGCAGCTATCTGGCTTGACCACCTGAATGTTCAATTGTAGGTGTTGCCCTGCATCTTCATCAGCCATACGAAAGAAAGAATACATTTCCATTTTAAACAATCACTTGCGAAACGTTTGCTTCCCGTCCAGGCAGATGGCTTGCACATGGAATATTCAGCCTTGGAAAGAGCAGTGATTTCGCCTACATTTAGTCATCCACGCTCACCTATTAATTACACTGCCATTTGTGGAAATGTCGATATACGGACTTTTTATTTTAAATCGGCATCCACAAGTGCCAGAAAAAGCACTGACTTGTATTGGGTAGGGGCCCAATGACGATGCGCTTCCGATCCAAAGCTCCAAGCACTGTGGGAAATTCAAGATTTTGTTTAAAACAAATTCTCCCAACCGCCCTCCACTCTTCTATTGTAGCTGGGACGCCCAATTCAGTACTTGGGAAACCTCAATTACAATGCGTGAGACGGGTGTATTGGCTGACCCCGTAGGAAGAGGGCACCCAGGAAAATGGGGGACGTTGAGGGTGGGGGAGGACCGTCGTTTGACCGGTGCTTTTATATTATACATACAGTACTCCGTTATAAAACAAGGTTTGCTGGCTGGTTGGAGGGAGGGAGGGACAGACGGGCTGTCACATCCAAAGGATATGGGAGTGGATCCTTTCAGGAGCATTGGGTGCAATGCTCATCAGCAAAGTCAATCTTGCTTTTAATCGGTTTGCTTGGCGATCTGACCAATGCTTAAAGGCAAGGGCTTTCTCTAAAACATCAACAACAACTTTCATACTGGGCATGGTGGGGGAGTGGCAACCGCCTCAGACGTGATGTCCGCACATCATCATCATCACGAGCACCGACATCACCGTCGTCGCGCTCTGTTACCCACTCACTCTCCTTGGAATGATCCCAAAGCGCGCCCGCTTTGAGCCATTCAATATTCGACATCAAAAGGGGGGTGGATTATTGAGTGTTGGCTGTTATGCGCCCGGATTTATTTTAATTATTTAGTGTGTAGTGTCGCTTTGCCCCCCCTCCCCCTTTGTTCTTCTTTGTGTGGCGTGTGTGCGAGCCGTTGTAATGCTAGTAATTATTTATTAAAGTGCGGCATCGTTATTTATTTATTTATTAGTTGTGTGCATATGTGTGAGTGTTGTTACAAAGCCGCGGTTCAATGATGGGCGGAGGTTTGATTCCTTTGATTTTTTTAGAAGGCGGGGATGGGGGCATGTGTGCGTGTGGGGTGGTGAGTAACAATTCTAAGAGGATCAAGGGGACCATACGCTTCCCTGTCAGATTTGTTAGTGTGTCTGTATGTATGGCGGGCTTGTATATAGGTGCTCGCTAACAGCGCTGTACGGGAGATCTTTGTCTTCGTACGGCAGGTGCAAGGGGTTAGCGCACTACGTGCTCTATGAATCAACCTGGCCACTTGAGTTCGATTCTCCCTTTGGCTAACATCATTGGTGCGTCATATCCAAACCGAACCTGGGCTTCCCCGATGTCGACAAATCCTTAAATACACGTACCCGGTGCAGTGTGTGTAAATAAGCGGTTGGCGCGCTGTGTTACGAACCCGGCCAACCGAGTTCGGGTCCAGCTCACGGCCAACACCAGGGACGATTATCTGGGCCTACCCAAGGTCGACTCAGCCTTAAATGAGCGGCTCGTGTGGTGTGTAAACATCGCCACTAGGAAGACAAAGGCGGCCGGGCGTGGTGCTGGCCACCCATCTCTTCGTGTGCCCTGCCGGCCTTTATAGGTGCTACTCACTAATCGCACTTGCCCTCACGGTCTGTTAAAGGCTATATGGGAGATCATTGTCTTTGTTTGTATAACTTCCATGCGGGGAGAGCTGGGGGAGTGTCTGCACCCCGCCGCCGCGTCGCATGATTGTGGCAGCGTCTCTGTTGACTTTTCCCCATTTGAGTTTTCTCGAAAATCCACCGCGTGATCTCCAGTAGCCACATCACAAGCGACATTTTCACACATTTTGCGAGGGGCTTTATAATATAAATATGCTATGTATGAAAACACTTTTGAACATGTGAGATGAAATAAAAATAAAAACACGCACGGGATGACTTTTTGTTTGGTTAAATATTACGAATAAAATAACGTGATCAATTTACAAATGCCCCACCGATTTTTGATTATCCGCTAATTTTCTTTGAAATGATTTCTAAAAAGTGAGCTACATAAATCTTTTGGCTGCCAGATGTCACCGCTCTACCCCCCCTCCTCACTCCACACTGCTACAATGCGTGCGTGTGTACACGTACGTAGGTCGACTCAGCCTCAAATGTGTACACATCGCCACTTAGGGAGACAAAGGCAGCCGGGCGTGGGGTTGGCCAACCCCCCCCCCCCACCCCCGTGTGATATACCGGCCTTCATAGGTGCTCGCTAACAGCACTTGCCTCAACAGTCTTTTTCAGGCTAAATTTGTCTTTGTACACGCACAGTCCTTCTCAGTCCACTCTTGGTTGAAGACCTCTAACACCACGTGGTCACTTGTATAGGGGAGGGGGGGTATTTTTGACCACCCTTCACCGCGCTGGTCGGTAAAGGTTCGGGAAGTAACCGGAGCGGGGGTAGAGCAGCACCAGTTGAGATACCATTTGACCGGGGATCGAACTCAGGTGGCCGGGTGTTTTTTTCTCGTACAAACACGTGGTCCGATCACGGCCTCAAACGAGAGAGTGAGAGAACGAAATGCGTCGGATCCGCGTCGATACACATGTAGCTACTACACATGTAGCTACTACTACTACACATGTAGCTACTACACATGTAGCTACTACACATGTAGCTACTACACATGTAGCTACTACACATGTAGCTACTACACATGTGTAGTAGCTACGGGCCCCGCACTTTCAAGGGCCACGCGCTAAATGCTTTCAAGCTATCAATTCCGGTTCAGTGATTCTGCACTTGCTCTATTACTATAGTACTATACTGCCCTTCAACTTTTACGAACGACTGGGTGTTTAAGGTTAGCTATTTGTCGTATTATCTGTCCGTATAGCAAATTTTTAAATACAATTACTTT
This sequence comes from Lampetra planeri, assembly GCF_965212315.1. NCBI lineage: Eukaryota > Metazoa > Chordata > Hyperoartia > Petromyzontiformes > Petromyzontidae > Lampetra > Lampetra planeri. Next base: position 4,564,170 of record NC_136111.1, read on the forward strand.
ACTATGCAAGTAAAAAAATGTTGTGTTTTAGTATTTACGTGTTTTTTATATTTAGGGCCACTTTATAACATCATATGCTGCAGGCCCCGCACTCGCTTCATGCGGCACTGCGTGATAGACGTCCCTCCGCTCAAGGCTTGCCGAGAATTGCGCCGCGGTGTTGAATGTGGGCAACAACAACAACAAAAACCACAGAGTTTAATTTCGTTGAACCGCGTGAGAGCTTTCAAGTGACGCGCATTGGCAAAGTCTCGTTTGTAAGAGAGCGACTGAACCTTGGGCGCCAGAAAAATGAGAAAAGGTAGGAAAGAGGGAGAAAGAAAAAACACAACCAAAGTAAAATGTAGTAGGACAATGAAGCGAGGAGAAATGAGAGGCGAAAACAACTGCGTCGCGTTTATTCAGGGCTCGTCGTTGACGCTGGTGTTTGTGTTGCTGTTGTTGATGTGTCCGTCGACGCACCTCCGATTAGCACGGGTGGCTACGTACGGTGCGAAAGAAGTCCAACCTACATACAGACCACCAAACAAAGACAAAGATCCTCCCTATATCCTATAGCAGACTGTTGGGGCAAGTGCTGTTCGCGAGCACCTATGAAGGCTGGCACGGCACACGAGGGGGTGGGGGGCCAACATCACGCCCAACCATCTTTGTCGCCCCAGTTGCGATGTTTCCACACGGCATCATGTACTCATTTGAGGCTGAGTCTACCTAGGGGAGGAGGCCCATGACCGGTTCAGATAATCACCACCGGTGTTGGCCGTGAGCGGGACTGGAACTCGGGCCGCCGGGTTCGTAGCGCAGCGTGGCGCTTACCACTGCGCTCACCACTCCCCACAACGCATCACGTGCATCAATACAGGCGTAACGTTTCACTACAAGGCACCCACAACCCTGTTATATCTGCATTCTGTTCAACTAATAGCTATGTTTAACACGCTGTCATTATAAAAAACATACCTCCGTAGCCGTAAGGGAGGAGCGGTGGCGCAGTGGTTAGCGACCCGAGTCTGAATTCCCACCCACATCCAACGTCTGAACATCCGCCCCCCCCATGTCGTCAACCCGCAATGGCCAGCGTGGTGAAGTATGGCTTAATTACGGCGTGAGGAGGTATTCACCCATCACTCCGTAACACTGCAATTGACAAAGGAGCCGTTAGTGTTGTTATTATTACAAGGCGACATCACATGTAATTATCATACTTCGTAATCACTATTAATTATATGACGGTTATGCAACGTCAATTATAGAGAGAGTGACATGCGATAACCTGATATGCTGTGATTTCCAAATATCTAGCTGAGAGAGGCGTGTGTTGTTTGGCCGCTATACATTTACACGAACATGAGCAACTTGGTTGAGCTATCTATCATCTGTGGCCAGGTCGCCATCCGGAAAAGAGCTGCATAGCATTAGTGGGCATTGCCCGGTGAAATTAGAAAAGTTTATTTTCGTTGTTGGCGAGCACCTATTAAGGCAAGTGGAGCTCCGAGCTGGCCGAGTTGAGTGAGTGGAGCCGGGGTCCCGACTACCGCCTCCTCTGCTCCTCCATCCCTCGCTCCCTCGCTGCCCCCGCCTTCCTCCCCGTCTCACCCCCAACCACCCACCCCACTCGCCTCCCTCCACTCGCCACCTGTGCAAAGGGCGCGCCACGCCTCGCTCGTGCGCGCCGCTCTTCTAAACAAAACTTGTGAGCGGTGACCGCTTTGACAGTCGACAGGTGCGAGACGACGGGGAGGGAGGGGGTGGGTGGGGGGGGGGTACCGAGGGGAGGGGCGGGGGTAGTGGAGAATAGGGGAGGCGTGATGAAGAGGATGAGGAGGATGAGGAGGAGGGAGAGCAAGGGGGACGAAGCAGGAGAGAGGCGAAAGGGGAGAGTGAGTGGAGGGAAGAATGATGGAAGATGAGGGTAGGAGGAGATGAGGAGGGGGGTGAAGAGGAGATTGGGGGGGGGGGGTGGGCGAAATGAGACGGGGGATGTGTCATGAAAATGTGGGAGAGAGGAATAGAGGAGGTGAGATGGAGAGTGGAGGGGAGAATAGATGAGGGGAGACGAGGGGGGTGGGCACGAGAAGGTGGGAGAGAGAGAGAGGGGCCCGTGTCCCTTACACGAGTGGTTCTCAACCGAGGGTTACCCGGACCCCTGGGGGTAACCACGTGGTAATGTACCACGTGGTAATGTCCTAGGGGGGTACGTGAGGTGATTCATAAACGTGTGAAATTATATCATAAATGAGAGTCATTTGTGAATAGTCATGTATCACGTATCAATTTGCCAATATTAAATGTAGTAACCTATAACGTTATAAAATATCTTTCTAAACTCATTGATTGTAAACAATCTGGTTTCCAGAAGTTGCCAGCGAGCACGAACAAATTGCGTCCTGCATGCAAAGCGTCCGTTGCTTTGTTTCTTTATTAATTTGCAGTTACCAGCTAGTTGGGAAACCTTACAAAATGGTAAAAAATATTGATGTCCACTATTCATACATTTATTTCTCAGAGCCATGTTGGGTGAGGTTAGGTTCGGGTACTCGGTTGAAACTAAATTCAGCAAGGGGGTACATTCCACATATCTAAACCAAACAGAGGGGTTTTAGTGTGCTTAAAGCGATTTCATTTAACTTCAAAGGTGTGCATGTACAAATTCGCAATCTCAGGGCACAAAGAAGAGCCCATTGCTGCTCCTTTTGTTTATAGAAGTAATCTTTCCGCGAGAAATAGGTGTTCTTTGGAGAGTGCTCAGCTAGTCGTGGGATATCTCTGGCTCGATTGGAATGTGTCGGGTGGTGGCGGGTTTAACGACACATTTATATCCGTAAGAGGTGTTTGGGTTAGCTCGCGTAAATAGAGATGTGTCGTTAAACCCGCCGCCACCCGACACAGCGAATGAGTAAGGTTTGTCACGTAAACAAAAACACACCAACTCGTTACTAGTCCAGGCACACAACGCTTGTGTGTTGGAGAGTAAACCCGCCACAACATTTGCAATTCGAGTACCGTGACGAGCATCATAAGGCGACACAGCCAGATTTGTGTAGACATCCTCCTGCTTCGGTCATTTTTTAAAAGGATACATGTTACGTCGTCATTTGTGAGCGATCTAGCAACAAAACAATACCTCTATTATGAAAAGCATTGGTCGCGAAAGCCCCACACGTGTTCAACTAAAGGGTGGGGGGTAAGTTTGCAACAACAACATTTCGTGGATTTGCTCTCCAACACACCGGTGTGCTGTACTAGTGACGAATTGGCGTGTTTTGTTTACGTGCCAAACCTTACTAATTGGCTGTGTCGGGTGGTGGCGGGTTTAACGACACTTATATTTGAACGGCGAATCTCCGTAACACGCGGCTAACGCGTAAACCGCAAGGCCACATGTCAACCGCTCTATATGCAAATTAGTTGCTAATTGTACAATTGGGCTAACGGGGCTCGGCAAAACTCTACAAACAAGACGGAAAGAACGAGAAACAGGACGGAGGAGCCGATAAAAACGACACAAAAAGAATCAAGATCGGAATAATCGAGCGCGGATGGATGGATGCTTTTAGAAGTACGTTGTTGCCGTATATGCGTCGTTTAATTTGATCAGGAGCTGTCCGAGACTGAGCCCCGGAAAGTTCAAGTTCATTTCTTAGGTATAGCCCTGTGAGCCATTCGGCTCTTGAATCGGGTGCAACCGCAACAAACAAAAAACATGAACAAAAAGTACCCCCACCATTATAATCGCTCCCTCCGCATCGATTAAGATCAATAACGGGGTGGAACGCGTCCGAGAGAACACCCAACGGGGGGCGAGTGGAGGCACGACGTTGGCCCAGACGCACGTGGATTATTGCAACGTGGCAGCGGCTTTGCGGCGTAGGCCTTCCTCCAGCGGTGGATTGAGCACGGCTGATGGTGACGATGAGCGGCGCAGGGCACAGCTGGGAGGCGGTGGCGCTGTTTGGACTCGCAGCGTCCCGCGGCCCCACGGCGTGGCGGTTTGTGCGCCTTCACAGGAATGTGTGCGAGTGTGTGTGTGCGTGTGTGCGTGCTCGCTAACAGCACTTGCCCCTACAGTCTGTTAAGGCTATATGGGGGATCTTTGTCTTTGTACCACTGTGTATGTGTGTGGGTATGTGTGTACCTGGTGCGATGTGTACACATCGGCACTGAGGAGACAAAGGCGGCGGGGCGTAGTGCTGGCACCCACCACTTCGTCTACCGTGCCGGCCTTTCAAAGGTGCTCTTGCCCCAACAATCTGTTAAGGCTATGCAGGGGATCTTTGCCTTTGTGCACGTGTGTACGACTGTGTATGCGTGTGTACGTGCGAGTGTGGGGAGCGGTAGTGTAGCGGCTATCGGTATGCGCGACGCAGCCGGCGACCCGAGTTCGATTCCCGATCACGACCAACACAAGCGACGAGTATGTGAACCGGTGCTCGGCCTCCTCTAGGTCGACTCAGCCTTAAATGAGTCCCTGGTGCAGTGTATAAGCATCGTCTATCGGGTGACCCGCTATGGGGCCGTGCCGGCCTTTATAGGTGCCACTCGCTCATCAGCACTTGTCCCGACTGCCTTTTGAGAGAGAGTGTGAGTGCGTACATTGTTGTGGTCACTGCTCCCGAGAGAAACTCGGCCACAGCATGAGTTCGACTCCCAACCACGGCTAACATCAGTGGTCCCTGGGGTCCCCATCTGGATTCCATCCTCCACCAACCTGCACTGATCAGCGTGGTGATGGGGGAGGCCTTCATCCAGCAGTGGATTGACTGTTCTATACATATTACAAAACTATGACTCGACTCGCGTTTTTTATTTATTCTGTGTCATTCCATTAATTACGGGACCACGTGTGTGTCTTCACGGGTGATGCAGCTCGTCACAAATTGTCAGAATGCGTATTTATACCGGAGGAATCCGATGAGCTATAAAGCTTTTTTCCACAGATGTGCAGTATAAATTGTAGCTATGGTGGAAGGGGGGGGGTCGCGAACGGAGGAGCCGAGCGGAGCGGGGGACGGCCGGTGCGAGTCAAGGGCTGACTCAGGGCGCCGTGACAGGAAGAACATCACGACAAATCGCCCGATATGAAAATGACACATCAGAGACAAGCGCAAAACGAGGTTCCGCCTTTAATCGAACGGCCCCGGTAGACGGGGGTTGGTGGATCACGCGAGCACCGCCGCGCGCGCGTGGCGCCCCGTGCGCGTGACGCTGTACGAGGTCGAGGTGGCGAGGCCATTGTAGCGCCGTACCGACATTAATTTGCTAAAATAAACAACTGACTCCCGGTCGGATATAATATAGAGTTAAATATAATTACTATTGTTGTGGCTGACCAAGGAAGGTCACACTTAAGACTCTTTTTAAAGAGGGTCCTGCCTGGTTTTCGCCGTGCTGGGGGGGGGGGGTGCTGCAGCTGCTGGTGCTGCGTGCAATCCCAATTGAGTATTTCGCAGGAAATTTGAATTTTTTCAGCATTGGGATGTTTTGGCCAATTTCAATTACATTGGATGGTTTTTATTTTAATTAGCTGTGGGAGGAGGAAACAGGAGGTACGATCTGGAGAAATCCCGACGTAGAAAAATCTGAGAACGTTGAGTCCACGCAGAAAGGCGCCCAAATCGGGGAATCAATCCGAGACTCTTCTTACTTTCAGACACTTGTGTGACCACTGCGCCACCCTGCGGCCCATTAGCTCGACACTTTTTCAAGAATGCTGATGCATTGAGGTTAAGTCTGACTGCTACGGATACGTTAGAGCAATTATGTGTATGCATGCGCTGTATAAAGCTTGGCAGCGTGCGTTTGTCTTCGTAAGTATTTAATTTGGGTAGAGTTTTTTGGTAAAAGCAAAGTTAGACCCGGGGTTTAGGTGCCCAAGTTACATTGCCAATGTTTTGTGTCGAGGTTCGGGACTTGCGGGGCTTAATGTCGGCAACGAAAGTTGTCTCTGAAAACAAAAGCAGAGCTATACATAGAACCAAAGAGCAACAGCGCGTACGTCAATCGCATTGAATTTGTCGCCGAATTTATCGGGCACGAGTTGACACGATGTGTGAATTGGATACATCAATCGGGAAATCGATCCCTCGACTCATCATCGTGGCGGCACGCGTAATGAATGGAACGATAGGGAAGCGTCAGCGTATTGCCTGCAGACGTGAAAATTGCCAGTCGGACACCGCCCCCTGGCGAGTGACGGTTGGCATCTCGCGAGTTACACGGGACTTGGACATCTGTGCAAACGTGTCAATGGCTCGTCGGGGATTCCTCCAGTCCGAACGAAGATCCTGCGAGATAGATTAAAAGAAAAACAAATCGTGCTTTCGCAGTGAGTCCCTCTTTATAGTTGACCCACTCTTCCGCAACATCGGCGGAACGAACTCACGCTGGCTGCAACACTGCCAACGAAAGAACACGCTCGCGTCGTTTTGCTGCCAAGATGGTTTTGCTCGTTTGAGCTCTGTGTTTTAATTGGATGGATTGGAGAACATGTTGCTGTTGTTGTCTGCTTGCGTGCAGTGGCAGCAATAACTTCGGGATAAGAAATGCCAAAGTCGAGCGCCCGTGGTCAGATAATTTTCGGGGGCATCTTCTTGGTTCTTTCGGTAAAGTCACGTAGAAGGGAAATAATAAAATAATAAAAATAAAACATAAAATAAAAATTCCCACGACGTTTCGGCCACAACACAAGCAGCCGTCCTCAGGTGAAGAAACAGAGCTGTCGGAAAGACAGCGTCCCAAATGAACACCGCCAAGCTTGGCAGCGCATATTTAAGCTGGGTCGGGGGAAGAAGAGCACCTTGACAAAGGAGTTTACATATCAACACCGGAATTAAGCATATTGATGGAAAATGCAGGGGACATGTTTGTATCTCTAACAACTTCGGCTCTTTTTGACTCACGATTCGCAGCGATTGACATCGTGAAGAAAGCGAGAGAGAGAAAGCGAGAGAGAGTGAAAAAAATCACACATTTCAAAGTATTTGTTGGTTTCCACCAAAGTAGTTACGCGGCAATGGAACACGCTGAGACACGCTGCCAGTACAACAAGACACCGCTCACGTTGCGGGCACGTTGCCTTGTGAGAACTCGGGGAGCGCGCAGACAACTCCAGCTCCGGGTTTATTTGAAACCACTCATGAGCAGTGAGTCGGGGTTTTGTTGTTGTTGTTATTGTTGTTGCTGCTGCTGTTGTTCTTCTTCAAGACAACACGTGCTGGTCAGTTAAGCCCACTGCTGCGCTACGAACCCGACCGCGACGGCGGCCCCGAATTCGACACTCGCTCACGGGCCAACAACCGGTGACGATTCATCGAACGGGTCCTGGGCCTCTCCTGGGTCGACTCAGCCTTAAATTAGTAGCTGGTGCGATCGGTAAACATTGCCACTAAGGGGGGCGGGGGGGGGCATGATCCAAATATGACCCAAGCATGTGTGTCTGTGAGGCAGACTTCCCACACTGTGGGATTTGGCCAGGGCCCCGCACCCCCCGATGGACGGCCCTGCCTACCACCCTCGACAATTCCATCCCAATTAAACGGTGTTCATGCAAATTATATGCACATGACATTCTCGTGTTACAAAGAGGGTCGAACAAAGGCGGTCACCGCATCGTGCGCTTTCAGGTGCGCGTCTGCGGCCGTCTGGAACGCTCTCTTCCTTCCGATATTAGGAAGCCACTGGAGCGATGTGGCTTTGAAATACACCTAGATTGAAAACTAATTTCTTTAGAATTGCTTTTTTATGTTAGTTCGTTGTCCTTCCCCCGCACCTCCGAATAGCACGGGTGGCTGACTGCGTACGGTGCGAAAAAAGTTCAACATACACACATACATGCATGCGTTACATTCAGGCAAATGGAGCGAACGAAGGGGCACAAACTAGACGAGGTATGAACAAATTAGATTTTAAAAATACAAACGAGACTGATAGAAATGGGCACCAACAGCATCGAAAATTCTGGAATAGATGATTGAATGGAATGTCGATGCCAAGTCCACGGCAATCCGTTGAATCGCTGGTGGTGGATGGGAAAGTCAGGACCGGCCTCTATGGAGGAGGCTCGTGAAGGACGCTCCTGGGCAGTTGGAGGCAGTCGCCTTCCAACAACAACATCGGAGGGCAGAGGAGCGACGCTCACAACAACGAGCGCAACGTCGGGTAGCTAAAGTACACTAAGTTGGCAGAGTAGGGGGGGCACAGCTGGTGCGTCTGCCAGTCATCTCGGCCAGTAAAACCCCTAGCACCTGCTGGCTCTGTCCCGTGACCTCTTGTCAGCAAACGACCTTTCGACACTTCACGTGATAAGCCTCAAAGTGCACCTGGGCTGGCACAAGCGCCGTGGTGACGCCACCGCCGCTGAATGGCGAAGGGCGGCCGTTGTTGTTGTTGTCGTTGAATGGAAAGTGAATCGTGTGCAGCCCATCAATCCACTGCTGGACGAAGGCCTACCCGCGCTAATCACGGGGGTTGTTTGACCAGACTTCAGTACGCTGATAATTGGTTTTTTACCCTTTTATCTGGCAACAAAACTGACACCTTTTTTTTACAAGGAGTCATGTTTGCATTGATCACAATACCTGCAGTCGGAATGCAAACAAAAAACACAACTCTGATAATGTATGCACTGTCCTTGAAATTGATTGGTCCACACCCGAGACAGCTTTCCTTAGAGCCTAGTCTCACATGGGTTGGACCAGATGACGCCAAAAGGTGCACAACTCAAAGACAATGCACCATCAGAGTATGAGAACTCGGGGTAAGCATTTACACCATTGGAACCTCATTTGCCAGTAACAAAATATGATAATTGGTGCCAGATAAAAGGGTAAAAAACCAATTATCATATTTTGTTACTGGCAAATGAGGTTTCAATGGTGTAAATTCAGTACGCTGGTCAGCGTGGCTTCGTGTTGAGGGGCGAGCGTGAATTTGAACTCGGGTAACCGGCTTTGATAGCGCAGTGTGATAACCGCTGCCATATACGGAATTCCTTGTGCCAGGATGCAAGTGGCGAGGCTATCGCCTCTTATAACCGCGGACGTCAGAGATGCAAGCTCCATTGTCCCTGTATCTTATCTTTCGTAGCGCGCGTCACGTCCTTGTAAGTGGACGCCTCGGGTTAGTGAGGCCTTGGAGCATTTCTGGATAGAGCAGAAACGGCTCTTCGAGTGAGGCTGCGATGCAATAGGATTGGAAGCAATCAACATGACCCCTGTTACCTCACAAAACCACCACGCTCGTCACGGAACATGTATGTACCGTATCTTGAACTTCTTTCGCACCGTACGTAGTTGGCCCAACCGTGCTAATCAGAGGTGCGGGGGAAGGAGAACAAACTAAACACAAAACGCAGTTCTTAATAAATGAGTTTTCAATGTAGGTTTAAAAGCACATAGCTCCGGTGGCTCCTCATATCGGAAGGAAGAGCGTTCCAGACGGCCGCAGAAGCGCGTCTGAATGCGCCGAGCGATGCCGGTGACCGCCACCTTTGTTCGATGGCCAACCAGCCAAAAGCCGCCGCTGCGAGGTTGACTACCGGAGATCGCGTGATGGTTTATGCTCCTTGACGAGATCAGCGAGGCGATTGTGGTTCAGTTGTGGCGAGCACTTTGTGCGTAATGAGTGCGACCTCCTAATGATCGAGCACCATGTAGAATAACGCAGTGGACATGTGATCTTCATGAACCATCTGCTTGGTTCTTTCGGTAAAGTCACGTAGAAGGGAAGTAATAAAATAATAAAAATAAAACATAATAAAATAAGTAATAAAATATTTTATTATGTTTTATTTTTATAATTTTATTACTTCCCTTCTACGTGACTTTACCGAAAGAACCAAGGAGATGAATCCCTGCAGTCACGAAAGCTTTAAATCGAAACTTCATGAACCAATTAAATGCAATAGAGTACACACAGATCACAAATACCACCAATGCGAAATGTGTGTCAATCCATGCGCTGGACGAAGGTCTCCCCGCACCGTCCCAGTTGTAGGAGCTGTTTGACCATACTTCACCACACCGGTCAGTGCGAGTTGGGCGAAGTGGAGTGGTTATCACACTCACTGCGCTCTAAACCCGGCGGCATAAAACTGGACTTCCGGTCACGGCGATCATCAGTAGCGGAGCGATGTCTCGAAATCGTGTCCTGGTTTTCTGACGCCTTCACCAACCCGCGCACTGAAGTATGGTCAAACAGCACCCCTCGCCATTGTTGACGCGGCATGGCGAGGCCTTTATCCAGCAGTGGATCTATGAAGGGCTGCTCAAGTGGGACTAGGGAGCGGATGGCGAGGGAGGGGCGGTGGGGTAGGGGACCCGGGGACATCTGCCAAACAATTTTCCGTGAAATGATATTTTCCGAATTATTTCACTGCCGCTAAATCATAATTTCATGATTCAAACAAAACATCGTAAAGTCAACGATGCCAGGTGTACCATATGCAAACATGCCAACACCTGCGTTGCTGCTGTAAAGTAACGTATCAAGCAAGGCCTCTTGGCCACTCTCTCAGGCTCCCGGGTGTCAGACACGCGGTGTCGACACACGTGGCACAGGTGTACGGTTACGAGTTTGGAACCTGATTAGGGGTGGGTGCACGGGCCAATCATCCACCCTAGGTGGATACAATCAGTTCCGCTTTGCGGGAAGTCGCATATTATGACAATGTCACCTTAAATGCGTCAAATCTCGTCAAATTTCAGGTTGAGCCAGGATATACACTGTTATATATATATACACACATATATACAGTGCAGTCCTCACGCTTGGATGGGTGACCACCAGTGGTATGCGGCGGTGTGTGAGCAGTAGGGACCGAGAGCGTAGCGGGTAGCACGCTGTGCGACGAACCTAGCGACCCGAGTTTGATTCCCGTTCACGGCCAACACCGGTGACGATTATGTGAATCTGTTCTGGGCCTTACCTAGGTCGACTCAGCCTCAAATAAGTGCCTGTTGCAGTGTGTAGCAAACATCGCCACTGGGGAGACAAAGGCGGCCGGGCGTGGTGCTGGCCACCCAGTGCTACTCGCTAACAACACTTGCCCCAATAGTTTGTTCAGGCTAGACGGTGGATATTTGCCTTGTTTACTGTTGCGTTTGTAGTTGGACGTCATCAAACGTACGTGAATCGTGGTCAAGGTTACCAGATGTCCTTGAAGGCCGCACTCAAATATAAATGTCTCGTCCTCAAGATAAACCGCGTTGAACAAGGACGCGGCGCATATGTCCTGCGATGTCAAATCACGATGTCAAATCACGATGTCATATCACGATGCCAAATCACGATATCATATCACGATGCCAAATCACGATGTCAAATCACGATGGCAAATCAAGATGCCAAATCACGATGTCAAATCAAGATGTCAAATCACGATGTCAAATCAAGATGTCAAATCATTATGTCAAATTAAGATGTAAAATCACGATGTCAAATGATTATGTCAAATCACGATGTCAAATAACGATGCCAAATCACGATGTCAAATCACGATGTCAAATCACGATGTCAAATCATGATGGCAAATCACAGGATATCTGTGGCGTCACGCCAACCGAGAAGCGAGTGGAAACTCAATCCCTGTGTTTTCAGTGTGCACACACGCACGAGAAAAGTTGCTTCTGCTGTGGGGTGTGGGAAGGGGCTACGCGGTGCAGCAAAATTTACTGTGGTACTGCACTTCTATGTACCCCACCTTAACCAAACCCCCCACTCGCCAACGCGGTCAAGTATGGCCAAATAACAGCCGGCAAACCTCACGGCGTGGAGAGAGAGAGAGGCCTTAAACCAGCAGTGGGTTGATAGCTGCTGCCTTCATGCCTAACCACGACACTGCCGCTCACCCACACACACACCTATAACCTTGTATGCAGGACCAACATCCTCGCACTCTTAGACGAGTACAACTCACTCAATCTCTCTCTGTGAATGGCCCCCAAAAACACCTGGAAACCCATCGCTTCACAAATGCCCTCGGATTACTCTCCCATCAAGATCACAGTTCGATGCCAAGCTGTCGATTCTCTCGATGGCAACGCTCGCATGTCACCGCGTTCGACTCGCATGCCCAAATTGACCGTTTACATATCTCAGCACATTAGTCGCCCCGTGTTTGTTTAATGCTTTGTCCTGTAACTTGTGCTGTCATGCTCATCCGGAGGTCAACTGCCCGAGCGGAGGAATGGTGTGTTTGCAACATTTTCAAATCCTCGTCATGCGATGCACAACCTCGCCTCTGTGATGTGTCCGCGTGTCGATGCTTGCACAGGGCTCGGTGTGGGGACCACTCACTCGAAGTGCCGAAGACGCAGAGGCCTGTGGCGTGGCACGAGAGTCCATCTCGCGGCCTGCCAAGGAGGCTAGAAGTGAACGAACACGCGATATAGTTAAAGTTGTTGTTGTTGTTGTTTTTGTGACGATTTGTATTTTTTTTTGCTTTGTTGGTGACTCAAATGACTCTTGCACACGAGACTGACCCTGCATGGGTCCCTTGAATTGTCACCTGGGAAAACAAAAAAATCTTAAAACTTTAACAATCTCCAGTCATTATATATATGTGTGTGTAAGAAGAAGTATCTCATATCTATAATGTGCACACCCTCTCGGCTGTCTGCGGCTGGCAGTGAATCAATGATCTTAAACAAGGTTGAGATTTGAATTCTATAAAAGCCCCTTGTGCCTTTTGCTTGTTTTTTTTATCTATCGCTGGATGTGAAACTCTCTCCCCGGATCTTTTATGGCCAATAAACGTGAGGTGCCGCAGCGAGATGGAGCAAGTGCCGAGGTTCGTGCCGCAAACCCCATCGTCGCTGCCTTCTGTGGACACAGCTGCGATTGTCTACCAGCCACTGAGGTGCTGCATCGATTTAAAATCGATTTAAAAAAATTATTCAGCATAGCCGGTGGCGAGATGTTAACCACCTCGCCCGGTTTACAGGAGGTCGTGTATCTCTCTCTTTCAGAAGCGACCTGGTCACACAATGGTAGCTCAGTGGCTTATCACGTGGACAGTTATAGCAGCAACATACTCTAAATGCATGTTGTTTGATAAATGTGGAGGGGAAACCCAGAATACGCGGAGAAAAATCCACGTGACCACGGGGAGAGAGACACGCAAACTCCAAATATACAACAGGCGTCAGGGTCAGGATTGAACCCATGACCTCCTGTATACCAGGCGATGTAGTTAACATCTCGCCACCCGCCACAATCAACATCAGTGGCGAGTGATGCCTGAACTGGTCTTGCCCCCCCCCACGCCACCCCTGTCATTGTCACCAACCCGCAGAGACCAGCGCGGTGAAGTATGGTTCCAAACAACCCCCTGACCAAAACGGCGTGGGAAGGCGTCCCATCCATAGACAGGGGACCTGCACATTAAGATGACGTCATCGTCATCATGATCGTCGTCGTCATCGTCTTTTCTTGTTTATGACACACGCACTGCAAGTGTGGCTCTACAGTCAATCACGTAGCCGTGCCTTGGGGCAGCGCCCGAGCAAGCCGCGTGCACAGCCTGCCCATTCACGAGCCGTGTCGAACAACGCGTCCACACAGATGTGCGCACACCGACGCCCTCGCATCTCGGGCTCGTGCGGCAGGTTCCCCGAGGCGGACGCTGTCGCAGAGCTCCGCGTGAGTTGACGACGAGGCGACACAATAAGCGGTGCGGTCCCTCCGTTCTGTCCTAGGGGGTGCCACGGTCATGGACATTGCCACGCAGGTTCGATCTCTCCCCGCGTGGCAAATTACTCCAATCCGCCCCCTGCCTCGGCCCAGCCAGCGGCGTAAATAGGAATGAGGTTCCAATGGTGTAAATGCTTACCCCGAGCTCTCATACTCTGATGGTGCATTGTCTTTGAGTTTTGGCGCCATCTGGTCCAACCCATGTGAGACTAGGCTCTAAGGAAAGCTGTCTCGGGTGTGGACCAATCAACTTCAAGGACAGTGCATATATTATCTGAGTTATGTTTTTTGTTTGCATTATGGCTGCAGGTATTGTGGTCTATGCAAACATGACTCCTTGTAAAAAACGTGTCAGTTTTGTTGCCAGATAGAAGGGTAAAAACCAATTGTCATATTTTTTATTGGCAAATGAGGTTCCAATGGAGGAACAACACGGTCAGTCCGTTCGTGAAATCGCGTGTAGTGGTGCAAAACAAGGGCGCTCCCACACGCCCTCTCGAAATGGGCTTCTCTCGAGTCTGGAGCGGGGGTCGGCAACCCGTGGCTCCTGAGCCGCGTGCGGCTCTCTTAACGACTGCTTCGTGACAGTCGTTTATTAAGGACCCATCACCGTCTCGTATGCGCGCGCATTGCGGCTCTTTGAAATTTGTTGAGCGCTTTTTGCGTTACCGAATTCGACCAAAATAATTTCTATCTTCTCGTTGTGTTTGGTTGCAGAACCCCTGGTCTGGAGCCTCTGGTTCTCGACATTTCCCCCCATTGGCGGCCCTTCCGCCAGCAGTGGCGTGAGCAAGCCGTTGCAGGGCTGCGCCTTTACCTTCACTACGTTAACGGTGCGAGACAAAGTGCTGTTCGGCAAGCGGCGTCACCCCCTGCCTCTGTTTCATCGGTGTCGATGGTTCACGCGCGGCGTGGGCGACTCGTCTGACGCCGAGCCAAAATAGAGCGGTGGTTCTTCACTTTTACTGCAGCCTTGCACCCCTTTGACTCTCAATCGTAGAAAAAACACAATGTAGAATGTAAAAAAATACAGAGGGTTTGATGAACGTATATCGCACCCCCAGGGGATGCGTGCACCCCCAGGTTAAGAACCACTGCCCCCGCAGAGGTTGGCCCAGGGCTGGTTCACGAGGCCCAAATTGAACTCGACCAGCTCTGCTAAAAGGAAGGCCGCGGCCCAAATAGCGTCGGCAGTGGCGGGAGTTAGAGGACACTTGCAGGGTAAGAATGGTCATGCTAAAAACAAAACAACAACGGTACATTTGTTTGCACCTCGTTAGTTGAAGCACATAGGGACATTGAAGACAGGCGCCACCACCACCACCATGCGGGTTTCAGATGTTCGCCGCTGATGTTAGCCGTGGCTGGGAATCGAACTCGGGTGCTATGGTTAACGGCTCAGTGCACGAACCACTGCGCATTCACTTCCCACGGTAAGTCGAAGACAAAAACAAAGATCACCCGTATAGCCTGCATATACTGTTGGGGCAAGTGCTGTTAGCCGACACGGCACGCGAGGGGGTGGGTGGCCAGCACCACCATCGTCACCGATGTTGGCCGCGAGACGGGAATCGAACTCGGGTGGCCGGGTTCGTAGCGCAGCGCGCTAACCGCTACACCACCGTTACCCACCATTCACTCCCCACTGTAAGTAAACACGCACACACACGCGCGCGCGCGCGCGAACCGCACTGGAAGCACAACCGCCATAATCTAACACCACCCCGTGCACAAACACACGTGGCAAGGTTGCAACACACACACACACACTCTCTGACGCAAGATTACGCTATCACCTGCTCTTCACACCTGGGCCATAATCACGTTTCAAAACGCCTCCGAGTATCACCTGATCCTTGTACATGTGTGTCGGTGCCTCCCTTAGGTTGACTCGGCTTCAAATGAGTACCGGAGGGGGGGCGGTGTATAAACATGAGCACTGGGGAAACAAAGGCGGCCGGGCGTGGTGTTGGCCACCCACCCCCTCGTGTGCCGTGCAAGCCTTAATAGGTGCTCGCTAACAACACATGCCCCCCCCCTCCCCTACAATCTGCGAGAGGCTATACGGGGAGCTTTGCTTTCTTTGTTTGCTGTGTACGAGCGGCTGCTAAAAAAAACATACACACTGCTCATGAAGAACACATTCCTGCGGAGGGAGCTGGTAGGAACGTTGGGTTGCTCGGTCAATGGGCAGGGTTAACGGCGGCGTGGTGTATTCCGCAAATATGCCCGACTGTGAGGGCGGGCACAAGCCAGCGTGAGTAGGTTAAACGTTGAGTTTTATAAGGGCACCACGGGGTGACCAGCCCCTCCCCACCCACCCCCACCCCTCCCACCCCCACCCAGCCCCACCTTCCCCACCCAGCCCCTCCCCACCCTTCCCACCCAGCCCCTCCCCACCCTCCCCACCCAGCCCCTCCCTACACGACGGACGGACGGACGGGCACAATAATCCCCTGTGGACTGGTGTAACCAGGAGGTTCCTACCAGTATAACCCAGAGTCTGTGGACGTTAAAGTAAACTAAACACATTTTTATTTCAACAGGTAAGGCCCACTGAGCTGCTGTTTAGTTGTTTTTCTGAAGCGATCTGGCCACACACGATAGCTCAACGAAGTGGCTTTTCACGTGGACATTTTTAAAAAATAATTTTGATTCGAAATGTTGCGGGAAAACCCAGAGGACCCGGAAAAAAATCCACTCGACCACGGGAAGAGAGGAGACGCGCAAACTCCAAATATATAACAGGCGTCAGGGTCTGGATCGAGCCCACGACCTACTGCATACCAGGCGCAGTAGTTAACATCTCGCCACCGTGCCCCCCACCGGCCCCGAGAGCCTGTGTCAGAAGACCCCGAAGGGACACGGCTTCCACGACGCCCCCCCCCCCCCCCTTGACCAAAACCCCCTTTTGGGGTAACCAGAGGTGTGGAACCAGGGGTGTGAAGCAACCCCAACTCACGCCCCCCTGTCGCCGCCGCCGCCGCCACTGCCCCCAGATTCTGGGACCTCCAAAAACAACAATCAATTGTTATCGCTGGCCACGTGGAAAGTACAAACACCCGCTGGGTGCAGTTGTTGCAATTGCTACGGGCCCATTATGACGGTTGGGGGGGGGGGGGTATCCAACCGGGGCATGAGTACGGTATTAGCAGAAACCTGTCCTGTGGTCCCAGTGCGTCACGGTGGCTAGGATATGTTAGCTACCTCGCCTGGTACACAGAGATGTCGTGGGTTCGATACCGACCCTGACGCCTGCTGTATATTTGGAGTTTGCGCGTCTCCTCTCTCCCCGTGGTCGAGTGGATTTTTTTTCCTCCGGTTTTTTCCCCCTCCACATTTAGAGACGTGCGTTTAGATTATTTACATGATTTGGCTGCTATATGTTTTCGCATGATAAGCCACTTCCGTTGATCTTTCATTTGTGGCCAGGTCGTTTCTGAAAAGAAGTTACATAGCAGCTCAGAGGGCCTTACCTGCTAAAATAAAACTTAACTCGAAGGCCTATCCTGCACACTACACATTTTTCGCGGTTACCAATATTTTATATTCATGCAAATTACAGCCACTGCACACTGCACGCACCTGATAGTTGGTAATCGCGGAACGTCGTGCCTTGGGGGGAGGGGGGGGGGTTCGAGATCGCTGGCATTGAGAAACTTTGCCTTCATCTGTGGGTCGGGTGATTGGGGTGAGCTAAAGACAGACACGTTTAGGAGAGAGAGATTACACTGGCAGGTGCTCATTTACATACAGGTGTCCTAGGTATACACACCTGTGCGTGTGTACGTGTGTGGGTGTGTGTGTTACAGCCACTGGGTAAGGTCCTGGCAAGGATTATTCAACATCGCCTTGCTAGGCATGCTGAGGAGAGGCTTGCGGAGCCCCAATGTGGTTTCAGGAAAGGGCGGTCCTGCACAGATGCCATATTTTCTGTCCGTCTGCTACAGCAGAGGTGTAGGGAATTCCAAAAAGACCTACATCTCTGCTTTATTGACCTGGTCAAGGCCTATGATACCATCAGTAGGACTGGGCTCTGGGTTGTTCTTCGTGCTTTCGGAGTCCCTGACCCTCTGCTCACGATCATTAAGGACCTTCATGATGGTGAGCGGGCCCGGGTAAAACTACGTGGCCGGGAGTCGGAGCCTTTCCCTGTACACCTTGGGGTGCGACAGGGATGTCCTCTGGCTCCCACATTATTTAACATCTATTTCGACTGCGTAGTTCGTGAAGCCTTCAATAGCTGTACCGGGGGAATTACCATTTGGTACAGATACAATGGGAGGCTGATCGACGCCCGGGTGCGATCAAGGGATGGCTCCCTATTGGTCAACCACGTTATGTATGCCGATGATTTGGTAATAGCTGCTCATTCAGAAGAGGAGTTGGAGACGCTGCTGCTGAGACTGGAGCGTGCCACTAAGAGGTGGGGCCTTACCATCAGCCCCACCAAAACTAAGCACCTGCCTGGGTATTTTGTACCATCGGGCACTCCACCCCCACAACTCCCAATCGGTGATGGGGCAGTTGTGGAGAGAGTAGAGAGTTTCCCATACCTGGGCAGTGTGCTCATGACCGGCTCCAGTTTATCAGCAGAGGTCTCACTCCGAATCAGTCGAGCGGCAATATCTTTTCATCGGTTGCGTAATGCTGTGTGGAAGCTACCTGGTCTGTCGCTCCGCACGAAGCTTCAGGTCTTCTCGGCCACGGTCATTCCCTCCCTTCTCTATGCTTGCGAAACGTGGACCCCCCTAGTGGAGCATCTTCGCCGGTTGGAAACATTTAGGCTGGCCTGCCTACGATCCATCCTGGGTTTAACCAGGCTGGATTGTGTGAGGAGCTCACAAGTCCTTGAAAGATCTGGGCAAAGTCCCATCAGTGAGCTCCTCCGGCAGGCAAGGCTGCGTTGGCTGGGTCATGTAGCCCGCATGCCCAGCCACCGCATGCCTAAACAGCTTTTGTTCGGCCGGATCGAGGGGGCTAAACGGGCGCGGCACGGGCTAGAGAAGAGATGGAGTGATGTGGTACAGGAGGACGTGGAGCTGAGTGGACTTGCCGATGACTGGTACCAGCGGTGTCAAGATCGGCCTCAGTGGAGGAGGCTCGTGAAGGACGCTACTGGGCAGTTGGAGGCAGTCGCCCTCCAACAACAACGGAGGGCGGAGGAGCGACGCTCACAACAACGAGCGGAGCGCCGGGTGGCTAAAGCACAGCAAGTTGGCACAGTAGGGGGCACAGGTGGTGCATCAGCCAGTCATCTCGGTCATCTCGGTCAGTCGACCCGTGGCACCTGCTGGGTCTGCCCCGTGACCTCCTGCCAGCGGGCGTTCGACACTTCACGTGGCCTCAAGGTGCACATGGCCTGGCACAAGCGTCGTGGTGACGTCACCGCCACTTAGTGGCGAATGGCGGTTGTTGTGTTAGCGCCTGTGGGGAGCTGTGGCATAGCGATTAGCGCACCGGCAAAACTACGAAGCTGGAAAAAAAAACTGGTTAGATTTCTGCTCACGGCAAACATCGGTGGCGAATATCTGAATTGGTCATGGGCCTCGCCTAGATCAACTCAGCCTTAAATGAGAGCCTGGTGCGGGTGTGTAAACGTCAGACAGTGCCCATTCGCATCTCCTCGTAGGGCTCGCGCCACCCTCCGTGTTGAAGAGTTTGCACGGATGTGGATACTGCAGAGCTTCCGCGGAGATCTCTTCACGTGACCTCTGGGTTCACATAGTAGGGTGCAGCACTTCTACAGCCTCTCTGCATATGAGAATTATGTTTTGTAGCGTGACATTCAACCCGATATTCTTATTCTCAGAGCTGGCATCCGGTCAAATTTAGTGGAGAACCAATTAAATGTGAGGATTTTTGTTGTTGTTTCTGCAGCCATTGGTGACCGGGCTGAGACAGTCACCTCCCTCCACCTGAGGACCCGGTTTTAATCAGAGGCAGCTGTGAGCCACAGGCAGCTGCGATTAAACCGGGATTAGAACCCACGACCTCTGACCTCTGGAGACACCCAGCCAGCCCTTGCCAGTTGTACGTCTTGCCAGAGTGTGGGCGGTGACTCGGCCTCACGGGAGCGCGCGAGCCGCTTGTTTCAGAGGTCCGCGGTTCGAATTCCAGCGGCTGCCCTGATTTATGCTGCGGCGGGTGTTAACCGTAGACGAAAAATAAATATTTCTCACCGTCTGCTTGACGGTGGACGTTAAGGAGTCCGTGACCTCGTCCGCAAGGTGTTAGCCATCGTGTGCCAGCGTCCCAATGTGAACAATTCTCCCGCTGCTTACTAATTGGGGACTCGCAAGCGGAAATCATTCACCCACCATTCACCCCCTCCGCATGACAACGCAACTCGGTGGGATTAAACAAGCGTGGTGGTAATAATAATAATAATAAATAAAGTGTGTGCCCAGGTGCCATGAGCTATAATCTGTCCAGCGCACCTGGGGGTGTGGGGGAGGGGGCTGTGTTTATAGGAAGCAGCTGTAGCATTGGAGTCCCCGCTCATTAACTTTCATGAACCACCCGCTCGCTATCGCAAAAGCAACGTGAATCATTGATAGCCTTCGGGGGTGAGAGGGGGGGGGGTGAGAGGGGGGGGGGGTGAGAGGGGGGGGTGAGAGGGGGGGGGGGGGGTGAGAGGGGGGGGGGTGAGAGGGGGGGGGGTGAGAGGGGGGGGTGAGAGGGGGGGGGGGGGTGAGAGGGGGGGGGGTGAGAGGGGGGGGGGTGAGAGGGGGGGGGGTGAGAGGGGGGGGTTAGAGGGGGGGGGGTGAGAGGGGGGGGTGAGAGGGGGGGGTGAGGGGGGGGGTGAGAGGGGGGGGGTGAGAGGGGGGGGGGGTGAGAGGGGGGGGTGAGAGGGGGGGGTGAGAGGGGGGGGGTGAGAGGGGGGGGGGGTGAGAGGGGGGGGGGTGAGAGGGGGGGGTGAGAGGGGGGGGGGGGTGAGAGGGGGGGGGGTGAGAGGAGGGGGGGGTGAGAGGGGGGGGGTGAGAGGGGGGGGGGGGTGAGAGGGGGGGGGGTGAGAGGGGGGGGGGTGAGAGGGGGGGGGGTGAGAGGGGGGGGTTAGAGGGGGGGGGTGAGAGGGGGGGTGAGAGGGGGGGGTGAGGGGGGGGGGTGAGAGGGGGGGGGGTGAGAGGGGGGGGGGTGAGAGGGGGGGGTGAGAGGGGGGGGGGTGAGAGGGGGGGGGTGAGAGGGGGGGGGGGGTGAGAGGGGGGGGTGAGAGGGGGGGGGTGAGAGGGGGGGGGGTGAGAGGGGGGGGTGAGAGGGGGGGGGGTGAGAGGGGGGGGTGAGAGGGGGGGGGTGAGAGGGGGGGGGGTGAGAGGGGGGGTGAGAGGGGGGGGGGGTGAGAGGGGGGGGGGGGTGAGAGGGGGGGGGGGTGAGAGGGGGGGGGGGTGAGAGGGGGGGGGGGTGAGAGGGGGGGGGGGGGTGAGAGGGGGGGGGGGTGAGAGGGGGGGGGTGAGAGGGGGGGGGGTGAGAGGGGGGGGGTGAGAGGGGGGGGGGGTGAGAGGGGGGGGGGTGAGAGGGGGGGGGTGAGAGGGGGGGTGAGAGGAGGGGGGTGAGAGGGGGGGGTGAGGGGGGGGGGGGTGAGAGGGGGGGGGGTGAGAGGGGGGGGGGTGAGAGGGGGGGGGGGGGGTGAGAGGGGGGGGGGGTGAGAGGGGGGGGGGGGTGAGAGGGGGGGGGGGGGTGAGAGGGGGGGGGGGGGGTGAGAGGGGGGGGTGACCCGGGGGAACCAATGTTGCTCTCGGAAACACTGAGCCGATATCCTGGGACACGATATGGACCCATGGATTATTATTATTATTGTCATTAGGATTTATAATGATGACCGAAAAGAGGTTACAGCCGCTACCGTACAGCAGCGACAGTGTAACGGTGCCATTATTGATCCATCAGTTTAGATCGGTTCTTAAGAAATCACAAATGATGTCGGCATCGAAGTTACGCGACAGTGGGTGAGTTCGATTCCCAGCCACGGCTCGCACCTGTAGTGAGTAGCATCTGAACTCTGTCAGCCCGCCCCCCACCACTACACCAACCGGCGCTGACGGACGTGGTGAAGTATGGTCATTCCATCACCGTGACTGATGCAACATGGGGGAGAGAGACCTTTATTCAGCCCGCGGTGTATTGAAACAGAGTTCTGTAATTGATCAATTTTAATCTTGATTTGAAGCTTTCGTGACTGCAGGAATCCATACTCTTTGGTTGATGGACGCTTGTGTTGCGCCCGAAAGGTCGTGATTGATTTTATTTTTATACCTACGTGACTTTACCGAAAAAAACCAAAGAGTATGATATATTTAAAATTTCAATAGAAAAATACATTTATTATGATCGAATGTAATATCAATCCAGTATCCAGTGTTACAAAGTAATCGCTGACAGACTTGTGGTATTGATGTCTATGGGTCATGGGGCCTGTTTGACCATACTTCACCACACTGGCCAGCGAGGGTTGTGGTGAGGGAGTGAAGAGAGCCCAACATTTGGTTCAAATCTCACTCGCCAAAAAAAGCCTCGTGTATCCGCGTTCACAGTGGTGGCCCGCTAACCATTGCACCACCGCTCCTACCCTTAACACCTGGGCGCTGAAAGTCAAACGGAAGTGCATGAATACGTAATGCGCGCGTGCCTCGTTATTGTTGAATAATTGATTAAGGAAGCGGCTATTGACAGCGGTCGTGGTGAGAGTCGATTTTATATTTTGCTGAAGGCACCGCGAGCGATGACTGATCGCTAACGTGGAGTTCGCGTCGTCTCTCTCCCCCCCCCCCCCGGGCTCTCCACACCCTCCCCCACTCCACGCCCCCCCCCCCCCAAGCTCTCTCTCTCCCCCACTCTCTCCCCTACACTCTCCCCCCACTTCCCCCACATCCCCAAAGCTCTCTATTTCTCTGATGCGGATACTTGATGATGATGATTCACTGGTTGAAAATGTTAAATTCTTCTATAGTGTGCGCTAACTGTGGTCAGAGCAGAGCCATGGAGCCACGGGTCGTATACAGAGCCAATGGCCCATTCACAAACACGAACTACATGAAGATAACATGAAAATTATTTCACCCGGCAAGGCCCACTGAGCTATGTGGCTCTTTTTTTTCAGAAGCGACCTGGCTATCACAAATGATGAGCTCAACGAGGTTGTCTATCGCGTGGAAATTTTCAGCGGTCAAATACTCTGAACGCATGTTGATTCTAAATGTGGAGGGAACAAAACTAGAGGATTCTAGATTTGAAGCTTTCGAGACTAAGGATTCATATTCTTAGGTTTTTTTTCGGTAAAGTCACGTAGGTAAAAATTTTTAAATAAAAATATATGAAAGTAAAATAAAAATAAAATAAAAATCAAGACGTTTCGCAGGCAACACAAGCTTCCGTGTTCAGGTGGAACCGTCACAGCACGATTGCTGTATCAAGTAATTAATTTTTTTTACCTACGTGACTTTACCGAAAAAACCTAAGAATATGAAAACTAGAGGACGCAGAGAAAAATCCACGGGGGAGAGCACGAAAACTCGAAATGTATAGCAGACACCGCCAGGGTCGGGATTGAACCCAGGCCCTCCTGCATGTCAGGCGACGGAGAAAACGTCTCGCCACCGCGTCTTAAGGAGGAGGCAGCATCACCGCGTGCACCACTCGGCTACTTCTGACTCCGCAGTCATCTGGCTCATTAACCATCTCGATGTAAACGTCCGGTTGTTGTTCTGTCCCGGGTCTCGCCACTGGGTCGACTTCAACCTGTATTCAATTACCGCTTGAGTAAAATAATAAGACGGTCATAACATTCATATTCTTGGTTCTTTCGGTAAAGTCACGTAGAAGGAAAGTAATACAATAACATAAATATAAAACAATAAAAATTCTCACGACGTTTCGACTGCAACACAAGCAATCATCATCAGGTGTGAAATCCACAGCAAGAAAATTTGATGATGATTGCTTGTGTTGCAATCGAAACGTCGTGAGAATTTGTATTGTTTTATATTTATATTATTTTATTACTTTCCTTCTACGTGACTTTACCGAAAGAACCAATAATATAAATCCCTGCAGTCACGAAAGCTTTAAATCAAAAGTCATAACATTCGTCAAATGACTCGTTAAATACTCGTAACGGGGATTATATATAAATACATATTCCATAACTGAATACAGGAATAATTCGATTGTTAGATCCAATTGCCATAATCTATTGAATGAGCATCGTCGTCTTTTGGGGGAAAAAAATCAGAGTGGCCGAAATAGGTGCTCGCTAACAGAGCTTGTCTCGAGAAGGGTGTGGATGGTGCTGGCATTGTTTAATAAAGCCCTTTGGTGTGTCTGTTGTATTCGTATGACGCATGTTGTGAAAGGTAGAATTCATTGTGTATCCATCTCACTTCCGCGCGACGCAAGGTGCGGGTGCGCGCGTGTTCGGCGCGTGTAAGTCTGTCGCAGAGAAGAGACGGAGCTGAGGTGGTGCAGGAGGATGTGGAGCTGAGTGGACTTGCCGATGACTGGTACCAGCAGTGTCAAGATCGGCCTCTGTGGGGGAGGCTCGTGAAGGACGCTGCTACTACTGGGCAGGTGGAGGCAGTCGCCCTCCAGCAACAACGGAGGGCAGAGGAGCGACGCTCACAACAACGAGCGGAGAGACGGGTGGATAAAACGCAGCGAGATGGCGCGGTGGGGGGAGCACAGTTGGTGCATCTGCCAGTCATCTCTTTCAGTCAACCCATGGCACCTGGAACTGTTCCGTGATCTCCTTTGACACTTCACCTGGCCTCTAGGTGCACCTAGCCTGGCACAAGCGCCGCTGTGACATCACCGCCACTTAGTGACGAACGGCGGTTGTTGTTGGTATGTGTAAGTCTCTCACTGTGGTGTGTGTGTGTGGGTATGTGTGTAGTCTTCTGTGTGTTTAAGGTAATACCGGTATTTTTGGGTTAGATCGAGTAAATCTAAATGTGTCACCTAATGATGCTAGTTGTAATTACTGGCAAAACGTCGTACTCTGAGTGTAAATGTTGTGGATTTACTCTCCAACACACCGGTGTGCTGTACTAGCGACGAATTGGCACGTTCTGTTTACGTGACAAACCTTACTAGTTGGCTGTGTCTTCTTGGTTCTTTCGGTAAAGTCACGTAGAAGGGAAGTAATAAAATAATAAAAATAAAACACAATAAAATAATTCTCACGACGTTTCGGCCACAACGCAAGCAGCCGTCCTCAGGTGAAAACCTGGTCCGTCGAGGCGACAGAGTCTGAATGAAACAGCACACGAGCTTGGAGCATATATATAAGCTGGGCGCCTTGACAAAGGAATTTGCATATCAACTTCCCTTCTACGTGACTTTACCGAAAGAACCAAGAAGATGAATCCCTGCAGTCACGAAAGCTTTAAATCGAAATTTAATTGGCTGTGTTGGGTGGTGGCGGCTTTATCAAGACACATTTATATATGTACGCGATCTAACCCCAAAACACCTGTATTATGGATGAGATCGGTCACGAAAGCCTTCGTGTTAAACTGTGTTTAAGGTGTGCGTCATTCTGCATGTGTGTGCGTGTGTAATACTCATTTTTATTAACGGAGTTTTAAAAAAATCATCCTGTCCGAACAAGACAGAAGAATTGAGGTGGTTCAATACAAACGCAGGCCAATCAAAAACGAGCGGTGAAAGTCATTGAACAGATGATTCTGTGCCGCTTTCCGACGCGAGTTTGTCCTCGGAAGTATTTAATTAGCAACAACACCCGTCGCCTAGGAAACGTAACAAATGAACCCGTTCACATCCCCACTGAATCAATGAATGAAATAGCTTGCCAGCCACGAAAACAAGCTCGAGGGCTGCTTGCCCATTTCGGAACGAACGTTTTGTTGGCGCGTGGGGCTTGCGCGAGCGGTAACGGAAGTCGGTGCCAAAAGGGGTGTCGCTGGGATGGGCTCTGCACCGCCGCGGAATATTCCATTTGACTCCCACCGCTTCGGTTCATTCTCGTAAGGCGGTGTGGCACAACAGCTTGATTACCCCCCTCCCTGATCACCCCCCCCACCCTCTCTCACGATTACCCCCCCCACCCGCGCGCTCACCAGATTGTTTGGCCATGAAGGTTGATGCGCGGTGGATTGTTTCAGTGCCTCCGCTGAGTTTACGGAGTTCGCCGTCAGTCGTCGTGAGTCACCGCTGCGTGGCCTCGCACAGAGACCCACAAACGCACGCACGGTGACTCACAGTAAGGCACTACTGTGTCGCTTCGTATAACTCACCCAGACATTCTCACGGAGACCCACAAACTCACGCAGAGACCCATCGACGCACATGGGAGACCCACAAACGCGCACAGGGTTCACAGTAAGGCACTAATGTGTGGCTTCGTATGGAGCATCGAGACCCGTAGACGCACATGGAAACCCACAAACTCACGGACAGAGTTCACAGTGGTGCTCGACTATGTGACTTTATACGGAGACCCATAGACTCACGATGGACACTCATAGACTCACCTCCGATTAGCACCGTTGGGTACGTACGGTGCGAAAGAATTTCAACACGCATACATGCAAAGTGTCTTGAGACTCAGTGAGGTCACAGACACTTAGCTGGAAGGCTGGGTTCAACACTTGAGCGTTTTTCCACCAGTCGTCAAACCACGTTCTCAGATGTCACCGATGACTGCGTACACACACAGAGGCGGCTCACACGGATGACCCACAGAGTCACGCACAGGGTTCACCGTGGCCCACCACTCTGTGGTCGGTGCCGGGGTCAGTTCGGTGTCTGGCAGGCGAGATTGTTGGGACGCCGAGCGCCGTGCCAGTGAGGGCTGAGGGGGGGGAGGTTTATCGCGCAGAGCGGCGGCATGCAGGGGGCAGCACTCGCAAGCGGATGACGGCCAGGCAGCGTGCGTTCTTGCCCTAGCCCGCCTCGGAGGGAGCTGTCAACCAGAGCAAGCGGAGTCTTTGTGTTGTCTGACTTGAGGAATCCGATGAGCTATGAAGCTCCTTTTTTCACAGTCGTCCAAGTAGGGCCGAGTCAGAGGGTTACAACGAGGAGCGGTCCAAGAAGCGAAGAGAACCACGTCAATAGTGACCGGGTGTCAGCCTGCTTATGGGCATTGAAAGCGAACCTTTAAAAACACAAGGCGAAAGGTGCAGAGATAAACACAAAATACACCAGGCGCTGGCTGAGAGACGCAGAGGAGACGACAAGAGACACGCAGATATGCAGAGGCAGGCACACGGAGACACTGAGGCTGGCAACATGGAGAGGTTCGGAGGCGGATTTCTGGGGACTTTCCCTAAACGGCCACGTAAATGCAAATCTACGACCCCTTTGAACCTCCTCCAAGAATTCGTGCGTGCAGCGTGAGGGGGGGGGGGGAGGCCCTCATCCAGCAGTGGAGTGACTGACAAACGGGCCGGGCCGGGCTGGCTGAGGTGCGCGTGCATGTACGTGTGTGTGTGTGCGCGCGCGTTCGCGTGCGGTAGTGTAGCGGTGAGCGCTACGCTGGGCTACGAACCTGAAGACCCGGGTTCGATTCGCGCTCGCGGCCAACACCGGTGACGTTTATCTGAACCGGTACTGGGCCTCCCTTAGGTCGACTCAGCCTCAAATGAATACCTGGTGCGGTGTGTAAACATCGTCACTGGGGGGACAAAGGCAGGCGGGCGTGGTGTTGGCCACCCACCCCCTCGTGTGCCGTGCCGGCCTTCATAGGTGCTACTCGCTAACAGCACTTGCCCCAACAGTCTGTAAAGGCTATACGGGGGTCTTTGTCTTTGTTCGCGTGCACCCCTACGCTGCCACCCGAGGGCGCGTTTGTATTTAGCAGGAGGAAAACAAAAACGTCTATTTACGGCTGACCCCGAAAGCCTCATAGGCCTAGCATATTTACAAAGAAAGAAAACAACACAACACGTTCGTCAATATAACTGTGGCCGTCAAAAAGGAAGAAAAAAGTGTATAATAGGTGACGTTTCAGGCGATGGCCCTTCGCAACGCGTAGAGTGGCAGCGTTATTGACGAACGTGGTGTTGTTCTTGTAGTTGTTTGCACTATTGCACCACTGCCAACGCAGCAGCAGCAGCAGCGTCACCAGATCGCCTGCGTATTTGGCGAGGCGAGAGAGCCGTTGGGTGGGCGAGAGGAAGGCATTGTCCTTGTGGGTCGCGCCAAGGTGTGACGCACCACGTGTGTTGTGACATCACGGGTGGGATGTCCCAGGTGCGACATACCAAGTGTGTTGTGACGTAACAAGTGTGTTGTGACGCGCCAGCTGAGACGCACCTGGTGTGTCGTGGCGCGTGTGTTGCTTCTGGAACCGCTTACTCCCCTCCGCATCACCTGGACAGCTGTGGAGCAGCGGCAAGGAGATTTAAACATCTCCACTCAATTATTCATATCGAGTGAGATAGTGAAAAGAGCGCGCGCACACACACACACACGTGTGCGTATAACTTGCCAATACAGTTACACGCATACACACAATTTACATACCACCTACCAGCATAACAAAGACATGCGTACAATGTACCAACGCACATGCAGACACCACGCAGCAAGGGGCCCGAGTCGGGAATCGAGCCTTGCTCCTTCTTGCTGTGAACCACGTGGGTTGCCACTGCGGGTTGTTGCTGGGTGAGATTTGGGTGAACGGATGAGGGTGTGTGATGGTGGTGATGGGGGGGGGTGATGGGGGAGTGAGTTGGGGCGTGGGGTGATGGGAGGGTTGGTGATGGTGGTGATGGGGGGGGGGGTGAGTTGGAGCGTGGGGTGATGGGGGGTTTGTGATGGTGGCGATGGGGGGGGGAGCGTGGGGTGATGGGGAGTTGGTGATGGTGGTGATGGGGGGGGGGGTGAGTTGGGGCGTGGGGTGGTGATGGGGGGTTGGTGATGGTGGTGATGGGGGGGGGAGCGTGGAGTGATGGGGAGTTGGTGATGGTGGTGATGGGGGGGGTGAGTTGGGGCGTGGGGTGGTGATGGGGGGTTGGTGATGGTGATGATGGGGGGGTGAGTTGGGGCGTGGGGTGATGGGGGGGAGTGATGGTGGTGATGGGTGGGTGGGTGAGTTAGGGCGTGGGGTGATAGGGGTGATGGGGGGGGGGGAATGTGTTTATAGGGGATTGATAATGGTTGAGTTGGCGCGTGGGGTGATGGGGGTGATGGGGCGGCTGTCGGCTGGAGACGCCAGATGCACAGCGGAAACCCCGGTGGCCCCGAGCGCGGGACCTGAACCCCGACCCCACGGCCCACGACCCCCCCCCCCTCCCCCCACCGTTGTCCGGACCCCTCCCTCTACCCCGCGTGTCTCACTCACTCTGTGCATTTCTACTGAACGTTCCGTACGTCCGTGTTGAATGTGAACGCCGTGGCTTGCTCAGTCAGTCCAACTGGAGTGACCCACACCACCGTGGGAGGCGCAGAGCAAGTCAAACTGGGTACGGAATGGGATCTGGTAGTGAGATATTTATACAACACAGAATATTAGAAATAAAACGGCCTACAGCCAAGTCATCCATTACCGATCTCGTCAGATTTCGCAAGCTAAGCAGTTGTTGAGCCCGGTTCGTACCCGAGTGGGAGACTGCCTGGGAGTAACCAGGCGTTGTCGGCTTGTGCTGTGTGAGGCGGTCAGAAGTTGGCGGCACAGCGATGAATTTCCTGAATGAATCCGTGCGGAGTTTTCAGCGTGGTCTTTGTTCTCCATCATATGCGTGGTTAGCCTTTCTCGATTTCTCCAGTTTCCTTCCACGTGGTGAAAAAATAACAATTGCCGCAGGATTCTCTTGACACCTCTTATCACTACTGTGTGGCTTCATATAGAGACCCATAGACTCGCATCGAGACCCGTAGACTCGCACGGAGACCCACAAACTCACGGACAGAGTTCACGGTGGTGCTCGACTATGTGGCTTTATACGGAGACCCATAGACTCACGATGGACACTCATAGACTCACCTCCAATTAGCACGGGTGGTTACGTACGGTGCGAAAGAACTTCAGCATACACACATACAAAGTGTCTTGAGACTCAGTGAGGTCACAGACACTGAGCTGGAAGGCTGGGTTCAACTCTTGAGCGTTTGTCCACCAGCGATCAAACCAGGTTCTCAGATGCCACTCATGACTGCACACACACAGGTACACACCAAGCTATCATATTAAATCTGCTTTCAGGGTTAAAGTAAAACATTTATTTGCCCCCTGCCTGGGTTACTACTACGACTCCCGGCAAGCCACACAAAGCCACCCGTGCCACCCACCGCTCTCCTACCTGAAGCACAAAGCCGTACACAATAAGGCCTCGGGGCACGAGATAAATGACACCTATCACGCAAACACAAATAAACACCGCGCACAACACACGCGCACACAGAGAAATAAATACAAATGCAAGACAATGGTCCGTTCTGTGGCATTTGACACACGATTAGGGCGAGTGCTGTTAACGAGCACCTATTACAGTCAGCAAAGCACGCGATGTGGGGGAGTGGAGGAGGGGGGGGGGCAACACGGCCATGCCGAACCGTCTTTGTCTCCCCACTGTGCTCTTAACACCACACCACGCACGCGCCACCGATTAACACGGCTGGCCACGTACGGCGCGAAAGAAGTTCAACGGGCGCACACATGCATCGAAGGCTCATGGACTCACGCGGATGGTCCCACAGAGTGACGCGCAGGGTTCACAGTGGCCGACCACTGTGTGGTCCATGCCGGGGTCAGGTCAGTGTCTGGCAGGCGAGATTGTCAGTGATGTGCATAATAACTTAGCATTCACGACAACGTTTTTTTTTCAATCCGTTAATCATCTCAAATGCCACAACGAACGAACGTTTGCACTCAACAATGGACATCTTATTCTTGGTTCTTAAGGTAAAGTCACGTAGAAGGGAAATAATAAAATAATAAAAATTAAACATAATACAAATTCTCACGACGTTTCGGCCACAACGCAAGCAGCCGTCCGCAGGTGAAGAACAGAGATGTCGGAAAGACAGCGTCATAATGCTGTTTGCGTTGTGGCCGAAATGTCGTGAGAATTTTTATTATTTTATTATGTCCCTTCTACGTGACTTTACCGAAAGAACCAAAAATATGAATTCCTGCAGTCACGAAAGTTTAAAATTGAAATTTAATGGACATCTTCTTCACGGCCAAACTCCCCTGCCGTTGGCAAGAGCTGTTAGCGAGCACCTATTAAGACCGGTAGCGGTCGAGTGACTCTGGTCGCTCTCTGTGCTGTGAAGAAGGGCCATTGCCCGAAACGTCGCCTATTATATACGTCGATGTTATTGACGAACGTGTGTTGGTTATCGTTCTGTCATTCGTGCGTTGTGCACCACTGCCAACGCAGCAGGCAGACGCATCGCCACAAGATCCTTTAAAATGTGTTCAATTGTGAAGCGATGTGTTTTGAGAAACGATTCGTCACTTGCATTTTCCGAGCAAAGTTTTATTCGGCTCGATTTCACTTCCATTGTTTCAATTTTTATTCAGCGCGTCGAAGCCAGGGATTTGAACCCGCGTGCGTGGGTCACCTTTTTGTTGATTTTTGCTTTTATTTGTCCTGTGCACTGCAGTGAACACCTTCGCCTCGTCCTCCCCGAGTCGCCTCCACCTGCCAGCGATTACACACGACCCGCGGCTCACCCAGCCCCCTGCCCCGAGCCACTGCGCGCAGCGTCACCTCCGAGCCGCCACACGCCGATCGTTGTTTACGTTGCGCAGCGCTCAGGTGCGCGCCCCTTCTGCTGGCATTGTTTAAGGTAAATTGCCAGCATCAGCCCCCCCCCAACCTCACTTGTCTTCTGCACCCCTCGTCCCTCCCCCCCCGTCCCCTTCATATTTCAACAAAAAAAACCCTCGCCAGAATCCGGACGCGAGTTACCGGCTCGAAGAAGAGCCATTTTTTTTGTTCGAATTCGGTACAAAACTCAATAGTATTTTCAAGAGCCGCATTGCATTGCGTTTCAACATACACAGAGCGTACATGACGTCACCGATCCAGTCCGTTAAAGAGCCGCGCGCAGCTTCTCCAGAGGCGAAGGTTGCCGACCCGTTTGCTCGTACAGCACCCACCGTGTCTCCTGTAATTCATTACTCTACTGCTCCGATTTAAAGCTTTCGTGACTGCAGGGATTCATCTTCTTGGTTCTTTCGGTAAAGTCACGTAGAAGGGAAATAATAAAATAATAAAAATTAAACATAATAAAATACAATTCTCACGACGTTTCGGCCACAACGCAAGCAGCCGTCCTCAGGTGAAGAACAGGTCTG
Source organism: Lampetra planeri (assembly GCF_965212315.1). Classification (NCBI taxonomy): domain Eukaryota; kingdom Metazoa; phylum Chordata; class Hyperoartia; order Petromyzontiformes; family Petromyzontidae; genus Lampetra; species Lampetra planeri. The sequence goes on from NC_136111.1 coordinate 4,596,121, forward strand.
TCGGAAAGACAGCGTCTGAACAGACCTGTTCTTCACCTGAGGACGGCTGCTTGCGTTGTGGCCGAAACGTCGTGAGAATTGTATTTTATTATGTTTTAATTTTATAATTTTATTATTTTCCTTCTACGTGACTTTACCGAAAGAACCAAGAAGATAATATACTGCTGTCGTTCCATCATCGTTCTCTTTCTTTCTTCTTCGAACGCTGGGGAGCCGGACAAGCCCCTCTCTGTACCACCGTGGACGGCACCCTCGTGTTCACCTTCTGAAGCGCTCGCTCGTCACCGTGGCGTGCGCGACGACCACCACCACAACCACGTGACTTTTCTTTCGTGTTGTGCGCGGTGTTTTTAGCGCCACAGCGGGTGGATTTGTAGCGTTTATTTGCATTTGTTTGCTGGTGACTTTGTGTATTTCATATCGAAATCGCTTCCAGTGCTTTTGCTGCTGGCGGCAATAAAAGTTGTTTAAAAGTCAAGTCTTTCTTCCTCTCTCTCTCAAGGGATCGCCATTCTTCTTCGACTCGTTGAAGGCGAAGTCGCCCTGGAAGGAAGAGCAGGATATATATTTTGCAAGTGCCATGAAGAAGAGCCATTGCCTGAAACGTCGCCTATGGTATTGTTTGCGTTTAAGACCACAACGTTATTGACGAATGTGTCCCGTGTTCGCTGTTGTTGCAGCATCAGCAAATGATGTGTTGCATTTTGAAGGAGGCCAAGACGGGTTCAGATAGCACGTGCTGGGGTGGCAGTACGAGTGACTTTCGTGGTGGATTCAAGGCAGTGATTTGTGATCGCGGATTGCTGGAGAGGCCACAGGCCGCCGTATCAACTCCCTCGTGCGGCATCGAAGGGCGTTCCGAACCAACAAATGATGGTTGCGTTAAGCCTCCCCTCTTCATCGGATGTTGCGAAATTGCCCTGAACACCTTACTTCGTCGGCCGAGGTATCTGGCGAAGTGGGGACTTGGCTACCCATCGCATGCACGCATCAGCTGCGTGAGCCACATTCCTCAACCTTCACCCATTGCCCCGTGCATGCACCCTTCGTTGATTTTGTTCAGCCAAATGAGAAGTCAAAAGATGATGATCAAGAGTCCCGTTTGCGAGAGTGATCTGGGTGGGACATTAGTCCGCCAGTAGAGAGGGGGTTGTCGATACATCATGCGTGTATTGTCCCAATTGAGTAATTTGCGGGTTTATATTCGAATTTTGGCAAATTCATGACGGGGGGTATGAAGATGCCAGCTCCAGCTGCGAGTGGCGAATGACTCAATTGTTGCATGCAACTTTCAACTTTCAACAGTTGGGACCTAACTACTGTGGGTTTGGATTGGATCCGCGGTGAACGCCAACCCCGGCCGTGAGCGCATGTCTCTAAATTAAAAAAAGCCAAATGGTCAGAAGCTAGGCCAGCTCCGTGGTAGGCCCCTCGTGAAGAGCACGTGGACTCACATTCACTCTTCCTAGGAGGGGCTAGCGGAGGGCGACGAGATCAGGGGGGCTCGGGGTGAGTGACTATGGTATGGAGGCTTGGGGTGGGTGACTGGAAGAGGGTGATTAAGGGAATGAGGGGGCTAGGGGGTGGGTTGGCTAGGGGAGGGTGACGCTGGGATGGTGAGTAAGGGACGGGAGGTTAGGGGTCAGGGCTAGGTGAGGGTTACTAGGTGAGAATGAATAGGTGAGAGATAGGGATTGGGGGGCTAGGGGAGGGTGACTTGGTGAGAGATAGGGGATGGGGGGCTAGGGGAGGGTGACTTGGTGAGAAATAGGGAATGGGGGGGCTAGGGGAGGGTGACTTGGTGAGAGATAGGGAATGGGGGGCTAGGGGAGGGTGACTTGGTGAGAGATAGGGGATGGGGGGCTAGGGGAGGGTGACTACGGGTGGAGGGAGGGGGGCGAGGCGATGAGGGCACCGGTGTCTGGGCAGGATGGCGGTGAGGCTCTGAGCGCACATCCGTGCAGATAACATCGCCACCCGGGCGCGTGCGTCTGCGCGGCGTGGTGTAAGTCTACATGCGTTGCAGCGTGTGTGTGTGTGTGACTGTGTGCGTGCGTGTGTCCGTCGCTGTGTAGCTGTGTGGTACTTGCCCCAACAGTCTGTTAAAGCTATAGGGGGGATCTTTGTCTTTGTGTGCGTAGCTGTGTGTGAGTGTTTAGTTTCATGACGTCGCGGTAATTATCTTGGCCCGTGATCGACAGCACCTGCCGCTGACATGTACGGGTGTAGTAGGACTCTCCGTCTCCCTCTCTCTCTCTCTTCCGATTGTGTGTGTGTGTGCGTCCGTCTGTCTGTCTGTATTCTCCGGATAAAAAAAAACGCTCCGGAAAGTAAGACGCACCCTCAAACTCGTGCCCGGTGTCAATAAAGTTACGAAAATCTGGTTAAAGACACGCAGACACACCTACCGGATTATAATACGCGCCCTCCACTTTCACTTCAAAACACAAGGATTACAGTGCTTGATAATTGTTTTATTATTATAATAATTACGCTCGTTTTACCCGTAAAAGCCTCAATGAGTCTCTTGATTATTTTATTTTTTTCAGAATGGTCATGCCAAGTTTCCGCAATGCGGTACGACGAAGCCACGGAACCTGTAACGTCCGCTGTGGTTCATGAACCCCGCAGTATTAACCAGGGTGGCCGGCGGAATTCGAACCGTGAGCCTCTGCAACGAGAGCGCCAAACTGGCTTCCGCTGGGCCAGGTCACCGCCCAGAATACGGCGCAGTACGTGATTTGTCCTACTTGGCATCTGTGAAAAAAAGCTGTATAACTCATCGGATTCCTCCCAATATAAGTAAATACGCATATTCTGATTCTAAAATTGCTAAATAATATAGGTCTGTGTGACTCTAATCGATTGCATTGATCGACTGTTATATACACACACACAAGGTGCTTCGGGGAATTTGCAACAATACCACGAGAAATGTCCCTCCGGGTTCTGGAGACCACCTGGAGAAGATTCCAGGCCACGCGTTGGCAATGATGGCGAACACGCGGCGACTGACTTTTTGAAACTATTAACATTCCTTTGTTACCGCGTTACAGTGTATTATAATTGTTATCCGTTCTTTTTCCATTAAAAACGATAGTCCCATTAACATTGTTTTGAAACACCCTGTACATTAAAACCAAACGAAACGATGCAAATGTATCTATCCAGAAGAAGCCTCGCACGATCTCAATACACGTTGTCAGGAGTAGGGGGAGATAGGGATTGGGTTTGTCCTGCTGCGTTGGGAATGTTTTGGCCAGTTCCACTTGGGCAGAGGAACCGGAGAGTCCGCAGAGAATCCACCACGCGGTGATCCCCAGCGCCGTCACCTCCGGGCCACGCGCCCCACAACGCCCCGGGACAAACGCAAAGCGCTCGCCAGGCCTGACGCCTCCTGCGTGAGCTTCCGCAAATCCGCGAATCGAGCGCGTGCGTCCACACCTCACCGAGAGGGAATGCACCACCGATTTGCGCTGTTGACCAAGCAAGGTAGGGCGCGAAAGAAGTTCAACGTAGAGATGCGCACACGCATGCTCTCCACAGTGGGCGTTGATCGTTCTCACAGCGGACTTGCAATCCGGAAGCCTCCGGTTCGATCTCCGGGCGCGGCAGCGAATTCCTTAAAAGGTCCCACCCAGCGGTCCACCCGCAAACGGGTTCCACCGTGGCGATTCTGTTGACCTCCGCGCGGGTCAAAGTGTGGGCAGTCGCGCCTCTTCCAACGCGGCTTTACGACCAGCATGGAAGAGTAGGCCGAGTATCCTCTCCGGCGAATCTCGAGAGCTCCCTCTCGTCGAAGGCCCCCGTGCGCCAGTCGTGGCGTGAGCAGGACATTTCCTGGGCTGCGCCTTCATCTTTACAAAAAAATTTAAACTGACAAAGCACTGGTCTATCTTGACCCCCCCACACCCCCCTTGCTGAACCCTCTTCCCAGCTCCCCCCCACCACCACCACCACTCTCTTGAAGGGCTCAGAGGGGGCTTGAAATCCGGAAGGAAGCTTTTGCGACAGAATGGGTCTCGTCTCGGGTTTCTCTGGGGGAAGAGGAGGAGGGGGGGGGCGAGGTTGGGGGGGGGGTGATGTGACCCGGCCCCAAATCCCCCCTCTCAACATTCCGCTCACTCACAAAGCACCCAACCCCAAGATCGCCCCTATAGCTTTTAACAGACTGGCTGCGTTGGGACCAGTGCTGTTGGCGAACTCCTATTAATTTATGGCGGCACGAGGGGCTGGTGGGGTACAGCAGCAGCAACACGCTCGCTTGCCTTTGTATCCCCAATGTTTACACTTAGCGGCAGGCAGTAACGTTGTAAGGCTGAGTCGACCTAGGGGAGGAACAGGATCGGTTCAGATAATCGTCACTGGTGTGTTCCCGTGAGCGGGAATCGAACTAGCGTCGCCGGGGTCGTAGCGCTCCAGCCAATGAACCCACTCACGAACCAACCACCACCACCAACATGGGTTCGTATTGCGAGTGTGCTCACCATTGTGCCACCGCTCCACTGAATGAACACGCGCGTGAACCAACCAACCAACCAACCCCTTCGCCCCACCACCCACCACTAATCCTAACCACGACCCCCCCGTCTCCATCATCTCCCTCCCCAAAGCCGACCCCTCATCCCTATAGGTTGGATGAGGAGCGCCGTGCCCTGGACACAACACAAGCCGACAGCCCGGTCCGTTAAGGGAGCCTCGCCTCCGTTACGCCAGCGAGGCTCCGCGTACTGAACGCCCTCTCACTCGCAGTCGTCGCATTACGTGTCGGCCGCACACAATGTCAATTGATATCTTTTCACAAAACCGTTCAGACGGGTGTTGGGCTTGGTCGACTTGCGCCGTCGTGGCGACGTTTCTCGGTCGTGAATCTCGTCGCGGGGTCTGATCTTGGCGTCAGGGAATAAGGCGGCGGGACAAGAGCCGACGCCACGCGCTCAATGGCGATGGCTCGTCGCTGGGACTCGCACACACAAAGACAAAGACGCCTCCACCCTCCCCCCCGACCCCATAGCCTTAACATACTGTTGGGGCAAGTGCTGTTAGCGAACACCTATTAAGGCAGACACTGCACAACGAGGTGGTTGGCGGCCAACACCACGCCCGGTCGTCTTTGTTTTCCCAGCGCTGATGTTAATCATACACCGGCACCAGGTACTCAATTTTAGGCTGAGTCGACCTAGGGGAGGCCCAGGACCGAGTTAGATATTCGTCATCGATGTTGGCCGTCGTGATGCGAGGCCATCGAACTCGCGCTCGCATGCCTTTCGTCATGCGGTGCGGCGCTAACCACTGCCCCACCGCTCCCTGCACGCACACGCGCGCGCGCACGCGCGTGCTCTCACACAGACGCACTCACAAGCGTGAACGTGAGCACTCGGTAATTGCCGTATCTCCTTACTTAAAAGGCTCTCTCTCTCGTATGTTCCGTGTCGCTTTATCTAAACGCTATGGGACTGCCGATGGGAGGAAGAGTGGGGGGGGGGGCATTGGAGGGAGGGGTGGGTGGTGGTGGGGGGTTATTGGAGGGAGGGGTGGGCGGTGGTGGGGGGGTTATTGGAGGGGGAGGGGTGGGTGGTGGTGGGGGGGTTATTGGAGGGGGAGGGGTGGGTGGTGGTGGGGGGGTTATTGGAGGGGGAGGGGTGGGTGGTGGTGGGGGGGTTATTGGAGGGAGAGGGGTGGGTGTTGGGGGGGTTATTGGAGGGAGAGGGGTGGGTGGTGGTGGGGGGTTATTGGAGGGGGAGGGGTGGGTGGTGGTGGGGGGTTATTGGAGGGGGGGGGATGTTGGGGCTCGAAGCAACCCGAGTCGGATCACGCGACTCGACTCGGGTGTTTCGCGTTATGCACGCTCGCAGTCACTTACACCCTCACCTCTTACACCCTCACCTCTTACACCCTCACCTCTTACACCCTAACTTCCTACACCCCAACTTCTAACACACTCACGTCTTACACCCTCACATCATACACCCTCACTAGTTACACCCCAACTTCTTACACCCTCACTTCCTACACTCCAACTTCTAACACACTCACGTCTTACACCCTAACGTCTTACACCCCAACTTCTTACACCCTAACGCTTGTGAGATCGCCATCAGCAGCAGCAGCAGCAGCCATGGTCTATCCACTGCTGGAGGACGCCCCCAACGCCGTTACCACCCGACGCGATGTCCCCGCGATGCCACAATCGGCACCCTGCGTGCCGCGCGCCAGTAGACCCACCCCGCCGCTCCATCTGTGCTGGCTGCTCTGATGGTCGTCCTCTCGAGGGAGCTTTGTTGCGTCGGCACTTTGGCTGATATTCAGCCACCGGTCTCGGTCATTAGCGACGATGCGCTCTGCCCAAGGTTATTTGCTCTCTCATCAACACCCCCACCTCACCCCTCCATTTCCCGAATTACAATTAACGACCCACACCCTAGCCATAGACCCAGTCCCCGAACGTGTGCATTGCACTTTTTGCGCACACCGTGCGAAGAGAACCGCGCTTCACGTCAGCACCCAACCCCCTCGTCCCGAGATCGAAACCGCACTCAGCCCGCCGGAAGACGGCCGCGCTAACCGCCTTGTCCCACCGCGGAGCGAGCACGCGCAGCGGATGGCCCAGTGCGCGTGCCTTCTGCAGAGAGCGGTAGCGCATCTTCTTGGTTCTTTCGGTAAAGTCACGTAGAATGGAAATTATAAAATAATAAAAAAGAAAACATAATAAAATAATTCTCACGACGTTTCGGCCACAACGCAAGCAGCCGTCCTCAGGTGAAGAACAGGTCCGTCGATAAGACTCTGTCTGAATCCATGCAGTCACGAAAGCTTCAAATCGAAGAGCGGTGGCGCAGTTATGGAATTGCGCAGGCGGTGAAACTGCGCCAGGGCCCACGGGCAGGACAGAGCCCAGGTTGTTGGTCTACGGAGGGGAGGGGGAGATTGGACATGCGGGGGGCGGAGGGGGGAGGGTCCCCGTTTCATTTGTTGCACCCAATGGGCCCATGGCCACCCACGTGTCACGCCACTGAGACAAGGGGATCAAGGCGACCGAATAGGAAGGGTTGCCAAACGGCCATGTCTTGAGAGGGCCTTGCAGGTGAAGCGGCGTGACGTGGCTCACAGAGGAGGGAGGGGAGACTCTATGCCCCCCCCCGCACCCCACTAGGTAAACAGGCGATGAAAATCATCGCGAAGCGGTTCGTTTGAGACGAACCAAACAACGTGGACACGTTCCAAGAGGCTCGGCCGGGCCGCCTAAACCCCGAGCCGCTCAATGGGAGTGTGACCGGAGATGGTTCCCACCGACTGCTGTCGAGTTTGCAGAGGCCTCGCCTGCCGCAACGTTGCACGCGGTGGACTAACACACACCACGCGCTTCGTGTGTGTGTGTAGTGGGGGGGGGGGGGGTTCCCCTAGGTCGGTTTAGACTAAAATGAGTGCCTCTTGCGATGTGCAAATATCGCCGCTCGGGTGGCAAATGCTCCCCGGCGTGGATTCTGGTCACCCACCCGCTCGGTGGCCGTGGCGGTCTTCACGAGTGCTCGCGAACAGCAGTGCTGGATATCTGTCGATAAGAGCTTTATAGCTCATCGGATTCCTCCAGTATAAACAAGTATTCTGATTCTGATTTACTCCTAAAGTGTGCTAAGGTTATACGGGGGAATGTTTGTCTTAGTCTCTGTACGTGTATGTGCGCGTGTGTGTGCATGTCTCTTCTTGTGTGTGTGTGTGTGCATTGTTTTGGGGGGAGATAGCGTCCATTCCTATGATGACTGTTGGCTTTATCTTTGTGAGTTTGCAAGGCGTGAGAGAGCGGGTATAACGTGAGGTGTGGGGTCGGTTGTGTGGGTGTGTAGGTGCGCATTGAAAACAATGTGTGTGTGTGTGTGGAGCGGTGGCGTAGTGAGTGGCTCGCAGGGTGAATACGACGATACGAGTTCGATTTCAGCGGCGTACGTCTGAACCGGTCCTGTGCCTCCCCTAGGTCGACTCAGCCGTATATGGGTGCCGTGATGCTCGCCACCCGTGTGCTGTTCCGGACTTCATAAGTGCTCGCTAACAGGAGGTAAAAGCGCAGCCTTGCAATTGCTCGCTCGCGCCGCTGCTGTCGAGAGGGCCTCGTCAAGAGAGGGCTCTAGGAGATAGCCGTCCATAAATGACGTCACGCAATTTTGGACGATTTTTTACCCCTCGTCACAAGGCGTCACAAAAAGTCAGACCCCCCCCTCAAATATGACGTCACAAAGCTCTGCCCCCCCCCCCCCAAAAACATATTTCCATTTTGAAAATAAAACATGCTTCAAGTCGCTTTAAACTATTGTCATTGTAGTGCGTATTTAATGTGCCGCTGCACTCTGATGTTGTAGGAGTGTTGTTATAACAATTAGTGTTGTTATAACAATTCTAAATTTATTTAAAGTTGGTCATTTTGATGTGACGTCACATTTCTCACCTCCCCCCCCCTCGTCACACATCGTCACAAATGTCTGACCCCCCCCCCCCCCAGGTACGTGACGTCATTTATGGACGGCCCCACGGCGGTATCCATATAAATATGTTTTTAACGGCGTTTTATTTGTTGTCCTGTACGTACCGGCATGCCTTCGCAAAGCACCTTTAACGATTGAGAAGGAGGTCCTCGTTCTTCTTGGTTCTTTCGGTAAAGTCACGTAGAAGGGAAATAATAAAATAATAAAAATAAAACATAATATAATAATTCTCACGATGTTTCGGCCACAACGCGAGCAGCCGTCCTCAGGTGAAGACCAGGTCTGTCGGGGAGACAGCTGCTTGCGTTGTGGCCGAAACGTCGTGAGAATTATTTTCTTATGTTTTATTTTTATTATTTTATTATTTCACTTCTACGTGACTTTACCGAAAAAACCAAGAAGATGAATCCCTGCAGTCACGAAAGCTTTACATCGAAATTTAAGGAGGTCCTCGTTACTTTAGCACGGCAGTCTAGCAGGGGATAGAACACGGCTGGCAATCGGGACAATGGGGCCTCGGGCGCACGCGGTTCTCGTTGTTGAAGGCTGGCATGGCGCCCTCTAGCGACAGGACGTGTGCCACGTAGCTGCAGGACACCCGATGACACGTGGTGGTGCTTCTGTTGCCGTTGTTGTGCAGACTGCCCAGGCTTGTTTGTAAACCAGGAGATAGCAAAGCACATTAACAATGTTAGACCGGTGGTTCTTAAATTAATTGTGTACGCCCCCCGTGGCGAGATGTTAACAACCTCGCCTGGCATGCAGGATGGTCGTGGGTTCGATCCTCGACCCTGATGCCGACTCTACATTTGGAGTTTGTCTCTCTCCCCGGTGGTGGCGTGGATTTTTTCCTCCGGGTTTTTTGCTCCACATTTAGAAACATCACGCGTTTAGATGATTTGGATGATTTGGCTGCTCTCCATTTCCACATGAGAAGCCGCTTCGTTGAGCTTTCATTTGTGGCGGCCAGGTCGCTTCTGTAAAAATAACCTAATAGCTTCGGGGCCTTTACCTGGTAAAATAAAAATGATTAGTTTTAACCCAATTTGTTTTTGTTATGTCCCGTACTTTGCACTCAAATCGTGTTGTCGTAGTGTTTCTTGAAACGCTCTGACCCGCCTCTTGCTGGATGTCTGTGGGAAAAAAAGAGCTTTGTTGCTTATCGGATTCCTCTCCTCCAGTATAAATAAAGATTCTGATTCTGGTAAACACGTCTTTCTCTCTCTCTCTCCTTGCTCGGCACGTCGGCGTTATGTCCCGTTATGACACGTTAAAGTTACGCCTGTTGACGATACAAACACCGCGATGACTTTTATTAGCCTTCCTTAAAGACTTTTATTGAGCAGGGGGGGGGGTCGAGGTTGGGGGGTAGGGCGGGGGATGAGAGGGGATGGGGGAGATGTTTGAGATTCTTGTTGAGAGTAACAGCGGCGTAATAAAGTGAGGTCTGGGAATGCGTGGAGTGTTGGAGGGGGGTGCAGTGGGTGTGGGCGGGGGGTGGTTGGATGATCGAAGCGGTGGGTGTGAATAGTGGGGGGGGGACGATTCGATTAGTGAATACTACAATTAACAAATAATCGATCTTGACTGGCTGCTGACTGGGCTCCTCTCCACCCCAACAAACGCATTCCTGCGGAGGGAGCTGGTAGGAACGTTGGGTTAATCGGGCAATGGCCAGGGTCAACGGCGGCGTGGTGTATTCCGCAGATATGGCCGACTGTGAGGGCGGGCACAAGCCGGCGTGAGTAGGTTAAACGTTTAGTTTTATAAGGGCACCACGGGGTGACCAGCCCCTCCCCTCCTACCCCCCACCCAGCCCCACCCTCCCCTCTCCACGCAGCCCCACCCCTCCCATTTTTGGATGCACGACGGACGGACGGACACAATAATCCCCTGTGGGCTGGTGTAACCAGGATATTCCTACCAGTATAACTCTGTTGTTTAGTTTGTGGCCGCGGGTCGTTGCCACCGGACCTAGCTGGGTAGCTGGCTAAGCGGAATATTTTGTCTTTGTCTGTGGACCAAATGCACAATGAGTTTATTTAAAACGGCGGACGAAGTTCGGAAGACGTAATTTATTAAAACAACAATGCTAGTTCATTTAGAACGGCTCTAACTTTTCAATGCGTGCTCCTATTGGTTATAATTATTTGGCCAGATATTATTTTAATCTTATTATTACGTAGAAAGGCAGATGACTTCTAGTGTTCCGAGTACAAGAGCGTGGTCTGAAGAGCATGCCAATGACAGCCGTCTCTTATTGCCAGTTGCAGAGCAACGGATTATATTCGAGTGTATTGTCAAAAAAAGTATAAACTTCAGCGAATGTAGCGGCCTCCAGTGGTTGCAGGGGCCACGTCAAGAACACATTACATACATCACCGCTACACTACCACTCCCCTTTTCCACCACCACCAACACCATTCTAACTCTGGCCAGGTGCAGGAAGATTAGTGCCACATTTGTGAAGTTACACCAGTCCACAACTTAAGGAAGCTCACAGTGGACGTATTTTTTTTTGTCGTCATAACTGCGGATATACTTGTCCCCGATGTATGAATGTGGAATTTCCACCGCTGGAACGCGCCAAACAATAGAGGGGGATAGACTCGGGTCTTTTAAATCGCATCTGCGCTATCACGCACCTGCCTGCTTTGAAATTTCAAACATTTTTCGCCCGACGATATTCTACCTTGGGGCAAATATTTGTTCCTTCCCAGGCTTGTATAAACCTGTAAACCCGCACAGCTGTCTCGTAAATGGTTCTGCGGCGAACACATCATCGGACCGAAGATTAAACTCAGGACTCTAAGCGTTTAAATAAGAAAAATAAGGTTTGCACCTCCGCCCCAGTCTCATCGCAATGTTTTCTCTGTCGGCTTCGTGGCACGCGACGAACCAAGAATCTAGTCAAGGCCCCCTCGGGCCCAGCAGCCGAAGCCTTCGCCCGCGGAAGTGGATACCACCGAACTACCAGCAGAGGATCCCTTCACCGACAAGCGTGGATATCTGACCATACTTCACACCACGCTGATGCTGGTTTATGGTGAGTTGGTGAGAACGGGGGGGGGGGGTGCGTGGCCCTGGACCAGTTCTGATATCGCTCGCCGCTAATGCGAGCTGTGGTCAGGAATTGAACTCAGATTTGTTTTTGTAGTTTTTTACGAGGTAAAGCCAACGGAGCCATGAAGCTCTTTGTTCAGAAGCGACCTGGCCACAAACGATAGCCCAATTAAGCAGCGTATCACGTGGACATTTAAATCTGCCACACGCTCTAAACGCATGTTCATTCTCAATGTTGAGGGGAAAACCACGCCACCACGGGGAGAGAGAGATGAGCAAATTGTAAATACCAATAGGCGTTCGGGTCGGGATCGAACCCATGACCTCCTGTATATCAGGCGAAATAGCGAACATTTCGCCACTGCGGCGCCCCACATCGCCGGTTTGATAGCGCAGTGTGCGAACGGCTGCACCACCTCTCTGCCCGCCCACCTCCCCAGCACCGCGATCACCCTCAACATTCGCCCGTTGTGAGGCAGTTACGACGACTGCGTTGCGGTGCTCCCATCCATAACCGAACGTACGCATTTAGCCCCGTTGAAGGAAAGAAAAAACCCCACACACAGAGACTTGAAACATTTCTTCAAACATCGGACCCCCCGCGGCACTGGCATTTACAGCCCAGCTGCAGCAAAAAAAAATATTTCTTTTTTAAGTTTCACCGGCAGCTGTTGCTATATAGCCAGGTCTCGTTTGAAGCAGATGATTTAAAAGTGCTGGAAACACCGTTGTGTTTTACTTTCCCTCTCCGCGCTGGAGAAAAGTTTTTTTTTCGTTGTTGGCGCGCCGCTCTCCTCGTGCTGACACGAGCCATGGGAAAAGAACGTCTCGCCTTCATCCAGTCGGTCGGAGCCGTCTCCGCGTGTCCGGCGCACCGAGGGGAAGACCTTCAGGTGCAGATGGTGCATGGGAGCAGCATCTCACCCACGGTCAGCCAAAAGCCGCCGCTGCGAGAATGACCGGAGGTTCGCGTGATGGTTTACGCTCCTTGATGAGATGATCAAGACCGAGAAGCCAACTTGGCCAAAGCCATTGCTGCCACGACCACCACCACCACAGCCACAACCAACGCCAGATCTCGTAGCTGCTGGACAGGGGGCGATAAGTGCTACGTGTAATCGCGATGGATTATATTTACTTCTCGACCTCAAACAAAGTGAAAATGATGTTCTGCTCAAAATGAGAATTGAGGCGATGCTCATCACCTCTGTACAGCCCTGAGTCGGTGGGGGAAATTCCACATTCCTAAGGCGGGGGGCAACGCTCCCCATACGTCAACCGCTGTTACGTAACTTCCGTAGCCGGAGAGATGATGGGCTGAATCAGTACCAAACTAGGATTTGAACTCACAACCTTCCGATTTAGGAGCCACAAATTGGAAGGTGCCAAGTTAGGTGCACTCTGAGACCACCGTGAATGGTCGAATGCTTGCAGGCCGAAGGTCACAGCACAGACCCCAGGAATTATACAGCGCTCTTTGCGAGCACCTATGAAGGCTAACACGGTACACGAGGGGATGGGTGGCCAGCACAACGCCCGAACGCCTGGCGATATTTACACATCACACCAGGTAATCATTTGAGGTTGAGTCGACCTAAGGGAGGCCCAGGACCGGTTCAGATAATCGTCACTGGTTTTGGCTGTGAACGGGAATCGAGCGCCGGGTCGCCAGGTTCGTAGCGCAACGCGCTAACCGCGATGCCGCCACTCTCCCTCCCCACTGGCACAATACGTACACACATCTCTCACATCCTGACCACAGCAATCCCCTCTACGATAGGGCCACGTGGGGTAGTCAAACAGTGGCATTGGCACCCCCCCCACTCCCACGCGGAATGCAGCAGTCTTCAAAGCGTCGTGGGGGTCGACTTCTCCTCCTCCTTGGCGTCATAAAGCGAAACTGTTTCCTGGTAGGGAATGGCCTGGAAGGGAGAGGGGAGTGAGCCTCCTCCTCTGCACCGGGGATTCCTTGGGACGTGAAGAGCGAGGGAGACAGGGAGCCAGGGCCCGGACTGGCCATAGGGCAGTTTGGGCATCTCCCATGCACCATCGGGGAAATGCTCGGTGGGCCGGTCCATTCCGAGGGCCGGTGGGCGGGTTCTGTGTATGGGAACTTGCAAAAGTGATCAGACGGTAAAAAAAACTATGTATAGATAAAATATTGCATGACCTCTAACGTGTACGCTTCATTGCTTATTCACGCTCTCAGTTGGCATGAAGTCTCCATATTCGGCAGCCCCAAAGATTCCCTCTCACCGGCCAATTTGTGTTTTTTTGGACCCGGCCCCAAATGGACTAATTTAGATCGCACAGCAAAATGACGCCGATACATCGCATCGCAAATCTACATCAGATAAGTACGCAGTTTGGCGCACAACCCATACACAAATTAATTGGCCATAGCCCGAATTTGGGCCGGAGGGTTTACAAACAGCTGGGGCCATTTTTACGTTCCGGCCCGTCACTGCAAAGAGCTCAGTTCGTTCACGAGAGGCAGCACACGAAACCAATCGACGAGTTTGGTTGGCAGTGTCCAGGATTGGCCCTAGTCGCAGTAAGTCGTGGCCCAGGATTATCACCAAAGGCCCCCGGGATGAGTGTTCCCACGCTCCGCGAGGCGGCGAGGCTCTGTAGGCTCGAACCTCAATCGCTCGGCCACTTTGCGCTGCAAACGAGGAGTCCGCTTCAATGATTGACCGAGAAGGGCGCCCCCGTTCCGCATCTGGCAACGCGAGGGCTTCGTTCCGAGTGGCTGGGGCCGTGCCATTGCCCACCAGTAGACGGGGCGTCGCTGTGGCGAGATGTTAACTACCTCGCCCGGTATACAGGAGGTCGGGGGTTCGATCGCGACCCTGACTCTTGTATATTTGGAGTTTGCATTTTCTTCCTGTGGTCGCGTGGATTTGTCTCGGGATCTTCTGGTGTTTCCCTCCACGTTTAGAAACGTGCGTTTAGAGTGTTTGGCTGCTATACATTTCCACACGACGATCAGCCACTTCGTTGAGCTATCATTTGTGGCCAGGTCGCTTCTAAAAAAGAGCTACATAGCTCAGTGGGCCTTACCTGGTAAAGTAAAATTAGTTTAGTTTAGCATGGGTCACCGCGACATAACGAGGTGACATGTACAACTAGAGATAGACCAAGAGATGAAGATGTGAGAGCTGCGGGCGAGAATAAAGAGATATGCTTTTAGATTTGAAGCTTTCGTGACTGCAAGGATTCATACGCTTAGGTTTTTTCGGTAAAGTCACGTAGGTAAAAAAAATATAATAATAATAAATGAAAATAACTAAATTAAATCACGACGTTTCGGAAGCAACACAAGCCTCCGTCATCAGGTGTAACTGCTCCAGTAAAATTACTGTAGCGTGTGAAGAGAGATACGCAAGGGAGATACGAGTGACCTGGAAAGATGAGAGGTGTCGGACTCGGCTGAGCGGTAGGGCATTTGCTGATTGTTGCAGAGGTTCGCGGTTCGCACCCCAGCGGTCGCCCTGGTTAATACCGCAGCTGTATGAGTCATAAACAGTCGCTGCCTGCATCGCAACATCACGCTGTGCCATAACGCATGTACACGTGACATATACGTGGCATCACCACACAAATACAAAGGATCACCCGTATAGCCTGAACAGGCTGTTGGGGAAAGTTATGTTAGCGAATAGCACCTATGAATGCCGGAACGGCACACGAGGGGGTGGGTGGCCAGCACAACGCCGGTCCGCCTTTGTCCCCTCGTGGCGATGTTTACTACACACCGGGTACTTATTTGAGGCATCACGTGGCTCGGCAGCACACGCCGATCGCATTTTGTGGGCCGCCAGCAAATGCCGTTGAAGAATCCCGGTCTGTGGGTTATGAATGAACCCGAGGCAAGGATGTCACTCCACTCGCAACGTGCTTGGCCATCACCGCCAGCGGTCCTATGGGCCACCCGTGGGATCTCCCACACTTCGACGACAGGGGCCGGTTCATCCGGAGCGCAATCACTGCTGACTTTTCAAAAAAATAAAAAGTCGTGCTCACCAAATCACGATCTCGATGGGCACCCGGCCAGTAAGCCGGAGAAGACCGCCGCACAATCCGACAACTTTCGCAACTCTGACCCCTACCCCCCCCCCCCCCGGGTCGTGGAATTAGACAACCCTGGTGTGGGTCGGAGTGACCATCGATGTTCCGGCTCTGTGGGCACTGCAACCACGGTGGCCGGCACGAGTCTCCGATTGCGCGACCGCGTCCGCCAACTCGCGTGTTGTCTTTGGCTCTCGCCAGATTCGTGTTTTGTTGTCGCCGCTGCGGCCACGGAGAGGGAGCTCGTCTCTTGCCCGCAAGGCCCTTTGAGAAGGCCTGGGATGATGATGCGGCACAAGGAGACCTGGAGATGCGCTGACTTGCCAAAGACTCGGTGCCTGTAAGCGTGAACAAGAGAGAAGCTCTGGGGAGGCGAATGTTGAAGGATACTATTTGGGTGGCTGGCAGCAGCTGCTGCCAAACATCAACAACGGAGGTACGGAGGCGAGTCTCTGACAATGAGCTGAGCTTCAGGCGGCTAAAAGACAGCAAGGTGCAGGCGCAATGGGGAGTGCCGTCATCTGAGGCAGTAAACCCACAGCACTGGACCCCACAGCCTTTTGGCGTCCTCTGGTCGAGCAACAATTGGGTCGAGGCTCAAAAGAAAGCCGTCACTTGGTGTGGACCAATCAGTTTCAAGGACAATGCATATATTATCATAGTGTGTTTCTGTTTGCATTTTGACTGCAAGTATTGTGGTTAATGCAGACATGAATCCTTGTAAAAAGGTTTCAGTTTTGTTGCCAGGAAAAAGGGGAAAAACACTATTATTATTCCATAGCACTGGAGTCCGTCTCGTACCTAGCCTGGCACAAGCACCACGTTGACGTCACCCAGCACTGAGTGGCTTCCTGTCGTGCGTGGAGCAGTGGTGCAGTGGTCCCCGTACTGCCCCACGAACCTGGCGACCCGGGTTCGACTCCTGGCCATGATGCGACATCAACGGAGGACCTTCTCCACATCGATGCAGACTCAAATCGAGTGCTTGCTACAGCCTACGAACATCGGAACTGGGCAGAGTTTGGCTACCTGTATGTGTGTGTGGTTCTGGTCGTACCACCCCATTAAGTGCCATATCGACAGTGGCGTGGCAAGGCTGGCACGTGCCCTGGTGCCAGGAATGAAACTGGGTGGTCTCGCTCCGTCCAATTCTCTTCTCGCTTCGTAGCCACGGCTCGTGGGCATCCCTCCAGTCTTTGTGGCCCGTGTGCAGTTGCACCGCCTGCACCCTCGGCAGCACTCACCGCTGGCGTGGCGGCTTTGAACAATTGCTCACTGATCCCACGCTTGCCGCTCACAAGAGCCTCCCCGGTGAATGTGCTAACAGAGGGCAGGCTGAACGGTGATCAATCGTCCATCGCCTGTTCAACACATTTGCTCATTGCAGGTGAGAACAATAAGACAAATAAAGTAGAGTAAACCTGGCGTGCGCCTCCTCCTCATCCCCCTCTAGGTCGACTCAGCCCAAACAGAGCACCTGGCGTGGCGGTGCATTTTTCAGTTTTCAGTTTCATTGATTAGGTGTAGCCCTGTGAGCCGTGCGGCTCTTGAATCGGGTGCAACCGCAACAAACAAAAACCTGAACAAGGAACATCTTAAAGTGACTACGCGCAACAGAAATATGACCATCAGCACCGCCGGGGGATACAAAGTCGGGCGGCTGTCCGTGCGTAGCCAACGACAAACACCCCGCGTGCCATTGTTGATGTGGCTGATGTCGGGGTCATTTCGCGGCGATGTGAGATGACAATGCTGCTGGGTCCGTCACTCTGGATAGCAACAGGCGGTGAGCGGGATTGGCTAAGCTGGCGCCGGGGGGGGGGGGAAGGAGGGGTGGGGGAGGGGATGACGGGGGCGGGGGTTGGGTAGAGTTGGTGGGGGGAGTGATGAGGAGGAGGTGGACGAGGGGGAGGAGGGAGGGAGCGGGGAGGTGGAGGTCTCGGGGTGGAGTTGACACGTGGCAAGGTGTGTGGATTGCACGGTAGTGGTGGGGAGCGGTGGTGTAGCGGTTAGCGCTACGCTGCGCTACGGTATCCCTGGCGACCCGAGTTCGATTCCCGCTCACGGCCGACACCAGTGACGATTATCTAGACCGGTCCTGGGCCTCCCCTAGGTCGACTCAGTCTCAAATGAGTACCTGGTGCGGTGAGTAAACCTCGCCACTTGGGAGACAAAGGCGTTCGTGCGTGGTGCTGGCCACCCAACCCCTCGTGTGCCGTGTCGGCCTTAATAGGTGATCGCTAACAGCACTTGCCCCAACAGTCTGGTAGGGCTATATGGGGGATTTTTGTCTTTGATTGCACGGTAAGGATTCTGGTAACGTTCAATGACGGAGCCCCCCCCCCCCCCCATACACAGGCAGGCTGTCGGGGCAAATGGAATTAGCGAGAACCTATTAAAACTGCCACGGAACAAGCACGGGTGGTGTGGCCTGCGTCACTCAGGCCTGACCTGACCCTCTGTGCCTGCCCATTACCACTGATGCTCACACATTGCTTTAGGCACTCATTTAAGGCTGAGTCGACCTAGCCGAAGCCCAGGACAGATTAATGTAGCACTCAGCACTGGTGTTACCCATGCATGGCGAGGAATCGAACCCGCTTTCGCTGTTGAAATAACGCTGAACGACTGCGCCGCCACTCTGAAATACGCAACGCACATACACACGCGGAACAGTCCCACGTGGTGCGGTTAGCGAGCACCTATTAAGGTCGAAATAACGCACGGCTGTGGCCAGCACCACCCACGCATGACCACCGTTGTTGACGCTTGCACATCGCATCAGGGCACTTGTTTAATGCTGAGTCGACTTAGGGGAAGTCCCCCGGCCACGTGTACGCACAAATCCGCCACGTGGCTTCGAATGCTCAACGCCACTGCCTTACGCACAACAGCCAAGGCGCTTGTGCGGGGTGGGGGGGCTTTACTAATTGGCTGTGTCGGGTGGTGGCGAGTTTAACGACACATTTATATTCACGCGATCTCCTCCAAAAAAACTTTATTATGGATATTATCGGTCGCGAAAGCCTACAACGTGTTAAACTGAGTGGATTGATTATGGCCGATGATGATGATGTCCATGGGCTGCTACGTACACCGCACACGACATTCACCAGCGCGTGCCATTCTCTCTCCGCTTCGGTTTGTATGCAGTACCTTGATTCCTCAAGTGCAGTCGTACGCGATATTACTCCCATCCTCCTTTAATGCTTCCCTGTTCTGCACCGTTTCATTGTGCGCCGCCCTTTCGAATTACGTTCCGTCGCTGCGGGCTATTGCCCGCAGCGAGGAATGCTATTGTCATCGCTTGTATTAGGCAGCCGTGTGAACGCGACGATTCCGACTCCGTCACTGCCGTGTGAATGACGAGCCGAGATCAGCAGCAGCAGCAACAACAAAAAAGCATCACCCGGAATGCGCCCGGTCTCGTCCGAGACCTCGCAAGCCAAGCAGGCGTGAAGCCTGGATAGCGACTGGCTTGGGAGCGACCACCGCCGGTGGTGCAGGCTGCTACTGAGCAGCAGACAGCACTGCAGCGACACGGGCTGTTGTGATTCTAACTTCGATGTCCCCCGGATCAACTAACCACGCACTCGCAAGCGTCGTGGCGACCTGTGACCCAGTAATCCACCCGCGGCGTGGGCGGGGACGGGCTTGCGTGCGGAGGCTGGGATTTTCAAGGTCCTCATTCAGCAGTGGATAGAGCACGGAAAGGGCCGTGCACACGTACGAGGCGTCTCTTCACGCGACCCACCTGTGCGCCCACGGGTGTGACGCGGTGCAGTTGCACCGCCTGCGCACTCGAAATGCGCCGGGCGCTGTCTGTCGCTTCCTCGCGGCGGCGGCGGCGGCCGTTTGAGGTTTTGTTTGCGAGCGGGGGGAGTGTGGGGGGAGGGAGTGTGGGGGGCGGGGGGCGGGGGGGTGGGGTGGTGGGGGGCATCCCCGCGTGTTTGCACTGTGGATCTGCGCGACAGGGCGACCCTCACTCACCCCGAAAATACCGAGCGGATGGCGTGGGCTGTGTGGCCTTAAAACCGGAGTGCTCCACTGCAAGGCCCCGCGGGTGCCCGTTGCGGCCCCTCGGTGGCCTTTAGCGCGCCCCCCCCCCCCAACAAATACACGCCACGTGACAACACTCACCCCAGCGTGCTGCCAACCACCCCCCCCCCCCCCCAACGGTGTCAAATGTGTGGTGGGCCCTCACACCGACGATGTCTTATCGGCGAAAGTGGGCCGCCCCCCCCCCTCTCTCTGAAGATGAGTGAAGAACACTGCCTTGAACGGAACGAGATTTCATGGGCGCAGTTCTACGCAGTGGGCCTTCTTCGCAACACGCGCAAATGATCGCCTGCGTTGAGCGTCTTGTTTTGTGTTGTGTCAGCTGTGCAGCCCTGCCAATGTAGTGTCAACAAACCATTTACGGAGTGGCGAGGCCCGGGGAAAGGTGAGGATGTCACCTGGTCATACAGGTGAGAGAGAAATAAAAACAAATTAGCGTCAGTTAATCATTTCCTCAACTCCAGGTAGCTGCCACCAAATTGCTGGAGTTGGTATGTCAACATTATTTATTTTACTAATCTATTAAAATATAAACACTTTTTTTTACTTTACCAGGTAATGCCCACTGAGCTACGTAGCTCTTTTTCAGAAGTGACCTGGTCACAAATGATAGTTCAACGACGTGGCTTATCGCGTGGAAATGTATAGCAGCCAAATACTATACACGCATGTTTATAAATGTGGAGGGAAATTCCAGAGGACCCGCAGAAAAATAATCTCGACCACAGGGAGAACACGCAAACTACAAATATGCAAACATTGTCAGGGTCGGGATCGAACCCACGACCTCTTGCACACCAGCAGCGTTCGTCGCCACCACGACGAACGCTGCTGCTGCTGAGGCCCATTAGGGCGAAATCGTGTTTAAAATTGGCGTCTCGAAGACCAACAGACACATTGAGAGACTCCAATGTGCGGCACGTGAATCCGACGGCCCGAATTCAATTCCTGCCCATGACCCAAAATCGACGGCGAGAGCGCGTCGCGAACCAGCCCTGATGCCTACGCCGCTCCTTCATCGATCCCTCCCCACACTTAACAGCGCGGGGTGAAGTATGGTCAACCCCGCCCACGCCACCCCCCATGTCCGACACGGCGCGTGGGGAGGGAGTAAGGGGATGCCTTCAATCAACAACAGTGCATTGGCAAAGAGCTAGTAAAACATATATATATCAAAAGAACTGAAGGTTTACGCTTCGTTGGGACACTACCAGGTTGGCAGACCTGAAACGCGCCCTTTGTTGGGACCAGGGTTGAATGAAGCTGGCGTAAGATCTACAGAGGGATATGGGCGACCCATCCCAGCGCACTTCGATATAGGCCACGGAGTTACATTTCAAAGGTAAGGCCGCCTTGCCCGCGTTAAGACGCAGTGTAAACACTGCACACACAACGCGGCGGCGTTGACTCGGATGCACGATGACACGCGGCCCCCACTCCGTTGTGAGAAATCACGAGGAACGCCGTCAATGCGACGACCGAACATCCAACCGTCGATCCGCCGGTCTCCAGAGAGACGACGAGGACAACAACACGAAGCCACGCTCAAGGGGCCCTTGTTCAGGGCCAAACGAAGACGCGCCAGTGAGGCCCCGGGGACAAGGATCCTCCAACTAAACATTGCGGGAGGAATGTCCCCGGGCGAAGTGCGATTATCTCGCGATCATAGCGGACGCCCACGTCACATTTGATGTCCCGAGGCACCCACGTCTTGGATGCCCCCCCAACATGCCAGCCGCTAAGCATGTATCCATTGGACACAACCTCACGACTAGCCATTACCACCCGAAACAAGGCGTGGGCCATGTACCTGTGATACATGGCCCACGCCAGTTCCCATGTCCTCTCCACTGTGAAAAGACACTTGACGGCGGGATAAAATGCGCGCCACCCATGATGTACTGACACGGGAAAGTCTCTCCGAGTCTCAAGACTAATTCTAGGAGGCTCTTGCTTGGATTTTGTTGTTTTATTCTGGGTCCGGTTCATCATCATCATCGAGCGGTTTTTTTGGGCGCGAGAGAAGCGTGCACGCTGTAGAGAACCACGTGCACGCGATGGGATGACCGCGCAAACATGTGCTCGCGGGTTGTGTTAAAAAAACCTACTTGCTGTACTGCAGCATACTCCTCGGTTCGGGTGTCTCGTGTAGGTGACGATGCGCGTGTGAGCCACCAACTGAGTAGCGCGAGCAGCGTGGTTGGCACGATGGATGGTGAGTGGTATGAATGAGGCTCGTTAAGGAGGCTACTGGTCAATTAGAGGCAGTCGCCCTCCAACAACAACGAAAGGACAGAGGAGCAACGCTCACAACAACGAACGGGGCGCCTGGCGAAAAAATTGTAGTAAGTTGGCACAGTAGGGGGCACAGCTGGTGCATCTGCCAGTCATATCGGTCAGTCAACCCATGGCACCTGGGTCTGTCCCGTGACCTCCTGCAGGCAGCGAACCTTCGACACTTCACACGACCTCAAAGTGCACCTAGCCTGGCACAGGCGCCGCGGCGAAATCACCGTCGAATGGCGGGTATTGTATTGGTGAGCGGTATGATATCGAGTAAGGAGGCATGCCGTGCTGGGTGGTGCGTGTGGGGAGAGAGAGTAAAAAAATATATATATATATAAATAAGAGAGAGAGAGAGTAAGGTGTGATGGGAGGGTGACCGACTTGGCACACCTCTGCTATTACAGGAGGATTATTCTCCAGGTAGGAATGCGCGTGGTGGGGGGGGAACCACGGGGCGAGTGTGTGCGGACACGTGAGTCGTGTTGACGCATTTCATAGCGACCCGTCCGGGGCGGGGGGAGGTAAAACGTTTGACACCAAAAGTAGGAAAGCAACTCGGCCATGGAACCTCCATGAATTCCCTCCGATCCAGCGACAACTCCGCTGGTGTTCCACAGTCGGCGCTGCTCTATGGCATGCGATTGGCATGTGTCGTGGAATCAATTCGTGTATAGTAAGAAAAACAATGTGTCCTTGAAGAGTCTGTGGACTGTACGGTCTGCTGTGTGTGTGTATGTGCGTCTCCAGCCTGTCGCCTTACCTCCTGCGTGTACAGCTCCATTTCTGGTCTGTATATGTGTACCGTGTGTGTGTGTGTGCGACGCGCAGAGCCAGCTATGCCTTCTATGTTGTACATCGAGCGCAGTGGTTCGTAACCTTTACTACAGCCTTGCCAACCTTCGATTCTCAATCGTCAACAAATGTATAACGTCAATAAATACAGAGGGTTTGATTAAACAAAGTAAGTTGTGCTGACGTGCCCCTCCTTAATTTGTGTTTCGATCATTTACTTTCTAAAAAAAATTCTGGCCTAGTCTCGCACCCCCCCACGGAGGGTGCGTGCCCCCCAGGTTCAGAAGAAGAAGAAGATGACCCACTGGCATCGCTCGCGGACGCTGCCGTGTGATGCCCCCCTTCTACTGGGGGGTCGGCTGTATCTCAGCATCTGCGTCTCCACTGCATCTATGCCTCCGATTCCAAAAAGCAGCCTGGTGCCTCGGCGGTAGAGCATTTGGCTCGCAATGGGAAGGTTTCGAATTCAAATCCTGATCGGTGTTTCGTTCGGCTCATCCTCCATCAAGGGGTGATAAAATGGGTAACCACTTTCTGGCGACTATTTGGGTGATGGTCATTCTTTACAGCACATCGATGTTCTATGAAGAAGGGACATTGCTTAAAGTCTCACTTTTTTTAAGTAGTGCTATTGACAAAAAAAAACACGTTTTGCTTTTTCGTGCTTGTGCATCGCTACCAACGCGATATCGCCAAATAATGTGTTTAACCACTTTCTCGGGGAAGTCAGCCGTGGCCGTTGTCCAAGGGATAGGCTCGCTCCAACAAGAGGAATGTTGAAATTCCACCGTCGGCTAAGCGAGCTATAAACAGAAGACGAGCAGCAGCACCTCGATGACTCGTTTGAGCAAAGGAATAACTTTGATCCCCCTCCCCCTCAACAGCTGAAACACTCTGCCGGATGCAAATGCAGCCTCCACGTGCTGCAGTGTGCTGTGAGCCCGCAGCAGCACGAGTGGAGAAGCGAGCGGTCGAAGTGTTTACAGACAGGTGGAGGGACCGCGGGGGGTGGCGGTGCTGGGTGCTCGGAAAGTCCCTGGAAGCCCCTGGGCAATCCGATCTGGCATTGTCAGGTCACATGGTAGAGGCATTGAAGCTCATGACCCCTGTGTGTGTTAAGGTTATTTTAACGCTTTCCAACGAATGTTGAAAGCGATTATACATTAGCTCTGTCCATCTGTCTGTAACGGCGGGGGAGGGCTGGGTCACTATAACTATTGTAAAGCTGATGCAGCCCGAACAAAAGCTGAGTATTAAGGTGTGTTGCTGTTAAAGGGACTTACCCGATTGGAAAGCGGCTAAATAGATCAAAGATTTTTTCTCTCTCTCTCCCCAAAAACCTTACGACGCGAACCGGAGCCGACGGGACAGCGGCTCTGTGTGCAAACAGCTCGCAGTAGTCGAGTCTGCGAGTCGGTCGGGTCGTGTGTAACACAAAAAACAAAGCGCTTTGTAGCTCATCGGGTTCCTCCAATGGAAATACATAATTCCGATTCCGTCGCGCCGTCGTCGAGACTCCCGCACTGACGACTACAACGATTCCCGAATCCACGCGCACGCTGGAGAGGGCCACGTAACCCGTG
Organism: Lampetra planeri; assembly: GCF_965212315.1. Lineage (NCBI taxonomy): Eukaryota > Metazoa > Chordata > Hyperoartia > Petromyzontiformes > Petromyzontidae > Lampetra > Lampetra planeri. The sequence goes on from NC_136111.1 coordinate 4,620,452, forward strand.
TGTGTGTCTGTGTGTGTCTGTATGTGTGTGAGTCTCTGTGTGTGTGTGAGTCTCTCTGTGTGTGTGAGTCTCTCTGTGTGTGTGAGTCTCTGTGTGTGTGTGAGTCTCTCTGTGTGTGTGAGTCTCTGTGTGTGTGTGAGTCTCTGTGTGTGTGAGTCTCTGTGTGTGTGTGAGTCTCTGTGTGTGTGTAAGTCTCTGTGTGTGTGTCTGTGCGTGTGTGTGGGGAGTGGTGGTGTAGCGGTCAGCGCGCTGCGCTACGAACCCGGCCATCCGAGTTCGATTCCCGCTCACGGCCAACACCGGTGACGATTATCTGAACCCGTCCTGGGCCTCCCCCTAGGTCTACTCAGCCTCAAATGAGTACCTGGTAGCGGTGTGTTCACATCGCCACTTAGGGAAACAAAGGCAGTCGGGCGTGGTGCTGGCCACCCTCCAACCCCTTCGTGTACCGTCCCGACCTCCATGGGTGCTTGCTCACAGCTCTTGCCCCAACAGCCTACTCAGGCTATACGGGGGATGTTTGTCTTTGTAAGGATGACTCTTCTCAGCAGCCAATCACGTCTTGGCGAAACGTTCCACCACGTGCATCTCCAGACCCTTGGTCAATCCATGGTACAGCGAGGGGGTTGTTGCGGCCAGAAACCACGCCCGGCCGCCTTTGTCTCCCCAGTGGCGATGTTTACACACCGCACCAGGTACTTAATTGAGGCTGATTCGACCAAGAGGAGGCTCAGGATCGGTTCGGTTCAGAAAAAAAAGTCGTCAGTGGGTTTTGGCCGCGAGCGGCACATCGAACTCGGCTCGCCGCGTTCCTAGCGCAGAACGCTAACCACTGCGCCACCGCTCCCCACTAAATAAACACACCCTCGTATAGACACACACACACCCCGTGTCTCTCTCTCTCTCACGCGCACACTCGCACATCCGACAAGTCACCGCAAACAGCGGCGCTGAGTTTCGTTTTCCATCAATCACGCGGCTGAGAAAGCAAAGTGGAAAATATGTGAGCCCCCCTCCCCTTCCCCTAACCACCCGTACCACCTCTAGCACCGCTCTCCCCTCCACTGACTCCACTGACTCGAGATGGGGGTGGCCACACCAAGGTTTGCTCGTGAGGGTCCCGCGATGAGGGGAGCGGTGGCGCACTGGTTAGCGCACCGCGCTACGAACGCGGCGACCCAGAGTTCAATTCCCGCTCACGATCAATAACAGAAACCTAATTAAACCGGTACCGGGGTCAATACGAGATTAATTCGATCGACTAGGCTTTACTTGAGTACCTGGGGAGACAAAGGCGGTCGGGCGTGGTTTTGGTCGGCCACCCATTTGATGATGATCTGAACCGGCCCCTCGGTCTCCCCTAGGGTCGACTCAGCCTCAAGTGTGTACCTGGCGCGTTGTGGGTTCAACATCGCCACCCGGGAGAGAAATGTGGGTGGGTGGGTGGGTAGGAGGGTGGATCTTTCTCTTCGTGCACTTAAGGTGCACGCCGGTTCAGCTGGAAGTTTTGGGTATGAAGAGTCGGATGGTGAGTGTTGGGTGGCGGGGCGAGAGGGGGTGGCATGGGGGGGTGGGTAGCCTTTGGGAGGGGGCATTGGGGGGGGCATTGTGGGGGTGGTGATGTAGGACACAGAGAGAGAGAGGGGGCTAGCAAGAGAGACTTTTTTTTACTTCTTCTTTGAACGGAAACTCAAGATTAAGAGGCCACAATGGCAGCAATCAGGGAGGCCACAACGCGTGGAGGTTTGGGGGAGGGGGGGCGGGGAGGGGGGTGCACTGCTCCCGGAATGTCTGCGGCTCGGTGAGCCGTGCCACGCCACACACGCATCCATCCACCCCTCGCTCGCTCGATCTCTCTCTCTGTGAGAAGGCGCGCCGACGCGACGTTTCCACGGAGATCAGAATTAAGAGCCGAGCCGTGCCAGCTCGATTGGGGATGCCACGGTGGCGATATGTTACAACCGGTATGCAGGAAGGTCGTGGGTTCGATCCCGACCCTGTGACGCCTGCTGTGTATTTGGAGTTTGCGTTTTTCTCTCGCCGTGGTCACGTGGATATTGCCCCAGGGTCCTCCGTTGTTTAGCGGCATGCTGTCAATTTCCACGTGATAAGCAACTTGGTTGAACGATCATTTGTCGACAGGTCGCTTCTTAAACAGAGCAAAATAGATTTGAAGCTTTCGTGACTGCAGGAATCTATACGTTTTGGTTTTTTCGGTAAAGTCACGTAGGTATAAAATAAAATAAATAACATTTTATTTTATACCTACGTGACTTTACCGAAAGAACCAAAGAGTATAGAGCGAAACACTCAGTGGGCCTTACCTGGTTAAATAAAATACATATCTTAGCTTTGCTAGCTTGGCTTGTCTGTGTATCGTCAGTGATGGCGAGATTCAATGTCCCATGAAAGGTGCTCACCCTTCAGTACATGCATCGGAACAGCACTACACAGATTGCTCTATCGGCAGGCAGCGTGTGCTTGTGTGGTGTGAGCCCGGCTGCTACAGACTCTCACCTGGCCACTCCGCTCAGGGCAGGTGGAGGTTGGAGGGCTGTCCATCGTGTAATTTCCATGCCGCTCAACTCAACCACCGCCACAACCTCCCCCCCCCCCATCCCACTCCTGTCGCCCCCCGATGTCCGAGCCATACTCATCATTGGCTCAAACTTCAACACATTCGTCAATAGCACTGTGGCTTAAAACAAATTAAAGGCGACGTTTCAGGCAATGGCCCTGCAATGCAGCAGAGCCATTGACCGAAACGTCGCCTATCAAATGTTTTTATTTTAAGGCATCACACAGTGTGTTAATGGTGTATGTGTTGAGGTGTCGTTGTGTCCCTGTGTAAACAGTGGAACGCAACTCAGTTTTGTCACTTCGGCCAGCGGCCTCCAACCTTTTTGGCACCAGGGACCGATTTCGTGGAAGACAATTTTTTCACGGACCGGGGGGAGGGGGGGGGTCATCAATGGGTCTTTCCCCCTTTTCAAAGAAGCTCTCCAACGACGTTCGTTTTCTAACTCATGTGGGCTACTAGGGGCTAGAGCTTGTGGGCTCACCACAACTGTGACTGAGACAAGTGCGCAGTGTGGGAAAGAGGCGCGGACGGAAGTGGTGAATAATAAAATCATGGGGGCGAGTTCCACGCGCGGACTCACCGCTCTCACCTCCTGCTGCTGCTGCTGTGCGGCCCGGTTCCTAACAGGCCACGTGACCGGTACCGGTCCACGGGCCGGGGGTTGAGGACCGCTGATTTAGGCGATGCCCGGTCATTCTTGCAAACGAGACTCTCCCGGTCTCTCACCTCGTTAAACAAATGAACTCCCCCTGACCTATTCAAAATGCAAATATTACTTGGATTTTCTTTTTTCACGAGAAATGTCACTGGGCTGTTTACTCCTTTCGCGACGGAAGAACACATCCTCTTCTTCTGTGTTGTTTTAAGGCTGAATGGCAGTGACGAGAGTGATCGGGTATTTTCAGTGTGTTCAGATTCACCACTGCCAACGCAGTGGGGTCGCTCTTATTTGTAGTTACTCAACCCCGCTCACATGCTCAAAAGATCCCCCCTATAGCCTTAAATAACTGTTGGGGCAAGTGCTTGTTAATGAGTAAGCACACATATATGAAGGCCGGCATGGCACACAAGGTAGTAGGTGGCCAACACCACGACCAGCCGACTTTGTCTCCCCAGTGGCGATGTTTTTACGCACCGCACCAAGTACTCATTTCAGGCTGAGTAGACCTAGGGGAGGCCCAGGACCGGTTCAGATAATCGTCACTGATGTTGGCCGTGAGCGGGCATCGAACTCGGCCCGCCGGGTTTGGAGCGCGGCGTAGCGCTAACCGCTACACCACCGCTCCCCACATAAACTCACACACAAAGTCATACGCACACCAACTCACACACCCATGGAACCAAACACTCAGACACCGATACAATGCACACACACACACAGACACACCCATTACGGGGAATATGGCACGGACATCACACACCACTGCATGCCTCTCTCCAGGTCGCCCTTTTCTGCCGGAGACCAAGCGGAGCGAGTGGGAGCAGGAGGGGGGGGGGCATGAGGGAGCAGAAGGGAGGGGGGGGAGTGGAGGGACCCAGCATTCGATTACCCTGTCCATGGCAACAGCGCTTAGTGCGTACACGCCCAGTGCATACAGATCACAGCGGCCCCGACACGTCACCGTCGCCATAGCCATGCTCCATCCACTGCTCGATGAGGGTCTCCCCACGTCGTGCGGGTTGCGAGGTTTACTTGAGCATACTTCACCGCGACGCTGACCAGTGCTGGTTGGTGAATGTGGGGGAGCGAAGACGACGTGGGAGCATAGAAGTTCAGTACAGCGCACCGATGGGTGTTGGTCCGTTGTTCTCTTCTGCCCACCACGTAGACCCGCAGACTATAACAACATGTCCTGCATGGGTGAGTGGGAGGAGAGCGCCCATCCGAGCACTATCCAGACTTAAACCTGCTTAGCTTCTGAGATCTGATGGGATCGGACACAGGAGCGGTGACCTGGCCTGGCGTTCATACATTGGCCGCTTGTTGGAGATGGTCACGGTTCGAATTCCAGAGGCCGCCCTGCTTATAACTGCGGGTGCAGTAACCATAACAATACGCGCCGTCTGCTTCACAGTGGACGTTAAAGATCCAGTGACGTCTTTCGCAGGAGTAGGTCACTGTGTGTCCGGCGGCGTCATGTTTAAAACTTGCCAAATTTGAAAGAAAAAAATGTCGCAAATTACGCAATTCGAATACATATATATATAACAATCATCACCCGCTACTACAAAAAAAACTTGCCAGGACCCTTCTGAAAAAGCATCATGAGCGAAAGTCATTCAAACAAAATCACAACAACAACAACATTAAGTCCGGGTGATATTTGGCTACGGCGGTTTTTTCTTTTTTTACCCTAGACGCCACGTAAACCCCAAACTGCATTGTTGCACCCCTTGAAGCCCCCCCCATGTCTCGACTGAGTTGGGGGCCACCGTGGGATTTCAATGCGAATTCCAGAGTTCAGAGAGAGAGAGCGCGCGCACGGGGTGGTGGGGGGTGGTGGGGGTGGTGGGGTGGTGGCGGGGCTGGGGGAGACACGCGGAGGGGGGCCCTGTTTTTACAGGAATGGCCGTGAAATCCCACGCATTGCAGAGGAAATGGTGGCTCGACTGCGGCGCGAATGTGAGTTGCGCGCGTTTGAGACAACCTCGTTGCGGAGATATTGGTAAAGGTGCAGCGCTGGAAGTACTTTTGCTCGCGCCAAATAATGATGGGAGGGCCTCCGATGTAAGGGATTTTGAGAACTGCCATTTGGGGAGGGGGGGGGGAGTTTTGGCCTACTCTTCCACGCTCGTATCAGCAAAACCACGGGATGAATGTAAATTTTCCTTTATAAATAAAACACTGTTACCCGAACTCGTGACCCCGAGTAAATGCGCGTGGGATGCCGTCATTCCGTCTCGTTTCTGGGTGGAATGTTGGTCGCTCATTTTTTAGTTGGCGGAAGACTATCCCAGCGGCACCACCGTTCGCAATTGGCGGAAGGTCTCATTTCAAACTTCTTGACGAATCCCATTCAGCAGCTCATCATCCACGTGGACTGGGTTAGGGTGGCGCAATGAATCACGGGAGTTAAGTAGCCACCATTGGAGGAAGAATGAATAAGTGTAAAATAAAATCAATAAACCCACGCCAACCAAAATGTGTGGACGTGGCCACTGAAGCGAGCGCCAAGTTAAGCTCAACAATGTTTTTATTTGACCAGGTAAGGCCCACTCGAGCTGTATATCTCTTTGTTAGAAGCGATCTGGCCACATATGATAGCTCAACAAAGTGGCTTGTCATCATGTGAACATTTTTTAGCAGCCAAATACTCTAAACGTTGATTCTAAATGTCGAGGGAAAACCCAGAGGACCTAGACAAAAATCCACGCGACCACGGGGAGAACATGCAAACTCCAAAAACACAGGTGTCAGGGTCGGGATGGAACCCAAGACCTCCTGTATACCGGGCGAGGTAGTTAACATCTCACCACCAGGCGTTGTCGACCAACGACCGAGCGGATCTCTCTCGGAATCACAGCGCCCACCCGTCTGGGTGTGAAGTGAGAGGAGGTCGGTGAAGAGACGGAGCGATCCACGTGCAGTGGTCAGACGACGAAGCATGGAAGGCCTCGCGCGCTCAGCGTCTCACAGCCCTGAAGGTTTCGGGGTCTCTGATGCGAGGGCGGGGGTTGGGTTAAGGGCGCCGCGGTGGCGAGATGTGAACTCCGTCGCCTGGTATGCAGGAAGTCGTGGGATCGATCCCGATCCTGACGCCCGCTGTATATTTGGAGCTTGCAGGTTCTCCCCGTGGTCGCGTGGATTTTTCTTCGGGTACCTCCGGTCCCCCCCCCCCGACATTTATAATTATCAATGTCCGTTTAGAGTACTTGGCCGCTATGAATTTCCACATTGTGACGAGCCACTTCGTTGAGCTATCATTTGTGACCAGGTCCCTTCTGAAAAAGAGCTAAATAGCTCAGTGAGCCTTACCTGGTGAAAATGTAACACAATTTTTTAAAATCGTTTTAATTGATGATAGGAGGGAAGGGCAAGAGGGAGGAGAGGTGCGGATCGAGGGGAGGAGGTGACGAAGGAAGAAGCCGGACGAGTGGTGGAGAGAGGGGGGAGATAAGGGATGGGACAGGGATTGGAGGAAGCAGGGCGAGGTAGGGAATTGGATGGCGTGGATAATTGGAGGCGAGAGAGGGATGCACGTGGATGAATTGCAGCCACGTGGGGTAAAATGAGGTCTTCGTGTTTGGTACAAGGCCACGATTGACGGCAGGCGGCACCATTTTTTGAGACCGTGACATCAACGTCAAGAGCATTACCCACAAACGACCCGCGCGAGAGCTTCGTGTTGCTTCCGTAGCAGCTATCGAACCTTCGACTTGCCGCTGACCGGCCTCCGTTGACCGCAAAACGCCTCCACTTCACAGCCGCCTAATGACTCGTTCAGCGGAAAGGTCTCCGGTAATTAGGGGATAGCGTCACGAGCTGTGGCTACGACGCGGTCGGTGCCTGGGGGGGGAGGGCGGGGGTTTCTTGGGTCAAAGGGGCCTTGCAGCTCCACTCACAGCCCCGGTACATCTCGCCACTTCTCTGCACGCGCCCTACACGCTCTGGGATTGGATGAGGCCGGTCTGGGCTTTCCTCCTCCTCCTCCCCCCAGTGTTCCCCTCCCGCCCAGTGTCTCCCTCCTCCCCATGCCTCTCCCTCCTCGTGTCTATCTCCTCCTCACCGTGTCTCCCTCGTATTCCCCGTGCCATCCTCGTTCTCCATGCGTCTTCCTCACTCCCCGTGTCTACCCTCCTCCCCAGGTCCACCTCCTTCAACAATTGTCCATCTCCTCTGCCCCGTGTCTCCCTGCTCCTCCACCTCCTGCTGCCCTTGTCTCCCTCCTCCCCGTGTCTTCTCCCCCTGTCTTCTTTCAGCCACCAGAAGTCCCAATAGTCCCCTCTAGACAGACATAAGCACTCAGAGCACTCGCCCCACCACCGCCACCATCACCTCCCCTAACCATCGCCTGCTTCCCCCCTCAACTCCCCACCCCCCCACCCGACCCAAGCCCGAAACAACCCCGGTCTCGTCTCGTTTTACAGCATCCCTTCCGTCGTGACAATCGGGGGAATGCGTTCTCTCCTCTCAGTGGTCCTTTTTAAAGGAGATACTTAAAGATCTCTTCCGATGATTTAGATGCCAGCCAGCTACGCGCGGGTGGGCTGCCGGGAGGGATATCCATTACAGGGATGTAACGAATCTCCCCACCCGCTACCCCCACCACCACCACCCCCAGCGAATTGAGGAATTGTCACGATCCCGGTTCCGGATTCAATTCAAGTATCGTTTATTTTCTTTCGTTTTTACACACACACACGCGCGCGCGCGCGCATCATGGCGAATGCAGGGGCATCTTGTGGCTGCGGGAATTGCTGATATCCCATTACGTACAATGCAACAGCATCAAGTCATGATTTTAATTGCTGTGATATGTTCCGGTTGGCTTGTAGGCTCCGGCAGGCGAGTGACTCGTGGCCACAGCCATTACGAGAAGTAAACAAAAACACTCCTGTTGTGATTTTCGTATTGCTTGTTGTTGTGAAGTTCTGAACCCGCTCCTACTGGACATCTGTGAAACAGAGCTTTAGAGTTTCACCGGATTCCCCCTGTATAAATGCATATTCTGATATGATGGATGTGACATGCAGGGCGTGGATACATTTTCCGGACCACCGACCCGAACAGACCCTGCTGGTTATTGCACCTTGGTTGTCTTGTTAGTCTTGGTAGTTAGTAGGAGTGGTCGTTAGTCGTTGGGTGTTTTCACGTGTCCACTTAACTCATCACGTGGACATTGCGAATTGCGACAAGGAGCGCTTCGCTAAACGAGGCTCCTCCAACCTCGCTACCCATTGGCTCCCGCCTCTCCGCGTGGTCACCCACGTCCCCTATCAACAGAACATTTTTCATGATAATAATACATTTCGATTTAATGCTTTCGTGACTGCAAGGATTCATATTCTTGGTTCTTTCGGTAAAGTCACGTAGAAGGGAAATAATAGAATAAAACAATCAAATTATCACGACGTTTCGATTGCAACACAAGCAATCATCATCAGGTGTGAAACCCACAGCAATAAATTTTGAAAAACCGCCTCTTTTAACTAATTTTCTTGCTGTGGTTTTCACACCTGATGATGATTGCTTGTGTTGCAATCGAAACGTCGTGAGAATTTTCGTGTTTTATTATTATTATTTTATTATTTCCCTGCTACGTGACTTTACCAATAATAATAAACTCAACACATAAAAAAAAACTCAACACATGACCTGAATTTGAAACAAAATATATAATAATAATAATAATAATTGGTCCTCCTTTATCAATGTGCTATATATAAAAAAGGGTCATTGCCCGAAACGTTATCACGTGTTCAACGAGCTCGCTCGCGTTAACGAGCACGTGCTGAGGCAGCGTGCGTAGTCGTCGAGGTGGCCGCGTGGTGACGGCCGCGCAGACGCGTTTACTAAGTTGGGTCACGTTCGGGGAGCTCGTCGCCGTGCTGGTGAAGAGCGAGTGCGCGAGCACGTGATGCCCTAACAAGCGAGCTCAGATTAATGAGCACAATTCTCTCAGCAGCCTAGGAAACCGACTTTAGCGAGATGGTGGGTGGTGGTGGTGGGTGGGTGGGTGGGGGGTTGATGGAGGGAGGGAGAGAGTCTCGGGGGAAGGAGGGGAGGGGGGGGCACAACCCTGCCTTACTTCCCTCCCCTGGAACATCAAAGGGTCAGAGTGTGACCCGGGCAGCGAGGTCAGATCAGGGGCCAGTGGGTCGGGGCAGGAGGCCCCTGCCCCTGCTTGCTGTAATGGGCAGGGCATGGGAGGTCTGTGTCTGGGCGGGGGGGGGAGGTCGGGGTGGGTGGGCGCTGGGAAGGGAGGATAGGACTCGGAACACTGGGACGCAAGGGCGTCTCTGTATTTGCGGGCCGAGGCGCGTTTCCATGCTGCACGTGCCAGCAGAACAAAGTCGTCGAGATGCAAAAAAGACAACTGAGCGTTTGGGAGGCAAATTGACAATGAGTAACTATACGCCTCCTTCACATAGCTGCGCCTCCACATACAACACACACGTGTTTTTAACGCATCTCATCGGCTGCGCGGCTTTTTGGGAGTGCATCATTTCAGCAACATGAGTCTAACACAAGCATAGTCTGGGACGGTTGCGACATTCAGCGTCTTATCAGCAGAGTCAGGCTCGCTTGAACCAATGCTGGTCAATTGCCAGATGTTTATGTGCAAGTACCCTCCGTTACGTAGCGTCGGGAGGGTAAACTTTAAAAATTGCTCGGCCTTTCATTACGGAGTAGAAGAGGCGTGTGAAGTGAACTGACGTCCTCCCATTTTGGCGTTTTCGCAGCAACGTAATCTAATTCTAGATTTTAAGCTTTCGTGACTGCAAGGATTCATATTCTTAGTTTTTTTCGGTAAAGTCACGTAGGTAAAAAATTTAAGTTAAGTTATTGCATTTTACTTTTATTAATTTTTATTTTTTCCTACGTGACTTTACCGAAAAAACCTAAGAATATCAACGTAATCTAATTACTGGACTGCGTTTGATTACTTTAAAGATCGAGCTATTCAAATGAACACATTTGCTTTCTTTCATCATCAGCAGCAGCAGCAGCAGCAGCCATGGAGATTATATACCACACGATGTAATGGACTTCGGTATTTTATTCTTGCCTGTGGCAATGTGTTCATATGAGCTAAATGCCAATGTCGAGGTCTACTAACCACGGGAGTGCTTCGGGAGAGAGACTTTGTGTTGATTTGCTCTTCCTCCATTGAACGAGCTCAGACCACAGCGGTTTACTTTACTGGATGATGCAAAGCGTGGGCTGCGTGGCCACAGTCACACTGCTGCGGCTTGTGTCTTTCGTTTTTCATTCATGAAGGAGGTGTGCGCATCGGCCTGCTGATGTTCTGATGCGGTTTTTGGTGACACCGCCGGTGTCCTCGAGAGATGCCAAAGTCAAGTTTCAAGTTTCATTTATTAGGTATAGCCCTGTGAGCCATTCGGCTCTTGAATCGGGTGCAACCGCAACAAACAAAACAACATGAAAAAGAAAACATCTTAAAGTGACTTTGTGCAAACAGAAAATCCAAGAAAAGACAGCAAAATATTGCAGAAAAAGCACCGTACACCAACACTGTGTTCAAAAATCCCAGTGGGATGCCAAAGTCAGGGGATCGTGACGTTCGGGTGACGAATGAGGAGGAGTTTATTCTGGACGGTCCGCATTGTTCCTCTCCGTTCGCCAGCATTCTTCTGGATCTGCGCGAGGTTCTAGGGTGGTGACAGCAGCGCGACCACCCCTAGAACGGAGATCGGGACTTGAATCGGCCGTTACATTGTCGAGGTCTTCGTTGATGGTTGTAGGTGGTTGTCGTTGGCGAGAGGAACGTGACAATTTCATTGCAGTTTGCACTTCTCTGCGGATATTTGGTGGCAGGGTGTTCGCCAGAACAGGTGGGGGGGGGGGGGGTTGGTGTCGGTTGCAGTGTTCTGGTTATGACGCAAAATTGCGTCACTTAACTGCGCGTCGAGCAGTTTTGCGTAAGAGCTCCCCAAACCAGGCCTGGGACGCATTGACTCTGCCACTGAGTAGATCGTCGAGTGGGTGGCAGTTCGCAGCACAACAGCCTAGGCGCCTCCAGGTCGTTCCTGCAAGTGTCTAGATTCGTTTCATGGTGGAGGGGGGGGAGTGGTTTTGCAGCGGCTTGCGCATTGCGCTCCGAACCCGACATCCCGAGTTCAATTCCCGCACACGGCCAATATCAGTGGCGAATATCTAAATCGGTGCTGAGCCTCCCACCCCAAGTCGACTCCGTCTTAACATAGCCACTGGGGAGACAAAGGCGGCCAGGCGTAGTGCTATCCACAACACCCTCTTCGCGTGCCGTATTGGCATTCATAGGTGTTTCCTAACAGGCACTTGTCCCCAACAGTCTGTTAAGGCTATAGGGGTGATCTCTGTCTTTGAATGCATATCTATGTATGGGTGTGTGTGTGTGAGAGAGAGAGAGAGATGGAGTGCACGAGGCGTGCCCACAATAGAGCCATCTACCCGCTCGCCCATTGGCATGGAAATGTGGCTTTTGTGCGATGCGCGACTGCCCCGGTTAGCAGCCTCCTCGGAGCCGATCCATTCACTCACTAATCGCCCGCGGCACCTTCAAGGCTCTGCTCCATGCGCGGCTGCTGCCTCATTGTGTGTGTGTCTGTGCGTGTGACAGCCCAGCCACCGCATGTCCGACCGCCGCATGCCCGGCCACCGCGTGTCCAGCCACCGCATTTAGAGTCACCACAGAGCCACCACATTCCCAGCGACCGCATGCCCAACCTCCGCATTCAGAGTCACTACACAACGACCGCATGCCCAACAACCGCATGCCCAACCACCGCATTCAGTCACTCAACAGCCACCATATGCCCAGAAACCGCACGCCCAACCGCCGCATCCCCAGCCACCACGCGGTCAAGCGGCTTTTGTGTGGCCGGATAGTTGGGGAGGAAGGTATATGCATGGGTTGATTTGTCCAGTAATATCGAGCCATCATTGTCATGATCAACAACCGTGATCCATCCACTATTCTATGCATGTGTATGATGATGATGACGACAATATTCGTAAAGTAGGAACAGAAGAACTTCGCATATCTAACTCGTTGGAGAGATATTGGTGGATAAGTGAAAAGTACGGATTTGTGAATATCTGTTTAACACGTAGGCTTTCGCGACCAGCATTATTCAAAAGAAATGTTTATGGGTTAGATCGCGTTATTTATTTGTGAATATCTATACACAAAAGGACAGTTAATTGCACGCAGACACACCGCTCCGCGTGCGGGCAACTGAATTGGTCAGAGCGGATATGCGGCGGTCGGATATGCGACGTTCGATTGTAGCGACGGGATGAGAAGGGCTGTTTGCGTTTCTCGTGGTGCCTTGCTCAGCGAGTCACGATGCAAAGGGCGATGTTGCGCCACTGACTTTAGCGACGTTTTTAAGAACTCGCCTTGGCAACATTCTTTAGAAGAAGTACGCTCTTTCTGCGTGACACGCCGAATCCAGGCCTGCAAAGCTGTTTACTTTGGTTTAAACATTGTGCCGAATCGAATTTGTAATCGACGAGAAAACCTCATCATAGCAGAATAGTGTGGGCTCGAGACAACAACAACAACAAAAACATTGTTGTAAAAAACATTTTTGTAATGACTGCCAAAACGTCATACTCGAATTGTAAATGTTGTGCGTTGACTCTCCATCACACATTTGTGTTGTGCTGAACTAGTAACGCATTGGCAGGTTTCGTTAACGTGACAAGCCTTACACTAATTGGCTGTGTCGGGTGGTGGCGGGATTAACGACACATCTATATTTCACGCGATCTAACCCCAAGCAGCCTCTATTATGGATATTGGTGGCGAAATCCTTGCTACTGCTGCGTGCTAAACTAACATCACGTAGCAAGCACACGGTCATTGTGCATTACTGTATTTACCCCCCCTCCCCCCCCATAGCACATCTTGGTACATTCCAGTCCTAGTTGGGACGACACCAGCGTCCATCCACAGGTGTCCATCACTCGCTCACGCCGCGTCGCGAGGGTGACGCGAGAGCAAAGCGGACCACAATGCACTGCTTCGGCAAGTGCTGCCCGTTGTTTCGCACGACGCGCAGTTTGGGGCCGTGTGCTCCGCGACGCGTTGACGTGCCTTGCTTTGAGATTCGCTGTGGGGAGTGGTGGTGATTGTGGCGCTCTCCAGTAGCTTGGCGGGTTGTCAACAGGACCGAGGTCACCCTCGCAAATGAGAAGACTACAGGTCTCACCTGGTTACACGAAATCAACATGTGACGCAATTCACGAAATGAGACGCGGGTTCACAGTGGCAGAGCCGTGGTGCTCACGGTGGCCGTGGCGACGGTGGTGGCTGCGGTGACGGTGGTGGTGGCGGTGGTGGCGGTTGTGGCTGCGGTGACGGTGGTGGTGGTGGCGGTGGCGACGGTTGTGGCTGCGGTGACGGTGGTGGTGGTGATGGCGGTGGTGACGGCCGCGTGTTTGATGTGAGGCTGCTGGGTCTCCCTGGACGCAGGGTCTCGCTCGAGCCGCGAATGTCGCTTAATGTGATTTTAATGTGGCGCGGGCCGGCCGTGGGAAACATTCCCCGCATTCCGCCACGGGAGAGAGAGACGGGGGTTGGGGGTTGTCGTGCGGGGGAGGGGGCGAGGTTGGGGTGGATACGGCGAGAGCTGATCCAGCCTTGTGGCGATAAGGCGGATTTGGCGACCACCAGCCCCGCACCCCATCCGATCCTCCGCGATCGTACCCGCACACCCAGCCGCCACCTACCGCGTTGCTTTGCCCACCGTGCTCTCTGCCTACCACCATGGCCAGGCTATCTACTACATCGCCGGAATTCTCCGCCAGACCGCGCGCCACCGTGGGCCACGTGTCCTCCGCCACGGTCCGAGCGCGTGCACCCCGCCGTGCGTGACCACACCGGAGGGCTTCGTGTGACTTCACCGCGGCGGCCAGCTGCTGCTGCTGCTGTTGATGATGATGATGCCCTCATTGAGCGCGGCAGTAGAGCGCAGGAGACTGGGTCACATTTCCGTAATAACCCAAACACTAAACACGCGTTTCTCCGCACTGGTGGTGGTAGCCGGATGAAAAGACGTTGGGGGGGGGGGTGGAGGAGGAGGGGGAGTAGCAGTTTTGGAATTGGGATGCGTGATGCGCCCCTTTCATCAATTTCCATTCAGAAAACTGCTCGCAGGCACTTCCAGAGTCACGGCTGGCCAGGGCTCTGTGCCAGGCTCCTAGTGTGGGGGGGGAAGGGGGGGGGACGCTGAGCCCCCCTCCCCCACATGTTGAATGGTCATGGTGGTTTGTGGATAAGTGGTTAGTGGTAGGTAGATCGTGGTGATGGGTACACCGTGGTGGCAGGTCAGTCTTGATAAGTAGGTGGACCATGGTGGTACGTGGTAGGTAGTCGGCCTTGGTGGGTAGGTGGAACATGGTAGGGGTTGGTAGGTAGACCTTGATGGTAGGAGGAGGTCGAGCATGGTGTTATGTGGCCCATGGTGATAGGTGGTAGCCGCGAGGTGGTAGGTCGACCTTGATGGTAGTCAAGTAAAACAAACTGTTGCGTGCAACAGTTGATGCCGGCTGAACTGGGTGAAAATAAAAATGGGTCAAGTTTTACCAGCGGGCATCGCAGCCTCTCCTGCTCGACGCTTTGGCGAGCGAGAGTGGCACGCGGCACGCACGAGTCGTCACGGCGGCGAGAGGTGAACTTCCTCGCCTGGTATGCAGGAAGACGTGGGTTCGATCCCGACCCTTTGACGCACGGATATTTGGAGTTGGCATGTTCTCTCTCCGCGCGGTCGCGTGGGCTTTTTCTCTCCGGGTCCTCCGGGTTTTTCACACCGCGATTCAGAATCAACATCGCGCGTTTAGAGTTATTTGCCTGCTGTACATGTCCACGTGATAAGCCACTTCGTTGAGCTATCATTTGTGGCCAGGTCGCTTCTGAAAAATAGCTATATAGCTCAGTGGGCTTTACCCGGTTAAACACAAATAAATCAAGTAGTTTAGTTTCGTATAGTTACTCATTCTGTTCATCGTTTAAATGTTTGTTTCAAGTTTATTTAACATCGCCTGAGTTTCTTGTATGCCAACCTTCCCCCCCCTCTTCCCGCCCCCTTATGCCGGTCCTCAATTGAGAGCATCTGTAGGCGAAATGTACATAAGTGGAGAAGTGCGGTTGGTGGAACTTCCTAAACCAAACCGTGAGAGGTGGATGAGGGGTGTGGGAGGTGGCAGTTTTGTTTTAATAATTCACGGAGAGTCACTGGGCCGGCATTTATACGTTCCGTCAATAAAGCTGTCGTTCCTGTGGGGGGGGGGGGGTTCGCGTACTAATGATGATGCACATGTAGACCACGGGGCTAAACCTGTGAATAGGATTTGCATTGTGCGTTGTGTTGGTGTGTGTGTGTGATTGAGTGTGTGGGGAGCTGCGGTGCTGTGGTGCACGCTGTGCTATGAACCCGGCGAGCCGAGTTCGATTCGTGGCCACAAGAAACGTCAGTGGCGACCAGTGAGTAAACCTATCCCATGTATTGTTTTGTTTACCAGGTAAAGCCCACTGACCTATATAGCTATTTTGGAAAAGCGACGTGACCAAAAATGATAGCTCATCTAAATGGCTTTTCACGTGGAAAATTATAGCGGCCAAATACCCTCAAACGCATGTTGATTCTAAAGGTGTGGAGGGAAAACCGGAGGACCCGGAGTAAAGTCCACGCGACCACAGGGAGAGCATGCAAACTCCAAATATGCAGGCGTCAGGGTCGGGATGGAAACCACAACCTCCTGTATACTCGGCGAGGTAGTCGACATCTCGCCGTGGCGCCCTGAATCGATTTTCGACGTCCCAACTGCGAGCCCCACGTCTCACCGCTGAGCCACGTTGACCGGTAATTTTTTTAAATGTATCCCAGCTACACGCTCGTTTCGGTTGCTCATCAATCAACAACAACAACAATACGGGCGAGGCTTCTCTCCCGTTGATTCTCACGTTCTCCACCCCTCTCGCTCTCTCGCTCTGGCTCAGCGTCTCCCCATAAGTGCAGCTGATTTACAACCCGGAGGGGCAGGCTAACTTCCTGGCTTTCGGATTTCAAGAGAGAAAAGATATATATATTTTTTAGATGTGTGCCTCCTCCTCCTCCTCCTCCACCCACCAATATCTCTCCTCCTCCCCCTGCTCACTTTGAGAGAAGGAAAAAAGCATCGTGAGTTCATCTCTCAAATACCTCGCTTAAGTTCTCACTCACACCACCACCACCGCCACCGCCGCTGCCGCCACAACCGCAACCATAACCACTTGTGCCAGATCCATCTTCTTTAAAATCAGGACAATCACCGCCAACATCACCAGCACAATTGCCACTACCACCGCCGTAACCATCACGAGTGCCATGTCCACTATTATCAGATACCATCACCACCAGAAACACCATCATCATCATCACCAATACCAGTACTACGATCACCGCACCCGGTGGAACAATTTGCTATTAATCACGATCAGCAACAACCACCATCAGCAGAACCACCATCAGCAGCAGGCTTTCGTGCGTTTTTCCTTTGACGAAATTGAAGATTAATGACCGACGCTGAGTTAGCCCTGCGTGGATGAGCCTCGCACACAAAAGACAATGATCCTCTGTTAAGTCCTAGATCCAAAGTGGGAAAGTACTGTTAGCAAGCACCTATTAGGGCCTGCACTGTGCGCGAGGGAGTGGCGTGACCAGGGCAACACCCGGCCATCGTTTTCTCTTCACTGCCCCTTATTGTCACACGTGGCACCCAGGAAGCAGATTTATGGCCGAGTCAATCTAGCGGAGGCCCAGGACAAAGGTTCAGATATCACTCGCCAATGATGTTGTGCCTGGCCTGGAATCGAACCAGGCCGCACAGCGCGTGAACCACTGCATGGCCAATAACGACAGAACTTCTCTTATCCGTGGTGAAATGTGGGGGGGGGTGCAATATTGCGGGGTTATCGGCGATTTTACCCCTCATATCAGCGGGGTAAAGAATCGCAGATGAGCCCTTTCCAGGACCCTGCAGCAGCCAGCGGATAAAAGGAGTCGCAGGTATTAGGACCGCGGATTACTGGAGTTCTGTGCACATATTAACACACATAAGATAAATATCCCCCGTATAGCCTAAACGGACTGCCGGGGGAAGTGCTGTTAGCGAGCACCATATGAAGGCCGGAACTGCACACGAGGGATGGGTGGCGAGCACCACGCGCGACCGCCTTTACCTCCAGAGATGGTCATATTTACACACCACACCAGGTACTCATTTGAGGCTGAGTCAACCTAGGAGAGGCCCAGGACCGGTTCAGATAATCGTCACCGGTGATGTCCGTGAGCGGGGATCGAACTCGTGTCGCCGGGTTCGTAGAGCAGCGCGCTAACCGCTGCGCCACCGCTCCCCACCGTACACACACACACACCGAGACAGACAGACAGACGCACACGGCACCATCGCATCTCTCCCCACCAATGGCCCCAAGCGCCAAGCCCTGGCCCCCACGGAGCTTCGGCCCAAAAACATCTGCCAAGGTTCTGGCCTTTGTTCGGGTTTTCCCATGGCCGCGTGTGATGGGATTCCGCAGTGCTGGGAATGTTGAAGCAGCGAGAGAGTGAGTGAGTGGAGGGTGGGGTGGGGGAGATGGGGCAGAGAGAGAGGGAGAGGAGAGAAAGAAGAACACAGTGTGACAGAGCTGTTACAAAGTGTTTATTAACAAGAAGCCGGAGTGAACCATTCACACACGGAATGGCACAGACACTGAGCGAGAACCGATGACACGAAGTGAGGGATGGACAGGCGAGATCATTGTTATCATCATTATCAGCCATGATCAATCCACCAATGATAGTTCGCTTAATGGTCACTGTGTGGTGTGTCTGGTCTCAGTGGCAGTAGCATCAGTCACGTGGGATCAGGCCAAGCTGTGTGACGTTCAGGCATAGCTACGGGGCCACAGCGGATTTGGGCAAAATACATTCATGTCACAAGTTACCGGAATAATGTAATGTATTTCTGCAAATGAATAGTCACACTAAGGCGCATAATTTATATACAAATTACAATTGTGTTGGAATTACATATACGTACTATGCTCTATTGGGAGGGGGGGAAACCCCCCTAAGTTTTGCTGGCTGGCGCGCGGGCGGGCAAGTGCTTGTTGGTGACGTCACCGCGCACATGTGCGTGCTGACGTCAGCCGCATCGCACAGCCTTGGGCCGTGTGCGTGCATGCTTACGTGACGCATCCCCCCCCCCCCCCGTACAACCCCCCCCCCGCACCCATGATCCACACCAGCCGTGTATCCTAGGGCAGGCAGTGCTCGCAGTTTAGATGACTGAATACTGTAGTGAATACGATGTCGATGCTGTGTCCCCTATCTGCACTATGACAATCATTCAAATGTATCCTAGGATCCCAATGCGCAAAGTCGAGTGCAGCATGTGAATGTGTAGCAGTTCGGCCGTCGAGGGCGTAGGCGGTGCAACTGCACAAGGTCCCACGGGACATGTGTGTGGAGGGGGGGGGGTGCTGATAGAGCTTCATTGCTCATCGGATTCGTCAAGTAAAAAATAAAATTCTGATTCTCGAGGCGCGGGTATAGGAAGAGGAGGGGAATTGGACAAGGACGGACAGGGGCGGGGGGGGGGTCCTATTGTATTGCTTGCACCAGGGCCCTCGTCAACCAACCACACAATGGCACTGGGATGGAGACTCGATTTTCTTTTTCAACCTTTGAATTTCACAACATATACCAAGGTCGCGCACGCACGCGTTATACCTCACTCCTCGCATATCATACGTAGACAATCGGTGTTTGGGGTGACGGCGTCAAATCATCTCGAGCTATTTCCGGAGTCCATGGGAGAGAAAATAGCACTGAGGAAGAGACCCACTAGCGTAGCATCCTGGATCTCTTCAACCTTGACAACTTTGCCAGTGCAGTGCAAATGTGACTTTGTCAGAAGGGTCCTCGATGCCAGCCAGCGAGGTTGCTAGGAGATAAACATTCTCCCGTGCTTGCAACACGCCTGTGAATGCCCAGAATTTTGGGCAAGACATCGCTGGTAGAATTGAGATTGTCCGAGGTGTCGGATGTGGCGACTGTACGGAGTCCAGGGCCCCACGATTCATGGCACCTGGCGCATTTCCCAACTCGCTGCCAGAAAAGTACCCGACGGGGCTCGTGTTCGCCATTCATGAGCGTCGCTGGGCGCCCTGCCGTCCGGCGGAATGGGTGGAGGTGGAGGTGGGGTACCGTGCCCCGCTCCCATTGTCGTTAACCAATCATAGCCGGGTAAGGGAGAGCAACCACAGCGTTACATGTTGACTTCAAGCTTTCGTGACTGCAGGAATTCATATTTTTTGGGGTCTTTCGGTAAAGTCGCGTAGATAGGTTCAAAGAAAATAACAAAAAAAAACTACGACGTTTCGATCGCAACACAAGCGGTCGTCATCAGGAAAAGGGGGTTAGCCTCTAAAGGCAAACTGTTTATAAAGGTTTAAAATGGGCGGAGCCCAAGTGTCGGCGGCATGGGCGGGGCAGCTAATGATTGTTGCTGTGTAGACTGGGTCTTTTTCTTTCGTATGGATTAATAGCAGCAGATTAAAGATGCAATTTTAGATTTGTCATGCCCTCAATTGTCTGTTCAGACGCAGAGTGAATCTCGTCCGTTCCTCCGTTAGAGGAGTGAAGACACCAGCAGCGGCAGTGGCGGAGGGTTCACGATGCGGTCGACGTTTCGGGATTCGTGGCCGCACCACTCGCAGGCCGCCGCATCATTGACGAGCCATTTGTGCATCAGGTGGCCGCATCGGCCACGTGGCCCGGTCCTGGTTCGGTTGATGGTCGACCGTTAGCGGCGTGGAAGGTTGAAACCGAGAGGTTCGACAGTAGGGTCGCTGTACGAGAGGTTTATCTTTGATGTCGGCCACAGTCCAGGCTTGCTTCCATCTCCAGCTGTGATCCAGAGGAGTGTGGGTATTTATTTTTGTTATGTGTATGGGACAGACGCAGCGGGGATATCGATCCAAGAGTGGATTTAGAACGAACTGTGCATCATATCGATAATGTCTGAACCTCACTGTGGTATCATTATCACATGGTCGTAAAAATTTATCCACATGTCCACTGCATTTCTATTGTCGAGATTCAGGGTCGCGATTTTATTTCAAGAAACAAATATATATTTTAAACATTTGGGTGAATATAGCGGCCTCTAACGGCTGCAAGGATCAGGGTGACCCATTCCGTACAACGCACACGAATCGAAAAGCATAAATGCACATGCCTGTGAGCTTAAATAATCGCTGACAATTGATGCACACGTGTGCACGTGACCAGGGAACAGTGTCGCAGCGGTGCGTGCACTGCGCGATCAACCAGACAACCTAAGTTCAATTCCCAGCGATGGCTTAAATCAGTGGCAAATCCATATATTTCCCAACCTGCACTCACAAAAATGATGAAATATGGTCAAACAGCCTTCATCCAGAGGGGCTATAATTTATATTTATTTACAGTACAGTATAAATATATTTCTAACACGTGTAAGACTTGTGGCCATCGTACGACTGTAGGCCAAAATACCCTCCAAAGGGGCTTTTTAGAGCTATTCAGTTTCATTTATTAGGTATAGCCATGTGAGCCATTCGGCTCTTGAATCGGGTGCAACCGCAACAAGCAAAACATGAACAAGAAACATCTTAAAGTGACTTTGCGCAAACAGAAAACCCAGGAAAAAAACTACAAAGTCTTCCAGAAAAAGCACCGCATATCAATGCTGTGTGCAAAAATCCCAGTGGGATGCAAGTCAAACAATAACAACCATAAGACAATTTAGATTAAAGTTATCAGTCTAACTCTGTACTACAGCAAACAAACATGGGTAGCCGAGGCTCTTATTGCAGCAGTGGAGTGAGCCAGCAAGCAACTGCAGGACTGCACCTTTACCTTTAACGTGTGTGTGTGTTTGCATGTGTCACACATGTCACTGAGCAACTCAAGCGAGAGGAGCGGGGGACGTTGATGGAGGAGGAGAAGGAGACGTTGGCTGGGTAATGGGGGGGGTGTTGGAGCTATAAGGGAGGGTTTGTGGAGAGAGGGGTTGAGTCAGGGGAGAGAAGGGGTGGTTAGTGGTGGGTGTTGGTGGGGGGAGGCGATGGGGAGTGGGGGGGGGTGATGGAGGGGGGGGGCCCTCAGTTCGCTCCTCCGCCCTTTGAAGTGTCGCGAGGTTTGCTGATTGGCGCTGGAAGAGTCGGCGGAGCCAAAATAAACATCCTCATTCTAACCCTGGGATTCCAAAAACTCGGTCGGGGTCACGGTGCAGGGTTGGGGGAGGGGCAGAGGGGGAGGGGGTGGTGGGTGCCGGGGGAGGAAGGGAAGGGAGGGGGGCAGCGACGGCAGCTGAATAGCGGAGGAGCTCGGGGAGGTTGTGCGTTTTTGCATCGCACGCCAGTGAGTCGTCATCATCATCATCAGCCATGATCATTCCACTGCTGGACAAAGCCGCTCCATAAAGCCGTCGCCATCTCACGCTCTCGCGATCCGACAATCGACCTAGCCACCCTGCACACGAGCTCATTCGTCGCTCCATCTCCGCGCGATGGACGACCTCCCGTGCATGTTTTCCTTTTTCTCGGCTGCAACATCGTGGTTAGCTCCCGATCGCCGGTCACCGTCCCTTCTAGCGACGACGTTTACTTTGCCCACGTCAACGTTTTATTTCCTTAAGTGCGAACAGACGTCTTTAACTTGCGAATGGTCTCTAATCCTCGCGTGTCTCTCCCTCTGTCTGTCGCGGCGTAATTCCAAGCATGCATCCAATCCGTGCTTCTTTGCGCACTTTTCGGCGTTTTTTTTCTCCACTCATGAGGCTTGAGTGAAAATGGCGCTGGAATGTGGGTGGAGGCCGTGTGGAGCGGGGGGGGGGATCAATGGGGGTGGGGTGGGATGAGGTGGGTGTGATGGTGAGTTTTGAGTAGATGGGGACAAATGGTGAATATTTGACTGAGAGAATAAAAAAATATCTGACATCCGTAAATGGCTATGACACAGTGGTCGAGCTCCGATTTGTTTTGATAATCTGACCTTACAAATATTACTTTAGAACTTAGATTATTATGGGATTTAGAACTCACACCGAAATGGAACTGGAACTCAGATTAAGTATGGGAGTAGAACATCAGTCTCGTCTTATTCTTCTTTCGTACGGTTGATGTAGATAGAGAGCAACAACTCCAATTTCACATTCAGTTGGTCAAGCCAGACAACAGCCGCGTCAGGAGTAGCACGGTGTGTCGCTGTGATTTCTCCTTCGTATTTATGGATCGGGCATTGCATCGTTATATGTCGTACGGTCTGTACTGGATGACCACAGTCGCAGAACTGCTGAAGAGTTGTTAAGTTTCCACTTGTGCATCAGGCACTATCCACATCTGCCATGCTTTGTGCGGATGCGGTTTAGGGTCGATCATGAGCTTCATGGAAGATCGGTCTAGTTTGAGATTAGAACTCATACGATTATTATCATAGGCAAGTTGGGAAAAATTACGTCTGTCGATTTGTTTGTCCTAACGCAACACGTGTTTTCACAAAATTACAAAAAACCCGAACCCCGTTTTGTATAAACTCACCACACACCCCACTCACCACCAGTACCCAGATCCGCACCATTTTTGGCCGAAATTGACACACACACACAAAAAACACATTTCCAAAAAGCGCTTAGAATTTGTTTCGACCGTAAAGTTAAGCCGTGCACACGTGCGCGCGTGTGCTTCTTTGCGGAAAACGTTGCCCTAAAACGATTGGAACCCCCTGACAATATCGAGGCTCACCCGATGGACTCTGGTAGCGGCTTGTTTTGTTTTAGCTTTAAATTCGGTATTATTCCATTGGGCACAAAAGCCTTCAGAGCAGCCCACAGGGGAGGCGTTCAAGAAATCGCCTCTTCGCCTTGCATCTTGGTGCATTATTTTTTTGTTTCACAAAGGGGGGGGGGGGGTTCTGGAAGGGTTCTTCGAAGAAGCCTGCAAACTGTTCTTAGAAAACTGTCTCTTTCCCCCGGTCCTCCATCTCAGCACTCTGTTGTTTATGAATGAAGTCATTGAGACTGAGAGGCCTCCTCCTCCACGGGGGGTGCCGTGATGCAGGCAGGGCGGGCGGGCCGGCGGGTGTGAGCCCCCCCCCCACCCCGTACCCATGTAAGTGCATCTGCAGTAGCTTCCTGCATACATATGATTTACTGAGAGGGCAGCCGCTCCTAGGATCGGGATACATCTTCCCCGTCGACACAATTCCCTCCCTCGTTGGCTACTCCCCCAGTTCACCAGGGTTGCCACCTGTCAAAGTTTTTTTCTCCCCAGGATTTTTCCTATATTTGAGGTAGCTACTGTCCCGGGGAATCCGTATTCCAAGGACATTTAAAGTCCCGGTTTTGCCAATTGCGTACTCATGCACCACTCTAGGCAATGCATTCACACGTAGTGCATTCCCCATTTGGTGTTGTAATATATTGTTCTTCTTCCCGTCATGTGTCCTGGTATTCTTGTATCTGAAATGGAGAAAACTATTCCGTTGATCGCTTCCACTGCTTATATATATGTGTAGCTGTCAACCCATACTTGTTACCTCGTATTCTTATACAGGAAAATTGAGTTTTCAGGTCCATACGGCGTACAGCCGTTTCAATCCGGCCAAAAAAATGTTTTGTCTATTTGCGTTTCTCCCTTGTGATGATGGGACTTTGTAGGATGAACGTTGAGATGTATAAGAGGCACGGGGTGACCAATAAAGTCTGAGTTGGACTGTAATAAAGTAGGGCACTGATAAGGGGCGTGTATATGGCAACAGCCCTTTTGTCAATCCACTGCTGGATAGCGGCCTCCCCCCTCCCTCCCCCACACCAATCTGCGGGTCGTCAGGGTCATATGACCCCACACAGAGTTCAACACGCGCTGGTCGACGCGGGTTGCCGATGTTGGGGGATCGTAAAAGCGGCGAAAATATTCGAGGCGAGGCAGAGTTGAGCCTGGCGAGAAACTCGGATGAGTCGATAATCAACTTTTTGGGTTTAGATCGCGTTATTTATAAATGTGTCGTAACCCTCCACCACCCGACATGGCCAATTAGTAAAAAAGTGTCACGTTGACAAAAGACAAATAGTTCACTACTTTAGCCCACCGGTGTGTTGAAGAGTGAATCCACAACATGTACAATTTTTGTTAGTACGACGTTTCGCTGGTAATTACATCCAGCATCATCGGGCAATTTGCCAGATGAGTTGAGCCACCATTTGAGGCTTTTGCAGGTCCGTGGATGCGCGGTACCCCCCAACCCCCACCAACACGAAGCCATAACGCTTCGATACAAAACTCTGCCGAGTTAAAGGTCTTGAGGAATCGTTGAGGCTCGCCTGGGTAAATTATTTGCGATGTTTTTTTTCCATCGGAAACAAAGCAACTTGGTCTGCCTCTTCGTTTTGCAACCAAAGTTTGCACACTGCCGTGCCTGTCGTCAATCACGTCTGCCCAGTGACCGGTCGGTTGCATGAAAAGGAACACGTTAGTGGAAAATCTCCCTTAATTGACACTGATTTAAATGGGACCTAAGTTGTACTTATGCTCTTTTATGCAGTGACCCCCCCCCCCCCCCCTAAAGGTCCTTTAATCATTCACCGAGCAGCTGCTGCGGGGCCCGACCCCCGCTCCCCCCCTTTGCCTGGGCGGCCCTACCCGGGGAAACCAGCAAGGGAATCTAGGCGAAGAAAGGCGCCATTTGGGCCCATACATTCAAAAAATAATCACAAACTTTATACATGTAATTGAGGTGCAAATGAGAAAGTACACGGTGAACTAACTAATTCGAGTGCGTTACATTCATTAGGATACATTGACTTTTTTTTAGATCGCCAAATTTCGTTGTTATTCCACTGATTTATTTTGCATTATTATGGCCACCACGTAACGAATCAGAGAGCGTGGTTCTTAACGTTGAGCGCAGTGTCTAAATATTCGCATTTTTGGACGATGTTACATAGGAAACGACACCCACAATGGCATTGATTTTTAACGACCTGGCACTAAGCTTTGAGGAGGCTAGGAGATGGAAGTTCATACAAATTATAATTGGATCCAATGGTGTGGAGCTTTGGGTGTTGCCTTTATGCTAAGTTTTCTGCATAGCAGAGCTTTGAACGTTATGCAAACTTCTATTTGTGAATTCAATTACGATTGTTAACTTTCTTAAAACACACATACAGTACATGGCACCACTTACACACTATTATTATCCAATAGGCACATTATAAGCAGTGGCCTATGAAAACTAAAGGGCCTGCGAAATGTTACGATTTTGTTTGTATGATTAACAAAAATGTAACCAAGATATCTTCTTGAATAAATATATTACATATGAGTAAATGATTTGAAATAAGAAATACACAAAGCAAGAAGCCAATAACAATCTCTGAACAGCTAGACCAAACAGGAATAAAAGAGAGACCACTAAGAAAGGAAAAATGCAATGATACTAGATTTCTAATAAGTATAGACCCAAGGTCTAAGGCACTCGTGTTTTTGCTAATTTATCCTAAAATAGCAGCCAAGTCGCCCTAGTCCCTTCCACTTCAGAAATTATAATATATAATGTAAACTGGGGGAATATGACTTTTTTTTCTATGCAGTCATTTAGACATTTTTGTATTTTAGAAAAAAAACGGATTAACATTATTTTTGCCAGTTAATTTGTTGGCTGCTCTTTGCAATTTCTTTGCAGTGGTAACAAAGTCGTTGACTCGTGAGGCATATGGCACCTACAATAATTGTCAAACAAATCTTTAAACTTGAACGAAGGTAAAGCAATATTGCGCTCGCCATGCGATCGTCCTGTCAGAACACTGAATGTTATCGATGCAAATGAACGGCATCCTTTTAAAGCTGCGTCTTCCGATATGATAATCATTGTAAAAAAATAGTTGAAGACATTTTCGTTGATAATATTGTTAGGCTTACCTTTTTTTCTCTCAATAATTTCATATTAAATCTGCTTATCTGCGGCACACAGCGCGTCCCCATCGAATTAGGGCACAGACTATATACTTAACTTATCAGTAATGGCATCTGTCCAGCGGCTGGACGAAGTACGCGTGAAATAAGCAAGTGACAGCGGTGGTAGTAACATGGGGCAGCACTACCAAATGTAGAAAGTTATCACTGAAGGCCGACGAAAAATAAGTTCCTACAAGAACCTGAATCCAGCCCTGCACACATACCACATACACACTACTGACACACATCACAGACACACCACACGCATACCACAAACACACCACTGGCAAACAGCACGATACACACACCACAGACACCCCATATATAATAATCAGAATATTTATACTGGAGGAATCTGATAAACTATAGAGCTCTTTTCACAGATGTCCACACACCGCACCATAGAGTCACACGCACCACACACCCTGCTCTGAAACTCTACGTTGGTCCCTCCACTTCCCCCAATCCTACTCCATCCTCGACCACCTTTGCTCCCTCTTTTCAACAAGACCCTGCCCCCTGTCCAAACCCTCGCATACTCTCACCCATCCCGACCCCCAACCTCCACCTCCTATCATCCTTCTTTCCCACTTGCACCAATGAGGTCCTTGAGATATTATGATCTCTTTCTTCGTAGTATTCCGAGGTCAAGGCTCCATTCCTGGGGTGATCGAGCTTTTGCCAGTGCAGCTCCAAGACTATGGAACGCATTGCCCCTGACAATAAGACAATCAGCATCTTTGGAGCAATTTAAATCTGCCCTGAAAACTCACCGCTTTAAAATGGCCTTTTCCCCATAGTTTTGGTTGTTTACGCTGGCTCTGTCTTATTTCCTGCTTTCCATATGCTGCGCATTGGGTTCCTTGGATGAAATGCCCATTACAAATTTCAATTAGTATTATTGTTAAGAAGTACGATTGGCCTCCTTCGCGGGGTAGGTTGGGTCATGGGGGAGAATGTCGCCTTTCGGGTGGGATGCCTTACTGAGAGCCAAGTATGGATTTTCAAATAATTTGGCGAACCGCACATCAAAATCTTCATCAGAATCTTTATTTAGAATGGAGGAATCCTCTTTGTTCACATATGTCTCGTAGTTTTCACACACCGCACCTTCGCATCATTCCATGTCAACTCGACTCGAGCTGCCTACAGCAACATTTCGATGGTGCTTCCATCTTGTGCAGAGTAAGACACAGAAGAGGGATGAAACCAGGCATGGCCGGACGCTTTAGCATCCCTCTCGACAGCAAACCATTCCAGAAATGGCAGCATGCTTTGCACGTCAAGATGACATCACCACTCTTGCAGACAGTCTGGGGGACATCTACCAGCCTCGTGAGAGCCAGTGTTGTGCAAATGGACTGTGCAGGAATCTGAAACATCTGCCCAGGAGAACATCGGTAAACCGGGAGAAAACCCACGAGGTATACGAGGGGGGGTGACACTTTGCATTTGACCACCTCAGCCTCACGCCTACAACACCTTGCAAGTCGTGGCGGTAAATAGTGTGGGTGCATTTATAGGGTGATTTTTGTCAAAGGCACTGTAAATGAGAATATCAAACACGTGGTTTTTACTCTTTGGTTCTTTCGGTAAAGTCACGTAGAAAGAAATAAAACAAAATAATAATAGAACACGACGTTTCGATTGCAACACAAGCAGCCTTCATCAGGTACAAATGAATGAGAAAACAAATATAGTAAACTTGGAAATAGAATGAAATACAACACAGTCGGCCAACAAAACAGTCAACAACCCACCTGGTTGATTACGTTCTTCCAAAAAACATATTACACTTCCTAATTTGACTACATTTGCTTTCTACCGTGCTTGTTAATAAGTCCATTCTCTCCTCCGGCCGCTATGGGCAGGAATTCCACACAACTCCCCCTCTGCCCCCAGCCCCCTCTCTCTTTATTTAAGGCCTCGACACAGAGACATTGTCTTTCTGTGTGTCTATGTGTGTGTCTCTCTCTGTTTGTCTCTGTGTGAGTCTCTCTCTGCTTGTGTGTCTGTCTGTATGTCTCCGTGTCTATGTTTTGCCTCTCAAATTTATTAATTTTTGGAAGAACGTTATCACCAGGTGGGGTGTTGACTGTTTTGTTGGCCGACTGTGTTGTATTTCATTCTATTTCCAAGTTTACTATATTTGTTTTCTCATTCATTTGTACCTGATGATGGTTGCTTGTGTTGCAATCGAAACGTCATAATCTATTATTATTTCATTTAATTTATTTCTACGTGACTTTACCGAAAAAACCAAAGAGTAATTCCTGCAGTCACGAAAGTTTCCAATCTACGTGGTATTTAATACCGTAAAACAACAGCATCCTTCCACAGGAAACACGTTCCTGACAACAATAGCATCTGAGTATTTTGAAGACTCTTGGTTGAAGATAAATATAGATGTGTCTTCCTGTAAAACGCAAGTTGGGTGGTGCTCATCCAACAACCCTGAGACACTGGTGGAAACTCCACATTCTTAATGATGATGCAGTCCAGTCTCTGTATGAAACAAATCCAGACAACCTCGCCATGCTTGTTATTATTTGATTTGCGCTTATTTCCAGGTTAGCTCCTTATTGCTTATTTGATTTTCTCCATAGCCACACAGACTGTAGGATTCCCACAAAAGCTGAACATTGTTTTATAATCCCCTAAGTGTTGAGGGGCCTAGTTAATTAAACATTAGGTTTTGATTAGCACATACATGGAAATTATTAATTAAAATACAATACTTGGAGGGCTGCATAGCAAGGTATGTGAATTTTTGTATATGCATATATTTTTTTCTGTTAAAAAATTAAACAGGAAAATGTTTTTCCCAAAATCCATAATTGAGCTTTCAATTGTTTTGGGTTAGATCGCGTACATTTAAAATCTGTCGTTAAACCCGCCACCACCCGACACAGCCAATTAGTAAGGTTTGTCATGTTCACAAAACATGCCAATTCGTTACTAGTTCAGCACACTGGTGTGTTGGAGAGTAAATCCACAACAATTACAATCGAGTACGAGGTTTCGCCGGAAATTACAACAGGCCTCATTAGACGTACAGCCAGAGTTGTGGATAAATCATCCTGTTTTTCTCTTAATTAGATGGGATAAATGTGACGTCGTCACTTGTGAGCTCAGCAAGACACAGCGTGCCACTTGAGCAGGTGACACGTGCCAGGTGTGGCCCCATGCATGCTGTTTGCGCAATGTGAGTGTGGAGTTGAGGTGAGGCATCATTAGCATAATGTGTTTCTTCGGTAGGGGCAATGGGGGGAGGGGGGGCAGCGAGGGGTGGGGGCGACGGGGGGAGGAGTGGTGGCTGCGGGGGGAAGGAGCTGTAAATTGTCGCTCTTGAACTCCGTTATCACGGCGCGTTCTTGTGCAACCGCCGTGCCGTGTGTGGGTGTGTGATTGACGCGAGTTGCCACCTCGGACAACAAAGCGAGCAGGGAGGAGCCCGTGTCAAGACAGGGAAATCATCTTCTGATGGGAGCCGTGGAGTTATCTTTTTTTTGTATCTCTTTCCTCCATGTTTATCCCAATTGCGCATCCTTTATCAGCGTCATGGCAGAGCAATGCGGCTGTTCATGCCGGAGAATGGCCTCGCGGAAGGGGATATCACAGAACTGCGTTTGAGATTTCTGAGATGACTGGACGACTGAAATTACGGAGCCGCCTCTGGGCACCTCACAAGTGGCACAGTTAACCGGATTTTTTTTCTATTCTCGGGCGTGACATTTTACTCATATTAAGGGCAGAATAAAAACGAAAGTATGGTTTTATTTCTGCAGTCAAGAGAGGGTGACTTAAGACCGCCAGCTCACTCACTGCACTTGAGAATCCAGTTTAATCACAGGCAAATGCCTGCATTCGAACCCAGCATGTCAGTATTATCGGGTCCGATGTGCAGTTAATAGCGAATGTACACATCAATCAGATTATTAGATTCATCATCGCGGATTTTTTTTTGTTAGATTTCTTCGACACATTTTTTTCTCTCCCATTTTCTGCAAAGCTCTTCCAATTGTCGCGAGACGTAGAAATTCCCATCCCGAGCTTTCACAAGCAGCAAGTTCACCTTCTTGTGCACCATGCGCAAATTATATTTGAGATATAAAGCTGGCTTGTTCCGTGGAAAATGTTCGTTGCGTGACACTCTGCTCATTTCCAATTGCGATTTCAGCTTCGACTCCCGATGATGGCCTGTTGCCAATGTCACAATTATTGTACGATTAGGGAAATAGCAAATAATAACAACAACAACAACACATGAATATAAAACAGTTTTGCAAAAACATCCGAAGATTAAACCTCATAGCTCTTTTGTTTAAGTCTATAAACTTAGTGAGGCTCCCCCTGCCTTAACACACACATATATAAATTATCATCATCCAATGGTGTCGCTATCGAGTGTGCACGCGGTGCAATTGCATCTGGAAATCACGAGCCGGGGCGGGGGGGGGGCAGCCGTTGGCTCTGTGAAGACGGGGAGGAGGGGGGGGCAACGTATGCGAGGGCACTTGTCGTGGGAACGTGGAATTTCCACCGCCTGCGTTTGCAACAACAACCCGGTCGGTCGCATTTCCTCCATTTATCAGTGAAAGTCCTCCCAGGGTGAACTTCCTCATACCAGCTCTCCGTTAGACTTTGCTATTGTTTGCGTAAGGAATAGGCGGGCTGTATCCGAGAGCGTGCGTGCGTGCGTGTTACCTGCCTTCCCGGTTATTCGCGACCTATCCGTTTGACTCTGACAGCGAACTTTTGTTGTGCTTGCATTTTTTTCCCTGTTTACAGTTATGGCTCGTTTATCTCTCCCTTTTTACGGTCAAACTGCCTTTCCCATGACCGCTTATCGACGAACTCACGGGGCAGCAGTTACTCTTCTCGCTCACCCATTTGCACTTTCACTCACTCGCCCACTGATTCTCTCTTACTCGCTCGCTCATCCACTCGCCCTTGTTTTTTTTACGCACGCACGCACTCACTCTTTCAATCGCCCAATCTTTCGGTTCACTCTTTGCACTCACTCGCCCTTACACTCACTCTTTCAGTCCTTCGCTCACTTACTCAACCTGTCACTCACTAAGTCACGATTTCATTCACTCAATCACGATTTCACTTGCTCACTTCATTTTTCACTCACTCACTTTTTCACTCAATCACCGATGGTCACATTAAATAATTTTCCGATGTTTTACTCGTGCGAGGGTTAGGGTTAAAGGCATTTTGCGAAGTAACTTGATGAGACAGGTTAAACTGTATTCCTGTGCAGGTGCCTACGAGGTGAATTGTTCCACCGGCCCCGTGGGAGATGCTACAGCTTGGGAAGGTTTTCATCCAGCAGTGGATCGATCATGCCTGATTTTTCTTTCTATGATCCCACTCAAGTACAGGACATACGTTACACCTGATTATTCAAGGTAAGGCTCTTGGTTCCATTCAGCAGTAAGATAACGAATTCAACGTCATCACTCATACGAAGCACAAACATCCTCCTGATAGCATTAACAGATTGTTGGGACAAGTGCTATTTAACGAGGACCAATGAAAACCGGCAAGGTGTACACGGAGGTGAGTGACCAACAACCACGCCCAGCCGCACGTGTCTCCCTAGTGGCGATGTACAAACATCGCCCACTAGGGAGACACGTGGCGTCCACGATGTAGAGGCTGAGTCTACCTAAAGGAGGCCCAGGATCAGTTCAGAAAATCGTCACTTGTGTTGGCCGTGAGCGAATCGAACTCAGGTCGCCGGATTTTCAGCGAAACGTGCTAACCACGACACCGCCGCTCCCGACACATGCACAGAAAGGCAAAGATCCCTCGTATAGTCTTAACCGACTGAAGGGGCAAGTGCTGTTAGCGAGCGCCTTGGAAAGACAACCTCCTCCCCCCCGCCCGTATAGCCTGAGCAAACTGCTGGAGCAAGTGCTGTTAGCGAGCACCTTGCATAGATGCATGCATACGTACACTGGCATGCATACGCCGCTGTCAAACTATCTCAAGGTCAAACAGTGAAAGCTGCAAGCGTGCAGCAATGCTCATCTGCCTTTGCGGCCCCGAGTTAGTGGTGTAGATTACACGGTCCATCCGTGGCAAACCACTGTTGATTTCCCCCCACAAAAATCGTTGCTCGTTCATTATTTTCAATGCAGGGTGCTTTAAAACATTTTTTATGACTTCTGTGAATTTGCAACAATACCGCAATAAATGTGCCTCCTTGCTCTGGAGACCACCTGGAGAAGATTCCAGGCATGTTGTTGACGATGATTGCGAACAAGTGGAGACTCTTTCACTTTTTGAAGCTATTAACATTACATTTGTTATCATGTTACAGTGTAGTATCCGTTCTTTTTCCATTTAAAACGATAGTCCAATGTAATTGTTAAAAAAAAATTAAACACCCTGTAGCGGTTAGCGCTACGCTGCGCTATGAACCCGGCGACACGGGTTCGATTCCCGCTCACGGCCAACACCAGTGACGATTATCTGAACCGGTCCTGGGCCTCCCCTAGGTCGACTCGGCCTCAAATGAGTACCTGGTGCGGTGTGTAAACATCGCCGCTAGGGAGACAAAGGCGATCGGGCGTGGTGCTGGCCACCCACCCCCTCGTGTACCGTTCCGACCTTCATAGGTGCTCGCTAACAGCACTTGCTATATGGGGGATCTTTATCTTTTTTTTCAATATATAAAAGAGCATTTATTTTTTCAATCCTCTGCTGTGTATCGGTCATTGGGGTTATTGGACCATACTTCACCACCCTCGTCAGTGCGGGTTGATAAAGGAGGAGCGGGAGGGGCTGAAGCGGTTTAGATATTACTGATGTTAGCCGTGGGTGGGAATCGAACACGAGTCGCCTGGTCCACAGTGCAGCGTGTTAACCACTGCGCCACCCCTCTTCCCCTTGCAGTGTGATGCACCCCGACTTTCTCGCACCCTCAACGCGCACTTTTGTACTTTCACTAATTCACTCTCCCACCCAGCGGCTCCCTTATTCGTTCAATCACTCACACACACTCACCGAAACATGAATTCACTCGCCCACCTGCACACGCGCTAACCCTCACTCGCCGACTCACCCGGTCAATCCCCACAGCCACCATCACGTTCGCTCACCCAAACACTGCCGCACTCATCCACGCACGCGCGTGATCGAACCCTAACTTCACCATTCGCTTACTCGCACGTACGCTCGGTATCTCCACCGTCAAATCCCTTACCCGCCTATACTCACTCGCTCTATCACCCCATGCAATCACTCACACCACCCACACGCCCGCACAATGGCCCGCGCACTCACTAAATCACCCACCCCACCAACTCCCTCATTCGCCCGATCACTCACACGCCCATTCACTCCCACCAAATATTTTCCAACGCCAACTTTATGTTTCGCGCAAGGTCGTTTAAAGTTAGGTGAAACTATGAATGGGTGTACTCCAGGCGAGGTTCAAACTACAATTTCCTGAAAGCGTGTTGGAAGTTATATATTTTTTTTATTGCAGTGCGCTTTATCAGTCTGCTTATCTTTTACGACCTTATGAATTGGCCCGCTATCATCGCGAGCAATAGTCTTAATTATGGGCGTCGGGGTAAATGCTTAAACTCTCTCTCTCTCTTCACCTGTTACTACGGTTATGAGCTAAAGTGTTGCATTTTCGTATTCAAGGAACTCACGCACACACACACCTGGGTGGGTGCGCACGCACGCATACTCACACACACTCACGCACACACACACACACTCACACACTCACACACACTCACACATCCTCACGCACACACACACATGCACACTCGCACACACACTCACTCACACACACACACACTCACGCACACTCACACACACACTCACGCACACACACACACACTCACGCACACACACACATGCACACTCGCACACACACTCACTCACACACACACACGCACACTTACACACACACACACATACACTCACTCACACACACTCACACACACTCGCACACACTCACGCACACTCGCACACACACTCACACACACTCACACACACTCACGCACACTCACACACACTCACACACACTCGCACACACTCGCACACTTACACACACTCACACACACTCACGCACACTCACACACACTCACACACACTCACACACACTCACGCACACTCACACACACTCACACACACTCACACACACTCACGCACACTCACACACACTCACACTCACGCGCACTCACGCACACTCGCACACACTCGCACACACTCGCACACTTACACACACTCACACACACACTCACTCACACACACTCGCACACTTACACACACTCACACACACTCACTCACACACACTCACGCACACTCGCACACAACAACCGCCATTCGCCACTAAGTGGCGGTGACGTCACCACGACGCTTGTGCCAGGCCATGTGCACCCTGAGGCCACGTGAAGTGTCGAACGCCCGCTGGCAGGAGGTCACGGGGCAGACTCAGGTGCCACGGGTCGACTGACCGAGATGACCGAGATGACTGGCTGATGCACCACCTGTGCCCCCTACTGTG
Organism: Lampetra planeri; assembly: GCF_965212315.1. Lineage (NCBI taxonomy): Eukaryota > Metazoa > Chordata > Hyperoartia > Petromyzontiformes > Petromyzontidae > Lampetra > Lampetra planeri. Next base: position 4,655,283 of record NC_136111.1, read on the forward strand.
CCAACTTGCTGTGCTTTAGCCACCCGGCGCTCCGCTCGTTGTTGTGAGCGTCGCTCCTCCGCCCTCCGTTGTTGTTGGAGGGCGACTGCCTCCAACTGCCCAGTAGCGTCCTTCACGAGCCTCCTCCACAGAGGCCGATCTTGACACCGCTGGTACCAGTCATCGGCAAGTCCACTCAGCTCCACGTCCTCCTGTACCACATCACTCCATCTCCTCTCTAGCCCGTGCCGCGCCCGTTTAGCCCCCTCGATCCGGCCGAACAAAAGCTGTTTAGGCATGCGGTGGCTGGGCATGCGGGCTACATGACCCAGCCAACGCAGCCTTGCCTGCCGGAGGAGCTCACTGATGGGACTTTGCCCAGATCTTTCAAGGACTTGTGAGCTCCTCACACAATCCAGCCTGGTTAAACCCAGGATGGATCGTAGGCAGGCCAGCCTAAATGTTTCCAACCGGCGAAGATGCTCCACTAGGGGGGTCCACGTTTCGCAAGCGTAGAGAAGGGAGGGAATGACCGTGGCCGAGAAGACCTGAAGCTTCGTGCGGAGCGACAGACCAGGTAGCTTCCACACAGCGTTACGCAACCGATGAAAAGATATTGCCGCTCGACTGATTCGGAGTGAGACCTCTGCTGATAAACTGGAGCCGGTCATGAGCACACTGCCCAGGTATGGGAAACTCTCTACTCTCTCCACAACTGCCCCATCACCGATTGGGAGTTGTGGGGGCGGAGTGCCCGATGGTACAAAATACCCAGGCAGGTGCTTAGTTTTGGTGGGGCTGATGGTAAGGCCCCACCTCTTAGTGGCACACTCCAGTCTCAGCAGCAGCGTCTCCAACTCCTCTTCTGAATGAGCAGCTATTACCAAATCATCGGCATACATAACGTGGTTGACCAATAGGGAGCCATCCCTTGATCGCACACTCACACACTCACGCACACGCACTTACGCGCGCAGACACGTGGGTGCGCCCTCACGCACACACACTCACACACTCACCCACACACACACACTCGCACACACTCACACACACACACTCACGCACACTCACACACACTCACGCACACTCGCACACACACTCACACACACACACACTCGCACACACTCACACACTCACACACACTCACGCACACTCACGCACTTACGCGCGCAGACACGTGGGTGCGCCCTCACGCACACACTCACACACAAAAAGACGAAAATCCCCGCGTAGCCTTAACAGACTGTTGGGGCAAGTGCTTCTAGCGAGCAGCACCTATGAAGGCCGACACTGTGACACACGAGGGGGTGGGTGGCCAGCACCACGCCCGGCCGCCTTTGTCTCCCCCAGTGACGATGTTTACACACCACACCAGGTACTCATTTGATTCTGAGTCGACCTAGGGGAGGCCCAGGACCGGTTGAGATAATCGTCACCGGTGTTTGCCGTGAGCGGGAATCGAACTCGGGTCGCCAGGTTCGTAGCGCAGCTCTCTTAATCGCTACCGTACCGCTCTCCACACGCACACACCTTGGTGGGAGCAAACACACACGCATACTCACGTACGCACACACACACTCGGGTGCAAACTCGAACACAGACACATGCACAAGCTGTGGGTGAGCACGCACACTCGCACGCACTCACGCACACGCTCACGCTCACACACACACTCACACACACTCACACGCCCGCGCACTTACGCGCGCAAGCACGTGGGTGCGCGCACGCGGACACAAAACAGACAAAGATCCCCGTATCGCATCAACAGACTGTTGGGGCAAGTGCTGTTAGCGAGTAGCACCTATGAAGGCCGGTACGGCACACGAGGGGGTGGGTGACCAGCACCACGCCCGACCGCCTTTGTCTCCCTAGTGGCGATGTTTTTACGCACCGCATCAGGTAGTCATTTGAGGCTGAGTCGACCTACGGGAGGCCCAGGACCGGTTCAGATTAATCGTCACTGACGTTGGCCGTGAGCGGACTTCGAACCCGGGTCGCCGGGTTCGTAGCGCAGCGCGCTAACCACTACACTACCTCTCCCCACACTCACGCACACACACACACACGTGTGTGGGGGTACACACACTCCACTCCAAGAATCACACACACTCAGGTGGGTTCACACTCCCGCACAAAGACAAAAGCCCTCCGTATAGCCATAACATACTTTTGGGGCAAGTTCTGTTCCCACGGCTCACATCCGTTACCAGTGATATCTCAAACCACACACACTCACTCTCTCACACACACGAACACGTGGTTGCACACTCGCACTCACGTACACTTACACACACCGCGCTACCAAACTCGCTACGTCCTGTAGCGTGTACTTTTATTGTGTATGCAAATTAACACACCCGCAGCAGACTGTCAGCACTTTCACAACGCGCAGTTGAGCAAGGAATCGACGGCCTGTGTGGAAGGCGACTGCGTTATACAACAATCCCTTGCGTGGTTAGTCCTGGGTTAAATACGACGGGAGACGATGCAATCCAAGGCAGGGAAACTCACGGACTTCAGCCCATCAGACCTCCGAGGTCTATAAAATAGATACCGCCTCGTGCGAAATCTATCGTGGGTATCGGTAGGGGAAGCCTGGCTCCCTCGAGGCAAACCTGGGACGTTCTCAATCCTCCAACCCTTGGTATTCGATTAATTATCGCGATTACATTCAAGAATAGATTAGGTCTTTTTTTGCAGGCAAACGTAGCGGCCTCTAGCGGCTGCAGGAGTAAGCCGTGTTCCCAACGTAGACGGATAGAAAATAGACATCGACTCTTGTTCGAATCCGGTGGACGTAGTCTCGGACGATTTAAAAATAAAATAAAGTGTGACATGAAATGTTGTTTTGTTATTAATGAACATGCAATGTGAACAATTAATTGGGTCGTTCCCCCACCTTGCCCCACCCCCCTTCCTCCACCCCGCTCCCTCCCTCACTCCCCTCTCCTTGTCATCAAAGACAGACTGTTTAGGCAAGTGCTGTTAGGGAGCACCTATGAAGGCCGGCACGGCACACGAAGGTGTCGGTGGCCAGAGCCACGCTCGACCGCCTTTGTCTCCCCAGTGGCGATGTTTACACACCGCACCAGCTACTCATTTGAGGCGACCTAGGGGAGGCCCAGGACCGGTTCAGATAATCGTCGCCGGTGTCGGCCGTGAGCGGGAATCGAACTCGGGTCGCCGGGTTCGGAGCCCGGCGTAGCGCTCACCGCTGCACCGCCGCTCCCCACTCCTCGTCCACATCCCACACCCCCCCCCCTTTCTCAGCGCACCGTTACACGCACAGGTCGGACTACGGAAGCAAAAAGTGACACGTCGAACAAAAACACAGAAGTGCGTTTGTGGTGTGAGATTTGGGTGGTGGCGTGGGCAGCGGTGGTGTTGGGGAGGTGGGGGGGTGGGGTGTTCGAGACAGTAGCGAAGAAGGGACCGTGTGGTTGGGTTTGTGGTGGGGGTAATGAGGAGATGAGTGGAAGATTTGGGGGGGGGGGGAGGCGCGGTGGGGAATTGGTGGAAGAGGGGGGTAGGGGAGGCTTCCCCTTTGCGCGCTCTCGGCTTGCGGGAAGCGCTCTCGCCGTTTCTGGGAAGGAACGCTCTTGCGCCGTGCGGTCGGACGCGGGGTCACGATCTGTAACCCACGGGGGCACGCCGAGTCCGAGCCGCGGGGTTCAAAAGGTTGAAGGCCGCGTGGTGCCCGCGTCCCGTGGCCATCGGCACCGGAATATCTATTTAGAGCGGAGGAATCCGATGAGCTGTAAAGCTCTTTGTTGCGGATGTCCGGTAAGGGAGGGGCATGGGGTGAGAGCGTTGCGACAGCAAATCATAGAGAAAAAAAAACACGACACGTGTGCAGAGTATAGGAAAGGTAAACAAATCACTTAAAAAAATAAAAACAAATAAAACGCGGCGATGTTTTTCAATCTCTACCCGGTAAAGCCCTCTGAGCTATCAACTTGTTTTTTCAGACGCGATCTGGTCATGATGGTGCTGCGGGACTCCGTGGTGAAGCGACGTGCATGAGGTCACCACGCCCCACCTCCTCACCACCCCCTCCCCCACTTCCCAATTTAGTACCGTAATACCCCGGTTTACGTCGTTGGATGCGTACCTAAAATGTACGACGAATATCGAAACGACGTAAATCCAATGCGATTGACAGGGTAGGTGGAGGCGATGGTTGAGAGGTGACAAATACGAGAACCGACGGGTGATGTAAGCGTGGAGTTTGAGGCGACGCAAATCGGACAATAATATTCATAAATCTTCTTGGTTCTTTCGGTAAAGTCACGTAGAAGAGAAATAATAAAATAATAAAAATAAAACATAATAAAATCATTATCACGACGTTTCGGCCACAACGCAAGCAGCCGTCCTCAGGTGAAGAACAGGTCTGTCGGAAAGACAGCGGCTAAATCGAAATATTCATAAAGTGACGATCTACACACACGGCGCTCTGAGATCCATTGATCAAGGACGCCTTGTACATCTAAATTACAATAATTATTGCATTGCATAATTCACTTTTATCGGCGATTTGAAGATGGTTAGTAGAACTAAAGGACAATCATCTCCGGTGTTACCAGCATGGCACGTGTGTGGTCTGGGCTCATGGAAACACACTCCCAACAACATCATCATCATCATCTCTGCTCCAATACCACCTCCGGCACCACCTCCGTGTGACCTCAGCTGCACGGTCACCACTCCGCTTGCCCGCCTTTACGACTCGCCGTCACTCACTCTCGCCCGCGCAGAGAAGAGAGGAGGGGAGAGTGCGAGAGAGTGAAGGAGCGAGAAAGATGGAGAGACTTTTTGACTTTTAAACAACTTTTATTGCCGCCATCAGCAACAGCACTGGAGGCGATTCCGATATGAAATACACAGTCACCAGCAAACAAACGAATACACGCTATAAATCCACGCGCTGTGTGTGAGAGAGAGAGAGTGCGGGAGACAGAGAAAGGGAGATCTATAGAATGGAGGGAGTGGGATAGATTGAGAGGGATCAATTCTCTCCAGCTGTTCCCACTAACGACACTCAGATCACAGCTGCTGAGATGTGTATCTTTCTGCGCGCGTGCGTGCGTGAGTGCATTGCGTCTGTGAACGTCTCTATGTCTCTGTCATTGCTAACAGAGAGTTACTCATGGCCGGGAATCAAACTCAAGCAGCCGGGATGTACGTGTGTGTGTGTGGGGAGCGGGGAGCGGTAGTGTAGCGGTTAGCGCGCTGCGCTATGAACCCGGCGACGCGGGTTTGATTCCCGCTCACGGCCAACATCGGTGACGATTATCTGAACCGGTCCTGGGCCTTCCCTAGGTCGACTCAGCCTCAAATGAGTACCTGGTGCGGTGTGTAAACATCGTTCCGGCCTTCATAGGTGCTCGCTAACAGCACTTGCCCCTACAGTCTGTTAAGGCTATATGGGGGATCTTTGTTTTGTATATATTTAGCGCAGTGATTAGCGCGCTGCGCTATGAACCCGGCGACACGGGTTCGATTCCCGCTCACGCCAACACCAGTAACGATTATCTGAACCAGCCCTGGGCCTCCCCTAGGTGAGACAAAGGCGGCCGGGCGTGGTGCTGGCCAACCCACCCCCCCGTGTGCTGCAGTGGCGGCCTTCATAGGTGCTCGCTAACAGCACTTGCCCTAACAGTGTGTTTACAGGCTATACGGGGGATCTTTGTCTTTGTGGATGTGTGTGTGTGTTTGGCGGTGTGAGTGTGCTCCCCATGTATGTTCGTGGAGCGGTGGCGCAATTGTTAGCGCACCATGTTACGACCCCGGTCACCTGGGTTCGAACTCCGGCCTCGGCTAACATCAGTGGTGAGTGACATCTGAATCCGGTCGTGAGTCTCCCCCTATGTCAACTCGGCCCCAAATGGGCGCGTAAACGTCAGCACTGGTGAGACAAAGGCGGCCCTTCGTGTGTCATGCCGGCCTCGCTAACAGCACTTGCCCCAACAGCCTACGCGGGCTACACACGTGGGATCTTTGTCTTTGTCTCATGTATGTACTTTGGGCCATGTATGAGGGAAGTGTGGAGGGGTGGGGGGCGAAGCAGGGAGAGGGGTCGTGGAGGAAGGGGTGAGTGGTAGGGGGGGGTATGGTAAACTTGGGGCCCCAGAGTGGGGGACACGGAGACAGACAATAGTGGCCATTATGAATCTGCGTTGGCAGCGCTGCTACGGCCAAAGATGCCCTGTCGCAGCTGCGTGTGTCTGCTGCTCAACATTCCTCATAGCACACTCAACGCTGGAAAGAAATAAATAACGCGCAAGCCCCCTTTGTAAAACCCACTGCTGGATGAAGGCCTCTATCGGTCACCGGAGCTGTTTGACCCGCACGTGATCACGCTGATCAGTGCCGGTTCGTCAAGTGAGTGGCCCAGTGTGCTAGCAGTAGCCAATGCACCCCCCCCGCCCCCCCCCCCCGAACCACCCAGGTATTCTTTCGAGACAAGCAAGGGGAGGTCCAAGATAGTTTTTGTTCTGGCGGTCATCTGTGAAAAAAAGCTTTAGAGCTCATCGGAATCCTCCAGTATAAATACATATTCTGATTCTGAGATGTTCGCCCCATGGCCTGGTTCTTGGCGCAGCGTGCTAAGCACTGCGCCACCAACCCACAATGCTCACTCAATAAATGCGCACGCGCCAGGGACGCATGGCTCCATCACTCTTTAACGGCAGTATATGGGTAGAAGGTTTTATGCATTGCATAATAACGAGGTGGCCAGGTGGCTTGGTTCGGCGGTGTGGGGGGTTGGCATTCATAATGGACGCGTTCAAGCACTCAGCCTGCATCTTGTAGAAGCTGAGCCTGCGGGTTTGAAATCCTGGCTACAGCCGCGCCATCATTGCGCCGGGCCACGTGCAAGTGTAGCGAGTTGAATCGGTCTCAGTCGGGTCACCCATCACCTCGCCGTATTGGCCAATCCGCTGCTGAACGAAGGCCTCCCAACGCCGTGCGGGCTATGGAGACTTTCTTTGGGCCACGGTGGTAAAGTCTGCGCGTTGGTGAAAGGCGGGAAGCATAGAGATGCGGTAGCATGGAAGTGTAGTACAACAATATATTGTTTTCGTTGTCCTTCCACCGCACTCTTGATTAGCGTTGGTTGGCTACGTCCGGTGCAAAATAAGTTCAACATACACATACAACTCAGAAATACGCATCATCGTCTATAAATTGTTATCATTTAATATAACCTAGCACAGCCTTAAAGGCTATATGTTCTACATTGCAAGATGCATGGTGACGGAATGGTGGCGCGGTGGTTAGCACATTGCGCTATGATTCCCGCGACCTGAGTTCGATGTCCGGCTACGGCTACAACGTGAGCAGCGAGTGATGTTTGAACCAGGCCTGGGACCCTACCGCCGGACCTTCACCAACGTGCATTGACCAGCGTGGTGAAGTGTGGACAAACAACCACCAACATCACCAGCACGGTGTGGGAAGGTCTCCAGCAAGCAGTAGATACACACAAGGGTTGTGTATGTACTTGCTGTAACAGATGCAACTGCCAGGGTGTATATATAAAGTTGGTTTTCACGATCCAAGAGACCAGCATCGTCTCATTCTCAAGAGGGCCTCACACCCCCCCCCCTTCCTCCACCCCGGGGTCAAAAATCGTCCAAAATCTCGTGACGTCATTTATGGACGGCCCCACAGCAATGAAGCAAATAAAAACCGGAGCAAACGCAACTGCGTCACGTGAGAAATCTCGGCACACTACAACCTTGGAGCAGCGCTCATATTTTCTCGCGGCCCTGGCAATTCGACATTCCTACGGCGGGGGTCAGTCTGTCCATTGAACCATCACCATCACTGATGCATTGCCACGATGCAGTGCCGTACTCAGAACGCGAACTAACTCGATGCACAGCACCCGGAGTGGGCGATCCGCAAGACTGACTGAGGCCAGACCGTGTCCCCATCCAATATGCCGATTCTAATGGCGTTCTAGAAGGGTCAAGGAGGTGAATTTTTGTTGCGACCGATGTAGAAGAGTCTTGAGTTGGGGCGTGATTTTTGGTCATTTGAGCGACCTTCGCCCGCTCTCGCCCACTCGCCTGGCTCTTGCGCACCAGCTGATTGCGTCGTTCCGTCTCCACGGTGGACATCCTCTTGCGGTGGGGGGGGGGGGGTGGGGGCGGTGGGGGACGTGGCCACCACTCCGTTATTAAGCCCCGACAAACCCAAGCGCAATGGTCGGTGCCATCAGGCACAGGTGTCTGTCCACATGACGGTGCCGCGTGGCCCCGTGGCCTGACCCCCCCCCCTCCCCCCCACGTGCCCGCACACTTACGACACAAACCCCTTAAACCGCACTGAGGGAGAGCCGGGGGGGGAAGTTGGCTCAGAGGCTCCCGGGTCCCTCGCGAGCCCCTGGTGCTGCGAGACAGCAGGCTGAGTGCCAGTGGAGAGAGGTGGGGAAAGAAATCTTCCTATTTGGACATAGAGATGCGGGGGGGGGGGCAGAGCAGCCTAGCCAGCCAGAATCTCGCTGTACACATAATTCTCTTTACATTAATCAACCAGACACTGCCTCGACCCACAGCTCTAACCACACCAGCCATCCAGACCCTCAACCTCTACATATTGCCCTGACCACACTCTATATGTTCACACAGTCCTTTGTGTGAAGTCATATTAAAAGAGTGAATTAATATGCTTGCAATGCTGTCGCAGGCTGTTTATTCATACCGTAGCATATGTTTTGTAAGACGTCGCGGGACGGGTTAGATGAGTTGGCGGATAGGATCAGACGTGCGGGCTGTAAGTTTGCACGGAACGCAACAAACGTTGTCAACGTGATTCGTTTAGAGAAAGACACAACCTTAAGCGCAATAAGCAGCGCTTATCGTGTGCGTACATGCGCACGCGTGAGAGCTGTGTGTCCAGGGCTTGCTCAACGCGGTGACATCACACAAAGGGATATGACGGAGCGACTGTGCGTGAACGTTTGTTTTTACATTTTTTTCCACCAATTTTATCCAGATTGTGCTATTGGCGGCAGGCCGCGAACATGATGCGAAGCTTCCGTTCATTTAAAATCTCTCACGGAGCAGTGCAACCATTCACCCGTTAGAGAACGGCCCGCGGAAGGGGATAACACAGAGCTACTCCCGAGATAATTTCCAGTGACCCCCCCGGTCCGCACAGTAGGGGGCAGCACTTCCCGGCCTGCTCTGCGACCGAGAGCAATGTTCGTCGCATGAAATTCCAAGGAAATATTTTTTGTTTGTTAATTCTCAGAGTTACTTAGTCATTGGTGACATAGCTGACATCATAAACTCAATAACCTTGAGAACCCATACTGTTTGGTTCTTTCGGTAAAGTCACGTAGGTAGAAATACAATAAAATAAAAATAAAACAGAGAACCCAGTTCATGCACGGGCGGCTGCGTGGATTCGATCCCCCAGGACCGGTTCAGATAATCGCCACTGGTGTTGTCCGTGAGCGGGAATCGAACTCTGCTCGCCGGATTTCGTAGCACAGCGCGCTAACCATTGCACCACCGCTCCCCACTTCCCTTCACCCCCACACCTCCATATCCCCATGGCCCCCAGAAGCCCCGGGATAGGCGCGGGGTCCCTACCCGGCTTCGCGTGCCCACCCCCGTGTACCCCGGGGACACGGGGGGGGGGGCGACTCCAGCACGGGCAGTGTCCAGACACGTCGATTACGGACACGCGTGTGCGACTTCACGTATCTGTACGCCTGTCGCAGCCAGCGTCCACGTGCAGGTGAAACAATGGTAAAGGTGCAGCCCTGCAATTGCTCGCTTGAGTACACTGCTGGCGGAATGGCCTCCACGAGAAGGGAGATGCCCTCTATGAGAGTATTGATCTTACCCACACTTCGCCCCGCCACACGCAACTTGCCAATCGACTAACTGCTGCCTACAGAACTGTACTGATGAATGGACACGTGCGTGGGGATATTTAAAAAAAACCTGGAGAGTGTTCGACTGCCGCGTCTGGAGATCGAACCTGCGGCATCTTCACAACGCACCGCACGGCCATTCGAGGGAGCGGTGGCGCAGTGGTCAGCGCACTGCGCTACGAATCCCGGCTGCTACTTGTCTCGCGCAGCGGGCGACTGACATCTCGTCCGTTCCTGAGCTCCCACGAGGTCGACTCGACGTTCGAGTGTAACAATCGGCGCTGGAGAAAAAAAGGCGGCGCCGCGTGGTCGCTCGCCACACCACTCCCGAGTGCGGCTTCGCGAACAGCGCTTGCCCCAAGAACAGTTTGTTTAAAAAATAAAGTCTACACGGGGGGGGGGGGGGATCTGTGTGTGTTTAGTGGGGAGCGGTGGCGCAAGTGGTTAGCGCTGTGAGCCGCGATTTCCGTGGGGACCCGAGTTCGATTCCCCGATTCGCTCCGCGTGTCTTTATTGTTATTTTATTTCGGGCACGCTGGTGTGTTCGTACGCGTTCGCACTCGTGTGTTCGCGCGCGCGCGTGTGTGTTTGTGTGTGCGCGTCTCCACGTTCATCTCGTGACATTGCGAGCGTGGCAACACGTGCGCTGACCGCGAGGGACTTTCTTTGAAACGGCATAAAAGAGAAAGGGCTCCTCGCAAGTTCTGTCTTGCCGCCCTGGTTGTCTCACACACTCACACACAGGTGTGTGTGTGTGTGCCAGCGTGCGAGTATCTGGTGGGGTATCTAATCATAGCACCTACCCCCTCGTGTGCTGTGCCGATCGTTGTGTGTGTGCGTGTGAGGAGCGGTGGCGCAGTGGTTAGCGCAGTGCACTACGAACCCGGCCACACGAGTTCGATTCCCAACACCAATGACGATTTTCTGAACCGATCCTGGGCGTTCCCTAGGTCAGCTCAGCCTCAAATGACCAATTTACCTGGTGCTATATGTAAATACCGCCACGAGGGAGACAAAGGTGACCGGGTGGGCGTGGTGCTGGCCACCCACTCCCCCTCGTGTGCCGTTCCGGCCTCAATAGGCAAACACTTGCCCCAACAGCTTGTTAAAAGGCTGTATGGGGAATATGTGTAGGTCTGCGTGAGTTATTGCACACAAGTGGGGTGTGTGTGTGTGTTTGTGCGGGTATGCGAGCTGTTGAGCGCGTGTATTTATATCCACATGTGCCTATACACGTTTGCGCATACGTGTGGGTGGGTGGGATGTGGTGGATGGGGGCGGTAGCGGTGAGCGGTGAGCACACTTCGCTCCGAAACCCGACGCTTTGGATCGATCCCCGTGAGCGAATACCTGAACCGGTCCGGGGCCTCCCCTTTGATTTGTACCTGCAAGGCCGAATTCGATCCCTGACCATGACTCACACACACACAACGCGAGCGCGACATGTGGAGATGTGAGCCTCCCCTAGGTTGATTCAGCCCTAAAACGGTACAGTGTGTAAAGCACGCGATTCCGCTCGTTTTACAATCTACAGAGTTTGTAGGAGGCACCTTCTTTATTAACCACGCTTCCACGGTCTGGTCCACACACTCCACAGTAGCTCAGCCTAGCCTGCATACAACCACCAGCCATCCAACACTGACGGCGCTGACTGAGACAGGGGAGGCCCCCGGGACCAGTAGCGCAATATCTAGCGGAGACGTTTAGCGACGACGGCGACGAGACGACAGCGACGACGAGACGAGTCGACTCCCAGAACCGGCAGCCTCGAGCTCCCCGCTCTCGCCTCCTTTCATGCTCCGAGCGCGGCCTGGCTCTGCCCTGACCGCGCCTCCCTTCTCGAACCCGCCAGCAGGTTCCAGGGGCCTCCAGATGGGGTCCTTCGTGACCCTTGCCCTAGTTCCTCCGCTCTGCCAACACACCGTGCTCGCGCTCACCGGCGTGTGTGCCGTCTGTCCACCGCAGTTGCCGCTGCTGTCCACCAGCCGGCGCTATTACACTACACGTGCACAACCGCATTGAGGGCGTCCACCAGGGAGATGGAGTGATCATATCAGCGCATGTATGTGGCTAGATACGCGAGTTCTGAACGACCCATTAACAATCATTCGAGCTGCTGCTTGTGAAAATAACAACAAAATAACCACAAAATAACAACATGCGGAGGCTCACAAACGACCGCCGTCTTCACCGCTGTCGGAATTCTTTCACGAGCTTTCCGGTCTGCTCGACTGTGGATCACTCGGCTCTCTCGATACGTCATCTGTGGTGACCTAAACTGTCCCGAACCGACGGGTTCTGGTAGCGAAATCAACCAGTTGATCTCGCCGAGATTATCGGCGGTCGCAGTCGCAACATGCCGCTCGGGATATATTGCTGGATCGCATCTTCACACCCGCCGATGCCGTAACTGTGGCTGACGTTGTTATCGAAGACGATTGGGTTTTCGGATCACAGTCTTGTGACATGCAAAGTGGCATTACTTATTATTCGCCCAACGATTTAATTCAGAGGCTGAAAAGGACTGGATCACGATTTCTTTCCATCAGAAGATCCCGGTCTCTCGTCGGCGTGTCTAAATCCTGCATTGACGGTCGATGCATTTGCAGCTCAATTCGAAAATGGCATCACTGCTGTTCTTGATGAACCCGCGCCCATCCGAACAATCACAAAGAGAACAGGGAAAGCGAGCAGCAACTGGCTGTCGTCGGAGGCGATCGCTGCGACGGAGACGCGGAGGAGGCTGGGGCATCTTTGGACGAAAACTGATTTCTAGACCGTCCGACTCGCTTACAGAGCGGCCTGCAGATCCGCCAACCGGCTCATTGTTGAGTGTCGCAGATCGTTTTACGCTCTGCGCGTCGATGAGTCGGCTCGCGACCCCCGTGCTCTGTGGCGCGTCGTGAAGGGTCCTCTCTGCACCCCAACCACCCGCCAACTCGTCAAACACGGTCTGTGCACAGTACTTGCGACGCTCCTTCTTCGATGAAAGCGACGATGAAGACGGCAGTTTCTAACTTGACGGCAACCACGTTCTGCCGGTCTGCCATCTGAGTTTGATCAACATGAATCCAATGCAACACTCGAATCTGTTGAGGCTATACGGGGGATCTTTGTCTTTGTCAACCCTGTGCCAACCACACACACACACCAAGCTGCCGCAGTCCAAAGATGAACATGCAAGGAATGCGCCTGGCCGAGTGTGTATTCGCGGAGCGGTGGCGCACACGGTTAGCGAATTTGGGGGAGCGGTAGTGTCGCGGTTTGCACGCTGCGCTATGAACCCGACGACACGGGTTCGATTTCCCGCTCACGGCCAACACCAGTGAAGATTATCTGAACCGGTCCCGGGCCTCCCCTAGGTCGACTCAGCCTCAAATGAGTACCTGGTGCGGTGTTTAAACATTTCCACTAGGGAGACAAAGGCGGTCGGGCGTGGTGCTGGCCACCCACCCCCTCGTGTACCGTTCCGGCCTTCATAGGTGCTCGCTAACAGCACTTGCCCCCACAGTCTCTTAAGGCCATATGGTGGATCTTTATCTTTATTAGCGGAGCGGTGGCGCACACGTTTAGCGCATTTGCGCGACGAACCCGGCGACCCGAGTTCGATTCCGGCTCACAACGCACGAACCCGGCCGCACGAGTTTGATTCCCGACCACAGCTAGCATCAGTGGCGTATATTTGAGCCAGCCCTGTGACTCCGCGAGGTCGACTCAGCGTTAAAATAAATACCTGGCGCAGTTTGTTGAAACGTAAGCGTATAAGCAAAGGCCGCCCCGGGCGTGGTTCTGGTCAGAGCAACTCCCTCGTGTACCGTGCCGGCCTTCATAGGTGCTACTCTCGCGAGCAACACTTGCCCAAAAAAGTCTGCAAAGCCTGTACAGGGGATCTTTGTCTTTGTGACACGAGTCAAACGGCGGTGTGCGCCAAGCCACTCTTGCAAACGACACTCGATCATCGCCTCCTGGAGTTCTCATCTGGTTAAACAAAATACATTGCAACTTAAACACCAATGAAACTTGTAGTGGCGAAAGAAAGCACGGCATCGCTAGAGGTTCCGCTCCTGTTCAAGACGCACAGGTGCCGACTTGTACTGTCGTGGCGCATCGAATAGTATGCGCGCGAATCAATGTACAAGCTTCTGTCACCAACGCGCGCTGTCCAGCGCGGTGAAGTATGGTCGAATAACCCCCCCCGCCCCCCGGGGGAGCCCTCATCCAGCAATGAATTGACAACTCCACTTGGACTGTTCCGCCCCCCACCCCACTTCCCCTCGCCCCCAAATCCGCGAACCCAGCCTTCGTCCTCCCTTCCCCTCTCCGTGTGCCCCAGAGCCCATTGCGCCCTCCCCCCGTAACCCATTGCGCCCTCCCCACCACCACCACCGATTCCCTCCCCACGCTGTCCCTCCAACCCATTGCCCCCCCCTCCCCACGCTGTCCCTCCAACCCATTGCCCCCCCCTCCCCACGCTGTCCCTCCCCTCCAACCCATTGCCCCCCCCCTCCCCACCCTGTCCCTCCCCTCCAACCCATTGCCCCCCCCCTCCCCACGCTGTCCCTCCCCTCCAACCCATTGCCCCCCCCCTCCCCACGCTGTCCCTCCCCTCCAACCCATTGCGCCCTCCCGCCCCTGAGCACTGCTGTTTGATGTGCCTGTCCGCCAGCTGTTCCACATAACAGCCTTGCGTCACATGACGGGCGGCGCAGGGGCTGGCGAGCCGCTCGGGGTAGTGCGTGTGGAGGGTTTGTGTCGGACGAGCCGGACCCGGGCCTCCCCTAGGTCGACTCAGCCTCGAATGAGTGTCCAGTTGCGGTGTGTTAAACGTCGCCACTGGAGAGACAAAGGCGGCCCCGGGCGTGGTGGTGGCCACCCATCCCTCGTCGTGTGCCGTTCCGGATTTTAAAAGGTGCTCGCTGACAGAACTTGCCGCAACAGCCTGAAGGGTACACGGGGGATATGTGATCCTCATGGCGGTACCCCGGGGTACCAAATAACACGAAATGGCCGAGGCAATTAAATATTTTACTTGTGGGACACTTTTTTTCCAGGGGTGTACTGAACTCCGCGAGAAAATCGATCCGAAATCGGTGCTACTCCGCGATGTCGAAACGCCAAACAGCATAAAAGAAAGCCGTTATCGAAAAAGTCAACTTTGAATGGTGCATCGTGTTCAGCTCGTCGAGATGAGTCGATTGCCGCATCGCCGACCATCAACAGACTAAAAATGACTGCATCACGGACATTATGCGATAGTCTTGTGTGTGGGACGATGGTGGATGTGGTTGGTGTGTTGATGGGTGCGTGTGTCGGTGTGTTTTTGGGTGTGTTGGTGCGTGGGTGTGCTGATAGCTGTGGTGGGTGGCTGTGTTGACACGGTGGATGTGTTGATGAGTCGGGGGGTACAACGTTGTGTTCAACTGTGGCGGGTGAGTGCGTCGGCGGGTTTGCTTTGTCGGTGTGTCACATGGGGTGTTGATACGTGGGTGGGTGTGTGGGTGTTGCTGAACTCTGGTGGGTGGCTACGTTGGCGGCTGGGGGATGTTGCTGGGTGGATGTATCGGTGGGTGGATGGGTCGGTAGGTGGGTGGTTGCCTGAGTGGGTGGGGAGTTTCGTCGAGTGAGTGGGTGGGTATGTTTCGGTTGGTTAGTAGGTCGACGCCGGCGGGGGTCGACGTAACGTCGGGTGGGTATTCGGGTGAGTGGATGTGCCGGTGAGTGGATGCATCGGCGTTGTGGGTGTGTTGGTGGGTGTGCTGGTGGGTGTGTTAGCGGCTCGGTGGGTGTGTTAGTGGGTCGGCTCTCGTATAGGGTGAATGGGCCCGTGCGTGTTGGAGCAGACCTCCCGTTCGCCCGACGGACGAACGAGCAATCCATCCCATTCCTCTGCGCGTGCGGCCGCCGCCACCACCAACACCACCACCACCCCGCTCAGCCACATTCCCATTGTTCCACGCAGCGCCACGGAGCAGCAACAGCAGCAGCGACTCTCTGCAAGCGGCAGCGGCAAACAGCAGCAGGAACGCACACACGCAGAGACCCACGCGTCGTGGCCTCGTTCGCACGGACGGGCGGAGACGGGACAATCGCAGTTCAGCAGCAGCAGCCGCCGCCGCAACAACCACCACCACCACCACAACCGAAACAATAACCGCAGCAGCAAAGCCAGCAACGAGACACGGGGGGGGGGGGGACGCGGAGGAAGAAATCGCGAGAACTTTCGCTGCTTTGTTTTTGTGGGGAACAGGGGGGGGGGGCGTAATTTTCTGTGGCTTTTATTTATATTTCTGGTGAGGGGTGAGCTGCTTGCTGAGTTGGTGAGCTGCCGCTTTGGGCTAAGCTGCCTAAATTGATTAGCTGCTAGGCTGTGCTCGCTGTGGCTGGACGAGTTGGCTGGTCTGGCCGGGTAGTTAATTGTTGAGCTGCCTGGATGATTTGCGACCTGCCGACTCTCAAGCGGCCGGCCGGCCGATTGCGATTCGTTTGAGCCCTCTCCTGCGGTGGCTTTGGCTGTTTCTTTTTGTGAGCTGGCTGGCTGCTTGATTGCGGTGGAGTTGTGAGCCGCTTAGCTTCTTCTTCTCCGTGCCTCCGTCGAGTGGAGGAAAGAGGAGGGGGAGGGGTGAGGGAGGCGAAAGGGGGAGAGGAGCGGGGGGAAGATATGGACGCGGGCCGCCTGCTCTGCTGGGAGAGCGAGCGACCGGAGAAAATCCGTAGGGCCCGTCTCGACCCTCACCTCGTGTGCGACCGCGCGCTGCGCAACCTGCTGCTGGCCGAAGAGCGATACGCGCCCAGCCACAGCTACTTCAAGCACGTCCAGCGCGACATTAAGCAGCCCATGCGGCGAATCGTGGCCACGTGGATGCTGGAGGTAGGTTTCGGCTCGAGGAGCTTAAGCCGCGTTTCGATCTCCCGGCAACGCGGTTGAAACAACGGGGGGCCCAAGTTTGCTTAAATCTTAAATTCGCCCCCCCCCCCATCCCACTGCCGGCAGGCCGATCCACATCACCCACCGGCCACCCAGCCAGCAAACAGTGTGAAGGGGTGCACCACCACAATACCACCACCGTGAATCACCGATCGGTATGTCGCGCGTGGCGGGGTCAAGCGTGGGTGCTGACACGTCTGGCATGGGTGGAAGAGTAGGCCAAAATAGCCTGTGGAGAAGGCCTCCCAAGAGCTCCCTCCTCTCGTGGTGGGGCAGTGCCGTGAGCAAGCAATTGCAGGGCTGCCCCCTTTGCCCCCACACACAACGCCATCGGTTCCTATCGACGGCAGGTCGTGCATTCGTCTCCTGTAGGACTCCCATTTTCTCCCAGTCCTCCGTGCTGTCGACACCCTCCCCCCTGTTCCAAGTGCAGGCTGCTGAGACTCATTCCATGAAGCATCTTTTTGAAATGCGATCGCATTTCATTGGCAGCCAGGTGCGGATCGCTGCCATTTCGGGCGTGGAGGTTGTTTCACCATACTTCACCACGCTGGTCAATGCGTGTTGGTCAAGGGGGGAGGGGGGAGCCTGGGACCACCGCTTCGTGGATGATTAACCCGATCATTTGCAGCGTGGCAGGGAATCGAACCCAGGTGGCCTCTGTCACTGTGTTGTGCATGTGCAGTGTTCTTTAAGTAGCAGGAATCAAATGTTATCCGAGGGATATAGAAAAATCAAGGAGGAAGTGATAGAGAGCGTGACATCGGTGGGTTTTGTTAAGGCGTCGTGATCTTGCTGTTGCACTGAAATACAGCGAGAATTAGTGGAGGGGTTGGTGGATCACGTAGAGATGGGGGGGGCGAGTACGCGTGACACGTAGCGGCGTTAACGGTGCATCGATTCGTATCGATTATTAAGCCTCGCAATGAATGAATGTAATCGAGTGCCGTAACGCCGTTTTTCAACTCGTGTATGCCCTGTCATCTGTTAATTTGAACTCCTCCAACCACAAGAGGCCGCTGCAGTCACAGCATTGTGTTAAGAGGTTTTATTTTATCTATATATAATGTTGTAATCGATTCACTACCTTTAACCAGGGCGACGTTATTATGTATTGCTCCGCCCGTGTTGAGGATTCTGTGGACCGGAGTGTTTCGTCTGGACCACAATGTGGGTTCAACCACGAACGCCGATTCGAAATAAACAAAAACAAAATAATAAAATCCCCTGGCGACTCGAGAGAGGCGAAGCCGAGGCTTTGTCTGCGATTGACTTGAGGTCACGCGCGAGGGGCGCAGAATGATCGTCGAGCAAAACTTTAATGTCAAGTTTTTTATTTTGTTTAACCGACGGGTGAGATGACTCAAAGAGACCAGGATAGGAGAGAGTCCCAATTTGCAAGTGACCAATCGGTCACCAAAAATTACAAATGCAGCAACAGCAACAACAACAACTACTAATGTATAAATACTACAACGAAGCAAATAGACTTCCGAGCGAGAAGAAACAAAAACAATACCCCAACTGTGTCGCACGAGACATGGACCCCCCCCCCCCAATCTAATAATAATAATGTTTTAAGAAACAAGCCAATGGAAATTTCCAAGAGCAGTGCGCACGTGGACAGGGGTCCACACCCCGATCCGACCTGGACGGCTGCCGTATTGCTCTACAGTGTTTCCCGTGTGTGGTATGTGTGTGGTATGGTGTGTGTGGTGTGGTGTGTGTGGTGTTTGTGGTGTGTGTTTGGTGTGTTGTGTGGTGTGTGTATGTGCTGTGTGTGTGGTGGGTGTGTGGTGTGGTGTGTGTGGTGGGTGTGTGCTGTGTGTGTGGTGGGTGTGTGGTGTGGTGTGTATGTGGTATGTGTGTGGTGTGTGTTTGGTGTGTTGTGTGGTGTGTGGTGTGTGCTGTGTGTATGTGTGGTGTGTGTGTTTGGTGTGGTGTGTGTGTGGTGTGTGTGGTGTGCTGTGTGTGTATGTGCTGTGTGTGTTGTGTGGTGTGTGTGTTTGGTGTGGTGTGTGTGTTGTGTGGTGTGTGTGTACGTGCTGTGTGGTGTGTGTTTGGTGTGATGTGTGTGCTGTGTGTGTGCTGTGTGTGTGGTGTGTGTGTTGTGTGGTGTGTGTGTGTGGTGTGTGACGGAGGCAGCTATGGGTACACAACCCCAATAAGAGGGGGGGGGGGCTCGAGCTCCCCCTTGTTTATTTGTTTTGTTTGACCAGGGATACAGTGAGGAAGTATATTAGGCGACGTGAAGAACTTGCAAGATGATGGGGAAGGGGAGGGGGGGTTGACTCCTCGTTGCGTGATCTCATTTCCTTCCCCCCCCCCCCCAAAAAAAATGTTTTCAGAAAAAAAAACCCCAACGCGCAGACCCCCGCCACGGAGGCAATGGCGTCGCGTCCGCAAGAGAGAGTTGTTGTGTTGTTTATTGTTGTTTATTGTTGTTATTGTTTACTTTGCTGTCCTTCCTTGCCCGCCGCCCCCGCACCTTTCGATTAGCACGGAAGACGTTCAGCATGCACGCGCACAGGAGATGAGGGCATTTGCGGAACTCTCGCTCTCTCTGCCTCAATGTGGGGGGGGGGTGATTTTATTTCTCTCGCTCTCTCCCCGTTGACTTTCACACCGAAAGCTGTTGAAGCAATGTCTGGGTCCACGCTCACTGCCGTTTCGCTGCGTCCTACGACGGGACAGAGACCTCATCCAGCACGGGGATTGATGAAGGGGTTGCCCATTTTTTTTCCCTTCGAATTCGGTGACAACCACAATCAATTTGTCAAGAGCGCGCAATGCAACGTGGGGGGAATACGAGACGGGTGATGACCCCTAATAAATGACCGTCACGAAGCAGTCGCTTCAAGAGTCGCATGCGGCTCTGGAGACGCAGGTTTCGCGGACCCCCCATTCACGAGCGCGTTCCAGTGGTTCCCTGTAGCGGCGTCAGTCCGAAAGTTCCAAGTCCCCTATAAGCGGTCCAGAGTAGCTGATTCTTGGACTGGTTCTTTGTGTCGATTCCTTCCCAGGACGTCCCTCGTTCGTTTGCTTTCGTTTTTTATCGAGCACGAAACGGTTGAAATTGACGTTTCACGTCACTCGATTAGTGAGTGGTCGGTTTATTTTTTACTCAAACCCCTATCGCGAATATAACCCCAGTACTGGATTATCCTCGTAGCAAAGTAGTAGCTACATGTGTAGGAGCTACATATGTAGTCGCTACGGGCCCCGCCCTTTCAAGGGCCTCGCGCTAAATGCTTTCAAGCTATCAATTCCGGTTCAGTGATTCTGCACTTGCTCTATTGCTATAGTACTATACTGCCCTTCAACTTTTACGAACGACTGGGTGTTTAAGGTTAGCGATTTGTCGTATTATCTGTCCGTATCGCAAATTTAAAAATACAATTACTTTTCTATGCAAGTAAAAAATGTGTGTTTTAACATTTATGTGTCATTTTATTTAGGGCCCCTTTATAATATATGCTACAGGCCCCGCACTAGCTTCATCCGGCACTGACTAACCCTAGACTGAGCCCCCGCCCTTTGGCAGACGATGTGCGGAGAATATTACAGTGAAGTCTAAAGCCTAAATTTACACTTGCCCAAATTGGCCAATATCTCCTGTTCGTATTGGATAGAATTGTTAGTCATCGCCTTGACCGTGACCAGAGTCTTTGGCTGCTATAAATTCCCACGCGATCAACCACTCATGTTTATCTATCATTTGTGGCCAGGTCGCTTCTGAAAAAATTAACCCGTAAAAACAAAGTTTTTCACTCTAAATCCTTTATATGCGTGGCATCGGGGCGGCTAGAGTCCTCTCGTCCTCTGGCTTGAGATGGCTGCCACCGATGGGTCAGATCATTGTCTGCCACCATTAAGCAATTGGTAATTAAATATTTAAAAAAAATTCCCTAAACAGTGTAAAATTTGGGAATTTTTTTTCACAAAAATTAATTGTCACGCACAACGAGTCTGTGTGCAAAATGTCAGCTCGATTGGATCACGGGAAGTAGGTTAAAAAACGACCGAAAGATTTGCACGGTCGTAAGCAAGCAAGCACGCAAGCACGCAAGCAAGCAATTGAACTTAATATAAAGGATTTAAAAAGAGCCATGAAGTGGGCCTTACCTTGTAAATAAAAAAAATGTGTTTAGTTTTAGTTTAGTCTTGAGCCGCTCGGTTGCTTCCAAATATGCATTTGAACGGCTCATCCCATGGCTCAGCTCAGGCTCAGCTCCGTGCAGATCCTGAGCCTGGCTGGAAGCGAAATGCTCCGAGAGCGTGCTCAAGTTGAGCAGGGCTTCTGTGAGCCGCATCACTCGATCAAGCCTGAGCCGAGCCGAGCCGTGACTTTAAAAAAATACGGGGGCGGGAGGGGGGCCCATAGTCGCACCACCGTAAACACATCCTGTCACGTGCATTGTGTTCTTGAAAGTATGAAGTGGTCCTAAATGACCTCTAACTGCGCCTCCCACCCATTGACACATGAAGGCGTCGCCAAGAAAAACGCATTTCAACGTGGCGAAATCGTCACTTGATTTGTGCACGCAAGTGCACGGCTTGTCTCGTGCACGGATTGCACGACTCGGGCACCGATGCCAAAACAAAACGTTGACACTTCTAGATTCTAGATTTGAAGCTTTCGTGACTGCAAGGATTCATACTCTTAGGTTTTTTAGGTAAAGTCACGTAGGTAAAAAATAAAATTAAAAATAATAAAAGTAATAATAAAAATAAAATAAAATAATAAAAATCATGACGTTTCGGAGGCAACACAAGTCTCTGTCATCAGGTGGGACCGTCACAGCTAGATTTACTGTATCAAGTGAGGCAAAAAATTCCAAGGTACAAGTTCTTAAATGCAAAACGTTGACACGCGGCAGGGTCAGGACGGGCCAGCGGCACGCCACGCACCAGCGTCGTGCCGGCAGTGCAAAGGCGGCGCACCCCTCCCCGACTGCTACCACACCGACTCCCCTCCTCCTCCTGCGGCCCCTGTTCGTACAGAGAGAGTTCTCGAGCTGACGTGCAGATGTAGTCGTTGTTTTTGTTGTCGTTGCAGTCGTCGTTTTTCCTGTCACGGCCGGCCCATTGCTGCAGCGTTAATGCAGTCGGCAGTTTTAATTGTTGTTGTTTGTATTTTGTTGCGTGTGTGTATGTTGAACTTCTTTCGCACCGTATGTAGCCAGCCGTGCTCATCGGAGGTGCAGGGAATGGGAAAGTTCAACGAACTAAAACACAAAAAAGCAGTTCCAGCCAAATGAGCTTTCAATCTCGATAAAAAAAATTGTATCCACGGCCTTATGAGTCGGCGGCCACCGTAACCCGGGGTTGTTGTGAGTCTTTAAGTCCAGACCTCGTCTCTCTGTGGAGAGACAACAATTAGAACTGCCGACTCTGTGGAGAGACTAGGTCTCTCTGTGGAAATGCCATCCGAGTCCATCTCCGTCCGTCCGTCCGTCTTGCTCCTCCTTCCGCCCCGGCAGATGTGCGGAGTCGCCCGTCCTGTCATCCGCAGACCGCAGCGGTAGCCTCGAGACGTTCCGTCCGCCCCGTTTTTGGCCAAGAGCAGCACCCTCTCTCGTGGGGCGGTCATGAGCTCCCTCTCGTGGGGGGAGGAGACCCTTCCGCCAGCAGTGGCATGAACGGGCGATTGCAGGGCCTTCGTCTCTACCCATCTTTAATCGTCGCCATTAGGAAAGATGTTTTTGGTGATGGTGCTGCCGCTGCCGCCCGATCGGGGTGAGGACCCTGTCCACGCGCGCACTGCTCTTGGAAAGTTCCACGAGCAACTGAAACCCGACACGTCCGCGAATAACGCTGCGGCCCGGAAAGGAAAGAGATAACATAACGGGCCTTGTTTTGGGCAGTGGGACCCCAGCTTCGTAGCGCACGGACAAAAACAAAATGAGTCATCTGTGTGCTATGAAGACGGTCCATTGCCTGAAACATCACTTTATTGTATATATATTCACCCTAACCACAGCTATCGTTGACTAAACTTTGTTTAGCTTGTTGTCCGTTCCCCCCGCACCTCCGATTGGTTGGCTACGGACGGCGCGAAAGAAGTTCAACGTACGTACAATTCGGTCAACTGAATTTTCGAACGAACGCCGGCGTGCGCCCCCCTCCCCCACTCCGGCCCGCCAGGTGTGCGAGGAGCAGCGCTGCGAGGAGGAGGTGTTCGCGCTCTCCATGAACTGCCTCGACCGCTACCTCTCCACGGTGCCCACCGCCAAGTCGCGCCTGCAGCTCCTGGGCGCCGCCTGCATGTTCCTGGCGTCGAAGCTGCGCGAGACGGTTCCGCTCACGGCCGAGAAGCTCTGCATCTACACCGACCACTCGGTGCACCTGCACGACCTGCTGGTGAGGCCCTCGCGCGCGCAGCCACCCCGACGCGCCCCGCCGTCCCCCAACTAAACAAAACATTTCAAAAAAACTATTTTACCGGCTCTTTTTCACAAGCGGGGGGGGGGTGGGGTGGGGGGCTGCCTTTCACAAATGATAGCTCGACGAAAGTGGCTCGTCGTCGCGTGGAAATTGATAGCAGCGGCCAAATACTCTTGAAGGCGCGATGTCGATTCTAAATGTTGGAGAGCAAAACCGGACGACCCCACGTGACCACCGGGGAGAGAGACATGCCAACTCAAAATATGCAGGCATCGTCAGGGTCGGGATCGAACCCACAACCTCCCGTATGCCAGGCAAGGTAGTTAACATGGCACCACCCTGGCACCCTAGACAACCCCCCCACAGCCCTGTGCGTGACACAAGCCACAACCTGTCTTTGACAGCTGAGCACGCGACGGCCGACCATGGCGCTCCTCTGTGGTAAACGAAGACCTGAGGATTGTTTTCTGGCCGCGGTGGCAATCGATTATAATCCTAGCCAGTCGCGCCCGTCCATCCCGCCGCACTGACAGAGGGTGGTGAAGTACGGTCAAGCAACCGCTATGGCTGACATAGCGCCGGGGGAGGCCCTCATCCAGCGGTGGATTGACACTGGGCTCTAAGCGGTTATCGTTATCGCTGTATCGGATAATATGTTACGGGCCCAATTCCCGGTACAACTCATTGTGTGGGCGGCGATTCGGCGCGTTGTCATCGGCGATGGAGAGACATGGGGCAAGTTTTTTTTTAGCTCCAAAAAACTCGATGCGTGGATCTGGCCTCTAGCGTGCAGTGGTTCTGGCGCCACAAGGAGGTATTTGCCGGAGCCTACGAAGCTGATGCCAAGCGCTGTGGGTGGTCACTGCCGATCGTTGTGCAAGGGCGGAAGGGAAAGGGGAAAATCAGCACAGTGGCGACCCCTGTAGGGACCTCTGCTCGGTGGTGTAGCGTGGTGGGCAATAGGCGCCGGAGCGAGGAATGAACCTGGGCCCGCTTGCCCAAATGTCCTTCTTCCTCTGTAGCCCACCACCCCCTCCAGCCCATGCACCCTGGTGCAGTTGCACTGCCTGCACACTACTGATAGCTATGCCCACAGTTACAAGCTACTATACCCCCCCCTACCCTTTCTGGTGGTGGTGGTTGTTGCAGTCCTGAGCCACAAGTTGGAATTCCACATTCCTAAGAGGGAGACTGGAGAGGGGGGGGATTGTACATACCTACATTCGTACTTTCATCAGTAGATACCTGAAGCAGTCCTGAGACAGCCTGCCTTCACTGACCTGTGCTGACCAGTGTGTGGTCAAAGAGGCCCCGTGACCGTGTGATCAAACAGGTGTGTGGTCAAACAGGTGTGTGGTCAAACAGGTGTGTGGTCAAACAGGTGTGTGGTCAAACAGGTCCCATAACTGACACGACGTTGGGAGGCCTTCATCCAGCAGTAGATTGACAAAGGGCTGTAAATTGTGATTGTTATATTTTTCATTTTTATTAAGACAGACCAGTCTCCCCAAAGGGAACAGCTGTTGTTTACTTTACACAGAGTGGTGAAGGTAATCATAACAATAATATATTTAGGAAATCCTCATTAATTGTCAAAGTTTAAGGGACTTGACTGTGGGGTGTTTGGCAAATTTAGTAATTAAAGAGACTTGAGTTAGCAACGTTATCAACATTGGGGAGTTTTTTCAACTTGGGGTTTTTGCGACCAATGGATCCGATCGTCACGCGAGTGCAATGGCAATGTGTGTGGTACACCCTCCTCCACCTGACATAGCCAAATGAATACATTTGCCAAGTCAACAAACGCGTCAACTCAGCATTGCTTTGGCACACCGCTGCAGAGCGATCCACACACAATTGAGCAATCTGGTATGACGTTTGACTGGTGGTTGCATCCAACATCGTCAGACTATTGCCAAAATTGTGGAAATCGCACGATGATGGAGAGAGAGAGAGCGATGTTCTGGCTAGGTTTGGAGGAAGATTGCTTGATTTATTGGTACTCTTTATATGAACCATGTGAGATCCCTTCTCTCAACGATATGGATGTAAGTCGTCATCTCTTGACCTGACACCCGTAGAAATATTTGGGAGAGAGCAACATTTCAATCATTTTTTTCGAACGGTCGTCTCTCTGGGGTTGATAAATATACGGACAAAAAATTGCGCGCCACTCCGTGGAAACTCAACAGCTTGACCCTCCGCCAACAACACTGTTCCCCGCAATAAGAATGTGGAATTTCCACCGCTGACTCACTTGAGTCAGCATCCCACCCGGCTGCAACAGACGTGGCCCCGCGTTTGTGAGTCGTCAGCATGATGACGCCATCTCTCCGTTCGGCTGGGGCCCGCGCCGCAACTCTCATTGAGGGGAGGACGGGGGGAGGAAGGCGCAGCCAGGGCAAGCGGTGGGTGGTGGGGGAGTTGACATCTTCGATTGGACCCAGCGGGGAAGCAAGAGGGAAGAGACGGGGGGAGGGGGGAGGGAGGGAGGGTGCGGTGTTGAGGCTTGTGGTTTTGTGGAGGAGATGGCGGAGATGCCAGAAAATCATTGATGTCGCTGATTTATAAGACGAAGCGATTTGCGAGCCTCGGTTCTCACGCCCACGCACGCTGGGCACGTGGACGTGCAGATTTCCGATGGCTCGACCACGAGCATCAGCTGTGGAAGGCGGCGTTGGTCACAATCAACGATGACGACAATGATGGTGACGACGATGATGACGATGGTGATCGTGCATGAGGTGGTACGATCAGATTTGGCGTAATCATCATTGCTCCCATTACTCATCATCGTCGTCGTCATCAGCCGTGATCTATCCGCTGCTGGATGAACACCTCCCCGAACCGTTGTCATCTCTCCCACGGTCTCGCAATGCAACAATCCGGCATTCCATCTCGTTCTTGTACGCACGATGCAGCAATTGATTGTCTCGGCAATGCTGCACAGCTCTCTGATGAGTTCCCCCACCGCCCCCCACCCACCCCCTCCGGGTTGTTTGCAACGCGCGAGTCGCTCGGCCCGACGTCCGACGTGTCGCCCCGCGTGCTTGGAGCGTTCTCCCGGCAGCACGTTGAGCAAAACTTTGGGCAGGCGTCACGCCAAAAGGATCGCGGCGCTACGCGCGGACAAACGTATCCCGCGGCAACACGGCAATCGTGAGAGCGAAATGCGACCCTCGCCCTGAAAATTATTTAACTTTTTTTATTTTAGCCATGTAGCTTTTTCAGACCTGGCTATGGTGAATGATAGCTCAACGAGGTGGCTTGTCATCATGTGTAAATGTATTGCAATAACCGGAGGAGCCGGAGAAAAATCCACGCGACCACGGGGAAAGAGACACGCAAACTCTAAATATACAGCAGGCGTCCTGGTCGGGATCGAACCCACGACCTCCTGTATACCAGGCGAGGTAGTTAACATCTCGCCACCGTGTGTATATACGCTGAACTTCTTTCACACCGTACGTAGCCAACCATGCTAATCGTGGCACCATACCCGCGCCCCTCCCCATTACCACCCCCACCCTTCCGCCGTCGTCGCACCCCAGGACATGGAGCTGCTGGTGCTGACGCGTCTCAAGTGGGACATCTCGGCAGTGACGCCGCACGACTTTGTGGAGCACGTGCTGGACCGGCTGCCCCTGCCTCGCGAGAGCGTGGACCTCGTGCGCAAGCATACGCAGACGTTCATCGCGCTCTGCGCCACAGGTTATTACCGCGCTTGTTTCACCCCCGCGCTCCCATCCCACGTCGTGTTATTTGTAAGAAGGGGGGGGGGGAATTTTTACTTTTCTTCAAGTCTGGCAAATTCGGACCGCGACGCCTGCACACTGTGGCCTCACTCTCATGATGAACGACGTCACGAGGAATCTCTCGCGTCCACCGTTAAGCAGACACGGTGCGCGGTACCGTCGCTGTCATTGCGCCGCGCGGTGTTAATCGGGGCGGCCGCTGGATTCGGGAGATTTTTGTTGCCTTTGTAGGGGAGCGTGCACCCACATGACTGCCATGGTGGCGAGATGTTAACTCCCTTGCCTGTCATGCGGAAGGTCGTGGGTTCGATCCCGACCCCGACGCCTGCTGTAATATTTGGGGTTTACGTTTTCTCTCTCCCCGTGGTCGCATGGATTTTTCTTTTGGGTCATCCGATTTTTCCCTCCACAATTACAATCAACGTGCGTGTTGAGTTATTTGGCTGCTATACATTTCCACGTCACGACAAGCCTCTTCGTTGAGCTATCGTTTGCGGCCAGGTCCCTTTTGAAAAAGAGCTGCATAGCCTCGTAAAATAATTAATAAACATCGTTTCGTTTTTTGTTATTATATTCAAGCCATGCGGCGAAAGCGCTACCGACGGGGCCCTCATCGCCGCCCCCGAACACCGCCTCTGGCTTACGGCTCGCTCGTTAGATTCCCGTAAACGCCGATGGCCAAAATCGCCCGGCATGCGCCCGATCTCGGACGCATTACCGCGAAGACCGCAACAACCCCCAACTGTCATTTGTCAAAAAAGTTCAAGTTACCTTTTTTTTTTTCGCTTGATGAAATCCGCTCATTGAGCAGGAGCGCCGGGCAGACCGGCGAACCGCTGGTGCCAAGAGTGGCAGGGTAGTGCGGGCGCCAGCGGTACGAGCAGGGAGACTCCCCAAGCCGCCGCCGCCGCCGTGTGCGGCCGCATTGTTTGCTCGGCGAGTCACGATATTTTACGGACGGAAACATTTGTGCTTACGTGCGCAGTTTTTTCGAGCTTCTGGCAGGTGTTCGTCACACAATCGGTGGCAATTAAGAGCGCCTGGGCCCCATCGACGGCACCACCTCAGCCCCCCTCATCCTCCACCACCCCCCTTCCTCCGCCACCACCACACAATCTCCAAATTGGGTTAAGGCCGCAGATAGAGCGCCCGAGGGTTTTTTTTTTCTCTATTCTAAACCTTTGACAAGAGTAAACGACACGTCGAAATGTCAAGAGCTCGCGCCGCCCCGGTCGGCGGTTGGACGGAGCAGGTGAAATCTGCAGCTGGGCCGGGGGTCAAAAAAATGCCCTCGGGGTAAGGAGAGAGAGGGAGAGTGTGAGCAGGTGAGGCCTGCGTGTGGAGCCGCCCCCCCCCCCCCCCCAGATCAGCTGTGCGGCAATGGCTGGCTGTCGCCCCCAAGTCTTAAACAGATAATGACCGTGTAAATAGCGCGGGTGGGGATAACTCGTTCGGTTAACTTTTTTCTTTCTCAAAGCCAAGGCAGTAGACATCCTTCAATAGAGAACCCTTTGTCTGCCATTCTCTTATCTGTATGTAATTCCTGTTGTACGTGCTAGCCGGACAATCTGCTATTCGCCCTTTCGGCAGCTACTCGTCTCTTCTCCTTGGCTCTCTCTCTTCGGGTTCACACTTCGCCTTGTTTGGCATGTCCGACTGTCGGGTGCCACGGTGGCGAGATGTAAACAACCTCGCCTGGTGTGCAGGATGGTCGTGGGTTCGATCCTGACCATGATGGCCTGTTAAATTTGGTGTTTGTGTCTTCTCTGTGTCCTGCCTGGATTTTTCTCCAGGTCCTCCAGTTTTTCCCTCCACATTTAGAAACATGTATTTAGAGTATTTGGCCGCTCTAAATGTCCACATGATAAGCCACTTCGTTGAGCTATTATTTGTGGCCAAGTCACTTCTAAAAAAGAGAAATATAGCTCAGTGTTTGTGGTAATATATATAAAAAAAGTTTATAGTTTTATTCACTGTGCAGGAACCAAACCGTGCAGATCCCTCTCTCGATGATGATGCAGCATCACCAGCTGCTACTGCTGCTGGTGGTGGCAATGTCAGTTGTTGGCACAGCTCTCTGACGTAGAAGCGCACGGCACGTGGAGAGAAACGTCGGACACCGTGCCGAACAACGCACAGAGGTAGCAACCCGAAATCACGTTGGAGAACATTGCAGCTCAACTGCGAGACCTTGCGCAGTGGTACGGTTCGTTCCATTACCCGTGTGTTCACTAATATCGGGAAGATCACCGGTGTACTTGGGATGAATAATGATAGTCTCCCCTTGATCTTTTGTCAATGAATAAAAGCAAAAACCCAACTCGTTTCATTCTCCCACACTCGAGGAAGCATGTAGCGGCGCTCACGCCCGTAGTGGAAATTCCTCATTCTCATGGCAGGGCCCAGTCTATCCCGTACAGAGGACACCGCACGCACTGTAATGTGTTTGACTTTCAGAGCTTGGTTCTCAGGGTCTCCTAAAACGAGTGCAGTTTGTTGGCTGAACGTAAATAACCGCGCAATACCAATCGCGAAAATAATTTTTTTTTTTAACCCACGCTCCCATCCACCAAATCCCGCGTGCACGAACCTGACGTTATTTTTGCCGTGACGGTGGGAATTTGTGCCGACCGAGATGGCGGTCACGTTTTATTACCATCCCCCGTGCGTTTCTGCCTGAGGGTTGACTATCGTGGGCTCTGTGGAGCAGAGGAGAAAGTCTTCTCCTTTCGTACGGCTGCTGATGTGGATGCAGAACATCAACTACAATGTCACATTCAGGTGGTCAAGCCGGACAACCGCGATGGGAGCAGCGGCGTTGTGCCGCCATGTCTCCTTCGTATTTGTGGATCTGGGCATTGCGTCGTATGGTCCGTTCTGGATGGCCAGAGTCGCGCGCCACTGGAGAGTTTTTTTATTTTCCATCATCCGAATCTACCATGGTTTGTGCAGTGGATGCGGTTTAGGGTGCACTAGCAGAGAAGATGTGCAGAGAATTCGGGACATCGCCGCAAAAGTGTGGGATTGGTGGGCGGGACGCTCAATGATGACCGTGGATTGAAGCTAACGGCGGACCGGCAGTCATAGGGACGTCTACCGTAGAGATGGAGCGAGGAGATGAGATCAGGGTCCTGTGCGTGAGCCAGATCGTTACATTACGGAGCCATGCGAGATGGTGACAGATTGTGGGAGGGGAGGCCTTGTTCCATCAGTGGAGAGTATATTTTGTGACTAATCAAATTCATAGCTTTCTCGTCAAGGAGGAAAAACCATCACGTGATCTCCGATCATCCTCGCAGCAGCCTTTGGCTAGCCATCAAACAAAGACGGTCACTGCATCACGTGCTTTCAGATGCTCTTCTGCGGCCGTATGGAACGCTCCTCCTTCCGATATTAGGAAGCCATTGGAACTACGCACTTTTAAATTATCATCTAGATTGAAAACGAATTTCTTTACCACTGCCCTTCGTGTTTAGTTTGTTATCCTAACCCCGCACCTCCGATTAGCGCGGTGGCTACGTACGGTGCGAAAGAAGTTGTACGTGAATACCCGGGGCAGGGAGTGAGTGACGGAGAGAAAGACGAAGAGTGTGAGAGAGAGAGAGAGAATGTGAGAGAGTGAGGAATGGAGGGGGGAGAGAGGTCAGAAGGGAGAGAAAGTGAGGGAGGGAGGGTCGGAGGTTGTTGGTAAGAGAGTGAGTGAGGAATGGAGGAGGAGGGTGGGAACAGGCAGCAGTAGGCTGTCTACAGATTCGTTAGGCTCAAGGTAATGGCCAGCTGTAGCAAGCCCTGCCCACGGCAGGGAGTGGTGGCTGCGATTGTAGGCCATCGAATAGAGCTGGTGGGGGCGAGGATTAACGATTCGGAGTGGATGAGACAGAGGGAGGCCCCGGGTGGACAGTGGTGTAGTTGCTGTATGTGCGCTTGTATGTTGTATGTATGTATGAACGTCCTTCCCACTGTACGTAGCCAACCGTGGAGGTTGCTGGGGAAGGAAAACAAACTTAGCACAAAAAGCAGCTCTCCAGAAATGAGTTTTCAATCTAGATTTAAAAGTGCATGGCTCCAGTGGTTTCCTAATATTGGAAGTGAAGAGCGTTCCAGACGGCCGCAGAAGCGCGTGTTGTGACGCATTGGCGAGCCACGTTCGGGGCAATTGTTCGCAAACGCGGTGCAGACTTCTCCTCCTGCTGTAGCAGCCCAGGTCGCTCTGACCATGGTATTTTTCCCCCCAGGGGTTGGCAATGGCACTTCATCCAAGGAATGAACGAGTGGTTCGTTCTATCGCTGGCCCCCCTCCCTCCGCTCCTCTCAATGCTCGCGTCCCCCAACGATGCAGGCCATGGCGTCTCAGTGTCGCGCGTGCGCACTCACCAATCCCAGCCACCCAACCGTGGAACTGAAACTACAAACTACTTTTTATTTGGATTTACCAGTTAACGCCCACTGAGTTATGTAGGATATTTTTCAGAAGCGACCTGGCCACAAATGGTAACTCAACGAAGTGGCTTATCGTGTGGAGATTTATAGCAGCCAAATACTCTCAAATTACCTCCTGTATACCTCCTGTATACCAGGCGAGGTAGTTAACATCTGACCACTGCGGCGCCCCTCCCCTTTTTCCCGAGTCCCAACAATCTGCCAACGCCCTGGGCAAATGTCTGCGTTGTCTGCGTCTAAAACTGGCACTGCCAGGCCTCCCAAACCCAACCGCCAGCACTCGCCCCCGCCTACCGCACCCTCTCCGTAGCGCAGCGCCCGTTGCAGTTGCACCGTCTGCACACTCTCAGCAGCTGCGCCGCTGACATTCGGATCTCTTAATGAGCCGGACGAAAACCGCCGCCTAAAGCAGTGGGAGGCTCAGAAGGACATTTTGTGGCTCGTTGCTAGAAGTTTGTGGTTCGAGCCCAGCGGCCGCCCCGGTTAATACTGCGGGTGTATTTAACCCCAGCGGGCAGTAAAGGTCCCGTGACGTCATCCGAAGGAGCGTAGGCCGTGTGTGGCGGCGTCACGGTCCGAATCTGCCGAAGGTGAAAATCTACCCCCCCAATGACTGAATCGGGTCAAACAAAAACATGCAGATGTTACTCGCCTGTGAGTAGCGTCTGCGCGGTGTACTTAGGAAACATAATTAACGTTACTGCGGGAGGATAACGATCAGGAATGGAGCAATTGTGCAGGACCACGAGAATGCAGACAGTTAGAAAGCATGGGGGGGGGGTGGTCAGGGGGGGGTGGGGGGTGGGGTTCGCGGTGGATTGTGCGGACTGCAAGTTGAGAGACACGGATATCGAGGACCTGGTGGGAATTGCGTGAAAGCGTGACACTGATTGTGGCAGGAGTAAAATATTGCGAAGTTATGAAGGTAAGGATGAAGATAAAGGCGCAGCCCTGCAGTTTCTTTCTCGTGCAACTGCTGGTGGATGGGGCCTCCAATGGAGGGGAGCTCTGGAGAGAGCACCGTGTAGTTGAACATAGACACAGCGTTAAGGTATAAATGTTTGCAAGATGCTCCCGGGGTTTAAACACGTGGCACAGCATCAATGACTGGCAAACTTAAGAGTAATAATACTACTAAGTTATGATATCGAATTACGTGTGTGTGTATATATAGTGGCGAGTGAGTGATTTCATTCTACTGATGTTCTACTTGGGATAGAGAGCTGACATTTGGCACACAATATCTTGAAATAATAACTTATAACTGTGAATATTGTGTTCAATAACTCAATTTTACCCCCCCACCACCACCGAAATTAAGAGGGGTGGTAGAGGCAATGGTGGAGGAGGATTTAAACATTTTCTTCAACTTTTAAATTTTTAAAACCTGGGGTGTAATTGTTTCCATCTGGGAGGTATTGAAGAATGCCTAGTCTGCGTATGACATCAAATTTTGTACAACTCCCGATATTTTTCCGTGTACTTTGTTAATGGTTGCGTGGATCTTTTTTCTCCGGGTGCTCCGGTTTTTCCCCTCCACATTTAGAATCGACGTGCATTAACAATATTTGACTGCTGCTATAAATTTCCGCGCGATAAGCCACTTTGTTGAGCTATCATTTGTGGCCAGGTCGCTTCTGAAAAAGAAGCTAATAGCTCAGTGGGCCTCACACCTGGTAAAATAAAAAAAAAAACATTTATTTTGAATGAAAAAATATAGATATTTTTTATTCATTAAATTTTGTATCCTTTCATTCGATTTTTTTTGTGATTTGATTGCCTTTCCTATACTTTGCACGCCTATCGTGTGTTCGTATTGTTTGTTGTCAGTTCTGACCCCATGCCCCTACTGGACATCTGTGGGAAAAGAGCTTGAAATAGCTAATCGGATTCCTCCTGTATCAAGATAAATATTCCGATTCTGAAGGTTTCCAATGCGTCGCGCGTTCGTCCGGGGCCACGCTGTCTGACGGCGCTCCCCACCGATGTGCGCGCCGTGCTCTGCGCGTGGCAGAGCTCCTCGGAGCCTGGGGTGCAGGAAGTGAGGGCGGGCAGGCGGATGGGACAAAGGTGAAGGGGAGATGGACAAAGAGCATTTAGGATGTTAGCTTGCATGGGAAGATGGGCGACAGAGATGCGGACGAACGGACCAAAACAGACGGATCGGGAGAGAGGCAGACACAGATGAGAGAGGCAGATGAAAAGACTGACAGACTGAAGAAGGCAGACAGATAGAAAGGGACAAACGGACAAAGATAGATACGAGAGACAGAAATAAGGCCGAGTGATGGACAGACGGAGACAAGAAGATGGAACAGACATATATAAAGACAGACAGAAGCGAGAATGAGAAAGAGGGATGCATGAGAGAGAGAGAGACGGAGAGACAGAGAGAAGAGTAAATTTAAGGCACACGGAGAATTAAAAAGAGACGGAGGAGACGGGGGAGTGCGAAACACAAGCCGAAAAGTGTTATGATCCGGAGAGATGGTTTTACGGGAGAGAGAATTTACAAAACCACTTGGACGCTGACGGAGGGAACGGGAGGACAGAGGATTAAGATGCAGCGGTGCCACCTGCGTGAAACTTTAGCCACCCCCATAGAGGTGGCTCCACGCGGTGAGAGGAGAAGGGAGAAACAAAAAGTTAGAAGGGGAGAAGGGAAAAAACAACATGAAGCACGGACAAACTAAATTGCCCTCCTTTGAGTTTGTGGTGGGTATGGTTTTTTTTGGCGGGGTGGGGGGGGGGCAAGGGGTGGGAGGAGGAGGAGGCGAGAGGGGTGATTTGGGGGGGGGGGGAGTCGGCCATTGTGCCAGGTTGTTTTAATCTTTGAAGCCCTCCGTGAAGTGGAGTGATTCACAAAACTCGCACGCAGGAAACCGGGACGAGCATCTGGATGGGGGGACAAGGGGGGGGGGCCTGTGATCGGCCGCTCCCCTTTTGTTGTCTCCACGATCCGATTTCTGCAATCCAAAGTTTACGTTCAAACGTAGCTATTTACTTCTGTATGTTGTTTGTGGTGTGCTTCAAAGTGCTTGTTTTCAAGGCCTCCAGGGCCAATTGACATTGAGCAGGCCGCCACCACGGCGGCGGCGGTGGTGGTGGCGGCGGTGGTGGTCGGCAAGTGCCTTGCGTATGAACTGCTGTCAAGTTGTTGTTAGTCGTGGTCCAAAAATGTAATCGCACCTGGCCGCTTCGCTGCTGGATGAAAGCCTCCTTCCTACGCCCGTGCAGGTCGTCGATGTTGTTCTGACCGTGCTCCGCCACGCCTGTCAGTGTGGGTGAGTGCAGACGTAGAGCGTAGACATGGCGACATAGAAGTATAGTCCGACAACTAATGTACAGCTTTGTGACATACTGTTGTCATGAATGACGCTGCATAAAACTAAAGTAATATTTTAAAACTGATTTTGCCTGCGCTGTTGTCTGCTGCCCTCAATCGTAGCTGCAGGACAGCCTGTGTTTTGCGTCTCATGTGCACGGTCGTTGATCGTCCGAGCACTGCGCAGGCTCAACTTTGGTCGGCTTCCAAGGTCGGCCTCCAAAGCGTTCGATTGGACTTAGCTATGCACCTGGCCTGTGATCCAGCACTGTGGAGGCAGCGAGGGTTGTTGGAACGCAGCACAAATCTTGTGAAGCTCCCTTCTCGTGGGCATCGAGCCGGAGCCGTGTACCCTCGCTCGCCAGAAGGCAGCACAACAACAATGTGCACCCCACCTGTTTCCGCCTGTATGGGATAGAGTGTTTCCCCCTCGCGTGTGAGGTTTATTTTTTTCTCCCGGGTGCTCCCGTTTTTCCTCCCAAACGTAAACGCTCATTAAATGGCCGATGACACTTTCACATATATATAGAGGACCGCAGAGCTTGGGATATTGTCGGCTAATCACGTGGCTGCCCCTTCACGCTGGTCTGTGGTTCCTCGCACCTCTGAGTTTCTCTCAATTTGCGACGCGTCACAAGTTGACATTATTTCTAATGTAACAGCCAGGCACCGCCTCGCCCCGGCTATTCTAATGCTTATTTGACGTTCGTGTGACTGTTTCCCTGCTGCTGCTGCTCTCACGTGCTAAACTGCGTGCGTATCTGTTCAGATTTCAAGTTCGTGACGTATACCGCGTCAATGGTGGCGTGCGGCAGCGTCGCGGCGGCCGTGCGAGGTCTGCGTCTGCACGTGCAGCATCCGGTGCTGTCCCCGCAGAGCCTCACGCTGCGACTTGCCAAGATAATCCACGCCGACCCGGTGAGCTTGCACGCGCACACGCACGCACTGGAGTCGACTGGCGGATGCACCGCCTGTACTCCACGCTCGTGTGCCACCTCGCTGCGTGTTTAGCCGCCCAGCGCTCTGGTCGTTGTTGCGAGCGTCGCTCAACCGCCTCCCATTGTCACCGCCTCCTTTGCCTCTTCTACGGAGGCCGATCTTGACGCCGCCGGTACCAGTCGTCGGCAGGTCCACTCGGATCAAAGTCCCACACTGGCGCCCCATTCCTTCGGCGTACTTGCACACGAACACGAAGGCACGCACACACGCAGTCACGGTGCGAGGGCGCATAGTTGTTTATGCCGCTCTGAACCTGTGAGTGGTCGGTCGGGAGGCCCTGGCCCTCTGGGCCTCGTTGAGTCAAGGAGGGGGTCCTCGACGCTCATCTCGGCTCCCCTCTCTCATCTCCATCTCATCTTCCCGCTCGAGTGCGGAAGGCATCGCGAGCCCTCCAGTGCCACTTGTCCGGGGGTGAGCAGCGTCTGGGTGGAGCCCGGCCCCGCCGGTCAAAACACCGGGGCCTGGCTTGCACACCCGAGCGTACAAAATAAATCCCCCCCCTCCCCCCCCCGTTTAGCCTTAACAGACTTTTGGGGCAAGTGCTGTTAGCGAGTAGCACCTAATGAAGGCCAACACGGCCTTCGTAGGTCTAACCCAAGAAACCCTTAATTATATGGGTATGGTGGAAATTGGACGTGGCGGTGTGCGTGCCGGAGTACGTGCCAACCGGCGCGTCTGCATCTTACCTGGCGGGCGTTACTAGCGCGAAGGGTTGCCCACCTCTTCGAAGGAACGAACCAAACCGAGACGTCGTCTCCAACAAAAATTAAATATCTCCCAAGGTACCGGCGGCACAAAGGAGGGGAGAAGTACACGTGAGTGCAACGTGGTTCGCCGTTACGCAAACCAACACATCACCAGGGAGCTGTGAACACTCGCGGATTTCCCCAGGACGGCAGCTACCTGAGCAACAGGACGATGCTGGGAAAAACCTGGACAGGTGGCGGCCCTAGCAGCACACGTCTGGGTGTGTGCGTGTGTGCGCGTTGTTAGGGGTGCGTGTGTCGGCCGGTGTTATTACGCTATGGGAATGGAGGCAGAGATGTGTGTGTGTGGGTGGTGGATGGGGTGGGTGGGTGGATAAGGTGGGAGGGCTCGCAGACCGTGGCTGGCCCCGTACGTGCACATTTTATTCGGCACAAGTCATTGTTTTTCTTTCCATTCCCACGGGGGCAGCTGGGAGGGAGGGAGGTGGGAGAGGGGGTGGCGGTGGGGGGCCGCGGGTTCAGGGGAAGGGAGAGAGGGGGTAGAGGGAGCTGGTGGGGAAGGGAGGTTGTGGGTGCAGGGGAGGGGGAGAGAGGTAAGGGAGGTAGGGAACCGGTGAGAGAGAGAAGAGCGCAAGAGGGGAGGGAGTTTCGCGCGCGCGCGCGCGGCATCGTACACGCACGTCAGGTGACCCGCAGATTACAGCCCTCGGAAATCCTGCAGGCGCATCTCGTCTGCCCCGCTGCCTTTCATCTCCCCCTTTGTTTCAAATCCTCCGGCGGGCTGGCGAGCGGTGGCGGCGGCAGCGGCGAGCGGGGGAGACAATGACCACGCCACTGAAAGCCCCATTGTCCGCCGGGCAGTCGGTCGGTGTGCTTGTCGATGTGCCGTCTTGTTGGTCACAGCCAGCCTGGTGCGAGCCCCCTCGCAGGAGTTGGGAGGTAGCGGGGCGGGGGGGGTGGGTGGGTAGGTGAGTGGGCGGCAAGGAATGCCGGGCTAATTTACGGCTCGCCTTGTTCATTTCCCAACCAGCTCGCTCGCTCGTTCGTTTACTGGCCTTGAGAAACACTGTAAAAGGCGAGAAAATTCTCTGTCAAGGTGCAGGATGGGGAGTCGGAGGAGGTGGGGGGGGGAAGTGTTTGATGATAAGGTGATAATATGCGATGCAATTAGATGCGTACGTTTATGCTGCACAACATCTGAGAGCGCGGCGCTTGCAGATGCGCTCCTGCGGCCGTCTGGAATGCTCTTCCTTCAGATATTAGCAAGCCACCGGAGCGGTGCACTGTTCAATCTTGATTCTTTACAACTGCTTTTTGTGTTTAGTTTGTTGTCCTTCCCCCGCACCTCCGATAGGCGCAGTTGGCTACGTACCGTGTGAAAAAGCTCCTGCGTACGTTCAACACAACGGGAACATTTACACCTCCTGCGGGCCTCTAAAAGTCGCACACGCCGACCGAGCCTTGCATGCAAACACAGAGGTCCCTTGTATGGCCCCAAAACTCACCGCTGGTACGAGTGCTGTTAGCTAGAACCTATTGAGGCCACACTTGTTTCCCACGGGAAGCGAGACTGGGCACAGCACTAGCAGCAAGGGGGAGGCACGGTCGGATGTGACAAAGCCCGACCGTGCCCGCTGGGACCGTCAAAGAGTAATTTAACCTTTCGGAGTTGGGGGGGGAAGCGCTTTAGGCAGCCAAAGTGGGAACGACCAAAATTGATAAGTATAGAAAATCAAAGTCAAAAAGCCTTGCCGGGTCAAAGAGGCGGTCATCTCTATTGGCAGCCACCGATCCACATTCCAGTTGTTGTGGTGGTGGTGATGGTGGTTGGAGGTGGTGGCCAATAGCTGGCATAGTCCAGTAACTGGATATGTTTATAGAGAACTGCGTCCGTTTGCACGACGCCAGT
This sequence comes from Lampetra planeri, assembly GCF_965212315.1. Lineage (NCBI taxonomy): Eukaryota > Metazoa > Chordata > Hyperoartia > Petromyzontiformes > Petromyzontidae > Lampetra > Lampetra planeri. The sequence goes on from NC_136111.1 coordinate 4,693,607, forward strand.
CGGTTCGCATGGGAAAATGTATTTCTTTATGAGGCCGTTGACCGGATTTTGATTCGTGGCCACGGCTAATGTGCGGGACGGTGAGCGGTTATCTGAACTGGTCCCAAATCGAATGAATGTCAATGCTGATAATTAATAGCGAGCAACTAAATAGACTCAATAATTTGTGATGGGTCGGCTGAGATGCACACCGCGGCATGCTCATGAATTCCCACTGCTCGCACCCGTGTGCTTGTCAGTAGCGCTGAGAGAGCTGGTTGTAGGTGGTGCTGCTGGTGCTCTGGGAGCGGTGGCGCAGCGGTTTTGTCGCTACGCTACAAAACCACCGCCACCCGAGTTCAATTCTCGCTCACTGCCAACACCAGTGACGATTATTTGAACCGGTTCTGGGCCTCCCCAAGGTCGACTCGGCCTCAAATGACTACCTGGTGTGGTGTGTAAACATCACCACTGGGGAGACAAAGGCGGCCGGGCGTGGTGTTGGCCACCCACCCGCTCGTGTGCTGTGCCGGTCTTCATAGGAGCATGCTAACAGCACTTGCCCCAAAAGTCTGTTCCAGGTTATACAGTATGGGGGCTCTTTGTCTTCAGTGGTGTTAAATCTTGATTTGAAATGGTGTTGGTGGTGGTGGCGGTGGTGGTCATTGTGGCAGCGGTTGTGGTGGTGGAGGGTGGCCGGGGCGTCTCACGTGACCGCCCCCTTCACCTGCGGAACCTAGAACCGGGGCAATTTCCGCAGACACTGACCTCGGAAATGCGAGCGAGAGTGGGGGCACGGAGTGCGTGACACGGAGTGGGGGGGTACGAAGTGGGGAGTACGAAGTGGGGGGCACGGAGTGGGGGGCACGGAGTGGGGGGTACGGAGTGGGGGGCACGGAGTGGGGGGCATTGAGTGGGGGGGGGGTCGAGTATGGACCAGTGGGGCAGAGTCTGCGTGGCAGGAGAGTGGAGCGGCGGTGTGGTGCTTTCGCGCACTGCGCTAAAAACCTGATGACCTGTGTTCAATTCCAGGCCGTGGCTAATATCAGGACTGGGAAGACTTAAAGGTGCGGTGCTGGTCACACCACTTCTTCGTGTGCCGCCATGCTGGCTTTAATTGGTGCTTGCGAACAGCACTTGCCCTAACAATCCCCCTAAAGCTGCCTGGGGGAACTGCATTTGTGTAATAGGGTGTGTGCTTGTCTTGATGTGTGTGTGTATATCTACGTGTGTGTGTGTGTGCGCGGAGCGGTAGCGAAGGCAGTTGGTGCCCTGAGCTATGATCCCGGCCCCCCGAGTTTGATTCCCGCTCACGGCAAACACCGGTGACGATTATCTGAACCGGTCCCTTGCCTCCCCGAGGTTGACTCGGCCTCAAATGACTACTTTGGTGCGGTGTGTAAACATCGCCACTAGGGAAACAAAGGCGGCCGGGCGTGGTGCTGGCCACCCACCCCCTCGTGTGCAGTGCCGGCATTCATAGGTGCTACTGCTGCTCGCGAACAGCACTTGCCCCAACAGTCTGTTAAGGCTATACGGGGGATCTTTATCTTCACGTGTGTGTGCTTGTGAGTGGAGGGACCTGCTCAAGCATACTTGCGAAGATGTATTCCCTTCACCCACCCCTACATCACCCCCACTACATCATACCCCCCCCCCCAACTATAAAGCCTCACCACTCGTAAACGAACAAGCCCCCCCATTCATCCTGGCCCATTCTACATCATCCTCTCTCTGCAAGACTCTCTCTCATCTCTCCGTCTCTTGCCCTTCCCACCCTAAGCTCCCCCCCCTTCCTTACCTTGTGTTTGCGTCACCTCTCTTGTCACCTCTCCTCTTACCGTGTCGTCGCTCTTCGTAACTTGTTGGCCCCGTGCCCCTACTGGACACCTGTGAAAAAGAGCTTTCATAGTTCGTCGGATTCCTCCGGTCTAAGTAAAGATTCTGATCCTTCGGGTGTTATGGGTGTTAACCGGGAGCTTAATTCCTCACTCGATGTTTTTCGGGACTCCTGTTCCATTGGCTTCGGGTCTATATTATTGGCATAAGGCACTACCACTAGAGAATTCGCTAGGCCTATCCCAGGACAACAATCTTATATTCTCGTACCCAAAAGTACATTTCCGCATCCGATGATGCCCTTAACCAGATGTCTAAACTCGATCTGCCCTTGTGATTTTGCTATTTCCACATTCGTTTATATTTTAGGGTCCAGACGGCGAAGAGGAGAAAGTGGTGCTCCGATTTTCTCCCACGTGTACAAAACGGTCATTAATTGGCTGAAAACATCTTCATATGTAGAGGATCGCAGAGCTTGGGAAATTGTTGGTACCGCTGGATGACGTTATGATTATTAATTGTTATTATAATCCTATGCACAGTCGTTATGGGTGTGCTTTTCTTTAACGGAACCGGATTCGCATGAAACGAATGTCACCTTAACCACATTGATGAAGGGCTGGTAATTATGATCAGTTAATACGCGTTACGCACGCTATGAAATAATTGTGAGTCTGGTTTAACGCCCACGTATATATATCCTGGATTCCACCGCTTATGAATAGGTCTCACACTTTTTATACCCTAATATTTGCAATCGTATTTAATCGGATAATTCGGTCAAAGCTGCTTCTCTTTCCTTCGTGTGCTTTTCTGCTATGTCTCTTTTTTTCCCCGTCTCTCTCAACTTCCCATCTCCCTCTGTCGAACGCTCTCCTTTATCTCTTATCTCCACGTCTTGATTACTTCTCTGGCTTTCCCTTCTCATCTTTCTTTCTCGAAGAGCCCCTTCATACTTTCTCTTTCACATTCTCTATCGCTCTCGCCCGCTGCCTCCCTACATCACCCCGACCGCACACTTACGCGCACGCACGCACGCGCTCGCCCCCGCGCAAAGACAAAGGCGCCCCCGTATATCGCCTTCCAACAGCCCGTTGGGGCAAGTGCTGTTAGCGAGTAGCACCGACGAAGGCCACGCACACACATGCCCACACACGCACTCCCACCCAAACATGCACTCATACGTGTACACACATGCAGAAACATGTGTGCACGCACACCCGCCCGCCCGCCCGCACGCACGCCCACACACGCGCACCCTCGGCCCCGGCGCTCCCCGGCCGGGCCCCGGATTGGGCTGCAGATCTGACACCCAAATTCCACCCCTTGGGCCCCGTCATGGGAAAGCGGTGGCGTCTGACCGCCTCACGGCTCATGGCCAGCGGGGGGCCGGGGGGGGGGCACAATCTCAGTCGCCACGCACAAAGACAAAGGTCCCCCGTATAGCCTTCAACGGACTGTTGAGGCAAGTGCTGTTAGTGAATAGCACCTATGAAGGCCGGTACTTTGTCTCCCCAGTGGCGATGTTTACACACCGCACCAGGTACCGATTTGAGGCTCAGTCGATCTAGGGGAGGCCCAGGACCGATTCAGATAATCGTCACTGGTGTTGACCGTGAGCGAGAATCAAACTCGGGTCGCCGGGCTCGAAACGCAGCGAGCTAATCGTTGCACTACCGCTCCCCACGACACACTGCCCACACCCACTCACTCACCAACCAGCCACCGGTTCACTCGAACACACAAATCAACTCGCCTCACTGCGCGCCAGGCACACCGACCGCTCACGCGCATCTCACCAACGAATCACTCGCTCACCAGCCAGCCACTCGCTCACCAGCCGCTCACCACCCACTTATGAGCCAGCCTCTCACTCGTGCAAAGAGACATATAGCCACTCAAATTTTCTTGCTGTGGATTTCACACCTGATAATGATTGTGTTGCAGTCAAAACGTCGTGATATTTTTTATTGTTTTACATATATTTTTTTATTATTTCCCTTCTACGTGACTTTACCGAAAGAACCAAGAATATATAGCCACCCGTCACCGATTCGCACTCACTCAAACACGCATACATACATACATACACACATACACAGACTCACTCACCACTCACTCAGACTTGCATACACCCACTCACCAGCCAGGCACTCGCCACTCATACTACGCACACCCACTCACAACCTACTCGCCAGTCGCTCACCATGCACACGCGTTCATCACCCACCCACTCACCAGCCAGGCACTCACCACTCACACTACACACACCCGCTCACAACCTACTCGCCAGTCGCTCACCATGCACACGCATTCATCACCCACCCACTCGCCGCTCGCTCTCGGCTTGGCCACAACTTCACACACTCGCCACAGGTTGCACCCTTCACGAAGCCATGCACACAGCTTGACTCAATAGGGAAGCATGGCTGCACTCTACTGATTATATATTATTTTCAATCGGCAGTATAACACGGTTATGTAACGATCTCTCATTACCTTTCGGGCCCTCGGTTTAATAATATAATCACCACTCTGTGTTCCTATACCCCATACGCCCTCTGCAGGTCTCTCGTTGCCATTTTGGATATTTTTTTTCAAATCCCATGTTTCCGCGTGACCTAAATATTGGGGTTGTGATCATTCACGACCACCGTCACCAGCCCCGGCCTCACGAGTCAATGGCTGGGATGGGCTTGCGTGAACCCACTTAACCCATCATGGTGTGCCGTGCTCAATTCACTGCAGGATGGGAGGCCTCTCCTCCTGTAACAATCCACACACGGCACCTGCAACGCGAGATGATTTTTGTTTCACGGCTCACTCTCCTCGGTTGACGAGTCGCTCCTTGCACGTGCAATTCGACGAGTGAAAGCATCGCGAGCTTCAATGCATGCACACGTGAGCGCGTACAAAGCACACCGTGTGGGAGGAATCATTTTCGTGCTGAATTCATAAAACGGGCGTCGCACCCCAGCATTAGCCAGGAGCGCCACGGCCAGCGGGTGCATTCCCACCAGCCATAGTCTCCAAACACAAAAGGTCCCCTGCACAGCCTTCGCAGACTGCCGGGCACAGCGACGGGTTTGACACTGCGCGTTTTTTTGTTGTCCCCGTCTCGTCGTGGGGGTCTGCAGGACTTCCTGCGCGCCTGCCAGGAGCAGATCGAGGGCCTCCTCGAGCACAGCCTGCGGCAGGCCCACGGCACGGGGCCCGCGGGCGGCCCCGACGGCGACCCCAAGGGCCTGGAGGAGCCCGACCTGGCCTGCACCCCCACGGACGTACGCGACGTCAACCTGTGACGAACCAACCGCTGGCGGGCGCCGGGGAAAGAAGACGGCAGAAGAAAAAAACGCACGGCGGGCGAGAGACTGACCGTCGACCGCGGCAGCGCGCGTCGCCTAATAATACGACGACCGCCGCCCGTGCTGCCCCTCCTCCTGCGCCAGCCGGCCGCTCCTCGCGGCGGCAGCACCAGCAGCAAGTCCGTGTGCCTTCCGGAACAGGGCGGCTCGTGTCCATCGCGATGCGGCTCGGGCGGGTGTTGTGACGCGCCCGGCCAGGTGCCGGACGCTTCCTATCCGCCGCTTGGGGTCCCGCCGCTCCGTGTCTGCACCTGCCGTCCCCCGCATCCATCAAAAAAGCGATCGCGACTGGGGGGGGGGGGGGGGGGGTGTGGGTCGGCGGGTGGTGCTCGTCTTCTCCGCTGGTGGTACCCAACAAACAAACCCAGCAGCGCCAATCGCCGCATCCCTTTGGCGTGGACGACTCGCTTTGGTGCCCGCAGGACCGATGCTGTGGATTTTGTCGCGCAAGATAGTGCTTGTTGTGTCGGCGGCCTTGGAGAGGGGGGGTGGGGGGGGAAATAAATATGGTATTTGAACTTGGAACTGTAGGATTGAATTGAAACGACTGCCTTGACGACGTCGCCATCCAAATGGGACGAGTCGTTGGCAAGGAAAGAGACGGTTGAGGGAGAGCGGACCATGTGCGCGCACTGCAAGATTTCAATCCCTGCAAGATGCGCGTGTTTATCTCGCAATTTGCAGGAGATGTGATTTTGTGCTTTTTTATTGATTGTTTTTTATGGTTGTTGGGGAGTTGCTGCGAATGCTGCGGGCTGTTGTGGGAGGGGGTGAGGGGGGAGAAGGGAGAAGGAAGACGACAGGAAGAAGAACTGAAATAAATTCGCCCATTACCCACTCACAAAGGGACCTCTGAAAGGGAAATAAAACAAATATAAAATTAAACAGCGCAGCAGCGCTGGCGTGGCGTTAGCGACGTGCCATGCTTTGCCGGTATTTGGGACAACTCCCTGAACAGAGAGTGAATGGGCAAAACAATGTCAGAGAGAACATCGTTCTTCAATTTTTGACGAAAAATAATTCACCTGGAAAATCCCCCTTGCCGTGACGGAACATCTTGTTTGAAAGGTTGTCCGGGTTGTCATTTGAGGCGATGTGCACCCTCACCGCGTGCAAATCGGCGCCGCGCAAACCTAAACCTGTTCTGAGAGCGCTTATTTCTTTCAACCGCATTGCGCAGGGACTTTGGAAGGTCTTTGATCGTGCTGTGGCGCACACTGTTACCACGCTTTTGATATCCAAGAACCTTCTGTTTCAGGTAGCAAAAAACCTCCTTCGGTCAGCCGACAAGGTGCTCGCGAGTGCACGAGTCATCCTCGATCTGAGCGCCGCATTTGTCTCCATCGATCATCCAAATTCTTCTCCCACGCCTTGAAACCATTGATGGGAATTTCTCTGCTCAGCCCTGTGATTTGGCTTCGCTCCTTCACCACAACACAATCTGTCTCGCAAAAATGGCTTCACATCAACCGTCGAACCAGTCCTTGTATGGTGTCCCACAGGGCTCCGTCCATGGACTCCTGATTCTCAATATTCACCTCGTGCCCCTGAGTTCATTGCCTAAGCAACTTGGACTGACGTCACGCAGATATATCCCCACCTCTCCTCCCACCCGCGATCCACGGCAGCCGACTCCCAACTTCACTATAATGAATGAAGTCATGGCTGAACCAGAACTACCTATACAACTCAACATAGCCAAAACCAAATATTTTTTTTCTCCTCGATCTCGTCTTCTCTCGTGTTGACTATCGCAATGCTCCGTTGCTCGCGGTTGCAACCGATGTCTTGGGCCGACTGCAGCTGGCCCAGAATACGGCCGCCGGGGTGCTAACGCGGACCCCATCCCGCGAGCAAATTCATCGCCCCAATAATAATAATAAAACCTCTGCATTGGCTTCCAATTAAACGGTCCTGCGGTGACCGACGGAGGCTCTGCATGCGCTGCGCCGAGACGATGGAATGCCCTGCCCCACCACCAGTTGTTAAGACAGGCGAGGTCGCCTTGCCCTGTCTCGCTCTCCTCTAAAGACCTCGAACTGTTTTGCCTGCAGGGCCTACAGTGAACTCCGGACTACCTTGTAGTATTTATATTTCCTAACTCCGTGCATGGCGCACCGAGACCCCTGCATGAATTGCGCCTTCGTAAATGTCAATTATGATTATCATCACAGTGCCTTTCTCGTCTTGTCGGATAGGAAGCGTCTTTTCTTCGCTGTAACCTCCCTGCCTTCATAACTTTGAGAAGGGGCGGGGGAAGGAACCCTTGACCCCCCTGCCCTGTCGGTGGGAGGGGGGGGATCTCGCCCACAGGACTTTTTTTGTGGGACCACGTTGCGTGCCATTGCCGATGCGTGACCACATGACCAGCGATTGGAAGCATCCGTCTGTTTGTGCAGTCTTGGAAATGGAAAAAGGTTTTCTTCTAAAAGAGAAATTGCCTCGTAAAATGCGTTGTGGCTTTAGAGCTGCTAAGAGAGGTGGTGTGTGCGGTAAGGGCTGCCATTTCACTCCGTTTAAATTAGATTTTGTTGCATTTGAAACGTTTTAAAATGTTGTCATTTTACTGCCACTGTGAGCGCATTCACTGCCAAGTTTGTGCCTTTCCTGCGCTCTGCATTCGTCGACAAACGGCAACACTTTGAAGCGTAACCTTTCACTTTCTAAAGGGTGCCCGCCCCACTCCTCCGATTGAAATCGAAGCCAATAAATCGAGAGATTCCTCATTGGTCGATACGCGTCGGCCGCTTCACGTTCGTATAATTTTTTGCCGCGAATTTAATCACAAACGTTTCCGTCTTTTATTTAAACGAGCAATAAGGCCCCCCCCCCCCCGCCCCGCCGCCAAAATAATGCTGCTCGGGGCTCGTTGGGAGAATGAAGCCACGCGTCTTCGTGAATCACTCCGCATCAAATCACACGGCAGAGCACTTTTTTCGCCTCCCCTTTGGGTCGAGATTTTCGACTCCAAACCCCCCCCCCCCCACGTGTCGAGGCAGGAAAATGGCGATGGGAGTGTTTCGAGAAGAGGGAAGCGCGCGCGCCATGTGTGTGGGGTTCCTTTTCTGTTGTTACCTCCTCGTGGGAGCAGGGGCAGCCGACGCTCTCTCTGTGTCGTCCAATTTTCGTCAAAACATTCCAAAAAATATATAAATATATATAGCGCCTAAAACAAAAGTGGGGGGGGGGGAGGGGTAAAACACGACGGTCGTAACCGATGATGCATTCCGCAAGCGTCGCCTGCTCGTGTTGTGTATAAACTAGCGGCAACTGTTGACTCGGTAAATAATAACGGTGTGTTAAACATTCCCGAATCGTGATACGCCATAGAAAGATTGTAGACTGGTAGGGAGGCGCTAGGCATCGTGTACCGTTCGTAGGGCAAGAGACGAAAATAATATTTCGCGGAGAAATATCTCCATTATTTGCTGTCAAGTGTGGTTACAGTTCTGCCGAAGGATTCGGTTAGTTTTTTACGAGGTTGTAGGGGCTAGGTGGTAAGTGTTTCCCAGCTGGGAGTGAAATGAATGTGACGAGTGTGTTTCGTGGAGGGCAACTCCGATGTAAGTTGGTTATTTTGGATGTGTTGCGTGGCATGATGTGTCCGCCCGCGGGCACGCTGGGAGCGAGAGGTTCTGTCGGTTTAGGCGGCAGGGTTGTTGTATGTTGGCGTGCGCTGGTGGCGAAAACGCGACCGCACGTGTTGCGAGCGTCAGGACGTCGCGTGGCATCTGGGCCCCGTGGAGCCGCGCGCTGCCAGCTAGGGGACCGATCCCCGAGTTGAGCGGTCGGGGAGGACGAGATGGGAGAGGAGGAGGCTGGAGAAGGAGGAGAGGGACTTTGATGAATAAGAGAGACTTCGTGGAGGTTTTGTGTAGGGGGGTTTGGGTACATCCCTGGCATCTCCCGCACACAGACAAAAAGCAAAAACGCTGATGTGAGCGCGGGGTGCGGGGAGTTGGGGAATGAAAGGACCTCGCGAGACGAGCGGCGCGAGTTGCTAAAGCTGCTTGACATTTTTTTTATAATCAGTGCCTGTTGCCGTGACGTCGGTTTATAAATATTAACCTTGTGCTGCTATTTTATTAAACACACGTTGTATGACCTTTTATTATTATTATTATCATCATCAAAACAATGACCTTAAATATAGTAGACCAGTTTATTTTAATCGTTTTTTTTTTATTGGATCCGAATGTTAACGTCGCCGCGGTTGTAAATTAAACGTGCCCGTTTTTGTGTAACCATCGCTAACCCCATCCGCCCCCTCCCCCCCCCCCCCCAAAAAAAAACCTGCGCTGTGCCACCAACAAACCGGACCCACCCACCCCTCACTTTGCCCAAATCTGCAGAATGACGAGGTACTGTGCAGTCGCATCAAGGTGGCCGGTCGGGCAGGATCGTGAGGGGGGGGGGGACATTCATAATGACCCGTGTCAGAGACACTGAATCGGCACTGTTGGCGAACATCGTTTCGACTCCTTCCTCCAGCCACCAATGCGTGAGATTGGCTTCTGACGTGTATTGTGTCCACGGCGGTCTGATTGTTGCCTGCAAACAAGTGCGCCGTAAGAATTAACAAATACGTTCCTGCTTAAATTGGCTCTCGACGGCTGGAGTAGAAAATCAAAATAGTCGAGTGGCTGACAGAAGGCGAAACTGTTTCTTTGAATCATGGATCGCCTTCTGATATTGAACTGGCGGAAGGGAAATTATCGGTGATGAAATCCCAACTCTCCGTTTGTGTCTTTTTTGGGTCGTCGTACCGCGCGTCTGGTTCGGCAAGGTGTCCCGACGTTTCGCTCCATGACGAGCTGGGAGTTTCGTCGGGAACTAGATCGTTCAGTTTTGGAAGAACACTCAAAATGCATCGGAGCTGTGTACAGCGCAGCTGTGAAAATCCACCTGCTCATTTTCATGTCGAGTTGAGGTCCCTGCAAAGTCAAGCTCTGGAGTGTGCCATTGTGCGCCTGTTCCATTATAATTTATAGATTTCAGGCACGGACACAGGTAGTATTTGATCAAGTTGCTAACGTGGTGCGCATGTTTCTAGCAAACTTTGGCAATGTGGATTGATCGATCAACTCTTCGTCCATCCTCCCCTTCGATTCGATGTTTTCCCATACGGTGGGTGGAGTTTGATCAGCCACGGTTTATGAGTTCGTGTCCAGTTTGGCAAGTGGACAGCGTCATGAGTAGCCTGGTGAATATCTGAAACTCTGCCGGTGAATGATCGAAGCGGGCAGTGGCGTTAACTGTGTGGGTCGACGGTTTTGAGTTTGGCGATCGCGTTCCAGCGGTTGGATACTCTTACAGTTTTGCCATCTGTGCAAGGGGTTTTATATTCCCTTTTTTGGCGGGGGTGATTGTGAATCAAAGGCTCCCCCCCCCCCCCCAAACTTCGCCGCTCGAAAAGTTGGAACGGGACACTTTCTGGACTCAACTCCGTTGTTTCGGCCACTCGCCGGAGATACACCGCCCGGGTGGGATAAATTTCTCCGTGCGCGCCCTCCTTCTTAAACCGCACCGCCGTTAGCCAACGCTTCACGCCCGTCAACTGCACGCTAACGATGAACTAAAACCGTCACGCGACTATTTTATTTCTCAAGTTTTCGTTTAGCTTAGTCGCATCGGGGGCGGGGGGGGGTGTTGTTTTTTTTTTGAAAGTGAGAAAGCAAATTGAGGGGAGAAGTTGCGCACGAGGGGTGGAGGGAAAAAGATTTCGCTCGACTGCCGCCACATCCCCCAATAGCACCGACACACGACCGGCTAAGTTGACCCGACCCCGCGGCATTAACACATTAACAACGACTTTGCATTGTTGTTAATGTGTCTCACACGTTGGCGACCAAGGCACAGGATGTGGCTCGTTGAAACCTCTTTTAAGTGATGGTGATGATGTAAAGTCTCGCTTTTTGTTGTTGTTGCCGTTATCGTTTTTAATTGTAAGCATTTTGGTGGATGTCGTCGATTTCATCGTTCTTACTCTCCAGAAAGAAAAAAAAATGCCATATTCAGTACCTCACCTGAGCTGCTAACACAGATCACACGGATGAATGGGTGCGTCCGCTACGATGGCCGCTTTGTTTTTGTGACGTTTGCTGCTCTCCTCACCACAGGTGCTTCAGTGCCACCACGATGGCCAGGGTGCCCCCCTCATGCTGGCATTCACAAACCGTACCCCCACCACGTTTTCGTGCCCCCCCCCCCTGCCCACGTATACACGAGAAGGTTCAAGCCGCCCCTTGCAGATGTGGACACGTGACAACCCGTTCTCCAAACAGGGTCTTTGGACGATAGGCCAAAGAGAGACAAATCTCTAATGGCAGTTTACGACCGTGGGGGGCTTTATGTGATGGACCAAGAGACCAGTCCGGTGGGTTTTAAGACCACGGACTGACAAGACTATGATGATCGTCTTCAATGCACCGACACACTAATCCCCAATGGGATCTTGAGAAAGTATTGTAAATTGACAAAGGTGGGTCTCCGATGGGCATTGGTTCTCCTTTTTCACCGCCTTAATACTGTCGCTTCATATAATCGGCTGTTTCTGCTCTATGCCAAATTGATTTGGGGTAGCATCATTCTTGGGTTGATTTGATTATGTAACCCCTGAATTGAAACGAACCTAAATTTGCAGTTTTTGTGATCGCAATTACCTTGCGGTGGACATACCAGGGAGTTTTGATTTGGACACAGCTCAGCTGGTGGAACGGTAGGGTCCCATTTAAGAGATAGTGAGTTGCGATTGTCCATCGTGAGTGATTTAAATGAGCATGACCTGGGCCAATGCCTCACGGAAAGTCACGAGCCGTTGTCCATGTGGAGTTTCCAACACTGTCTCACCAGCCTCTTAAGATGCGCCGCTGTCCAATACCCTTTGAACTATGATCCCACATTTGAAGCTTTCATGACTGTAGGAATCCATACTCTTTGGTTTTTTCGCCTACTTCAGCAGTTTGTTTTTGCTGTAGTTGTCCCACCTGATGTTCGATTGCTTGTGTGGCAATCGAAACGTCGTGATCTATTATTTTTCTACCTACGTGACTTTTTCCCCGAAAGAACAAAAGAGTATGATCCCACAATTTAAATTCTGATTTAACTGGGCAAAGCCAGTGTGCCGGTGGTGGGAGTACGGTTCGTAAGTGTGCATTCCCCGTGTCACTCTCGCAATAAACTTGAATGCAAACACTGAGTGCGGTGTCCGTGCGCGACGTTGTGGGTATTTGTCGGTCACACAGCTTGGTATGTGTGCGTGGAATTTTAAAAAGGGGCATTGAGTGCTCAAAGTTATTAATTCAAACATTTCTTTTAATGTAATTGTCCATTTGACCATCTTGCACAGCCTTTGTCAACACAATAAAGTTTGCAAGGAAATCGTGGCTTTTCGTCGCTTTCTTTGATTGTTTGTAAATCCCTCCCGTTGACGTTGCAACCTCCACTTAGTGGTCGAGTTCATATCGAGAAGTGCTGTAACTCATGAACATCAATGGAAGAAACTACTCGAAAAAACACTGCGTTAGGAAGCGTCTAAATGCAACCACATCCTGCTATCTCAAGGAGCATAAACTATCACCTAAACTCTGGTCATCCTCGCAGCAGCTTTTGGCTAACCATCGAACAAAGACGGGCACTGCATCGCGCTTTCAGGCGCTCTTCCGATATTAGGAAGCCACTGGAGCTGTATGCATTTTTAAATCTACGTGGAAAAGCTATTAAAAACTGCATTGTTTAGTTTGCTGTCCTTCCCCCCGCACCTCCGGTTTGCACGGTTGGCTACATCCAGTGCAAAAGAAGTTCAACAGGATGACGTGGATGGAAAATAAATGTTACAAGCCACACATGCCTGATCATTGCAAAACATGCTCCACGTAATTGAGGGCTCATTCAAATTAAGACCGAGATCTTGTGTGCAGAGCTCATTCACATTAAGACTGATCTTGTGTGTGGGCGTGCTTGTCCCAGGCGACATAGAACGTGCCGATTAAGAAGTGTGCCGTAACCTGGGGCTATTCCACAATATTGAGGCGTGCATCGCATGTGAAGACTTGCCTATCTCAATGTGAGCAGAGTGATACACTTCCAAAGGTCGACTTGTTATAGTTGAAATTGCACCGGTGCATAACTTAGAGCTCACCACCTGTATTTAAAACACGAACAAATCGCTTTATAAACAAGTTTAATAATATATGTTGTAGAACACCTGCAGAGTAGTTGTGGCTTGTAGCATAGTAAGTTGGCTTCTGGCCTGTCTACAGATATGTTCCGTGTTATTCTCTTTTCTGCATTTTCTTCAGGCATTCCAGTTTTTTGCGTGTGTGGGAAGCAGTTACATGTGTATTGCGATATGGAATGGGTGCGCACTAGCTATCTAAAGCTAGATATATATTTTTTATAGCTTGTGTGGGTGGGGATTTACATTGAATCGCGTGAACAAAATCCAGTTGATCCAGTTCACATCTGATACGATGACATCAGATATGATGTGAACTGACAGCTCAAGTGTAAAAGCAGCTACAGTTCCAGAAGTGATATTTGTGGGAAGAGGAGGGATTAGGAGTTATGGGGTCAATGCTTTGCACTGTTTCCACATTACCACACCCAGTTTTATGCGTGCCAAAACCTACGCTGCTGCCCGAACCATGCAAGCAGCGTGCCAAGCCAGTCCAAGGCGTGTCCTCAAACCGCACGACCTTGTCTCGCGCCCTAGCCCCCTGGCACATGTGGCCAAATCTCAGGAATTCACTTGCCCGCTTGGCAGAAATCTAGCCGACGTTGGGGTGGTGGTGATTAGCAAATGCTCTTTTGAAAGATAATTGGTTGTGGCGTTTAATGGTTGCACACCTTAGCTTATGGTAAACCGATTGCAATTCCACTTCTTTCTTTTTCATTTCGAAATGTTGTTGCCGTTATCACGTGCGATTGGTGTCATTAGACGAAGTATGAAATCGGGTCTCGTACTGAGCAGTGCAATGCTTGGTGTTAGAGAATGATCCACCCAAGCGGATGCCACACAGCGACCTCTGAGATGCTTTCGAGTGATCTTTGGTCCACACAGTAGGGTCCAGCACTATCCATCTCACACCGAAAGTAACCTTCGCTAAGAAATTCAAGTTAATATTTTGTAATTCTCAGAGCTAAAAATGTGATGGGTTTTTTTTCTTAATGTCCATTGGTGACCAGGCTGAGAACTTCAAAACACTACACCTGGGAGCCCGGTTTAATCACAGGCAGCTACCTGGATTTGAACCCAGGCCAACGCCCTGACCTCTGAGCCCCCTGGGGACCTCGTCACCAGTCTCAAAGCCAATGTAGCCAAGTCATTGAGAGGCGAGTGATGCAACGTCATCGGTCTCTCAAAGCCGAGTTGACTTCCTAAGGGTTCAGACTGGATTAGAAGTTGGTCCGTGCAGAAGCGTTGTGCACAGTATTGGAAGTACGCCTCCACACCACGGTTCTGGCCAGCAGGTTTGAAAATCAGAGAACAGTCCAACGAGCATGCATTTTAACGTGTGCGCAGAGACAACGTCAGAATGTGGTCCCAGATGCTGATGGTTGGCTCATATGGATGGGGACATTGATCAGTGAGCACACCTGCAAAAAAACAGTGGGAGGCAGCACACACACACACACACAAAGGGTTGTAAACATTTACAATATCTCAAGTGATTGTGCAGACCAGCAGCCAACGCTTGCCACTGAGCCATTTCTGACACCGGTACAGCGATCATGCACTCCAGGATGTTGAATGCAATACTCCTATACTCTTTGGTTCTTTCGGCAAAGTCACGTAGGTATAAAATATTTCACGACTTAATACTCCTTCCAAGAACAGTGGTGTGGCCCACTGACTGAATCACCTTCCCGCAGCAATGTCATCATCATGAGCTACAGTATGACCAATCCAGATCTGGATTAAAGCCCCTCCAATCATGGCCACCTCTCACGGTCTTGCGGTGTAATAATCCATCTTGCATCTATGACTGTGTACCCACGAAAACCTCAGTCTCCAGACTCTTTTTCAGGAGGGCCCTGCCAAGTTTTCGCAGTAGGGGGCGACGATTGTAGGTATATTTCAACCGGGTCATTTGTAGGTAATTTTTTTAAATTTAGACTGCCATGCCAGCACAAAATGGCCGACTTTTGCGAATGATGTTTAACGTCCACTGCAAATCTGACGGTTTATATATATTTTTTATCATTAATACACCTACAATAGTAAATCAGGGCGGCCGATAAATTAAAACCATTAACCTGTACAACAAGCGGCAAACACGTTAGTGCTGGGCACGTGCCCATGAATCTGCATAAACAAAAGCTTGGCATTTACACTGAAGTCACCTGCTTGAATTTAGCCCGAATCTTGTCCAGGTTTTCCTGCAGCTCAGGATGGGTCGCATCCTGGATCGGACAGCTGCGGATGAGCAAGGATAGCGCCTCCAAAGCCTTGAGTTTTCGGCTAAAAACACAAAGCAATTCCACAGGTAAGGGTACATTCGTACCGGGCTTTACGACCCAAAACCACATCCACCTCCACAACCGTACCCATCATGATCACCAGCAATGCTCTTATCCACTGCTGGATTAAGGCCTCCCCAAGCCCTCACCAATCCCTTATGGTCCCACAATCCTCTTGGGCGTATATCCTCCATGACCTGCCACTCCATCACTCGTTTCCATCATCCAACAACGTGCCCTGCTCAACACCGCTTTCTTTTCTTAACAGTAAATATTATCTTCTTGGTTCTTTCGGTAAAGTCACGTAGAAGGGAGATAGTAAAACGAGTAGGATGCCGACCTATCCGTACAGATTTAGTTTTGATCTCCTTCTATGTGTGGGATTTCTCCTGCCACTCCGGTTTACTCCTGTAAGCAAAGATAATTAATAAAGTGTTGGCCAAAATTCACAAGGAATTGTCCAAACATTACTCTTGGAAAAGTGTCCCAAATCTCAAATCAATAAAGTATGATTATTACCTTGACTTCACATCGCTTTCACCTCCTCTTTGCAGCAGGCTCTGCCAGGTAACCGTGAAGCCATAGTAGAATGCGACCTGATGAAGATCACATAACACAGTCCACTTACCTCATTAAAATAAAATAACTATTTACAGCCCTTTGTCAATTTGCTGCTTGATTAAAGCCTATAACTCTCCATATCGGCTCAAATCAATCATGGGGGGGTGGGTTGTTTGACCACATACTGATTAGTGTGGGTTGGAGTGAAGGTGGTGGCGGTGAGAGAGAGATATATAAGGACCAGAATGTGCTGTCTGTCTGATACAGCACATGCAGAAAAGTGTATGGAACAAATGTGGAAGCAGTGACGTACATATTCTTTGGGTCTTTCGGTAAAGTCACATAGATACGTTCAAATTATTACAAATAAATCAGTAAACTACGACGTTTCGATCACAACACAAGCCCTCGTCATCAGGAGGAACAAAATGATCGAAACATCGTAGTTTTTTGTTTATTGAATTTTTATTAATTTGAACCTATCTACGTGACTTTACCGAAAGACCCAAAAAATATTAATTCCTGCAGTCATGAAAGCTTTTAAGTCAAGATTCAGTGACGTACAGTTGAAATTCCTGTACTGCCCTCGACTGCCCAACGTGGAGTGGGCGGGCGGGGAGCACGTTTCTCAAGGGTAGGTTAAACCTCCCTCCGAGAGCGAGACGCCTGCTGGCAGTCGGATGATCAGAGTTTGTAGGTCGTGATAACGAAAGGGGCTTCTTGGTTAACATCGTTGTTACCGAAAAAACCAAAGAATATGAATCCTTGCAGTCACCAAAGGTTCAAATCTAGAATTAACATCGTTGTGTTTAGTTTGTTGTCCTTCCAGTCCGCCTGTGCCCGCCCCAGCACCTCCGATTGGCTCCATACGTTACCTCGGCCGCGACGGCGCCTCCGTGCCTGACGCCGAGCTGCCAGCCCTCGACGAGACCCTGCCGTCGGCCCCGCTCAAACCCCTCCTCGCGACCCTGGACCTGTCTCCTGTGGTGGCAATGGGCGAGACGAGGAGGGGGGAGGAGGAGGAGGAATAGGACGCACAAACACGGGCATGTCGTTTCATGGGCACGCGCACGCATTTGTAAAAAAAAAAATTGGCAACATGGCTCAACGTGCGCATGAAACGGCTAATCCAGACACATTCCAGTATGGTGGGAAAGTAGTTAAGCCTGCTCCTTTACACTTGCTGCCAACAGACGTGACTTTTGACAGCCGTGTGCGTCGCTGACAATGGCCGGGGCAAGTCAACGCAGTGTACATTCACGTCGCGTCTTAATGTGGCCGCATCTCAGAGGTGATGTATTGCAACAGTGGGCATGGTCGGTCAAAGGCAGAGGAGGGGAGAATTTCGTTCTTGAGCATGGACTTGAATAGCGGCAGGCAGTCGACAGCACGGATGACAGGGGTAAGGGAGTGGCCAGACCGTATGGGCAGCAGAGGAGAATGAGCGATCTCCTCATATGACAAGGGCTTTGATTGGAAAGCCTCAATTATTGGAGCGGATATTTCATGGAGGGGAGTAGATGAGAGGGGGAGACGTAGGAGAATAGAGTGAAATATGAGGGAAGAGGTAGGAGAGTGTGTGGAGGGTAGTAGAGTGAGATGAGAGGGGAGAGGTAGGAGAGTGCGTGGAGGGGAGTAGAGTGAGATAAGAGGGGGAGAGGTAGGAGAGTGCGTGGAGGGGAGTAGAGTGAGAGGGGAGAGGTAGGAGAGTGCGTGGAGGGGGGTAGAGTGAGGTGAGAGGGGAGAGGTAGGAGAGTGCGTGGAGGGGAGTAGAGTGAGATGAGAGGGGAGAGGTAGGAGAGTGCGTGGAGGGGAGTAGAGTGAGATGAGAGGGGAGAGGTAGGAGAATGCGTGGAGGGGAGTAGAGTGAGAGGGGAGATGAAAGGTAGGAGAGTGCGTGGAGGGGGGTAGAGTGAGGTGAGAGGGGAGAGGTAGGAGAGTGCGTGGAGGGGAGTAGAGTGAGATGAGAGGGGAGAGGTAGGAGAATGCGTGGAGGGGAGTAGAGTGAGAGGGGAGAGGAAAGGTAGGAGAGTGCGTGCAGGGGAGTAGAGTGAGATGAGAGGGGAGAGGTAGGAGAGTGCGTGGAGGGGAGTAGAGTGAGATGAGAGGGGAGAGGTAGGAGAGTGCGTGGAGGGGAGTAGAGTGAGATGAGAGGGGAGAGGTAGGAGAATGCGTCGAGGGGAGTAGAGTGAGAGGGGAGAGGAAAGGTAGGAGAGTGCGTGGAGGGGAGTAGAGTGAGATGAGAGGGGAGAGGTAGGGGAGTGCGTGGAGGGGAGTAGAGTGAGATGAGAGGGGAGAGGTAGGAGAGTGCGTGGAGGGGGGTAGAGTGAGATGAGAGGGGAGAGGTAGGAGAGTGCGTGGAGGGGAGTAGAGTGAGAGGGGAGAGGAAAGGTAGGAGAGTGCGTGGAGGGGAGTAGGGTGATATGAGAGGGGAGAGGTAGGAGAGTGCGTGGAGGGGAGTAGAGTGAGATGAGAGGGGAGAGGTAGGAGAGTGCGTGGAGGGGAGTAGAGTGAGAGGGGAGATGGAAGGTAGGAGAGAGCGTGGAGGGGAGTAGAGTGAGATGAGAGGGGAAGAGGTAGGAGAGTGCGTGGAGGGGAGTAGAGTGAGATGAGAGGGGAGAGGTAGGAGAGTGCGTGGAGGGGAGTAGAGTGAGATGAGATGGGAGAGGTAGGAGAGTGCGTGGAGGGGAGTAGAGTGAGATGAGAGGGGAAGAGGTAGGAGAGTGCGTGGAGGGGAGTAGAGTGAGATGAGAGGGGAGAGGTAGGAGAGTGTGTGGAGTGGAGTAGAGTGAGATGAGAGGGGAGAGGCAAAAGAGTGCGTGGAGGGGAGTAGAGTGAGATGAGAGGGGACAGGTAGGAGAGTGCCTGGAGGGGGGTAGAGTCAGATGAGAGGGGAGAGGTAGGAGAGTGTGTGGAATAGTGAGATGATAGGGGAGAGGTAGGAGAGTGCGTGGAGGGGAGTAGAGTGAGATGAGAGGGGAGAGGTAGGAGAGTGTTTGGAGGGGGGTAGAGTGAGATGAGAGGGTTGAGGTAGGAGAGTGTGTGGAATAGAGCGAGCTGAGAGGTGAAGAGGTAGGAAATAGCGCAAAAGTCTCAGGCACTCCTGTGCCTGGATAAGTAAATGGGCCAGGAGAACTCCTGGCCTAGATGTTGAGTAAGAACACCAAGTTAGTGCCTTAGCAAGTTGTAGTACAACTACGTTTGTACAGTCCCGTTAAGTCAATCCACTGCTAAAACGAGGGTCTCCGCACATCGTCGTGCAGGGGTCGTGGGGTGAAGTTATTTGACCATACTTCACCACGCCCGTCAATCCCACGTAAAAAAAAGAAGTGGGGTCAATAGAAGTGCAGTACAACACTTGATTTGACTGCACCGCCCACCCACGTGTAGTGATTATATTCTGCAAACGCTGCTCTTGTTATCGTGAGATGGAATCGTATTTTAATTATAATGAATATGCATTTATGTGTTCATAACATAGCTTTTTTTTTCTTTGGGTTAAATCGCGTAAATATATAATTGTGTCGTTAACCCCGCCACCACCCGACACAGCCAATTTAGTAGGCTGTGTCATGTAAACAGAACGTGCCAATACGTTACCAATACAGCACATCGGTTGTGTTGGAGAGCAAATCCACAACATTTACAATATATTTATATATTTGTCGACAACAACAACAAAGCCACCCGTCCCGTCTCATCACCGTTCCGGAGCCATCACGATCGAGTCGAAAATATCCCCCGCGACGTCTCCGTGACTCTCCATGGATTACAGCCTCTCCCCTCCCTCCCTCGCCGTCACGCACACACATACACGTGTATATATTTACGTTGTGTGAGTGTGTGTCACTGTCGTAATGTCAATTGTTACAACAGTGCCACACTTTCATATTCTCGCTCGCTGATGCCTCGTGCCGACAACACGTGTCGGCCCCTCCCCCCCATCCCCCCCTCCCCCCATCGAGCAACCGCGTTGCGAGTTGCCATCTTGGTTAGGGACACGATTGACTTCGGAGTATTTTTTTGTTTAATTTTGTTTAATTTGTGTCGTCTTTCTCTTTTTTTAACGTAGCAACAACTTAACCGCTGGTTAACCCGTTACGGGTTAACTCGGTTGTAATTGTGTAGAAGGGGGAGTTGAGTTTTTTTTCGGGTCCGTGCTGCGTACAGACGTTTTAATGCGGGTTAAACAAAAATGTCTCTGTGTTTATCCGCTTGTGATGGGTCTTTGTGAGGGTGAACGTTGAGATTAAGGGCCACGCGGGTGACCAATACGGTCTGTAATCAGGTAGGCACTGATAAAGGGGTTGATAGGTATGCGAGTTACATACAAGTGTGTAAAGAAAACACACTGTGGCATTTAAAAGTACAAATGTTTACTATTTTTTTTTATGTTACCAGATGATGCCCACTGAGCTAAATATGTAGATATTTTTCAGAAGCGAACTGGCCATCGCAAATGTTAGCTCAACGAAGTGGCTTATCCATGTGGACATTTATAGCATTGTGACGTTTCGGGCAATGACCCTTCATCATAGCACACAGCACTGTTTTTGACAAATGTGGATTTTTTATATCATTATTACCACTGCCCGTGCACCATTACCAACGCAACAGCAGTAGCAAATTGTTTAAATGTTGTAGCGTTGTATAGTGATAGGTAGGGTAACTGTACCACGTCAAGGTTCAATACAAATAACGGCGACGTCCCTTAGAAACATGGCCGCCAAGTTGCAGAGCCTCGTTTCGCGGGACGCTACGGAACCCCCGCGAGTTCAAAACTCGCTTTGTGAAATGGATCACAGACAGGGTGTCCCGTGTGTCATTCCCATGTTGCACGAGGATTTCCCCCCCCCCTCGCTTCCCCCACCCACCCCTCGCCTCCCCCCGTCGCCTCCCCCCCCCACCCACTTCTCGCCTCCTACCCATCCCTCGCCTCCCCCACCCCTCGCCGCCTCCCCTTCGCCCCCCTCCCAACCCACCCTTCACCCCCCCACCCACCCTTCGCCCCCCCCACCCACCTTTCGGCCCCCCCCACACACCTTTCGCCAGCCCCACCCACCTTTCGTCCCCCCCCACTCACCTTTCACCCCCACCCACCTTTCACCCCCCCCATCCACCTTTCGCCCCCCCCACCCTTCGCCTCCCACCCACCCTTCGCTCCCCCACCCACCCTTTGCCCCCCCACCCCTCGCCTACCCCCACCCATCCCTGACCCTCCTCACCACTCACCCCCCGCCTCCCCCACCACCCCCCCTACGCTGTGCGTTTCGTGGGGGTTGTTATTCGACCATACGACATCTATTCCCACCCCCCAAAGTGGTACTTATTTTATCGAGCTCTCAGGGGTGATTGTGAGCTGAACGAACTTCCCATCCAGAATTGAAACTCGCACGCTCGCAATCGCCGCTCGCTCTACCGCTGAGAAACCACCTGGCCGGATTGACGGGGAGTCCCTGCCCACACTGTTGTCGGCCACGGGGGGTTGTTTGACCATACTTCACCACAATATTGTGGGCTGCTGGATCGTGGATTGGCAGATCCATGGATTTGTCGAATCGAACTCCGGTTTCATAGCAGCAACAAAAAATGTTGAATCACTGCCATCGCTCCCCTACCACCCACTTGGCAGGCATTTATGAATTATCTTAACACTTTATATATTTTAAGTAAGGCTTTTTTTTTATAAACCTTACTTAAAATATATAAAGTGTTAAGATAATTCATAAATGTAGGTATAAAATAATTACTTTATTTTGTGACTTTACCGAAAGAACCAAAGAGTATGGATTCCTGCAGTCACGAAAGCTTCAAATCAAGATAAAAAAATAAATATGCAAAGTGAAAAATATGTTAGAGGTAATTTAATTGGGGGTCACAATACATCTGCACCACCCTGTATATTTGTTGCTATGTTTGATGATGACATAGGATAAAATAATTGACCATTTAACATATCCTCAATTAACAACATTAAATAACTTAATGTATCCTTAATTGTAATTATCGACGACATTATTTCCAAGAGTAAGAACGCGTTACATTTGTTGCACGCATTAAAATAACGAATCCATCGTGCGTTCGATTGTCAACAATATTACATAATTTATACGTTTAATATAAGCTTAGTGAATATTTTGCCACGTGTTGAACAGAAACTGTAAAAAGAATCAAACATAGCGAAACAAATATCGTGCCACGTAATTGGAGGCAGTGCGTTGAACTGGAGTTGTCGCAGCATTGGCGTGGTTATTTACTCATGAGCTGATGAGGTTTGTAATGAGCTGATGAGGTCCGTAATGAGCTGATCAGGTGGGTGATGATCTGGCCAGGTGGGTGATGATATGTCCAGGTGGGTGATGAGCTGATGAGGCGTGAGTCGACCTCTTCTATAAGTAAGGGTGGTGTGGCCGCCATAAGCTCCGTGTTCTTTGTAGTTTTTCGGTCCCAACTTCGTGGGCTGGGCCTCCGCTCTTGTTCCGTCCACTTGGCGCACACTCCTACGCCGGTGTGTTGTACCGCGTGTATGGAGAGTACAATTAGAAATCGGCATCCGCCAAGATTGATCCACTGCTGGATGAAGCCCCCCCCCCCCCCCGCATTGGTCCTGCCAATGTATCAATGCACCGAGCAACTGGCAAAGGAGCCGATTTATTCGCTCCATCTCCGTGGCGCGCGTGAACCCCTTGAGTTGCAGAGGGACTCTTTGCTGATTATGTTTTGTCCGTGCAATCAGTGGCGCAGTGGTCGGTGAACCGCGCTGCACAAACCGGGCAACCTACGTTCGATTCCAGGCCGTGGCTCATCTCGGAAATATCCAGGACCGTCTGCTTGGTCAATTCCACCTTAAATTAGTTATTTTGCGGCGTGTGAAACGTCAGGATTTTGATACAAATGCGATCAGACGTGGTTCTGACCACGCCACTCCTTCCCTCGTTTCTCCGTCGCGTCGACCTTAATAGGTGCTCGCTAACAGCACCTGTCCCCACAGTCGGCGTGCCTTACGCGTGGACTCTTTGTCGTGTGTTTGTGCGCCCGCAATGGTGTGACTGCGTCGCAGGTCGCAATGAAACGGACTTTTCTTCCAGCTTGGCCTGGAATCTGGATCTCCTGTCTCCTGGTCGCAAATGTCACCTCCGTTGGGACTTTCCCACACCTCGACCAAGGTACGCTGCCGCACTGCCGAGCGCTTTGTCACGCACCCAGTAAACTTACCAAAGTTTGTGCGCCAAGGTTGGCTAAACATCCTGGCAATGTGGTTCATTTTAATGATCGGCGGAGTTTGGGGGGAGTGCACGGGGGAACAAGCCTCCCCCCCCCCCAAACTGGACACCTTTATAAATGTATTTTCAATAGTTTGCAATTGATGATAATTATTAATTATATGCACCCGCAAATCCCAATGTGAGCGACAAAGCGAACCATCGTTTTAGCGGAGGACCCTTTGTGATTCAGTTAATTGCCTCTGGAGGTTTCAGCCGGGTTCCTGGTGCCTCCTGCTGGGCGCGTTGCGGTATTTGATTTTTCTGCATGAAGCCACTGTGCAAATCTTGCAGCTAAATGCATTGCCTTGTTTTCGTGGAGCTATTGAGGTCTCGCGATCAGGAATTTAAGCCGTGATCTCAGCATTCCATGACAATGAAAGTCCTCTTCATGAAGCTATTTTCTTATATGCCATTTGGCATCGTCACAGAAGATTTACTAAGGATCTTACTAAAGTTTAATGCCTCCGAAAGTACATGGTGACACGATGGCCCAAATTGTTGATCCTGGTGAACATTCAAGTAGTCGTCGATACTATTAAAGTTATACGTGTGCCACTTTTTCGGTAATTGCACTCGACTACAGCATCAAATGTAACATACTGTGTAAGTTGCAGATATTCACGTATTGCGCAATTAACCCATCCACAGCTAACATCAGCGGCGAGTGATTTTCTTTTTCAATCGGTCCTGCGATACTCCTAAACGAACGCGCACTGACCGTTGTGGCGAAGTATTGTTCAACACAACCCCAATGACCACTGGCATCGAAAGCCCTTCATCCAGCAGTGGATTGGCAAAGGGCTGTAAATTAATATTTTTTCAAATTATAATTACATGGAGCCTTGTCAGCATTGTGGAAACATCAGTCTCCATCGTAAATTGACATAACTGTTGCTACTATTTTCCTCCACCAATTCGTGGTTTCTTTGAATCCAGAATTATTTTGAAAGCGTTTCTACATTCTATTAAGACCTAATGTGCACGTGTTAAATGTGCAATGGTGTATGCGTGTGCGTGCCCTCCACAAATTCGGCAACTCGAAATGAATTCCTGGCCATGGCTAACGTCGGCGGAGAGATGTATCCGACCCTTGTGCTGCGTCTCCCGAATGTTTATCCTTTCTCAAATGACCACCTGGTATGGGGTGTCTACATCAACACTAGTGAGACACAGGCGGCTTGGGTGTTGTGCTGGTCATGCCCCACCCCTTTGTGTGCCGTGTGAATATTAACAGGTGCTCGCTAACAGCACGTGCCCCACCAATCTGTACGAGCATAGGAGGGATCTCATTCCTTGTTGCACTCCACAGATGATGAAGGCGTTTTCGGTGACCAACGGCCACTTGGACGGAGTGAAGAGATAGGTGCGTGTTGTGAAGATGAATGTGTTGTGTAATGCGTGTTTTCGGTGTGAAGCTACCTACATTTTTATGATGCTGTTGGTGAATGTGTTGGATTGCTGAGAGCAACTGTGGTGATCCAGATGATGATGTAGTTATGGCCAGGCCTTAATTTCAACCGGGTCTGTCTGGGTCACCACCCCGAAAATGCCTCTGCACCTGGCACACCACATGCAGTACATATCTTGCCAAGGCTGCGGATGCTGCTAATAAGGGGCCTACGCCAGTCTTCCGGCAATCTGGAAAATACTTGAGAATTGCAGCCCTGGTTATAGCAGGACGGTGAATTGTGGACGGACTGGCGAGACGATGCCATGCGTTGATGGGTGAATTTTACTTTATAGGTTTTTACGGTTGTGCTCCTGTTGCTGTTACGGTGTTTTCTGGTTATTTACGGCGTGTTTGGCATTGTCCGATGATTCACTCCATGTGCAGGGAGCTTCAGAAACTGAATGACATTTGAGGAATGACAGTGACATTCACTGAGCGATATTAGGTTCCTAAAAAAAGCTCCCAGCATGTGGGGGCGAAACATCTGACATTTTTGAACAACATTCGGTTCGACCTGAAAACGCTGCGGAAAGCTGTGGGTGGACTTTGTTTTACCGGTCCGAATTTCACCATCCTGCGGTATCCTCCGCCCCTCTGTCGACTTGGCAGGTGTCGCCGAGCTTGCGGAGAGCGCAGATGCGCTGGGTCCGATTGAGACCGTGAAGAACAGAACCAAGATTTTTCCCTCCCCAGGAATTCTCTACACAAGCCCCCAGCAATCTCCTCGGCACACCGTCACTCAGCCATATATCCACTCTGTCACCCAGCCATCGACGCATCCAGTCCCAGAGTCATCAGCTAATCCAATAGTCCTACACAATTCCACAAACTCAATCCCACATTCTTCCAGTATTCCAATCCCACAGTCCCCTTCGCATGCAGTCTCACAGTTTTCCACTGATCCAGACCCACAGTCCTCCACAAATCCAATAGTGCTTGCTTCCACGAGCTCCGCACCAAGGTCTTCCATGAACTCAGGACCACAGTCTACTTTTCCAATCCCAGAATCTTCCTCCACCAGCTCCGTCCCAGAGTCTTCCTCCACCAGCTCCATCCCAGAATCTTCCTCCACCAGCTCCATCCCAGAGTCTCCCATTAGCTCTGTCCCAGAATCTTCCTCCACCGGCTCCGTCCCAGAGTCTTCCATTAGCTCCGTCCCAGCATCTTCCTCCACCGGCTCCGTCCCAGAGTCTTCCATTAGCTCCATCCCAGAGTCTTCCTCCACCAGCTCCGTCCCAGAATCTTCCTCCACCAGCTCTGTCCCAGAGTCTTCCTCCACCAGCTCTGTCCCAGAGTCTTCCTCCACCAGCTCTGTCCCAGAGTCTTCCTCCACCAGCTCTGTCCCAGAGTCTTCCTCCACCAGCTCTGTCCCAGAGTCTTCCTCCACCAGCTCTGTCCCAGAGTCTTCCTCCACCAGCTCTGTCCCAGAGTCTTCCTCCACCAGCTCTGTCCCAGAGTCTTCCTCCACCAGCTCTGTCCCAGAGTCTTCCTCCACCAGCTCCGTCCCAGAGTCTTCCTCCACCAGCTCCGTCCCAGAGTCTTCCTCCACCAGCTCCGTCCCAGAGTCTTCCTCTACCAGCTCCGTCCCAGAGTCTTCCTCCACCAGCTCTGTCCCAGAGTCTTCCTCCACCAGCTCTGTCCCAGAGTCTTCCTCCACCAGCTCTGTCCCAGAGTCTTCCTCCACCAGCTCCATCCCAGAGTCTTCCTCCACCAGCTCCGTCCCAGAGTCTTCCTCCACCAGCTCCATCCCAGAGTCTTCCTCCACCAGCTCCGTCCCAGAATCTTCCTCCACCAGCTCTGTCCCAGAGTCTTCCTCCACCAGCTCTGTCCCAGAATCTTCCTCCACCAGCTCTGTCCCAGAATCTTCCTCCACCAGCTCTGTCCCAGAATCTTCCTCCACCGGCTCTGTCCCAGAATCTTCCTCCACCGGCTCTGTCCCAGAGTCTTCCTCCACGGACTCGGTCCCAGGGTGTTCCACGAACTCAACCTCAGAAGTTTCAACAAATTCCACATTGCCCCCTCCCACTCCCTCTGCTATTGGCACAAACTCCTCTCGCCACCAGCCACAGTACATGTTTAACGGCCACTCGATCCTGCGCGAGAGAACTCGGCGATACATCGACTACGGTAAGCTGGTAACGTGACCGGTCTCGCCGCATATATACGTGTAAGGCCCATTTGTCGATCCACTGCTGGATGAGGGCCCTCCCCATGCCGTGCAGGTCGTGGAGATCATCGTTTGACGGTAGCTTCACCACGCCGGTCGGTGCGGGTCAATGAAGGGGGGGGGGGGGGAAATATGTGCAATTCCGGGATTCAATCTCTGGCGGTGGACTCCTTTAAATCTGTAATGCCTTTTAATCTTCCATGGCAAAAATGATAAGCTTGCATGAGTAAAATGGTGATGTAAAGTTTGATTTCGCCAAAGAACTTCACACTTTCGTCACAACACTGCCTTAAAAAGGGAAAAAGTATGTGATGGGTGTGACAATTCAGGCAATGCCCCTTTGCCCTGAGGCCAGTAATCTGACCTGTGGCCTCTTTGGCCTCTCTGTGCTATGATAAAGGGCCATTGCCATAAACGTCGCCCTGTGAGTATTTAAATGTAATTTATACTTGTGCACTGTCAAGGGCAGTATCGCCAAATAATTTGTCTTGCGTCACCAAGCGATGGTGGCGGGGGAGGGGGAACATCAGTTGAGATGACATGAAATGTGAGCTTAATCGCACGTATCCTGGGTTAAGTCGTACATGTTTGACTTAAGAATCTCACATGTAAACAAAGTGTCACTCGCACATGACGATGATGATAATGACCAAGTTCCAGACCACGACTTTAAGCTCAACACGGGAGGAGAGACCCCCCAGAGGCCACGCAGGTAAAAAGGCAAGTGGGGGAAATGTACGGCCTAGGCCAGGAGGCGATTTTACGCAAAGGAGTGGTAGGAGTCTCTGGAATCGGCTGCCCACACCCGTGGTGTTGAAAACCGGATTCACTGGGAGGTTTTCACGAACCCATTCTGAGATTCTGGAATCGATTTGCCTGCTACGAACAACCGAGTCGGTCAGATTTGTGGAATGCCCCCTCCCCCGTATCGTTTGTAATCATTCGTTATGTTCATGTGTTCTCAAGTCTGAACGACAACAAACCTTAATTCCTTGTGAAGCCCCACAGTACCGCTCTCCACGTTCACCAATTTACCTATTTGCAAAACGCACATTGAATCGTTACATGCTGCGTGTACCTGATGGCCAAGCACGTTTTTCCATCGCTCAAATGGTTGCACATGCGAGCTTAAGTTCATTACTGAAACTTGGAAACAATTGTAGTTTATTCAGCCTTTGTTTATTTGGTGGGATTGACCTTTCGCTTTGTGCATTTGCAGGAATTTTGGATTTCGAAGTGCCAGGTAAGCACGCGTTTCTTTGCGAACAACTTAAACCTCAACCGCACATCATCTGGCCTCCAGATCTCAATCGTATGTTCTCAGATGGGTGACTTAATGCGAACGCTTGTGGCCGACTGCCCATCGGTGAACGAATGGAGCCATTCTGGCGAATTACCCGATGATGCTGGATGCAATTACCAGCGAAACGTCGTACTCAAAAAAGCTGTAAATGTTGTGGATTCACTCTTCAACACACCGGTGGGCTAAAGCGGTGAAATATTTGTCTTTTGTCAACGTGACACTTTTTTGCTGATTGGCCGTGTCAGGTGGTGGAGGGTTACGACACATTTATAAATAACGCTGTGTAACCCAAAAACGTTTATTACGAATATTATGAATGGAGCGGGCTTCGTCTTTGCTCTAGCAAGACATCCGAGGTGAATACTTTGCGCAATCGGTGTTACAAGACAATCACAATAAAATTGGTTAAAAGGACGACGGCAAGAATCTTAAAACGGATGCTTTCTTTGTTGGTTTGCGGTGGGTGCCGCACCAAGCAGCCAAGTGTGGCAGCCGCCCGTTCGAAGAGTTTGCAGGCATCGGACCCCTCCCGTCCGCCCCCGTCAACTTTGTCAGCCGCATTGTTGGGGGACGAAACTCTGAGCCTGGAGGGCAGCCCTGGCAGGTGAGGTGATGATCGGCTCCGTATTCCTCGCGTCGAACCAGCTGCTGGATGGACCTTGGTTTGGGGGGTAGGGGGGGTAGGATATCACTTGGCTTGCTCTCCCAGTTCTCATTGTGGCGGGTACTCGATTCCTGCAGTTGCCCGGTGGTGCGAGCAAAGACTCTTCGCAGGAAGTGGAACATGCCCAATCTCGGGTGCGAAAGAGATGTTTGTGTAGTGACGCAGATCAGAGACGGTAATAACTGGAGGCGCTTTTATTAAACAAGCGCCATCGGGATAATACGCACCCTACGTGGGTGCACGCTATTATTGTTATTAAGGCCGTTTATTGTCGGCGGCACTACTTAGAACAGTTGGTAGGCTTAATTTAGGAGCTTTCGTGACTGCAGGAATTATTCTTTGGTTCTTTTCGGTTAAGTCACGTCTAAAAATAAAATAATAAATTAAAATAACATATTACGACGTTTCGATTGCAACACAAGCAATCGTCATCAGGTATAAAAGAAATAGCAACAAAAATCTAACTAGAAAACTATAGTTTTCTAGTTAGAAAACTATAGTTTTCTAGTTAGAAAACTATAGTTTTCTAGTTAGATTTTTGTTGCTATTTCTTTTATACCTGATGACGATTGCTTGTGTTGCAATCGAAACGTCGTAATATGTTATTTTAATTTATTATTTTATTTTTAGACGTGACTTAACCGAAAAGAACCAAAGAATAATTCCTATAGTTTTCTAGTTAGATTTTTGTTGCTATTTCTTTTATACCTGATGACGATTGCTTGTGTTGCAATCGAAACGTCGTAATATGTTATTTTAATTTATTATTTTATTTTTAGACGTGACTTAACCGAAAAGAACCAACGAATAATTCCTGCAGTCACGAAAGCTCCTAAATTAAGATTGAACCACTTCTACGGGGAAGTTTTAAGCTTATCCTTTTTCTTTCTGGCAATTTGTTCTCTCTGCCTGTGTCCTCTCTTTGGATTTTTCACACTTAAAATTCTAACTTAGCAAATTTTGAAACACGTAATCAACCAGGCTATGCGTTAATTGTGTGTTAACCGACTCTCTGTGTTGTATTACATCACATTTCGATATTTTGCTAGGTTATTTAATTTTCGTGTGCCTGTCTCCTAATTTTCAATTTTGCGTGCCCGTTTTCAATTTTGCGTGCCCGTTCCACATTGTCATCTTACTTGCAACAGCAGTACGTTGCCGTACACTCATTGATATGCTAATTCTCTCTGCCCCCTCCCTCTCTCCGTCCCCGCCCCCCCTCTCTATATTTAAGGGACCGTCACAGAAACGACCCCTCTCTTTGTGCCGATTTGTGTCCTCTCTCTGTGTGCCGTTGTGATGTCTGTCTGCTTGTATGTCTGTCTATAGTTTTCTAGTTAGAT
The DNA here is from genome assembly GCF_965212315.1 of Lampetra planeri. Taxonomy (NCBI): domain Eukaryota; kingdom Metazoa; phylum Chordata; class Hyperoartia; order Petromyzontiformes; family Petromyzontidae; genus Lampetra; species Lampetra planeri. The sequence continues at coordinate 4,724,004 of NC_136111.1, forward strand.
TTTTGTTGCTATTTCTTTTATACCTGATGACGATTGCTTGTGTTGCAATCGAAACGTCGTAATATGTTATTTTAATTTATTATTTTATTTTTAGACGTGACTTAACCGAAAAGAACCAAAGAATAAGTTGGTAGGCTGTCTGACTAACAGCGCCCCGGGATGGTGGAGATGGTGACGACGACTAAATGGTGACAACGGACTTGAACAGCACAACGGGGTGGGGGGGGGCCTCTTACACTCCCAGCGTGGCCTTGCTCCGCCTTGGCCACGCCCCCTTTCTGGAACCTACCAGTGGGTTCACAAGGCTTCCCGATGGGCCCGTTCTGTTAACTTTCCCCTTTAGATGGACCCGTTCTGTGACCTTTCCCCTTTAGATGTCCCCCTCGTATTGATCGTGGCCTGCTGGCGTGAGTACTGCCGTACACCGCAGTTACCCTTTGCCTCCAGCACCCAGCGCTATACCACTACATATGTAATGTTTGGTGAGATTTGAACCACTTCATAGGTCGGGGGGGGGGGGGCAGTCGCGAGAAGAGGAAGGTTTTGCGCCTTGACCTGAACAGACGCAGGGTTTGGCAGGATGGATGGTCTGGGGGGAGTAAATTCCAGCTTGTGAGAAATATTGAGCACTTTACCGAAATAACCAAAGAGTATGGATTCCTGCAGTCACGAAAGCTTCAAATAAAGATTGAGCAAAGGTTTATTGATTTTTGCCAGAAAGTCGATTGGTCCAGCAAGCAAGGCGCTCTGTTGAACGTTCACACCGTACAGAGCCAACCGTGCTAATCGGAGGTGCTAGGTTGAGACTACAAACTAAACACAACTTCTAGATTTGAAGTTTTCGTGACTGCAAGGATCCATACTCTTTGGTTCTTTTGGTAAAGTCACGTAGATGAAAAATACAAATAATAATAAAAAATAATCAAATGAAAATAACTAAATTAAATCACGAAGTTTCAGAGGCAACACACGCTTCCCTCATCAGGTGGAACAGCAACAGCAAAATTACTGATTAGAAACGTCGTTATTTAATTTAGTTATTTTCTGTTTATTATTATTTTTTCATCTACGTGACTTTACCGAAAGAACCAAAGAATATAAACACAACTTGGTGTGGCAATGAAAACTGTTTAGCCAATGCATTTTTTTGAAAAATGTTTGAACAATTGGGCAAAACAGAACCGTACAGTACACGACTCTTCTTAAGGTCTACCTTGTGCTGTGTCGTCACGTGTAACCCAGGTTTCCCTAAAGCGTGGGTCGGCGCACTTCTGTGGAGGGACCATTATCGACACGAGATGGGTGCTCACAGCGGCGCACTGCATTCCCCCCAGGGACAGGTACTCGCCGACCGATCGCTTTCAGCTCGTCAAGCCATTGGGGGGAAAAGGCCCTCTATTTTTGGGGGTTGGTTGACCACGCTTTACCACACTTGACCACGCTTCACCACACTTGACCACCTGGCCATCCTCGCAGTGACTTTTGGCTTACCACTGAACAAAGACGGGGTCACTGCGTTGCGTGATTTCAGGTGCACTTGCGGCCGTTTCGAACACTTTTCCATCTGATATTAGGAAGCCCACTGGAGCTATGCACTTTTAAGTCTAGATTAACAACTTTCTGTAGAACTGCTTTTTATCACCAGGTGTAGAATGCGATGCGTTAACTGCTGCGCCATTACTCCCACACTTTAACAGTTAATGTTCATCGGCCATGATCGATCCACTGCTGGATGAATGAACGAACGCCTTCCCGATCCATTACCGCCATATCTCGTGGTCTGACGATGTAACAGCCAGTCCTAGTACCTACACACACGCTGATTTCATCTCCCCAGCTCTGTCGTAGACTTGGCCTACTTTTACACGCCGGCCAGATGTCTCAGAGGTGGAGTTACCCACACTTTACCCCACCAAATGTGGCCTTGTGATCGACTAACCGTGGTTTTAACACCTTTACAATCTTTCCTGTGCCATGTTGGCCTGACCGCCTTGCTCCCTTGTTCGGTGGACAGGAACTTCGAGAAGACGCTGAGCGTGGTGGTGGGTGAGTACGACATGGAGACGAGCGACGATGAGGAGCAAACGCTGCGAGTCTCCCGAGTGATCGTGCACCCCAAGTTCCGGCCGCTCAACCCGGTCAACAACGACGTGGCTCTGCTGGAGCTGACCAAGGACATTGTGTACGGTGAGGGAGAAACTGCCTCTTGGTTGTGAACTGTCATCCACGTGCACAAAACAATCCCTTTCGTTAACTTTCATTCATTTTACAGGTACACGTCGTGAACACCAAAAGTCGCCGTGTGGTTGCTTTGCTTAATTGGTGTGTGCGCGTGTCTTTTTGGGGAGTGGTGGCGCAGTGGTTTCCACGCCACGCTACTAACCCGCCGACCAGAGTTCGATTCCCGCTCAAGGCCAATACCGGTGATGCGTTGATGGATAATTTGAACCAGTGCTGGGCCCTCTCTCCTAAGGCCGAATCGGCCTTAAGTAAATACCTGGTGAGGTGTGTAAAATATCAGCACTGGGAAGACCAAGGTGGCTGAGCGTGGTGTTGGCCACCACCCACCCCCTTCGTGTGCCTTGCTGGCCTTCGTAGGTGCTACCCGTTGAACAGCACTTGCCCCAACAGTCGGTTAAAAGGCTCTTATGGAATTTCGTTGTCGTTGTGTTTTAGGGGTGATGGTGCAACCGGCGTGCCTCCCGTACCAGGACGAAGAGTTCATCGCGGGCACGCTTTGCACCGTGAGCGGCTGGGGGAAGATGCAAGAGGGTGAGGCCTAGGCTTTGGTGGGGGGGGGGGGGGCGAGAGAGAGGAGGGCTGCTGGGGTGGCTCAGAAGTCGGGGCGCTGAGCTTGATCGCGTTGAGAATCCCCTGGGTTCAAATCCAGGATTCGGCCACTGCCTGTGCTTCTCGAGGTGTCGCAAGTTGATGACCTCAGCCCGGTCGCCGATGGCACGTGTTGTGACCGGCCATAAGAAGGGGGATTCCTGCAGTCACAAAAGCTTCAAATCAAGACGTAAGACGGGGGGGGGGGGGGGTAATGTTGCAGTGAGTTTGTACGTGCCAAGTCATTGGCAGGACAACTTTGAAATGTGGCAAATGTTGGCCGTGAAGCTAGCCAGAATGCGTGTACATTTTTATGGTTAATATAATTAGCCATATTAACCTGGGGTGGGAGGGGACCCGAACCGGGAACGTCTACAACAAACGGAGAACTTTTTACCGTTTGGCCACGTCACCGCCCATTCATCATGTCATTGTGTGGGGAGTGGTGGTGTAGCGGTTAGCGCGCTGCTCTACAGACCCGGCCACCCGAGTTCAATTCCCGCTCACTACTGACACCAGTGACGATTATCTGAACCACTCCTGTGCCTCCCCTAGGTCGACTCGGCCTTAACTGAGTACCTAGTACAGTATCTGTAATCGTGTGCACTGAGAAGACAAAGGCGGCCACGGGTGGCCCTGTCTGCCCAGCACCAATGAAGGTCGCCGTGGCGACCTTCATAGGTGCTCGCGAACAGCACTTTCCCAAATCGGTCTGTTAAAGGCTTTACGGTGTGGGTGTGGGGGGGTATCTTTTGCCTTTTCCCCTCCAGAGGGACAGATGCCCAGCATACTGCAGGAAGTGTCCCTGCCCTTGCTCGACCCGGAGCTGTGTGCACGCGTGCTCGCAGGCATGCACCTGCCCGCGATGGACCGCACCATGCTGTGCGCCGGCTTTCCCAACGGGGGCCGGGATGCCTGTCAGGTGGGAGGGGCGGTGGGTGGGGGAGGGGCGGTGGGGGGTGGGGGAGGGGCGGTGGGGGAGGGGGGACGGGGGGAGGGGGGGGACGGGGGGAGGGGGGGGGACGGGGGGAGGGGGGGGACGGGGGGAGGGGGGGGACGGGGGGAGGGGGGGGACGGGGGGGGGAGGGGGGGGACGGGGGGGGGACGGGGGGGACGGGGGGGACGGGGGGGGACGGGGGGAGGGGGGGGGACGGGGGGGAGGGGGGGGACGGGGGGAGGGGGGGGACGGGGGGAGGGGGGGGGACGGGGGGAGCCAAGGGCAGTGGGAGGAGAATATTGAACCATATTCTTTGGGTGTTTCGGTAAAGCCACGTAGATAGAAAAAATATAATAAAATAATACAAATAATATCACGACGTTTCGATCACAACACAAGCAATCGTCATCAGGTGAGAGCTGCTGAGATAGGAAAAAATATATTATAATATTATTTTTATTATTTTATTATATTTGTTCTATCTACGTGGCTTTATCGAATGACCCAAAGAATATGAATTCCTGCAGTCACGAAAGCTTTAAGTCAAGATTTAATATTGAACCAGTGCGTAGCGTGGGTGGCATGGGCCCTGGTACCCATTTCACCTTTATTATTTAGAAAGAACCATCTATGGGGTGTTTTTTTTTATTATGTTGCTGCTTGGAATTTCCACGTGATGGGCCGCTTCGTTGAGCTTTCATTTGTGGCTGGGTGGCTTCTGAAAACCAAACTAATAGCTCGGTGGGGATTACCTGGCAAGATACAAAACTAGTTTGGTTTTATTTCAAATATATTTGTAAGTGATTTTTTTACCTTTCCTGTACTTGACACTCCTATCATGCCTTCCTAATGATGTAATGTTCTTACTCGCCCTTATGGACATCTGTGAAAAATAGCTTCATAGCTCATCGGATTCTTCCAGTATAACTAGATATTCTGATTCTGAGCTCCCCTACCCCCCCCCCCTCTCTGCTATCCTCTGTAGCCCGGTGCCTGGGCCCCTACATCTGTCCATGTGTGTCCATCTGTCAGTAGCGTGGGGTTCACAAGAACGCTTGTATTGATGAGCCCAATAAACTAAATTTATAATTGTGTTGCTAGGGGGGAAAAACAGGCTTATCAAAGGGTAGCTCACAATCGGAAGGCACAATCATTACAATAATTGTTATTTGCAAATGTGCAAACCGTACTGCTCAAAGACTTCTGCCGACAAAGCTTTGTGGGGGAGCAATCCAGAATCCATGCGTATGCACGGTTTTTCCTCTTTTTTGCAACATTAATGGCTTTGAAGCGGCCATGTTAGAGGTTGGGATGTCTGCGTGTGTGGTTGGCCAGCGATGGTGTAGCGATTACTGCGCTGCACTACGAACCCGGCGACCAGAGGTCAATTCCTGCTCACGGTCAATACCCAGTGACGATTGTCTGAACCGGTCCTGGGCCTCTCCTAGGTCGACTCGGCCTCAAAATGAGTACCTGGTGCCACTAGGGAGACGAAGTGGTCGGGCGTGGTGCTGGCCACCCACGTGCACCGGTGGTGGGTGGCCTTCGTAGATACTGCTTGATTAACAGCACTCGCCCCAATAGTCTACTAAGGGCTACACGGGGGATCTTTGTCTTTGTGGTGGGGATCCAGGGGGACTCCGGGGGTCCCTTGGTGTGCCAGCGCCCGAGTGGCGCGTGGAGCCTACACGGCGTGGTCTCGTGGGGGGTCGGGTGCGCTCGGGGCTGGGCCGGGGGTGCGGGGGGTGCGGGGGGGGGGCCCGGGCGGCCGTGACGCCACACGGCAGGGCACCCCGGGCATCTTCGCTCGCGTCGCCAACTTCCTGCCATGGATCCAGCAGCACATGGATGGCGGTGGGTGGGATCGTGGTGTGACGATGGGGAGGGGGTCATGGCGGACACATGGGGGGGGGGGCGGTGGGGGATGTTCCCAGGGTGGCTCTCGGGCGAAAATGTGTTTTGGCATATTCGCAAATAGTTACTTTTAGCACTGGTTTGTCTTTTTATTCGTGATTTGTTTTTAATTTATCACAAACAATTGAGCGTTCATTTTATTAATTGTTTTTGTCATTAAACAAAAGGCCAAATACAACGATGAACCCGGGGGCCAGGTGCCCTGGGAGTAGGGAACCCTACTTAGGTAGCGGGCAATGATCGGGAGCGTGGTATGTTTAAGGGAGGGGAGGATGAGCTATCAAATATTTTCTAAAAACCTAAATATTCGCCGTTCCTGCAGCCAATACCGTCCTGTAGATGTAACCTGCTCTGCACGGTGTACACCACACACCCGTTTGTCTCGTTGCACATCTGCTCCATTGTGCCCACAAAAACAGTTGTGTAACGGAGTTGATCGTGTTCTTGTGTCGCAGGTAGCAGAGGAAGAAGTAATCTCGGTGAGTGCTTTCGAGCGAATTCGTTCGACGATAAAAGCGTGCGAGGGTGACTGATGTTTCAAATCGGATGGCCATCCACGGGGTGAAAAGTACTGAACTGTGTGCACTGTCGCCTGATATTGGTGTGCCGCCTTTCACAAAGTCGACACCTTGCCAATTTGACAGCAGCATGGCAATTGTTTTTTTTTTTAATGATGGGTGGGCCAGTATATGTGATCCACGAAGGGTCTTTGAGTGGCCTGCCAATTTATGGCCTGCCAGGAGAAGATGGGAGAGATCTCATGCCCTTGCCATGTTCTACGTCTGTGTTCGTGGTACACGTGGCCTGCTGCACCGGGCGCTGAAACGTGACCTGCAACACGTGCTAATATGTGTGAACATTTTTCACATTGATGTAGCCGCCCATGCTAATCGGCGATGTGGGCACATTGTAAAATGTGGCCTGCTGGAAAATGTCGTCTAAGAGCTCTGGAAGTGTCCCACTCATCTTGATTAATGCCATGCTTCGCGGTTTAACCATTTGGAAATATTATGGGCTTTTCATAAATCCTTGCTCTGCACCCCCCCCCCCCCCCCCCCCCCCCCATTTTGCTCTCGACTCCAGGGAACTGCAACGCGACCGGCGTGGTCCTGACGGGAGAGTCGGGAACCCTCGCCTACCCTGTCCCAGACAACACTACCTACCCTGACAACACGTGAGCTTTTGGCTCGGGGGTCTGGTCCTGTGTTATTGTTGGTTTGTGGTGGTTGCCGCGAGCGTTCGACACTTCACTTGGCCTCAAAGTGCACATATCCTGGCACAAGCGCTGTGGCGACATCACTGCCGCTTTGTGACGAATGGCGGTTACTGCTGCTGCTGCGGCGGCGTGCGCGCCTGCAGATTCTGCGTGTGGACGGTGCAGGTGCCGGCAGGCAAGTCGATCGTGCTCACGTTCACGCGGTTTGACCTGGAGCCGCACGTCAGCTGCGAGCTCGACCACCTGGCCGTGTACACGGACATCGACGTCTACTCGGGTACCCCCCCCCCCTTCTCCCCCCCCCCCCCCTCTGCCGCACTCTCACGCTCGGCCTGCGGCAGTCGTCGACCCCACGCTCGTCAAACCGCGTGGCGCTGCGAAATTCCCTCGTCGACGACTGCCTGTGCTTGGTATATGCTCGGGAGTACTAAATAATGCTGTTGTGAATGTCCACGTGATGAGCCGCTTCGTCGAGCTATCATTTGTGGGCAAGGTTGCTTCTGAAAAAATAAGTTGAATCCTTGATGGGCTTTACCTGGAAAGATACAAACATTGTTTAGTTTAATTTGTATTTTAAGTGATTTGACTCCCTTTCCTATTCTTTGCACTCCTATCGTTATAGCTCATCGGGGGATTCCTCCAGTATAAATACATATTCCGATTCTGGATGTTGGTGGTGGTGAACCGTGTGTGTGTGTGTGACCGATGGGGAGCGGTGGTGTAGCGGTTAGCACGCTGCGCTATGAACCTGGCGACCCGGGTTCGATTCCTGCTCACGGCCAACACCAGTGACGATTATCTGAACCGGTCCCGGGCCTCCCCTAGGTCGACTCGGCCTCAAATGAGTACCTGGTGCGGTGTGTAAACATTGCCACTAGGGAGACAAAGGCGGTCGGGCGTGGTGCTGGCCACCCACCTCCTCGTGTACCGTTCCAGCCTTCATAGGTGCTCTCTAACAGCACTTGCCCCCTACAGTCTGTTAAGGCTATACGGGGGATCTTTGCCTTGTGTGTGTGCGCACTCGCAGGCCGCTTCTGTGGCACGTCGCTGCCAGTGCCCATCGTGATCCACTCCAACCAGACGACCCTGAAGTTCGTCTCGGACAAGAGCACGGGCGGGAGAGGCTTCTCTCTGCACTTCGCAGCCGTCGACCCGAGTTCCCTGCCGTGTGAGTGCCAGAGGGGAGGGGGCAGGGCAGCACACGGGGCATGGCTGTGTGGGGGGGGGGGGCAGTGATGGGCCAAGTCAAAATCTGAATATTTATACTGGACGAATCCGATGAGCTGTAAAGCTCTTTCACAGACGGCGAATTGGGGGCGGGTAAGAACGTTACAAGGGCAACAATACTAAAGCATGGTAGTAGTGTAAAATACAAGTTGGTTTGCATTTGAATTCTGTTAAGAGTGGTTGTTTCATAGCCCGTATGTAAGAAGTGGTCGGAAAACCACGGCCAATGTTGGGAACGGTCCTTAGAATTTCCACGTGAAATCGCTGGACAAGTGCAGACTCGTGGGGGTTATTTGACCATACTTCACGCTGGTCGGTGCGAGTTGGTGATGGGGGGGGGGGCATAGAAGTACAGTACAGCAGTTGATTTGTCTTTGTACCCTAGTGATGCCCACCACAACGCCCCATCCTCTAACACGCCTGTTGAATGCACGTCGGCCACCCGTCGTCTTCGCTCTATCCAGGCTCAACTCTGCTTAACGTCTGACATCTGCTCAGATCGGCTGTTCCCAGTGATTCGGTCATGAGCCCGAGAGAGAGGCCCTTCGCTGCAGGCGCTTGGTGGATTGTTGCGTTGTTGTTGCATTGCCCAGACCGTGAGATGATTCTCGGCTATGGGGGGGGGGGGGGGGGCCTTCATCCAACAGTGGATAGATCGTGACTGATGATGATGCTCGTCCCTTGGCGTAAGTTTACATTGGCTAGGAGTGTGGTGTGTGTGTGCGACAGTGGGGAGCGGCAGTGCCAAGCGGTTAGCGCGCTGCGCTACGAACCCAGGGGGGGGGGGGGACCCGAGTTCGATTCACGCTCGTGGGCCAACACCAGCGACGATTAATCTGAACCGGTCTTGGGCCCTCCCCTAGGTCGACTCGGCCTCAATTTGCATACCCGGTGCGGTATGTAAACATTGCCGCTGAGGGGGGCGGCCGGGCGTGGTGACTGTCCAACCCCCCGACCCCCCTTGTGATTCGGTGCGGGGCCTTCATAGGTGCTCGCCTATAACGGCAGTCTGTTAAAGGGCTATACGGGGGTGAGGTGTGTGTGTGGGGGGGGGGATTCTTTGTCTCTGTCTTTGTGCGCCGGTGCTATCCCTCGGTGTCCCGGCGCGCTGCGAGAGAAGTCTCCGGCTGCGGCAGCCTCGCCGTGCTGCGGCGCGAGGGGGAGCTGCAGTCCCTCAACTACCCCCGCGGCGGACGCCCGGCGGCCACCCCGGGGGGGGTCACGTGTCGCTGGCTGCTCCACGCACCTCGTGGGAAGCGCCTCCAGGTGCGCGACTCCACGGCAAACCCCCCACCCCCCCCCCCGGTGGCGGTGGGCACGCAGTTGGGGAGGGGGGGGGTGTTTTTGTGTTGGGGTCGTCCATAAATGACGTCACGCACCTAGGGGGGGGGGGGGTCAGACATTTGTGACGATCTTCTTGGCTCTTTCGGTAAAGTCACGTAGAAGGGAAATAATAAAATAATACAAATAAAACATACTAAAATAATTCTCACGACGTTTCGGCCACAACGCAAGCAGCCGTCCTCAGGTGAAGACCAGGTCTGTCAGGGAGACAGCGTCTGAATGTCGAAATTTGTGACGATGTGTGACGAGTGGGGGGGGGCGGTTTGAGAAATGTGACGTCACGTCAAAATGCGCAACTTTATATATAGTCAACACGTTCTACTTAGTTAGACTTTTTAATGAATGTTTTCTCCTACAACATCAGAGTGCAGCGCCACATTAAATACGCGCTACAATGACAATAGTTTAAAGCGATTTGAAGCATGTTTTATTTTCAAAATGGAAATATGGTTTTGGGGGGGGGGGGCAGAGCTTTGTGACGTCATATTTGACGTCACAAAATAGCGTGACGTAATTTATAGACGGCCCTCTACTAAGACAACGGGCACATTTATATGTTGCTATGCTGACGCGATCTCACCCCCTCCACCCCACCCAAACAAAAACCTGTATGGATGATATTGGTCGAGAAAGCCTTGCTATGTATTTAAACTAACAACATAAATTATCTAGACTGGAGGAATCCGATGAGTTATGAAGCCTTTTCACGGATGTCTAGTAAGGGAGGTGCACGGGTTGAGATCGTTATAACAACAATCCATTACAAACACACGATAGGAGTTCACAGTATAGCAAAGGTCAACAAATTGCTTAAATATACAAATAAAACAAATATTTTTTTACCACCCAGCTGCTTTATAGTTATATCAGAAGCGACCTGACCCACAGTGATGGCTCGATGAAAGTGGCTTATCGTGTGGATAATTATATAGCGGCCAAAATGCTGTGAATCTATGCTGATTCTAAAATATTGAGGGAGAAAAAACAGGAGGTCCCAGAGAAAAAATACACCCCCACTACGAGAGAGACCTGCACACTCCAAATATACAGCAGGCGCTAAAAGTCGGGGTCGAACCCACAACCTCCTGTACACCCAGCGAGGTAGTTGACACTGGCGCCTTGTGTGCCTCCCCAGCAAGGAGGGACAGATTTGGGTTCGATTCCTGACTCGGGCACCTTGTGTGCAATATGTAAGTTCTTTCCCTCTTCTGCATGAGGTTGCCTCCAGGTTCTCTGGTTGCCTCGCCAAACTTAACAAAAAGAAAAACAATGAAACCGGTATTGGCCAAAACATCCAAATGCTGCAAAATTACTCCTTTGAGATAGATTGCACACAGCAGCAGCAAGATTGACCCCCCCCCCCCCCCCAGCTGCCAAACACGTGGCAGGACTCTTTCGAAGAGGGGAGGAGGCTCATCAAGAATAGAAGAAAAGCGTTTGCATGGTTTTGGGGTTCTATTTTTTTGCCAGTTGTACGTGCAGAGCATGGCTCAATCTGGATGGGCGGGGGGGGGGTGCGGTTGGATGGACACAATGGCACGTGAGCGATAACTAAATCCACCGTCCCTAACAAACAAATCCACCGTCCCTAACAAACAAACATCCACCGTCCTCCACAGCTTCGCTTCACGGACTTTGAGCTGGCCTCGAGCCCGAACTGCACGTACGACTACGTCGCTGTCTACGGCGACGTGGAACGCACGCTTCAACTCGGTGAGTTTGTGTGTGTGTTTGGGGCGTGCGCGTGCATACGTGTGCGTGCATACGTATCTACGCGCGTGTGTGTTTTTGGAGGGGGGGGGCGGCAGGATGTGGGTGGAAGCGGCGACGCTGTGGCTTCTTCTGGGTAACGTGTTCGGTACGGAAAGGGCAGAGTTTCTCTCTTGCGAGCTGTGAAGCGGAGGCTGGAGGGGTGGGAATCCAGGACACGGCAGGCTCGCTTGACACACGGGGAGGGGAGGTCACGACGATTTGGCTTCTCGGCTCGGGTTTAAAATTCGCGTTTTTGATGCCGTTCCACGCAGAATTACAGTTATGAAGTAAGCTCAATAGCAGGCAACAACATAGTTGCCCTGCGTGTGTTTTCTTTGTGCTCGGAGTCTGGCTTCGAGATGTTTACATGGCTGGTGACCAGTTTTGAGGGGGGGCTGTGCCCTTGCAGTATCAGCGTTCGCCACCCAACGCCAAATGCTCCTCAGCTCTCGTACCTCCATGCCTCCGTCAGCTCCCCCTGTTCTCTTGTTGTCTACTGCCTGTGTGCAGTGCCAGATTGAGCTAGTGCGGGGCCTGTCGCATATATATATATATTTTAAAACACAAATATTTAAACACTTTTTTTACTTGTATAGTAAAGTAATTGTGTGTTTTCATTTGCTATGCAGACATAATACGACAAATCACTAACCTTAAAACACCCAGTCGTTCATCAAAGTTGAAGGCAGTATAGTACTATAGTCATAGAGCAAGTGCAGAATCACTGTCCCCCCCCCACCCCCCCCCCCTTGTGTTCCCCTTGCACTTCGCAGCCAAATTGTGTGGGGCGGGGCTCCCGCCGCCCGTGTTGAGCCCCGGGGAGACGATGAGCGTGGTGTTCGCGTCCGACCACGAGAGCTCCCTCAGAGGCTTCAAGGCCACGTTCTCGTTCCTCGCGCCAGGTGCGTCGGGCGCCCCCCCCCCCCCTACCGCATCCCCCCTTGTCGCACCCCCCCTTGTCGCACCCCCCCCTTGTCGCACCCCCCCTACCGCTCCCCCCCCTGCCACCCCCCCCCCCTTGCCGCACCCCCGCTTCTCACCACGTCGCTCCTATGGCAGTTGTCTAAAAACTCAGAATTTCGTTGTAAGGGCCCCGTGGTGTTGAGCGGAGTCTACAACTTGTTTTCTCTCTGCTATGAAGAAGCAGTACCGTTGTCCGACATTCCACCCCTATAGCTTTCCCATTTGAAAGCAAATTATTTCGGTGATCGGTAAGGAACTCGTGACGCAAAGTATTTCACCGGACCTCGTAGACGTAAATGCCCTTATTGCTACGTGCGCACGTGTGTGAGTGAATGCTGTGGTGTTTACAAGTGTGCACTCGTGCCCCAACGTGTGTGCCTGTGTGGATACGCGATTGTCCCCCCCCCCCCACTAGAAGAGGCATCTGCTGCTGCATCGGCAGAAGCGAGCGTGGACTCTGCGTCACCGACACCGCCCTTGCCTACGCTCCGCCCTGTGCCTCTCGGTACCGCAGATCCACAACCTCGGACTCTCCCGCCCGCTTAAGACGCGCACACACCAGCGGTGATACGCGCTCCCCTCCGGAGACACCCAAGCGCTCTGTGTGAGCCTGCACATCTCGGAATAAAAATCAGAATTTTTATTTCTCCTGGAGGAATCCGATGAGCTGTCAAGCTCTTCACAGTTGTCCAGTTAGGGGGGTGGGTTGGCAAGTCAAGTAGGGTGGGTAATCTTGGGGAGGCCCTCGTCCAGCAGTGCATTTCCACAAAGGGTTGTGTGCGTCAAGAGCACAAACCATCACGCGAACCCCGGTCATCCTCGCAGCGGCTTTTGGCAAACCATTGAAGAAAAACGGTTACCGCATCGCGCGCTTTCAGATGCGCTTCTGCGGCCGTCTGGAATGCTCTTCCTTCCAATATTAGGAAGCCTCTGGGGCTATGCACTTTTAAATCGTCTAAATTAAACACTCATTCCTTTAACAACTGCTTTTTGTGTTTAGTTTGTCGTCCGTTCTCCCCGCACCTCCGATTATCGCGGTAGGGCTACGTACGGTGCGAAAGAAGTTTAAACCGTGTGTGCGTGCGTGCGCCTCCATTCCCACCACCCGCACCGCCAGTGGTGCGGTGCGCAGCACGCCTACACATTGCGGCGTCGGTGACGTGAAAACCGTGGTGTGTGTGCGCCTCCATTCCCACCACCCGCGCCGCCAGTGGTGCGGTGTGTGGCACGCCTACACATTGTGGCGTCGGTGACGTGAAAACCGTGGTGTGTGTGTGTGTGCGCGTCTGTACCTCCAACCCCCGCACCGGCCAGAGTCGTGCGGCGTGGCCCCCGTGTCACCGCACGTGTCGGCGCGCGTGCTCGGCGGCGAGGAGGTGCGGCCCCACTCGTGGCCGTGGACGGCGAGCCTGCGCCTGCTGGGCGACCACGCGTGCGGCGCCGTCCTCGTCCACCCGCAGTGGCTGCTCACGGCCGCCCACTGCTTCCGAAAGTAACGGCCGCTGCGCGAGTGTTGGGGGGACGCGGAGGAGGAGTGAAAGCGCGGTTGTGTTCGTGGCGGCGTGTGGGGTGGGAGGAAAGGGGGGATTTTTAACGCTGTATTTGGAGTTTGCATTTCTGCGTGGATTTTTTTTGTCTCTGGGTCCTCCTCCGGTTTCTCTCTACATTTTCGAACCGTGCATTGAGATGAGATGATATTGATGCTACAAATGTCTACGTAATGAGTCACTTTGTTAAGCTATCGTTTGTGGCCATGTCACTTCTGAAAAAGAAGCTCCGTGGGTTTCACCTGGTAAGAAACAAATACGTTTTATTTATGATAATTTCGTTTTTTTACCCTTCCTATACTTTGCACTCTTATCGTGTTTTTGTATTGTTTTGTTGTAACGTTCTGACCCAATGCCCTTACGAGCCAACTCCCGAATTTCTCAATGCGCCGCTGCGGTTACAAGTAGGTGCTCGTTTAACGGTGCGTCTGGGCAACTTGTTGCGTGGTTTCTTTTGTGCAGCATGCGTTACCCCCTGTACTGGGAGGCGCTGCTGGGAGATCACGACCGGACCCAGCAGGAGCCTACGGAGCAGGTGTGCGAGGGGGGGGGGAGGGGGAGTGCGCACGCGCAATCGTACAAAAACGATCGTCATCTCGCACCCAAACTCGCCCTCTGTTTTGTGTGTTTTAAAATCCTCTACCGAACTCACCCCCGTCCCTCTACCCCTATCATCTTGCTCTACTTCCCCGCCCCTCCTGCACACTCTCTCTCTGCTCTGACATGCACATGCATGCGAGGAGCAGTGGTGGGCGTAGCGATTAGTGCACTACACCAACAGCCCTTGCCTGACTAGTCTCTGTACGACTCGAGGTGGGGGGGTGGAGTGGGATGTTTCTCTCGTGGCTTTTTCCGCGTGAAAGACGCGCAGGGTGTCTCTCGTCCTGTGCCACGAGCGCTACAACGAAACCACGGCGGACTACGACGTGGCGCTCGTGCGACTCGCGTCGCCGGCGCAGCTGGGCGACGCGGTGCGGCTCGCGTGCCTTCCGGAGGCGGCGCGGGACGTGGCGCCGTCGTCCGTGTGCGTCGTCACGGGCTGGGGCGCGCTCGTCCAAGGTGTACCCCGCGTGGATTTCATTCATTCATGAATGCTTTCCAGTGGAGGTTGATGGTTTGGCTCGAGTCTTGCAGCCTTCCGTCTACCCCCGACTGCTTCGTGACGGTATCGATGTGCTCGCGCGCAATCGCGGCTCTTGAAATCTTCAGTTTTGTACTGATTTAGAGAAAAATAGCTTGTTATTTTTGGTTACCGACTCCTGATGACGCTGTGCCGTGTGGTTTTTAGGTGGCCAACACCACGCCCGGCCGCCTTTGTCTCCCAAGTGACAATGTTTACACGTGCTCATCCTGCCGCGTCGAGCGTATCTTTGTCGTTGCGAATTAAAGGGCACCGAGAGGGACGACCGCCGTGCAAAAACGACTTCACTGCTCCCATCCTCCCCATCCCCACCACCCCTGGCTGTGCCCACCGTGCTCGCGAACCCCCCTCCCCCCGGCGCCTAGACGGGGAGCCGGCCGAGCGGCTCCAGCAGCTGCAGGTCCCCGTGCTGGACTCGGCGCTGTGCGAGCGGGAACACTACCCGCGCCATCCCGGCGGCATCTCCGCCCGCATGCTGTGCGCGGGGTTCCCATCCACCAGCAACAAGGACACGTGCCAGGTACGCACGCGCATGAAAAGACAAAGGATTCCCCCCCCCACCGCCTTTGTGGCCTTTTGACGGACTGTTGGGGCAAGTGCTGTTCGCGGGCACCTAATGAAGGCCGGCACGTTGCACCCTCATGGTGCCGTGCACTAATTCACGGCACCCCACGCCCGGCAGCTTCTGTCTCCCGAGTGACGATGTTTACACACACACCCGTGCGTACACGCAAAGAGGTGCAAACGTTCTAGATTTGAAGCTTTCGTGACTGCAAGGCATCATATTCTTAGGTTTTTTCGGTAAAGTCACGTAGGTAAAACATCAAAATTAATGAAAATAAAATAAAAAAATAAAATAAAAACAAAAATCACGACGTTTCAGAGGCAACACAAGTCTCCGTCATCAGGTGGGACCGTCACAGCCGAATTAGATGCAGCTAATTCGGCTGTGACGGTCCCACCTGATGACGGAGACTTGTTGCCTCCGAAACGTCGTGATTTTTGTTTTTATTTTATTTTTTTATTTTCATTAATTTTGATGTTTTACCTACGTGACTTTACCGAAAAAACCTAAGAATAAGGTGCAAACGTGTTTTGTGTGTGCGTGCGTACACGTGTGCAAGCACGTGTTTTGCTTCTATCACGACAACACGGTTGAGTCGTGCCGAGTGCGAGCGCCTGTTTAGAATCGGCGGTGCACTTGGTGTGGTCGTGCGGCTGGAACAGCCTCCATTTGGCTGATGACATGCGGTACCTGCCACCACCTCTCCCCTCGTCTCGAACTACTGCCCTCCACACACTATGCTCCAGCAATCAAGGCGTTCCATTGAAGCCCCCCCCCCCCCCCCCCATTCAACATTTGCTTGGTGAGACATCGCTCCATCTCCTCTACTACTCCTACAGCCTGGAACTCCCGTCCCCTGCAGTCTGCTGTCGACTACCTGCGTCTGTCAAGTTCAGAGACCACCTCTTTCTTGCCTATCGCCTACATGGGCATGTGCAGACATGAAGAAAATGTCCTTTATCTAAACGTACAATTGATGTGAACACGAGCGAAATGAAATCCAAAAGCTCAGACGGACAACACCCGGACAGACCACCCCCACCCCCCCCCCATCTCTCGCCCACACTGGAGGAACTCTGTTCTCGCTAATCAACAGGACCCCCAAAGCGTTACAGAATCCATGCGCGGCTCTGCTGCTCGGCTCGTTTGTTCGTGTACCTTGCACCAAATGAAGCTCTTCGCTTGTCCCCCCCCCCCCCCCCCCCCGTGTGACTGGCTGTCGCAGGGCGACTCCGGCGGGCCGCTGGTCTGCTCCCTGACCAATGGCTCCATGGCGGTGTTCGGGCTGACGAGCTGGGGCGAGGACTGCGGCAAGCAGGGCCGTCCCGGCGTGTACACGCGCGTCGCCAGCCTCCTGCCCTGGATACAGGCGGTGCTGACCCGTAAGGGCCCACCCCCCCCCCCTCTCCCATTGCTCGCCCTACAACTTACAACCAAACTTTTTTATTTTACCAGGTAAGGCCCCGGAGGTATATGAGCTCTTCTTTTTCAGAAGCGACCTGCCCATCGCTGATGATCGCAGCTCAACGAAGTGGCTTGTCGTCATCGTGTGGGAATCTATAGCAGCAGCCAAATATTCTAAACGCGTATTTCTAGGGACTCGTCGAGACCCACAGAGCTTCACACTCCCACAGTGGCCAGTTGGCAGCAAGTGGCCCGGCCGTTAGAACAAACACCGTGCCATGAACCCTGCGACGTCAGTTCATTACGGTTAACACCAGTGGCGAGTGAGTGACATCTGAACTGGTCCCCTGCCCATTGTACAGCCCTGTGAACAAGGCTGCTGAACAGCCCTGTGAACAAGGCTGCTGAACGGCCCCGTTTGTGACTTCTTCACTCTCCTTGCCTTTCAGCTCCTCCCATGGCTCCTGCCCCAGCTCTCGTCCGCAAGTATAAAGCCGGTCGACCCCACAAAATGGGTACGCGTTCGTAGAACGTCCCTTAGGCGGTTTAAACACGTGTGCCCTGGGACACGTGTGTGTGTGGGAAGCGGTAGTGCAGCTGTTAGTGCCGCTGCGCTACGAACCCGGAGACCCGAGTTGACGATTATCTGAACCGGTCCTGGGCCTTCCGCTAGGTCGACTCGACCTCAAATGAGTACCTGGTGCGGTGTGTAGTAAACATCGCCACTGGGGAGACGAAGGCGGCCGGGCGTGGTGCTGACCGCCCACCCCCTCGTGTGCCGTGCCGGCCTTCATAGGTGCTGGCTAACAGCACTTGCCCCATCAGTCTGTTAAGGCTATACGGGGGGGGATCTTTGTCTTTTGATGGGGGTGGCCCCAATCTCCCGAGAATACCCTGGGATTCCTTGGTGCTGCCCCCCCCCCCCCCCCACCTGGCTTGTCCCTTGCGCTCGTTGTTGGTGCAGAGTGTATCGAGGTGGAGAGGATTTAAGAAACCTACCACCGATCGTTTCGGCTTCCTCGCCGAGCGAATTGAGCCGGCGACCTGTGGATTTCCGGTCTGGTGTGTTGCTGCTAACTGCGCGAATTGAAATCGGCGAGCGCGCGTTTGCAGGGACGCGTGCAAACTTTTGACGGTGTCTCGCTGCGCGCGTGCGACAGCGTGGGACTGCTCGGGCGTTGCGCAGGTGGCGGTGGTGCCGTCGACGGAGGGGCAGCTGTCATCGCCCGGCTACCCGGACTCGTACCCGGGCGGCCGCAACTGCAGCTGGCTCCTGCTTGCGGGACCAGACGCTAACCCGGAGGTTGGCACGGCGTTGCCGCCGCTCTCTGTGGCGCCACCAGCAGTGGCACGCGGCACCGCCCTGCAGCTGGTGCTGGAAGACCTGTCCCTGTACAACTCGACGGGCTGTGCGCAGGAGGCGCTGGAGTTGTACGATGGGAACTCGCTCGCCGCTCCGCTCCTGGGTGGGTGGGGGGGGGGCACACTGCTGCGCGCTTAAAGAAAGAAAATCTAAGGGGGGACGGACGAATTCGCCTTAATCGAATTGATGAAAGATGGCTCGGCTTTTTACGATTTACAAAACAAATTCGGGTGTTAAGATGCTCAAACACGAAATGGACACCTTTTGCAAGGCAATCGCGTCTGGGTTAACGACACATGCGTTATGGTAAAACATGCAAACAAACGTGCTTTGAATAATGTACACGTTGTCTTCGAAACTGATTGGCCATTACACCAGAGATGGCAGCCTCCTTTTTACGGCCTTGTCCTCGCCAGAGATCGACAAAATCCGAACAGCGCAAAGGCAATGCAAACATCAAAGCACATTTATTTTCCCAACAAAATATTTTGTCTTTCCTATATTTTATCTTCTATTGGTGTTGTGTCAAGAGACCGGAGTATCCATTCGGATCTCCCAGAGCAGTGCAGCCCTGAGTGATTAAAAATGAGACTAATGATTTGGTCCTTTTGGTGTCCATGCCATGTGTTGATGCACAGGCTACCGCCAAAGGTGTTATGTTTCACAGACGGCTGTAGTGTTTTGTGAAGAATTGCTGCTCGCACAAACGGATCCCGCGCAGCTACGTGTATGAACCCAGTGCTGGGCCCTCCCCTAGGTTGTCTCGGCCTCAAGCAGCACTTGCACCACCAGCCAGTAATGGGCTATATACTGGGGGGATCTTTGCCTTGCATATAGGTGTCTGTCAATGTGTAAGCGTGTGGGCTTTGTGTGCGTGCGCATATCTGTAGGTATCCGTCAGGGTGTGTGTGTGTCATTCAGCCTTAATGAGTATTTTTCACGATGTATACACATCAACACTGGGGAGACGAAGGTGGCCGGGCGTGATGCTGGCCACCCACCCACCCAATCGTGTGCTACGCCAGCTTTCATAACTACTCGCTTAACAGCACTTGCCCCCAAGCATATTCTCAGGTTTTTTTGGTAAAGTCACGTAGGTAAAAAATTATTTTGCCTACGTGACTTTACCGAAAAAAAACCTATGAATATGAATTCTTGCAGTCACGAAAGCTTCAAATCTAGAATTAATGCCCCCAAGCAGTCTTGTTAAAGGCTACATTGGGTGGGGGGGTCGGGGATCTTTTGTCTTTGTTTTTTTCCCACCACGTGGGGCGTCGTCGCCGTGTTGCAGGCCGGTTCTGTGGGCTCCTGCCGCGCCCGCTGCTGCTGCGCAGCTCTGGACCGCGAGTTCTTCTTCACTTCCGCTCCGGGCCACTGCCTCTGTCGTCAAACCGTGGCTTTGCAATCAAATACTTGGCGGTGCAAATGCCAGGTACCTTTTTTTTTCTTCCCCGATGCGAGGAAAGCTGTCTTGTTTTTGGTGTTTTAAAACATCTTTTGAGGCTCTAATCGGGGGTTCAACCTCGTTACTTTTTTTAATCATTTTTATAATCAAGAAAAGTGATCCTGCATTTGCCGCTGACAGAGCAGTGTAACCTTGAACCCTTGCCAATTCATGACCTGGAAGGGCCACCTTGCGTTTGGTTCGCTTAACCTCGTGGCAATTTTCAGGACCTCCAGTGCAGCTGCTGGACGGGATGGTGCCACCATCCCCGACCTCCAACTCCACCCTGGTCGTCTCGGCATCGCATGGCCCAGCGGCCCCCACGTCCTCCGTGGCCCCCACGTCCCCCCCCGTCTCCCCTATTCCGCCACGACGACCTCCTCCACTCTACCACCGTCCCTCCGAGGTAGCCGCCAGCCCCCAGTGCGGAGACTTGGTGCTTGAGCAACCTGCGGGGACGATCTCGTCTCCTGCCTTCCCGTGGCCCTACCCGCCGCACGTGCGGTGAGTTGTCGCGCTTGAGGCGGCTCCACGCCTGAGCAAATCGGTCGCTCTCAACTTTGTTGCGTGCAACGGGCATCCTTTGCCGTGTGGACGTCTCTGCAACCAGTTGCGAACGGTCGGGCAAACCGGTTGCATACAAGCAATTTGTCACGACGTATTTCATCACGTGCACAATCAAGCTATGATTGGTCGTAAAAACCTGACGTGGGTGGTTGGGGGGTGGGGGCGGTGGAGCTAACTGGTGAAAGGGGTGTGTGGGGTGTTACATATTTGTTGTGCAACTACTTGCTCAACTGTGGACAAAGCAGTTGCAGGCGAATGTTGTGCAATTTGTGAGTGATTTTTGTCGTGAAACTGCGTGGACCTCCGGCCCTTCTCGCTCCCCCCCCCTCCCCCCGCTGCGACGCGTCGTTCAGCGGCAGCTCCGTAGCTCATTGTCCCATGCACAGCCGACACTCAGCTGCCCCCCCCCCACCCCCGTGTTCATTCTCTCATCAGATGCTCGTGGCGAGTGGTGGCCCCCAACTCTGCGCTAATCCGCCTTGACTTCGCGAGCTTCTCGACACGCGTGAGCTCCGCCGGCGACTGCACGGACTCGCTCTCCGTCTACGAGCTCAACGCCACCGCAGACACGCGCTCCCTCGTAGGTCCGTCCCTCGTGCTGGCGTACGCCGTCACATCCTCGGATGGGTATCCGCTGGCACGGGGTGGTGGGCCAGCCCAGCATGGTGCTGCCCCCCCCCCCCTTAACCCTCTCGTATTCCGTGCCGGCCGTCGTAGGCACTCGCCCTAACAACACTTTACCCCCAACGGTCTGTTTAGGCTACACGGGGGCATCTGTGTCTTTGTGTGTGTTTCCCTACATGTGAACGTGCTGCGTGCATGCGTACGCACAGCGCACCTGTGCGGTAGGACGCTGCCCCCACCACTGAAGACGGGTCACGACATCGCGTTGGAGTTTGTGGCGGGAGGCCCGGGGAAGCCAGGGGAGCTGAGAGGTTTTGCTGATGACCTGGGATTCAACTTGACCTACACATTTCAAGAGCCAATTGCAGGTAAGACCACCCCCACTCACCTTGTGCGCTGTCATTTGACAGTTATGGGAGATTTCACTCGCAGGACCAAGCCCCCCCCCCCCCCCCCACTTCTTGATGTGCGAATTAGTTTGTGTTTTGCACATCTTGCTGGTGATGAGCCAAGCGGGTTTCACACTGGACTATGATCCAGGTTATCTCAATTTGATTCCCACCCATCTCAATTTGATTTCCAGCCACCGCTAACGTCGACGTGATATCTGAACTGGTCCAGCCACCCCCCCCCCCTCCTTTTTAACCAACCCCCACTAACCAGCACGGTGAAGTATGGTCAAACAAACTCCATGACCGACAACCATGCGAGAGATGGCCCTCTTCCAGCAGTCGTTTGACAAAGGGCGGTGAATGAATAATGATTTATCTATGGAGTGTGGTTTTGTGGATCGACTTGCATCTGCTGTAGAATTGTGGAATTTCTTACACCGCAGGCTCAGGGCTACAGCTCCTCTCTAATGGAAAGAAAGAGGAGCTGTTTACTAATCGACAAACATTGGTATCCACCGTATTCAGGTCGCCCTTGTCGTGTACACGTGCTTATGTGGGTATTAACAGTCGTTACAACTGGTCCTGGGCCTGTCCCCTAGGTCCGACTCTGCTTTTAAATGAGTACCTGGTGCTGTGCGGTAATGTGTGGCGCTGCCAACAACCAAGGAGCGTCTCGTGTGCCATGCCGGTTTTTAAAAGGCGCTCGCTAACAGAATGTTCCGTCTGGTAGAGGCTACACGATGGATATTTGTTTTGTTCTTGCAGAATTACCCACTGTGCCAAGTGGCAGCCCATCTGCTCCTGGAGAAACGGGTGAGTGACGTTCACATTGGCAAGGCTCTCGCCCTGTGTGTGAGCTGCTCGCAAAACGACTTGCTAGCTCATCCAAAACGATGCTTTCTGTATCGTCGTTCACACACACACACACACTCTTGCCAGGTTTTCCAATTCACGTATACATCAACAAACAAATGTGTTCATCCATTGAAAGCAATGTATTCTACTTTCAAATAAAATTTAAAAAGGAGTACTTTTCTAATAGGATGCATGACACAGCAAATGCGTTTTCAGCTTTAATTCTTACACGGTCACCGTTACAATCGGGGCACGGCCGCAGAAACGACGTCTACACCATGGACACGCGATGCCAGTCGTACACGAGAAACGACTCCAAATGTTCGACAAACAGAAAGTTACCCGACTTGAGCAAATAAATTGTGAATCTCAATACGGCCGCGTGTGTTCCCATTGCGCGAGGCTGATCGCAATGGCCAAGGTGCGATTGCAATTGTGGAGGTCAGAAGGTTGAGAGGACGCCCTCTACTGGCAGTTCCAAGTTTATAAATAGACAAGCGGTGGACAAAGGGGGGCAGCCCCCCACTGAACTCTTATGTTAGGGGTTGGAGGCCCCAGAGGTGCTCTGTTCGCGCAGGACTCCAATTTCTCACTTTTCTGGAACGCTGCTCCCACCGGCTTGGAGTAAGAGCTTACCAGCGTAAGGTACCACCACTACAAGAGCATCAAGGTATGGCTATCCATGACCCTTTATTATTATATTGTATAATCCTGTGAGAACTACGTACCATGAGGACAAGGAGAGCCGGTTGGATGTGGCGTCGCCAAACTTTCCCAGAAGAACATTTCAATCTGTTCGGGCTGTGACATTTGGGGCTGCTGACCTTTTAACCCCCCACCCCTTGACCCCGCACCTCCACTCCACGGGCAGGCTGCCTGGCGCTCGAGGTGGTGCGCGCGGGCGCCGCAGGGGGCTTCGTGTCGTCGCCCGCGTACCCGCAAGCGTACGGCGCGGGCCTGCAGTGCACGTGGACGCTCTACTCTGTGTCGGGCGCTCTGCTGCGCGTGCACGTCCTCGACGTGGACCTGGAGACGAGCCCAGGGTGCACGTGGGACGCGCTGAGCCTGCACGACGGGCCCGACGTTAGGGCGCCCCTCCTCGGTGAGTGGCAGCAGCGATGGTGACGGCGTGTCCCCCCCTCCCTCCCCCTCCTAGGTTAACATCTCGCCACGGGGGGCGATGTTAAATACCTCGCCTGGTATGCAGGATCTTGTGGGTACAATCCCGACCGTGACGCCTGCTGTATATTTGGAGTTTGTCTCCTTGTGATAATATATTTTTCTTCGTGTTTTTGTCCTCCACAGTTAGACAATTTGACTGATATATATTTCCACATGATGAGCCACTTCGTTGACCTAATCATTGTGGCCAGGTCGCTTCTGAAAAGAGCCATGTGGCTCAGTGGGCCTTACCTGGTAAAATAAAATATAGTTACAAATTGGTGAGTGGCGGCGATGGTGAGGGGGCGCGCCCCTCCTACGTGAGAATGGCTGTTCTCGCCGTCACTGTGTGCGCGTACGCTCGCAGGTTTGTTCTGCTCGCAGAGCCCCCCCACGTCCGTCGTCTCTTCGGGGCCGCTCCTCACCGTCACCTTCCACTCGGACTCGGCACTCGGGGGCCGAGGCTTCCGCTTGCGCTTCGAGGCGGGCGACGCGCTCGAGGCCCTTCCCAGCGTCCCGCCCGGCACCGGCCCCGCGCCGCCGGCCCCCGTCCTCCTCGGCAGGGCAGCTGCGGGCGGTGGACGACGTCTCCTCGGTGCCACCGGTCAGTGCCTGCTGCCTGCCCCGATCGGCACCGCTCCTCGCGAACCTGGCCAAGTAACATCCGAAACGAACCGGTGTCTTCCCCCCCCCCCCTTGTATTCTCCCTCACGTCCACACGTCTCGAACCTCCGCT
Organism: Lampetra planeri; assembly: GCF_965212315.1. NCBI lineage: Eukaryota > Metazoa > Chordata > Hyperoartia > Petromyzontiformes > Petromyzontidae > Lampetra > Lampetra planeri. The sequence continues at coordinate 4,747,985 of NC_136111.1, forward strand.
GCCCGCCCCCTCGCACCGTGGTGCCGCACAGCATCGTGCGGGGCGCCTGTGATCCGCGGCCTGCACGGGACTGCGGCGGCGGCCGGCAGCGCTCGCGTCCTCGTGGACCCCCTGCTGGGGTTGTCGCGCGTCGTCGGGGGAACGGAGGCGGCGCAGCGCGCGTGGCCCTGGCAGGGCAGCGTGCAGTACGGGCAAGGGGGTCACTACTGCGGCGCCACCCTCATCCACCCCCACTGGGCCATCACGGCAGCGCACTGCGACGTCAGGTGACCGCTCGTGCGCAACCAAGCAGTCCTGGTTTGGCCGGGACAGTCCCAGTTTGTAAAAATCGGAATTATTGTCCTAATTGCAAGGTGTTCTGGCTTTCAGGCTTCAACGCGCATGCGGTGAGCTAATAAAATGTGCAGCTACTTGAGTATGGTGGGCGGGGTTGTCTGAGTGGGCAGGGCCTGAGCAGCAGGCGGGGCCAGTGACGGGGCTAGCGGTTGAGTGGGTGTGGCCGTGTACAAGTGGGCAGGGCTGACGGAAGGGAGTTTCCCAGCTCCGTCCGTGTGTCCTGGTTGAGCCTCCCCAAAACCTGGTAGCTTTTGCTTAATGAGGGGGGGGCGGAGACTTTACTGCGTGTTGTCTTTTTGCGCATGGGCAGCGCTGCCTCCGACACGCTGGTCCTGGGCCTAAACGACCTGCGGGAGCGCGGAGGGGACGGGCAGCGGCTGCAGGTGGCGCGTGTCGTCACCCACCCGGGTTACGGGGGGATGCCCCCCCAAAACGATCTGGCGCTGCTGCAGCTTGCAACACCCGCTCACATCGGTACGCCCTTCTCCTCTTCCTCCCGCTCCCCTTCACACTTGAGGTCAGAGGACACCTCTTCCCCCCCCCCCCCCCTCCACGACTACAAACCACCACTACTGAGTGGTGAGATTTGTGCCCATACACGAATAACTGCTACGTGTTAACTCTCATCTGCAGGTTGCAAATGAAGGACTAGTTTTGATACCGCATGCCCAGTGGTGTTAGCCATGGCCGGTCGTCAAACTCTTTCATCGCCAGGTTGAGAGCGCAGTTCAAAGTGCAGTGCTGCAGCAACTAGCGGGGAGACGAAGCTGGCCCATTCATTGTCATCCACATCGCCCGTAGGCACCCCTTGATAGGTGCGTTTTATATAACGATGCTTGTTTTCTGGAAGCATGTAGGACTAAATGGGTGTGCCAATCCTTGTTTTTTTGTTGTGCGCAGGTCCCAGTGTGATGGCTGTGTGCCTGCCCAAGGCCGGAGAGGTGTTCGAGGAGGGGAAGATGTGTGTGACGACGGGATGGGGGTCCACAGACCCATTCGGTGGGTGGACATTCTCATTCCCTCATCGTTGGGATCCTTGGATGGCAAGTGGTGGTGGGAGTTGTATTGTGACGGTCATCAGCAGCCATGATCTATCTCCTACTGGATGAAGGCCTCCCCGAGCCACCCGCTATATCCCTCCATCGTTGATAAAACAATCCATTTGGCACCGGTACACGAGCCGAGTTCATCGCTTCCACCTTCCACCATGAATCCCTTATAACGACGTGTCCTGACCCAAGTAGGGTCCGCGTCCTTTCCTCAAGATGATGTATTGTCCGTGTCCTCCGATCCACGTGGTTCCCCTTTGTGGTTGCCTCAACGTAATTCCAAGCAGTTACGTCTCCTCGGTGCTTCTATGCGCTGCGTTCACCTTGTGCTCCGTGTCCTCCGTCAATGGCCGTACACGTCTAGCCAACACTTCAAGCTTCACCGCTGTCCCAGAGTGCAACTTGGGAGAAAATGAGCCAATCCTTACCGCTGCCCAACTGAGGTTAAAAGCTTTCATGCATTGGCTCTGCCCTTCCTCGTGCAACGGGCGGGTGCGGAGGGAGTGAGCGCATGATAACACTCGTGAAGGTGATCGTGCATATGAAGTAAGTTGGAGTGTAAAGTTGTGTTGCTATCAGGGACTTGCTCAACAGAAAACTAGCCCCAAAGGGTTGCTGGTTCCCCCCACCAGTCTCTATCAGAGCCCAGTGTCTCCTTGCAGCCTATATACATAGTGGGGAGTGGTGACGCTAGCAGTTACCTGAAACGGTCCTGGTCCTCCCCTAGGTCAACTCGGCCTCAAATTAGTACCTGGTGCCATGAGTAAACATCTCCACTAAGGGAGACGAACGCGACCTGAGTGGTACTGGCCACCCCACCCCCTCGTGCCGTTCACGCTTACAGCACTTGCCCCAACAGTCTAAGACTATACGGGGGATATTTGCCTTGTGTATATCAACTTCCTGCGCGTCTGGTGCAAGCAACTACCACTGCTGTTCTCGCTAATAAACAGGACCCCCAAAGCGTTACAGAATCCATGCGTGCCTCTGCTACTCAAGTTCAAGTTCATTTATTAGGTATAGCCCTGTGAGCCATTCGGCTCTTGAATCGGGTGCAACTGCAACAAACAAAAAACAAAAACATGAACAAAAAAACATCTTAAAGTGAATATGTGAGTGAGTGCAAACAGAAAATCCAAGTAAAGACAGCAAAATATTGCAGAAAAAAATCACCGTACACCAACGCTGTGTGCAAATATCCTTGCACCAAATGAAACTCCTCGCCTGTCCCCCCCCCTCACCTCCACAGACGAGGTGTACCCTGACCAGCTGCAGCAGGCCACGCTGCCCCTCATCGGCAACGAAGAGTGCAGGAAGCGCTGGGGGCTCGAGGCGGTGGTGACTGCCGAGAACGTGTGCGCGGGCGCGGCGGGGGCGTCCTCGTGCTTGGTGCGTGCCGAGGGGGGGCGGCGGTGTCGTCGCGCGTCGGGGCGAGGATTTGAGTTTACCTCGCGCTTGAATTACAGCAGCGTCTTTTCTCCGATGCTCTTTGAACGAATTTTTTATTTTTTTACCAGGTGAGGGCTCACGGAGCTGTTGTCACTTTTTTTTTTTTTACAAGTGACATGGGTATCACAAATGATGGATCAACAAAGTGGCTTATCGCGTGGAAATTTATAGCAGTCAAATACTCTAAATGCACGTCGATTCTAAATGTGGAGGGGAAAAACTGGAGGATCTGAAGAATAAATCCACGCGACCAAGTGGAGAGACATGCATATTCCAAAATATCCAGCAGACGGTCAGGGTCGGGATCGAACCGACCTCCTGTATACCAGGCGAGGTAGTTAACATCTCCTCACCACCGTGGTGCGCATCTCACTTGACACGAGGCCATCCTAGAAATGATGCCCACGGGGAAGTTATATGCCCTACAGTTGTGTGGGTCTGTGTGCATACGTGTGCTTGCGTACTCTTGGCCACCCATCCCCCCCACCTCTCCGTTCAAGTTTAAGTTAATTTATTAGGTATAACCCTGTGAGCCATTCGGCTCTTGAATCGGGTGCAACCGCAACAAACAAAAAACTAAAACATGAACAAAAAACATCTTAAAGTGAATATGTGACTAAGTGCAAACAGAAAATCCAAGAAAAGACAGCAAAATATTGCAGAAAAAAATCACCATACACCAACGCTGTGTGCAAAAATCCCGGTGGGATGCAAGCTGGCCTTCGTAGGTGCTCCCTTAAGGGCACTTGCCACAAAAGTATGATTAGGTTATATGGGGGATCTTTGTCTTTCTGTACTCTCGTACCCCCTTCCAAATACATCAGGACCCCGTGCTGGCGTGGGGGGCCCTGATGGTGTTCTGGTGGGTTTGCCCACTTTCTATTTTCCGAACCAGAAACAAACCGTGAAGCTAGCGAGACATCTGAAATCTGACGTTGGACCAAGCAGTGCCCAGAGGAGGGGTGGGGGGGCGTTAATCGAATGTTTCATTGCGTGTGACGTCGGAAATCCAGGAGTGCATCTGCAGTGGAAAAACAACCTGGCGCCACCTGAATTAGGCCAGGTTGGCCCAACTGTACGATGGAATGGAGGAGGTCTTTGTCATCACTGTTCCAAAAGAGCACTTGGGTTCACCTACCAAAAAACCACGTGTGTGTGCATCTGCTAGTCATGTCAACCCTTGGCACCTGGGGTCTGTCCTGTGTTTGATACTTCACGTGGCCTAAAAGTGCACACAGCCTGGCACAAGCGCTGGAGTGATGCCACCACCACTTAGTGACGTATGGCGGTCGTGGTTGTGTGTGTGCATTCCCCCCCCCCACTATTCCCATGTAGGGCGACTCGGGCGGCCCGCTGGTGTGCCACCGCGGCGGGTTGCACGTGCTGGTGGGCGTCGTGAGCTGGGGCAGCGAGACGTGCCAGCCCAACGTGCCGTCCGTCTACACCAACATCGCCAGCCACACCGCGTGGATCGCTGAGATGACGGGAGGCGTCGTGTGAGCGGGGCTTCCATGGTTTATCCCACCACCTCCCACACCCCTCTGCCTGTACTCTGTTAGGATGTTCACCCAACAGAGCTTCGCTTCTGGTTCGGGAAGCACCTGTTGAATGATGGACAGCAGCAAGCTCGACAGCAACCCAAGCAATTTGTGAACTTCTAGCAACCCTTGGAGCTTGGAATATCGCATTCTGGCAACGGTTTACACCTTTGTGACATTTTATCAACCCTTACATATATCCTATCACATTGCAGCGGGCATTGTGAAGCAGTTTTGCATATTTGCAGACACCTTCTCATTGCGTTTATCTGTAATTGTAATTTTTTTGTAAAGTGGGGGGGGGGGGGGGGGAGATCTGTGTTTCCACTAAGGTGGCGTTCTCTGCGTTTTATCAGTGTTGTATTCTCACAGCTGCTATGCGGTTGAACTTAATTTGGCACGTGTGGTTTGATAATAAATAGTGTGGATTGTTTTTCAAGAAACTTGCATACTTGTTACTCGACTAAAATCAATTACTCTGTGCTCTTTCTGCGATTTTCTTTTTGCTTCTGTTCAGTAGTTGCCATCGGGCAGGTATTGGGCGGTCATTTTCAAGCCGCACCAGTGTTTGGGGCCTGTTAATATGTCGGGGAAGAGGGGGGCTCAAACGGGGACACTATTTTCCGACTTGTGTTGAGCACAGGTCCAGCCCGAGGACCGCAGCATGCTCCTTTGTGATTTCTGGCTCTGTCAACCGAATATGAAAATAAATGATCATTTATTTATTAACCCTCCTTCAAACAGGGTCGGGGCAAGCAGCAGCTAGAGCAAGCTGCTTGCTGTTTCTTGTGGGGGCCCCTGTGGTTTAGAGCAGATAATGTGGGGTCATGTGTCCTGGCTTTTAGGGACCTTGTTTGCCCCCCCCCCCCGCATCTGCTGTCTCTGCCTTACAGCAGTGGTGGTGTTTTAATGACAATGGCAGTTGATGTACGATTGGTTTTGGCATGGGGGAATTTCAAATTTACCTTTTGCCTAGATCTGTGACCCAATTATATTTGATCTCGCTGGGGTGCTCCTCTTAGTGTCCTCTTAACAGGACGGGGGTGGGATACACGATTTTGAGAAGCTACTTAACCCTCGTGCAATAAAAAAAAAATATTTTGGTGTCTGTTGTACAATGTGCTTGTGGTTGTTATGCCTTCATTGGCCACATTGTGTTTGCGAGTTGGTGGAAGTGGCACAGGGCCTGTTTTGGGCACCAGGCCAGCACTTTGAGGATGTGGAGATCAAGATTTGTGGCTGCTGATGACTCATATGGGCACTGATCTGCAACTTGCAAATGCGTGGTTCGTACCATCGGATAGCAGCTGCTGTTGACGGAAATGCGATGGGTTATGGTTGAATGCACCAACATTAGCCGTACCCGGGTCACATCTCAGATTGATTTGCAGTGAAGTGTGCTAACCACTGTGCCACCACTCCGTTTAAAATAATTCGGCTCCAGTAGTCTAACACTTTTTGTTGGGGGGGGGGGGGGGGGATCTTTGGTTGTGGTGAGCAGTAGTGGGTTAAGCTCTGCGCTCTGCACCAGGTGACTTGGATGTAATGTCTGGCCATGTATAGTGGTGGCAAATGATACATGTCCGAGCCTTACCTGGACCTCCCTTAGGTCGATTTGGCCTTCAAAGAGCCCCTAATATTCGCACGTTGGCACGGGGTCCACTTCATGGCTAGGGGATCACTGATGTGGGCAAACTCGCCGAGCCGTGAGATTACCAGGGAGTGCACCACAGCGAATGGGTAAATAAAATAACGGCGTGACGTGTCTGGTATCGTGCATCTGGGCGATATGGAGCATAACGGTCAGAGGCTCATTTTTTAATCCATTGATAACGTTGATGTGGCTTTAAGATTTCGATGTATGGAAGGTTTTGGGGTGGAGTGGGAACGTTAATCTTGATGTGGTTTTACCCGCGGGAGTTTGGGCCCTGTGAAAATTACTCTTCCCCCCCCCCACACCAAATCAGCACTGAGCAGGATGTCTATTTTCAATTAGCAATGTCACGCAGGAATGAAAAGGTGGCCATCTGCAAAGGACTGCGATGAGACGGAGGTACCCTCGATGGTGCTTGGGTGGGAGATGGGAAGCGGTCGTAAGAAATTGTGTGGCGAGGAGAGCGCATTGCAAGGAGCGATGCCCGTTCAAGGACCTGGTCGTGTGACGGAGGCCACGTGAACTAGATTGGAGAGAAGACCGGTATACATAAAACGGTGTATAATGACAACGGCGCTGGTTTAAAACCGCTATATACGTATCGCGCAGCCAAACTATTTGCAGTATCATAAACTTGATGTAATGGCAGCAATGCAATTTGTGCATTGCAATATTTTTTGTAAATGTGTGTGAAAGGGAAATGATAGTAATCTATTATTGGTGAGCGGGGAGGGGGGGGCATTTGCAGTCCTTGTAACCCACATTGACCGGGGTGGTGAATGGTGAAGTATCGTCAAACCACCAGTGGCTGACGTGGGGAGGCATCCATTGGTGGCTTTGAAAAGAGCTGTGCATATATGTTCGTGTAACAATCGGTCATACAACAAGAAATATGTAAATAAATACGTGGGAATTTAAAACAAGGCTCGTATCTCCAGGAACACACTGCAGGAAACCCCGTTGCAATGATTTGCATGCACAGGAGCTTGAGGAAATATGTGGCGCTGCACAAACAGCCCAACCAGTAATGAGCCGAGTGACTTTCATGCCCAGTGTTATGTTTGTGGTGTTATTGTATGCAGCTCCATAGCGCGGGTCGGAGTGGGGGGGGATAGAGGGGGGCTGAGCTCCTCCACCCCCCCCCCCCCCCCCACGTTGTTGTAGGTTCGGTCCCCCGTTATAATTTCTTCTGCTTTCATACCGTATATGTTTATGTTAAACGTCTTTCGCACCGTACGTAGCAGACCGTGCTCGTCGAAAGTGCAATTAAGGAATGGGCGCCTCCTCAATTCCTTCAATGCACAAGAGACACCGCAGCATTGTGCCTATGCATGTGCACAGCCTTTTGTTGTTGTCAACACGCTGTTGCGAGAGAGCCTCCCCACGCCGTGCCAGGTCAAGGCGGGGTTGTTCCCCTCCGTACTGCACCACGCTGGCGGCCGCTTGAAGGCGGAGTGCAAAGTGGCGTAGCAACGTCTGAGCGCACCGGACGGGATAATGCCGTGCGGCTCTCTGGTGCCCACCGTGTCACCCCGCAGCCCTGCCACGCGCCTGTTGCGCAGCCGCGGTCACGCATCCCGACCACGGAGTGCAGCTCTGCGCACGCGGGGTTCGGCTTTCGAGTTCTTGATGAGATCGGGTGCGTTTCGGTTGATTTGGTCATGGACGTATGTGTGCTGTGGCCACCACACTGCTCGCTCTCTCTCGCTCTTGTTGTCGTGCACAGGTGTGCGGTGTGGTTTGTTTTCTGCCTGTTGCCCAACAATCGTCGAATTCCTAGAATTGAAGGGGGCTGCTGCTGCTGCTCTGCTTTTTCCCGGTAAAGTGGCAGTCCGGGTGAATGTTTTCGGGAAATGTAATAAAAAAAACCCTGGTAATGTGTGGCCAATGTTTCAAGGAAAGCAGCCGGTTAATTTGTTCTTGCTTTCATGATTAAAATCGCTATATTTCGCCTGCAGTTACCCCAAGCTTTTTGTTAAAAAAGTATCAGTTTTTTTTGTTCCTTCTTAAAAGCCGCTGTCAATAATGATTTCACTTGTGCGCCAATGAGAGCCCCGCCGAGTCTCGTGAATCTTTTTTTTGGCAGGAGTCCTCGTTTGGGATGTTTGGCATGTGAGCGCGCTGGGTTGTACTCCGTGCTAAATTTCTCACGGAATACTTTCCGTTTTGCCCGTAGCTTCGAGTAGGGCATGTGATGAGCAGTAGCCACAAACAAATAGCAAGAGGTATGATGGATGTTGTGTGTTGGATGCGGGATTTAAGAAAAAAAATTGAAACCGGCTGAAACTAAGCGCTGATCGTACTCCGTTTATTGCAGTTCTGAGCCGCTGACGGGAGTTCCACGTCCTGGTTTCGACGGGTCAGTGACAAGATTCAAATCAAGATGACAATACCGTTGTCATTGTTAATACTTTACCGCAATCGCCTGTGTACAGCGTTTAGTCAGGTGAGAGCCCACTGACCATTATCACTTTTGTAAGCGCAACCCTACACAAACATCAGCCGTGGTCTATCCGCCGCCGGATGGATGCCTCGACCAAGCCATCACCAGATCTCACGGCTCTGCGATGTAACAATCCTCATGGCTGCTGCACCTCCCCAGTCGATGTCCTTTCGGGCGAGTTCCCTCCTCTGGTTTCCACTCCGTTATTATCTTCACCGCTGGCCACCTTGACAGTCATGTCCTGCCTAAAACCCGCTTACTTTTCTTGACGGTGAAAGCGATGTCTAACCTGCCTGTGTAAGTTCTCTCATCTACGTGTTCCTCTTCCCGTCTCTCAAATGTAATTTCAAGCATGCGTCCTTCCCTGTGCTTCGCTGCCCATTTGTTGCAGCGTTTGTGCACTTCTTTGTTTGACTCGCGTCAATCGTAGGTAATATGCAATGATTGTAACGTCCTGTTTAGCCACAACGTTACGTTGCTTTTCGATCTGTTATCGCCTGCGAATCGCTGCATTAGCACGTGGTGGCCGTCAGGAGCGAGTTCTGGAGTCATTTAAAATGTGAGTGAGGGTGACGATGCTTGTGATGCGTGTGTCTGTCGGCGAGTTTGTGGTGCCCGTACAGAGTGGTGGTGGCGGCGGCGGCCGTGTGTTAAGAGTGTGAGCATGCATATGGAGGAGGCTCGTGAAAGTACGCTACTGGTCAGTTGTGGCCCTCCAACAACAATGGAGGGCAGAGGAGCGATGCTCACAACAACGAGCGGAGCGCCTGGCCGATATAATGCAGCGAGTTGGCACAGTAGGGGGCGCAGCTGGTGCATCTGCCAGTCATCTCGGTCAGTCGACCCATGGCACCTGGGTTTGTCCCGTTATCTCCTGTCAGCAGCGAACCTTCGACACCTCACGTGGCCTCCAAGTGCACCTGGCCTGGCACAGGCGCGGCTGTGACCTCACCATCACTTCGTGAGACGTGACAGCTCGCTGCGACTGGAGAGTTGCGTGCATTGTAGTGCATTTAGTGCGTGTGTCCGAGGATGCATGCTGACGGAACGGAGGCCCTCTACTGATTGCTCCTGATTAAGGCATGGGGACATGTCCATGAATACTCGTACCTCTGACTTCTTATACTGAAGTCTATAATGCTCCATGTAATTTAATGAAAACCACATATTTCCATTTGAAGGTACTGCCTCAGGTGGTGGTAGCTGTAGTGGTTGCAATATTTTTGCAGTGGTAAATAACAGTGAATTGTGTAATAACCATTTGAAATGAGTGATTTATCAGGTACTTTACTTTCCACGTATTTTCCCTTTAAATAAATCGATACGACTAAAGTATTGCCACCTTAGGTGGGACCAATTTCTCCTGTGACCTATGGACTATGAAGATGAGAATTATTGTTAGGCCCTCTCGCAACGACTGACAGTAGTCGTGGTAAGGCCCTCATCCAGGAAGAGTAGGGTAGAGTACTCTGCTCTGCTGCACCACCATGAATTGGTCAAGCTCCTTCCAAATGGAACCCGGCTTTTGGCAAGTCATAAAACAAAGACGGTCACTGCATCGCCCGATTTCAGCAACCCCCGCTGCCTTATGGAAGTGAAAACAGTTGCGGTAATTACGGAAAACGGGACCAGTTTCGACATTCAATGTCTCTTCATCAGCAAGAGTCAGACGTGTAGGCAAATCATTCAACATGTTCGTCAATGTCACTGTGATCTTTAAAGAAAGAAACGCATACGGTAGAATATGCAACTTTAAAGATAATATTAATTAGCCTTCTTCATAGAACACGGATAGGCTCAAGAGAGAATGAACAGATACAAGTTTGAATAATTAAATTATCATTTATTCATAAAATAGGTTTATTTTTGGGTTAGATCGCGTAAATATAAATGTGTCGTTAAACACGACACAGCGAATGAGTAAGGTTTGTCACGGAAACAAAAACACGCCAATTCGTCACTAGTTCAGGCACACACCGCTTGTGTGTTGGAGAGTAAACCCACTAAAATATACTCTTTGGTTATTTCGGTAAAGTCATGTAGATAGAACGTTTTTTTTTTAAATAGATCACGACGTTTCGATCGCAACAACAAGCGGTCGTCTTCACCTTCAGTGTTTAACGAATTTATTATTAATCTTGGTGCTTTCGGTAAAGTCACGTAGAAGGGAAATAATAAAATAATACAAATTATAAAAAAAATATTATTTTATTATTTTCCTTCTACGTGACTTTACCGAAAGAACCAAGAATATAAATCCCTGCAGTCACGAAAGCTTTAAATCAGAATTTATTATTGCCAATTTACCAGTGTGGGCGTGGCTTGTCGTCGCGGGGCGTGGCTTTCCTTCAGGGGGGCGTGGCTTATAGCCTGGAGGGGCGGGATCCGTCGAGGGGTGTGAGAGAGGGGGGGTGACATCGTTATGGGCGGGGCTTGTTGTCAAGGTGGGGGGAGGGAGGCGGGTGGGGGGTGGCGGTGAGAGGTTGGGGGGCGTGGCTTATTGCCTAGAGGGGCGCGGGGTCCGTCGAGGGGGTGTGAGAGAGAGGGGGGAGGTACATCGTTATGGGCGGGGCTTGTTGTCAAGGTGGGGGGAGGGCGGGCTGACGGCGGTGAGAAGTTGGGGGGGCAGGGGGAGCTGAAGGCGTAGCCGTCGGGTGACGTCACGCGTTTCGAAGTTGTAAACAGGGGGCGGGGGTAGGGCGGGGCCGTCCCCCCCCTCCCCCCACCACGCAGCCCCTCCCCTCCACCCCCTCCTCGTGTTTGTTCCGTGTGCTCGGCATTGGCCGGCCCCGTGTGTGTGTGTCGTGTGTGTGTGTCGTGTGTTAGCGATGGTGGTGTCTGTGTGTGTCTGTGTGTTTATTCCTGCAGTCTTGTTTACTCCCGTGTGCTAAGGGGGGTGGGGGGAGGTCGTTGCACACTCGTGTGTGTGTGTCTGATGTCTTGAGTGTGTGTGTGTGAGATTGTGTTGTGTGTGTGCAAGTCTCTGTGTGTGTGTACGCAACAGTGGTACGTTTACATCATGTACTGAAAGTCTTGCCTGTGTGTACGTGTGTTGTGTACTTTGTATTGCGTGTGCGATACAGTGTGCATCACATTACTTTGCGTGTGTTTCCGTGTGCGGGTGTGTGAATCCGTGTGTGTGTACCCAAGTGTACATTTCGCGTACAGTACTCTGTGTGTGTGTCTGTTCTTGTGTTTCTTTGTGTACATTACAGCATACATTACACATACGGTACTGTGTGTGTTCTTGTGCGTGTCTGTATGTGTGTATCTGTGTGTATCTCTATGTGTGTATACGTGTGTGTGTGTCCGATCAACACAACCACCACCTCCTGCCATCTCTTCACCTACAATCAGACCGGCAGCATCGCATTATCTTAAACGGGGCCCCACTAATTACATCGAACCAACACCACCACCATGGACCCGGACCAGGACTCCAACCAGGACGAGGCACCCTCATGGGCCTCGGCGGCCGCCCCGGAGGAGCCACGCCGGGCCGCAGGCCGCGGGGCCCCACGGGGTCCCCCCCCCGACCAGGAGCGAGCGGCCTGGCCCCTGCCGGACAGGCCCCGTGGAGGATCTCCCCCACGGCACCTGCACGCCAACTTGAACGAAGCCTTCCCGTGGCACGAGGCCCACCACCGAGCAGAGCCGATGTGCCACGACCCAGCGTCGCCGTGGGCCCTGGACCAGGATTTCGACCGCGCAGCGTCCCAGCACCAGACGGACCCGCTGAGCTGGGCCCAGGGCCAGCGAGACCGACGTTTCTGGGACGAGGCTCCCGCGGGGTCGCACCTCGTCGACCAAGAAGACGAGCGGGGTGGTGACGGCCCCCCACGCGACTGGCGAGACCTGGACCCCTCCTCCGCGGGTCAGCGAGGGGGGTCACCGCAGCTGCGCGCCCGCCGCCGACTCTTCCCGTGCCCCCCCGGGGCCCGCGGCTCCACCGTCGGTGCCCCAGACGTGCGGCAGCAGCTGCGATCCGTGGCCGAGAGGGACCGTCTCAAGTGGAACTTCGACTTCGAGTCGGAGCGGCCACTGCCCGGCGGAGATTTCGCGTGGGAGGCCGTTCCCGCGGCATCCGTGTGCGCCTTCTACCGGCCCGTGAACCTGCGCAGAGCCGGCAAGCGCGTGTCGGACAACGTGTCGGCTTCTTCTTCGTCTTCTTCTTTGTGTCCTACTCGGGTTTCCTCCTCGTCGTCCGCATCATCATCCTCCTCCTCTACGTCCAGCTCGTCTCCCTCATCGGCCAATGTTAGTCCAGAGCCGAGTGGGCCAGGTCCTGGACCGCCAAGCTCCAGGGAGGCGAGCAGAGGAGGCCGGGGAGGAGGTGGTGGTGGTGGAGATGGAGGCGGTGGAGGAGCTGGTGATGCCACGGGATCTCCTACAGGTAGAGGTGAGTGGGGTGGGAGTCGGAGGTGGTAGTGGAGTGGTAGTGGCGTGTTGTGGTTGGCATAGGTCCTGGTGCAAGCAATGCAATTCAACGTCCTGTACCTTTGCCCCATTCTAGCCGTGAGTCCTAAACTATTTTTTTATATTTTACCAGGTGAGGCCCACAGAGCTATATGGCTTTTTTTCAGAAGCGAGCTGGCCACAAATGATAGCTCAACGAAAGTGGCTTATCTTGTGGAAATTTAGAGCAGCCAACTACTCAAAACACATGCTGATTTTAAATGTGGAGGGAAAACCCAGAGGACGCGGAGAAAAATCCACGCAACCACGGGGAGAGAGAGAGACATGCAAGCTCCAAATATACAGGCGCCAGGGTCTGGATCGAACCCACGAAATCTTTGTATACCAGCAGAGGTAGTTTATAACTCACCACCGTGGCGCCTCTGGTGCAGATGCACCGCGTGTATACTCGATATATATGCCACTGAGGGGTTGATGATGCCACATGCTCTTCTCGATGTAGAGGTGTGGTGTTTGATGGGAGATGGAGGTGGTGGAGACATGGGCGACACCGCAGGCTGGCCCTCCAGGTTGAGTTCAGTGGGATGAAAGACGAAGTTGGTGAGTGTGATGGGAGAGGTGAGTGGGATGGAAGATGAGGGTCGTGAGTGTGATGTGAGAGGTGAGTGGAATGGAAGATGAGGGTCGTGAGTGTGATGGGAGAGGTGAGTGGGATGAAAGACGAAGTTGGTGAGTGTGATGGGAGAGGTGAGTGGGATGGAAGATGAGGGTCGTGAGTGTGATGTGAGAGGTGAGTGGAATGGAAGATGAGGGCCGTGAGTGTGATGTGAGAGGTGAGTGGAATGGAAGATGAGGGTCGTGAGTGTGATGTGAGAGGTGAGTGGGATGGAAGATGAGGGTCGTGAGTGTGATGGGAGAGGTGAGTGGGATGGAAGATGAGGGTCGTGAGTGTGATGGGAGAGGTGAGTGGAATGGAAGATGAGGGTCGTGAGTGTGATGTGAGTGATGAGTGGGATGGAAGATGAGGGTCGTGAGTGTGATGTGAGAGGTGAGTGGAATGGAAGATGAGGGTCGTGAGTGTGATGGGAGAGGTGAGTGGAATGGAAGATGAGGGTCGTGAGTGTGATGTGAGAGGTGAGTGGAATGGAAGATGAGGGTCGTGAGTGTGATGTGAGAGGTGAGTGGAATGGAAGATGAGGGTCGTGAGTGTGATGTGAGAGGTGAGTGGGATGGAAGATGAGGGTGGTGAGTGTGATGGGAGAGGTGAGTGGGATGGAAGATGAGGGTGGTGAGTGTGATGGGAGAGATGAGTTGGATGGACAGGGAGATGCGAGGTGATGGGCGCTTGAAAATTGCCAAATCCTGCTGAGATATATTTTTTAAACAAATACCTCCAGATTTTTCTAAATACTCTCCTATTGTATTACTCAAGATTGTTGAAAAATACAATAGTCGCAGATACACGAAGTTTGCCAGACAATCTTGCAAGTAACTTTTTAGATGTTGATTTGTGTCAATGTGTTAGCACACAATGGCATAACTCTTGACCAACGTATTTTTGCAAAAAAAAAATTCCAAGATAACTTTAAAAACTATTAAATAAAAAAAACAGCGATTGAAATTAACCGCAAAAAAAACCCCTTGTGTAAATTTTATACAAATTTCCCTGAATGCAAAATGAAAAACATCAATTTGTAGACCGTGTAAGAGTGAAAGTGGCTGGGTTCGCCAATTTCCCGGTAACGCTAAACAACTTTGCAAGAAATCCACAGTTCTATTGCCGCATCAACACAGCAGTTTCTGTTTAGGACATTATCACCTGCATTGGAGGAGCCATGACACATCTTGAGGCGTTATTCTCAACCGTTGACCGCTTAATATTGGCAGTATCAGTTAAAAAAAATGGGAAATCAAGTGTGAGTAATCCTATATGCTGTGTTTAACCAAATTTGATTGGCTGCATCTTTTGCAAGGGAGACCCAGGTAATTATAGTTTAACGTTATGGAAATATGCGGTCACATTTAGCATCTGTGTAAATCCAAACAAAATTGTATATTCTTATTACAATAATTCTACCTTAAAAATAAAGAGTATATATACAGGTGACGTTTCATGCTATGGTCCTTCACAGTGCATAGAGAGGTCAGAGAGTTTTGGGCAATGGGCGAGGCTAGAGAGATCAGATCTCTCTGACCTTTCTGGCCTGGCCCATTGCCTGAAACGTCATGTATTATATATGTTTGTCTTTTTAAGGTGGCAGTGTTATTGATTAATGTGAATTTTGTTATTTCTGCTTGTGCACCGCTGCCAACGCAGTATGACCAAATCATCTATTTGATTACAATGTAGTTTGGAGGATAGTTTTCCAGATTTCGATTTGTGCAATGACCTTGGCCTACAGCATCTTACTCTGAAGGATGATGCCAAGGGATCTTTGACCCCCCCCCTACGTAAGGGACTGCACTTTTAAATGGTTTTACGCTGCACAATTTTAACCAGTTCTTCTTGCGCATGCGTGCCCGGCCGAGCCAGTCCGCAGTGCCTCCGTGCGCAGCGTCCGGTGCTCTCAGTCCACCATCCAGCCTGGTCAGAGGGCAATCCTCCTGCTTCCACATCATGCGTCACAGTCTGCACCTGTCTGCATTCACACTCTGGGCAATCCCAGATGGCCCATCTGGCATCGTTGGCCGCGCAATGACCTCGTCCAGTTACAAAAACAATTCGGTGGAGCCCATGCATGGCTCGGTGTTCCCGTGCCTAGGGTGTCCTCGAGTCTGTATGTCTCTCTATCTCCCTTGTCCATGCACGGCGAGGCCACAGTGGTGAGGTCATATCAGGGCGGTGGTTGCGCACGCCTGTAACCCGGCGCTGTGGAAGCCGAGGTGTTTGGTGGATCAAACAAATGTCATGAAACTCCCTTCCCGTGAGTTTGGAGGTGCGATCCCCTGACATGCCAGGAGAAGGTGGAACAGCAAGTGTGGGCGAAATATCCATCTGTCCCATCTATATTAAGGGGTTAGCGTATTTCTCGCTTGCATGTGTGTGTTTTCCCCAGGTGCTTGTCTCCTTCCGCTTGTTATAGACACTCATTAATTGGCTGAAATCACCTGAACATATATGCACATACATGTTTCGGATTGCACTGCGTTTTGTGACGTTGCATAAATTGCGCAATACAAAACCATAAAATATGTTTCATTGTTAACGGGGCTCATTCTGTCCACTGCCGAGATGTTGGTGAGAAGTTGTGGGGTAGTAGCTCGGACCGCTGAGTGTCATGATGCAAATCAAGTACAAGAGTGAGGTTGGAACGGTAATGATGATTTGATCAATTGACTCCATGTGATGTGGCTCAATGGCAAGCTCGCCAACCAACTGCAGGTCTTTCCAGTGGGGAAATCCATAGGTTCATCTGATTTTCCAGGTATCACTAATGACAGACACAATGAACAATGCCAAAGTGGCATGGGGTTATAAATTAAGATATTATTCCCATGAATGATGTCTTCTATAAAAAATGCTTTCTATTTCTGTGCCCTGCTGATTCTTACCTGCCATGCACGATTAAGAAGTTAAACCTGGATTATTTTTTTGGATGTAAACCTGGATGTTAACAGCAGTGTGTCCTGAAACAGGACCCGTGCATTTTCTCTTTGACACAACACAACTGATTACAGGTGGTAGCCTGGTCAAAGACTCCCATCGTTCAGCCACTTCACTCGTGGTTTTACAAAGTCCCAATTTCCCATGGCCTTAAAACTAGCTTAAGAGAAATAATCACAATGCTCTTTTAATTTGAAAACAAAGGGTCCTCGCCTACAAACGTGGGCAATTCACCAGCATTGGTCCAAGCAAGCCTGAATGCAGATGAGACACTGGATGTCAAAATAGGTCCACAGTTTGCCTGGATTGAACACATGCTGCTAAGTTGCAATCTCAGAAAGCCATGAGGCCAATGATTTGTGTACAACATTCTTTTATTTGTTACTTGGAGAGACAAATATGGAAAGGAGGCATTATTTTATTTATGTTTAATTTTCAAAGATCTAGCAGCATCATTTGAAAATGTATGGCAGCATCCTGGTTAACATGTGCCAATGCAATATTTTATTTCAATGCGGAGTTGGGACATAAACAGTTTTGTGTTGTGAGTATTGCACATTGGTAGAGACACATCTCAGCAGTTTTATCCACAGATCCAAGAGTTAGATACAAATGTGATGGCTCGATAAAATGTGATGACTTTGTTCATTAGTCTGATGCTTTTGGCACGGAGATCCTAAATTCAAAGTCTGAACTTCTACTGAATATTATAATAATAATAATGGCCTTTACCTAGGAATGCTTCACTTAGTATCAATACTCTCTTACAGGAGGGTTCCAAATTGGAATGTTTGACTCGTTCCATTTATGAGTGGCTTGTGAAAGGAAACTAGAGTGCCCGAAGAAAACACGTGCACAAGAGGGCATACCACTAAAAGCTCCACATGGATGGCTTCTAGGTTAAACCATGATTTCACATGCTGGAAGTTTTAGTGTCCAAATCCATTCACCAAGGTCTGTCCTGAAATGTTAACTATTGTCTCAAATTATTGGGTTTGCACCTCCGATTAGCATGGTTGGCTACGTACAAAAGAAATGCAACATACATACATGCATATAAGACCAAATTTTGGGACTGCAAATATCAAAGAGAGGGAATGATGACCAAATCACAGGGAATGTGCATCAGATTGTCAGATCTCAGAAGCTCAGCCGGCATGAACCTGTGTAGTGCTTGGGAAAGGGTAACTTATGCGTAAGAGGTGTTATATATGTTCTGGCCCTCCATTATGAGCAGCTGAGGGCAGTGCAGCAAATTCCTCTGTTATACTGTACTTATATGCTCCTGCATAAATTCTCTCCACCTTCTCCTGCTCCAAATGAGCAGCATGGCAAAGCAGGGTTAAATAACCTCGCCATCCCACGGGTGTGGTAGGCTGCTGTGGGGGGGCTATGCTGTCAGTAGTCGGTGGTGCAGCAAACTATACTTTACTCCGCTATCTACTGTACTCGCCGTCTTCACCAACTAGTACTGACCAACTAGGTGAAGTATGGTCAAATAACTTTCATGACCTGCGTGGCATTTCCGAGGTCCTCATCTATCAGTGGATTGACACATTAGCTGTACAGATGCATGGACGAGTGTTGCACATCAGGGGCGCCATTAAGCGGTTGCTTGGAGAGTCGGTCTGCGGTGTCTTTGAGCTTCTTCCCGAGTGTGAGATTTGACAAGGTGCAGTTCTCCCGACCGAGGACTCGGCCTCAACTGAAATTCCCAGGTCCAAGGTCTTGAGCTCAGGATATCAGTGAGGCTCAGCCTCACTGATAGTTCCCAGAGAGACCCCCCCTCTGTCTCTCCCTCACCCCATCCCACTCTTGAACTTTTGACCTAAGTCGCACTAGCTCAGTGTCCGATGGTCCTTGGCCATTGGTGCCTAGATGGAGCTTGGATAGGTGACCTCCATGGCCAACAGGTGTTACAGGCTGCTGGGCTACATGGTGGGCAGCAGAGGGGGGCAGTGCAGCAAAAATACATCGTGCTGTACAGGTTTCTTCCCTCGCTTTACGCGGTAGTAGGAAATGCGTTGCAACAAAAAGGAGGGGGGGGGCACAAAGAGAAATCTCGTAGGTTGGACCGCACCGTCACCCAACCCACAATGCACTGCACGAGACGGCTGCCTGCCGAGTAGCGCACACAGTACACAGAGTACAAACGCACAGTACACACTCAATACACACAATGTCCGACTGCATATCCGCCCGCATATGAGTGAATTTGAACCGAATATATATAGCGAATTTTGGTATGTGAGCCACATATACGCAAAATTGCACAAACCGAACCTGCGTGAAGCAAGTCAAACCTGTACAGTACTTGTAATGCTTGAACATCTATTCTGTCCGCCTTCACCAACCTGAACTGACAGCGCATGGTGAAGTATGACCAAGCAACCCGTACGGCGTAGGGAGGGCCTTCACCCATCGGTGGATTGACAACGGGGCTGTACGAGAACGTGCACTTACGTTTGCATTGTGTGGTGTGGAGGTGGAAGTTTTTAGGATATTGGGAAATCATAATTCAACCGTGGCAGTAAAACGTGTTTTCCCACACGCATTTCCATGCAAGATAACTGCCACAATCTTGTTTTCTGTACGGAAATTTGTAGAGATAAAGCGTTTGTGTGTGGGAGCAAAGAGATATACATAGGCAAAGATATGTGACTGAGGAACGTTGACACGTTTTGATGCTTGTATTCTGCACAACGACGCGGGCGATTATTTTATGTCACGTATTACATCGTTTTTTGCGTGAACCAGGGACCCTTTATCTAACAGTGAAAGGGTCCTTGCCTATTAATCAGCAAGCAGTTGTGACCAGTATTGGTTCAAGCCAGACTCATCTGATTGGGCACTCAGCTGATGATGTTGACACATTCGTCTCAAACACACTGTGCTTGTGAAAGGGGGCGGGGGGGGGGAAATATATTAAACAGGTGACTTTTCCGGCAATGGTCCTTCTTCATAGCAAACATTAACTTGTAGTTTTATGTGGAGGCAATTGAAAAGTGTAAGTGATGCGTGTTGTCCGCATGTTTGTTTGGAGCCTTATATCCTTCCACTGCAAACGCTAATAATAATTTTGCGTTATGGATTACGTGTGACAAGAGACTCGCGAACGCACACGGGGAGAGGGGGGGGGGAAGCTGTAAGAGAGCGAGCCGAGCCAGTCCCGGGTAGCGGTGCCTCGTGCTGGAATTTAAATAGCGTGTGGTGCGGCGTGACTGTGAAACTGCTGACACGGCAGAGGGAACCAAATCCTCAGCGTAAACAAGAACGCGACCCCCCCCCTCTCCACTCCTGCACCCCCCTCCTCCGGCCCATGACGCTTCCCTCGACTTAACCGGCACACGCACGCACTACGCACGGTTCGCACGTGTGCGCGTGTGTGTACCTGTGTGTGTGGAGCGGTGGTGCATCGGTTAGCGCGCCGCGCTACAAACCCACCGGCCCGAGTTCGATTCCCGCTCACGGCCAACACCGGTGACGATTATCTGAAGCGGTCCTGGGCCTCCCCCTAGGTTGACTCGGCCTCAAATGAGTACCTGTTGCGGTGTGTAAAAAACATCGCCAACTGGAGAGACAAAGGCGGTTGGGCGTGGTGCTGCCCACCCCCTCCCCCCCCCGTGTGCCGTGGCTGCCTTTATAGGTGCTCGCTAACAGCACTTGCCTCAACAGTCTGTTAACGCTATACGGGGGATCTTTGTCTTGTCTTGCAGTGTTTTCCTCGTTATTCGTGAGGGATACGTTCCGGAGATGTTCGTGAATAGACAATTCCGTGGACAATGATAATTGGCCGACAAAAACCTGTCTTGTTTTTAATGAATTTCCTTAAATAAAAATACGTAAATTATACTATTGAATGCATGAAAATTGTCGTAAAAAATATCTAAATTGGTTATAATAAATATCTCATCACATTCTCTCTCATCGCTTTCTCGCTCTCGATGCAGTCGTGTAGAGTCCCAGATGCGATTTGCGTATAGCCAAAATCGCGGATAGCAAGTTCGTGAATAACGAGCGCGTACTGTACATCTCTATCTGAACCGGTCCTGGGTCGACTCGTTCTCAAATGAGTACCTGGTGCGGTGTGTAAAGAAAACATCGCCACTGGTGAGACAAAGGCAGCAGGGCATGGTGCTGTCCAGCCACCCCCCAGTATTTCACAGCCATGTGTGCATATACATTTTCTATTTATCTCTCGTGTGTGTATCTCAACATACGTGTATGTATGTATCTGTTGTTTTCCATACCCACGTGTGCCTTTCCCATCCCTCGTGTGTGTGTGTATAACTCAACTCTGGCATAATTTACATCTCATAGCCTTGAGCTTGGAGTTCAATGGGGGCAGAGTGTCGACAGCACGAGACGCTTGTCACATGTGGGATCTCGGTTTATCTGATCGCTTGCATCTTGCTGTCACATGCCAGGCTGGTTCAGAACAAATGTTTCATGTCGTGAACTTGGGCACACGATGGGTTTCCCAGTGTTGCAGCCCACGTCAGAGGGAGTTGTGCACTTGAACGATGTCGCAATAACCGATTTTGCAGAATGCAGCGGTTGCGCTGTTCGATGTCCCCGTTATTCGGGAGATAAACGCGCAGGAAATAAAGGCGGTTAATTCCGACGCAAACGAATATTGTTTTTAAGACGTGTGCTAAATTTAGTAATTGCACAATTCACTATTCGTCTTTTTGATATCGAGAAGCATGTAAAATAATTCCTGGAAATGTCTTAATTTATTGTCATCCCATACACTAGTGTTCTTCAGTGTGTATTTTTTCCATAAGAGGCACCACAACCAAACAACTTTTTAAATAATATTAGCATGTACTGACGGGCCATGTGATGCTCCGTCACGTGTATCGACTGTACGACAGACGGTACGACATCACATGGCGTCGCCAGAGTTATCGCATCTGTACACGTGACCACTAATCTGTCCGTCTTTTCTCCAGGCCGTTCTTTTTTTATCTCACTCATCTTTATCTCCTGACTACAGCTCTCCCTTCTCTTTGTCTCATTAAACTCTCTTTTATCTCACTAATCTGTATCTATTTACGTCGCTGCTAGCCGGATATCTCGGAGGGTGTCGCACGGCGCGCCACACCGAAAGCCTTCACGAGCCACGTCTGGCCCACGGGACACCGGTCGAAGAACCCTACTCGATACAATTATGCTAAATAATAATTGTGGCTTCTTGGTTTGTTTCCCCACACCTCGTTTGTACATTTGAATAAAAATTACCGTGACAAAATTGTAGCCTTCGGCATAACAAGTGTGGCTGGGACCAGCGCCGTGAAATAATTGACTGACGTGCTTGTGTGTGCACGTGTGTACATGTGCTTGTGTGTGTGTGTGTACACGCGTGTGCACGTGTGCGTGCAGAATGCTCCGTCACCTGCGTGCCGCGCAAGAGGAGCAAACTCAGTGGGTCGCGGCGACGGGCCAACCCCGCGCTGTGCGCCTCACGGACGACGTCCCCCGCGGCCCGGGGTTCCACCACGTGAGCGACGTGACCCCCGCCGCCTCCTCCCCGCCGCCCCCTGCCCCCTCACCCCCGGCGCTCGGGGTCAAGTCGCGCCTCGGCACCCCGCGAGAGACGCCCGCTGCCCTCGCACGGAAAAAAAAAAACAGACCCCGCAGCTGTGGTGTCAAATTTTGAGGAAGATTTGCAGGCACTCCTGATGCGCTCGAGGATATGGAAGAGCGAAAGTGTGGGCCCGTTAGTTTTTACGACTCGTCCGGAGCTGACGTAGCCGAGTGGCCCTGGCGGTCGAATCATTTTTTCAGAGTCATCTTCATCATGGAGAAATCTGATGACCTTTGAAGCTCGAATTCACAGATGTCCATTTTGCGCAGGATCGAAGGTGTGATTCCTTCCCCGGCCGCCCGCAAGCTTACGTGGGGAGTTACCGAAACACTCTGTCCGCTGCAAAATTGGGACAACAAAATCCCTATGATGTTATGTGCCAAGGTTTTTGCCCATTACGTGCCGGATTCTAAATTCCAACAAATTATACTGTATTGCTACTATGTCATTCAAACAAATCCCAGGTGTCTCCCCTGCAAGAACAGATGATGGAACTAGGCTCTCGCACGGCTGCCCTGAAGGACGTTGTGATGTCTGTTCAGTCGTCACCGAAGAGAAAGGGGAGGCACAGACGGTGGGGCCGTGGCCATTTGTCAAGAGGGGGGCACTCGCGTGACGGGTAGAACTCGGGGAGGGGGGGGGGGCACCCTAGCATGGTGTTCGTGGTGCCCAGCATAGGTTGAAGTGGACCTAGAAGATCAGACACGTTTGCAGCTAAAAGTCGTGACCTCTGTAGTCCTGTAGAATTTGAATTGACTCAATTATGATTGGTGTCAACGTGTGTCCTTGTCAACCATCTCAGCCTCCGATCGGACAGCGCAGTCATCATGAATCCTGTGCGATACGAATTGATTTAGAAGTGCCCCCCGGTTGCACCGATGGTACATTTTTGTATTCTGTGAGTGGCCCAGTAGTTGGATGTGTGCCTCACAGCAAAAAGGGCCTGGGTTCAATTCCCGACAAGTGCCTTTCTGTGTGTATGTGTGGTTTTTTGTGTACTTTCTCCCCCCTGGTCTGCACGGGTTTCTTCCGGTGTTCTCCGGTTCTCCTCTCCTCGCTAAAATGAAATACGCCGATGTTGAAAGACTGACCACCAAATGACGCCTGGGTAAACCCGTGTAATGATGATGAATAATAATTCTTAATGAAGATAGTGGAAACGAAGACTTTGAGCGTGCTAGTTAGTCCAGGTTTGCTTATAAACTCTAGACACTCGGACTGAACGCCAAGAAACCATGGTAAAAACACCTTCAATCACGATCATGTTCCATTAACTTATGCTGTACGTGGCGTTTGTAAGTAACGTGTAACAGATTATTTTCACAAAGGGAATTAGCGGTAATGCATTGTTTACCCGTGTTCATTTTTCACCATATTGTTACTTGGCATGAACTGGTTCACAACTGTTTATGAATACTTTTAAACAAATCATTGCAAAAAACACTGAAAAGCTTGGGTTAATGGAAGGACAGTAGCAGCCAATGAGTATATAGAGCACCTCCGATTAGCCCGAGTGTCCAGAAAATACGGCCTTAGGTCCGATGATGCAACTATAAAGTCAATCTTGACCTTCGGCCCAAGGTGCTCTGGTACAGTTATGAGCATCTTTGTGTTCGAACGCGGTGTTTGTTATTGACATTCCGTGACAAGCGCAGAATCCCAATAACATCTCACCATTTTGGTCAGATCACGGGGGGCCATTCCTCCCAATCATGCCTCTCCAGCTATCGCCATCGTTTCCCACGTGAGCATTGAAGTCGCCCAGTGAGACTGTGCAAGGCTGAATACTCTGAGCTGCTCTTTAGTGCGTAAGCACAGCCAACAATCAGTGTTTTCCTTTCTGAGACCCGGAAGTCTCATTGAGGCGACCCTCTGGTCCACTGGGACAAACTCCAGCTAAACAGCAGCCAACCAGGGGCTTGTGAGTTTTCCCACACCTGCCCGGCACCTCTCACCAGAGGATATTCCGGAATAGGAGAGAGAGCCACCCCCTGATTAAGAAGTGTCACCCTGGTGCCTTGATTTCTCACCCTTTGTTCAACAACGTCAACTTAATTTAAGCTCAGCTCCTAAAAAAAACACAATCTTGAGACTGATGCTTTCTTTGAGAGGTGTTGTTGGTAGCAAGCCTTTGCTTCAAACTCAATCTCACAGTTTGTGGAGCGCTTGACTCAGTGCTCTGACATAGGGCGTAGCATTCACTCACCAAGTTTTTGTCCATCTCTGAATTAGATTGCCTAATTTTGTTTTAAGAGTACAGCAATTGTGTTTTGTTATTTAAATTATACATTGGTTGGTGTGGTGTTAAATAAATATATGTGCTCTATATTCAAGTGTATAATATTCTAGCTGTGCCGGCAGATGTAGTATTTACAAAGAGTTATGACGATTGCCACGCGCCTATTAAGTTGTAACAGTGTATCTGTCTTATCTAAGAAGGACAGTTACCAAAAAAGTTTACAGTGTCGTGTTTATACGTTCGCCTTTGATGAACTCATGGACACGTGCTGAATCACATCGAAGCCAATGCAATCGCCTTTCAGGCAATGTTTTTTCACCCAGCTGTTAAATTTCCACCACAGCCAAGTTATTTTGAAGGGCATTAACGACATTACCAAGCCATTGTGCGATGGTCTCTTAGCCTAAATTTGATTCCGACTCCTATCAACATCATGACATGAGACAAAGAATTCCTTCGGATCTCTCGAAGAGATGTGCAACCCTTCCTGTTAGACAACGGCCCATGGAAGCTGATGTCAAAGAGCTACTTCTGAAAATGTTTCAAGTGACCTCTGGTCTATACATTAGGATGCATAACTTTTTTTAAATAGTTCTAGAATCTTTATACAGAATACATTATTTTTATATAGTTATACAGTAACCCTTCCGATGTAAATGTGGAATCCAAGTCTCCTTTCCAAAAGAGGCGCTTTATCTCAGCGAGAAAGAAAACAAGATGACAATAATCATGTTTTGTACATGTGTGTATGCGCAGCATTTCGTAGGCTAGTTGTGTTGTACATACACTGTAAATGTACACTGTGTGTAAGTGTATATCGATTTTTGTCTGCAAACCTGGAACATGGCCTTAGATACTTGGTGAAGAACATTGGGAGCTTCAGAAGATGTTTATATAGGCCTCGGACTCGAAGTAAACGAAATTGTCTGCATACTTACACGATCTCCTCTGATGGTCCTAAGCCAGTGGCAGATATTCCACGTTTCTGTGACAGGGACCACTCACTCCATAGGACAACCACCGCTGATGCCCTCTACAAAGTGGTACACATTTTATGGATCCTCGAAGGATCGATTATCAGAACTCACAAGCCACCAAATTGTGATTTGGAAACTGATGTACAGCGCTTAAGTCATTGCACCGCTTGATGTAGGCCTCCCCACACCACGTGGGCCATGGTTGGTTGACCGTAACTTCACGCCGCCAGTCAATGTCGGTTGGCGAAGGGGGGGGGGCTCTGGGCCGGTTCACAGATCGGTCACCAGTGATGTTAGCTGTGGCCGGTAATCAGCTCTTTGCCATGTCAGGTAACCACACTGGCATCACCGTGTTCGTAGCGCAGTATGATAACTAATGCACCATCGCTACACTCCAATAAAAAATAAGGCACACTGTCTTTGTTATGCTGGGCGCCATTGTGGTGAGATGTTAACTACCTCGCCTGGTATATAGGAGGCCCCGTGGGTTCGATCCGAACCCTGGCGCCTGCTGTATATTTGGATTGTGCATATCTCTCTCCCCGTGGTTGCATAGATTTTTCTCAGGGTCCTCCGGTTTTTCCCTCCACATTTAGAAATATGCGTTTCGAGTAATTTGGCCACTATAATTTTCTACGACGAGCCACTTCGTTGAGCTATCGTTTGTGATAGCCACGTTGCTTCTGAAAAAGAGCTATACAGCTCGGTGGGCCTTACCTTGTAAAATAAAATAAAAATGAAACTTTTAAAAAAATACCATCCCACGCAAGATTCCATAATTTCTGCGAACAGTTGGTGATTCGGGTTCCGCAAAACCTTGGGTGAAGCCTGTGACAATGGAAACATTTGCAGGGCCCAGTGCACATCCTCGCTCTGTCTCTGCAAAGAATGCCAATGGACCCCCACAAAGCCTTTCTGAGAATAATCTTTAACTTATCTGTCATCAGCCTTGACTGTGTCTGCTACACTACACGGCGGTGATAACGCCACAATGGGCCACATTGCTACAACCTGCCGAAGCATGGCAGAGATAAAGCCAAACTGCCCACATAACATCAAAGTAGCCCACAGACCCCACCAACATGTTGTAGTTTCACTTGCCCGATTCCAGATGCTTGAGCTCTCCAAACAAAAAATATCGTGTGGTGTGTACTCTTATTACCCTGGCACTTTATGTCCAGCAATAGATTGCTGATGAAACACGCAGGCTTTTGACAACTCTGTGCATGAGCAAATGCCCTTCTTGATGAGAGCAAGTCGAGTTTAGACCTTTGTTTAAGTTGGCATTGCAGCTTTTGGAACATTTTAATTGACCGCAGTGCTGTGTCTTCAGAGCTGAGTTCATATTCAAAGGTTACAAGTTCGAATCTCACTCGATGTTTGCAGTGGCCCATTGTCTTAGAGTTTGATATATTGAGTACCACTTTGTGAGATGTCAATAGTGGTTGTTTTTTTTGTATATAACTGACCCTGCCATAGGAATGTGGAATTACTACCGCTGGCTACGATGATGGAAAATTGACACTTCTTTAAAATTGCCTTGACTTAAAACAACGTTTGAATGGGTGAAG
This sequence comes from Lampetra planeri, assembly GCF_965212315.1. Lineage (NCBI taxonomy): Eukaryota > Metazoa > Chordata > Hyperoartia > Petromyzontiformes > Petromyzontidae > Lampetra > Lampetra planeri. The sequence continues at coordinate 4,774,851 of NC_136111.1, forward strand.
TGCCTTGATAATGACACGGCATCATGATCAAGAGTTCAGTCCTGATCAATGCCATCCTGAATCGGTCAGACTGAGCACACAATGCGTTTGTCACGTTATGAGTGCCTTCCGTTGTGAGGAGGCCCTCATCCAGAAGTGGATTGATGTGACCAAACCGTCACTGACGGCCGCAGAGTTGTGGAATCCAGCAAGGTTGACACTAGTCAGGTGAAACAGTCTATGAGTTTGGAATGTTGAACTGATGAAACACCTGCACGTATACTCTCATCAGCTAAGCGTGTATGTGTGTGCGTGTGTGTATATATGTTAACATAGTGTATATTCATTCTGAATTTTATGTACATTCCTTTGCGATTGCTTTCTTCCGCCAATACTCTCGGTGGGTTGAACATCGACGGCCAGTTTCCAAGGTCTCGTGTCGCTGATAACCCCGGTATGTTATCGGTGGAGGCTTCTCCCTGGTCAGTGACCTCTGTCACTCCAATGCCCGTCTCAGGGATCTGCCTCTTCCATGCTCCATCCTGACATTTTCAAGGTCGTCCGGTCGGTGATCAGGTCACACCTGCTACACAATGAGTCCTGGTGGAGGTGATTGATCCTCAGCTTGACATCCCAGGAAATTACGTGAATGAGATGGCACAACTGACTCTGGTTTGCATTAAGTTACAACTATGAAATGTGTGGTAAGACATTGTGCATGCTGTTTGTTTATGTACATGCATAGGGGTGCTTAGTGCTGTTGTATATGACTGTTCCTCGACGATAGCATTCCAGGAAATTATAGGAGAGACGGCACAGCTGAGTCTGCTTGGGATGGCGTGACAAGCGTTGTCCTTTGCATTGTGCGAGGCGGGGCATGTCAGCTTCCAAAATGCTCCAAGCTTGCATCCGTCACATGTATTTATGTACATACATTAGTCAAAGAGTTTTTATATATATAAAAATATGATGGGTTATTCGAAAATGACCTACTTTTTCACCAGCAATAACATTCAAAAGTCAATGTGTCTGTGTTTTTTTTTATTGTGCAACACAACACGCCTGGACTGGTTTTGGACACGTAACACTCGACAGTTAAACCACAGTGTGTCACACGCTTAGCAAAGGCAATATGTGCATCGCGCACGATATTGTAAATTTATACATTTCATGTTGATGTGAGATATATTTACGTCTAAAATATTATTTTGGTTTTTTTTATTAATAAAATACGATATTGTTGTTGGCTTCCGTGTCTTGTTACTTTTTAACGCGCGAAATATTTACGTTGTCAAATGAAAGAAGGGTATTTAATACTGCCGTGAACAAAAACATGTCATTTCAAATTGTCAATTTATCAATTTTATTTTCTCAGGGCGCCACATTGTAAAATGTGATCTACAACTCTGGTCAATCGCTCTGCCTTCTGCTCTAAAGATTGCCCCAAGACTTCCACCTTTTCAAATTTTGCTCTAATATAAGATGGTGTTAATGACAAATGTGCTGATTTTTTTTATGTTCATCTGCATAAATGCACAACTACCATTACATACCCATTTTATATACAAGCCTGGCATGCATTAGATAAATGATTATATATACGCGCGCACGCACGCAAGCAACATCAATTGACGCAGTCGTGTTCCTCGTTACTTAGGAACGCCGCGTTGCAGCTGCACGTCCACCAGGTGCCGCGGGGAGTTCTGCGTCTGCAGCTGAGAGACGCACAATGACGGTGCCCGTAAGATCGCGGAGGAGTCGAACGAAGCTTCGAGGCGCGCCGCCTCTGAGATTTCAGGGTCAATTTCTCGTGCCCTGGGAGGTGCGGGGGGGGGGGGTCAACAACACGGGGGGGGGGCGAAGGGGCCGGATCAACAACACGGGGGGGATCAACAACACGGGGAGGGGGGGCGGATCAACAAAACGGGAGGGGGAGGGGGATCAACAAGAGGGGGAGGGGGGTCAACAACACGGGAGGGGGAGGGGGGGGTCAACACGGGGGGGGGGGTCTTTAAAGGCTGCAGCCCGGATTTTGAGGGCGCTCCCAAAAGCGACATCTCGCTTTCGTTTCGGGTTGAGACGCAACGCTGAAAGCAGCGGAGATCAATTCTTCTTAGAGGTTCGCTTTGGCCATTGCAGACGTAGCATCCCATATCCCTTACGCGCTGTTTACTGCCAGTAGTGAGGCAACATCAGTATGGTAGTTTATGTATTTATTCAGCATTACAATTCGTGCAAAACACAGGGACTGACACTGACCGAGGTGATTAACGATGTTTAGCGTAGGCGGTGTGTGGTGGTAAAACGTTACAGCCCTGGCGAGGCGTCAAGAGACAGACATCCCTGATGCCCAAGGCTTAGTGGGGCGTCACGGTGGCCAGGAGATGTTAACCACCTCGCCCGGGAAACAGGAGGATCGTGGTGGGTTCTATCACCTGTTTACTCTGAGTTTATGGTATCAGCCCGGTCACCAATGATTTAAAACGCAGGTTCTCAATTTTGTCTGGCTAAATCCCAGCGCCGAGAATACACATTCCAGTCTCCTATAACGCGTTATGACAAATAATGTAGGGGTAAAGCACAGTCCGCGATAACACGTGAGATGCGTGTGCAGTGCTGAACAACGACTGCGCATGCAGAAGAATCCAGCAGCATCCCGCCCGAGTGCAACGCAGTTCACTCGATCGCGTTGTATCCAATTCGCATCCGCGTTATAAGGGGCCGTCCATAAATGACGTCACGCGATTTTGGACGATTTTTGACCCCCCCCCCTCCCCCCTTCGTCACACGGCGTCACAAAAAGTCAGACCCCCCCCCCCCCCTCAAATATGATGTCACAAAGCTCTGCCCCCCCCCCCAAAAACAAAAAAACATGCTTCAAATCGTTTTAAACTATTGTCATTGTAGTGCGTATTTAATGTGCCGTTGCACTGTGATGTTGTAGGAGAAAACATTTATTCAAAAGTATATTTAATTAAGTAGAACGTGTTGTCTACATTTATTTAAAGTTGCGCATTTTGATGTGATGTCACATTTCTCACCCCCCCTCCCCCCCGTCACACATCGTCACAAATGTCTGACCCTCCCCCCCTCCTAGGTGCGTGACGTCATTTATGCACGGCCCCAAAGCGCGTCGTGTCATTGGGAAATATTTCGCAACGCGGCTTCGTGGGTCCGTGCCCGTTCTCACGAGATACGCATCTGAAAGGCGCAGAGCATTGGGACACATGTGGGTGCGTTGGGTCATGCCCACGGCTGGCGCATCTTGCATGTGCTTGCAATGGATGCATTACATCAGTGTTTTTTACACTATACTTCGAGGAATTCTAATATCCGACTGTAGCCTGATTGCTGAGTGAACGTCTCGTCGAGGGGCTGATGTCTGGGTTGGAGTACTGAGCCGGGAACGTGTTTATTTTTTTTGTCATCTAACCGTGCTGGCCTCCAATTAGCGCGGTTAGCTACGTACGGTGCGAAAGAAGTTCAACATACATACATGCACACATCTATTTCACTGGTCAACAAAAAAAACATGTTTTTCTGGCCTGGACTTTTCCAGCTGTTTTAGACTAATTTCAGGGTGCTGATTCCAAATCTGATCTCAGATTTTCTCTATCATATCTCATTTTTAAATCCTTTATATTAAGTTCACTTGCTTGCGTGCTTATGACCGTGCAACTCTTTCGGTCGTTTTTTAACCCACTTCCCGTGATCCAATCGAGCTGACATTTTGCACACAGACTTGTTGTGCGTGACAATTTATTTTCGTGAAATTTTTTTTCCAAAATTTTACACTTTTTTGGAATTTTTTTTTTTATATTTAATTACCAATTGCTTAATGGTGGCAGGCAATCATCTGACCCATAAGGTGGCAGCCATCTCAAGCCAGAGGACGAGAGGACTCTAGCCGCCACGCATATAAAGGATTTATAGTGAAAAACTTTGTTTTTACGGGTTAATTGTTTATGCTATCGGCATATCCCATTTTCATTTATTTTACCCGAAATTAACTCCGTCACTTATGATTGCAAGTTGTTGCGAGTCAGTGATTGCTTTAGTGTTAAAATATGGTGCTGTATTTTTTGGATAGTGTGTTTATAATATCATTTTATGTAGATATCCACATTTATTTAATATTTTTCTTCTGCAGTTTTTATTGAAAATGCAATATTTGATATCTCAAAAGCCTGATGTGATAGACAAAACTGATGAAAGATTTGGAATCAGCACCCCAAAATTACCTTAAAACCGTTGGAATACCTTATGCCAGAAAAAGTGTTTTGACCAGTGTTTTTCCCCCAATTCTGTCCTGATTTTGCCATCAGCATCAAGTCACGTGACGACGCATCAATTCAGCTCAAACGGTTGCACAGCACAGCAACCGTTTGTGTTTGAGAACGGCCCCCGGAAGCAAATGACACAGAGCTACTGCGGAGATCTCTTCACGTGGCCACCGGTTCGTGCAATAGGGGGCAGCATTTTCGTGCTAATTCTACTACTGAGAGTCAGACATTTTAAATGATCAGAGATGGAATTTCTCTAAATTGAGTGCAGAACCAAATTGAATGCGTTGGCTTTTTGCGTGCCGTCATTTGTGACCAGGTTGAGGCCATCAGTTCGCTATTTGATGATAACCAGTTGGCTGGATTCGAACCCAGGATCTCAGCAGTGCGAACTCAGCGCTCTAATCTATGTTACAAGCCGGCCACCTCACCGAACCAGTGACCTGACGGTCTGGGTTCAAGTCCTGGGGCTGATTGTCTCAGAGGCACGGATTGTCACGGTGATAATGAACCAGCACTGATGAGATACTGGATACGTGAGAAATCGCTCCACAGTTCCTCCAGTTTAAAGTTTCTGATTCTTTTACGAGATTCGAACCATAACCGGACTCCGACCGCACGATTAAACCACTATATATATCTCATCACATCCACACCAGATGGCGCTACTACGCTGGGTGGTGTTTATGACCGCAGTACATTGAAACGTGCTTTTCAAAGGCAATTATAAATACAGTGCTTAACCCCGAAAGGACAATGAGCCGATGGTTAAAACTGTCGACATTGACCGCCAGTGGGGGGGGGGGATTGGTGGTGGGGGGTGGGGTTGGTGGGGGTTGGGGTTGGTGGGGGTTGGGGTTGGTGGGGGGGGACGTTTCCCAAGAGGTTGCTGCTCACTGCAGAGATGGAACAATGGAATCAGCGCACGTGCAGGAGCTGAACAGTTACACCGCGGGACCATGGGAGAGATGACGATGGCTTGGGGAGGCTTTCATCCAGCAGCGAGTGCATCGATCATGGCGCTTGATGATTTATCCGGTAAGAGAGTTCATTAGCAATGTTCTGCTTCACATAATTCAATGGTTACGTCACGGTTCGGAGTCGAGATTCGATCCCAGATTTGGCACTGGTTAACCCAATGGTTGATGCTCCTGCACATGATCGCATGATATCGGACGGTCACGCACTAACGAGCCCAACAATATCTCTGATCGCTTGAGCACTCCGTTCCCCTGCCATCCGTGCTGTCAACTCCATGCCCCGTGTTCAAGTCCAGGTTCAAGACCTACCTCGTTCTCTCTTGCCGATGACTGCCTGCCTCGCTAACACAAATTCGCCCACAGTTTCTGTACATCCTCTTCACATGAAGTCGCATGTATATGCTATACTGTATAAATACACCGCTGCATATATATAGGCACCCCTTATATGAACACAGACCTGGCACAATCATCGACACATCCCTGCATTTCACTGGTGGGAAAACACAAGGGCAACTTCCGATAAAATCTCACTGTCTGCAATAAGACCGTGCTCCCAATGGGTGCCCTGAAATGGGACTGTGGCATGGCCTGGTGGTAGCGAGGTCGCCGCTTGTTGCAGAGGTTCACGGTTCGAATCCAGCGGCCACCCTGGTAAATACTGTGGTGTGTATTAATCATTAAAAATACCTACTAAGTTACAGATCCTGTAGCGTCGTTCGCAAGAGTAGGCCATTGTGTGCCGGCTTCACGAGCCAAATTTGATTTTAGTTTTTTTATACGAACAAATTACAAGTTTATTTGATGGATGGCCCCGTTCAGCCATTTTCCCGGCTATATTACAGGGGAGATCGGTGGTGCCGTGAGCACTGCAACAGTTGTGAATAGAGTAGAGTACACAGGCATATAATATTGTACACATAGCAAGCATGGCCTCCCTACTGCCCGAACTTGGCAGGACGCTCCTGAAAAAGAGCCGTGAGACTCAGTGAGGCCTTCCTGGGGGTAATTACAATGATATCCCGCTCCGACTGCATGTGTATCCACAGTCGAAACCTCTGATCTGAACATCCAGTGGGCACGGAGATAAGGCAGCAGAGGGCCAAAAATAGTGTGTGGCAGGACTCTGGGGGATTGGGGGTAGACTAGGGGTAGAGAGGGGTCTGGATTTGGACTTGGGGGCCGGGCAGGTGGAAGTGTGGGGGGGGCTGGGTATATCCCTGACAGTGCGTTGCTAAGCACCCGCACACACAAAGACAAAGATGCTCCGTGTAGCCTTTCACTTGCTGTTGGGGCAAGTGCTGTTCGCGAGCACCTATGAAGGTCATCGCGGCACACGAGGGGGGTGGGTGGCCAAACGATCACGCCCGGCCGCCTTTGTCTCCCCGACACTGATGTTTACACCACCGCACCGTGTACTCATTACGGCTGAGTTGGCCTAGGGGAGAGGCCCAGGATTAGTTCAAATCAAATGTTGGACGTGTGCGGCAATCGAACTCGGGTGGCCGGGTTTGTAGCACAGCGTGCTAACCACTGCGCCACTGCTGCCCACACACACGCGCATACATCATCATCATCGTCGTTGAATAATTTTAATGCGTTTCATGTGTCATTTCAAATGAAGATAATTTGACACTGAAGCTGCGTTGGTGGTGGTGCAGAAGCACACTCAACACGTTCGTCGCGAACAACGCTTTGTGTGTGGCATTAAAAGGGGAAAATATATCATAGGTTACGACGTTTCGGGCAATGGCCCTTCTTCATAGCACACCAATCATGCGTCATTACGCCTTTAGGCACATGCAGACTTTTTTTTTTACGTGTGAAGAAATTACCCACAGATTTATGAACATACTGTAAAGCCGCAACCGTAGCCAATTACTGTTCAAAGAAATACCATGTCACGGAATATGTTTGCGATTTAACTTGTTTGCCCTAGAAATCATCACCGAGTTTCGTGACTCTGTTTTCAAGGAGGTTGCGGCGAAGTTTTTGTTTTTGCAGTAGGGGAAGACAATTTGTTGGGTTTCAAAATTACGGTCAGTATTTTTGTGAGAAAAATATATTTTTCACGTCGAACGTGGCGAGGGCACACAATAGCCAACTCTTCTTCCTTTTTTCAAAACACGTCACGGACTTTTTTAACGTCAACTGTCAACAGCAAAAATCAAAAGACGACTCGTTTTTTTTTGGGGGGGGGGGGGGGTGTTTATCCACTCGCAGTATTAACCAGGGTGGCCTAATGGGTGTCGAACCACGAACTTCTTACAGCTAGCGGCATACGCGCCACTGCTGTAACGTGCCGCTTCCCTAAAGCGTCCAGTGGTAGTCGGTCAGTCCTCGCTTAACGCGCGATAAGCCACTTTGTTGACAGCCCAACGAAGTGGCTTATCGCGTGGCCCTTTATAAGCAGCCAAATATTAATGTGGAGGGAAAAACCGAAGGACCCAGAGAAAATCCACGCGACCACGGGGAGAACATGCAAACTCTAAATATACGGACGTCAAGATCGAGATCGAACCCACGACCTCCTATATACCAGGTGAGTTATTTAACATCTGGCTGCGGTGGCGCCCAGAGTCGACACCGCTGAGGCTGTGTGTCCAAATCCACGGCAACTGCCTCGTCTCAGCCCAGCCACAAATGACCTGCACAACGGCAACAACAAAAAAAAACTCATCGCATTAAATTTGGATCTGTACTTAATATATAATTACAAATATAGCTTTGAGACTGTCATGCGACGAACATTACTTAGTGGAGTGGGCGGTAAAGTGCTACCACCTACTCTGTGGACCAGAGGTCACTTGAAGGAAACGTTGAAGGTAGCTCTATGACATCCTCTTCTGTGGGCAGTTCGCCAACACAAAGAGTTGCCTCTGCCCTGCGAGAGTTCTGAATGGGTTCTTGAGGCTTATAATGGCGAAATATCAATCGGGATAAAACTGGAGGCTGGGAAAGATCCTGAATAAGAGTAAAAATACCCCAAGATAAAATGTTGACTCGTCGAGAGATGATGTCGTGGGGAACGGCAGCATCTGCAGCCAATTTCGTCAGGCCGCTGTTGCTACATCGCGACGGGCACTCACTTTGAGCTCCGAGAAGACCAAAGGGAAGCCCGCACCAAGCTTACATCTCATTTACCGCCGATGTGCATGGCCAGGACTTGAACCCCGAACAGCTGACAGCTGGTGTGTATTGTAACGCGGCGTGCTGGGCCGAACGCACAGCGGGCGGGCGGCACTTTGCACGATCGAGCGGGCGCGACGCTCGCCAGGGCCGATGGTGCTCCTCGGCCCGGGCCGCTGCCAAATAATTTGGCCGAGAGATTAGTGCCAAAGTGCGGCACATCAGGGGGGGGGGGCTAAAGTGAATGCCGGAGACCCCTGTGATTTGATTTGTGGGAGATGACCGTCGCGTACCACGGCGACAGAAGAGAGTGGAGAGATTTGAGTGGGGGGGGGTGAGTAAGTTAACGGCGTGGATATTCGGACAGTGAACTCCAAACAATTGGATGAGTGCTAAAGCAATTTTAATTTGAAGACAAAAAAATCCGGAACACAATTCCAGCAATTACTTTGGCAGACCACATCCATTTCACTTTAGTATTCCCCCATGATACTGCCATGGTGTTCATAACATTATAGGAACATCGGGTACAATCATATTGGTTTATTATTGATTGGCATGGCTTGAACTGTGGTGGTAGTGCCTTATGCCAATAACCCCTACTCCAAGCCGGGGATAACGAGGCAAGGATAACGAGGAAATGTTTGGAAAGGAATTGATGACGGTTTTCTTTTAGTACTGGCTGAGTGGAGTCGATGAAAGTTTGTTTCTTTAAAACCATCACAGGCGAGCCAGACAGTGTGCTCTCTGACGCCGCGAGCCAGACGCCACACCGTGAAACGAGTGAGTCACTGAAATTCGCTCTGAATGATGAACGACACCTACGGTACAGGTGACGCGTAAGGTTTGCACGATAGTGAAAGGCGATCGTCGTTAATGAAGAGGAAACGTTAGGCCGGCGACGGACGGGTCAAGGCAGAATCCTGAAATAAATCAGAGTTACTCGGGGGAAAAAAAGGTTTAGAGCAAGGACCGTCAACATTGTCAGAGATGTGACTAAAGAAAGCTACACGAGCAGGACGCAAGCGGGGGGGGGGGGGGTGCGCAGTGGTTAGCGCACCGTGCCATCGACTCGGTGAGCCGAGTTCGGCAAGTGCCACAAAATCCATTGTTGTGCTGTTCTAAGCTGCAGCGTCTACGCTCCCCTCCCTCACCAAATTACCCCCGCGACCCGCAGGCGTTGTGGAGGCCCTTATCCAGCAGTGGGCTGTAGATGTACACAATTACAATAATTAGATTGGAGAACATGTTTGTTTTCATCATGTAGCGGGGACGGGGTGGGCCACTTTTTGAGCTCCTTTTGCATTAACGGTGATGGCTCAGTGCTCCGGCGCGGATGTTTGAAGATGCGAACCCAATCGCTTGTCAGCTGAATCTCTTGAATCGTTCTACGGCCGAGAATGGCTTCGGTTATTGATTGTGTAGCGAGCAAGCAGGGATGCTCAATCACCGTGACTGCCCATTCAGTGAATTACCACAGGAACCATTCTCTCTGTGGCCAGCTCATCATGACACCGTTTTCACGAACAGCTTTGGACGCCTGAAGGTGGCTTAGAAGAGACTCGTGCTAATGTGCAGATCGTTTTTTGTCAATACACAGATGGAACAGTGGGCCTTACCTGTTAAAATAACCAAACAAAATAGTTTAGTTTTAGTTTGGATCAGGGTCTCCCCCATGCCGTGCAAGTGATGGTCTTGGTTATTTTGCCCGACTTTACCATACTGGTCATTGTGGGTTGGTGGAGATCAATAGATGTGGAAATTTATGGATTAATAATTTCCTTTATTTTACGATAAGATTTGACGGTCAAGTTCAAAACAATATCAGAGCAGAGTGCATTAAGAAAGTGTGCACCCCCTATGATGTAAAGGGCAAAGGGACGTCACATTAAGGAATTTTTAGAAGCCCTGTAACATTACTTTTCAGCAGCCATACTCTCACACAAGGAGTACACTGCTCTGTGAGAACACCAAATATGGATTATATGTTTCATGACATGACACCGATAGTATTATTAAAATATTTTTTCCGTTTTGATGGGTTTTCGATCATTTACAGATTTTCATTTAAGCTGAATAAAATAAGCACATTTTCAGCTGTTATAATTGACATCCCTTTTGTCAAAGCTCTTCTTCCCTCAAACTCTGTTGGTCCTGGAAGTTGTTTGACCATACTTCACCACGCTGGTCAGTGTGGGTTGGTGAAAGGGGAGATCGAGAACCGGATCAGATATCACTCGACACTGATGTTAACCATGGCAGGGAATCAAACTCGTGTCATCGGGTTCGAAAACCAAGACATGCATTTTATCTTGGGTGGAAAGGTGGGATGTGAACCCAGGATTTCATGGTGCTTTTACCCTCTGAATTACTCACCTTCTTCATTATCTTCATGAGCATCCTCTTAATCGTATTGGAATAAATGGAACGGAACAACCGTAACAAAACCAAAACAGTATGCAAAGACGCATGCAGAGATGCATGCTTGGAATTGCATTGAGAGACAGAGAGATGAACGCTTGGGGTTAGGAGGCATAAGCAAGTCAGAGACATCATTCTTGCCGTAAGTGTGCTTGGGCAGGACATGTCGCGAGAGAAAAAATGATGGCCCTTAGTCGAGAATAATCACCGAGTGGCACAGCCAAAATGAGGGCGCGTGTCCAAGAGGCGGCCAGCCACAGAGATGAAATCAGCTCGCGTGCAGGATTGTTGCATCGCAAGACCGGGACACGGAGACGGCATGGGGAGGGGGGCATTCATGCAGCAGTGATTTGAATATGGCTGATGAAGAATCGTATTATCTGCGCGTTGTGCCTCTATCAGCAATCATCGTAGCTCTTGCAACACTGGATAACATCCGTGTGTTGTCCTCACCCCATCCGCCGCCCGCACACTCTGATTCGCACGGTTGACTACGTAAGGCGCGAAAGAAGCTCAACATACAGCGCGTTACGCAATCGCGGTATGCGTTTGGGTAAAAAATAGCTTTCGAGGCTGGCCTTTAAGGGCATTAAGAGAATTAGCAATTTTGAGCGGCGTAGGTAATACATTCCACGGTCAGTGTGCGCGAAGCCAGCATCGCTCCGCGACGGGGGGCTCGGGTCGAATTGTTCGCTCCACGTGCCAGGAGCTTCTTCAGGAACTGAATGGCGCAAGCCCGCATCATCTGATTAATATTTTACCGGCTGCTGCTGCTCGTGGTGGTGTTTGATTGTAGGGGACCGGTCGATGGTATTTCTTAGCTTCGTCACCTGTGCCGTGACAACTCCGCGCCAGCATTGAGCAGCTAATCCCCAGTGGCTGCCTGGCTTACCGGGGTAACAGCTCAGCCCCTCAGTCCCTGAGCCTATGCCTGATGACAGCCTGCGTCCACAGACTAAGGAGGTGCCACCTGGATTATTCATGAAGTGCATTTCATTAAACAAATGTGCAGCCCTTTATGAATCGACTGCTGGATGAGGGCATTCCGATGGCGTGCGGGTCGTGAGGATTGTTTGACCATACTTCACCAAGCTGGGCAGTGCGGGTTGGTATAGAGGCGACTGGCATAGAGGTGGGAGCGTATCAGCTGAATGCAACAATGGATTCCACTGCACTGCCCTCTGCTGCTCACCATGTATGTATCGTATCTGTGGAGTGGAGGACAACTGACTCCTCTTGAACTTTTGCAGGTGGCTGAGTGGATGAGTCCCTCTGCTTACACTCGGGCCTGATGAGAGGGGGTGGGAGGTATTACCTATTGAGGCCCCAAGCTCGCATTTTGTACCGGCAGCCCCATATTTCTCTCGACGAGCCAAGCTTCTTTTTTGTATTGTTTGCTCTTGTAACTTGGTGACCCGCCCATACGGGGCATCTGTAAACAAAAAATAGCTTCGTAGCACACCGGATTCCTCGAGTCTAAATCGAGATGTCGAGTCTGAGTTACACGAATCGTTGCACAAATGCGTTGTGAACGTTCATCAGTGACTGGGCTGATGTCATCAAATGCGATATATTTTAGAATGGTGTTTTTTTATTATCTTGGGTGGCAGCCAAGGATTTCGAATCTCCCGGATTTCAGCGGTGCTGGCTCGCCGCTCTGGCACAGCAGTTTTGTGAGTGAGCAAATGAACTTGCGTCTCGTCAGCTGGATCTCGTGAATCGCTCCCACGCTAAGGACGGCTTCCGTTATTGATTTGGACCGCGAGTGAAATGGCTCCGCGGGTCAATGGCTTAGGTGTTGTTATCGCACGGCGGCGTCCATGCTGGGTGCAGGCCCCGACGAACCTCCTCTGAAACGTAACGCGGCTACTTCGAGCCCCACGTGACTACGCTCGACTATGGGGAGTGGTTCCGAACCTTTGTGGTCCCGTGGACCACTCACTGCTCGCCAGACAATCCATGGGAAGTGAGCCACGGATATTGTGCAGATTGTAAATATGTTTATAGAAACATTTTGTAAGTTTGTTTTCTGCCAAGAGCACAATCTTTATTTTAGTAATTATAGCGTGAGTTCATCGAGTTTTTTTCCATTCGTTTTTATTCATATTTTTTGCAGTTGCTTTAGAGACGTTTTAATATTGAAAAGTGTTATCGGTGCACGGATAGTTGACGATGGTCCACGGGTCCAGAAAGGTGGGGAAGCACTGCACAAGAGGTTCGTCAGGGCGAGTGGGTGAACAGGTGAGTGGGTGGGCGGGTGAGCAGGTGAGTGGGTGAACGGGTGAGTGGGTGAGCGGGTGAGTGGCTGAGTGGGTGAGCAGGTGAGCGGGCTGTGAATGGCCAGGTGAGGATAATTAGATGGGGAGGATATAAGGAGATGGCACGTGCCACTGAGCCACCACGTGGCTACAATGCAATACATGAAGCGATTACATGGCGTGCTTACAGTCAGTCGATTGGCAGGTCAGGTGTGGAGGGGCAAAGTGTGGGTACGCCCACCTCCTCCAAGACGTCTGGCCCAGCGTAGAAGAGTAGGCCAAATAACCCTCTAGGGTGGAGGCCCTTCCGCCAGCAGTGGCGTGAGCAAGACATTGCAGGGCTTGACTTTTACACTTTACCATCATCCTATAGCACTCTTAATGCAGAGCATAACAGGGCACTTTACAATATAAACTCAATAAGTCATTGGTCAATCAAGCCAACATGAAAAATAATCTAACTCAAAGATGTTGTTCTTATGTTTAATTTGAAAGATTTGTGCCGACAGCATTCCCGATGTGACTTGTGCAGAACAGAGCTGCAGAGCCTAGGAGCAGAGCAACCAAAGTCCCTCGTCCATTCTGATTTTATTTGTATTCCTACAAATAGACTGGCCCCTGACATGGGAATGTGGAATGTGCGCTGCTAGCTCCGGGTCGCCAATGGGACTGAGCACAGCCACATTGCTCCATTTGAGCAAAAGACAATTTGATTTTGAAAAGAAACGCAATTGAAGGGAATTGAATTGGATTAGTGGTGTGTGGTTGTGATGGATGGGTTAGGGCTTAAGAAGACATGTATTAGCCATAGGATGGCTAAGGGGGCATTCCCTTAGGAGTTGTGGGTATGGATGAGAGGGCATTGCACCAACGGTAGCAGCAGTGGGTGAGCAAGAGGGCATACTATTGTCTTAGGCCACAAGTGAATGTATACGGCACACACTACTTCATGGGCTGGCAAGGATGGGTGAGAGGAAATCCCTACATTGCCGTAAAGGTGCATAGCAGGTCATTGCATTGGCGATTGCAGCGATAGTTAATAACGTTAGAGGGATGACGGAGTGAAAGAAAAGGGCTATTATCTTCGAGATTTCGGAGGAAAGTCAAGGGGACATTCTATTTGGGAAATATTTTGTAAGGGGGCAATTATTGGACCGGCCAGGGAACAGTCTTGAAGTTGGTGTTGCAGGAGACCAGGTATCCATGTTGGCCCACGTTCATCAACCAAGAGAAGGAGGAGTTCATATGAAGACTCTTCATTATTACAATCATCATCATCATCGTCATCAGCTGTAATCCGTCGCCAATCGCTCACGGTCCTAGCGACGCATCGCACCACAACTTAGGCCGCGGCGCGCAATTCCATCGCTCCATCTCTGCGGCGGTCGTAAGCCTCTTTGATGAGAAGCACCGAAGGAGAGGCGTCGATTCCATCACCCCGCGACGAGATCACCGGGCCCGGCGGGCGACTGCCAACGCAGCGCTGTGCAAGTGGCACCCAAACGCCACGCCGCCAGGCAGCCTCGGAGATCCAGAAGCGACGTTTATTTTCACATCAGCGAAAAATACCCTGAGCACAGCCTTTCAAAGCAAATTGAAGTGGGTGGTTGGTTGGTGGTGGGGGTACACCATATGGCCTAGCAGTTTGCCCCCCCCCACCAACCCAATCAACCCCCGCCCCCTACTCCCCCTATATTCTGACCATCACAAGTCTGCCTGAAAAGGGGTGGGGGCGGTTGGGTGGAGGGGGGCAGAGGGGGGGGGGGCAGTTGGGTGGAGGGGGGAGCAGTCTAGCGGGGGGGGGGGCATGGGATGTGGAGCCATGGAGGTGCCGGTGGGGGGTAGGGGGGCAGAGGCCGGTGGGGCGGAGGGGGCCCCAATGGGGAGGGGGGGGTGCTTAGTGGGGGCGTGGGGGTTAGGGCCGTGGACAGAGGTCGGTGTGGTGGAGGGGGAAGTCGGTGTGTGTGGGGGGGGGGGGCACGGGTGGTTGGGCCGTGGAGGTGCCAGTGGGCGGGGGGGGGCAGAGGCCGTTTGGGCGGGGGGGGGGCCCATGGGGGGTGTGGGGTGGGGACCGTGGGGGACATTCCCCGAGCTAGAATCTGACCCCTGCGCCCGATCCGTGGCTGCGCTGGTGGTGCCGCAGGCGCGCGCTGCCATTGGCTGCCGATGACGGCACGCGCTGACGCCGCCACGCGCTATTCTCACGGCAGGTGATGTCATCGCAGCCGGCGGCCGAAGCTCGCTCCGGGATTATTTATATCAGCTGTGGGGGGGGGGGGTTAGTGAGGGGGTCTCTCTCTCTCTCTGCATCCACACACACAGGGGTCCCGAGCACACAAGCCGCATAGGACAACAACAACATCATCATCATCATCAACAACAACAGCAGCAGCACCACCAACCAACCAACCACCATCATCTTTATAACCAGCAGCGGCTTGTGTGGACTGTCTGTCTCGCGATCCAGCGAATGGATTCATTAATTTAATTGCTGCTGCGCCGTGGCCGTGGCTGCTGTTGTTGTTGTTTTTCCCCTTCTCCTCCTCCTCTGCTCGCCGCTGGGATTAATGGCTCTGGCTCGGCTTTCGGGAGGCAGCAGCAGCAGGAGGAGGAGGCAGTAGCTTTGAGAAGGAAGAGGAGGAAGGAGGAAGGCGAAGATTGCTGCTTGCTGCTGCTGCTGTTGACGAGGAGGTGAGACGCAGCCGCGGATGGCGCGGTTAGGGATGGCGATGTCGAATGTGGTGGTGTCATTGTGTGTGCTGTGTGGACGTGTGTGTGTGTGTGTTGTTGTCTGTGCCGCTGTGTGTGCACATGCTGGTGTGTGTAATAGGTGCTCGCGAACAGCACTTGCACCAGCAGCATGTGACGTGCCATGCGTGGGGGGATCTTCGTCTTTACATGAAGGTGTATCTGTCAGTGTGTGAGCGTGTGTGGTATGTGCGCGTGTGTGTGTGCATAGCTGTAGCTGTGTGTGTGTGTGCATAGCTGTGTATGTGTGTGTCATTCAGCCTTGATGGGTAGTACCTGGCGCTGTGTGTAAGCATCATCATTTGGGGAGACAAAGGCGGCCGGGAGTAGTGTTGGTCACTCACCCCTACTGGTGTGCCGTGCCGGGCTTTGTCGATGCACGCTCACATCAGCACTTGTCCCAACATCTGTCAAGGCCGTACGGGGATCTTTGTCTTTGCGTGTGACTGTGTGTGCATGTTAGGTATTGTCATTGTGTGTGCATGTCAGTGTGTGTCCACACGTGTGTGTGTGTGCACATATAGGTGTGTGTCATTGTGTGTGTGTGTGTCCCTGTGTGTCAGTGTCATTGTGTGTTTGCCTATGCAGTACTGTATAGGTGTGTGTCTGTGTCACTGCACATTTGGGTGTTTGTCATTGTGTCTGCACGTGTGTGTGTGTATATGGAGGTGTGTTTCTATACTGTCGACTTATTTCTAGATATGTGTAACACTCGATGTGTTTGTGCATATTCACGTGTGTCACTGTACATGTTTCATTGTGTCATTGTGTAAACTTAGATTGGTGTCTCTGTGTTACTATGTATGTATGCATATTCGTTTGTACTGTGTTCAGATGTGTGTCTGCATACTGTTATGCAATGTGTACATGTGTCAGTGTTTATGACTTTGCGTGCCATATTTTCACGTGGTATAAAGCACAGTTGTGTGTCATTGTGTATGCATGCGGCAAAATTCCTAAAAACCTGTCTTCTGAAAGTCCCCGAATCCTGAAAGTCACGGCGCCCCTGTGGTTCAGGGAAATGCCCATAATCTGCATTGGCGAACATCCTAAAATCCGGGTGTTTTTTTGCATATTTGACAAAAAAAATTGTAGGGCGGCTAAAAACTCATGGAATCCACACAAAAAAATCGTGTAGGTTATAGCAGCCAAAAATTATCCTCAAATTCGCGAGAGACCGCGATGGGATGATTTCTTTTTAATTGTTGGCTGGATTTGAAGGAGCCAGTTGGCTTTTCAGTATGGCCGTTGGACTTTAACAACAAGAATCATTCCCATCTTGTTTGAAACGCTTCAAACACGTGTCTCTCTCGAACTCTACCTTTGAGAGCGACAGAGATGCAGAGAGAAAGAGACAAATGGAGATGCAAATAAACACACCGGCACAAAAACAAGTGATTGTTTTTGTTTTGCTTACGTTTCACGGAATTTTTGTAATTTTTATTTATTGTTCTCAAATAAAGATCCCATTAGGACGTTTTCCTCCATTTAAAATTTTTTTCTAAAAGAATTTGGGAACCTCTCAACAATCCGCTATTTTTTTCCCCTACAAATAATTCGTGCTTAGTCGCATGTCCCTCTGATCCTTTACTCCACGAATATTTCAGTGCGGATTTTTGAGTTAATATCGCATGCAATGTGCCTCGGAATACAGGGTCAGCGAATCCACCATGCGCCCCTCCCCCCACATCACCGCTAAATATTTGGAGTTGTACTCTATTTAGATTCATGTGTCACTGTGCATATTTAGGTGTGTGTCGCTGGTGTATATATTTAGATGCCTGCTGTTTTGCCAAGGTGTGTTTCATATTTATGTGTGCGTAATAACGACGCTTGAGTTCATGAAATGAATCAAATAGCACGTGCAAGAATAAAAAAAATGTTCTATTCATAGTCGTGTCTAATGGGTGAACGTGACCCCTCCAGCCACTAGAGGCCGCTACAATAACCACAATGTACAAAATCAAATCGACTCTTGTATCGAAACATCGAATTGTGATTTTGACAAATCTTTACACCCATAATACTGTGTATATGCGTTGCCTGTCACGTGAATGCCACGATGTATATTTGCAACTGTGGTCCACTGTATTGCGTTACTGTAAACTTGTGTTAAATGTAACTGTTTACGCCCGCAACTGTATGTAGGTGTGTGCCATTCTTCATGTATAGCAACTGTACTGTTTCCATATGTGTGCCACTGTGTGGGCATGTGTCACTTAATAGGTGGTCCCTACGGTGGCCCCCCTTTTTAATAAGGATGACCGCACCGATTGTAACCACTATTAGGGGCACATCGCCTTTCTCAACATGCCAGGAAGGATACTGGCGATTTTTTTTACATCATCTTGCCAGACATGCTGAGAAGAACCTCACGGCGCTCCAATGTGGTTTCAGGCAAGAGCAAGACTGCACAGACACCACACTCTCTGTCTGTCTGCTGCAGCTATTTCTACATGACTAACAGCACCTCTGCTTTATTGACCTGGTCAAAGCCTACAATACCATCCAGAGGCCAGGGCTTTGGGTTCCTCTTAATGCTTTCTGAGTATCTAACCCTTTGCTCTCAATCATTAATACTCTTCATGATGGTGGGCAGGCCCAGGTAAAGCTGTGTGGCCAGGGGTCAGAGCCATGCCCTCTTCATTTGAGGGCATGAAAGAGATGTGTTCTGGCTTCTATACTGTTTAACATATTTTTTTATCACCCAGTTCTAGAAGTTTTCCAGGGATGTAACAGTGGAACGTCCTGCTACAGATAGAATGGGAAGTTGATTGGTGCCCAAGTGCTGCCCACTGATCAGTCATGTTATTTAACCAGTGCTGACCATATGATATTTGCTGCTCACTCTGAGCAGGAGTTTGAGACTCTTGAAGTTGGATGTTTTTTGCCACAAAGAGACGGGGCCTTACCATCATCATTAGAAACGTGTCCACGTTTCACCGCATTGTGGAAAGGCCTCCTGCAAAGGTTATTTCATGAGGTTATTCCCATCAGCCCCACCAAAACAATGTGCCTGCCGGGGTCCTTTTGTCATTGAACACTCCACCCCCTCAACTCTCCATGATTAATGAGGTGGTGAGGAGAGAGTGGAGAAGTTACCATACCTGGACAGTGTGCTCATGGCCAGCTTCAGCTTGGCAGCGGTGGTCTCTAAATCATTAGTGCGGCATTATTTTTTCATCGGCTACGTAATGCTGTTTGGAAGCTGCCTTGGACTTGTCATGCTACAAAAAGCTCTGGGGTTTCACCGCCACCAATCATGCCCTCTCTTCTCTTTGCCAATAAAACGTAGAACAAAAAAATGCCCCCTTTACAGGAGCATGTGCTCTTGCTTGAACATGCAGCCTGGCCTGCCTACGATCCTTCCTACGTTTAACCAAAATGGATTACGTGAGGAACCCGCAGATCCTTGAAAGATTCGAACACAGCTCCGTCGGAGAGCTCAATCACCAGGCAAGGTTGCATTGGCTGAGTGATGTAGCCCGCATGCTCAGAGAGTGGCATGGCTACAGAAAAGATGGGCTGATGTGGAACAGGAGGAATTGTAGCTGAGTGAACTTGGCGACAGCTGGCCAGCGGTGTCTAGATTGACCTATTTGGAGGAGGCTCGTGAAGGACACTCCTGGGCAGTTGGAGGCAATGGGTCCACCAGCAACAACAGAGGGTTTGGGTAACCGTACTCACAACAACGAGCAGAGCACCCGGTGGCTAAAACACAGCAAGTTGGCTAAGTGGGGAGCGCAAGTGGTGCAATCTGCCAGTCATCTCAGTCAGTCAATCTATAACATCTGGGTCTGTCCTGTGAGCAGCGAGTCATTGATGCTTCACGTGGCTTCAGAGTGCACCGAGCATAACATTAGCAGTGTGATGACATCACCGCCACTTAGTGGCGAATGGCGACGGCTGCTGTTGTTGTTGTTGTTTAATGCATATACGGCACCATTGTGTTTAAGGGTGTACAACAGGTCTGACCTGTCACTGTTGATGTGCCATTGTGTGTGTGTGTCGAACGATATGCGTTCAATCATTTAAGCGCGTGGCACTGCATTTTCACATGGCACGAACGCACGCCCATTGGCACGCGCGTGCTCGTACTATACACGATGTGTCTGGTACGGTATTGCAGAGTGCGATGCGGTGTTTACAGTCTTCCGATGTGTGTCCCTGTTATGACCTTCATGGATATCGTCACCCAGTTTGTGTGTTCGTGTGTGTGTCTGTTCCATATAAGTGGCGTGGGACCTGTGTGTATGTGTGTGTGGACCACTGTGTCTTCATGTTGCTGTACGTGTGTGTGTGTGTGCAGTTGTCATGTCACTGCGAATGATTGTATTCTGAAGTGTACCGCGTTTGCGAGGAGCAGTGGTTACCGTACAGCGGGTTTGACCGGGCTGACGCCAGCTGTGAGTGATATCCACACCAGTGTGGTGACGTATGGCTAAGCAACTAACACGTGACCGACACGAGGCCATCATTATAGCAGTGAATTGTCAAAAGTGGCCGTCCATAAATGACGTCACACGATTTCGAACGATTTTTGACCCCCCCCCCCCTTCGTCACACGACGTCACAAAAAGTCAGACCCCCCCCCTCAAATATGACGTCACAAAGCTCTGCCCCCCCCCCCCCAAATAAAACATGCTTCAAATCGCTTTAAACTATTGTCATTGTAGTGCATATTTAATGTGGCGCTGCACTCTGATGTTGTTGGAGTGTTGTTATAACAATTAGTGTTATATCTATATTTAGTTAAAGTTGCGCATTTTGATGTGACGTCACATTTCTCAAACCCCCCCCCTCGTCACACATTGTCACAAATGTCTGACCCCCCCCCCCCTAGGTGTGTGACGTCATTTATGGACGGCCCCAAAAGGGTGTACATTGTTTATTATTATTTTTTCATATCTAGTATCAATGTATCCATTGTGTGCATCTGTGTTCAGGTCGGCTCGGCCGTAAATTAATATCTAATGCAGTGTGTAAACGGCCTTAATAGGTGCTCGCTAACAGCACTTTCCCCTACAATCTGTTAAGGTTATACGGGTGGGGAGGGGAGGGATATTTGTGTTTACTCGGTGAGTGCACACAATGTGTGTCACTGCCTGTTATGGTATCATTGTGCTTGTGTCAAGGTGTAAGTTCCTACATTATTATTTGTTTCTTTCGGTTAAGTCACGTCTAAAGATAAAATAATAAATTAAATTAAATAATAGAATACGACGTTTCGATTGCAACACAAGCAATCATCATCAGGTATAATGAAATAGCGACATAAAATCTAACCAGAAAACTATAGACTTTAGATAGACTTTAGATTTTAGATTTTATGTCGCTATTTCATTATACCTGATGACGATTGCTTGTGTTGCAATCGAAACGTCGTATTCTATTATTTAATTTAATTTATTATTTTATCTTTAGACGTGACTTAACCGAAAGAAACAAATAATAATTCCTGCAGTCACGAAAGTTCTAAAATTAAGATTTAAGTTCCTACAGTTATGGCAATGTAGCTGTGTGTGTATGTGGGCTGTTGAATCTGTGCCACCACTGAGGGTTTAAATCAATTCACTGCTCTCGAATAATCCATTCAATATGATGCCCACATGAAGTCAATTTTGATAATGATGTGATGTTGCATCATCAGCCAAATGCCAGTTTGGGCCCACAAGACTTGATTGTGAAATGTGGAGTCATTCAAATGTTGCGCGAATTTCTCAATGCACTTTGAGAATTGCAGTTCTGCATTTTTCTTTTTTGCTTTGTGATTAAATATAATTGCCGGTTTTTCGTTTTACTTCATATTCAACATGCAATTATTACAACAATAAAATGACAACATTGTACGGATACAATGTAAATTATAATTTACTAGCCTTTGTTAATCCCCTGCCTGCTGGATAAACGCCTCTCCCCATGCCATTTTGTCAAGGAGGTCGTTTGACCATACTTCACCACGCTGATCAGTGCGTGTTGGTGAAGGTGGGGGCAACCCTGGACTGATTTAGGTATTTTTTGCCACTGATGTTGGCTGTGGTCAGGAATTGAACTCAGGTAACCGCTGCAGCAACCCCGCTCTCTCGTGTGAATGGATACCTGGTAAAAATGGCATATTTGTTGAACAGAGGGTTGGTACATTTAAGCAGCAGTGAACATACTTGTACAGAGGAACAATATAACAAGCCTCGCGTGAACTGCCCTTGGTAATATTTCACAATCAGATGTGAAATCTGTATAGAGACACTGTTTAATAGCACTATCAATGTACTTGAACGCTTAGCAGGCGAGAACCCATAGAGATTTCGGAAGCGTGATTTGATTATATTTTTGGCACTTGGCGCTCTGCGGAGCAGCATTTGCATAGGATGAGTTTTTGCTGTTTCATTATGAGAAATTAATCTGTCTGGCTGGGTGATATTGTGGCAGAGATTTTGATAAAAGGTTATACGTTGAAATCCTGGCCAGGGGGTCGACTGTCCATCATTACTCTGGGGTTAATGTATTTTTTTGTGGGTTTTTTTCTCAGTTTTTGCCCTGATTTTGCGATGTGTGTGACATCATGAGACAACATATCCACTCGGATATCTTACAAAGCTGTGCTGCCATTCGTTTCGGAGAACAGCCCACAGAAGCAAACATCACAGAATTGCCTCTGAGATCGATTTAAGTGACATGTGTTCCGCACAGTAGGGGGCAGCACTGTTCACAGCCGCACTGTACGTATGTATGTTGGACTTTTTTCGCACCGTATGTAGCCAAACGTGCTAATCGGAGGTGCGGCGAAAGGACAGCAAACTAAACACAAAAATAACTGAGAGTGACGTTCATCGCATTCCATTAAAATGTATATAATTTGTTAGTAATTCACAGAGTTGCAAGTTAACCAAATAAAGTACAGAACAATATGTAATGTGATGGATTGTTTGTTTTTGGCGCAGCCATTGATGACCGCATTGAGAGCATGAACTCACTGCACTTGTGAACCCGGTTTAATTCCAGGCAGCTGCCTGGATTCAAACCCATCACTTGTGCGGCGTCAGCTCAGAGCTCTTGACCTTTGCGCCATCCCAGCCACCTCTCTAGCCATGGGGTCAATCCTATGAAAGTCAACGGAGGTTATCCTATGCGGACCATGAACCCCACCATATAAATGTGAAATGTCCACGCTTGGCCGAGGGCCAGCAATGGGGAATATTAATTTGCAGGAAATCGTTTCACTTGGCTGCATCTCATTTGGGATGTGGGTTATGACGCGGGAACGCATTGGCTCTCCTGAAAGATGACCCAGAGTCTTTGATGTCAATGTTACGTCAGACAGCAGACACGGCTTAATTAACTGTTGCACACACATTGCCAGGCGGATGTGCGGAAATTTTATTCTGGTAAAAATTTCGATTTAAAGCTTTTGTGACTGCAAGAATTCATCTTCTTGGTTCTTTCGGTAAAGTCACGTAGAAGGGAATTTTTTTTTGTTTTTTCCCATCTGGTAAAAATGTTGTCATATCCAACAGGAATTGCTGGGCGACTCTCAGGAACTCAGCTTTTACTGTCACCACATCGGGCTTTGTGGTTAGTTCACTGACAGCGTTTTATTTCGTTATCTATTTGTACATAATTGCGTAAACTAACGTAGAGCCCTTTGTCAATCTGCTTGATGAAGGTCTCTACACCACGTGGCAGTAATGGGGATTGTAAGGCTATACTTCACCGCACTGCTCAGTGCGAGTGAGTGAATGGGGGTGCCCAGGTCCAGCTCGGATATCACATCGCCACTGATTCTGAGCACAGTGCGCTAACCGCTGCGCCACCACTCCGCGTGTGTTATTGCTTCGGTAGAACCGGTAAGCACCGTGCTCGCTGCATTCATTGCTTGCCGAGTCAGCTGTCATTGACCACAGCCGCCGGTGGTTAATTAAAGGGAATTACCACAGTTCCCTGTCAGATATGAATCGGATGCTAAAGGCTTGTGACGTTATTTTCAGGAATTAATATATACGTTCAAAATGTTTTTTTCAATTACCTGTGCGTCAGTCTCGACACCCTTGGCAAACCTCACTGTCAAAACATTTCCTAATAATACATATGGGCGGGGGGGGTTAAAACTTTGAATGCAATTATAGTTTCATAAAATTTGGTTAATTTATTGAAGAAGACTTTTGTTTGACACGTGTACGAAAATGAATGCATCCTCTGCAAAATCTTAAGATGTAAAAGTGAGTTCATCCGAGTACGTGCCACCGCTGTGGTATGTTATCATCATGCCTTTCTCCCTTAGGTGGAAACATTATTTATATCTCAATTACTCTGTATATTCCTAATTGGTTGACATGCTTTGTCCCAGGTAAAAAGCCCCGTTGTGATTTCACTGACGATTATCAACACCTTTAATGTGCCCGAATTGCACGTCCGAAATCATGGAATTGCCCTGTGATTAAATGTTCATGAAAAAAAAAACAAGAAATACAGTATTTAAATAAGGTTTTCTGGCTTCCCCTAGGAAAACGGTGATCTCACACTGGTTAATCGGAGCTCACACAGTTACATTAAGGACATTGTTGCTATAGTGTATTTAGTTAGGTCTGTGTATCTCAATGCTGTACATTATGTGGATATCGATTTTCGCACTGTATACAGTACAGGATATTGATTTCTGGCCTCGACTACCACGAGCGTGACTGTCATCCGAACCAGTCGTGGGGACCACGCTCTCGTCCGCCAACGTGCAGTGGACCGGCGTGGTGAAGTACGGTCGAACGACAACGCAACGCGTAAAGGCGCATTGGGCAGCGATGTGGCAATGGCGTAACGCACCGTGCACAATCCGTGGCGACCACCACGACCCCTGCGATGTGCAAATGATTGGAGAACAGCAAATGTCGCTTAGGTAATGAAACCAGGGGGGGTTATGTAACAAACCCCAAAGATTACTGGCCATTTATGAAAATGGTGGCGTTTCACAGCAGTTGAGGTTGCCGCTAACTGCCGCTGCGATGATCAAAATCTCGATGTAAAAATTCGTTTCAAGTCTGCGTTCTCGCTTATTCTCGAGGGAGCACACCCCAGACTTGGCAATGTGAGAAAAGCAATATTCGTGGAAAGCCAAAAAGCACCTAAGCTGGTCGAGTGGGATTCACCGCCACGTCCTTGAATTACCCAGGACGAGAGAGCGGGCATCGGTGTTGTTTTACAGTGAGTCATCTTATTTGCTTAGACACATTCGTCAACGATGACAATTGTGTGGGCACGTTTGCATATATGGGATGTCGGGCTCCCAACATCAACGACAATGATTGCACGTCACGGCTTCTCACCGTCCACCACCAAAAAGCAAATGGCAAGCGCTGATAGTGCAGCACTGTACTATGCGATGCACTCATGAGATTTGCCCAAAGAGCACTGGAAATTGAACTCGGCCTGACCCAGCGAGAAAGTGCACCGTCAATACCGGGGGGATGTAGCTGTTCGTACTCCTCGCGATTCAATAGTCGCTATTCATTGTCGCAATTCAGGGTCACGGTTCACCTGCAGATTGTTTTTTGACATTCAGGTGAATGTAACAGCTTCTCCATGGCTGGATGGGTCACGTAACCCTGCTACGTACAACGTGCAAAATATCAATCAAATGTTTGATTGCTACACATATGTGACGCGATGCCTTATGGGTATATTGTGTGTCAGAAGAATGACTATTCATCGGCATATCAGCGCATCGTGACACCCCGCTTAGTCGTGTTAATGATATTGCTATTGTGCTGTGGTGAAATGAAATGCGCTCGAATTATATGAAAGTATGATGAGTGGTAAATTAACAATAAAAAAAGTAAATAAGTATAACCCGTAAAAACAAAGTTTTTCACTATAAATCCTTTATATGCGTGGCAGCGAACTTAATATAAAGGATTTAATTAAAAAAATATTCGCCTGTGGAGGACGCGGGGATCGATCCCGCGACCTTTGGCATGGGAAGCGAGGGCGCTACCAACTGCGCTACTCCGCCACGGCCTGTGGAGGGGTTACGCTCTGGGCTCTTATACTGTGACGTTCAGCCAAAGCGATGAATGAGTTCTATTTGAATATATGTAAAATATTTTTTTTTTGCCTAAAAAGTGTAACATTTTGGGAATTTTTTTTCACGAACATTAATTGTCTGGCACAACGAGTGTGTGTGGAAAATGTCAGCTCGATTGGATCACGGGAAGTGGGTTAAAAAACGACCGAAAGATTTGCACGGTCGTAAGCAAGCAAGCAAGCACGCAAGCACGCAAGCAAGCAATCGCGCAAGCAAGCAAGCATGCGAACTTAATATAAAGGATTAAAAAATACATACATCCAGTGGTGGATTGACAAAGGGCTGTTTATTATATTGCATTGTTATATAATATGTTGTATGTAATGGATTAACGTGACCCCTGTAGCCGCTACAGGCTTCTGACGTCACTATAAGGTAAACAAAAAAATAGATTTTTTTAAAAATCGAACACACGGATCAGATCACTTATCTAACTTCGAGACATCATGTTGACTCTTAAGTAAACCAAATGGCCTCTGGCCGGACGAGACGTTGCGAGGAGGGATGATGTTCGGTGACCCGAGAATAACAACAAAGTTGCAAGCAAAAGAGGGAATACACCCAAGAGCACGTCCACTACAGAGATGGAGTGGCTTGTTTATCAGGAGCTAGATGGATTTGTGTTTTTTTGCATCGCGTCACCCGTGAGAGATGGTGTACGTTTCGTGGATGACCGTCGCTTTGATCAGAATGTTAAGGGCCGCACATGGCAAATGTTGTCAGGCGTAGAGATTGATTCACATTTCTGCTGTCGAGACCGAGGGGCAATCGCTAAAACTTTCATGAGCATCATGACATCGCAGACCAGAGGACGGCCCCAATGTTCCCTCCCAATATGTGACATCTGCGCATATATAACGCGTGTATGATGTGTCGTGACCATACTTATACTCAGTATATGTAAAAGCAAATTTTGTGGGGAATGATAGCCATTTTCTATACTCTTTAGGCATAAGCAATACAAAATATAACACTTACTACCCAGGGACAAAAGTCGTGTTACATAGTGAATTATCCTAGTAGCACAAGTAGCTACACATGCTACGGGCCCCGTGCTTTCAAGCTATCGATTCCGGTTCAGTGATTCTGCACTTGCTCTATTACTATAGTACTATACCGCCTTCAACTTGTATGAACGACTGGGTGTTTAAGGTTAGCGATTTGCCATATTATCCGGCTATATAGCAAATGAAAAAATACAATTACTTTACTATGCAAGTTAAAAGTTAGTGTTTTAATATTTGTGATTTTTTGTAATTTAGGGGCACCTTTATAAGATATGCTACAGGCCCGCACGAGCTTAATCCGGCACTGCTTCAACTACCGATTCAGATAATCGTCACTGGTGTTGGCCGTGAGCGGCAATCTCGAACTCGAGCCACCGGCTTCGTAGCGCGAGCGCCCTAACCCCTGCACCACCGCTCCCCATGTTACCGCTGTGCAAAGGGTCACGTGCATCATCTGTCTATGCTGACGAGCTGTGTCTGCATGCGTGCAACAGCAGCGGCGGTGGTTTGGAGTGCCACCTGCGGACAGTACGTATTTGTGAGACTCTCCTTAAATAACGCCTGCTGTGACTTGATCAACGCCATTGTCCCAAGCATCTGCCTCGCCAGGATGCACCACTTTGGTTGTTCAGACAAACGCTTTCATTCGCGCGCCCCTGCGCTCTTTCTCCAGCACAGTTGTTTAGTTCAATTCTGAGGTGGCTACTCCGGCCGATGGCGCATGCCCATTGATTTATGGGCGCCGTGGAAAAGCGTTTGGGCATAGCTGTGTGCCAGAGGCACGGGGGGCTACGGTGGGTGTCATGTGCGTGTGTGTGTCCAGACACCACCGCCCACCCCCACAACCGTTTTTAGCTGTGACTAAGAGACACCCACAACAAGTTTGGATGAAAAAAATCATGGCACACATGGGTCTGCCGTTGTGTCCGCCCCTGAGAAGGAGTCGTAATTGCCGATGATGCTGATATGTGCTGATGGAAGGGGCCGTCCATAAATGACGTCACGCACGTAGGGGGGGGGGGGTCAGACATTTGTGACGATGTGTGACGAGGGGGGGGGGTGGGTGAGAAATGTGACGTCACATCAGAATGCGCAACTTTAAATAAATATAGACAACACGTTCTACTTAATTAAATCGACTTTTTAATAAATGTTTTCTCCTACAACATCAGAGTGCAGCGCCACATTAAATACGCACTACAATGACAATAGTTTAAAGCGATTTGAAGCATGTTTTCTTTTTAAAATGGAAATATGGTTTTGGGGGGGGTGGGCAGAGCTTTGTGACGTCATATTTGAGGGGGTGTCTGACGCCGTGTGACGAGGGGGGGAGGTCAAAAATCGTCCAAAATCGCGTGACGTCATTTATGGACGGCCCCTAACGACGCAACTTTGAAATTATGCACAGTGGGGGCACGGATAAGTAGGTTCAGCTGAGTCCGTTGCCAGTGGCTGCGTAGGTCCGGTGTTTAATCTCGTGCAGGCTGAGTTCAACCATCGCCACACCGCTGTCCAAAACACCTCTCATTCTGCTGCTTTCCTCTCACGGCTCAGCTCTTTAATTCCCTCCCGTTGCCTTTTTTCTCCAAGTTCAGAGTTTTTTTGGCCGCGAAAAATGTCCACGTGTTAAGCCGCTTAGTTGAGCTGTCATTTGTGTGGCCAGGTCGCTTCTGAACAACAGCTAGTGAGCTGAGTGGGCCTTACCTGGTGAGATAAAAAAAATAGTTTTGTTTAGTAAGCACTTATAATTATTTAGCTCAATTCAAGAGGCATTTTACCTGATCTCTTACACATCCAGGAGTGCTGTTTGTTTCTGCACACTCGATGTTATTGACCTTGGGGCCCTATGCTTAGCAACCATTATATATATTTTTAAAAAATGTAACAGTATCTGTAACCAAGTGGATGGGAGGGGAAACTTAATGATAATCCTAAGAATTTGTTTTATTTATTGAGTGCCTTTTACGCTGGGGTGTCTCAGAATTCTTGGCATTACACCTCGTCTCAACAATTTGCAAGGGCACCCCTAGCGGCAGCTGTCAACTCGGCACCTGGCCTGCAAGCGGACATTGGTCTGCCGGTAGTGGGCGATGATTGTGACGCGTAATCCCAATTGAGGAATTTCTCGGCTCCTATATAATTTACCTGTTTATCCAGGAATGCCACGCTGAGTCGAAGGACTCTTTTTCAGGAGGGGGCCCTGAATTGGGTTTTTATTATTTTAAGACGTTTTCAGCCAATTAATGACAATCAGTGTTTATTGTACAAGTGGGAGGAAACTGGAGCACCCGGCGAAAACCCACGGGTGCAACGCTCTATCGCCGTGGCGAGGCGCCTCCTCCCCCCTCCTCGGCGTCAACTCACAACCCTCACTACAAAGGCAGAACCCTCACGTGACGCGATCTCCGTAACGCTGTTGAGACATCAAAGTAAAAAGGACGTCGTGATGAACAAGGAATTATAACCTTTAAATGAAATAGGTCTGTGTCACCGCGCCCTTACAACTTGCACACGAGTTGATGCAATGAATATATCACGTCGCGGTCTGCTTTTTGCTTGCAAGCTTCGGATTTACTGCAATACACCCGTCCTTGGACGGACAAAAGGCGAGTGTATAAACACAATTAACAAACTATGGGAACCAATCGCGACCAGGACAGCCCCCAACTTCCAAAGTATGTGCGGCTGTGCCCCTGCGTGGCGGCGTGCTCGTGCGTGCCTGTGCGTGCATTGCCCACCACTCCAGCACCCGCCACTGTCAGGGTATTAATAGGAATTCGCTATTAAAGGGTGTCCCAGCCATGCCTGGCTTGGAGCTCACTGTATGACGGACTCGTTCTCTCTTTAGCACTTTGCTGTGCGTGCGTGCGTGTGTACGTGTGCGTGTGTATGTATGTGTGCGTGTGTATGTATGTGTGCGTGTGCGCGCTGAGCTGTGGTGCAGGGATTCGTGCACTGCACTGCAAACTCAAGTGGTGTTGGGTTCGATATCTATCCATGTGTATCATCAGTGGTGCTTCCTTTATGACCATCCTGCACCAGACCTCACCTTGGCTACGTACGAGTGTGCAGCCCTTTTGTCAGTCCGCTGGTTGGTGAGGGCTTTGACCCCAACGGCAAATGAGTCACGGGTGGATATTTAGCCATACTTCACCACGCTGGTCAGTGCGAGTTGGTGAAGGTGGCGAACATAGACGTGGGAATATAGATATACAGTACAACAATATTTTTTTTTGCTGCACTGCCTATAACGACCAGGTTAATACATGGTGGTCACCTGTCCAAGTATTATCCAGGATTAAATTTGCTTAGCTTTTCCAGATGCAATGAGATTGGCTGCATTCTAGGTGGTCATAGGCCCCCTAAGTTCACTGTGGCATAAAAAATATCAGCACTGGAGATATGCATAGGTGGGACTTAATGAGTGCTTGTTAACACCACTTCCCTTCGAAAGATCGCACTGCTGAATGCGAGATATTTGTATTCAGGGTTAGTGTGAGAATTGAAAAGTGGCGCATTGCGCTACAATCTCACCAGCCCGGGCTCAGTCCTTCACCTTTACACCGGTGGCAATTGGTATGTGAACCTGGCCTGGGCAACCCCTAGGTCAACTCAGCCCTTTAATGATTACACTCGGATGTAGCTCCCAACTTGAGCACCAAACAGTCCTACGCTCACGTGGGGGAGTGTATGGTGCTGTTCTCTCTTTGTAAACTCAGCATTGGTTGTAGGGCCTTTGTGAACGCACACCTGCATGAAGGCCTCCCCGTGCCGTGTTAGTCGTGGGGTTTGTTTCATCGTCCTTGCCTACTGCTGGCCAGCGCGGGTCTGTGTGAAGGAGGGAGGCCCAGGATCGGTTCGGATGTCACTCGCCGCTGACGTGAGCCGTGGCCGGGGACTCCCAACTCGTGTCGCCGGGTTCGTAGCGCGGTGCTCTGCCCGCTGTGCCACCGCTCGTAGCCAGCAACAGCTCATCCTGCCCAAGCAGGCGGCCGTGGTCTTAGGTGTCTCCGTGTGTGCGTGTGCGACCACCGTGGGGGGCGGCAGCGTTGCGATTAGCGCTCCGCTACAAACCCCGTGACCCGAGTTCGATTTCTGCTCACGGCCAATGCCAGTGACGATTATGTGGACCGGTCCTGGGCCTCCCTGAGGTCAAGTCGGCATCAACTGAGTACTTGGTGCGGTGTGTAAACATCGCCACTGGGGAGACAAAGCTGGCTGGGCGCGATGCCGGCCACCCACCCCCTCGTGTGCAGTGCCTGGCTTCATAGGTGCTCGCTAACAGCACTTGCCCCAACAGCCTGTCAAGGCTATATGGGGGAATGTTGTCTTTGGTGCCTGTTAAGGCGATAATGAGGGTTCTCTGTCTCTCTGTTTGTGTGCGACTGTGCGCACAGGTTGGAGCAGCATGACACTCATGCCTCCTACGGGGTGACTTCTCCCTCCTCGAGGTGGCTGCTGTCCCCTTGAGCTAGACGTCTGCGTGAACGTTGAGGTTCCTGTCAAAACTGTGCGCGGAGAGGAGGACAAAGGTGCGTATCTTTCTATTTGGACCTATGCATGGTGTCCGTACAGAATTCGTTTATCTTTTTTGAACACACTGAACTTTGCTGCTTCGTGTTTCCTTCTCACCTTCGCCAACCCGCACTAATCAGCATGGTGGAGTATGGCAAAATGACCCCACAATACCCGTACGGAGTGAGAAGGCCCTCATTGATTGTTAAGGCTCGGGGCACCTGAATCAAATCGCATCTGCAAGAATTGATGATTATCAATTTATGATAATTATTTGCAAACAGGCTAATCGAGTAGACAAGACTGCACAGTTGAGACAGAAATTATTGAGAAACAATACAAACGAGATGGTAAGAGGTAAAAAAGTTAGTAAAAAAAACAACCATTTATTGCATCAAATAGTGACTTTTAACTTTGACAATTCATCGTATAACGGGGAGGCGAATCATCACATTTACTATACTGTTGTATGTGAATGCATGTTCGCGTGTGTGTGTTTGTAGAGGAGCGGTAGTGTAGTGGTTAGCACACTGCGCTATGAACCCGGCGAGTTTGGTTCCCGGGCAGTGCCAATACCAGTGATGATTATCTGAGCCGGTCTTGGGCCTCCCCTAGATCGACTCAACCACTAATGAGTACCTGGTAAACATCGCCACTGGGGAGATCAAGGCGGCTTGGGGCGTGGTGCTGACCCGTCCACCCCACCGTGTGCCATGCCCGCCTTCGTAGGTGCTACTCGCAAACAGAAGTTGCGCCGAGAGTCTGTTGAGGCTATACGGGGGATCTTTGTCTCTGGAGAGACGCACAGCAGTGATCCGTACACACCGCTCCACCGTCGCAGCGGCCCAAATGCAATTCCTGGCGACGCATAACGGTGCCACCAAAACTTGGCTTGGGTCTCCCCCAAATCCACTCTGCCTGGAGCGCTGTGTCTAAATCACCGCCGCTGGCGAGACAAAAACAGCTCTGCGCGTTGCTAAATCCACCACCTGTTAATCTGCCCTGCCGGCCATAATAGGTGCTCACTAACAGCACTTTCTCCTACGGTGCAATGCAGGCTAAAAATGGGATCCTTCGTCTTTATTCGTGCGCCCTGTATGTGCTAATGTTAATTAAGCTTGCGTGCGTGTGCTTGTTAAGCCCCAATCCCCAGGAGGAATTTCCATTCTGAGAGCGACCACCACCACCACCAGCACCGGCACCGCCCCCCCCCCACCACCACTCAAGATGGGGCCGTCGCTCAGATACGACGCGGACGCGCCATCGTCCAGGCTGGCGGCATTTTCACCGGCGCCGCTTCTGCTGCCGCTGACGCCGCCGCCGCCAACGACCTCGTCTGACCTTGCTTGACCTCGAGGTCGACCCTCGTCAGGTCGACCGGCAGATCCGCTGCACCCCACCCACCCCTCTCCCGCCCACAAATACGGCAGCCGCGACCAACTGCCCAGCCGCCCTCTCTTGCTGCCCCTCCACGGCCGCCACCCCCCCCCCCCCCCCTATTTTTTTCTGCCGTCTGCTGCCACCTACTGTCGCGCCTCTCTCCACTTCCACCGCCACGTCGTTCACCTGATCGTGTTTTCCGCCGCGACGGCACGGCCGAAGCCGGTTCCTGCGATCGACGCTGCTGGGCGCCATGGTCGGAGGGAAGGTGGTGGGGCCCCGGCCGATGGAGGCCGACGCGCTAGCGGCCGTCCTGCGGCGGCGCGACTCGCGCTCGACGCTCATCGTCGACAGCCGTCCCTTCGTGGAGTTCGCGTCGTCGCACATCGTCGGCGCCGTCAACGTGGGCAGCTCGACGCTGGTGAAGCGCCGCCTGCAGCAGGACCGCGTGAGCGTGCGGGAGCTGGTTCAGCACGCAGCGCAGGTGGGCGGGCGGGCGAGCGCGTGACGAGCGTGTGACACGCGTGTGCGTATGTGCGTTCAACTTATTTCGCACCACCGCCGTACGTAGCCAAGTGTGCTGATCGGAGGTGGCGGGGAAGGACAACAAACGTAACACAAAGAGCAGTTCTAAAGAAATTCGTTTTCAATCTCGATGATTTAAAAGTGCATAGCTCCAGTGGCTTCCTAATATTGGATGGAAAAGCGGTTCCAGACGGCCGCAGAAGCGCATCCTTAAGCGCGCGATGCGGTGGCCGTCTTTGCTCGATGGCCAGCCAAAAAGCGGCTCGGAGAAAGACCAGAACTCACGCAATGATGAGTTGTTTCTCACCCCGCGACACGTAACTCACGGGTGATCGTCTAATAATGTTTTGGCCGTAAATAAGTTCAGCTTTCCAAAAGCTCTCCAACCAGCTGTCACCCACCTCTTTCTTTTAGCTTTTTGATTCCAGTCCCCCTTCAATCATTGCCCGAGGTATACATATTCTGGTTTTACCCCATTTGGGTCCCTGGAAGAGATGCCTTCAGTTGTTTAGAGAACATGGTGTAATTAACTTGAGCCCAACCTTACGGTCCTATTTATTAAGTTCTCCGGTTGTCGTGAGGTGTCATGTTTTCCAGTTTTATCCAGTATATCCATAAGAACGGAGTAACGCACGAATGATGAATTTATCCCGCTCAAATTTTTATTTAAAGCTTTCGTGACTGCAGGGATTCATATTTTTGGTTCTTTCTGTAAAGTCACGTGACTTTACCGAAAAAAACAATAATATTATCCCGCTCACTGAAGTATTATGCGGTCGTCAAATTAAAACGTTCAATATTTCCGAGGACAAGAGGATGTTGGAATCCATGCGTATGCATGCCTGATTTCTCTCGCACGCACATCGTTTTTCTCTCTGAATTTATCCCCGACCGAGTGATTGGCATCACGTCTTGGGACAAAGCATCCATTCGGATCTCTTTGTAGAGTAGCGCGAGATCTTTTTCGTGTTGGAAAACTGCCCACAGGAGCGAATATCACGGATAGTTTTAGATGCATGATGCACGCGTGCATGAGAGAACACGAGCAAGTTCGAGACAGCGGATTGACTGTTGAGAAAAATAAGTGGGGGCTTGAACAGGACACGTTGCTAGAAAGGATCGTGGCCAGAGGTCAAGACTGACGTTGGAATGGCAGTCAAAGGAGGAATCCGCATTCGAAAGGACATTGATTGGAGGACACGGAGCAGTCAAATCAGCTCTTGTGTGGGTGCCAAATGGATTTCTACATCGCAGGACCATGAGTGTTGGTGGTCAGTTGGGGAGGCCTTCATCCAGCAGTATATTGATCATGGCTGCTACTGCTGCTGTGGCATCACGCTCAATTCATGCTCTGAAAGTTTAGTTGAAATTGCCGTTGGCGTTCGGCTTATCAACCATATGGGGGCTGATCAGCCTTAAGTACTACTTCGTGGGAATTTAAGATTGCAAGTGCTTGTGTGTGTGAGCGGTAGTGTAGTGGTTAGTGTTCTGCGCTACAAACCTGGTTCGATTCCCGCTCACATCCAACACCAATGGGCCTCCCCTAGGTCGAAACAGCTTTAAATGAGTACCTGGTGCAGCGTGCAAATATCGCTACGAGGAAGACGAAGGCAGTCGGCCGTGATGCTGGCCACCCACCCCCTCGTGTGCCGTTCCGGCCTTCATAGGTGCTCGCAAACAGCACTTGCCCCAACAGTCTGTTCAGGCTATACGGGGGGAGAATATTTGTATTTGTGTTGTGTAAGTAAGAGCGTGCGTGTCGGGAGTGTCTCCATTGTGTTCACGTGGGTGCCGCTTCTTGCTTTCCTTCCTCATTACTTCACTTTAATAATATCCCAATGACGCAAGTCGCCTGACATCACGCACGCGCGAGCTCGCACCCAAGTTGTCGCTCGATGCTGGTCAGACCGGCATCTCCTGCCCCCCCCCCCACGACACTGGTCGCGAGTGGACGGCGGGGCAGGGTTTTTACAAGCGAAGAGGAGAGCCTCCCAGGGAGGTGTTGGTTTGCTCGAGGCGCTCACGTTCTTCCCCGTTAAGACCGCTGAGCCAGCGGTAGCACTCAGCGCGTCGTCACCACCAGCAGCAGCAGCAGCTGCTGTGTCCTCGTTTTCCTGGAATCGCCTCCTCCTTCTTCTTCGAGGTAGCCGCTGTCCTGGGAAACCCGCAATGTTTTTGTTCCAAGTTGCACAACAGTGCACCGGATCGAGACAATGCGTTCACGTACTACGTTGGACATCTTTCGCGCCGCACGTAGCCAACCGTGCTCATCGGAGGTGCGATTGTGGTCTCAGCTTTGTCACCGACGTGGTGAGGAATGGTGAAATAAACTCCCACGATCGATGTCGCGTGGGAGGCCTTCGTCTAGCGGTGGAATGACCAAGTAAGCAATTTCACCATTTTATAGCGAATCCTGGAAAACTCAGATCTGGGAATTGTCATTGCTTCCTCAAATAAAACACGGGCCACGTGCCACTCGACTGCCACACTGTGCCTATGAAGGGGTTGCAAATGGATCTAAAAAAGTCAATTTTCGAGGTGGCTGGGTAGCCCATAGGTTTGGATGCTCAGCTGGCACTGCTAAAGTCCTGGATTGAAATACAGGCAACCACCTGTGATTAAGGCAGTTTTCAAGTGTAGAGAGGATATAATCTTAGCCTGGTCACCCGCGATCCATCCTCTGTTCCATTCTTGGAAGATGTGCGTGTTGAGGTCTGCTAGCCATGAGTAAGTCTTCAGGAGAGAGTTCCTAAGTTTTGCTTTTCCTCCTCTGAATGAGCCCAGACCACAGTGGTTTACCATGTGACAACAGGTTGGGTTGTGTGGCCACAGTCGCACCGTGGCTTGTCTTTCATTTTCCATCCTCCAATAGGAAGCATCCAACAGATGGATGCTTCGCCTCATGACACGGTGGCACGATAGCCCCATTTGTCCCGTGCGAATGAACGTATGTGTTTGCGCAGGCGCAGGTGGACACGATGGAGTGCCGCAGCGTGGTGGTGTACGACCAGAGCACGCGCGACGTGCGCCGGCTCGCTCCCGACCACTTCGTGTGCGTGCTGCTCGCCAAGCTGGAGCGAACCTTCCCCGGCGTCGCCCTGCTCACGGGTAACGCACGCAGCCACGCACGCAGCCACGCACGCACGCAGCCACGCACGCACGCTTTCACGCGCGCGTTCACGCGCGTTTCGTAGGTGCTCACTAACAGCACTTGCCCCCGACAGTCCGGTTCAAGGCTACACGGGGGGATCTCACGCGTTTACACAAAGTGAGTGCATGTGTAATGGCAGGGTGACACCTGCTGGCCTGGAAGGGGAATCACGTGTAGGGGCACGGTTAAGTAACAACCAATCAGAGAGGGAGATGTATCTGGGGTAAAGGTAACAGGTGGAGCTAGCAGATATACTCCGGGAACCTGCTCGAAGGTTCCATGAGAGGGCGTGGCCAGAGGCGGGGCTTAGCCACGCCTGGGGGGATATCAGGGGGAACGGACCCGGAGCTCGGGGCTCGTGTGTGGGGTCCTGGGTCTTGGCTGCGTCGTTGCTCGCAGACATCTCTCTCCGTCGTCCGGCCACGTGGAAGATCTCCCGCGTGGTTTCCATCGCCGTCATCGTCACGCCGCCAGCCAGCGGCGTAGCCGAGTGGGGGCGGTGGGACCACGCCGAGTGATCGGCTGTGTGTAGCCAGTAGAGACGTTAATACCTCGTGTTGTACTCGGTGTGGGAGAGGATGAGTGTTGGCCTGTGTTGTGCTCCGTGTGAGTAATATAGAAGAAGTACTCTCTACACGGCGTGTCGCGGAAGTCGCTCAACAGACTGCTGGGGCAAGTGCTGTTAGCGAGCGCCTATGAAAGCCGGCACGGCACACAGGGGGATGGGTAGCCAACGCCACGCCTGGCCACCTTTGTCTCCGCAGTGCTGATGTTTACACACCGCACCAAGTGCTCACTTAAGGCTAATTAGACCTAGGGGAGGCCCAGCAGCGGTTCAGATATTCTTTGCTGATGTCGGCCATGAGCGTGAATCGAACTCGGGTAGCTGAGTTCATAGAGCAGTAAGCTCACCGGGTTGTGTTACAATATTTTGAGGTCTTGGCACGCGCGCGCACGCCCGTGCGTGTGTGTATGTGTGTGCAGTCTCATCACGTTATTTCGCTTGCCACTGTTGTGGCGATGGAGGGGGGGGCAGCAGTGGGGAGAGAGAAAGGGTTGCCCAAGGGACGTTGGTTGCCAGGCAGTGACCCCACAGGTACCGTGTTTACCAGTTTGGCTGCCAAACCATTTGTTCAGATGCTCTCTGTCGAGCCACTTTGTACAGAGCCAACAGTCCGATGTTTGCAATTTCCATGGGTCGTTCTTAACAAAGTGCATTGTCTGCGAATTACAGTCATCATCATCATCAACATCAGTAGACGTGTTCTATCTGCTGCTTGATGAAACCTCCCCATGCCACGGTGCCGATCAGGCTATCCCATTGGCGATTATGTCATGATGACTCCAGAAAAAACAGAGCTAGAGCGACGAAATTGACGGGTTACAGAGTCGTCACTGGGAAAAGAACAACATCTCAGTAGCCACGGGAGTGGCGAAGCGATCGGGGAGCCCTCTGCCCAGCGGTGGGTAGACACGGGCCCGGTTCAAACTCGTGCAACTTGGCAGCATCTCTGGCTCTCTACCAGACGCCGAGAAATCGGCTCGCACAGTCGCTGGCCGGTCGAAGTTTTTCGTGTCGGCCTCGATCGCAATCCGCTTTCTGGATGCCCTTCCCCGCTGCCGGTCTGGCTGCCTGCCGACGTCTTCTTCATCTCTGGCTTCTTGTCGTCGTCGTCGTTGTGTTCAACAGCCACGGCTTGGCCGTCCGCGACGGACACCGCATCACTCGGCGTCCCAGCGGAGCGCTTGTGTTTTCTGACGGCCCAGTGCGTGTACACGTGCGGCCCTTTGTCAATATTCGCTGCTGGCTGACGGACCTTCTCACACCATGTGGGTTGTGGTGCGGGGGGGGGGGGTTATTGGCCATACTTCATCAGGTGGGTGGGTGTGGGTGGGCAAAGGCGAGGAACACACATGTGATAGCATGAAAGTATAGTATAACAATGGGTTTACTGCAGTCAGCTGCCCACCACATAGCCCGCTACACACGTACCATTTTTCTTTCCGTGCGTGTCGCCCACAGAACCATTAGACGTATGTATGTATGTATGTGTGCACTTCTTTCGCACCGTACGTCGCCAACTGTACAAATGGGAGGCTCGGGGAAAGGACAACAAACGAGACGACACTATAACGTGCAATGTGACTTCCCGTGAATGTGTTTGCTGACAGCAGCACTTCGTCTGACAAGCCTGACACTGCTGATGAGAGCCAGAAGGTCAAAACAGGTCCAGAGCTTGCTTTTTGATACAAATGCTGCTTGCTCATATTGCCCTGGAAAGCCAATCGACTGCTATACTACTTGTACGCTGAGATACAGAACAGGCTTCTGCTGACACGTGCTGTCCTTTCTGATAGTCAAAGGGGTGGGCAGTTGGCGCTGAGGCTGGACACGATGACATAGTTGTCACTGATTGGCCTGTTGATTGAAATGTGCCAGGCAAAGCCATGCCCTTTTTGCACGCTGATGTCACCAAAAATAGTAACCCAGATGCCACGCAGACACCGCCGCCACCGGAGCCACAGTCTTGACGACGGTCGCTGTGTTGCTCTGTGCAAATCTCTCCTCGCGGACTGGGGTCCTAAGTTGCTGAGGCCGGGCTTTAGGCCTCGTCAGGAGAATCGTTCCTCCGACTGAGCAGTGCGCCGGTGTTTTAATGCTGTTAAGTACGATTAACATCTCACCCGTATGACCGTATGCCACCTGAGCTTGTCAGATCTCGTGAAGCTCAGCAGGTTGAAGCCCGGATGAGTGCTAGGACAGGCGACTGGCATGCACAACAGGCTGTTTTTGGCTGCTGTGGGGCTACGTGGTGGGCAGCAGAAGGCATTGCCGCGGATTCCATGTTGTACTGTACTGATATGGCTCTGTATCTCTGCTCCCCGCCTTCATCAACCTGCATTGACCAGCATGGTGAAGTATGGCCACACTGTGCCACTGCTCACGAAAGCATCAGAAGTACTGTAATCTAATTTGAAGGCTATTTTCAAATCCTTTCTGAGTGGGCCGTTTCAAAGGTCGTTGTAAAATGTGCCGACTTAAACAGATTAGCTGGCGATGATGCTGATGCTGCTGCTGGATGCACAAGCACAACTCAACAAAAAACTCAACACATTCGTCAATACGACTTGGGTATACTTTTAAAAGACACGCCCTGGTAATAACAGGCGTCGATTCGGGCCAATGGCCCCTCCCTTCTTTACAGCACACTTAAAGGCAATGGCGAAGGGCCATTGCCCGAAACGTCGCCTATTATATACTCTTCCCTTTG
This sequence comes from Lampetra planeri, assembly GCF_965212315.1. NCBI lineage: Eukaryota > Metazoa > Chordata > Hyperoartia > Petromyzontiformes > Petromyzontidae > Lampetra > Lampetra planeri. Next base: position 4,814,571 of record NC_136111.1, read on the forward strand.
AGGCTGCAGTGTTGTCGACGGAGGTGCAGATTTAAGTGTCGCAGTGGTTGCAATGTACGGGCATAGAGTGTGAATTGCACAACGCCCTGCGAATGTGATATTCAACAGTGGAAGACTGTGTTGCCTGAAAGCTACGTTCTCACCAGCCTAGCCTTGACTTGCGTGCGACTGGATTGTGGAATTCAATTGGCTGGGATGCTTGCGTATCCTGGCGGCGTCACCGAAATAATACTCGTGTTGCTCCGGCACGTGATTGAAAGTTATGCGGTGATTGTGTAATGTTTATATTGTACTTGCGGACCCATTTGTGTTGATCCACTGCTGGACGAGGGCCTCCTCATGTCGTTCGTGGGGGTTTTGACCATGCTGGAGCATAGAAACACAGTACAACAGTGGATTTTACTAAGCTGCCCTCTGTTGCCCACCACGCAGGCCTGTAAACCTATGACAACGTGTTTGTTCATGGTTCCTATTCTTGGTTCTTTCGGTAAAGTCACGTAGAAGGGAAATAATAAAATAATAATAAAACATAATTAGATACAATTCTTATTATGTTTTATTTTAATAATAATAAAACATAACAAGATAAGATTCTTATTATGTTTTATTTTTATTATTGTATTATTTCCCTTCTACGTGACTTTACCGAAAGAACCAAGAATATGAATCCATGCAGTCACGAAAGCTTTAAATCGAAATTTGTTCATGGTTGTCACCCATCCAAGTACTGTGCAGGCTTCCATGCACATTCCAGGTGATTTAGTATTTAGGTTATCTGGAGAGAAAAAAAAAATCATATTTAAATTAGTGCAACTGAATTATCAAAAGCATATCACCCATTAAAACCTGATTAAGGCAGCCGTGCACACCAGCTTGAGACATGTTTTCCGATACGATTATTTAAAATCGGTCGCCCTTGGAGTTCTTAAAAATGCCCGTAATCCTAAAATTCATCAAAATGGTCTATTTCTGCTTGGCCAGTTCACTGTGCGGCGAGGCTCCACGACATGCAAATCGTGAAAGTATTTCTTCTGCTTTCTGCATTCTCCCACACTGCGACAGCAATAGGTAATGTTGAAAACATTGCCTTCGCATTCTTGAGCACGTACGGCAACGCGTGCTGTGCGTTCCGGAGCACGGCATGCAGCCAAGTGTGCGTAACCACCAGGTTGTTTTTATTTCCATGTTTTGTAACGTTGCTTTGAGGGGGAAGTGCAAATCGTCATTTCTTAAGTGGGAGGCAAGGTCATACAGTCGCAACGTTTGTGTGTCGCAGCGAGAAGGCCCTAGGTTCGATTCCTGACTCGGATGCCTTTCTTGCGTGTGGCATTGGTATGTTCCCCCCCCCCGCTCCCCCTCCCCGTCCGTGTTTTGAATGGGTTTCTTCCGCGTTGTCCTGGTTTCCTCCCGTAGCTAAACATTAAACACACACACACACAATGTAACTGGTATTAGGCCAAACATACCAATTCTGCAATAAAAGTTTCCTGCAAATTACTCAATTCGGATAACGCACAGGAGCAACATTGCCCCCGACTCCTAAAAAAAAGAGTCTTCAGACTCAGTGAGGCTTTCTTTAAAAAGCAAGCGTAATCATAATAACGATTAACTGCCATCTTGTGCAAAATTAATAGCGGTAAATCACGTGGTTACGGAGCATTTGAGATGACTGTAAAACATTTTGTCTTACGTAAACACTGTTGACAATAGTATCTTCATTTGGGGAATAAGTAAGATAAGAAGAAATGTCTTCTTACGTTAATCTTATTATTGGACGTCCATATCGCACGCTTGCAGGGTGGGGACATGTCGCTGCGGTTAGCGCACTGCACTGCGAACCTGGCGACCCGAGTTAGATTCCCGGCTACCATCGGTGGCCGAGTGACATCGGAACAGGCCCTGGGCCACCGCTTCACCAACCCACGCTGACCAACGTGGTGGAGTATGGTAGATATATATAACATTAAACTAAAGTTTTTTGTTTTTGTTACCAGGTAAGGCCCACTGGGCTATGTGGCTCTTTTTGCAGAAGCGACCTAGCCACAAATGATAGCTCAACGAAGTGGCTTATCGTGTGGAAATTTATAGCTGCCAAAAAAACTCTAAATGCATGACTTGACACAGTGTGGTGAGACATTCATTCAGCCCTGAATGAACATTAATTCAATGATTGCACAATGCACTAGGTTATTGGCAAGAATGGTGTGGAAAATTGCACGGTAATCAATGTCTCAAAACATTTACAGGACACAATATTCAGACAAAATCAACCGTGAACCCACAGTCCATGACAACTTTTAACATTCCGCGGGGGTGAAAATCCCAAAATTCGCGAGTCCTGTGGCTAAGAACTCACGGTGTGTCACAGACTTCAGTGACAGCATTCCCAACATTAACGCTACTTAACAAGTAGCATAATTTTGGTATTTTTTTGTTTCTCTGTTATGTAGGCATGTATGTTGAACTTCTTTTGCACTGTACATAGCCACAGAGTTCCATTCACCTATTAGAAGATGACATCTGGGCGATGATCATTGTGACCAACATTGTAAATGGATTGTGTCTTTTTTAGACGTTTTTGCTATAAGGCCATCCTTCAATGACTTACCATAGCAGACGATGTGACAGGTATTTACTGGCCATTTTAGAGAAGAAGTTGGTCATAAAAGTCCTTTCCTTTTACAAGTTTCTGGGTCTCCTTTGAAAATGTAATCATTTGTCTTGAAATGGCCTGGTGGCTCAGAGGTCAAAGCCTCAGGCCGGCAGCGCTTAGATCATGGGTTTCAATCCAGACAGCCGCCAGTGATTAAACCGGTTTCTCAAGTGTAATAAGTTGATGGGCTCAGCCCGGTCACCAATGACTTAACACGCAACAAAAACCCCTCATTGTATTAAATTTGGTTCTGCACTGAATTTTGTTCCAGTCTAGTTCTGAGTATTACAAAAAAAATTCAGTTTGAAAGCCACGTGACGCACGTTCATCTGTAGCAGGGCGGGTGGGGAAGTGCTGTCCACTACTTCATGGAAGAGAGTTTTCTCAGAAGTAGCTCTGTGGTATCCACATCAGCGAGCAGTTCTCGAACACAAAGAAGAAACCCAAAGATGGGTTTTCCGTCTTGTGATGATGGGGCTCTGATTGAACAATTGTTTTAAAGTTGGTTAAAAAGACAACATGCCGTGCAGCAATATGATTCACCCTGTTGTAAATACGTGAGCCGTTGCGTTATTTTCCTCACGTGACTCACTGCCCCTTTAGCCGGGCGCTGGTGGCGCACGTGACCTGTAACCCCGCACTGTGAAGGCAGCAGCGAGGGTTGGTGGATCACACATTCCTGAAACTCCCAAACCCTCTGTCCCGCGAGGTCGCCATCTCCTGGTGGGGCCAGGGTATGACGGCAGTACAGCAAGTGGACTAATTTCCATCTGTGTTCCATCTGTATGGGGTTGTGACTTGCCCTACGGTTCCCCTCCCACGTGTTAGTTTTCTCCGTGTACAGTACTCCAGTTTTCTCCCACGTGTATAAACACTCATTGATGGAGTTGGACAAACATCCCATTATTGGGCCACAGAGCTTTGAAACTATAAACTAAACAATTTTTTTTATTTTACCAAGTAAATCCCACTGAGCTATATAGCTCTTTTTCAGAAGTGACCTGGCCACAAATAATAGTTCAACGAAGTCGCTTATTAGATGGAAATTTACAGCATCCATAGACTCTAAGCGCACGTTTAAGAATGCGGAGTGATAAACCGGAGAACCCGGAGAAATTTCCACACGACCATGGGGAGAACATGCAAACTCCAAATAAGTAGGCGTCAGGACTGTATACCAGGCGAGGTAGTTAACATTTTTCAATTGTTGGTAGCGCCACTTCTGTCTGCGGTTTCTCACGCCAATGAATCTCCCTCTCAGAGAGTGAACGAAAACTGCTCGCATTCATTATTTGAGCCACCCACACAAGCTGAAAGCTCGCGAACACCCAGGCTCTCCCAAAAGTTGTCGCCTTGCCCCCCCCCGAGTCTCAGCATAAGCCCCTTGGCGCACGCTTCCTGAGCCGCACAGACCCAGGGTTTGAACTCGGGGGCTTCCCAGCGGTGCTGGCCGAGTTCCCCCGCACGGGCATCGGGCGCCGTGAGACCACAACGCGAGTGCAGGCTGCCTGCAGATGCTCACGAGAAAAGCATGCGCCGGTGAGGTCATGCCGCCTGTGAAGTGCAGCTGGGAGTGGCGTTTATATGGGTGGTAGTTGGGAGGTATGGGGGGGGGGCGGTGTGGGGGGGGTTTGCGAAGAGGAGATGACTCAATTTGTTTGGGGTTACACCTTGTGCAGCAACACACACGCATAACACGCGCACGCAAGCACACACGTGCAAACGCACACTCTTAACGAGCGCGCGCTTTTGCACGCACGGTGCGGCATATACGGTGCGGTCCGTGTGCAGACACCCAAACTGATTTCTAATGATCCTCTTAACTTTCTTGTCGGCAAATTGGACCACCTGTAATTGGACGAAGCGACTAGAATATTACGTTGGACTTGCAACCCATCTCTCCTTGCCAAAAACATCTGGCAGTTCACCAGAATTGGTTCAAGCAAGCCTGCGCACTGATGAGACATTGTCGAAACCACTCCAGAATGTTCTTGCATTGAACAAAAGCCGCTGAAATTGTGCACTCCCAGAATTCTTTGTGTTTGATGGGAACCGTCTGAAAAATACGAGGAACACGTATGAAGGAAATATATTGCCTGCTTATTTATGATGTTGGACTAAGTGTATCAGGAGAGTGTTAAGTGGATTGAGACCGGTGTTTATTTATCTTACTTCTTCAAGTTACCTTAGTGGAGTATCTCTAAATGAATCAATACTCCACATGCAGAAAAGCGTGTAAACACACAATGCCCGTACACACACACACAGGCTCGTTCGTGTGTGTGCGTGTGTGACCGTGGAATGTGTCTGTGTTTTCGTGCTCGCACACGTGCGCATGAGCTAATACGTGTGTGTAAGCGGACATGAATGCGTATGTACGTACGTGCTTGCATGTGTACAAGCTTGTGTGTGTGTCTGCACATAAGGAAGTCGCCCTCCACCCACAGAGGAGCGATGCTCACAACAACGAGCAGAACGCCGTGTGGCTAAAATGCTGAAAGTTGGCACAGTGGGGAGCACCGTTTGTGCATCTCTACCAGTCATCTGGAAAGCGCATCAAGCGATATCTGAACCGGTCCCGGGCCTCCTTGGCCTCCCCTGGATTGAATCGGCCTCAAACAAGTGCCTGGTGAAGGCGTGCAAACATCAGCGCTGGCGAGAGAAAGGTGGCCGGGAATGGTGTTAGCCACGCCACCCTTTCGTGCGTCGTGCCTGTCACAACGAGTGCTCGCTGACAACGCTTGCCCCCAACAGTCTACGCATTACAGTATATACGGGTAGGGAGGAGAGCATCATTGTCTTTCTGTATGCACGTGTCTGCTGCACGTGTGTGTGCGTGCAGGGGGCTTTGCTGCGTTCTCCGCGTGTTTCCCGGGGCTGGTGGAGGTGGCTCGGCCGCCCGCCCCCCTCCCCTCCAGCATCTCCCAGCCGTGCCTCTCCTCCTCCTCCTCCTGCAGCCTGGGCCCCACCTGCATCCTGCCGCACCTCTACCTGGGCTCGCAGAGGGACGTGCTCGACCGGGTGAGAGCGACAAGCACACAAAGACAAAGGCTCCGCTACCCCCCCCCCATATAGCCTTTAAGTGCCATTGGCGAGCACCTATGAAGGCCGGATCAGTACACGAAGGGGTGGGTGGCCAGCACCACGCCCGACCGCCTTTGTCTCCCCAGTGGCGATGTTTACATACTGCACCAGGTACTCATTTGAGGCTTAGTCGACCTAGGGGAGGCCCAGGACCGGTTCAGATAATCGTCACCGGTTTTGGCCGTGAGCGGGAATCGAACTCGGGTCGCCGGGTTTGTAGCGCAGCGCACTAACCGCTGCACTACCGCTCCCCGCACAATCACTCGCACACAATCACACTTTCACACACTTACAGACACCCGCACCTCTGATTAACACGGCTGGCTACGTACGGTGGGAAAGAAGTTCAACATACATACAGTTCAACATACTTACACGCAATTTCATGCACATACATACACACACATTCACACTTCTATATACACACACACGCATGCCACAAATGCACAAACGCAACAATCACACTTGAACACGTTCACTTGTGCACATTAAAAGACAAAGCTCCCTCATATATTATTGAGGCGACCGTTCGGGCAAGTGCTGCTAGCAAACGCCTATTAATGCCGCCTTGGCACATGATGAGTGGTGTGGCCAGCTGGGCCGCTGTTGTCTCCCCGTTGCTGGATTGTTTACGTTCAGCTCCAGGAACTGATTTTGAAGCCGAGTTGAACCAGGCGAGGCCCAGAATTTATTCAGATATCGCTCACGGTTAACGCCCCCGAGTTCGTCGCGCATTGCACTAACCACCGCGTCACCGCTCCCCGTGCACAGTCAACAACAGAATCAACAACAACCGTGATTCCCCACGAAGTGGCGGTGACGTCACCACGGCGCTTGTGCCAGGCCATGTGCACTTTAAGGCCACGTGAAGTCTCAACGCCCGCTGGCAGGGGGTCACGGGACAGACCCCAGTGCCATGGGTTGGCCGACTGAGATGACTGGCCGATGCATCACCTGTGCACATTTACAAAAGACAAAGATCCCCCCCCCCCCCAGTATAGCCTGAACAGACTGTCGGGGCAAGTGCTGTTAGCGAGCACCTATGAAGCCGGCACGGCACACGAGCGGGTGGGTGGTCAACACCACGCCCGGCCGCCTTTGTCTCCCCAGTGACGATGTTTACACACCGCACCAGGTCCTCATTTGAGACTGAGTCGACCTAGGGGAGGCCCAGGACCGGTTCAGATAATCTTCACCGGTGTTGTCCGTGAGCGGGAATCGAACCCGGGTTGCCGAGTTCGTAGCGCGGCACGCTGATCGCTACACCACCGCTCCCCACATTGACACACACAATCACGCGCACACACACACACAGGCACTCATGGTGAATGACACAGGTGTGTGGTGAAGTCATCAACTCGCACAGTGCCTCTGTGTCCGCGCTAATGATTTTGAGCTCTGTAGCAGAGCAGGTGCTCATTTTATGTCAAGTCGACCTATGGCAAGCTCAGAGCAGATCCACTTAGCAACTGGCACTGCTTGCGTGTGAAGTGACCTAGGATTATTATCCTTGAGACTCACGGTTTTGGGTGTCTCACGTCCACGAAATGGATTCTCACGTTTCTCGTCGTTGTTGTTGTGGTGGTTGTTTTACCTGATGTAAATACCTCAACCCAGCCCTAATTATTGCGGTCCACGGGCAGCTGTTGCCGATGATTCAGGGTCATATTTAAGGGTCAGTTCCGACAGTTGTGTCGTTCCTTGCAACCTTTTCTATGAGAAAACAGCGGGAAACGAGTAAAAAAAAAGTTACCCAAGGTTATTCTTATTAAATCGTTAAGAGTGGGGGTCTTCGCATAGTGGTGTACGTTAACCCATTGCTGCTACACAAACTCCTTCATTAAACCCCCCCCCGCCCCACTTCTTTTGTTCAAAGTAGACTCACCCTTGCCTCCTGCGTGACACGCGATTCTGTGCCTCAGTTGCTGGAGTTTCAGGCTCCAGTTTCTTCGGAATCTTTGGTTTCTGTCTCCATTTTCTCGAGTTTTAGTTTCAGCCTTTTTTGGGGTCAACCCCCCCCCCACCCCGAGGTCTTTCAGGAGGGGGGCCTCACGGCTTCGAGATCCCCTTTTGGGGGTTTGACATGCACGTCGTGAGCGGTCAGCGATCGAACCAAGGTTGCCGGCGCTTGGCCGCATTGCGCCCGTTTGCTATTGTGCCACGCACTCTCTCAAGCAAGCGCGCGTGCGCGTGTTATGTGGGGAGCGGTGGTGTAGCGATCAGTGCGCAGACTCGCAACCACACAAACATGTTCGCTTGCGCACGCTTCAACGTGGGAAACTTTTGTTGTCCACGCAGTATAAGTGGAGCTGCTGTGGCGTCGAGCAATTCTTTTTGGGTGGCAGGGCGGTGCAGTGGCAACACATCAAGAAGGGCCTGGGTTTGATCACCATCTCTGGCACCGATCTGCACGGAGTGTTTGTACGTTCTCCAGCTGCTCTGCTTGGGTTCCCGAGTTTTCCGGTTTCCTCCCCAAGAAAATCAAAACCATACAAATGTACATGCTGTTGGCCAAACATCCCAATGCTGAAAAGTGACCTGCAAATCACTCAATTGGGATTAAACACTGCAGCAGCAGTATCGCTCCCAACTGAAAACTTGGCAGGACCCTCCTGATAAAGAGAGTTGAGACTCGGTGCGGCTTCCCTGGTTAAATAAGTATAATGATGAATCGATTAATTGTCTAATAAACTGTGTCGGCTGATTATTATAGAGCTTTGAGATAAGTTCATGCCTAGGAGTAAGATGGATTGTGGCATGGCGGGATCGTAAAGGGATGACGTGGGCATGGGGAGGCCTTCATCCAGCAGTGGATAGACAATGGGTGATGATGATGGCGTGAGCCTGTTATGCATTTATACCAAGTACGCTGAACAGCGTAAATCTCAAATCGTCAACAAATAAGTGCACTAAGATCCTCCGTATAGCCTTAACAGACTGTTGGGGCAAGCGCTTTTTAGCGAGCACCTATGAAGGCCGGCACGACACACGAGGGGGTGGGTGGCCAGCACCACGCCTGATTATTATTTTAAGTGCACGTACACACGCGCACCAACACGTGTACCGACACGCGGATGTGTTCACACTTGCAGGCAAACACATAGTGCACATTTACGCATAGTTACGCGCACACACCGTGTAAACAATGACATAAAGCCAACTAAATACGCTCTTTCATAAATGCACGGACCGTGTTAGTAACAGCCAGACGTAGGAGTGGTGTAATAATGATTAGCACGGGTACAATTACATTCCCTTTTGTCAGTCCACTGCTGGACAAGGGTCTCCCTACGCCGAGTTGGTTGTGGGTGGTTATGATGCCGTACTTCACCACCGCGCCGGACACTGCGGATTGGTGAAGGCGGGGGAGCATAGACGCGGGAGCGTGAGAAAGCACAGTACAGCACAACGATGGATTGTTTCGCAGCACTGCCCTGTGCTGCCCACCACTTAGCCCCACATAGCAGCCGATAACACCCTGTCATACACGGCGGTCTCCCATCCAAAGCACTATTCCTGCTGATCTGTGCTCAACGTCCGAGATCTGACCAGATGGGGCACAATTCAGGTGTATTATTTCTTGACGGGTGAAGACGATAATGATGATGATGATGGTGAGGAAGATGATCTCACTGCCAGTGACCTCCCAGGTGTCATTCCTAGCATCATCGGCAGCGATCGCTGTCTGTGGCTGTCGGGCAAAAGCTGCTCCTATGTTGTTAAAAATAAAACCAGTATTTCTCTGCTCGAATGAGTTCTGCGGCGTCGCTCATCACCTATGTTGAACGTAAACGAGCCAATTCATCTTGGTCATCTTTGTCTTGTCTGCATCTCTCCTCACATATCACGACATCTCAATCTTGTTGCTTTTGCCTACATTTCTCTTGTCTCGAAAAGGAGGCTACCCCAAAATAATTGCGTGCTTAAGGTTCCCCAATGGCCTAGCACTACCACTATAGCTTTCTTACAAAGCGGTACTCGATTTATCGACCCCCCCCCCCCTCCCCTAAGGAATGATGGGCCATTGTCGACCACAGATTTTCGCTCGTGGCGGTCCGGTCGCCGAGTCAGATGCTTTACTCACAAGGCCACCCGGCCAGAATTCACTTGACCTCAAATAAGCATCTTCCACAAATGCATGTTGACGTGCGTCAACATGCACGTTAACATGCACGTTAACATGCACGTTAACATGCACGTTAACATGCACGTTAACATGCACGTCAGCATGCATCACTGCAGGACCGTGGCGGATGAATGGCTAAGAATGCTCGTCTCATGTCCATGTTGGAACACTGAGCACAACGCTGGTAAGAAGCTGGGTTCCATTGCGGGTTCGCGTGGCGATGGCACACAATGGCCTATTCTCTTTCTTCGTCTTCTTCCTGATTCTTCTTCCTTGTGGTGGGGGGCTGGATCAGCCATGTTTACGAGTTCACGTCGAGGTCGGGGGTTGATCCAGTGGACGGTTACAAAAGTAGCCTCCTGGTGGGGAACATCTAAAACGCTGCCTGCGAATTGATCGAACCTGGCGTTGGTGTTCCTGTGCGGTCCGTGGTTTGGAGGCTGACTGGCGGCTGCAGTCGCACTGTGGGATATTGACACCTGTGCGATACATCCGCAGACTCACTCACACTGTGGAGAAATTCTGATATCAGTTGCCATTGGCTGCACAATCGAACCTTAATTTAACGTTGCCCAGCTCCGAAGGTTCATTCAATCGATAGCCACTAAGTAGATGACTTTATTACACATTTCAAGAGAGTGCAGTTTTATTGCGCGTGTAAAATACACCATTAAAGGACATCAGACGAAGGCTTGCGAGTCAATTTCTTATTAGTTTCAACATTGGCAAGTGCGACTGCTGTTTGTCGACAGAATTGAAATATCCATAAATGGCGATGGAGCGTATTGCGGAGTGGGATTGATGACAAAAGGAAGATACTGCAACGCCGCAGGGGAAGTACGCGGGGTGGCTTGGGACGTTTCTTCCTGCTCAGTACTGACCCTGCTCGCCTTATAAACAAGGCGAGGCCTCGGCCTGGAATCGTTTCACCTGCGTAACCTGTAGACTTGCCTGTAAAATATGTAAATATAGACGTGGTTTAGTTGCAGGATGGTCCTAGACCAGGGGTCGGCAACGTGCGGGTCCAGAGGCGTGTGTGGCTCTTTAAGGACCTCTGCTTTCGTGACGTTACTTATTAAGCGCCAGCTTCTCGGATTTATTCACGTGCATTGCAACTATTTTTTATACCGAATAAAAAAAAAAATGTCTCTCATTATTATTCTGGTTGCCGATCTATGTCCTAGACTCATGACATACTCTGAGGATGTCTCCAAGCTGCATGGGTGCCGCGGTGGGGAGATGTTAACTCCCTCGCCTGGTATGCAGGAGGTCGTTGGGTTCGATCCCGACCCTGTATATTTGGAGTTTGCATGTTCACTCTCCTCGTGGCAGCGTGGATTTTTCTCCGGGTCCTCTGATTTTTTTCCTCCATATTTAGAAACATTCATTTAGAGTATTTGGCTGCGATATATATTCCACGTGATAAGCTTCTTTGTTGAGCTATCGCTTGTGGCCAGATAGCTTCTGCAAAGAGCTATATAGCTAAAATGGGCCTTCCCTGGTACAATAAATACGTTGTCTGATCCACACGTGTCCCTCCTCCTCCTGTGCTTGTGCAGGGGCTGATGCTGCAGACGGGCATCGCGTACGTGCTCAACGCCAGCACGTCATGCCCGCGCCCCGACTGGCTGCCCGAGAGCCGCTTCATGCGCGTCCCCGTCAACGACGGCTACGGAGACAAGATCCTGCCCTGGCTCGAGCCGTCCGTCTCCTTCATCGGTGCGCGCGCCCCCACACTCGTGCATGCACCCACGCGCGCGCACGTATGAACTCGCGCACGCACGTCCGTGGACTCTTACGCACGTATGCAGGTCTCCTTCGTCGGTGCGCGCGTCAACGCGCTTGCATGCACAAAGATGACAAAGATTCCCCCTCCGTAAGGTCTTAGCACAGACTGTTGGGGCAAGCGTTGTTAGCGAGCAGCAATCTATGAAGGCCGGCACGGCACACGAGGGGGTGGGTGGCCAGCTCCACGTCCGGCCGCCTTTGTCTCTCTGGTGGCGATGTTTACACACTGCACCAGGTACTCGAGTCAACCTAGCGGAGGCCCAGAACCGATGCAGATAATCGTCACTGGCTTTGGCCGTGAGTGGGAATTGAACTCGGGTTTTCCGTGTTCGTAGTGCAGTGTGCTAACCACGACACTACCGCTCCCCATTGCACACACACACACACGCATATACACGGACGTGTGTGTGCAAACTGAACTCGCGAACGCACGCACGCCCCTTGGACTCTTACACATGCACGCACATCGTCGGCGGCGCGCACTGTCAACGCTCGTGCACACGGACTTACACTGACGCACACGCACACATACAGTACGCGAGCATGCGCGTGCACACCCAACTTTTCCGGGTCGCTTGTTACGTAGACTGGAGGAGGCCTAGAGACAGGTTCGAAGAGGGGAGAATAAGCTGGAATTCGGAAGTTAGAGATGAATGCAATGGCTCAGCATTATCATCGCACAACGTTGCAACACCTGGACAAGGAGACGACTACACGGTTCCACAAGCACCTCGTGTTGTTGTCGTATTTTATGGCTCACCGACCCAGCTCAAATTGACCGGTGGTGAATGTAAATTTTGTGTGTTGTTGTTGTTAAGTGTGGGTTTATGCGCCATGTTTTATCGCCATTGGTTGATGTTCGATGGTCGACGGGAGTGTTCGTTGGTGCGGCAAGTTGTAGGTGAGAGTCGTTGATGCAAGAACGCTGAAGATGACTGCTGTTGCGATGTAACTCGCGTACGATGCGGCTTTCCAAAGACCTCGCCGCGTACCGGGGGTGAGGTCGGCGACGGTTAGCAAGTGCTGATGTGGCCGTGCGCTGCGTCGTTCTGCAGATCACGTGCGGGTGTCACAGTCGCGCGTCCTCGTCCACTGTCTCGCTGGGATCTCGCGATCCGCCACCGTGGCCATCGCGTACGTCATGCGGACCACGGGGCTATCGTCCGACGATGCTTACCGGTGGGTGTGTGCACACAATGATCACTCATCAGATAATCGTGACTGGTGTTGCCGGGTTCGTAGCCCAGAGCGCTAACCGCTGCACTACCGCTCCCTGCGGTGTGTGCACACTTACCCACACTCTTGGTTTTTTTGGCCGTTATGCTCAGTTTGCACAGCACACTGGGTACTCATTGTAAGACTGAGGCGAGCTATACGGGAGGCCCAGAACCGGTGCAGATATTTGCCACTTGTGTGAAGAAAATGTATTCGCCCAGGTAAACAGTGGAGTGACCTTTTTGATGATCACGTGAGAGGGTTAATAGGTTAATGATAATCAGTGTGCGTTATAATGAGTGGCCAGAAGAAGGAACTAAGAATCGTTGTCACCCCACCCTTGACAGCTTCGTGAAGGAGAAGCGACCCTCCATCTCGCCAAACTTCAACTTCCTGGGGCAGCTGCTGGAGTACGAGCGGGGCCTCCGTGGCTCGAAATGGAGCGGCATCTCCATTCCCCAAAACTGCCTCGGCCCTGCGACGCCTCTGCCCGCCAATAGCCACGAGCGAGATCCAAACGACACGCCGGAGGATGCGCGCGCGACCGGGAGGGCCGCCGCCTCGCTGTGCAACGGCAGGGGACACTCCTCCTCCTCCTGCTCGTCCTCCTCCTGCTCGTCCTCCTCCTCTTCTTCAGAGGGCAGCGGCGGTGGCCGAGTGGGGCCCCCGGTCCTCATGACGAGTCCGCCGCCTTCGCCCGAGCGCGTGCACAAGTACAGCCTCCTCAAGCGGTCGTTTTCGCTCAACCTGCGCTCCACCGTCTACCCGCCCGGCGGCGGCGGCGGCGACCCGGCGCTGACGATTCTCACGCCGACCGAGGACACGGCGCAGGCGCTGCGCGGGTTTTGCCTCCGCGAGAGCCCCGCCGGGGACGGCAGCGACGGGGAGGACGGAGGCGGCGTCGCGCGGCGGCCCAAGAAGAAGCTCTCGCCCGACGAATCCACCCCGGCGAGCCCGATGGCCGTCTTTCCGCGTGGCCAAGCCAACGGCTACTGCGACGCCCCGTGGCTGCCCGTCTCCTGCGACGGCGTTGGGGCGGCGGGCGGCGTCGCGCCGGGCCTCTGGGACCACTACCGGCTGCTCTCTCCCAGCACTCCTTCGACGCCACCCAGCCCTTGGGAGAGCACCCCACCCCCCTTGCCGGGACCACCTCTCGAATTCCCGCCGGGCGCTCCTACCTCTCCGTTCGTCGCTCCGTTCCCCGGTCCGCCACCCGACTCGTCGCACCGACCCGCGAAGGCGCCGCACCCGCGATGCGCGCGGTCGCCCGCCGCCGATGGCCGGCAGAGTTTGGATTCCCCGCGGCTGCTGGTCCTCGGCATGGCGTCGGTGTTGGCCAGCGGCGAGGACGGGAAGGAGAAGAAGCAGGAGAAAGTGGAGCCGCAGCCGCCGTTGTTGTTGGTGTGCGGTGGGGGGGCGGGGGCTGCGCCGGGTGGAGCGCGGCCCTCGGGAAGCTGCCGGCCCGAGGAGCCCCCCTCGGCACAACGCTGCGGGAGCGAAGCGCTGGAGCTCGAGGAGTCGGTCGTCGGCAGGGCGACGTCGGCGGACGGTGCCGAGGTGGGCGCGACGCCGGGCCCGAACGCTAACCCGAGCCTGCATTCCATTAGCAAGCAGTCAAGCCTGGAGGCCATACAGGTACTGTGAGCAGGGTCACAATTGGGAGAAGGGGGCAGCCCGCTCGCTCGCGATGAGGCTTCAGAACACCAGAGTTACAAATGGCCTGGATTTGAGGCCTGAAGCGTGTTTTGTTCACTGCTGCCTGGTGGTAGTGACGGTGTTTGTTTCGAAGCCGTGGTGTTTAGCGGGTGGCACAGCAGAGTGAGCGGCGGATCACATAGACGGCGGGCAGCAGGCCGCGAGTCGGCCATCTTCTTGAAATGCACTCCGTGAAACCTGCCGAGTGCGTTGTGGTTTTTCTTTGAAATATGATCTTGAGTGACCAGTTGCAAGGCTACTACCCTCCCACAAATGTGTTCTGAAGTCCAAACATCTGCAATCCTGAGAAGAAATAGAAGAAGAATGAAAAAAAGGTTGACAAACGATACTCTTCATACCAAAAAAATTGTTGGCTTGCAGGAGGGAAGCACACTTATTGCTGCAAATGCAGGTGATTTGCCTCCAGGTGTTCTGAAGACTCTACAGACTGGACTTGGCCTGGAACAACTGTAAGGATTGAAACGGCTGCCCTCCTCTGAATAAACTACAAAGACGTTCTGTCGGCCAATCTCTGAGCAGCTGCCGTGGAAGTCCACGTGAAACATTTTATTTATTTTTAAACATTTTTTTCCCAGGACAGATGTGAGACTCTGCCTGTGTGGTGTCTATGTGCATGGTGATACTTTGGCGGATTAGGCATTGTGTTTGCGTGTGTGAGTGTACCTTACCGTGGGTTTGCGCGTGTGTACATAGGGTATGTGTGCGTGAGAGAGAGGGTGAGTCTCTGTGCGTGCTTGTGTGTGTGCGCGTACTTGCGCATGCCTGACTACCTAACTGCATGTGCGCGTGTGCGTGCCCGTGTCTCTGTGTGTATACCCGTGTACATGCTTGTTCACGCACGTACGTTTTTGCATGCATCTGTGCATGTACGTGCGTGTCCCTGTATGTATGTGCATGCACATAACTGAAGCGGGGCTTGCATGCACACTTACGGATGTGTGAGCGTGGGTATGAATGCGTGTGCGTGCGGGTAGAGATGTTTGAAGGTGTGTGAGCGTGCACGTGTTAAAGTGTGTGTGTGTCTCCTCTCCAAAGCTTTATGTGATAATTCATCTGATGATTATAATTAATGTCTACGAGAGGATCAACAACAATTTGTGTTATTTAGGTGATTATTTATGAACACTCCTGAAGCACTTATGACACAATTCTTCTCTTAATCTGGAATTTGGATTTAAGGGATTTAAATTATAATTTATTTACGTTGTTTCACTTTATAATTTATATCGGTCGTAAAACTGTAGGTCTCTGGGAACTTCTGTATAGTTTTCAGTTTTCGCTTCTTTGTACAAACTATCGTGTGTATTTCGTATACATACACACACACACAATGGCGAAGACGTTTTAAGAATGTGACGCGTAAAAAACTCGCTCTGACCTAAATAATGAGCTTATTTGAAACCCCAAATCCTTGAGCAGGAGGCAATCGTGTCATGCGATTACACCTGGCAAAAAGGTGGGCTGTATTAAAAACATCCGCAGTCCTTTGGAGTTTGTAGAAAATGTCAATGTCCTTTTCTCAAAGCCCCTTGGATGTAGAAGTAAAAATGCCCAAGCAACTCCTCTGAGCCTTGGCCACGTGCAACTGTAACTGTGAATATTACAAGATGAAGATGTTTTGTCTCATCAAATGCCACGATCGTAGCAGCAATTGCAGCAACGTGACTGAACTTACACGTTAATCTGTTTGGGCTGTGGTATTTACTGCAGATAGAAGGCATTTGTGGTCAGTAGGAGTTACAGATAACAAACTGTGGATGTAAGGACTCTCTTACATTGTTTGTGTGTGTATATATATATACAAAAGTTGTGTTTTCCATGACTGGGTAGCCATTGATGTTATAAGGCCTGGAGCTTGGCAGAACACACTGGAGACAAGGGCCCAGCGGATCTGAGGTTCGTCAGCCCAGGGACATGAGCTGCTGGGAGATTAAAAGCGCCGTTCTGCCCCGGCCTAATCTCCAGGCCTGACCCAAGCCTTGATCGAACCCCTGCCACTGATTAGGCTGGGTCAGCAAGGGATTTGGGGCAGGCAGGGCCCACGTTTAAAAATCAGAAGGTTCCCATGAAAACAAAGTTTGTTTAATTAATTTTTTTATGTTAATTATATCGCCAATCTATCGCGTAAATATATAACCGCCACCCGACACGTAAACAAAACATGCCAATTCGAGAACTAGTACAGCACTAACCGGTATGTTGGAGAGCCAAGCCACAACATTTACAATCTGAGTACGACGTTTCGCCAGTAATTACAACTAGCTTCATCAGGCGACAGCCAGATTTGTGGAGAAGTCTAACCCTTACTAGTTGGCTGTGTCGGGTGGTGGCGGGTTTTAACGACACATATTTACGCGATCTAACCCAAAAAACCTCTATTACGGATGATATTGGTCGCAAAAGTGTTAAACTATATCGCCAATGTTACCTTCGTTATTTCCTGTTTTATTATCCAGTTTCTGTTTTGTTTCCTCATCTGACATAGGATCCACCGTCCTGCCTCCTGAGGCGTGTGTCCCGGGGGGTAGAGATAGCTAAAGTCACGTAGGTAAAAAAATAAAAATAAAAGTAATAATAGAAATAAAATACAAATTTATATTATTACTTTTATTAATTATTATATTTTATTATTTTATGTCTATTATTACTTTTATTAATTTTAATTGAATTTTTTTACCTACGTGACTTTACCGAAAAAACCTAAGAGTATGAATCCTTGCAGTCACGAAAGCTTCAAATCTAGAATTAAGAGATAGCTAAATCGCGGCCGGCGGTCAGCGTGGACGAGAGGTGCGAGGGCATTATTTTTGTTAATACGAGCTCCACCATCTCTTGAGAGGCCACGCCACGGCCCTACAGAGTGTGCGGGTTGTCCCTGGGCCGGCGAGACCTCGAGGCCAGGTCGCTGCAATACCTCAAGAATAAGTTATTCACGGCTCATCCGAGGTTTGTGCTCGCTCCGACAGGGGTTGGGAGACCTCGTGACGCTGCGTGGGGTCTCCCCCGCGCTCCGCTTTCTCTCTGTACCCTGCCCTTGTTCTCTCCCGAATCGCACTTATCTTCCTCGCAAGTTTTTACGTGTTCATTTACATTAGTTTTGGTTTTGCTTATTTTTCTATCGCATTCCTCTCTATCACCCCCCTAGTTCATCCTATCTATAGCTCTCTCGCAACCTTCATATCGCCCCCTCGCTGTATATTGGCTTCCCTTGTGTTTCTCTGCATCTTCCTGTGGCCCATTTCTGAATGCAGCTTTCAATCGATTTGTGTCTGCTGACGTTCTCCCTCTCCGTCCCTCTCTCATCCTTTCCCGTTCCGAGACGACTGCAAGTTCAGCCTCCATTTTATTTAGAGAGACAAAACGCCGTTGTCTTTAAAGACATTGCACTCACCGCAAAGAACTGTAGCGACACGACCGCACTCTATGATAGCTGGCGTCAAACTGTGCAACACGCCCTCCCGCATAGCCTTGTGGGAGCCTCGGTAGCAATACATTTATTTTATTTTAGTTTTTCAGGTCCGGAAGAAGTACACGTACGTCATCGGAACGAGAACGGGTTCAACCATCCACCTTTCCACCCTCTTGGTGTTTGTCCACCTCTGCCTCGCTCTTTAATATTTGTCTCCTTCCTCCATCGTCACCTCTATGGTATGAATGTGTGTTCCGGATGCTGTCCTTGTTGTGCAATACAAGCGGCCGTTTGGCCTTCTCGCCGTGGGCCCGCCCCCCTCCCTTTGCGCTGTGTTGTTGTGCACACACAAATTTACCGTCTCGGCTCGAACCGCCGCGTTCTACCGCGGCAAGAGGCCGTTCCTCCAGCCACACGTGAGACAGGGTGGGGGTTTCGGGAGGATGGATGTCGGGGTTGGGAGGGTAAACAGTGGGGGGGGGGGGCCCAGACAGCTGAGCCTGTCTCGGGCCCGTTAATGTGCACGTATTTAATTTTACTTGATGCGATTTAAGTGCGTGATTTTTCGTATTTCTGTGTGTCCCCTTGCCTCGTGCACCTACATTTGTGATAATATGATTATTGTAAACGCACGCGCACGTGCGCGCACGTGAACACGCAGGGACAGTTTCACAAGTGCAGTCTCGTGTACGCTTGCATACGCATGCACACGCATCACGTGTACATGTGCAGTCAACTCTCGATTACCCGGGGCAGTGGGGGTATGGGTGGCCTGGATAAAACGCAAAACGTGCGTAAGCTCGGCTATGGAACATGTATTGCTTACATGCGTAGAATGGGGGCGAAGTCGTAGAATCTGTCATTTGTTGTTTTTTTAAGTAATCGGTTTACTGGCTGATGAGTTTGCGGCCATGTGGGCACCGAATCATTGACCCTCGACGAGTGGGGAGCTGCTCATAATGAAACCAGTGTGTGCACGTAAAGGTATCTTATTTATTTTTTCACAACCAGGAAAATCTGTCCACGGATGTATCGAGATTTCACTGTACACATGCATAAAAAAGACACAGGCATATACACACTTCCACAAGCGCACACACACCAGGGCAAGCCAAGACAGGACGCGACCATAACATTTGTTTTTGCGGGATCTGGATAGCTGCACCAAGGGCCCAAAATTGTCCTGAGTTGGGCGATAAACCGTTTGCTGTGTGGACGTGCGAGAAGGAAGAGGGAGCCACACCGAACAAGCACAGCACCCCCGAGTGAAGGTGCTCCAACGCAGCACCAAAATTCAGCTCTACCGAGCTTAAGTCTGTACGAGGATAGTCGATATTATTATTTTTGTAGCTGTCAGTGGGTTCACGCTGGCACCGCTCTCTCAGACGAGAGATGCTGTTGGAGTAAGTTCTGTTCGCGAGTCGCCGTTAATGCCAGTGGAGGGCACAATGGGGTGGTGAGGATTCACCCACCCGTGCATGCCCGGAGGTATTTCTATTCCCACGGTGAGATGCACACAAATTAGCGTGAGGTCAAAGTAAGTGGGATTAGGCTGGAGCCTAGCGATGGTGAAAACTTTCCGCCAAGTTCACGCGCACTTTGGCGTTAATAATGGATAACATTAAGCAGAGGTGTGGACTCGAGTCATGTGACTTGGACTCGAGTCAGACTCGAGTCATGAATTTGATGACTTGCGACTCGACTTGGACTTGCATAACAATGACTTTGTCCCACCTATGAGATGTGGACTCGAGTCATGTGACTTGGACTCGAGTCAGACTCGAGTCATGAATTTGATGACTTGCGACTCGACTTGGACTTGCATAACAATGACTTTGTCCCACCTCTGACATTAAGGTGTGCGGTCATGGGAAATGAAAGGTAATTTAAAAATGTGTGAAAGGTTCCCCTCCGTCAATGTATACACCATTTGTCACAGGTATTCACACGCAGGGATTGAACCCAGGTTGAAGAGATTGTGTTCCATCAACTCTTGCACCACTGCTCACCATGTATGGGTGGTAATGGCCACCTTGACAAATTCAGACGCCAATATTTTCAGCGTTTTTATAAATGGGTTCCTTGGTGCAGTTATGCTTAAACGTAATACATTCGATAAGAACAAAGTCAGTGTCCGAATGTGTTTTTTATATACAACTAAATTAGATTATGTTTTACTCCAGGAAGGTGAGCATATCTAAGTCTTAAGCTGAAGTTAAATATCTACAACTTTGTTGAATGCAATTTTGTTGGGGCTACAAAAGTTGCGTGGCATTCATTGTTGTGAACGTTTTGGGTTGTGTAATACATCACAGATGCAGGTCATTTAGCCACACGACCCAATCACGGCACATTTAAAGACATATTTTAAATAATGAATATAGGATGACATAAGCCACGGGCATTTCTCCCCCAACATACCCCTCTTGCCGAGATGCCAAAGCCCAAAGAGTTTACTCAAATTGGCTCTGTGATCTAGGCAAACAGGTGCGGCCTCCTCAAATATACTCGGGTTAAAAAAAGAAACATTGTAGAGAACAAAAAATCAACTGTGTCATTCAAAATTTACAAATCAATATATATACTAATTGTAAAAAGTCACTTCATGGCATGTAATATTTTAATATGCCATTTTTCAATTCACCCACATGCCCTATCGGTCACGAGGGTTGATTGATTACACTTCTCTGCGCAGGTCAGTGAAGGTTGGTGGAGTCAGGGCCCAGAACTTCTTCTAATCGTCACTCACAACGGATGTTTTCGATGGCCGGGAATTGAACTCGGTTGAACGGGTTCATAGGGCAAACCATTTCGCCGCCACTCTCCATGGTTTTACTTTTCACGTCAGCAATTTTTCAGAATCAAATTCAGGCACATATTTGCCACGGTAACACTGACACCCTTTTTACAGCTGTGACATTACTGTTTGACGTGCCTGTCAAACCCATATGACCTGATTACAACCGATCACAGCAAAGTTGCATGAGTAGAGTCGCATTTCCAAACTGGTTTTGGGGAACATCGTTTCAGATCCCCAATCCCAAACGCAAACAAAAACATTCCCCCAATGGTTGCAGCCCTTGTTAAATTGTTCAATATGAAACTACGCTATTGCAAGCAACAATATTGCATACAGATTGCA
Source organism: Lampetra planeri (assembly GCF_965212315.1). NCBI lineage: Eukaryota > Metazoa > Chordata > Hyperoartia > Petromyzontiformes > Petromyzontidae > Lampetra > Lampetra planeri. Next base: position 4,835,704 of record NC_136111.1, read on the forward strand.
CTGCATTAACTTCACCTTAAGAGATGTTTTGGCTTGGATGGGGCACATGAAAATCATCATTGGATAGCTGGACATGCAGTCCTGATTCGCAAGCAAGGACATGTTCTCCACGTGTTCTCGTCTGTTGTTAAAACTACTGCCTTGTCACGAACGATGTTAACATTTCCTGGGAAAATGTAAGGTCTCCAGGACTTCATGTCAAGGGCAGCACAAGCTGTTGTTTTCCACACGTTTTTGGTGTTAAAAGTCACCCCTGTGGTAAGTGTAAGGTCTTTGGAGGAAGTGAAGACACAAAATCTTTGGGTGTTTAGTTAATTGAAATAGTAAATCCAATAACGTCCGGGTAAAGATACGAGAGCTTAATGATTGCTAAGATGGGTTTGACATTTTCAGCAATTTCACCTGCGTGTTTTTCAAGAGGATAATTAAAACGCGCATGCATTGGGTTGTGTTTATGGCGAACGTCAAATGTATAATTTCATCTTTTTAGGCAACTTCTTAAAAAAGAAACAACGTTCGCATTTTCTTGGAAAATTAAAATCTTTAAATTATGCGGTCGCTCATGCAGAAAGGTCACCGTACTCACCCACCGGACCGGATCAATTCCCACATCCGCCGGGGAATTTCCGCAGAGAACTATAAAATCGTTGTGTTTGCTGTCGAGAGAATGGTAAGGGTCCTGTGTGTGGCGCCATGAAAGCAGGACACTGTGTGCTGGCGTCACGAAACAATACCACATTTTATCATCGGCAGCAGTCTCCCCAAAAATACCAACTCTCCCCACCCCCCCTCCTCTAAATCAGTATGGTACCATTTCTCGGGTCATCATTGGTATCAGTGGGCACTCGCTTTGATCAAGGACGTTCAATCCAATGTTGAAAAAATAATAAAGGTGTTGTTACAGAATATAGGTAACGTAAAAACATTCATGTTTAATCACTGGCAATTTATTTTCCAATGTGAACAATGATCAAATTTTCATTTTCAAATTGTTATATTCTATTGTAGCTATTGATGACAAATCACAGACGTTTGCACAATATCCTTTAAGGCTCTGCCCTACCTTGGCCATGAGTCTATACAGATGAAGAAGAGGTTTCACTGTGCCTGCTTACAAAATATGCCCTCAGAGGAGAGGCTCAACAAGCACTTAAAAACGTTCCCAATACTCATTATTGTTGTGCCATAATTGGTGACCTGACTGAATATTATCAGAGCCTGCTTCATTTTGGAACACTGATAATCAATTGGGAGCCCCTTCAAACACCCAGCCACATCTGTACCTAACCATCCTTAAGTTTATCACATTTTAAATCTGATCGTTCATAAGACAGCAGTGTTTAGAAACATCGTCAAATCGTAAAGGTTTAGTTTCCCTGGGGGAATTTTAAAAAAAACGACAGTGGTTAGTAGAAGTGGTTGTAATGAGTGGTGTGGTGGAGAGTATTTTGCCATGTAACCACTTTGGTTTTTTTATGTTTTTTTTTAATATAGCATATGCCTACTTTTTTGTGCATTACACAGGCATGTTCTGCAACAAATTGTGTATCCCTGTATAAACAATGTAACATTAAAATAAAAAAAACGCATTCGTGCATGTGAGCAATGTTACCAAAACCCTACACACATCGAAAAACTGCAAAAACAAATGTGACATTTACATTTCGAGCTTTGAGCAGTAGCTCATCTCCCTTACAGCCATTGGTGGGAAAGTACGCATTCCTGTGCCGAGTTGAGTAACACCACCAGACGGTACTTGTTTTTATTTACGTTGACTTTGGGGGATGATGATGTGGATGATGATAAATTGCGACTGGATTAACTCAAAAAACTGATGATTAGCAACTCTGCTTTCCCAACAACTGAGGTGTAATCATGTGATGTACGCACATTTAAATCTTGGCACATTTCATTCGGGTTTCTAAAACGTACCGAGCAGAATTTTTGTCTGTATTTTAACACGGGACAGAACGCCGACTGCATCTTTGGACATTAAAATGCGATGTCAATTAAGCAGGAAGTTGGGTATGCGTGCACATGTGAAGTAAACAAGTCCACAACCGCACACAACGCACACACAAACACAGAAAACACTCTCATTGATACACTTACCGAATGTGATGGCACAAACAGCATCTGCACAGCAAGTTAATCACAACCTGCGCACTGCCACGAGATGGACAATAGCCTGCTTAGCCGGTGTTGACGATCGTTCTTACGCTGTGGGTTTTAACGCGAGTCGAGCAGGCACAAACGACTACACAGCAATTATTTATGATGTGATGTTATGATTATTATGTGCTGTTGAATAAAACAAATATGTTTCCCTTAATACTTTGTCAATATTGTGTGGTGTTCTCTCATTCCCTTTTCTTAATTGCAATCCTAGTGGTTTAAACAGAATTCCGTCTCTTCTCGTTGGTTTGATATATGTATCCTTTTTCCCCAGCATCCCTTTTCTTCATCAAGCCTTCATCCATAGGTGTTTTGGGTTATATGGATAATATTTGTCGCGAAAGCCTACGTGTGAAACTGATCAAGCCTTTGTCTGAAAACATCTTAATACGTAGAGGACTGCAGAGGGTTTTTGAAAATATATTTCACTTCCCAATATATATTTTACAAAATTGACGAAGTTTATCTCTCCAGTACCATATTGCAAATTCAATGTCGTGTTTTTGTAAGTTTATCGCCGGATATATCGGTGATATGGACGACACCACCACCACCACTCTCAATGTGGAGTGGCCACGTCGAACTGCCGCCCATTGTAAGTGAACGTGTTCGTTAACTTGTTAATCTACCTGGATAATTATTGATCATTTACAACTCGTGTATAATTCTGTAGTGCCCACGCTAATTTAACAAGGTGTGCGTATTTAATACCGAATATTAATTACGTATTACCGAATACTTTCTAAATAAGTATATTTTAAAGCAAACGTTGTGGGTGCGTCTTACATTCCGATATGTATTATCCGGATAAAATATCAAGTAATAATTTGTAACAATATACCGTAGTGCTGGTTATTTAGTTATGCTTAAAATGTGTACGGTATCACTTATGCATTTTTGCTAGTGTAACGTGACGATTTAAACGAGTTACGATTGTGCAGTGAACGATCAGGCGGCATCTATGACGGTCATTTGATGGGTGAACTGCAGTCCTGGAAACATCCGAAGTATTATACTGGTAGGAACCACCTGGTTCCACCAGCCCACAGGGGATTTGTGTCCGTCCGTCGTGCATCCAAAAATGGGAGTGGTCGAGCTGGGTGGAGAGGGGAGGGTGGGGAGGGGCTGGGTGGCAAGGGTGGGGCTGGGTGGGGGGTGGGAGGGGTTGGGCTGGGTGGGGAGGGGCAGGTCACCCCGTGGTGCCCTTATAAAACTCAACGTTTAACCTACTCACGCCGGCTTGTGCCCGCCCTCACAGTCGGCCATATTTGCGGAATACACCACGCCGCCGTTGACCCTGGCCATTGACCGAGCAACCCAACGTTCCTACCAGCTCCCTCCGCAGGAATGTGTCATATATGTTTTATTCGCAGTCAGTATAGCAGAGAACAAAACGACACACGTGCCAAATACAATTACAAAGAGACGGAGGAAACCGATATAGCGATAATCGACATCGCGAAATTTTATATCGTAAAAACGTGATTTTGCTGCGAGCGAGGTTAACTTCCAATAACGGTGCATGACCGATGACTGACAGGTAATTGTTACCCAAAGTTAACGTTCGGGTACGGCCCCTTGTTGTCCATCCACTGCTGGACGAGCTCCTCCCATACCGTGCGTTCTCGTGGGGGTTATTTGACCATACTTCACCACGCTTGCGCGGATAGATGACTGATGGGAGCATAGACCGTAACACTGCAGTACCCTACTACAATGGGGTTTTACTGCACTGCTGCCCCTGGTGACCACCAATTTAAGCCCCAAAACGGCCAAAAACAGCAGCAGCAGCGTCTATTCATTGTGGCCACCCATCCTGGCACTCTCCAGGCTCAAGTCTGCTGAGCATTACGGGTTACTTGGCGGCTTGCCACGTTGATGAGTAAGAGAATTATCAAACTGCTGTCATGTGATTGGATGACCATGGGCATGCCGTGTGCACAAAACTCCTCGTGCTCATGCGCTGCCACCTGGTGTCACGCAGACAGTGGTGGCGTGGTTGGAGGGCATCAGCAGAGATGGTGGTGGGACAAAGAAGGGGGTTTTCATCTCCTGCAGTGTTCTTCATTGCAAGGCCCGCGGGCCCCAATGCTGCCCACTCGTGGCCTTTAGTGCGGCCCCCGAAAATCCACAGCATGTGACAACAGCCCAATTCGTGCTGTCAAACCCCCAATGGTTAAAAAATGTGTGGTGGCCCCCACACTGATGTGGTCTTGTCGGTGAAAGTGGCCCACCCTCTGAAAATTAGCGAAGAGCAATGGCCTGCTGTCACACGAAATGACTTTGACAGCTTCAATGCTGTGATTTTATCGTCCCAAATCATTATCAGTCGTCATCAATCAGCTGCAAAATAAATGCCTCCCACACGCCGACGCCATATCTTAAGTAGTGCAATGTCACAATCCATCTCACTCCTGAAAGATGGATCTTGTCTCATTGAATCTAACTCGACTCATATTGAAAAAATAAATTTCGGCCCCAACATCGTCAACATCCAACCGCCTTCAGGAGCAAACATCTGTGACCACCACTTGTCAGAGGCGAAAATTCCACATTCCTATGATGGGGGCTCGTGTGACAGCAGAACCACTGTTCACTTCCCACTGGTACGGACGTTTATCAAACCCCCTATGTTTAACATGTAGGCTTTCGCGACCAATATTATTTATAATAAATGACGTCACCCTGTTGCTGCTCTATTTAAGACCGAGAGCAAGAGAGCCTCACCATTCTGGCAAATTGCCCGATGAAGCTGGACGTCACTCAAATGTTCAATGATGTTGATTCACTCTTCAACACACCAGTGGGCTAAAGTAGTGAACTATTTGTCCTTTGTAAACGTGAGACATTTTTTACTGTTTGGCCGTGTCGGGTGGTGGAGGGTTACGACACATTTACAAATAACGCGATCCAACCCAAAAACCTTTATTATAAACCCACTATGGTTGATGAGCCGAGTTGACCCCCAACCACAATTTAATTCAACCTGCAATTATATATTGATCACAATGCCACAGCAACATGATCACCCATTATCGGTCCGTTACTGGATCACGTCCTCCCCAAGCCATCTATTACATGGTCTAGCAACGCAACATTCCATCTAGCATCTGTACGGCATACAACTTGATTTCGTTGCCACCATCTCTGCAGTTCGTCTTGTCGTTTGTTCCTTCTGAAAATGGCAGCAATACCCTGCCGACTGAAAGCAGGAAACCCCCGTACAAGCCACGGCCAGCTCGACGCAACTGATGACGTCGCCAAGCCTCACCAAACACCTCCCGTCCAGCGGCACACGCTGGAACTGGGGTAATATTTTTTTTAAGTGTTATCCATTTCGTCGAGTAATTACACCATTCATCAGTATTGAAATAACTGGATATGCCGGCTCTATAGGGAAGTAATGTTTACAACACGTGTGGTTTTCAATGCATGGAACATGTTGACCAGATTTGTGCCCGTCCAATGACATAATCTCCCAAAGTCTGCCAGTCAGGGGCGATGTTGCTATGTTTCAACAATAATTTGTAAATTATATTTGTCTCATTTGTAACATGAAACTAGCACATATGGCCTAATATATGAAACATCTGAATTCTAACAATGTTGAAGATGGTACCACCCCCATAGCTTTTCCTGACATAGCAGCCTCTCGCCGAGGACATATTTAACAACCGGAGAACAAGAAAAACTCATCCATAATGTTCCTTTGATTGAACAGAAATATGGTTTGTGGAGGCTGGGACAAATTGTACAATACACACACCAGAAAAAACATCACAAGGTACACACCCCCTTGGTATCAGCTTTTTATTAAGTTTTCAAAGATATCAGTAGAAAATACATAATACTATCATATCAATTTGCCAAAAAAATAGGTTGTGCAGTATATGGTTAGAGTTTTGTGTTGTCGGGTTTTAACGACTTTCTTCGCAAAACTGAAAGGGGGAAAAAAAAAATTTGCCACCGTGGATTCACTTTGCTATTGGCGTTTGACCAGAATTCGGACAGGTCGCGTTTTAAAACGATGACATTTACACATTTTGTATTTCCTACATGACTTCACTTTTTCAGGGTGGTTTGATAAAACCGACATCAACCCACAACGTTACAACAGTTAGCGATTTGTATGTTTTTATTCCCCTCTATTTTCTGTCATCGCACAGAGCCAGGCTTCCCAGCGACATCTCGTCATCACAACGCAAACAACACACGACTAACCTTCGTTCCTTTTAGAAGTACGGTCTGAAACATTGCGGTTTACTTTTGTGATTAATTTCCTCAACGTTTTGTAAACCTCCCTCACATTGCCCAATATACAGCCAGCTGTTACACCTTTCACATCACTTTTTTTTATTACGATGTCGCCACTAATATCCCAGTTGAGGGTATAGTGCTGACGTAATGGTAACCACACTGCTGTAAATCCAGAAAATTGTATCCCTGAAAAGGAGCGGTGGCACAATGTTTCTGAACCCAGTATCTTTAGTTCTATCGCCGGTCATGGAGATCAGTGGCGAGCGGAAATCCGAACGGGTCCTTAGCGCCCCCTATCGTCAAACAACACCCGTCGCCGCCGTGGCATGCCGAGGCCTTTTTCCTGCACCGAATTGACAAAGGATTGTGTTAACGGAGTCCACGTCACAATACAACTATCCTGGGAACGTTGTACAGAGTCTCACACCAAAGGTGTCACAAAAGCGCACAAGAGACACCACAGAGACGCCTTGGCATCGTCGCTTCGCGAGGGCCATTTGTTGCCACCGACCACAAGACAGTGCTTCGTCGTGCCCTGTGAAGCGTGGAACGCCCCGAATCCCTCATCTTTATTACACACATATTTACAATTGTCTACCGCAGAGCTGTGCTGGGCCACGTCTAATGCGAAACGTGTCAGATGTATAACAACATCCGTGTGGGAACTGTGGCGGGACGCGCTTGACTCACAATGGGTGCAGGGGTGGGGAGTGTTGCCAGTTGAGAGTTCAAATCGGATTTCAAGTTTGCCTTTCATCCCTCTATAAGACGAGTACTGCATTGTGGGAAGTCACTCCTTTTGGAGTAACTCAGCCCTGCCAACAGAATACGGAATTTCCACCACTGGCTCCATCACTTGCTCGAGCAGGGAAAAGCGCTAGCGTATTAGCGAGTACATCTGCAGTATGGTGAGAACCAGGTTTAACGTTGCACAACATTCAATAACCATAAAATCCAAAGATCTCAGCAGTGCCACCTCAATGCTCTGGCCCTGGGCATGACATTGATCTGCACAACTGACGCGAGTCACCATTCCACCTGGGTTTAAAAAAAAAAAACGTCAATTGATAAAAACCGAAAACACATCAACTCTAGGGCATGTCAACTTTGAAGCACGGCGGTGTAAACGGAAGTGACAAGGGTGGTGAATCTTCTCAGCGAACTGTGAAGTACTGGCCAGTTTAAATTGTCGAGGCTTGGGGCTGTGTACACGAGTCATGTGGAGCTCTCAAGCCGTTCGGGCTCATTCCCTCTCCGCCAAAAGGGGTCTCTAGATCTGTACCCCTCCCCCAACTCCAACCCCATTTTACTTGGTTGACATTCACATTGCAGCAGTCGTAGTGGTACCTTCCAATCCCAGTTCAGTCAAAACCACAATGGGAAATCCAACCTCACATTGAAGCTAGTAATTCTGTGGGGCCAATTGCGTAAAACCGCTCGAGTGATTTGCTTCACCGCAACTCGTGTCGAATCTACTTAAAAAATAAACGTGTTTTCAGCAACCAGCCACTGATCTGACGTGAACTCAAATATAAACTTGAGATATAACCTAAACCATACCACCAACTCTATCCATAATGATAAAGCTAACTTCAATTGTGCACATGCCTATAGCCATAGCCAACAATAACGCCTCTAACCTACCCTGCAACACACAAACCTTTGTTTATCAACCTAACCCTTACATTAAAAGCTAACTCCATTCTAACACTAAATCAAATCATAACGCTTACGATAGAGCCAACCAGAACCCCCTAGAAGTGCAACTCGTGACCTGTATTATCAGGTTTGCAAAGCCGACATCGGAGATAACACCTGTCTGGTTCATCTTCTTGGTTCTTTCGGTAAAGTCACGTAGAAGGGAAATACGCTGCCAAGCTTAGCAGTGTTCATTGGAGCGCTGTCTTTTCGACAGCTCTGTTTCTTCACCCGAGGACGGCTGCTTGTGTTGTGGCCGAAATGTCGTGAGAATTGTATTTTACGTTTTATTTTTATTATTTCCCTTCTACGTGACTTTACCGAAAGAACCAAGATGAATCCCTGCAGTCACGAGAGCTTTCAATCGAAACCTGTCTGGTTGTTCTCGGTGTTGTGGTGGTGGCGAGGGTGAGCGAATGAGAGCGGTGAAGTATGGGGACTCCGTTGCTGCGGACAACTGCAACGACCGACCCCAGTCGCCCATGCAAACGTCCCCAGGCTCCTAAAGCACACGGGGCAACCAAGTGAGGGTACGACGCAACCTCACAGCTTACTAACGACACCTCACCAGCGGACAAGGCGCATCGCAACGACCTTACCGACGCAAGCCACGTAAACATTAACGATGAAAACAGAAAGAAGAACACTGAACTCCTAATCTACGCATTAGTGCGAGCGGCGCATGAAAGGCGGTCGCAAGCTTTTTGTTCTGCGCCACCTCGAGCTTAGCCGAACAAAAGTATCGATTCGGCGGTGGAGAGCAGTCACATCTTGGGGCGTACCCGACTAGCGTGCATCACCGACGGGGGGATGTTGTTGTTGTGAGTTGGCTAGATTGATCGTCGATGTTAGTCTGGCCACCGGTTATGTGTCAAGTTTGGGCTATGGCACTGGCCACACAATGGCCAACACCTGCACATGAGTTATCGGTGAACATGCAAATCACGAGGTCACATATTCTCACAAATAACGGCCATCTGCACATCCTTAGATGTGATGAGACACATGATATATAGTCAGCATTTGTATGCTACGGCGATGCTGCCATGGATCAATCTTAGTGCAGCAGCTGAAGCAATGGGCACGCTTCTTAAATGAACCCGTCTGTCAACCCAGCAGTATGAATGGGTACACAAACACTCAATCGGCAAGTCACGTGTGATGGGGTAAAGTGTGGGTACTCGCACATATTCCAAGACGTCTGGCCAAAGTGGAAGAGAAGGCCAACGCTCCACTAGAGGGGTTCTCTAAAGCTCCATGTTGTAGAGGCCATTCTTCTTCGAAGCAGAGGCGTGAGCATGACATTGCAGGGTTGCACCTTTACTTTTTGCCTTTCTGTTTGGACGGTGATTTTCCTTGCCTTGCAGCAGCTTTGCATCTCAAGAAGACTCAAACAATATTTCTACGTGAATACTAAAAGAGCAGTTATGACAATTTAATCTTAACATTATTTTGAAAACTATTTTTTTTAACTATCTTTTTTGAAAATGTTATCATTTAGTAATAACGTGCTTGAGATGGACTTTTTTTTCCCTTGCGGCTGATGGCCACACCAAGAGTTAATTATCAGCCAGTACACTAAGTCCAAACTTGGGTGTGCAATCCATTAGCCCACAGCCATAACTGGTTGAACAGGAAAATCGAGTGTGATGATCACAGCCCAGTTAATAGTTTATGCACAATATACACCATCACAAGAACGATGCATTACAGTACATTCAGAGCAGCTTGGCTCCGAGGGCTAATTCAGAATAGGCAAACCACCCACCCATCTGCGCTGGTAATTAAAGCAAAGGTAAGCGATGGTAGGAAAAGAGGCCCTCTAAATATTTCAAGCAAAGCCCCAACAAAAAGTTGATCTGTTCTCTACGTAGAGGGATTCAAAATGGGGGGGGGGAATGCTGCATGTTGCCCGTAAATGCCAAAGGCACAATCGGGATATAACGAGTGAAAGTTCCCAAAAATATTTACCTTTCATGTAATGCTCTTCAACAGGCCTGCAGAAAGCCAGCGAAGAAAGCCTTCCATAGGCCTGCACTAGAATCAGCCAACGCCAGAGCCCGTTCCGTACAAACGGATTGCGTAGGTCAACTCGACAAGATTGATTGACTTGTAGGAAAACCTTAAATATTTGTTCTGAAGAGTTTCAGGCTCAGCAATTTTAAGCTAAAAGATAGAAAAATGTATCGTTTTATTATTTGGTTATTATTTGGTTCTTTCGGTTAAGTCACGTCTAAAGATAAAATAATAAATTAAATTAAATAATAGTATTCTATTATTTAAAATAATATTTAAAATAATAAATTAAATTAAATAATAGTATTCTATTATTTAATTTAATTTATTATTTTATCTTTAGACGTGACTTAACCGAAAGAACCAAATAATAATTCCTGCAGTCACGAAAGTTCTAAAATCAAAAATGTATCGGTCTGTGTACCCACTCGGCTGCCTGTGGGTTGAACTTCCAGACCAGACGTGTCACTCGATTAATTTCTAGCTTGAGATTGTTGAATGCTTAAATATTTCTCAAGATATAGGCCAGTATACCACGTCGTTTGTTTCCCAACTGCAAATATTTCAAGAGTTATGACTTAACGACAGTATTAAACCGATGTGGGTCTGCATAACGTCATTTTGTTGTATTGTTTGGTGGCAGAATGATCATCTCGAAGAGGTAAAATGCTGGAGTGTAGATTACTTGCAAACATCAACTCCCTTTAATGACAAGTTCATTCAACGTTTCAATATTGTTTACAATGCAGGTTATTATGAAAAGTTAATCACAATACATTTCCCTAACTGTGGAACAGACAGGGATTTAATTCTGCCAAGTCCCATCTATAAACTTTTCACATGCCAAAGGTTAAATCATTGAAGTGTAAACTCTAGATTCAAAAAGGCAAAGCTTCGTTAGAGCAGGCTGCACAATAAAATGTTTTGAAGCCCCCATGCCACTAAAAAGGCCAGGCAAGCTAGAACAATGAGGCAAAAAATTCGAGGCTCTTTGCGATGCACAATTTGGGTGGCGCAGTGGTTAGCAACCTACGCTATATGAATACATTGACCCTAAAGCTCATTCCCGGGCACGGTAAACTTCAGTGGCAGGTGATATCAGTACCGCTTATGTGGTCTTCTCCTTTACCGATCTGCATTGACTAGCGTGAAGTTTGGTTTAAAAAAACAGTTACCCACAGTGTTGTGGGGAGTTTAATCAAATTTTATCAGCTGGGTGGCACCGCATTTGGCATACCATGCCAATGCACCAGTTCGTACGGAGCTTGCACAACCAGGACGGTTCAATTGCAGTCACTCATTTGTTTATTGGTGGCAGTATTTTCCCCTATCCACGTGGCACTGTGTCCCGATGCTCAAACTGGCAGTCAGAAGCCAATTCTCATTGGTTCAAATGCTGGTTGGGGGTTAATTTGACCCATCATCCCAATGGTGCTTGATACTACAATGTCATCCTACGAACAGGCTGGCCGTTGGCAGAGCAATGTGGAATTTCTACGACAGCCTTAGGATCAGCACCGGTGCACACGAGGCAGGGACACCGATAATGTATGTTACCTAGAGCATGCCACCTCCTGCAAAGAAAATGCTGTAAATTTTGTGACAATTTGCACAAGGATGGTGCGAGAGTCGCAAGTTTTCACATTTGGGAATTATCCCGCCCTCCCCACCCCCCAACTTAAATGTAACAAAAATGAATTAGTCTTTATTCGATTAAGGTTACACACAATACCTGCCACGGTAGTGAATTCCAACAGGTCCCTAACCTGGTTAAACACAGACCATAGTAATTGAAATGAAACAACCAATTTCAATAATGTCTTAAATAAATAAAGTCATAATCGTCAACCAAGATTTAAGAAAACCCTCGCGGGGAAAATGCAAACCATACGGAACTTAGATTGGATTGTCACCACGTGGCCTCTGCATTTCAGTTTGTGAGCGACCCCGAAATTCAAAGCGCTGTTCACGTGACAACAGACTACGTGGCGAGAGCAGCTAGAGTCATAGCACAGGGGATGCAAGGCTCAGCGATGTCAAGGCTGCAAAATAAACGAAGCTGTGTGCAGCTTGGTGCAATGCAGCCTTTAGTCGAAGACGAAATTACGCCCGTTCACCGTGCGCAACGCAATCAGGGGGGACAAAAGAAATCTCAATGCTTTTGAACGTCTTAAAACTACAACTTGAAACCATCGCGCCAATCCAACTCAAAGTGACCGCGATGCCGGATTGTTGAGCACGAACAACAAGAGGCCACTTATTCAGCATCATTTACAGGAAACTGGATCTGGTGACACTTTTCTAGTGCCGAGAAGTCATTGTGTTCAAATAAATATTAGTTTAATGCCAGTTGTTTCAGGATTTGCTCAACAATCCTTGCCCAGTTAAATGTGTTGCTGGATGAAATATATTTCTTTGTAGCGATCGCAATGCACTGTTAAGCGGACGTGCGTAAAGAAAGCACAAGACAAACGCTTCAAACGCTGTGACCGTTCCATAACCTCACTTCTCTATGGTGTCCAGGAATGTCTCATTAACACATCAAACATGTCATGTCGACATCAATAGGTGCCATGGAGCCTCAAACCCTTCGATAGAATGTGCCCACAGCTTGGCCCAAACCCGTCTTTCAGCACGGAGTTTCAGGACACATTAGATCGGTGTTTCTGTATCGTAAATATGCGTGAATTGTATGTTAGCTGGGTGGCAAAACTCAGGATAATAAATGTCACAGCAATAAGCCAAACTGCTGAATTGATGAGCTCTGATCTGGATTTTGGCCACCTGTGATTAAACCTCATTATCAAGTGCAGTGAATTTATCACCTCATATATTTGTGATGCCCAATCACAAATCACTCCAAAAAAAAAACTCAATTTGGCCAAAACCAGCTTTCAGACTAAAATGTCCAATTGTGACATGCAAAGAGCTGCTTCTTTTACTTTTACTAAACACAAAGCAGTGCAGCAGTTTAGTGTTGAGTTAAAGAGGTCATCCATAAGGTGACGCCAGGAGCAGTTGAGATGTCATCGTCCACATATTTCAACACCAACGTGATGTCCTCCTGACTGGTAAATAAATCCCAATATTTTATTTTAAATATGCACATACGGTTAATGTTAGTGGTTTTTAGTAACACCTGACTGATACAATGCAAATGGCTCAGTTTTTCTGTTTGAAACTATATTGCAAGAGACCAGGTTTAAAGCCACCGTGTGGATACAAACATTGGGACTTGAGGCTCCAATAAAAGCCAATCAGAACAAAAATGTTGCACGTTCCAAAGTTCCTCCAAGCTACCGGAGGAGTTTAACGGCAGCTTGCTGCATTTGAAGCATTCGTCTGAAACTTGCTCTTGACACCCTAGCTTTGAAAGTGAACTAACAACAGAGGTTTCTACAAAAGAAAGGAGTGCAACTTTACAACATCCACATCCCATTTCTGCCATTTTTTTTCATAAACCAGACAAAACATGATTACATTCTGAAACATTGCTGGCTGAAGCACGATTGTCTCCAGGTGAAGTCGTAAAAAAAATTAAGCTCTGAAAATTGTTTCATCCGATGGGCTAATTAAAATTCCAAATCACGGATCCAGAAGTGGCTTTATTTTCACAGGACAGTAGATGGGAGTTATTGGGAGGAATTTTGTATGTGTCCCTTTCTCCGAGCCCCCAAAACCAAGCGTGAATCTCTTGATCTCTTTAACAAGTCACCCCCTTGCCTCGCTCCTGCTGCAAACAGCACCTGATCACTTTAAATGTTTCTGAACATTGTGAAATAGGGCATTGTGATGAATTTGTCCATCAACAGGTCGCATGTGGTGAGGTCAATTGTGGGTACGCCTACCTCTTGCTAGATGTCTGGCCAATGTGGATGAGTAGGCCAAAGCACGCTCTGGAACGGCTCCCGAGAGCTTCCTATAATAGAGGCCCCATCTACCAGCAGTTGTGTGAGCAAGCAATAACCGGGCTGCAGCTCTACCTTTAATTCATTAGGGCTGCGGAGACGCACATCGTCGGCTGTCCAAAAGCAACAACAGTAAACCGAACACACGAACGTGGCAAAAATGCGCATAAGACGCCGACAACGCAATCAAAAAATAGCGATAGAAAAAAAAAACACTGTTGTATTTGCAGCGGGAGGGATAGATGGCGAGCGATAAGGGACAAGAGGCACGCGCGCAAGTCGTACAACGAGAGCGCAGAGAGACAGGGAGGCCGAAGGTGTGAATCGCATGTCGATCCAGACCCCTCGTCTCCGCCCTGTACTGTAATCCGGCGGTCTAACCATGCGCGCCAGTCTCAGTCGGACTTGGCTCTTCGATGTTTTTTCGGGTTGCACTGCGTGTTGCTCGACATGACGTCCGACGTGTTTGTCACTCCACGAGACGAACAACACGTGGTTCAACCAGAAAACACATCGGGGAGAGCTATACAGCGCAACTGTGAAAACCTATGCGGCAGTGTTATTCAGTCGGACTTGTCTTTCTTCTTTGGCACAAAGGGGACTTTGCTGCTTACGGCCGATCCCATGGCTGAGACCCCACCAGCCACGGCCGACACGCTGCCCCTCACCAGCCCGACCCCCGCCGCTGGTACGGTGGTCACCACCGTCTTGGTCACCTCGTAGCCCTTGCCGCCCAGCCAGGCCACGCCACCTAGCGTGGCGCCCACCGCCCCCTTCGTGGCGCTGAATATGCCGCCCGAGACCCGCCAGAGCATGCCTGGCGCTGGAGCCGGCTTGCCATGGTCTCGCTCGTCATCTGGGGGGGGGGGGGCGGGGGGGGAAGGAGACAAAGGTGGGTTGGGATTCAAGTAACAGAGAGTATTTGTCATCAGTTGGTTGCACTGAATTGGAACAGAGAGTTGTGCTAAGGAGTTGGGGAACCTAGAAAAACAAAACAAAATCATGACTGAATTTGACCTGAGCGAGGTATGGTATTTGACCTCACATCTCTCTTAAACGATGACCCCATGATGTCACAGGATCAGTTCGTTTCTAAGAGTGGTCCAGGTGAAAGTATGTTGTGCATGCTTATGTGAGCGAGCAAAGTAGGGCCAGGCACCTACCTAAAAAGCCACGAGTCCAGTATTTGCTCCTGACCAACTTCAAACAAACTCAGCTCCGAGTCTAAAGGCTCAAATCAATAAAGAGTATGGGCTCGGAATGTTTTTTTGCACCACCAGATTAGAAAGTGAGACAGCGATTCCTGTTCCCACTCAGGCCACCGTGGGAATCGCAGCAAACAATTTTTTTGCAAACTTCGTTCTTAAAGGCAACGTCCCTGCAGGACTGTGATAAATATATCGGGACCCAGGAGGCGTACGTGTTTAGTGCCTGTACCACCACACTTACGCTCCCTGTACAAGACGTACATGTCTGCATGTGTGTATTGGTCTCTTTGAGAATAGATGCGGTTGTTCAAGAATGTGGGTCTCATTTACGCTTTGCACGAAAAGGCATGTTCTGCAAGTAGTCGATGGAAACTAGGCCAAATTACTACGATTTTTTTAACCAAATATACGTTGCATTTTTGTCAAAATGTACAGCACCACCGTATTTCTAGCAAATATCAAAGGATGCTACTTTTTCATCATAATATTTTTCGGGTCTATCAGATGTGCAGGATTAATTCAAGCAGTGAATGACTGAAAGTTATTATCTTATAATGCCTTGCATGTACTTGCAACGCTTGCCCAGTATTTGCCACGTGCTAAATATTTGTAGTATTCTGTGTGTGGTGTGTGTGTGCGATGCTGTTGTTATGCACGTGTGTTGTTGATACTTGTGCGCTAGCTATGCTGGTACATATGAAAACTTTGTTGGCACTTGTTTGAGCTTATTGTTAATGCCTGTGTGTATTAATCCTCTGTTGATGCCATTGTAAGCTGCGCTTGTGTATGTTCGTGTGGTATCGGATTGCATGCATGCTGTGTCGATGTGAGTATACGCTGCATGTGTGTGTGTTCGTTAGTGTGCGTGGTGTATTCTTGTGCAAGCATGCTGTTGGTGGCATTTCAAGCTGCATTTGTGTATGTTTGTGTGTGCGTGTTGTATTATTGTGCATGCGTCCTGTAACGGTGTGTTTCTTGTGCGTATTAAATTGATTGCTTGCATACCATTTTCACATGTGTAACTGTGCCATGTGTTACTTGTGAGCATGCAAGCACGTTTACCCATAATTTGTGCATTCCTGAACACATACGCATGTGGTTCTAAACGCACACACATAACAATGAGGGTCAAATGGCTCCACCCAACATCTGCTAAAAATAACCAAGGGTGGTTTGTCTTGCCAAACTGGGAATATTTGCTGGAAAACGAATCGCCTCACTTTCCTCGTCACTGCAGGAAAGTATTTTTCTAGGCCATAAATAACTGGGCTGGAGTGTCTCCTTGACTTTATTCAGCCTATGACCTCATCGGCTCAATAGAAATGTCACAGAGACCGTCAGTGACATAGGTCAGGGGAGACAGCACCGTCTCCGACAACTAAATTTTGTGACGGCAAAAATATTCCAAGCAAAACTCTCCATGTTAAAATGGAGACAGACTTAGGGAGGAGGGCTTCACCGCAATCCTCGTGCAGAGTTTTTTTTTGACAGTTGGCCAGGAGCTACAACTGGACTAGGCCATGCCTGTGGCTTTGTAGCCAGAAGTGTTGATATGTTGTCTTCACTTGAATTTGGAAATAAGTATAGCGGTGCCATCCCCCGATAACTCTTTACCACTACATAACCGAGCCGTGCCAAGCCAGCCCTGCATGGCTAACCAGGCGCCAGGTTGGTTTTTTCAATGCAGAAGCCGAGCAGTGCCCCTGACATCACAAGCAATTAACCAGTTAAGTCGCGTGTAGATGACACGGTGATATGAAGGACGCGATTAGCCCCACCCCTGGGTTCTGCTTGTCCTCAAGCCAGATTCAGACAGACGTCTTTATGAGACCAGCATATCAGGTTTTGGATCCGGGTCGACATGGGAAATAGACAGTGAAGGACCACGTGAGGGCTGCCCGCGTCCTAGCTTCGGATGTGCAAGTGAGAAAAGGAGTACGAGATGTGACGTGGTGTGAGGCCATATCAGCGGGAGCCACGAGTTTTGCGGTATGGAGACGCAGGAGGGTTGTCTGTGTGGGCACGGTTACCTGTGGGCGGTTCAGTCTGCAAGTGAGGAGGTGTGCCCATCATATCCGCATTCATGCTCTCCGTTCCGTTTGGGCCCTGACGTCCACACGCGGACAAATTCGCACATGCACGCACGCGCACAGAAAAAAAAGGCACGCCGTTAGTCTCGTAGCTTGTTGAGATGAGCCATTCTTGAGCGCCTATTCAGGCTGATTCAGTACGACTCCTTTAATTCATGATGCTAACATCCACTCCGATAATTCACAGTCCTAGGCTGATCTGAATATATTCCTATTGCCGCGCAGGTCTATTTTTGTATTATCCATTCTTCTGCGAATCTATAATTACAGATGTCACAGATAATAAGGTCTGCCAATGGCAGTTTCGACATCATTCATGGATAGGAGGCGTCCCACCGTACCTGACAAGCGCAAACAGGCGGTCCAGCACCACCCACCACACCTGCTGACGTTGACATACCTCACCAAGTACTCAATTAAGGACTACACTGTGCACAGGACTGTGTGCGTGCCAAGTTGCGAGTCATAACGAATCACGACTATGTGAGAAAGAGAATAAACTTCGTCGAGGTCAATTATATTGTCGTTGTTTTCTTGCTGAATATTATAATCCTGCTATCAGCGGCACGATCCGAGATGAGACGCAAGGCTCTATTCGGAACTCGTGCACCTTGCACTGCACCACAGTGTGTCAAAAACAATATTGAAGCTAACATCACAGTAACCTTTGAAGCCAATTTGAGCGTTTTTTGTTACATATATGTGCCCTGCAAAGAGCGTGTTCCTCACATTTCAATTCAATTGTTATACTCACCTGGAATTTGCCAAATGAAGTGAAAACCATATCGAATACATTTGCAATTGTTTTGATTGGTGACCAGGCTGAGACCATAAACTTGCCACACTTGACAAGCCGGTTTTAACCAAGGATAATTGCCTGGATCCAAGCCCAGCAGTACCAGCTCAGTGCTCCGACATGTTATTAGCCCCGGGAGCCACCCCCAGCCACTGATATGTAGAGTGCATAGACACGTCCATATGTTTTTCCTTTTTAATTACACGTACTGAATCAGGCACTCGAAACAACATGCACGTTCGAGTGGTGTTTTGGCAGAGTGAGTGGGGGGGCTGAGTAGGGGTTGGGGGACGTCTATTTTCAATTTGTTTAAATAGATTGAAACCAAGAATATGAATCCCTGCAGTCACGAAAGCTTTAAATCGAGATTGAAACCACTTTATTCGGTTGTGGGGGGTGGGGCAATAAACATTTATATTACTTTGCAAAACCAAACAGAGGGCAATTACATACCCAGCAGCAATACTGCGAGACTGCTTTTATCTCTGGTCCTCTTATCCATGACTCGAGTTATTCATGGGGTCAGTCAGGTCAAATCAATGAACCGGCCGTTTGGACGGCTCGGTGCGATTTAAGTTTACAAGTTTAGGTTAATTTTATTCGTTACACGGATGTTCCGGTTTAGCCAGTAGGCTGCCACTTTTACAAGGGAGACCGTCGGCCGTGTGCGAACACAGCGACAACAAAAAAAGACAACACAACTTGAATATTGCAGAGAACGAGGACAGGGTCCTTCAGGAATACGGCACAACCAACCGGAAGGAGTTCAGTGATAGTTCCACTCCATAATCGCAAATCTTTGCGCAATTAAAAGTTCACGTGAGGGTATAAAGGTTCACTTTTTCACGTGAAAGGCGAGATGTCTCACGTCGCAATTGCACACACTGCACTTTTCACAAACTTTGGCGTTCGGATAGTGTTTGGGCAAACCGGACAGCAAGTTGTGTAATGGGTGTTGCAAAATGCACCGCTTGGCAATGCCCACAAATGCCAAGTGGGTTGTACGTATTTTCCAAGTTCATGGTTTACATATCGTAACCCACTGTGAACAACACAAGTCGAGTGACAAAGTCATCCCCTTATGCACTCTGTTGTGGATAACGGTGGTAAAGGTGCAGCCCTGCGAACCTTGAGTAACGCCACTGCTGGCGGACGGGCCTTTGCTATGGGGCAGCTCCTCTGTGGAGGTTATTTGGCCTACTCTTCCACACTGCCCAGACATTTTGGAAGAGGTGAATAGAGGCGGTGGCAGTGGGGGGGGGCAGGGGAGGGGGGTTAAGAATCTTGCCCACCGGGAGATGCAACCCGGCCATCTGTGGCTTGCAAGTCCAGTGTGATAACAAACGCACCACGGCAGCATCAGTAATAAGAGTAATAGTTCACGGCGTAACATTACAAGCATTTACACGGACAAAACCCATTGTGGTTCTCAATGCGATCACAGCAACCACTGTACATGAACACAGCCAGTGATTTATCCAACACCCCCTGCAGGTCCACTGACACACATAGCGGTCCTCACAGCGGTTGTTCCGAACACAACAACTTGAAGCAGAAATGCGCCTTCGCCACATTTTTCAAGATTCCCCTGCAGGGGCAAAACTGTATTGTGTGTTCCAGTCAATCAACCTGTTGCCCTTTGTTTAAACAAGCGATTCTCACATTCGAGCATTGCGCTGTGACACCCTACCAGCAGGGAAGTGGGGCCCCACTCTTGTCAATGACATCCCAGGGTCTTTAACAACCACTTGAACAGCTCAAGAGACCAATGGGGTGATGGTCAGTATGGGTTGGTGAAGTGGAGGTCCAGGACAAGCCTGGAGATCACTCGACAATGACGTTAGCCGTAGCTCCGAATCGATCTCAGGGCACCGTGTTCGTAAATCAGTTTACTAACCACCACAATCCCACAGTAATATAAAACACAATTTGTATTTATAACCCATCTAAAATGCAACCGCATCTCAACGTGCTGTACGAAAGAGTGGGACATGTTGGTCATTGGCGGATGGAAGGTGCCGTTAATTTATTAGGTTTTTTTTTATAGAAAAGAGGCAGTTATAGTCGAGAAGACAAAGACCCTGAGGCAGTAAAGGGGCAGGGAGTTGAAAGCACGGATGGCCGGTTGTAGTGTATTTTCAACCAGACCTCAGGGTGAGCAGAGGAGAGAATTTCCAATTGAGTGAATGTTCACCAACAGCTTCGATGTTGACTTACACCTAAAAACTATAAGTAAATAACTTTGTATTTAAAGATATGTGTATGTTACATTTTGTGTAGTTGTCCAGCACAAGGTAAGACCAGCAAACGGCGTATGGATGGAAAACTGATGGAATGTTGATCGGCTGTTGAAATTTTACTCAAGAGCTCAGTGGCACTGGCATGGCTCTCCAACACAAACCACATCACTAGCTCCCCCGCCAACCATCCACGAGTTCCCACTGCACGATATTCATGTTTATCATTTTGTTTTCCACACACAGCAGGGTTATGCTTCCACTATGCAAATTATTCCATTTTTTTGCATTAAATCTGATTACAGCCCCTGCTGAATTATTCAAGTCAAGCCCAAATATCTTGGCACAACAATTTGTTTCAGAAAGTGATTAGTGTCATAGCCTTTCCTCGTATACATAAGGGGTTGAGAGCAAAAGCAAAATGCACGATAGGCACAAAGCAGATAATGCACATTCTGTGTTTCGTGTTTACACATTCTGTGATTCGTGTTTACCATTAATAAAAAAAAATGGTTTAATATTGACTGTGCCATGTCCCCCCCCCCCACCCAGAGTTGTTTTATGCCACGTCCATGTAATTATCGTTCGTGCTGAATTAAGTTTCAATTGCATTTTTTTGCAATTATGTTTGTATTTACGTGGCAATCGGTGTTTTGGCTGAGATGTTGTTTTTCATGCACATTCCAGCTAACACAGCCCCCAGGGTTTGAACTCAGGTGTTGAGATGTGTGGGACACATACCCAGATCTCGGCATCGGCGTTCTGACAGATTACTAGCCCTGGGCCTCAAACCCACAAACTCAATCGGTGCTGCTGGCTCAGACTAAAACAACAATTTATATACATACTCTTTGGTTCTTTCGGTAAAGTCACGTAGGTGAAAAAAATAAAATATTATTTTAAAAAACACACAAACAGTTCTCTTTGCCCTTCTACAGTAATTTTGTTTCTTGCTGTGGTTGTCCCACCTGATGACGGAAGCTTGTGTTGCTTCCGAAACGTCGCGATTTAATTTAGTTATTTCTATTTTTTTTATTCTTTTTTTTAATTTTTTCACCTACGTGATCCTTGCAGTCACGAAAACTTAAAATCCAGAACAATTTATATAACGTCTAAACACAACAATATCTCAAGACTTTATAAAAGCGGATAACTACATAATGATGGAAGTGGGGTCAGGTTTAGCGAGGAGGTCGTGATAGCAGAGTTGACAAGGTTGAAAGTTAATTTCTCATCCACAGTCCAGTTTATCTGCGATTCATCTGGAATTGACAGATAATGGGAGTGTTTTTGTATTTAACAGCTCCTGAGTACGGAGTCAATAAAAAGACGATGGAAAGGGTCTCCTTTATCAATGTCGAAGGAATATCAATTAAACAGTAATTTCAGTTTTATAACTGAGCTTGCACCGTTGAGATCCTGGGTTCGAATCCAAGCAAACGCTTGTGACTAAACCAGTTTCAAAAGCGTAGTTTAGCGTTCTCAGCCAAGTCATCAATGAGTGCACAAAAAAGCATACTAAAAGAGATTTGCACTTAATTTGGTTAAATTCCATATTTTAGAATTTGCCTGCCAAATGAAGAACGTTTTTCTCTGTAGCAGCAAACAGAAACTATAGCAGTAATAGAAGTAACAAAGTAACTGCAGTACCAAAGTCAACGGCAATGCATCCAATCTCATCAGATCTCAGCAGTTAAGCAGGGCTGAGCCTGTTTACTTTTTAGATGGGCGACTACCATACATAACAGGCATTATAGGCTGTGGCCGCTACATTTCTGACACCACAGTGCAGCGCAGCAAAATACAGTGTTGTACTTAATGGGATTTCTATGCCCCTGTGTCTATGGTCCCTGCTTTCACCGACCCGCACTAACAGCGTGATGTATTTCGATTTAAAGCTTTCGTGACTGCAGGGATTCATCTTTTTTGGCCCCGCCCCCCTCCCCCTCCCGATGCGTTGTACTTAGCACTCCGTGCTGTCTTTGAGCCCCGCCCCCCTCCCTCCCGATACGTTCCATTCATTGGCTACCACATTCTGATGAGCCCCCCCCCCTCTCCTCCCCCCTTCAACTTGCTTATAAGGGATTACATCTTGAATCATTGCCTCACTTGATGCAGCTAATTCGGCTGTGACGGTCCCACCTGATGACGGAGACTTGTGTTGCCTCCGAAACGTCGTGATTTTTGTTTTATTTTATTTTATTTTCATTAATTTTGATGTTTTACCTACATGACTTTACCGAAAAAACCTAAGAATATGATTCCTTGCAGTCACGAAAGCTTCAAATCTAGAACTTCTTGGTTCTTTCGGTAAAGTCACGTAGAATGGAAATAATAAAATAAAAAAAATAAAACATAATAAAATAATTATCACGACGTTTCGGCCACAACGCAAGCAGCCGTCCTCAGGTGGAGAACAGGTCAGACTCTGTCCTCTCGACAGACCTGTTCTCCACCTGAGGACGGCTGCTTGCGTTGTGGCCGAAACGTCGTGAGAATTATTTTATTATGTTTTATTTTTATTATTTTATTATTTCCATTCTACGTGACTTTACCGAAAGAACCAAGAAGAGGAGCGTGAAGTGTATACAGTGTTGTACTTAATGTGATTTCTATGCTCCTGTGGCTGTGCTCCCTGCCTTCACCGACCGCACTGACAGCGTGAAGTATGGTCATACAACTCCAAGAACCCACACGGGTTGGGGAGACCTTCCTCCAGCAGGCGTCGTACATGTAAACAAATACTACCTACTACAGCACCACGTTATGTTTGTCTAAACGTACCACGTAGGTTTCCGCATGTTCAACTCACTTTAAAGCAGCGATACATTTCGAGTGGCTACGTAAACATTTACGAGTGTGACGTGGCGAGAGAAAGCGGCGTAAAACGAGTGGGGGCTTTGATGCCGTGTGCTCCGTTCGAAAAGTATAAAATTCAGACATGCACTGACAAAATCTCATTGACTGATTGAATCAATTAAAGCGTGGCTGTAGTCAACAGCAAAGAGAAGAGAGGGCCTTGCGGTTCAGTCAGCGCATCCATTCTTGTATTAATTCAACACACACATGTGTGCTTATGGTTTTGCATAGAGGAGCCAACGCCAATCTGGGCTTTGGAGTATAACTCGAGAGGTCTGGCAGCTCTAGTCTTGGTATCGGATAGGTCGCTGCAGCTGTGTGACGTGGCTGATCGTTGCCACCATTTCCACTCTAAATGCTATTCTCCACTCAAATTAGTCGACAATTTTCACGACTAAACAATAAAAATGTACGGCTGCCCGACAGTTATCGTAGCATGATTTCAAGGGCTTGGTACTGGATGGGGATGTCTCGGCCATGTGATGTGGGCAATTGCAAAGACATAATTTCCACTGTAAACTCTATTCTCCAGGGAAAAGTGTCTACTCATTTATTTTTTCACGACTAATCAACAAACCCTTGTGGCTCCACTAAAAACAGCAGCCAATATAATAAATTACCCCCGTGATCTAAACCCAAATAACCTTTAAAGCCACGGTACCTTTTATTCGGAATTAATGGTTTTAAAAGCAAGCTGTGGGAGTTAATAAACTGAGTGTCTGGCCACATTCACAAATGAATAAAACAAGCCTTCTTGTGCAGGGATGAAACCAGAAGGTTAGTGTTTTTCAGCTATTGACGTTGCAGGATTTAACCACGCTCCTATGGTTTTTAGAGATTCTAAACATGTTCTACTGCAATCCGATCCAATGCAGCTGGTCATTCATTTTACAGTGAATGAGGTTTACATGAGAACGCCGCCTCTTAACCATAGTGAAGTAGGGGGCGAACATTGCGGATATTATTATCGACAGGATTACTCGCGAATCGACTCCACTTATCTGCAGGAAAGAATTCGCAGATAATCACATAATCGGATGGGTTTGCCGATGAACTTTTATCCACAAAAACGATGTGAATACTTGGAAGCCATTCTGCAAAGCAGGATGGGAAAATACATAGATAATTGTGGATAAACAGAATAGAGTCATAGATAACAAGCGTTTCCCTTTACTCAGTGAACTAAAAAAGTCAGAATAAAAATGTTATTTCTCTATCATGTCATACAGTATCGTGTAAATAATGTATTTCATAAGGATACTTCAAACGCTGCAAGCCTCACTATAATTTATAGGAGCATGAATTAACATATTAAATGGCTTATCCTTTGTTGGCCATCATTGTGAGTCCACCCAGTGGCCTGACCTGAATCCCAGTTTCCTGGCTACAATGTGGGTCCTGTTTCTGTCACACAACACAATAACACGAATATGATATACCACATTACCCAACGCATAGCCTGAGCTTAATAACACCACCACGCTCTTACACCAAAACTGAATGCAACATGGACTTTAACTTTAACCACGATCGTATCAGGGCAAACGCTGGGTTTGTTTGAAACGCAGTCAAAGTGTAAGTCTTCACAACTCCAACGAATACTTAACCGAACGTGAAACTTGACCTCATCTTACAATACGCTTTGTGTCAATCCCAAGCGTAACCAGACACATTCCCATCACATAAACCTCATTCTGATCACTGCTAATCCCAGAGCATGATGCTCGCCATAACTCTTAATGCAACTCTATCTCAATAAACAGCATACACAATCACAAAACTCCATAATCTGAAATCATGTTATATCCAGTGCTGAATGAAGGCATTATCCAACCATCACTCTATTCTTATAGCTTCAGAACATGATCTTCACTCCATCTCCACGATGGCCAACCTCGGAGTTAACCCAATTAAAACCTTATCACATCCTGAACCGCAATACAAACTCCCATTAAAATGTTAACCAAACCTAACCTTTACCAATTCTGAATCCCAGACTCAAGCAGGTAGCCCATCACCCAACCTAACCCCGTCCTAAACAAACCCTGACCATCAACTCACCTAAAGCCCTAGTACTGACTGTATAGCTTGAACGTTAACCACAAGTCCAACTGTCCTGTTAACTCAATCCGTTCCATAACCGCAGCTAAACTCTAGCTTAGCACTAACTCAGATGTTAACTCAGCTAAACTCTAGCTTAGCACTAACGCAGATACTAACTCAGCTAAACTCGTGCCTAGCACTCACTCAGACGCTAACTCAGCTAAACTCGTGTCCAGCACTAACGCAGATGCTAACTCAGCTAAACTCGAGCCGAGCACTAACGCAGATACTAGCGCAGCTAATCTCTAGCTTAGCACTAACGCAGATGCTAACTCAGCTCAACTCGTGCCGATGCTAACCCAGCTAAACTGTAGCCTAGCACTAACTCAGACGCGAACTCAGCTAAACTCGTGTCCAGCACTAACGCAGATACTAACTCAGCTAAACTCGAGCCGAGCACTAACGCAGATGTTAACTCAGCTAAACTGTAGCCGAGCACTCACTCAAATGTTAACTCGTCACCATTCTCTACCTGTTTCCCTCGGTGTGACACACTCGATCCTCAGCGATCAGGCAGAACACAGTGCAATGTTAATTTTGTTCACGAAATTAGTGACGAAAATAACTTTCGACGAAGTGTTTTTTTTTATGAGCAACGACTATGGATGAAAATCACCAAGCTGTACAGTATATTATTAAAAAAAATAAGTTTCAAATACGTTAACTGTCTGACCGGATACTATTGTTGGGAGGAATTTGCGTGCCCTTCATCAACACTGAATAACGCGGACTGTCTTGCATCGTCTGCTCGATGAACGCGACTTTCGAGAAAGGCCTAAATTAATCCGCGGACTAAGACAACATCTCCAAAAGTATGTTGCCGACGAAGACCGTGACTAAAGTAAAGACATAAACAACCAGTGCCCAAGTCGCTGCTACTTGCCTCCGTCGGTATATTTGCACGGGGGAGGGAAACACGACCACGTACCATGTGGACGTCTTTGCCACGTGTGCACCTCCAGCAAGCAGAGTTCTCTGCCCCCAAGGCTCACTCACTCACTCACGCCCACCCACCCCCCTCTTAACCACCAATCGGCAGGCTGAGTCTCTGGGTTGTGTGTAATCCTGGGATTGTGAGCGTCAAAACCTCGAATTCGTCCTCATTATCAGCGGCCACGGTCAATCCACTGCTGAATGGAGGCAGCAACCAATCAGCCTGCGCCGCTTAAATCGCCCAGTGCTGCGCCTGGGCATGATCGTTCCATCTCCCTCCTCTTGTGGACGTGCTGTGTTCTACTTCTAGATTTGAAGCTTTCGTGACTGCAAGGATTCATATTCTTAGGTTTTTTCGGTAAAGTCACGTAGGTAAAACATTACAATTAATAAAAGTGTTGCCTCCGAAACGTCGTGATTTTTATTTTATTTTTATTAATTTTAATGTTTTACCTACGTGACTTTACCGAAAAAACATGTGTTCTACTTCGTCAAATGTACTTCATTGCGTTATATAACGCAAACTCCAACTCATGCGGGGAAGGTTAACGCCATAAACCTTGGGGCTCTGTGGCCTTTAAAAAATATATACAGGAGCCACGATCATAACTCGAACTTTAGCCTTAATCTCAGTCTCACACTTCACTATAATGTTACACCTACCTTTCGTGCTAAGCCTATCTATAGACTTAACCGTAACCGTCAAGCTAACCTTATTTCATAATACTAAATTTAGCTTTAGCGGTAAACAATCATAACTCGTCTTTATTGAGCCACATAAACTAATAATATCTCTGAGCTTAACCCCAACATGAAATACTAACCATAATACCATACACTACCTCAGGTTAGATGCACTAAAAGCGTAACCTTTATCAGCATCCCTTAATAATTGGCATAATTCAAACCAGAACAAAATCACAGGCAAGTCCACTTTACTGTAATACCAATGAGCAAACACCTAACCACAGTGTATATTAACACAACCAACGACACCAAGGCCCTTAACAATCAAACACACCAACCACAAACACCAACGACTTGACCCCATACATAAACCACCACGTTCACCAATACCACTCACTATCCAACGCGAAGGATGTGAGTGGTCCGGCTGCTGCCTTTAAAGCCCTTTTATCGCATACCGAATTTCAAAGTAAGATTGCATCAAAATAATAATAAATTGTATGAAGTGGCATGATGAGCTTTGAAAATAGGTATGCACTAAAAGGGTTTCAAAATTGCAGCATAAGTCTTAAATCGATATGGTTGGCAAGTATACAAGACCTTCTAAAAAAAGTAATATTTACAATCATTAACCCAATCGGAGCTAACATTATCAACGCAAGCAATAACAAAGGAACCCATCATCACAACCACACCGCCACCAGCAACACCCCTTCTATTTACAGAACAACGACAACCACTCCTACTGCCGACCTTACATCTCCGATTGTCGTAAACACGTCCCGCGTGTCCCACCACGGCATTCGGTTGAGCAAATCCTTAATAGCCAACATCCAGGGCTTAATTTAGGCGAGGTCTGCCCATGTCAGTGACCCAGAAAATAGGGCACACCGTACCCAGTATTCCTCTTGCTTTCACTCTCAGACACGTGCCGACTATAAACCTGGATATACTGAGAAATTAAGCATTGCCTAACACCGCATTCACAAGTTCAGCTATGGAGATGATATCCGTGACCCTTCAGGATGACCTTGCCTCTTGCAATGGATCTCATTTCCCAATGAATGTGCGAGTATATCTAGTGCGAGGCAATTATGGCTTGCCTTATTTCAATACAGTCTTGACCTTAACCTGCCAAGGACACATTATATTGAGTTATATGGCTCTCGGTCTTATGGTTAGGACTATGTTTGAAATTGGGGTCAGGGGCTAGGACTGAATTTAGGTCAGGGCTACAGTTGGATTTAGAACTAGATACAGGATAGAGTTATCGGTAATAGCTAAGGGTTCTTGATAGAAGTAGTGTATCAGGTTAAGTCTAGGATTGCGATTCATTATTGATCAAGGGATAGGAATTATGACTTGAACATTAGGTTAGGGTTAGAACTAGGGTTAGGTGGTTAGAATTAGGCGTATCGCTAGTACAAGTGTTGGTGGGGGGGGGCAAAACACCGAGCTCGAATTAGGTTAAAGGCAAACTGTAGGTTGAGGGCCCGATATTGGGGTTAGAGTCAAGATCAGAGATAATGGTAGGTTTGGCACCGAGACTATGGTTAGGGGGTAGTGTTCGGGTTAATTTGCCATTCGCTCTCATCCTTCACCTCCTAACAGAGCCACGTGTTGCTCCCACCCCCTGAGCGACAACCCTCCTTCCAACACCACCACCCACAGACTCCACCCCTTGGCAGCAAAACGTGGCACAGGCAACAGCTGGGGTCATCTGACCCAAACCCTGACCTGGTGTCAGCCAGAGGCTACTTTTTTCCCTCTCTCGTGTGTGTGTGCGCCATGTGTCTATCATCAGCAGCGGCAGGGTTAAAGCCACTGCTGATGATGAACGCATCAAAAAGCTGCCCATCCACCTCACAACCCTATAGTGTAATAATCCACCTGACACCTGGGCACGAGCAGATTCTATCGCTCCATCTCCTCCGCAGACGTACTTTCGGAAGCGTTACTTTTCCTTGGCTGCCACTCTATACCTACATTTTTTTCCATGAGCCGCAGTAAATCGTATAACTCCATTCATCTTCCTTCTGTATATCCCTTCCCTCGAAAGATCGCCCACTATCTCCCACACACAACCATGCCCCCCCCCCCTCCTTCTGCATCCATCTACAGCACGTTCTGTCGATACATCATTAAATATCTTCCTCCATCTCCCTAACTGCACATCCCTTCCCTTTGTAAGCACACTATGTACCATTATGTGTGTGCATCTCTCTCCCTCTCTGCAAAGTCCTATCTTTTTTTCTCTCCCTCCTCTGCCTATCTCCATCCGCCTCTCTCCATCGTTCGCTGTAACCATGCCTTCTCTGCATCTCTCAAGATTTCCAGCACCATCATCCGCTGAGTTCCTCTACAGTGTATACACTATCTTCACTTTATATTATGTCAGCCCTCGCTTTATACAAATGTATCTTCCATATCCCCTAAACGCTGCCCGATCCGTTTCTCTCTCTCCATCCCCCAGCTCCCCTTTAGCCACATCTTATGCAACTCTCCCTTGTTAAACAAACATCTTCATCTCCTACCTCATGTCCCCTTCACCTGGAAGGGCCTGGCTTTACTCTCTGCCTTCACCAACCTGCACTGACTGGCGTGGTGAAGTATGGTCAACCACCCCAATGCCTCTACCCACCCCACCCCCCCACAACTAACACAGGCATTCATCCAGCAGTGGATTTCTGTCGAGTATTACTACTTCCACAGCAACACACAAACCAACCCCACAGCATCACGGCAGACAGTATATGCAGCACACACGGCCAACAAAAACCCGTGCGACACACTGAACGCGGAGGCGTCTAAATCTATCGACGCGTCGCCTAATCGGTCACGGTAACATTGATGATCTTAAAGGTCACTCGGACAACATCCACCGAAATCGATGGAGGTTCGACTCATGCACACGTGCGTTACACGCTGCACGTCCACCCACCACCACCACCACAGCAGCAACGAGAGGAGGCCACGACAATTTGTCGACGAATGCAGAGGCCACGACTATGTGGGGTCGACGACATCGAGACGAATGTTAGTGGCGAGACGAACACCGATTTCCTTCCCCGACTTTGCCAACAACAGAGCCGCTTGCTGGCTTCGTGTGTCGCCGTAATAAAGCAGCGAGAGAGAGAGAGAGGAATTAGACGGCACCACAACTCCGCACTCACACGAGAGAGTACACTCCGTGCCACACGATACAACGCAGCAGCAAGACGACGCGGCGTTTAGTTTCGCACAGGCTGCGTTCACGAAGGCAAACCTCACGCACAACACACATAGAGACACAGAGAGAGACACAGAGAGACGTGGCCAATGGCTGTTACAAAACTAGCTCCGGCCAAACACCATCACAACCATTATCATCATCATCTTCTTCACCGCACCAGTTCAATGCCCCGCGTACAACAACCAACCAACCCCCCTGTTGTGTTGTGTGCGCGTGTCTCTCACCTTCATGGCCTTGTTGAGGTGCAAGGGGGGAGGGAGGAGGAGGGGACCGGGGTTAGAGACGCAGAAGGTGATGGTGGAGAGATGGTGCGAGAAGAGATGAGCTCCAGCCAGCCAGTCGAACGCAAGCAGCAGGAGTAGTAGGAGAGGGCCCCCTTTTCTTCACTGCGCCGCCGCTGCTGCTGCTGCTGCATACGTGGCCAGGCAGGGGGGTGGGTGGTGGGGGTGTGACGTCAGCAGTGTGTTTACAGCGGCAGGAGGCGGTGGTGGTGGTGGTGGGTGGCAGTGGCAGTAGCAACACGTGCGTGCAAGAGGCATTGATTGTGCATCAGCGAGGCAGATCATATACTCTTAGGTTCTTTCGGTAAAGTCACGTAGGTAAAAAAAAAAAATTAGTAATAAATGAAAATAACAAAAAGTGATTTAATTTAGTTATTTTCATTTCTTATTATTTTATTTTGAATCCTTGCAGTCACGAAAGCTTCAAATCTAGAGGCAGATCATGTGTATTTATAGTGGAGGAATCCGATGAGCTATGAAGCTCTTTCTCCTCCTCCCCCCCCCCCACATCCCCCACCCCCGCAGATGTCCAGTTTAGGGGGGGGGGCACGGGAGGGTCAGAAAGTTCAACAAACAAATACAAAAAAACACGACAGGAGTGTAAAGTGTAGGGAATGTAAACGCATCACTTTAAAAATATATGTTCAAATAAAACCAAACAATTGTTTGTATCTTACCAGGGTAAAGCCCACTGAGCTTATTAGCTTGTTTTTCAGCAGCGACCTGGCTACACATGATGGATTTTTGCGTAGAAATTTCTAGCAGCAAAATAATCAAAATACTCTTACCCACTCAAATCCCTCTTCCTCATTCTCGTCATGAGACGTGGTCTATCTACTGCTGGGATGGATGTTTTAGCATTCCTCGTCAGCTGTGGCCTCTCCACTGCCGGGTGGATGTTTGGGCATTTTTTTCATCAGCCATGGTCTAGCCACTACTCGGGTGGATGAATATCCACAGTTTATATGGCTTCAGTTGATGTGCAGTGGGTAGACAACTTCACTGCCTTCAATTAATTGTTGGAGCTCACATTGGTTCACTACTGCATGGTCTCACATAGTGACCCCTATACGTTTGTAGACTTATATAGGGACCCAGAGACCCACAAGCTCACGTAGAATTCACAAAGGCTCACGATTATGTGGCCATCGGCGTGGCCATTGTTTCTGCAATCGCACACCAGGCTTGCTTTGAATTTATATTTGTGGAGGTCGTATTGGGCTGATCCGCCGTGAGACATGCAGATTCTATTTAATGCAGAACATTGTTTTGTGACGAAGGTTTTACTCCCCCCTTGAATTAATTTTGGCCCATAGTCTTTTGATCTTGCTATATTTACACTGCTCACTCTCAGTTGGGTGATGGAAATGAGATGTGGAGGGGAAGGCAGGATCAAGGAAAACATCAAGGGATCTACTTTGACACGAAAGAACTTCAATGTTATAGAGGGTAATATTTTAAAAATGTAAGAATTTGTTTTTTTTGTCTGGGAAACAAACATTTCCACTCCACAGGTTTTCTCAGTTATGCTGTATATCTCTCCATTATTGTTTCAGGTTTGTACCACGTGTTGTTCGGCACGATGTCCGACGTTTCGCTCGACGTGCTGGAAGATTCGCCAGGAACTGAAGATTCCTCTGGAATTGAAGCTCCTCAATTCTACACATTTACTTCACAGTTCTTTGTCAGTTCGCTGCTCGATAAAAGCCTCTTGCCATCTTCGTCGTAGAGATTGTTTGACATTGGTCAGAGCTGGTTGATGAACAGGAAGTCCAGGAACGGTTAAAATATAATTTACCATCGATGTTAACCTGTGGCTCGGAATTTCACTCAGATCGCTAGGCTCATAGCGTAGCGCACAAACCACTATGCCACCATTCTCCCATCTTCCACATTAGGCAGTCATAATTACGTGTACGTAACTGTTGTGTAAATATGTAAGTGTATGTTGAAGTATAAATATATACGTGCATTATCCCTCTTGCTATGGTAGGGTGTGACAGTGACATCAGGGAAAATGCTAAGATTAGTTGGTCCAACCTTGGCTGTAAGGTCACACCTCCCATGGCGAGTGAACGCAGGAGCCATTTGTGGATATTTATTTTCGTTTTCCCCAAATTACATTCGAGCTGCGTTATGTCTTGATATGAAGAAGTTTGTGTTTGGAACTCCGCAGCAAGCAGTGCATCACACTGTCAGAGAAATGTCTGGCAAGGCGCTGTCACATATCGAGTTGTGCATTCCCATCATAGATCTCTTTTTCTCACAATAGACATATTTGATGCATTGCGAAAACTTCATGTTGCTTATGAAGATAATCTTCTATTACATACCTGAAATATGCCTTAATCAGTGAAAAAGTATGTTGAGTGTTCTCTCCAACAGCAGCCTGATGCCTTTTGCCTATTTGCTATTTTATTCCTCATTTTGTTAAATAACAAACATTGCTTTTGAATATTACCATTGCTCTAACAAGTCAATAAAAAACATCAATGATTTTGTTTCGATATTTTAGTGTAAATCGATTTTTCATTCAAACTACTAAGTACGTAGTCTTACAAACTCCCATCCCTACTCCAATCGCCTCCACATCACTCTTTCTCTCGCTACTACCACCATTTGAGTTTCCGTGCACGTCACAATAATCAAAATTGTCTTATGGTTGTTATTGTTTAACTTGCACACAGCATTGAAATGCGGTGCTTTTTCTCAAAGACTGCTGTTTTTTCCTGGACTTTTCTGTTGCGTGTAGTCACTTTAAGATGTTTTCTTGTTCATGTTTTTGTTTGTTGCGGTTGCACCCGATTTAAAAGCCGAATGGCTCACAGGGCTATACCTAGTAAATTAACTGAACATTTAATTCTCCTCCAATGTTGTTGAGGACTCGGTCTTATCCACGCGTTTCCACCACGCTGCTGGTCACAGCACACTCACAAACCTGTCAACCCCTTATCAGTGCCTCACTTATTACAGACCAATTCAGACCTTATTTGTCAACCCGTGACCCTATAAATCTCAACGTTCATCCTACCAAGTGCCATCACAAGGGAGAAACACAGACAAATGTGTTTTGCCCGTATTGAAACTCAATTTCCCTGTACAAGAATACGGGGTCAACCGTATGTGTTGACAGGTAAACACTCACTCGCCACACTCACAACACTTCTATATCCGCCTGTTCCATCGCACTGCTCACACTTTATAACTCCCTCCTATCGTGTTTTCCCCAAGCTCTTACAACATTGCACGATTCAAGAAAGTTGTCATGACTCTATCTATAAAACTTTCATCATCGTGCTACGAAGAAGGGTGTTTGCCCGAAACGTCACATTTTTCTATTTTCTTTTAAAGCAGCACGTGTTATTGATTGGTGATTTTTGGTGCGTGCGTTTAAATTTGACTTTGTGCACACACTGCCAAAGCAGCAATCGCCCCCCCCCCAAAAAAAAACAAGCGTCTTCGTAAAATTCTCGATAGTGCTGTTTGTGGCTGGCCGCTTTGACGTTTCGAGGCCTTTGTGTGTACAGAGGGAGGCTCAGGGAGGAGGCTCCGTTGTCGTCAGCGACACGGGGATGTCGACATTGGCCGCTCTTTGTTTCGTTTCTCAGTCCGCCAGTCCTCGTGAGGGTCGCGGCAGCGGCAGCAGCGGCGTGTTGATGAGTCGTGGCGTGCTACAGAGCGCCCTTTCCCCAGCGACAGACACCGGCAGTCTTGGCCCCCTTTGAAACCACAAAGCGAACGAGGCGATGCGGCTTCCCACGGTAAGATGGCGGAGGGCGTGGGGGCGGAGCCGAGTGTGAGGGGGCGGAGCCAAGTGCGAGGGGGCGGGGCCGAGCAGGGGAGCGGCACGTGAGGTCATCGGCGCGCGACCGCGTGCTGTGTTGGCGCGCGGCACACGTGGAGTGGTGGTGCGGTGTGTCGGAGAGGTGGCGTGAGTGTTTGGTGTCTGTGTCGTGTGGTGTGTGTCGAGTGGAGTGTATAGAGTGTGGTGTGTATAGAGTGGGGGGTGTGTAGAGTGTGGTGTGTGTAGAGTGTGGTGTGTGTAGAGGAGTGTGTGTAGAGTGGGGGGTGTGTAGAGTGTGGTGTGCGTAGAGTGGAGTGTGCGTAGAGTGGAGTGTGCGTAGAGTGGAGTGTGCGTAGAGTGGAGTGTGCGTAGAGTGGAGTGTGCGTAGAGTGGAGTGCGCAGAGCGGAGTGTGCATAGAGTGGAGTGTGTAGGGTTTATATATAGAGAGGGTGGGGTTGTGGAGAAGCGGTAGGGCAACGGTTAATTCGCGCCGTGCAACTACGAAGAACCCGGCCAGCAACGCAAGTTCGCTTCCCGCTCACGGCCAACGTCAGGTCCACACAGGTGCTCGCTTACAGCACTTGCCCCAATCGTCTAGTATGGTTATATGGGGGATCTTTGGAGCGGGCGGGCGGAGGGGGGGGTCTAGAGTCATGTTTGGAGTGGTGTGTGTACAGCATTGCGGGGAGTGCATAGAGTGTGGTGTGTATAGTGTGTTGTAAACACTGAGAGTTGGATGCATAATGGTGTGTGCTGCAGAGTGGAGTAAGGGGCCGTCCATAAATGACGTCACGCACATGGGGGGGGGGGGTCAGACATTTGTGACGATGTGTGACGGGTGGGGGGGAATGAGAAATGTGACGTCACATCAAAATGCGCAACTTTAAATAAATATAGACAACACGTCCTATTTAATTAAATATACTTTTAATAAATGTTTTCTACAACAGCAGAGGGCAGCGCCACATTCAATACGCACTACAATAACAATAGTTTAAAGCGATTTGAAGCATGTTTTATTTTGGGGGGGTGGGGGGGGGCAGAGCTTTGTGACGTCATATTTTTGTGACGACGGGGGGGGGGGTCAAAAATCGTCCAAAATCGCGTGACGTCATTTATGGACGGCCCCTAATTTGTGTGATGGAGCGATTTCATATAGTGTAGTGGTGTATATGTTAGTATCCTGTAGCATGGTGAGTTATAGAGACGTGTTTAATTGTAGTGGTGTGGTACAGAGTGGCGTGGAGTTCGGTAGGGTGGCATGCTCAGAACAAGGACCATTGCTTGAAACGTCACCCTATTTTAACGTACAGTATATGTTGCAAGACAATGCAATTGACTTGTGTTGTTTTACGTGAAGTTTACATTCATGAGTATACTTGCCTGATAGACACAAAGTTGTCATGTAATTTAGAAGGACCTTTTCGTGTAGCGCACAGCGTAACGTTGCATATCCGACCGTCACGTATCCACCCTGATACAATAAGCCGCTCACACCCAGTCTCTGTATGTCTACAACTCTACATGGTATACTCTTAGGTTTTTTCGGTAAAGTCACGTAGGGGAAAATAAATAAATAAGAAAATAAACAAAAAATATTAATAAATAATACGAAAAAAAATAATGATAGCTATTATTTAGATTTTGGTAAAATATTATTTATTTATTTTTACCTACGTGACTTTACCGAAAAAAACTAAGAGTATGAATCCTGGCAGTCACGAAAGCTGCAAATCTAGAATCTACATGGTGTTACTGGCACTTCCTATCGATGTTCACGTATCCGCCTTATACCTCAGTCCCTCCAGCGAGTCGGATATGCGACGTCCCACTGAAATAGCACGCTGCTGTTCATTGTTGAGTATATTTGTAGATGTCGGCGCAACGTGGTGGCACAGTGGTAGAGCGTTTGCAAAGTTGTGAATTTAAATCCTGCTTGGAGGTTGACACCCCATCATTCATTCGGGGGTCGATAAAATATGTACCGCTGTGGGTAAGCGGTTATATATGTATGGATAAACTCCCCTGACGTCAAAGGAATGGGGATTTGACATGTTTGGTTCATGGCTGTGAACGCATACCTGTCAACCTCTTATCAGAAGCCGACGTTATTACCGACCAATTTAGACCTTATTGATCACCCCGTGCCCTTATACATCTCAACGTTCATCCTACAAAGCTCTATCACAAGAGAGAAACACAAACAAATAGACACAACATTTTTGCCCGCATTGAAACGGCTGCACGCCGTACAGACCTGCAAACTCAATTTCCCTGCACAAGAACAGGGAGTAAAACCGTGTGGGTTGACAGCTACGTGAACCGGTGATGAGCGCTATCTCTCAACTGAGAAGTAAACTCGCATTGTTGGTGTCGTCGTTGCAGTGACGTTGGCGTGAGCCCAGCAGCATGGAGTATTTCGAGGAAGATTTTGCCAAGCTGACATCGGAGCAACTTACAGCACCCATCAGGACCATTGAGGTGGGCGGGATCTGTGGATAACGCTTCCGCCGTTGTACTGCACAGCATTTAGCCCGCAACCTCTGTTCCCATTCCACCGCGCTCGCGTTCGAGCTCGCTCGATCGTTCACGACACAACGAGCCGTAAACCCACCTTTGGTCTGGGTTGGGTGGTTGGGTTTGTAGGGGGGTAGGTGGCGGAGGGCAGCTGTCTGCTGCTGTATTGCGCTGCAACCGATGGAGAGGGGGGGGGGGAGGTGGCTGGGTGGGGAGGGGCTGGATCAGACACTGAACGGCACGGAGATTTCGTCTTGTCCGAGTTTGCGAGCAGTGAAGTTCCTATGATATCGTCTTTGCGGAGCACCGCTGTACAGAACTTTGATGGGTTTTCGGGTTGTTGCCGCACATTGCTTGGCGTGACATCTGACCTATTCGTTTTGCGTGCTGGGAACTTATTTTGAAATGTAGTTGCTGAGCAACACAATGCACGGTACTAATTGATTGTTAAACCAATGCGACTGTGCCATCTGTATCAAATTCGTATCAATGTCCAAAACCTTTGGAATGTTTTGTTTTTGTATTCCAAACATAATACTTTCCTGAGAGGCTCAGTGAACCAGTGAAATGTTACATTGCTACTTGGAAACATGACGCGTCTCCGCCTGTTGATGGGTTTTGCCAGTTCAGTTTAACAACCTCTACCGGTTTTAATGTAAAACGTGTAGAGCTATCAATTACATTCTGGTTGAAGGCCTCTCCGTTTCGTGACGGTGATCGATATCCCACCTTGCTGATCAGTGCAGAAAATGGTGAAGGGTGGAGAGG
The DNA here is from genome assembly GCF_965212315.1 of Lampetra planeri. Taxonomy (NCBI): domain Eukaryota; kingdom Metazoa; phylum Chordata; class Hyperoartia; order Petromyzontiformes; family Petromyzontidae; genus Lampetra; species Lampetra planeri. Next base: position 4,873,254 of record NC_136111.1, read on the forward strand.
TCAGGACCAGTTCAGATATCACTCAACACTCTGATTTTACCAGTGGCCCAGAATCTAACCAAGGTAGAAATATTCATAGTGCAGTGTGCTAACCACTATGCCACCGCTCTACGCCATGGTTTTTTATATTGCAGCATGTTTCGCCAAAGCAGTACAGATATTTTTTAGTATGTAGTGAATCGTTTACTAACAGTTAACATTTGCCTTGACAGGACAAATGGAAGCTTCTTCCAGCATTCTTGAAGGTATGCAGATCTAAAATCCTGCACATTCATAAATACATATACTTATTCATTATTGTCTGGGCTCCCGAACCAGATAATATAAATGTGTTGTCTGGTGCATGTAAAGTCACATGATGCTCCTCTTACTTTTGTGTGCAATTGCCACGTGTCATGAGACAATGCGTCGTGTAGGAATCTTTCCGTAGAGTGAAAGAAATTGACCATGGAAAGCGTTGCATGAGTGATGATGCTCATGTGCCTGTTCCGCATGACACAGAGCGGACGTCGCATACAGAGGCACAGCGAGTTCTTTGTGTTCGCGGCATAATAGGCTTTGTAGTAAAAAACATTTTGTTCGCCTTGTTTCCACCGTGAAGATATGTGGTTGCCTTATCAATTTCTGGGTATTTTTTTTTTTTACCTGGTCCGGGTTAAAGAAATGTTTCATGTCTGCAGGTGAAGGGTTTGGTGAAGCAGCACATAGACTCCTTCAACTACTTCATCAATGTGGAGGTGGGTGCATTATTTCAGACAGCATGTATTTATCAGTAGCACCTACCTATCCATAATACCTATCCGTAATTGCAACACTTTTCTTTAACCAGCACTTACTCTTAACCTTTGTCTAGTCATGCAATTCAACATACGGACGTGCCTCAGAAAGAAAGGTGACGTTTTCCTGGCCATGACCTTTTGACCCTGGCCATCTTTGGTTTCACAATAGGTTCCGGTTCATCGTCAGTAATGATCTGCCCATTGCTGGATTAAAGACTGCCCAAGTCGTCGCCATCACTAATGGCCACATGATGCAACATCCATCTAGCTCTTACACACGAGCCGATTTCATCGCTCTTGCCTGTGGTAATCGTCCTCTTGAGCATGTTTCCTGCCTTTGGCTGTCACTCCAACGTTAGTCTTGACCATCAACCATCGTCCGTTACCAAGCCCCCCACTTAATTTACTTGACAGCTAATAGAATAAACGTAATGTGCGTGTATTCTCTGAACCACGTGTCCTTGCTGTCTCGGTATAATTCAAAGCATCCACCTCTCCATGCTTCCATTTGCACTTTGCAAGTTTCCCTGCACCTCCGATTAGCGCAGTTGGCTACGTACAGTGCGAAAAAGTTCAACATACATACAGACATTGTTCATGTGTGAGCCACAGTTCCGTGAATCTCCATCCTTGCCTACCGCCTTACGTAACTGTTCCTCTGTAAGATTTTCTGCCATCGCTTTAACAATATTCAACTACCTGTTGAGAAGCAAGTAAGAGGGTCATCGGAAGTCAACGGGGTATCTGTAACTTGCTGGATCACCATGCATTTGCAGCTGTTCTCTGCTTGCAAATCAGCCAAGGAGTTTCCCGTGGGCGAGTCATGGATCCTTGCGCTCTCGTATGCAGATCAAGAAGATCATGATGGCCAATGAGAAGATCACGAGCGACGCTGACCCCATGTGGTATCTGAAGTAAGTCCCACTGCCGCGTTGGCCGTGAGATTTCCGACTCGCGATGTCTTCCATCTCATAACCTGGTTCCCCGCACCTCCGATTAGGACGGTTGGCTACGTACGGTGCGAAATAAGTTCAGCATGCATACAGATTCAGTCTGCTATCTTCCCTCGTGTAGTAAATACATGCATTATGCTGATATGGTGAAACATGAGCAAACTTGCTACCCATCCCAGTGCAACAGAAGTTCAACATACACACATAAGAGGCGGTGACTCACCATCCGCCTCCTCGGAACAACTCACTTGCCTGAGTAAATAATGAATTCAAACACTCCACTCTCCCCCATCACATTGAGTGGCAGGGTGGTTATTGTGATGGTTGAGAAGTTTCCATACCTGGGAAATGTCTACGTGCCTGGATCTGGGCTGTCAACAGTCTGTATAAATTAGAAACGCATGAGATCATCTTATCAGCTGTAAATTGCTTATTGAGTAGCTCTGCATTTGTTCTCTGCTTGGCTTGTGCTCTCATTTTGACTGTGCACATGGATTGTCTGCATTTGCACCTATGCTGGCTTTAAACAGACTTGCCTTTACTAAATCTAGCAATGTCCTGGTTTCGCCAGGGCAGTTCCAAGATTCAGGCATGCTGTCCGGGTGTTCCAAGGCATTTGTGAAAGTTGATATCTAGTCTTGGTCAACTCATGATGTGGGAAATGATGGGGATACCTGAGTAATGGGAGAGGTTGCCAGCGGAATGGGTGGGGGCTGTGATCAGTTCGTGAGGGCCAATTGTCAACTGCAGGCCTCAACAACGTCACCGCGTGCAGTGGATCCCAAGCGCCATTACGGTTGCGAGGTGTTTCTAACGGCACTCGCAGTGACGGTCGGTACGCCATACGCGCGCTGTGCTTTGTGTGCTGTCTGCATGCCAGGTACCTGAACATCTACGTGGGAACGCCTGACGTGGAGGAGAGCTTCAACGTCACGAGGCCTGTGGCTCCTCACGAGGTCAGTGCGCTCGCGTGGAAGCAAGCGGCAGCTCTAATACAATAATGTCCTGTTCATACACGCACACAAACGCATTCAAACGCATGTGTATAAATATACAGATTTGCTAACCCATGTATTCGTACATATATGCACACATGCGCACACACACACAGTGTCGCCTAAGGGACATGACGTACTCTGCCCCCATCACGGTGGACATCGAGTATACGCGCGGGAACCAGAGAATCATCCGCAACGCCCTGCCCATTGGACGGTGGGTTCACCCGCACACAGAAAATCAAGATTCCCCTTTAGCCTTTAACATACTGAAAGAGCAAGTGCAGTTGGTGAGCACCCATTAAGGGCCTGCACTGCGCACAAGACAGTCGTGTGACCAGAACCGCTCCCGGCCACCTTTGTCTCCGCTTTGCCCATGTTTATACTCCACAAAAGGCAGCCGGAACTAGTTCCAACGTTTGCCCAAGCTCTGTGATTCTTTGTTGGGATATTTGGCCAACTCCAAATGAAATAGACTTTGTAAGAAGCGGAATGGGGCCTGCAGAGCCGCATGGAACATTGGGTGGGGGGGGATCGAGTCAACCCTAGCAATGGACCGGATTAACCCAGTTCCCAACGGCTGTGGCAACGTAGCATAAGAACCCAGGTGTACACGCACTATGAACACGTTAACGTACCATGTGTAGTCGGTGTACCTTGTTGTATCGTGTACCCTACAAGATAACCCCTGGGTAGAGGTTTGCTCTGGTCACTATGCACCATGCACATGCATGTGCCACGTGAGTGCCGCACACATCCCTATGCTCTGTGTGCATGGTCTGTGCCGGAATACCCCGTGTGTTTGCCACGTGTGTGCCCGCCCGCATCTGCGTGCGTGCGTATGCTATGCGCACTCGAGCTATGCAGGCAATCACCACTTGTGTGCTGCATGTGTGCTTTGTGCATGTGCAGGATGCCCATTATGTTGAGAAGCTCGAACTGCGTGCTCACGGGGAAGACTCCTGCCGAGATGGCCAAGCTCAACGAGTGCCCACTGGACCCGGGTGCGTGGGTTTTTGTGCGGACATAGTTGTGTGTGTGGTGAATGTGCGTGTGTTAGCATGTATAGGTCGACTCAGCCTCAAATGAGTACCTGGCACAATGTGTAAACATAGCCATTGGGGAGACAAAGGCAGCCGGGCATGGTGCTGGCCACCCACCTCTTAGTGTGCCGTTCCGGCCTTCGTAGGTGCTCCCTAACAGCACTTGCCCGAACAGTCTCCGTGGGCTACACAGGGGATCTTTGTCTTTGCAGGAGGGTACTTTGTGGTGCGCGGCGTCGAGAAGGTGTGCCTCATCCAGGAGCAGCTCTCAAAGAACCGCATCATCGTGGACATCGACCGCAAGGGCAACGTGGGGGCATCGGTCACCAGGTCAGAGGGGAGGGTGTCAGGATCATTTCTGGACCAGAGGCCAGTTTCATCGGTATGCTTGTATAAATTGTGCATCCAATCTTTTGACGGCGCTGGTTGTGTTTCTTTGGCTGCGGTTGCCCCCCAGCTCGACGCACGAGAAGAAATCTCGCACGAACCTCGTGATGAAGCAGGGCCGCTTCTACATGAAGCACAACACCCTGGCCGAGGACATCCCCGTCGCCATCATCCTGAAGGTGACGCAGCCACAACAGCAGTAGCAGCAGCGACGCAGCGTGACATGGCGGAACTCGGCGGCATTACACCATGCTGCGGGGTAGAGTCCTGCATCAGGTCGTGGACCCACGGGTGAACCCTTCTTCAGTGCCCTCATGGGGGGTGACCTGTGGGTGTGCGAGCTTGGTGCTGGCTGCATTCTACCCCCTTGTGTACCATGCTGGCCGAATAGCACTTGAGTTGATCGATGTCGGGTTGCCCGCCGGGTTGGTGACGGCATTTGTTGCGATGTCTCACTTAGCAGAGTGGGCCTCATCTTCTTGGTTCTTTCGGTAAAGTCACGTAGAAGGGAAATAATAAAATAATAAAATTAAACATAATAAAATACAATTCTCACGACGTTTCGGCCACAACGCAAGCAGCGTCTTTCCGACAGACCTGTTTTTCACCTGAGGACGGCTGCTTGCATTGTGGCCGAAACGTCGTGAGAATTGCATTTTATGATGTTTTATTTTTTTATTTTATTATTTCCTTTCTACGTGACTTTACCGAAAGAACCAAGAAGATGAATCCCTGCAGTCACGAAAGCTTTAAATTGAAATTTTGAGTGGGCCTCGGGAAGGCTGACATCTTCCACTCAACATCAGCCATATGAAAGAGGAACACTAGCAGCACATGTTGTTGTGCATTTTGTATTAGTCTTCTATTTTTTTACCCAGGAAAACCTCACCGAGTCTCATGACTCTTTTTTACAGGAAATTCTGCCAAGTTTTTTTTTCAGTAGGGGGCGATGTTGTTAAATATATAATCCCAATTGAATGAATTGCATGGAATTTTGTAAAATTTGGATCACGACGCTAGCACGCAATGGCGAACTCTGGCGAATTGCGTTACAGGATTTTATAGCGTCCACTGTGAGTTAAGAAGATGGCGTGTAATATTTTATGGTTAATATTACCACAGTAATATCCAGGGCGGCTGTTGGATTTGGTACTGTGAACCTCTGCAACAAGTGGGTGTCACGGTGGTGAGATCTTAACTACCTCCCCTGGTATACAGGAGGTCGTGGGTTTGATCCCGACTCTTAACATCTGTATATTTGGAGTTTACATATTCTCCCCGTGGTCACGTGGATTTTACTCCCGGTCCTCCGGTTTTTCCCTCCACATTTGGAAACATGCGTTTAAAGTATTTGTCTGCTATAAATTTCCACGTGAAAAGCCTATTTCGTTGAGCTATCATTTGTGGCCAGGTCGCCTCTGAAAAAGTGCTACATAGCTCATTGGACCTTACCTGGTAAAATAAAAAATAGTTTAGTTTACTTTAAGAGGTGAACATGCTGCCGCTAGGACATGTCCCTGCCCCTTTATTGATAATGTGTGTTGCCACCTTGCCTCGCAGGCCATGGGTGTGGAGTGTGACCAGGACATTGTGCAGATGATCGGCACGGAGGAGCGCGTCATGGCTGCGTTTTCCCCCAGCCTGGAGGAGTGCCAGAAGGCACAGGTCTTCACTCAGCTGCAGGTGAGGAATCACGTGCCCTATCCCCAGCTCTCTTCCACTGCTCACCATCCACTCTCCTTCACCACCTGATCTCACCACCTCGTTCACTCACCCCTTAATAGCGTAATATGGTCTCCTCACTATCTCACCTCTCCAGAAGCTCAACATCTCATCCCCCTATACCACTCTTTCTACACACACACTCTCCATCCCACCTCTTTTCATCCCTCCAAATGTTTTCTTTTGTCTCTTTTTGCCTTCTCCAACCTCCTCTTTTCTTATTTTGACGAACACAATGAACTCTGTTAACTGACCTTGTCCCTTACAAGTTCTCCCCTCCCGTTATCTATCTTTGCATCTCTCTGCCCTTCTGTCTCACCATGTTTCTCATCTCTCTATCCTCCCTCTTCATTTCGAATTTCTTACTCGGCATCACACTTGTTCTTACACGTGTTCTCTTCTATCACCCTCTCTATTGTTCTTTCCACCACTCTCCAATCTCTCTCTCTAAGTTTCTCTTTGCTTCCTGATCAATGTCGTGAACTCTCTTCATAACGTATCTCCCATCTCTCTGTCTCTCCCTTCTATTGCCATCGTCATCTCCATCCGTCTCAATGTATTTTTCTTTCCACGTCTTTCCCTCCTCCTGTCCCTCAGTCTCCTTCTGCCGCCACCTCCCGCCCCCTTGCTTCCCCTCCCAGGCGCTGCGCTACGTCGGTAACAAAGTGCGGAGGCAGCGCATGTGGGGCGGCCCCAAGAAATCTAAGATGGATGAGGCGCGGGAGCTCCTGGCGACCACCGTGCTGGCGCACGTGCCGGTAATCACACGTGGGAGAGAGACCCCCTCCCTTCTCCTTGTAAAGTGCCACCGTCGCGGATAATCGGACGATTCCTTTAGTCCTGATTCAAGTGAACCCGGACGAAGTTGTTGTATCCACAAATTGTTTTACGGGTAATCGGCTCAAAAGATTATTACAGCACCGTCGCAAGCATTGGATGTGGGTTTAATTGATTCGAATTTTCTCACTGAATATACTAAACCGTGAATTGTCTCCTATCCGCATCGATACGGGCGGCTCTACCGGAGGATCCTGTGAGCTGCATTTATTTGTGCAAACTGCTCCCGTTGTTTTCCTTGCAGGTATATGGGAGTAATAGGATGCATTTGCCACTTTTCAGACCACTCCGCTTGTCGGGGGATAAAAGTGGAGAATGAGACGAACTTTGCGCTTCTGCAAGACTATATCCCTGCGGTTACATATTTGCGGATAAACGCATTTCATCAAAAGGATTTTCTGCCATTCCCGGGTAACTCCTCCTTCCCTGAGGCTAGAATAACGAATTGAGCGCTTCTTCTGCTACGCCCCACTGGCGGCACCACCACCGTCCCACTGAGTGAGTCCCGGTCCCGCCGCAGGTGAAAGAGTTCAACTTCCGGCCCAAGTGCGTGTACGTGGCCGTGATGGTGCGGCGCATCATCCTGGCGCAGGGAGACAACCGCGTCGACGACCGCGATTACTACGGCAACAAGAGGCTCGAGCTCGCCGGGCAGGCGAGACCTACACCAGGCCCGCAACAACCAGACCTAGCACAGCTCTCGTAATGGGCTTTAGGGTTGATAATTGATTTATTGCATTTTCAGTGACAGTAAAAGCGAAAGTGATTATGGACTCGAAATTGCCGTGAAATCGGAGGTCAAATTACGTTCGGTTTTAGTGACGGTCGAACCGATTTGGCGCGCGCAAGAATGTTCAAACCGCACGGCACGTTCCAATGTGATTTTACACTGCTGGATGAAGTCCTCAGCCCACTGTGTTGACGTTTGGGCTTCTTTGACACAACTCTTCCACACTAGTCAGAGTGGATGGGTGATTTTTGCTTAACCAATAATATTTTTTCAAAATGTGTTTTGCATACCATTATTTCTTACGCTCAAATAATTTTGTAATGGAATAAAACGGCCTAGCATTAAGCTGGGCCTCAACCCGGTTTTCCTTTAAAAAATTTACGTTACATAACAAATCTATTCAGGGCCCAGCACAGCCTAACCATCAACCAGGCCCGATTTAGTATTGTCATAAACCAATCTTGAATCTACCCGATGCATCCACTAGGTCCTACACGAATTCATCCCTTGCTTTCACCCAGGTATAATCCCAACTGCTAATAGACCTACTGTAGCTTAGCCTTTGTTCAGCCTTTCCTCACCTAGCCACCCCCCATTCCTAGCATAGCTTATTTGTAACTGTGCCTAACATCAATACATTTTCCAGGCAATGCCTAACAAACATTCTAACACTCACTTTGGCTCTGTAATGCCTGTTGCTCTCCAAGGCCGAACATACCATATACCTATCTTGCGTCGAGCAATTGTGCGTGTAAGTTCATAACCAAAAAGGCAACATTGGTGCAATCCCTTAAATTATGTACATTTTTGGTCTCTAAAGCTAAATTGTAATCGTATTGTAAAGAGTGACCCAGCAGGTTGAGTTTGCTTGCGTCAGTGCACTGAACTAGTGCTAGTGAGATTTTGGCGTTACATCCCTAACTCGTAAACCCTGGTTGTGCGTGACACTCCGCTTGTGTCCGCCCTACAGCTCCTTTCGCTCCTCTTTGAGGACCTCTTCAAGAAGTTCAACTCGGAGTTGAAGAAGATCGCCGACCAGACGATCCCCAAGCCGCGCGCCGCGCAGTTCGACATCGCCAAGCACATCCGCCAAGACCAGATCACCAACGGGCTGGCCAACGCCATCTCCACGGTAGCCAGCCAAGCCAGTGGCGCCACGCATCGACGTGTGTCCCTCTCTTGTTGGCTATTAGACGTGGTTCGACTACCATGTGCCCTTCTTTTTCGGTGGCCTTGAAGCAGTATAGCCATACGAGCACTGTGTTCACCCTTTCCCGTTCCAAGGTGTAGGCTGGGTCCCGTTCACCGCTGAATCTCGGAACGCGCAAGTGGTTAGCGTCGATTTTATTTAGAGAGGCGTAGCACTGCTGTTTTTAAAGAGATTGTGATGTACTCACCGCAGAGAACTGTATCGACATGACCGCACTCCACGATAGCTGGCGCCAAATTGTGCCACACGCCCTCGCGCATGGCCTTTTACTTACGATTCTGTTTGGAATAGATTGAATCCGTTCGGAATAGATTCCGTTCCGATGACATACACGTATGTATGTCATCGGAACGGGAAAGGTTAACTCTGCACAAAGTGGTACCTCTTTTATCACCCTCAAATGGATGATGGACTCAGTAGGCCCCAAACTGGTATTTGAATTTACTATAGGCAGAGAAATGGGCAGATGAAGGACAAAAGTTTTGAGCCTGGACTAGAATGGCAAGGACAGGGAGTCAACGGCAAGGATCGCTCTGAGAGTTGAGACAGGGGACAGCCGAGAATGAGTGACCTCTACTGCTGCCATTAACTGGAGTTCCAAACGACGGGGCGACACCTGTGGAGACGGTCTATGCAGGCCAATCAGGGGAAGTCTGTGTCGTGTGTGCAGGGCAACTGGTCCCTGAAGCGCTTCAAGATGGAGCGGCAGGGAGTGACTCAGGTGCTGTCGCGCCTCTCCTACATCTCGGCGCTGGGCATGATGACGCGCATCTCCTCGCAGTTCGAGAAGACGCGCAAAGTGAGCGGCCCGCGCTCCCTGCAGCCGTCGCAGTGGGGGATGCTGTGCCCCTCCGACACCCCCGAGGGGGAGGTGAGCGATGTGCGCCCGTCCGGCGAGCACGGCCACTGGCTGTGCAGACGTGACACCTGTGGGTGCATACGTGTGCACGGATTAAATATAATGTGTGTGTGCATGAGGACACGTGGGGACACGTGGGGAGCGGTAGTGTAGTGGTTAGTGCGCTGCGCTACGAACCCGGCGACCTGGGTTCGATACCTGCTCACGGCCAACACCAGTGACGATTTTGTGACCGGTCCTGGGCCTCGCCTAGGTCGACTCAGCCTCAATTGAGTACCTGGTGCGGTGTGTAAACATCAACGCTAGGGGAGGCAAGGTGGCCGGGCATGGTGCTGGCCACCCACCCCCTCGTTTGCTGCGTCGGCCTTCATAGGTGCTCGCTAACACCACTTGCCCCAACAGTCAAGGCTATATGGGGGATCTTGGTATTGTGTGTGTGTGTGTGCGTGATCATTCAGGCTTGCGGGCTTGTTAAGAACCTGGCATTAATGACCCACATAACGACGGACATGGAGGATGGGCCCATCCTCAAGCTGGCCTTCAACTTGGGCATTGAGGACCTGTCCCTGCTGTCGGGCGAGGAACTCAGCTACCCCGACACCTACCTCGTGTTCCTCAACGGTGTGTGTGTGTTTGTTGGGGAGTGGTGGCGTAGTGGTTAGAGCACTGCATTCTTTCTTTGGGGCTCCACGGTGGCGCGATGGTAACTACCTTGCCAGGTGTACAGAAGGTCGTGGGTTCGATCTCAACCCTGACGCCTGTATATTGGAGTCTCTCTCCAAAGTGGTCGCATGGATTTTTTTCCGGGTCCTCCGGTTTTTCCCTCCACATTTAGAATCAACATGCATTTATAGTATTTCGCTGCAATACATTTCCACGTGATAATCCATTTCCACGTGATAATCCATTTGATGGAGCTATCGTTTTTGGCCAGGTCGCTTCTATAAAAGAGCTGTAGAGCTCAGTCGGGCTTACCTGGTAAAAAAAAAAAGTTTTATTTCATAGCTTCGTTCGCAGGACTCCTCGGTAATCCTCGTGCCCTGCTGCTCGAGTGAAAACGCGCGCCGTGCTCGCGTGTGTTGGTGTGTGGACGTGCGCACGCGCAGGCAACATCCTGGGCGTGACGCAAGACCCGCCCAAGCTGGTGCAGACGTTCCGGATCATGCGCCGCGCCGGCTACATCAACGAGTTCGTCTCCATCTCCACCAACCTCAACGACCGCTGCGTCTACATTTCGTCCGACGGCGGGCGCCTCTGCAGGTGCTCGCTACTGCATCTGCAATCATCGACATACCCAATACACGGTCTAACCCAAGAGAAACGAATTAAGAATCATGATGTTGGTCAAAGAAGCCTTCGAAACCGTTGCGTTGTAGAGTTTTAATCTGCCTTGTGTATTCCCGTTCTCTCTCTTCCATCCTGACTAATTCCTCTTTTGCTCTCTTGACGTTCCCTCGTTCCCCCTCACCTCTGAAGGCCGTACATCATCGTGAACAACAGGCAGCCCATGGTGACGAGCAAACACATCGAGGAACTGTGCCAAGGCTGCCGGTGAGTGGGCATCACGGGTCCTTTCGTGTGGCTTGAGTTTGATGGGGTCCCTCTTGTGTAGAATGCAAACGTGGTGTGTCGTAGGTGTGGTGAGGTGTGATGACGCGTTGTCGTATCGTGCGGCTTACGTTTGCTGTGGTGGGGTTCGTTGCAGGTGCACCAGTCGCGTCGTGCAGTTGAGCACTCAGTGTGTTGGTTGGAGATGAAGGACGAGGCCTGCAATGTGTCGATGGAAGTGCGTGACATTGTTGTGGTTATTACGAGTTATGTTACGTATCTACAGTTCCAACTCGGTGTAACGTAGTCGTGATGAGGTGTGTCAGTCATGGAGAGGCCTCAACGTTGTGTTCTACAGTTGCCGTGTGGCCCATCTTTCAGCCATATTCACTTTCAGCTTGACTTTCTTCATGGGCACACGCAGTTTAAATGTTGAGGATATTTTCGTGCATATGTTGTTGTGTTTTAAGTTTCAAGTTTACTCTTGTTTAACCAGGTGGGAGTTCAAAAGACCACAGTCGTCTTCATCTGCAAGAGTGACCTGGGTCACCAATATAACAAAATCTAAAAGGACAGCAAAAGAAGCAAAATTGTAATCGGATCAAAATAACTGTCTCGTGTGAGAAATGAAAATTATTGCACAAACATTAATCGCCATTAAATAACTTCCCTGTAGCTTGGGCAGATTCTGTATAGACTGATCACAGTGTGTGTGTCGATACAGATGTACATGTATGTGTGTTGTTGTGGCATGTGTGTAGCTGTGTGTTTGATGAGTGGGGATGGCAGTGCAGTGGTTAACGCACGACCAAAGTTCGATTCCCAACGTCGGTGACAAATATCTGAACCGGTACCGGGCCTCACCCAGGTTGACTCGGCCTTAAATGAGTGCCTAATGCAGTGTGTGAACATCAGCACTGGGGAGACGAAGGTGATTGGGCGTGGTGTTGGCCACCGATGCCCTTCGTGTGTCATGGCGGCCTTCGTGGGTGCTCGCGAACAGCACTTGCCCCAACAGTGTTAAACGCTGTACGAGTGGATCTTTGCCAGTGTCTTAATAACAGCTTTGCCCCCTTGCGATTTATAGAGCTTAACGGGAAAATCTGTCTCTGCGCTCCCATTGGTTACAGGACATTTGAGGACTTCCTCCACGAGGGACTGGTCGAGTATCTGGACGTGAACGAGGAGAACGACTGCAACATCGCGCTCTATGAGCACATCATCAATCCGTAAGTGGGGGGTGGGGGGTGGGGGGGGCACGCATCGTTGTGTGTAGCCGGTGTGCATCGTCCATGTGTCTACCATTTGTGTCTACGTTGGGTTGTGTTCGTGTTGCCCTGTGTCATCCCCAATGCTTGTAAAGCACCTCCGATTAGCACGTTTGGCTACGTACGGTGCGAAAGATGTTAAACATACATACATACTTACATATAGCCAGTATGTAATTTCCTTGCATCTGTGCTATATTAATTCCATGCTGTTTCCCCCGTGCTATTTATGCAGGCATGTGTCATCGCTGTGTTTTCTCTGTGTCTGTCACAATGTCATCTCCAAGTCTTGAATAGCGCTCATGTTTATCTCCACGTGTTTTTGTAATCTCGCGTTGTGCGTTGTTGTCCCCTTGTTCGTATCAACTCTGCTGTCTCGTACCATTCCGCCATTATCCCCGATGTCATTTGCGTGATCTCCATTTGGTACCCCTTTTCCCACGCCATGCATTCCCCTGTCACGCGCCGTCTGCGGCCTCCATTGTATTGCGTAATTTCCGTTGTCAACGTGCTACAACCTTCCCTGTCGCCTGGATGTTGCCTCCGTGTCACCGTCGTTTCGTCCGCTTGTTGTGTCGTTCTCCGGCACTTCGCTCCGCGTTGCGTGTCATGTGTGTTATGTAGCCCTCAATAAAGTAGGCATCTTCTTGTCACATTGTGTCCCCATGTCATGTCTTGCGTCATTCCCGTGTTGTCTCCATCGTGCCCTTCTGTCACGTGTTTCCACTGTTGTCGCATCTAGTCCCATTTGGCCGCCAATCCCCGCCTCTCATTCCCACATAATCCACGCTGTTTCCTTCTTGATTATTCACCATCATCGCCATTCCTGTGGCATGCGGAATGCGTCTGTCCGCACCTCGTCTCTCCGTGTCACGCCGGTGTTTTCTGCCCGCCTTGCGCCGTGTCTGCCGTCGTCCCCCCGCGCCTTACGTGACACTTCCCCGCGGGCGGCAGGAATACGACGCACCTGGAGATCGAGCCGTTCACGCTGCTGGGCGTGTGCGCGGGGCTCGTGCCCTACCCCCACCACAACCAATCCCCCCGCAACACCTACCAGTGCGCCATGGGCAAGCAGGCCATGGGTGAGTGAGTGAGCGAGCATCTGCCCAAACGGGAAGCCGATCCAACCAAAAGATTTGCAGTGTTTAGGAGATAAACTGCTGCCAGATTCGGCACCATTTGCTTGTCGAGTTCTGTAGGCCGGCCGCCACTAATTGTCACCCAAATCCTTAATGTTCTCTCTGCACGAATCTGGACACGTGATCGCTTTCTTCGTCATGCTTCTCACGAGATCAGTTCCTCGTATCACCCTCTGTGTACTCCTGTGTCCGTGAGCCCATGAATCTGCGTCTCAGTGCAGCGTAAGCCCGTGTCAGAGAATATATGTTCCCTGCCTACCCCCAAATTTTGGTTGTTCCAGGAACATTCATTTGTTCCCATTCTGAATATTTGGCATCATGATTAGTTACGAATCTAGCAACCTAAATTTGATTTGTGGCCACGGCTAACATCAGTGAACCAGTCCCTGGGCCTACACCAACCTGCACTGACCGACATGGTGAAGTGTCGTCAAACAATTCAGGTGGCTGACACTTCATTCGTCAATGTATTGACAGTGGAGCTGTAAATTATTATTTGTATTCTTTATATCTTCTTAGTCCGTATACATTGCAAAAACCTGTTTTATTTGTGCATTTTGTTGTAGCGGGCTGAATCGCACACTGGTTGCCCGACGAGATCGATGACAATCATCGCTGCAACCCCCTCCCCTACCCCCCCTCCACCTTAACCCAAACCCCTCTCTCCCGCCAGGCACCATCGGCTATAACCAGCGCAACCGCATCGACACTCTCATGTACCTGCTGGCCTACCCGCAGCGGCCCATGGTGCAGACGCGCACCATCGAGCTCATCCAGTTCGACAAGCTGCCGGCGGGCCAGAACGCCACGTTGGCCGTCATGAGCTACAGCGGCTACGACATCGAGGACGCCCTCGTCCTCAACAAAGCCTCGCTCGACCGCGGTGCGGATAGGTCACGAGTGGCGGGTGGTGCGCGTCACCGGTTGAGCCGTCGGTGTGAAGGGGGTTGGGGGGAGGGCGGGATGTTTGCGTTAGGTGGTCGACATCAGCGCTTGCCCCAAACAGAGTCTGTGTGGCTATAAAAGTAAAACAAATATTTAGGGATGCTGCATTGGCAGTGGTGCACAAGACCAAATAATGAAATGCGCAACACGTAATTTACGTGCTGCGAGGAAGGGCCTTTGCCCGGTACGTCGCCTATTATATATTTTTCCTGTAAGGCCACGGTGTTATTGGAGACTGCGTTGATTTTTGTATGGCTATGGAGGGAATCCTCTGCGTCTGCGATCTTCTCCACCGAAAATGGGTTATCTGATGCACTGTAAACAGCATCAATGCAAGAGTGACGCAGGCAGCTGTCCACAGGGCGAACCACTGCCCGCCTCCTTGTGCACCTCGGCAGCCTTTAGACTCTTGACGGCACTTTCCCTGCTGTCCGTGAGGTTGAACACCGGGGGATCTCTGTCCGTGTGCGCAGGCTTTGGCCGCTGCTTGGTGTACAAGAATGCCAAGTGCACGCTCAAGCGCTACACCAACCAGACCTTCGACCGCGTGATGGGGCCCATGCTGGACGCGGCAACACGCAAGCCCATCTGGCGGCACCAGGTGCTCGACTCTGATGGGATCTGCAGCCCAGGTCAGGCACGCATGCAACACACGCGCGTGCGCGAGCACCGTGAAATGTGGGTGTGCTGTAATCAAAATTATATCTGTGTGTGTGTGTAAGTTTCCAACATCGGGCAGAGCGCCGGGTGGCTCAAACACAGGAAGTTGACGCAGTGCCAGTCACTTCGAGTCAGGTCACCCATAACACCGGTCTGTTGCGTAACCTCCTCCTGCCAGGGAGGCTTTGACACTTCACATGGCCTCAAAGTGCATCGAGCCTAGCTCCGTTAGTTGGGAATTGTGACTGTTGTGTGTATGCGTGTTTGGTTTGCGGTAGCACCGCAGTGACTAGTGCACTTTGCACAAACCCAGCAAGCAGAGTGGAATTCTCAGCCATGGCGAAAATCAGTGGGGAGTGGTATCAGTACTGGTTCCAGTCCCTTTGGTTGACTCGGCCTTAAAATAGTACATAGTGCAGGTGTGTTAAGCATCAACGACATTCTTGGGTGCTCACTAACATCGCTTGCCACAAACAGTCTATGCAGGGGCCAGTGTTTATATTTGTTTTGTGAGTGTGTGTGGCGTACCATGGAGCGGTAGTGTCGCGGTTACCGCGCTGCGCTGTGAACCCGGTGACCCAAGTTCAATTCACGCTCACGGCCAACGCCAGTGATGATTATCTGAACCGATCCTGGGCCTCCCCTAGGTCGACTCAACCTCAATAAGTGCTCGCTTAACAGCGCTTGCCCCAACCAGTCTGTTAAGTCTGTACGGCGGGGGGGGCATGTTTGTCTTTGACCGGTGCTGGTGCAGGCGAGAGGGTGGAGAACAAGCAGGTGCTCGTGAACAAGTCGATGCCCTCGATGACGCAGACGCCAATCCAGGGCGCGAGCGCGCCCACGCAAGTGCAGTACAAGGACGTGCCCATCACGTGCGTTACCCGCACGAGCGCGAGATGCACGCGTGCGCTCGCGGCCACGTGCACACGTATAGATGAGCCCCAGCGCCCATCTCACGCACACCCGGGTGTACGGTTGCGCCCATTTGCGCTCGCACGCGTATTTATTCACACCCATACACGCACATGTGCACAAGGCGCACACGTATTTTCACACTCATGCACGCTAGCACACATGCAAAGCTGCCACGATTGAAACGCTTCACTGTGTTTTGTGCCAAAAAAGAGCCCTGACGAAACAGGAACGTGGAAATTGTGATATTTAATTCGAGAGTCCATTCTTTGAACAGTTTAGAGTCACAATCCTGTCCTCCTGTTTTCTCTATTCTCATACTGCACGCGCGTGTTCACCTGTCCGCCTCTATATTTATTGCTGCGCGTGTCACTTTTATCTGCCGGTTTGCCATGAATGCACACATGTCCACTCGTTGGTGTCCATTTGCACCCATGCGTCTACATTGTCCCCCCCGTGCATCTGCATCACAGTCTCGTGTCTGCTTGTGAGTGCCTCTTTGCCCGTGTGAATTTCACCATCCACTTGTGGGCCTGCTTCTCTTATTACTTACGTGGCCCTCTGTTTGCCTTGTGTATCCATCTCTTCCGTGTCCCATCTCCGTGTCCCATCTGCGTGTATCCTCGCTTCCGTTCTCACGTCGCAGGTACAAGGGCTCGACCGACTCGTACGTCGAGAAGGTGATGATCTCCTCCAACAACGAGGACGCCTTCCTCATCAAGATGCTTTTGCGGCAGACGAGGCGCCCGGAGATCGGAGACAAGTTCAGCAGCCGCCACGGCCAGAAGGGTGGGTCTCACAGTCCTCTTCACCACCGCGCCGACACCGTGACCGCGTGCCGTCGACAGCAACTACCACCACCCCCCCCCCCCCACTTCCCCTGCTGCGTATCCACCCGATGCACGCCCAGCCACCGCACCTCCGATTAGCACGATTTGCCATGTACGGTGTACGTGACTTTACCGAAAGAACCAAAGAAAATGTGCGAAAGAAATTGAACATGCATACATGTCCAGCCATCGCATGTCCGGCCACCGCATGTCTGGCCCTTTCCAACCAGCGCACGCACGCAGTCGATGCCAACCACCACGTGCACAGCCACAAGAGGCCACCAAATGTCCAGGCCCTCTCCGTCCACAATATGCACGGCCAAATGCATGCCCAGCCACCGCCTACCGCTATGTCCAAGGACCATTGCGTGCTCGGTGCCTGCTAACCATTGCACAGGCAGCCAGCGCATGCACAGCCCTCGCACGTTGGCCCTTCTTTAACCAGCGTATGCGCAGGCAATGTATTCTTGTCCACTATTCAACCGTTGCATGCACGGCCAAGGCATGCCCAGCCAGGGCCAGCCAGCTAATGCTCATGTCGACGCATGCTCGGCACACGCCAACCGCTGCATGGCGCAGTCAACGCGTGCACGGCTACCACATTGTCCATTCCTCGCCACCAAACCCAGTCCTCTCCCTCCACTATACGTGCACACTGAGAGACCGGCGGAGGGACACGTGGGTCAAAGGACATACGCAAGTAAAGAGACACCGTATCGACTGTTGGGGAAGGCAGGCTTGAGCAGGACGCGTCACGAGGAGGGGTGATGGCCGATGGTCTCGGCTAATGACGGAGTGGCAGGCAAAGGAAGGAACATGCACGAGAGAACGGGCAACTGTTAAATGGAACGATGAAATCGCTCGTGCGTGGGACCGAGGTGGAATATTGCATCGCAGGACTGTAGATATTGCGACCGTGTGGTGGGGAGGCCTTCATCCAGTAGTGGATAGATCCTGGCTGTTGACGATGATCACTGTGTGTGTGCAGGCGTGTGTGGACTCATCGCCTCCCAAGAGGACGTCCCGTTCTGTGACTCGGGCATCTGCCCCGACATCATCATGAACCCCCACGGCTTCCCCTCTCGCATGACGGTAGCGTGTTCTGTCTCGTTATCGTGTTACACGTGTCGCTAGGGATGATTTTGAAAAGTCACCCAGCTCTCATTATAGGTTATGCCGGGGTTTCAGAAGTGACGTCAGTAACGCAGTGTACACAGTAGCATCACAATTTGACTGCGGGGGGGCAATTTTGGCAGCAGAGGGCAGTGCAGTAAAATTCATTGCTGTGCCCGATGACGCTCCAGCGTCTTTGCACCCCTTCGTTGTTATCTGAAGCGGTGGCGGTTATCTGGAGCTGTCCTGGCCCACCTTTTCATCGAGTGAGTACCTGGCGCGGCGTGTGACCATCAGCACTGGCCACACGATCCCCTGGTGTGCTGTTCTGGCCTTAATAGGTGCTCGCGAACAGCACGTGTCCCAAGAGTCTGTTAAAGCACACACGGAGGTGTCTTTGTCGTTGTGTAAATGCTTGTGTACCTAACGTGCGCTCACCATAGTTGTACGCGCATCTGTGTGAGTTCATGCATACGTGCGCCTATGCGCGTGAGCATTTTGTAAACGTGCGTTTTTGTCCGTACGCATGCGTGCTCAGGGTTGTAACCGTACGGCCGGCTCTGTATGTTGCGTGCTTGTGTGTCTGCACATCCGTGCGTGCATACGTACGTGCATGCGTGCTGCAGGTCGGGAAGCTGATGGAGCTGCTGGCCGGCAAGGCTGGCGTTCTGGACGGACGCTTCCACTACGGCACGGCGTTCGGGGGCAGCCGCGTGCGCGACGTTTGCGAGGACCTGATCCGACACGGCTACAACTACCAGGGCAAGGACTTCGTCACGTCCGGCATCACAGGGTACTACGCCGTGCCGGCAATCGCGAGAACATACGGGGCAGTGTGCACGCGGCCAAACACGCACGCACGCACAAACTAATGAACGGACTAATCAGTGAACGATTGAACGCGTGCGCACGCACGCATGCACCAACCATCAAATGGCTACGCTTACACGGACAGGGATGCACCTCGCCACCCACGCTCGCCCGTTCACAGCCACACTTGGAAAAGCCACGCACTAGGCATGTAACGACACATCATTCCACCGATTCCGGTTTGATTTTTAGGTTTTCTGGCAATAACAAATCATTGCCAGTGACAAGTAAACAAAATGCAAGATTGGCATCGTGTGTGCAACGGATGCAAACTGCGCATGGCACTTCCCAAACCGACATGTCACACGTAAGTTACGTGAAATTGACCGAGCCCAACGTGTTATCGAATCCACATCTGTTCACCGCCACGTTTCCCCCCCGTCTCCCTCTGCGTGCCCGCTGTCTACGTTTGGCTGCTCGCCACCCGCAGGGAGCCGCTGGAAGCGTACATCTACATCGGGCCCGTCTACTACCAAAAGCTGAAGCACATGGTCCTGGATAAGATGCACGCACGAGCACGAGGACCAAGGGCCGTGCTTACCAGGTAGCCTGCGGGCAAATGTCGATTGTCCGGCCTCGCGAGGCAGAGGGGTTCACTGCGCACCGCACGTTCGACCCTGTGAGATGATCATTACACAGGGGAGGTCTGCTCATAAGTGGGGGGGGGGGGCGGTTACGGAGTCGTCGAACTGTTACTGTGGTGAAATGCAATCGTCACTCGCAAGCACGCTGTGTTGTACAGCATGGGTCTAGAGGTGTGTCAAGGAGAGCCTCATTGGATGTCCTCCGCTTGTTGTCATCCTTCACGGCCTCGTGACACAACAATCCCCCTGGCTCCTGTTGTTGTGACTCTCTGACCCGCCCCGACTGGACATCTGTGCAAAAGAGCTTCATCGCTCATTGGTTTCTTCCAGTCTTAATTAAACATTCTGGTTCTGAGTGTGTATTTATCTATATACGAGTGTCATTATCCATGTTAGTCTCTTGGTCTCTGTGAGTCAATGGGTCTCTATGACCATGGACTTCAAAGGGGCGAGTCCATGGTTCATCTTAAACACTGCGAGTGTGAAGTTGAAGTTGATCCGGGAGTGGATTTAGGAGCCAGTGGATGGATCGGAGTGCTGGCACGAAGTGGTCACTTTGACGAGCGCGGAGTCCGGCAGGGGCTACTCGGGATAGCGTCGCCTGCCGTTGCCTTGTGTTTCTCCGCGCCGTGTTCGTGCGCGCGACAGGCAGCCCACGGAGGGGCGGTCTCGCGACGGGGGCCTGCGACTGGGCGAGATGGAGCGCGACTGCCTGATTGGCTACGGCGCCAGCATGCTGCTGCTGGAGCGGCTCATGATCTCCAGCGACTCCTTCCAAGTCGACGTGTGCGGCACCTGCGGGCTCATGGCGTACTCGGGCTGGTGAGCGTGCCGCGCACGCGCGCGCGCGCGAGTGGGTGTGCGCGTCACGGGCTCTTTCATGCATCGCCACGAGACGGAAGTCGGCCGGACGTGGTGCTGGCCACCCACCCACTTCGTGTGCCGCGCCGGCGTTCATAGGTTCTCGCTCACAGCACTTGCCCCGAAAGTCTCTTGAGGCTATACTGGGGGGGGGGCGGGTCTCTGTCTTATGCTCACTCTCGCTCCGCAGGTGCCACTACTGCCGCTCGTCGAGGCAAGTGTCGTCCCTGCGCATCCCGTACGCGTGCAAGCTGCTCTTCCAGGAGCTGCAGTCCATGAACATCATCCCTCGCCTCAAGCTGGCCAAGTATAACGAATGAGACCGAGACCGCGGGTCTGTGCTTGGGGCCAAACTCAATCCTATAAAAGCGCCCGTTCCACCTTTCCCAGGGTCCTTTGCAGAATCATGCTGTGTTGTCCCGGGGTCCCCCACATCCTGTACTGGGCCCCCACTCACCTACACAGAATCAGAATCTTTATTTATGCTGGAGGAATCCGTTGAGCTATGAAGCTCTTTTTCCCAGATGTCGTTTTTTTTTTACAGATGTTCACTGCATCCTCACTCCCTACACAGATGTAACATCAGAGTTTAATTTGCTTGTAATTTGCATATATTGTAAATAGTGTATTGTTACACGCCGACGAAGAGAATCGAGTTTCATGAATATGTTAAATTTCTTTCGCACCATACTTAGCCAACCGTGCTAATCGCGTGGTGCGGGGGAAGGACAACAAACTAAACGCAACAACAAGCGGTTCTAAATAAAGAATCGTTACGTGCCTACAACGGGGATCAGTCGGGAGCAGACGATTAGGGAGGGCACAATATCCCCTCCCTCTCCGTAGCCCAGCCCCCCCCCCCCCCCGTGGCCCTTCACTACGTGGGCCCTGGTGCAGTTGCACAGCCTGTGCACTTGATGTAGCTACGCCCACTGCCTTGCAGGTAGCTAGCTGCTCTGCATACCGCTCATTCAATCTTGTTGTAGCCAAGGTCCATTCCACCATGAGGTGGCCACGGCAGGACAGGCCAAGTCGATGTAATTGCCCGTCGCTGTGGGTGGAACTCTGCTCGAAATCTGACGGCTGCGAGTCCCACATTCCTAAACAGGGGTCACCTCGGCCAGACACTTGGGGGGGGCGGTCTATTAAAATAAGTACCGCTTTACACGAGGCCCTTTGGAGAGACTGGTGACCCTGTCATTAACGTGGAATTTCTACCACTGGCTCAGGGCTGTAAATAACGAGATGGGCATTATCGAACGCACATTTGGGCAAGCAGACACTTTTTGAACTCGATGGGCTGTCATCTGGCGAGTGGGAAGTGACCTCGATTCGCTGAATCAACGTCGATAAAGAATGAATCGGCAAAAAATTTCGAAATCAAGTTTACTGCCTGTTCATGTGTACATACGAATAAAACACAGCGCTCGCCTTTGATTTGTGACTCTTTAAATGTGTGCAATGTGTATGGTGTAAAAACGAAAAAAAATCTGTGTATCGTTCTGGGTTCATCCGTGGATGGGGTTGTATGGGAACGTTGCAGACAGTGTAAAGTTTGCAGTAGTAGTGTCCACGTACCCATTTATCGAATTCCCATGCAGGTTTTGTCCGGCGATACAAATGGAATCAAACTGGGCACAGCACACGGCCAGAGACGCAGGGGTAGATGCAGGGGCTTCCGTTTCAGCCGGGTCTACCCAGGTCATCCATCCGAGAAAAAAAAAATCTGGGCTCAGCACACCACATCCATGCTATATGGCCATGGCGGCTACTAGTCACATGCCTATTCCAATATAGAAGCAACCCAGAAAATATTTGGTGAGAATTTAAGCCCCGGGTGGATGTGAATGTAGGGCATGGGGACTCGAGGGTAGAGGGGGCATTTCAACAGCCTCGTATCAGCAGTGTCGGCTCTGGCCCGTGGAGAAGCATTACTCAAGTTCCTGTACGGGATCACCACACACCTTCCGATTGATGCCGCTGATTTCCTATTATAAGAGCCTTTGTAGCGATGAGAGGAAGTGACCCATCATTATCCGTGATTTCCTGCTGTGATACATGGATAAGAAATGTGGACACTGACAAAAGAAATGTAACAAACGCTGAAAAGTGTGCTAAAAAGCCCAATGAGCTGTTAGCTCATTTTTTTAGAAGCGACCTGGCCACATGATGGCTCAATTTATAGCAGCCAAATCATCTTAATAATGGGCTTTGCAGGCCATCTAGCAATGGATAGATCATGGTTGGTGGTATTTGTGTTTTAGCTCGAGCTTACGTTTCAGATCTAAGGAGTAAAATGTGTGGAAAATCAATCGTGGAAATGGATCCGCCCATAGCCATCCCCTCCTCCTCGACCTCCATATCAAGTCGTTTGAGATGATTTTTGATGTAAATGAAAATGCCCACTGGCCACCCTCCGGGGAAGCACGCCGATCGCAAAACGGGGAAAACGATGTCATGGTGCCAGTGGGTAAGGGATATGGTGCTAGGGGCTTGATACAATTACCAATACACCCACTACGCATTTCTCTCCGGTCAGTAAGCCTTTGCCGAGCCCATGTGTCCTCGCAGTGAACCTAGCTTGGCACAGAGCCATGGAAACGTCAGCACCACCTAGTGATGAATGTCAGCTTATGGCGCTGCGCTTGGCTGTGATGTGTGTGTGCGAGCTAAAAATCCACGTCTCCCTGTGAGTCTGTGCGTGCCCCGCGTGCGCGTCCATCTCTTATCTGCGCTGTGCACACCTGCGTGTGTGTTTGCACGCGTGCATGACTCTGCATGTTCGTGCGTGTGTGGGTGGGTGGGGGGTGTATTATTGTGCATACTTGTGTTTTTGTGCGAGTTTTTTGTTGTTGTCACAGTCCATATGGGTATACGTGTGTGCTCGCGCGTGTATTATCTTCCCTGACCTGGTGTGGTGTGTCAACATCGGCAATGGGGAGACAAAGGCAATCAGGGCACATTGCTGGCCACACCAAGCCCTCCTTGTTCACCCGTGCAGGCTTTTAAAGAGGTGCTTACGAACAGCGCTTGCCCCAACAGTCACTTGACGGCTGTAGGGCAGACTGCTGTCATCTGTTGCCGTCAGGAGCAGCTACTGCGTGAATATCATCGTTGCTGGCAACTTCATCATTGCCCGCTGATCACCGGGAAATCTCAGATAATGGAAATAATTGTAGTGCCCACCACAATGGCTTCCGGAGTCTACTCTTATTAGAGAAAATGTGTGGATGTTCTGAGGAAAGTAACAGCTGCCGTGACTTGTGATTGGCTCTTCCTATCCGTGATGTTGAACTTGATAATTGATTAACGGACAATTGGGTTGCGGAAAAGAGTGCTGCCATGACAACAGCTACCACAACCACCAACCACACCACTACTTTTACTACCACCATCCGAAACCACCGCCCCCAACATCACAATGTGACCCCTATGATGTGTGCTCAACATCAGAGGGTCACATCTCACAAGTTTCTCAACAGGGGGCACAGGTCGTGAGATTATGGCAGGAAGGATTAGTTGGAGAGATGCCTGGAGTTTCTCCCAGAGCTGCCAACGTATCTGGAGTGGGAAGTAAACGTTTGTAAAACAAGTGTCTGAGAAGTGATGAATGAATAGATGGAATTTTGGATGGCCCTGTATTTATAAGAAAACTTTTTTTTCCTCTTAACTTTGCACATTAGGGCACATAGGCATTCTAATATGTGCCATCTATCCTATGCATAGGTGCTGGCCGCGGATAACAGAATTCACAATACCTTGCTGATTGAACCGCAATCACCTTGCTAATCTGGTCAAGGAACATAAACCATCACGCGAACTGCGGTCATCCTCGCAGGGGCTTTTGTCTGCTAGCCATCAAACAAAGACGGTCACCGCATCGCGCGCTTGCAGATGCACTTCTGCGGCCGTCTGGAACGCTCTTCCGATATTAGCAAGCCACTGGAGCTGTGCGCTTTTACATCATCTAGATTGTCAACTCATTTCTTCAGAAGCGCTTTTTGTGTTTAGTTTGCTGTCCTTCCCACGCACCTCCGATTAGCACGGTCGGCTACGTACGGTGGGAAATAAGTTCAACATACGTATGTTTACATCGGGTCTCGCACAAGGAAAGCTCCGCTGCTTGAAATTTGTTGCGAGTGGGGAGGTGGCCTCAGCCCCCAACCCCCCAACCCCCCACATTACCCACCCACAACGCAATTCGCCATTGGCTCGGCGTGTGCGTGAACGTAGAGCGGCATTGGGTGCTCGCAGATGGACGGACGAGGCACGTGCAGCTGAGGCCAGATTTGGAGGAATGTTAAGTGGAACGTGCAGGACGTGCGGTGGACGTGCACGGGGGCACGGGCTCCAGTGGAGGGGGGGGGAACATTTATCAGTGAACGATCCAACAGCGCCGCCACTCTCCCCCCCCCCCCAACGATCACACGACCTTGTCGCGGGGCATTGAGCAGCGGAGGTTTCGAGGCCCCCTCGGAACATTAGGGTGCCTGGTGTCCCCATTGAGGTGCAAGAGGCTTGTTTCCATGTTGCTCGCTTGCTGCTGCTGCTGCTTGCTGCTTCTGTGTCCAGTCAATAGAAACCTGGGTCTTTTCCTCGAGCCAAGGATACAACGAGCGGCTTCTACGACTGCTACTCCTGTACTTAATTTGCAAAGGGGTCACTCGCAACAGTCCGTGCTTCCGAGGCCAATAAGCCCGTGTCTCACGCTCACGACACGCGAGTTTAAATGATTGGGCAATATTTCATGAAATTCCCACGACCGGGTCCAGTCTCGCCCGTAGTTCGATGGCTGATGATTTCCCACAAAGTGGTGGTCCTTATTATATAGACCCTGGAATGATAACCGAGTCGACGCCTTTACCTTATGTGGCTTTGTATTCACCAGTGTTGCTTTCCTGGATTAATAGGTGAATTTATTTTTAATTAGCTTGGCATCGGCAGCATTCATCAACAAATGAGCCAAACTATGGCATACGCCATAAAAAAAGAAGAAACCTTCACGTTAAAATTGCTTCTGCAACTGAATTTGGTTACATTACAGTTCCGCACATTCAAAATATCGGTTCGGGAGTCACGCGACGAACATTATTTTCGTGGCGGGGCTGGAGAAGTGCTGCTCCCTGGCTCTGCTACGTAGACCAGAGGTCACTTGGAGGAGATCTCAGCAGATGTAGTTCTGTGAAATCCACTTGTATGGTTCGTACTCTAACAAAGTGACTCTTAACCTTTACAGCAGCCCTGCACCCCTTTTGGTTCTCAATCGTAAAAAAATGCATGTTAATAAATACAGAGGGGTTTGATGAAACTAAGCAGTTGTACCTTACGTGGCCGTCCTTAGTTTGTGTTTAGATGATTTACCTTCTAAACAATGCTGGCATGTCTCGCACCCCCAGACAGGGCATCTCGTCCTCCAAAGGGGTGCGTGCACCCCAGGTTAAGAAGAATTACTCTGCTTTAACACGCAGGCATACCACTGCTTGTTTCCATGCCAGCGGCATATGGGAACAATTTCGAAACTGGGAGGGCAAATCATTATGGGAGAGAGTTTGCGTGAAGACTCTTTGAGGAGGCAGAATATCTATGTTGCCCTAACCACTAGCCTCATACAACAGTTGGGCAGGCAGCTGCCTCTTGCCTCAAAGGTTCCCAGGCCCATGTGATATGTCAGGAAGTTCTAAATGGCGTCCCTCTTCGTGCGTGCTTTGTATGACTGACGTCATACCCCCCCCCCCACGCTCTCGTGTCACGTGACAGTAATTGATGTCAACTTATGTTGAATTGAGGAGGTTTATAATGAACACGCTGGCATGGAATAAGCCTGGCATCGACAAGGCTGCACTGCGGAGAGATGGTTTTATGTTTGTTTGTTTTTAGAACGGGAATGACATTTCCACACAAGGAGGAATTTAACCGCAATGACTTTCACCCTAAATATTGCTGGGGTGGGTTTGTTTTGTCTTCTCACAATGGAAAAGCACCGAGGATAATTATATCCCGGTGGTTGTTATCAGCGTCTAAGCAAAGTGAAGTACAGGGTGGCCTGGAAAGTTAATGCCGAGAAGATAACAATAACACCGAATGTGTGTCTGTCTTGGTGAATTAACTTTTGGGCTACCCTTTACTTTAAACGGTGTTGCAGTTTATTTTAAACCAAAATTTGTGACCGAAAATATTTCGAAACATTAATTTTATTTTCAGTCAACAATAACCGAGCGGAAAAATAAAATAATCAAGCGCGACGATTGGCTATGACTGCCGCCCAACCAAAGACCAAATCAGCACTGATTAAGCCGACACGAAATGAACGAGCCTGAATGAAGAAGTGGAGTATGGTAATTTAGTGACGTTATTAGAGACTGCAACGCACCGAAGAAGACCAAAACATGGAAATTGGCCATATATTGTATATGCAATATACATATTTACTGAGCTCAATTTGATTGGCCAGCCCGATAATATTGGGGGGTTGGGGGCAGGGTGGAATTGCCCACCCCCTCACACACCAACGTTTGGTGACTGCCCAGTAATCACGAATCGTTAGCTCAATGGTGACATGCGGTTCGAACCGCTGGCCCCACGTTGACACAACGTTGGGTGTTGACTCGGTTAAGAGGACAAAATGTTTGACCGCTTCGGTGAAATAGACTTAGCCAAAGGCTGAAATCCACAGACTAAGCGTTGACTAAAACTGCCTCGGCTGTCGACCTGACCAAGGCCACGACCGACGCAATCAGTGACGACGACATTGACACTGCTAATGAATTCACTTTGGAATCCCCCCTACCGTGAGCAGACCACCCTTCGTCGAATATTTTCCACGCGTCCGTCTGACACGAGCAGCACACATGTGAAGGCGTGGCGACGAGTAAAAGTTGTTCGGTGTTTGTGACTCTGGTCTGATGTGTGACTGCACGGAGTTCGTTAACTTGAGATCAAAATCGAAATGTTATGTTTTCTTCCTGTCACCGTTGTCCCAAGTCGTTGCATCCTGCACATGGGTCCAAGACCTCGGCTTTGCTGGCTCATTGCTCCCACATCAGCGGCTTTTGGCTAGTCGACGAACTAAGAGCGGTCAACTGCAACGCGCGATTTCAGATGCGCCTCTGCTGCCTTCTGGAACGCCATTACTTCTGATATCAGGAAGCCACTGGAGCTACGGCACTTTAAATAATTTATATTGAAAACTCATTTAAAACTTATTTTTGTGTGTTTAGTTTGTTGTCCTTGCACCGCACCTCCGATTAGCACGGTTGGCTACGTGCGGTGCGAAAGAAGTTAAACATACAACAGCCCCGGCCAAAATACAGCCAGCCACCTCCACGCTTTCGGAACCATGCGGCTAGCAGCGGAATGCGGCGAACTGATGACAACAACAACAACAACAAAAAACATGACCAAGTCACCCGGCTTATCGTAAATAAGGTACTCGCGTTTATTCATGGTACAGTACAGGACAAAGTCGACACACAGGGACGATAAGCGCCACGGGGCTTCTGGAGACGGGGGTTACACGCGCAGCGGCAAATTCCAACTCCCAATTCACGCTTGGTTACACGCGTCGCGTTACAGCTCCGCACATCGCACGCACGCACGTTGAACTTCCTTCGCACCGTACGTAGCCGACGGTGCCAATCGCCAATGAACACGTCGCCTTGTCTGGCTTCCGTGCGGTGTCCGTATGCCTCGGACTGAGGACGTTTCGGTCTATGGATTCGGTAGTGGACTGACAATTGTGGACCGAGAATGTTCGTAACTCGGGAATGAACGTGGCTGTAGGGGGAGCCGTCCCAACAAGCGCGCTGGTGATAGACAGCCGTGGAGTTCACTCTGCAAGGGAACAGAAACCACTGAGCGAGTGCTGTTGACCTTTAGCAAGGGCGATCCCAGTATAAGGATTTGCGTTGACCTTGCTGCTGTATAGATATATCGTCATGATTCCTGTTTAAAAAAAAAAGTGAATCGTACAAGATTGCATCGTGGTGCAATGCATCGTTGGTTTGCATCCCATGATTATTTTTTTAACCTTGTGCCTCTTGCGCAGGCCTAGAGTTTACGCGTGCCTTGCGTCGATTTACAAATGTGCGTGACCGTGTGGGTAGCACGTGCGCGTGTGTGCTCGCGTACCCGTTGCGCGCGCGTGTATACACACGTCCGCCTGTGTGTGTGTGGGTAGCGCGTGCGTGTGTGGGTAACACGTGTGCGTACAGGTCCATGTGTGTGTACACGTGCACGCGTGTGTGTGTGGGGAGAGGTAGTGTAGCGGTTAGTGCGCTGCGCATCGAACTTGGCGACCCGGGTTCGATTCCTGTTCACGGCCAACACCGGTGAAGATTATCTGAACCGGTGCTGGGCTTCCCCTAGGTCGACTCAGCCTCAAATGAGTACCTGGTGCGATGTGTAAACATCGTCACTAGGGAGACAAATGCGGCCGCGCGTGGTGTTGGCCTTCATAGGTGCTCGCTAACAGCACTTGCCCCTACAGTCTGTTACAGGCTAAATGGGGAATATTTTTTGTGTGTGTGGGTAACCCGTGCGTGTGTTCGCGTGCGTGTTGGAGCGCGCGTCGTTCAAAAAGGAGCCCCCCCCCTCCTCCTCCTCCGTTGGCGCGGGTGGCGGCCCCCGTCACTCGGGGCCCTTGTCGCGGTAGTTCTTGATGTTGGCCATGATGTAGGACGAGGGAATCAGCATGGTCGCGAAGAGCGTGATGAGCGCGATCGCCTGCTCCTGTAGGGGGTTTAGGGTTGATTTTGCAGACCGTGGGATGGGAGAGTTGGTGGAGACGGGGGGGGTAGATATGGGGGGGGGGGGGCAGGAGGAGGAGGGAGGCAAATACAAAGGAGCGGTTAAGTGGGCAAGTGGTGTCGCAGCCGCGTAGGCAGCGTTTGTTTATATCCAGCGTGCATTGATTAAAAATGTTTCCCCACCAAACCAAACAATTTCCGTTGGAATCTCATTGTGCGGGGGGGGGGGAGACGGAACGATGATATCAGCTCACGAGCATGACGTTATTATTGGTGTTGCTGCTGCTGTAGTTGCAGCAGCGTCGTGCGATTTGTTGTAAGAGATGGAGACGGATTGAAGAGGGCCTTCATCCAGCGGTGCAGAGAACGTGCATTGTGATGGGCAGGGTTGGTGGCGGGCGAGGCAGAGGATCAATCGCCGCTTCTAAACACCAATAATATCGGCAATCCAAGTTGGCTTGGCTCTCCAAAACACCGGTGTGCTGTACTGGTGACGAATTGGCCGCGTTCTGTTTACGTGACAAACCTTACTAGTTGGCTGTGTCGGGTGGTGGCGGGTTTAAACGACACATTTATATATGTACGCGATCTAACCCAAACAAAAACCTCTATCATGGACGATATTGTTCGCGAAAGCCTGCTACTGGGTGTTAAATCAATATCGGCAACCACTGGCGTCACCGTTCCACCCCGCTCCAAATAGCAGCGGGCTCACGTAAATCGGTGCCAGCGTTCAATTGGATATCGGCCGCGTCGCTCGGGTGGAACGGTGACGCAGCGATGGGCGCACTGCGCTACGAACCCGGCGACCTGAATTCGCTTCTCAGGGGGGCGGGGGGGGGGCAGCCAACGACGGTGGTGAGCGATATGTGAACTCTGTGCGTAGTGTGGTGGAGTTTGGTCGAACCACCTCCGTGACCCACATCACGGTGTGGGGAGGCTTTCACCCAGCGGTGGATTGGTGAAGGACTGGGCATTGCTAATTCAAGGCTCAGAATTAGCAAGAATGTTTAGGACAGCATTAAACTTACTCCGCTTTAGAGAATCTTGGCTTTCACCTCTATTTGCTATCAGAAGATTAATCCCTGAACCGGATGTGCCCTGACATGGACGAAATAGTACCACGCGATAAGACATGATGGGTCTCGTTGAGCTCACGGTAATGTAATGCAGAGTCCTTTGTTTGTCCACTGCTGGATGAAGGACTCCTGACATCGTGGAGGGTTCATGGAGCAGTGTGCGAACCACTGCATCACCATTTCCCCCACGTTAAATGAGTACATATTCACGCACAAAAAATTAACCCTTAAAAACAAAGTTTTTCACCATAAATCCTTTATATGCGTGGCGGCTAGAGTCCTCTCGTCCTCTGGCTTGAGATGGCTGCCACCTATGGGTCAGATGAATGGCTGCCACCATTAAGCAATTGGTAATTAAATATAATTTATTTTTTACTAAAAAGTGTAAAATTTTGGATTTTTTTTCACGAAAATACATTGTCACGCACAACGAGGCTGTGTCCAAAATGTCAGCTCGATTGGATCGCGGGAAGTGGGTTAAAAAACGACCGAAAGATTTGCACGGTCGTAAGCGCGCAAGCAAGCGAACTTAATATAAAGGATTTTAAAAAGAAACACAGACACGTAGTCGGCAGGATTCGAACCTGCGCAGGGAGACCCCAATGGATTTCTAGTCCATCGCCTTAACCGCTCGGCCACGACTACCCAGGTGCACGTTTGTGTGCTGCAACTTCGCGCATCACACTCATTTAGAAACAGGGGCATCCCTCCCATTGAGGGTCATAATCTTGCAGGTTTTTTTTTATATAAAAATTTTTAACCTACAGCTTGTTGTCAATCCACTTCTGCACTAATGCCTCCCCACACCATTTCGGCCGCGGTGGTTGTTTGCCTGTTCTTTAGAAAACTGGTTAGTGTGGACTGGATGAAGGCGGAGAGAGCCCATAACCGTTTGAGATATCAAACGGTTATGGGCTCATCACTGCCCAAATCATCAGGTCTTCTTCGATGTGCCACATTCTTTTCTAACGTCTACGTTGGTCACTCATTGGATCCAGCTGGCGGTGCAGTAAATCCGGGCGATACACCCGCCGACCCTGTCCACCCAGCATTGCAAACGCGTGTACACCGCCGTCGATCGGCAGGTTCAACGTACGGCGGGGTAAAGTGTGCGTAACTCGCACACGTTCCGACCGAGGCTTCAGGCCAGCGTGCTTCGAGGAGGCCGAAAAACAATCTTCGATGGACACTAGATTTGAAGCTTTCGTGACTGCAAGGCATCATATTCTTAGGTTTTTTCGGTAAAGTCACAAAAACTTTACCGAAAAAACCTAAGAATATACTTCGATGGACATTTTCGGAGTTGCCTCTACTGGAGGCCCTGCCGCCAGCAGACGCGTGAACACAACAATCGCAGGGCTGCGGCCATCCTCACGAGTATCCACGGATTTTCGATCTCCAGGCGCGAGTAAAACAAACCCCCGTCTCGGGGTCTAACGAGCGACAGCTTTGGTTTTAATTGCCCCAACGGAAAAAAAGAAAGAAAAAAAAACACATGTGGACCGAACGTTTCTGTTTACTGACCTTGAGCAAGATTAATGTATGTACTCAGCTATGCGCGCGCGTGTGTGTGTGTGTTCATGCAGTATGCATACCGCCTCGGGGCAGCTGTAAATGTCGGACTGTGTGGAGGGGTCGGCCCGCTAATGAGTAACCCGCTCGTTTATGCATCCTCACCTTGGCGAAGCTGCCCCAGCGGGCAGAGGCTGAGAAAGCGAGCTCGCCAAATCTATTCTAAGAGTTGGGTCTCGAACTCGCACCCATATAAAAAAAAGAGGTTCCTTGGCGATAAACATCTGGCGGTTCACCAGCACCTCCGATTAGCACGGGGGGCTACGTACGGTGCGAAAGAAGTTCGACGTACATACATGCAAGCAAGCTGTAGAGACCCTGAATGTCGAAATCGGTCAAGAGTTGACTTGTGTTGAACCAATGCTGCTGAAACATGTACTCCCATAAGGCGTTGTGGCCGATACAATATGTATGTGGAGGGACAGGTATGGGAATGAGGCAGATTGCCTGCTCATGTCCACGAATACGTTGCATTTGGCGGAGCGGAGATGAAATCAGCTCGTGTGCAGGTGCTCCTGGGTCCTTACATCGCAAGATGGTGAGAGGTGGTGACGGCTTGGGGAGAGACAATCATCTAACAGTAGATAGTTCATGGCTCGTGATATTGTCTAAAACGTGGACATCTTTTTTGACGTATGGATTTTTAATTGAGTTGGGCATCAATTCACGCATGTACACATTGTGGGCTCGTGTCAAGGTCTCGGGCTGCCTAGCCTTCAGTATAACTTGCGAGTTAGGGCTAACTATGAGTAGGGTTGAAGTTAATCTAAGCCAGAGAGTAAATTCTCCGATTACAGCGAGGTCTCGGACTCAGCTTCAGGCTAGAATAAGCATGATGGTTGCGCTCAAAGTCAAAGCATATATCAAGATTAAGGTTAGAGGTTGCTAACAATATTGAAAAGCTACAAGTTCCACTTGTAATTATTTGTTATGGAGCATCGTGGATAGGTAAACAAATGAACATCAATCAAATCGTATTTTCGCAATATTATGATCAGTCCATGAGCTTCACCAGACCAATATTATCCAACAGCATTTGTTCAAACAAGCGTGGTCTCGATTTAAAGCTTTCGTGACTGCAGGGATTCATCTTCTTGGTTCTTTCGGTAAAGTCACGTAGAAGAGAAGTAATAAAATAATAAAAATAAAACATAATAAAATAATTCTCACGACGTTTCGGCCACAACGCAAGCAGCCGTCCTCAGTGAAAACCAGGTCTGTCACCTGAGGACGGCTGCTTGCGTTGTGGCCGAAACGTCGTGAGAATTATTTTATTATGTTTTATTTTTATTTTTATTATTTTATTACTTCCCTTCTACGTGACTTTACCGAAAGAACCAAGAAGAAGCGTGGTCTCATTAGCAAAATCAGGCTCGTTAAACACATACCGATTGGTTGCCAGATGTTATTGGCACGATCGCTGTGTCCACAAGAGCCGACACAAAAGCAATGATGGATAAATTACGAAATAAATAAAAACGCATTCCGCGTTGTTATGGAGCATTAGGGGTAATGATGTTTTAAGTGGCTCTGGTTACAGCTATGGCTTTGATTGTAGCCAGGATTTGGATTAGTGCCCAGGATTATGGGCTCTAGTGTTACAACTAATGCACAGTTCGTGTTTGGGTGAGAATATTTGACGGTGCGACTTTGCATCCCGGTAAAAAAATCCCACCGTCCACATTTTTGAAAGCCACCGCACTTCTGGGAGACACAACAGGACACGCGGTGAGCCGGCGGTCCCTTCTGCCACATGAGACCCGCCCACTTTACATAGCCCCGCCCACTCAACCACTCGCCCCGCTCATTCAGGGAGTGGATTGGCTCTCCATGACGCAGGCCCCCACCGACTGCTTGTAGGCCCACGCCCACTCCTCTGATAGCGCCGCCCACCGCTGGGAAGCGCCACCCACTGTCCTGGTAGCTCCACCCACTGCTCAGGTAGCCCCGCCCTCTGACGGTATCATGAATGGAGTGCGAGGCCAGAGCATTTCAAAGTGGGGACAAAATCTCAAATTTTTATTTTTACTTTAATGAAACCGCCAGGACTGTCCCGGCCTAACCGTGACATTTGGCAGCTTTACTCTGTGACCATCAGCTTGAGGTCTCTTACGTGTTGTGACAGCATTAGAGGAGTGTCAGCGAAATGCATTTATATGGCCAAGAGCTGTGGGCGTGTGGGTTATGTCACAAGCCACATTTTCTAATTCTCTCTGGATTTTGCCTAAACTCGGCTTGAGCAAGATCAAAGCTTTTCTCTGGCGCATGCCGCGTACCCTACTTGGTACGGTCAAAATTCCGCTCAACCGGTTCTCGTATTAATAGCCAGTCGGGCTTGACCGATGACGCATCGATTGATTAATTAATATTCTCCATTCTTAAGGCTCTCAGAAACGCAATACGTATATTGAATTGTGCGTGAGAGGATCGATTATCAAGGAGCGAACAAAACTGCACAAACGAAACAAAAAGCATACAAACGGGACGGCATATAATCGAGACAATTCATCGAATCGCAGTGTTCGCGCTTAATCGACATGCCTCCCTGAGTGAATGATGGATTCATTTACACGCGCCTACCGCCGCGTGCATTGTGAGCCTTTTAATAATTGTCGATACAAATCGATGGAATCGTTACACTCTTGATGCCCTGCTGCAGGCAAAAGATGCGGAGTCCACGGTTTCGGCAGCAGGGCACGAGCGCGGACCCACGCGCTTTCAGAGGCGCTTCTGCGGCCGTCTGGAACGCTCTTCCTTCCGACATTAGGAAGCCACTGGAGCTGTGCACTTTTAAATCATCGGGATTGAAAACTAGTTTCTTGATAAACTGCTTTTTGTGTGAAGTGTGTTGTCCCCCCCCCCCCACACCTCCGATTGCGCGGTTGGCCACGTACGGTGCGAAGGAAGTTGATATTACTGAATTGGAATTGGGGTGCCACTCAATAAGGCCCCCGGTGGTTCATTGGATTTGCTTGTTCCTTTGCATATCGCTTCGCTCAACTCGTAATTGTTGGTTAAAAAAAAACAATACAGTATGCATTCTATACTGTATTCAGTGCATGGATTAGCAGCAAAAGGAGATACTAATCTCGAGAGGATATCTACCACGGAGATGCAACAATTAAAACGGCTCGTCTGCATGAGCTAAATGTATGCATCGCTTGACCATGATGCATGGTGGTCACCCCATCCAAGCACTATCCAGGCTCAAACTTGCTTCGCTTCCGAAATCTGATGTGATCCGGCTCATGCCGGTTGCTTTTCTCGTCGGCGGTGCAGGTGCAAGCCAGCGAATACAGGTGAGTGCAGGAGCCTGCAGGTATACACAGCTTCGAAGGTGCAAGATAATGCGGCTCGGTGCAGGTGCAAGGCAGGTGAACGCCGGTTTACTGCAGGTGTGATCAGGTGAGTGCGGGTGAACTTAGATGGATCGAGCGCAACGCAAGTGGGTACCTGCGTGCGGCAGGTGTTCGGCGGCAAACACCGAGGAGCACAGGCCAAGAATATGTCGCGGATACGGGTGAACGCAGGTGTCGGCCGGTGAACGCGGCGGGTTAACCGCGGGCGCATCGAGCTCGAATGCAGGTGTGCCCAGGTGTGCGCAGGTGAATGCGGTGTTACAACAACACGTGCGTGTACGTGACTGCAATCGTGTACTTGTGTGTGCGTCGTGCAGGTGCCGTGCGTGCATGTGAGTGGATATGATGATAATGGTCAACTTGTAACGCCCAACACTCGTAGAGAGAGAGAGAGAACGACTCCGAGGCGCACGGAACCACAGACAAGCGGGAAGGAGCAGCCACGCGATGAGCGGGCGCCAACAATTACCCAAGTTCTGCGGTCCTCTATACATTGAGCTGTTATCAAACAATCGACGCGCGTTTTACACGTGGGAGTGAAACCGGAGCGGCCGGAGAAAACCCACGCGTGCGAGGGGGGGGACACTCGATCCCATACGGACGATACCAGTGGAGTCCACAATCTTGCTGTATACAGCCTTCTCTTGGCGAGCCAAGAGCATCGACACCTTGACGCCCACGGGAAGTGAATTTCTAAACAGTTGCGCGATCCACCGACCCTCGCCTCCCCAGTGCTGGATTACAGACGCGCGTAAGCCACCACCCGCCCGGCTATTAACCGTGCGCGCGTGCGTTCAGATGATTGCCCGCGTGCAAGTACGTGCCTCGCGAGTGCATATTATCACGTGTAGCGCAGGTACGTGGGGTTACGACGATTGCCCGCGTACGAGTGCGCGTGCACGATTAAACTGCACGCACGTGCACGTGGAAGCAGCTAGGCGCGCGATGGCGGATAGCTGCGCGCAACGGGCGCGCGAGGGTGGGCGCGTACAATGTGCGTAAAAGACGACTCGATATTCGCAGGTGCGTGCAAGTGCAGTGCAGATGTGCCCTGGTGCGTGATGGCGTATCGCTGCACGTAGGCGCGTGCAGGTGTGCGTGATGGTGAATCGCTGCAGGTAGGCGCGTGCAGGTGTGCGTGATGGTGGATCGCTGCACGTATGTGCGTGCAGGTGTGCGTGATGGTGAATCGCTGCACGTATGTGCGTGCAGGTGTGCGTGATGGTGAATCGCTGCACGTAGGTGCGTGCGGGTGTGCGTGATGGTGAATCGCTGCACGTAGGCGCGTGCGGGTGTGCGTGATGGTGAATCGCTGCACGTATGTGCGTGCGGGTGTGCGTGATGGTGAATCGCTGCACGTATGTGCGTGCGGGTGTGCGTGATGGTGGATCGCTGCACGTAGGCGCGTGCGGGTGTGCGTGATGGTGAATCGCTGCACGTAGGCGCGTGCGGGTGTGCGTGATGGTGAATCGCTGCACGTATGTGCGTGCGGGTGTGCGTGATGGTGAATCGCTGCACGTATGTGCGTGCGGGTGTGCGTGATGGTGAATCGCTGCACGTAGGCGCGTGCGGGTGTGCGTGATGGTGAATCGCTGCACGTAGGCGCGTGCGGGTGTGCGTGATGGTGAATCGCTGCACGTATGTGCGTGCAGGTGTGCGTGCGTGTGTCTCCACGTGTGCGCACTCACGCCTGCGGAAACGCTGCCACCCTGGGCGCCGCCGCCGCTCGCGTGCGCGCACGAGCGCCGCGCCACGCGCGCCACCTGCGCCGCCCGCACGCCGGACCTCTGAGCCAACAGTTGCCACCACATCGTCTTCTCTGGTCTCTGCCTTCTCCTCCTCCTGCTCGTCAGCCCAGGGTGCAGTCACCGGGACTTTGGGGAGATACAATTATTTCACGCCCTCTCTGTCGTGAGCCGGAGCCACCACGGGGGGAGGCACCCGCGGACAACCCGGGGTGGGGTGATGTGATGATGCGACGGAGTTGGAGCTGCCGAGAGGGTGGGTGGCGAGATGTGATGATGATGGAGGGTGGGTGGGTGGTGAAGGTTTGCGTGGTGGTGTTTGGTGGTGGTGTGGAAGCGTGTATTCCGCCCACCCATCCGATTGGCTGGGAGTTTATTCAAATATTGGATTTTTTAAGGAACCCGCCATTGCAGCACGTAGGAAGAAGACCACGCGAGATATTTATAACTTTGGGGGGCGGGGGGGGGGGTCTGAGGGGCGGGGGGTGGAGGGGTGTTTGATCAGCCGCCCTGAATGGTCATTGTTATATTGTTAAAATGTGAGGAGCCGCGCCCACGACACTGTGTGTGTTTGACAGGGTGTGTGCGCATTTAGGTGTGTGTGTGTAGGGGTTGGTGTGTGTGTGTGCGCATTTAGGTGTGTGTGTGTAGGGGTTGGTGTGTGTGCAGGGGTTGGTGTGTGTGTGTGTGTGCAGGGGTTGGTGTGCGTGTGTGTAGGGGTTGGTGTGTGTGTGTCTTGGGGCGGACCGCGCTACAAACCCGGCGATCCGAGTTCGATTCCCGCTCACGGCCAACACCAGTGACGATTATCTGAACCGGTCATGGCCTCCCCTAGGTTGACTCAGCCTCAAATTAGTACCTGATACGATGTGT
Organism: Lampetra planeri; assembly: GCF_965212315.1. Lineage (NCBI taxonomy): Eukaryota > Metazoa > Chordata > Hyperoartia > Petromyzontiformes > Petromyzontidae > Lampetra > Lampetra planeri. Next base: position 4,910,871 of record NC_136111.1, read on the forward strand.
AAACATCGCCACGAGGGAGACAAAGGCGGCCGGGCGTGGTGTTGGCCACCCACCCCCTCGTGTGCCGTGCCGGCCTTCATAGGTGCTACTCGCTAACAGCACTGGCCCCTACAGTCTGTAACAGGCTACACGGGGGATATTCGTCTTTGTCCGTGTACGTGTGTGTTCAGGTCAAGGTGCGTTTGTGTGCAGGTTTCATGTTGAGGGGTGTGTGTGTAGAGGTCAAGGGGCATGTGTGGTGGACCGGTGGGGAGCGGTGGCGCAGTGGTTAGCGCACCGCGCCACCACTTGTTGAACTCGACTCCCGGCCACGGTTAACATCGGCGGGCAGTGATATCTGAATCGGTCATGGGCCTCCCCTAGGTCGACTCGGCCCAAAATTAGTACCTTGTCACCCACCCACTCGTGCGCCGTGCCGAACTTAATAGGTGTTCGCAAACTACCGAACCTGTCCCGTGAGCTTCAGCCACATTCCTCCTCCTCGTTTCAAAGTGCACCTAGCCTGGCACAAGAGCCGCGGCTGACGTTACCCCGTTTCCACTTAACAAATATTGTAAAATAAAAAAAACAACTGTTGCCAACATTTGTCCCCAATATTCGTTTCAGCCTCAGGATTGATTGCGCGTCACCGCGAAAGAATGGGGAACTTGGTCATGCTCAGTTAGGGCCGTAGGCAAACATCGGCGGCGCTGGAGAGACAAAGGCGGTCGGGTACGCGCGCGTGTGTGTGTGTGTTGCTGAGCCGAGCTGCTCCCAGGTCCCGCACACCTCTGAGCGCGCTGCCGCTCGCAATAGGGGCTCGCTGATCGTAGAGTCTTGCCAATATCCCTCCCCCGCTAACAATGTTAAGCCCCGAGGTGTTGCGGTGTTTGTGTCTTAAACGTGGCGCTACATCACCCACGGACGTGCCGTCGTGTTATTGGGCAAGAGCAGCAAGGCGGTTGCCACGTGGCAACAGATGGACCGATAACGCCGCTGTGTTATTGTTTACAGGCGGACTTTATCATGACCGTAGATGACCCCCCCACCACACCCCCCCCCCACGCTTCCCACCACCCTCCCCTAGTATCCCTACTCCCCACCCTTATCCCACCCCCACCCTCATCCATCTCCCCACATCCACCACTATCCCCCCACCCACCCCCACCCCTATCCCCCCACCCACCCCTACCCCCCACCCTCCCCTATCCCCCCACCCACACACTCCCCTATCCACCCACACACTCCCCTACCCCCCCCACCCTCTTCCTCCACCCCCCTATCACCCCTCCCCTACACTTTAACCCCCCCCCCCCGCGAGGCGAGGCACGTGACTCGTGTGTACGTGCAGAGCGTGGGCGGTGTGAGCCGCCCGGTATGTGTAGGTTCATAATAATAATAGTGAATAATAACTATTATTACTAATAACAATGTGTATTATTAGTAACCACTCTTATTATTTATAACCACTCTGGGATATCAAAGACACTTCTACGAGTGCTGTTTAACGTTGAGCCGGCACTTTAGTAGAACGTCATGCAAGTGAGGTTAAGTTGACACGTTTCGTTCAAAGTTGTCACCTCCTCTGCTGCACGCACGGGTGTAGCGCCGCCGATTAGCGCGGTTGGTCACGTACGGCGCGAAAGAAGTTTATTTTCCGGGCGCGTGTTTGTCCCGTAAGTGTCGCCGTGATAAGCCGCGCAGAAGTAACGAGGAGCTTGTTGAGTGTTGCGTGGGTCAACATTGGGTAGGCAGTCACCAGAGGTGGGACAAAGTCATTGTTATGCAAGTCCAAGTCGAGTCGCAAGTCATCAAATTCATGACTCGAGTCTGACTCGAGTCCAAGTCACATGACTCGAGTCCACATCTCATAGGTGGGACAAAGTCATTGTTATGCAAGTCCAAGTCGAGTCGCAAGTCATCAAATTCATGACTCGAGTCTGACTCGAGTCCAAGTCACATGACTCGAGTCCACATCTCATAGGTGGGACAAAGTCATTGTTATGCAAGTCCAAGTCGAGTCGCAAGTCATCAAATTCATGACTCGAGTCTGACTCGAGTCCAAGTCACATGACTCGAGTCCACATCTCATAGGTGGGACAAAGTCATTGTTATGCAAGTCCAAGTCGAGTCGCAAGTCATCAAATTCATGACTCGAGTCTGACTCGAGTCCAAGTCACATGACTCGAGTCCACACCTCTGGCAGTCACGCCCAGGCCAACCCTTCGTAAAGTCACCTGAGGACAATCACTCCACTCGCCCATCGCTTCTCGCGAGCCATCCATCAAAGGTTTGCATCACTCAAAACCAAGGCCGTAATTATAATATATATTGGGGGGGGGGGGGGGATGTCTCCCCCCCCCCCCCCAATATTCAAATTTGCTAGAAATGTCCCCCCCAATATATTGCTATTAAAATAGATTTTTGTTGATATGATTGTCGTTATGGTTGTACTTTATTGATCCCTAATCTCTACCATTACATACAATGCAGAAAAGGTAAAAAAGAAAAACGGAGCAATGTAATACATTCCACTATTAGACATTATTGTAAAAAATAAATAAAAAGTCCATTCCATGTGTTAGTGAATTTTTTAAATATTTTAGGCAGGAAATGAGTTTAAAAATTTAGATTTTTATTTTCTGGGGGGAGACCCCCCAGACCCCCTGGAAAATTTGGTCCCCCCAATGTTGACTCCATGGCTACGACCTTGCTCTAAACCACGCTTGCGCCGCGCAAGCCACGCGCATCACGTGAAACGGTAGCGACATCCTGCCGTGCCATTCAGCTCCATGGACACACTTCCCTTCCTTCACCAGAGATCCCGGCACAAGATGCTGCTGCTGCTGCTGTTGCTCTCGCCACAACATCTAGACACAGGCCCCCAGTGTAGCCTTGCACAGACTGCTGGGGCAAGTGCTGTTCGCGAGCACCCGTTTAATTGCCAACACGGCACACGAGGCACTCGTTTGAGGCTGAGCCGGACTAGGGAAAGGACAAGTTCAGATAATCGTCACCGAGCCGGAATGGGTCGGCACGGCGCGCTAACCACTGCGCCACCGCTCCTACGACGTACGCCACCCAATTCACCAGCCTATTTGAATTCTCCAGGCTGCAAAGACTGTAAAGCGATTCCTTACGATTATCTTGACCGAAAAGTGTAGGTTAACATTGAATCACCCACCTATAAATTTAATTTAAATTTAAAATAGTATTTACAATTTGCCAGGCTGTCACGTGCATCTCCGTTGGGTCATAGCTTTAAATCCACATTCCTGTGCCAAGGGGAAGTTTGTTGACAGACAACCGCTGCTGATATCTCTTTTATCGACCCTGGCAGCATGATGGGTTGCGTCATAAAGGATAGCGTCACTTGGTCAGATGTTGTTTCCTATGCCATCATCATCTTTATGATTAAAAAAAACATTGTAAAAATGTGCCGATTGAATACCAGCTGATTATTTACAACGAACACTTTGAATCGCAAAGGTATATTTGTACAGTACAAGTACTTTGCGATGTAAAGTAGTGACTACAATTAGCTCTGAGCTTGTACTCCCATAACAAACCGAGTGCCATATTCTTGGTTCTTTCGGTAAAGTCACGTAGAAGGGAAATAATAAAGTGATATAAATATTAAACAATAAAAATTCTCACGACGTTTCGACTGCAACATAAGCAATCATCATCCGGTGTGAAATCCACAGCAAGAAAATTTGAAAAAAAGGAGTGACTTTACCGAAAGAACCAAGAATATGAATCCCTGCAGTCACGAAAGCTTTAAATCAAAATTTAGACTGAGTGCCCTTATAAGTTGCGTTGCTAAGTGATACGATGCCAGCTGCTGCGATATTTTGGTTGGGCAAATGCCAGCACCCCTACAGGTCCGAATTTTGCGTACCTACACAATAAAGTACTGTCCTACAATTATTATTCGTAACTAATAGTTGTCGGTCCTTTGTTACTCCACTGCAATCTAAAATAAGGCCTTCTCTGTACGGCTGGGGATTGTTTGACCTTACCTCATCACGCGGGCAAACGTGGGCATTGTAATGGGGAAGGGATGCTTAGGACATGTTTATATTTCACTGCGGCAAATTACACTTACCCCTGATCCCTTCTGGTTCTCGACTGGTTAAACGGAAGAACCAAAAAAAACTCACTCACCAATTGTGTCAGCAGCCGCGGTCGGAAATCGACCTCGTGTGGTCGGGTTCACAGCGCGGTGGGTACCAACTTCCGCGCCGCTCTAAGCACGGTGCCGGAATGCCGTGTGGCAATACAAAACTCCGTAACAATAGCGGGAAGGGCAGTGGGAAGGAGGTCGTAAACGTTATGGAAAATGTGGAATGGCGGGGGGGTGGGGAGATGGCTGGGATGTTGAGTGACAGCTGAGAAGAAGATGGCTTTTGTGTCACAATGAGTGATGCACCGTGCATGGTAACGAGCGCCGTGGTGACGCCTCGGCCACTTGGTGGTGAACGGCGGCAGTTGTTGTTGGTGTTGTTCAACGCACAAAGTCTATGCATGTTGAACTTCTTTCGCGATTCTAAATTTACAATTGTAACTGGTGTGGCTTTACTCTCCAACACACAAACCGGTGTGCTGCTGTACTCGTAACGAATTGGCACTTTTTTGTTGACGTGACCAACCTTAAATTTCGATTTAAAGCTTTCGTGACTGCAGGGATTCATCTTCTTGGTTCTTTCGGTAAAGTCGCGTAGAAGGGAAATAATAAAATAATAAACCTAAAACTAAAACATACAATTGTATTTTATTATGTTTTATTTTTATTATTTTATTATTTCCCTTCTACGTGACTTTACCGAAAGAACCAAGAAGGTGACCAACCTTACGAATTGGCCGTGTCGGGTGGTGGGCTGGTTTAACGACACACATTTATATTTACACGATCTAACCCCCCCCCCCCCCAAAAAAAACCCCTCTATTGTGCGTGTGTTCTCTCATCCACGCGTTCATCTTTCAGTCTCTCAGTGTTCTTCCAAGCAAGCGCCTCTCTCATATTCTTTGCGCACATTTCACCTCGTGCTCTACTCTGCATGCGGGGTGTGTGTGTGTAACAGAGCAGTGGTGCTTAACCCTCGACTGCAGCCTTGCACCCCTTGGATTCTCAGTCGTTAAGCAAATGTTACGTGAATACAAACGGAGGGTTTGATGAAACAAAGTAGGTTGTACTGACGTGCCCGTGCCTAATTTGTGCTTTCGATTATTGACCTTCTTGAAAAAATCTGCCCACGTCTCGTACCCCCATTCCCCCCTTAGAAAGGGCATCTCGCACCCCCAGGGAGTGCGTGCACCTCAGGGTAAGAACCCCTCGTGTAGAGCATACGTGTGTCTAAGTATAACGCAAGGCCGTAGCCATGGAGTCAACATTGGGGGGGGGGGGGGGGGGCAAATCTTCCAGGGGGTCTGGGGATCCCCCCCCAGAAAAAAAATCTAACTTTGAAAACTAATTTCCAACCATTTCCTGTCTAAAATATTTTAAAATTGACTAACGCATGGGATGGACGTTTATTTATTTATTTAAACTAATGTCAAATAGTGTATTGTATTACATTGCTGTTTTTTTCTCCCTTTTTTGTTTCATTGTATGTAATGGCAGAGATTAAGGATTTATAAAGTACAACCATAACCACAATCATATAAACAGAAATGTATTTTATAGCAATATACTGGGGGGGACATTTTGCGCATATTTTGCCTCCCCCCCTCCCCCAATATATATTATAATTACGGCCTTGCTATAACGTACTGTACCTTCAGGTGTGTGTGTGTCATGCATTGCTTTGTATGCACAGTATGTTGAACTTCTTTCGCACCGTACGTAGTAGCCAACCGCACGCGGCTGCACCACGGAATACTTTGCGAGGAGCCCGGCTTCGCCCACGGTTATCAGGTCGTAAACACGAGGCCCAAGGAAACGCGGTCAACACCGGATAAGACCACACGTTGCAGCGGTGCGAAGTGGCAAGCTGGTTGTTGGGTTAGCACACTTATTAGGGGCCGTCCATAAATGACGTCACGCGATTTTGGACCCCCTCCCCTTCGTCACACGGCGTCACAAAAATCAGACCCCCAAATATGACGTCACAAAGCTTTGCCCCACCCCCCCCCCAAAATAAAACATGCTTCAAATCGCTTGAAACTATTGTCATTGTAGTGAGTATTTAATGTGGCGCTGCACTCTGATGTTGTAGGAGAAAACATTTATAAAAAAAAGTATATTAAATTAAGTAGAACGTGTTGTCTATATTTATTTAAAGTTGCACACTTTTGATGTGACGTCACATTTCTCAAACCCCCCCGCCCCCCTCGTCACAAATGTCTGACCCCCCCCCCTCCTAGGTGCGTGACGTCATTTATGGACGGCCCCTTAGCTGACCAGCGAGTAGTGCTAGCCCTCTCCCTCACCCAGTGCCCCCCCATTTCCGGAGTTACATCACAGCCCTATCGGACTCCTGCCTGGATGTTCGCGATCGTGTTGAAGAAGCTCTCCGTTGTGTTTTTGTTGTTGTTTGTGCCGCATGTTCCTGAAAAAAATATATCTATACAGCACGTGGAGCTTAGCGTGTGGACATCATGCCGGATAGCACGGTTGGCAACGTATGGTGCGAAAGAAGTTAAAGATGCATGAATACATACATTAACAAGCACGTCGGCGAGCCCCTTGTATCATTTTTGTTCCCGGCATTTCAGTGCAAATGCTCGCGGTGGCCGCTATCACGAGCACCTGCCACATCTGTGCGCTCGGCTCGTGTCCATATCGTTGTGTTGCGTGCACGTGGCCACGCGCGTCTTCTGCGTGGTGGGTAGCATGGTGACTCCGTGGCCAATGACAACACAAGCATTGGCACGGAGCGTTTAAAGCGCACGGCCACCGTTTTTTTTTGCTTGCGTTGGTGATGCCAAACTCGGGGAGCCTGCGCAAGTAAGTGGGAACGTAAGGACGTAACGAGTAATCGACTATTAATGTCGATTCGTACGACTCACGATGACAATTATGTGTGTTTGTGTTAGATTGGGTATCTTGAAATTCGTGCAAATTCAATTTGCGTGGTAGGCTCGCATGACATTTAGAATAACGGAGCGAGGTACAAACGGGATGGTCATAACGAGACGCAAATAATCAATTATTCTATCGAAATCGTGGTCGTAAATTTCGACCAATAATTGGTGTCAGGACCCAGATTTAGTCTGCAACCGATGGGGGGGGGTACTCGTGAAGGCGCACGCTATTTCAGAACCACAAACTCTCCACCGTGTTCCTCCCACCCTCTCCAGCAACTCGTACTCTGCCTTTTCTGCATCAACTGTTCTATTTTTGTCCATTGGTCTAAATATCAACAACTCATGTTGTTGTTCTTCTTCTTAGAGGTCCATCGGCTTCCATTAACTTCTCCCTTTTCGCTCAGTCCCTCCAGGAATGACCAAAAAGCCAGACTTCCTAACCGCAGACGCATTCCTCCACAGCACGCGGCGGTCGCTTCTGTGCGTTCAATTAGCCCTGCGATTCGAGTTGAACCGTGACATTAAGTCTCCCGAGAGGAGGCAGCAAAAGGGAATGCAGCCCTTCTCGACGGAGACGGCTCGCGAGAAAAGATATTCACGATGGTTTATTTACAACATTCATGCCCGGTTGGCGCTGCGGTTCCAACGTGAGGTTCACAATCGTAGACGCTCCAAGCGTGGTGGTGTTTCATTCAGACGCTGTCTCCCCGACAGACCTGGTCTTCGCCTGAGGACGGCTGCTTGCGTTGTGGCCGAAACGTCGTGAGAATTATTTTATTATGTTTTATTTTTATTATTTTATTACTTCCCTTCTACGTGACTTTACCGAAAGAACCAAGAAGATGAATCCCTGCAGTCACGAAAGCTTTAAAACGAAATTTAAATCGTAAGATTGTGGTTTCAATCCCCCGGTGAGCGATCAACACAACCCATCATTCCCGAGGTTGATATAAATGAGAACCACGTTGTAGGTTTTGTTGTTGTTGCGATTGTGTTGAACAGCTGTCCGATGCTGTTCCGGGTTGTACCGCGCGTGTTGTTGAGCACGATGTCTGACGTTGTTGGTTTGTGTCTACAACTATCTCTCTTTCTCTCTGCAGATGTATCTTACTAGAGTGCAACTCACCGTAGACAACACCAAGTTTATTTTGTTTAACTAGGCGAGAACTCAAGAGACCAGGATGAGTCTCATTTGCGAGCGTGAGCTGAGACATTCGTCTGCCAGTAGAGGGCAGTGATTCCTGTGTGTAATCCTTATTGAGTCATTTGGCAAATTTGGGCCCTGGCGTTGGCATCATTGGCCTACTCTTGCCAATGATGCCAGGGGATCTTTAACGTCCACTGTGCAGCAGATGTGACGCGTATTCTTACGGATATTACACCCGCAGTAATAATAATAATAATCACTGTCTATGTTTGTTGAATTTCTTTCGCGCCGTACGTAGCCAACCGTGGATACTCGGAGGTGCGGAAGGACAACAAACTAAACACAACAACAAGCAGTTCTAAAGAAATTACTTTTCAATCTACATTATTTTAAACTCCAGTGGCTTGCTGATATCGGAAGGAAGATGCGTTCCAGACGGCTGTAGAAGCGCAGCTGACAGCGCGCGATGCAGTGACCGTCTTTGTTCGATGGCTTAGCAGCCAAAAGCCGCCGCTGCGAGGGTGACCGGAGTTCACGTGATGGTTTATTCTTCTTGACGAGATCAGCGAGGTGATTGTGGTTCACTTGTGGCGAGCACTTTGTGCTACACGTACCAAGGCTGCGAACCCAGCGACCTGCGTTACCTTCCCGGTCACAGCCAACACTGGTGGTTGGGTGATACCTGAACTTCTCCCGGGTGTACATTTCACGCAACCTGGAATGATCAGCGTATCGTCAAACAAGCTCTCTTGACCGTCAGGGCGTGGGCAGGCTTTCACCCAGAAGTGGCTTAGCAAAGGGCTATGCACATCATGGTTTAATGTTTAACTCGGAGCCTCTGGTGCGGGCGGTTCTCTGCCTTCTGGAACGGCCATTACGAGTCACGTGCACAGGACTGCCCAGCCACCTCCTCTCCTGGACATCTGTGAAAAAGAGCTTCATAGCTCATCGGATTCCTCCAGTGTAAATACAGATTCTGAAGCCCCTGTTCTTGGTGCCACCGTGCTGCGTGGCTTTCCGATGGTCGAATTTTATCGCTCCACGTGGCCGGGAACCTCAACGTGAACTAAATATGCATTGCTGGTGCCATGATGCCGAACGACAGCAGCACGCGGCACAAGCAGAAAGACCACACTACGGAGCCATTAGAGCAAGAGAGATGTAACCGCCGAAAAGCCTTGCGAAGCATATTATATGACGTCCCACCAGTGCCGGATGAAGCGAGTACGGGCCTGTAGGATACGTTATAAAGGGGCGATAAATAAAAAAAACACATAAATATTAAAACACATTTTTTTACTTGCATAGTAAAGTAATTGTATTTTTAATTTGCTATACAGCCAGATAATACGACAAATCGCTAACCTTAAACGCCCAGTCGTTCCTAATAGTTGAAGGCATTATAGTACTATAATAATAGAGCAAGTGCAGAATCAATGAAACGGAATTGATAGCTTGAAGGCATTTAGCGCGATGCCCTTGAAAGTGCGGGGTACGTAGCATATGTAGCTACTTTTGCTACTACGAAAATATAATCCGGCACTGCGTCCCACTCTCCGGCTTCTTCTGTCTCCCACGCCATTCGCCCAACCCACATTGGTACACGTTCGTGCGTTGAGCAACGTTTGTCAATTACGAGATAAAAAAACGCGTCACAACAGAAGACATTGTGCAGGCCGGAAACCCATACGTTTCAAACAATACACACAAACTCGTGCAACAAGTAAGCACACAGGACAGCCCTTTCACCATAACGCAAAACCACCATCAGTTCCTGAAGAAGTGCATTGTGGTCCTCTCGTCTTGGGTCACCATTAGAATACGTTTGAGCAAACGTGACGGACTGACAGGCAGCAGTGATAGACAACTGTGAACCGGTTTTGTTACTATTAGGACTCATCAGTACACTGGGCCGTATTATCGAATATGCACAGGCGGTACTGTGCCTGGTGCCTACGAACAACTCAAGGGCCTACGGAAAAATAATTTGACCATGTTTTTTTGTTTGTATGATAACAAAACATGTAACCAAGACAACTTCTTAAATAAATATATTCACGTTTCAATGAACGGCAACCTTGTAAAGCTACGTCATCCGATGTGATAATCATAGTAAAAGGTAGTTGCAGATATTTTCTCTTACAATATTTTTAGGCTTACCTTGTGCTTTTTTCAATAATTTCAAATTAAATATGCTCATCTGCGGCACACAGCGGCGCTCCCATCGAATGAGGGCACAGACTAAATAATGAACGTATCAGCAGTAACAACATCTGTCCAGCGGCTGGACGAAGTGTCGCGTGAAACAAGCGGCGGTAGTAACACGGGGCAGCATCAGTACCAACTGTAAAAAGTTATCACTGAAGGCCTACGAAACACAAGTGGCTAGGGCCCAACAAGAACCTTAATCCGGCCCTGTCAGTACAGCACAGTTCACCAATTCTCACTGGTGCAAAGCCTGCCTCTGGGAAGCATCTATTTTGTCCATAGATGTGGAGACCCCGCTCCCACGCCACGGGGCCCTGTAGCTTGGCCAAAGTCGATGCATTAGCCTGTGGACTAGGCAGCTTTGCACACGTTTAAGTCCCGTCGGTCGGCTTTGTATTGTTTTCATGCTCTATGCCTCGGGCTATTTTGTTGAACGGCAGTAACCCTGAAGGAAGCGTGCGTGGCCACACGCACGTACACGGCGCTGGCCGACTCCAAGAAGAAATGAAACCGCATTCCTTTTTAATCTTGATTTGAAGCTTTCGTGACTGCAGGAATCCATACTAAATGTTATTTTATTTCTACCTACGTGACTTTACCGAAAGAACCAAAGAGTACGCATTCCTTTTTTTTTTACACACCACCGGTTCTTGCAGTCGACCCAAGTATGCACCCGTATGAGAATATTTTGGTACTGGCAAAAGAGGTCCCATGATATATGCACCCGTAGGTAGGTGCGTATTTCACTCTTGAGGCAAAGGAGGATAGGTGGTGTACCTTGATGTGCCAGTGAGTACCATGAACTTTACACATTTGCAATTCCAGCCGTGGTCAAATAACAAAACAACCACGAACTACCAGGCCTGGCACCCAGCTCCGTCTCGGATGAGAGTGAAAACGAAAAGCTTTGGTCAAACAAAGCCAAAGGAGAGACATGGCATAACACGTGCAACGCTGTAAGTCCACGGGCAAATGTCGAACGTTTACCAATGTAGATTGCGTGTGCCAGTAAAAGTAGTGGTGCTGTAGAGTACCGCTAAGGAGAGTGAATTTGAGTGGCCCAAAGAGTAGATTTTGGTGGTTTAGGGTCCACGCTTTGCACTCCATAAGCCCCCACATTGATTACTATCAGCATGGCACGGAGAGACCCATCATCTACCCAACTGTGGATTGGCAAATATCTTTACAATAAAGTAATTTAGATTATTGTTTGGAAGTAGTTGCAACGCGCAACCTTACTTGAATTTCCACAAGATGTCCTCTCCCTTCTGCCCCTCCACCACCACCAGCACCAACTACCCCTGCTCCAATTCCAAACGCTCAAAAAGTTTTCAGCCGTCAGCAGCACCCTTGGCCCCCCCCCCCCATTGTTTGCTCCGTTGTGGTGGTGGTGGCGGGGGGGGGGGAGTCAGCAAGCAACAGCAGAAGCATCGCGTGACCTCACGCACGCATCGTATAACGCGCGGCTTGTGGAAACTTGTGCGGCGTGCGGGGCGACAAACTCATTGCACGGGCCACGCGGCGAGATGAACGACTTCTGCGCGTGCAGGAGGTGCCGTGGGGACTGTGGGACAGGACTTCAGGCAGGGTGGTCCAGATGTTTTGTGACTGCCCCCCCCCTCCCTCTCCACCCCCCACCCCACCCCCCAATTAATTGACCCCGAACATTTCGTTTCCCGTCACATATGCATTTCTGTCTTGAATACACCTTTCTTAAACAATTATATATGAACTTAAAGCTTTCGTGACTGCACGAATTCATACTCTTTGGGTCTTTCGGTAAAGTCACGAGTTCTTAAATAATACGTGACTTTACCGAAAAAAAACAAGAATATGAATCCTTGCAGTCACGAAAATTTTAAATCGAAACTGATATGGGCCTATCGATTTTCATGGAAAAATAACGGATAATAATACACTGTGACATGACAGCAAATGCATGTTAACAGCTACGAAATGTCGCCATCATTGTCAGCACATGCCTGGAATCTTCTCCAGGTAGTCTCCAGAGCATTGTGGTATTGTTGCAAATTCTCAGAAGTGTTAACAGTTTTTTTTAAAAGCCTGTATATTGTGTTTTACCACCAGGGCTGTAAAGTCTCACCGGCAGCTGATCCTGTCACGTGTTTACAGGAGAAGAGGGGCAGCCCTTTGTTACCAAAGAGGGGCATCTCGCGTGGACCATGGCTCTCTTTCCGTGACATCGCTGATCTCGCCCAAGAAGCATAAACCATCACGCGAACTCACTCCGGTCATCCTTGCCGCAGCAGCAGCTGCAGCTGCTTTTGGCTCAGCCATCGAACAAAGATGCGCTTCTGCGGCCGTCTGGAACGCTCCTCCTTCCGATTTTAGGAAGCCACTGGAGCTATGCACTTTTGAAACTGATTTATTCACAACAGCTTATTGTGTTTCATTTGTTGTCCTTCCCCGGCACGTCCGATGGCCGCGGTTAGCTATGTACGGTGCGAAAGAAGTTCAAAATGCATTGTTTATATAAAGATACCTATTGTCTGCCTATCTGTTGTGTTACTTATTTTATCCACAACGAGGCTGGTATGTGGTGTGTGTTGTATAATTTTGCGTTTTTACGAACACATACAAAAATGATTTTACAGTAAGAGGCCAGAGGCAATGCGTTATGCAGTAAAGAGCCCTAATGTGTGTACATTGGACAGTACGAAGTCACAGCAATACATGTGAACTTTTACAGGAATGGTCATGATAATGTCCAACTCGTAAATCTCAGTCACACTTTTACGGGAAAAAAAATGGATCGCTGTATGTCACAGAGAGTTGTAGGGCGAAACCCCATTTCCTCCGCAGAGAGATGTCTCAAATACTTCAGTGTAAGGATCCCATCTACAGTTCACAGGATCCCATGGCATACACGGCCTTCTGGGAGCGCAATAGTTTTGGGCTTTTCGCAACATTCGTTCAAGCCGAAGCTAAACTCCGGACCGGTTTTCGACGGACGGAAAGCGCATCTTCTGTTTGGGCTGTAACGGGGAGCTTTGCCTTGTACGCGCGTGTATGTGTATGGGGAGCGGTGGCGCAGTGGTTAAGGTGCTGCGCTGCAAACCCGGCGAACCCGAGTTAAATTCCCGGCTCGCGGCCAACTACAATGACGACTATCTAAACCGGACCTGGGCCACCCCTAGGTCGACTCAGCCTCAAATGAGTACCTGGTGCGGTGTGTAAACATCGCACCAGGTACTCAGAGACAAAGGCCGTCGGGCGTGGTGTTGGCCATCCACCCCCTCGTGTGCCGTGCCGGCCTTCATAGGTGCTACTCGCTAACAGCACGTGCCCCAAAATGATGTAAAGGCTATACGGGGGGGTCTTTGTCTTGTACGTGAACTGTCTGCCTTCGTGGTATGTGCTTTCTTTAACATGCGGAGGGGTCTCCTGCTCTTCACTACTTTCCTCTCGGGGGGGATGAGCTCAGAGAGTCTCTCTGTTAACCATTGCGGAGTGTTTACCCTCACTGCCAATGCGATCAGTGGTCGGGTCATATAAAATATCTTAAGTGACACTTTCCCTTCACTTCGATTCCGGTGTAAAATCAGTGTGAATGAAGGGGTAATTTTACGCAACTTACCACGTGGCTTAATTTCAGCTGCATTGGTTTGTCCGGGTCAGCGGCCTGAAAAAAAAACTAAACCAGATCCGGCATACAACATCCAGTATACCTGTGGCTATGGCTATGGCTGGTCGTCACGTGCCACCTACACCAAACTAGCAGACAGCAGCAAAGTATTCAGTGACAAATTGAACCCCGCATGGGATCAGACAAGACTCGTTATTCGCTGGCATTGCCCGCATTGCCAAGGATGTCTGTATTAGAATCAGAATCTTCATTTACACTTGGAGGAATCCGATGAGCTTAGTTTCAGATATACCAATACAGGGCGGATCAGAAAGTAACACCAACAAACAATACGAATACACGATAGGAGTGCATAGTGTAGGAAAGGTGAGAAAATCACATTTAAAAAAATAAAATGTTTATTTCACCAGGTAAAGCCCACTGAGATATTAGCTTCTTTATCAGGGACGCATCTCTGGCCGATACTCAAGGCTGGTGCTGTTATGGCAGCCAAATGAGAGAAGATGCTTGAGAGGGTGGCCACCGTGGAGATGGAGCGACGAGATGGGTTCACGTGCAGGAGTGAGATTGTATTGTGGCAATCCTGTGAGGGGTGGTGACGGCACGGAAATGGTTTCATCCAGCAGTGGCTGCTGCTACTGATGATGAAGATGTACGCACGGTTGCGTGTATCCATGTCACTGTGTATGAGTGATGTTGCCGTCACACCGAGCCCGTTCGCTTGGCCCCCGAGGGTCGTGAGAACTTGGCAGCAGTGCAGAGGGACGCGTTAATGATTGCCGCATTCCAGGAGATGTCCAGACTGTGACACTTTGGAGGCTTGCGATTCATTCCGCCTGCATGCGGCTTATTAAAGTCGGCGGAGAGACCGAGAGAGGCACGGGGAGATCTGGAGACACGAGGAGACAGGAGAACGGCAAGCGAGAGACGCAAATGCGCCGTTAGATACAGCCCATTGTGCTGGAAAGCAGGAATACATTGCAATGGGATGGCAGACGTGAGTGCGAAGAGGAAGGGAGGGGCGCAAGGCTTGCGGGAGAACATGTTGCATGGTTTGTTATCGTAGCGTTCTGACCTGCCCCGACTGAACATCTGTGGAACAAAGAGCTCTATAACTCATCGGATTCCTCCCGTGTAAATATTCTGATTCGAATTACTGAAACACAATCGTGTTACGGCACGGGGTGCGAAAGCATTAGGTCCCTTAGTGAGACTTCTGAAAAGCTGAGAGAAGGACACACAGGGGGACGGGCTGTACGTGAAGACAGAGACAAGGCCGTGGAGGGAAGGGCTTGAAAACAGAGACAGGGCAGAGGCGTAGCTATCGAGTGTGCAGGCAGTGGAACTGCACCGGGAAACCCGTGGACCGGAGGAGCTCTCAGGTGGCCGTGCTACGAAGTGAGTGGTGGTGGGGGGGCATATGGACCGGGAGAGGCCTCATTCCCTTGCTTGCTCCAGGGCCGATGCCACCCACCTATGCTGGGCCACTGAGACGAACAGCGCCAGACGGAACAAATAGGTGGGGGGGTTGCTGAGTGTGAGGGGGGGCTGGAGGCAGGAAGGAGGTCGCTGTGGAGAAGATCGGAGAGGGTTTAGGGAAGTTGTTATGGCCTTTGGAGGAAATGTTCCAGCCCGGGCCGCGGCGTCTGATCCACAGGTTCGCATCCTGAGCCGGGTCCACCGTACTGTGCTGAGCAGGGAGTCTTCTTTGCGGGTAAGGGACCTCTCCTTATCACACTTATCATCATCATCGTCGTCGTTCTCATCATCGGCCGTGGTCAATCCACTGCTCATGTTCACTGCTGGCATTCTCATCGTGGCTCACACTCATTGTCTTCTGAAGCCAGCCAGCAGCTGAAATTAGACATCAATTTATCGTTGTTGCTCAAGTCAAAACGTAAGCCAACCGTGCTAATCGGAGGTGCGAGGCTGTGTTTGTATCACCTGATGACGGTTGTTTGTGTCGCGATCGAAACGTCGTGATCTGTTAATTTTTTATCTCCGTGACTTTACTGAAAGAACCAAAGAGTATGAATTCCTGCAGTCACGAAAGCTTCAAATCAAGATTGTACTAATTATTTTTGCTTTAATCAACCTTGTTCATCCCTTCACGTGTGTCCCGCTTTGTTTCTACCGCAGCCTCTCCCGAGCTACATGACCTTCGCGCAGAAGGCCACCCTGTGGGGTCAGGGTCCTTTCGCTACCACGGTGAGTGACGTACAGCGTGGAGCCCTCGCTTTCCAAAGTTTCGCGTCTGTGTTCCATAAAGTGTCTGTGAAACTCTTCGTAATGAAGGTTGTTTTTTGTTTATCTTTTTTTATTGGGGGGGGGGGGGGAGGAGTTATATCACGTAAATATAAATGCGTCGTTAGTCCACAACCACCCTGCAACTTCGGGCTGGCGCAGCCTTGACGCAGCGCTGTGTCACTTCATCATTATCACCACCACCACCACCATCAGCAGCAGCAGCAGCTACTGCTGGATGAAGGCCTCACCTCAAGCCGTCGCCTCCCTTCACGGTCTTGCGATGGCGTAAATTAATCTCTTATCTGTTTATTCGCCGGTCTCATTGCCCCAGCTCCACGGAGAGGGCTTGCCCCTAATTGCACATTTCACAATCTTGAGGCGTTCCAATAGCTCGAGGATCAGAGCGCTGAGATCCCGAGTTCGAATCCAGGTTTTAGCCGCCTGTCAGATAAACTAGAAATGTTTATTGTACCAGGTAAGGCCCACTGAGCTATAGGGAGGGCTCTTTTCCCAGAAGCGACCCTGGCCACACATGATGGCTGAACGAAGTGGCGTTATTCCAGCAGCCAAATATTCTAAAGCTCCAACTCTGAGAATGAGCGTTAGGGTCGCGCGACAGATTTCGCCCTGCAGCTGGGACGGGTGGTGAAGTGCTGCCCCCTCGTGTAGTGTGCATCAGAAGTCACTTGAAATTATCTCAAAGGTAGTTCTGAGATATCCGCTTCTGCGGGCTAATTATTTCACCCGGGGTACGGTGGGCGGGGGGTTAATAGGGCGGGCGTTGGGCTTGACATGGACCGAGATCAATCGGGATGAGAAGAGGTTGATTTAAAAGCCAACTCCACAGCCAAGTCAAGACTGACACGCAGCAGCATGCGTTACTGAAGCGAAGCGCTGCAGGGGGCGCTACGTGACAATAATGTGCTGTAGTTTTATTTACAAAAAATGCAGTCAACTGCAGCGAATGAAACATAAATTAACCGCGAGTGGATGATTGAAGAGGCTTAAGCGACGGTGGCTTGTCAAGTTGGCCACAAGATAGATGAGAGAAAATAAAAAAAATCATTTAGAACCGGTTCGCTAAACAAAATAAAATACAAGTTCTGCAGGAGACACGTCGGGAAGACAGCCGAGAGAGTGAGCGTTTGTTGAAGGTGGAGTGGCAATTAATAAACAAATTAAATAAAGTTTGCCGAGAAAATTGCAGGTGCGGAGTGTTTTTTGGGTAATTGAAGTTGCATACCAATGTGCCCAGAGAGGCAATATTTCAACAATGGGAACATTGTGTGTTATGACACGAATGTGGAACACGTGGTTCAGAGAACAGACACAATCCGGACACGTAACATTGCCAATTAAACTGCAAACTAAATATTGTTTATTTTACCAGGTAAAGCCCACTGAGCTATATAGATATATTTTTAAAAACGGCCTGTTCACAAATGATAGTCCAACGAAATGGCTTATCATATGCACATTTATAGCAGCTAAATAATCTAAACGCGTGTTCATTCTAAATGTGGAGTGGAAAATCGGAGGACCTGGAGAAAAATCCACGCGACCACAGAGAGAGAGAAAGACACGCAGGCTCCAAATATACAGCAGGCGTCAGGGTCGGGCTCGAACCCACGACCTGCTGTATACCTGGCGAAGTAGTTAACATCTCGCCACCGTGGCGCCTCTTACTTAAGCAAAGTAAGTGGGGCATGGGCGCTGGCAGGACACGTCGCTAGAACAAGGGCCTCGTGGCTGATGGCCGAGACTGGCGACTGAATGGCAGCCAATGGAGGGAACGCACCCGAGGGGACGACCGTGACCGAGATGCAGCGATAAGATTGGCGCACGTGTCAGAGCGAGATGTCCCTGTGACATCATCGTAAGAGCGTGAAGGGATGGATGATGACACTTTACGATGATGATGATGATGATAATGATGGATGAAAAGTGTCAATAATTTAAACCTTGGAACCCACTTGCAAAGCGAGATGTTCCTTCCATCTCGAGGGTTTTTTCCAGGTTAACATTTAATGACCCGTACAAAAGTCTAGAAAAATCTCTCCACCGGTGCGACCACCTTACCTACCCGTTCGGATTTCCCGCAATGCAACAGTGCACGTTTGTCAGCCTCGAATGCGAGTGGTGAACAACAACAACAAAACCAGTCACAGGGAATTGCTGCCCCCCGTTGAATGTCTCTGATTGATGTCTCTCTCTCTCTCTCTGTGTCGGGGCCACGCTCTTTGGCTTGATAAAAGCGAGCCATATTTTACGCGGCAATCGAGGCGCTGGCTGGCTGCTGGCTCGCTCGACAGTGACGCGTTGCCCGCGTTTCCGAGCCAGCGCACCTGTGCTTTATGGCCCAGGTGTGTGCTCAGGTGTCACGGACGTGTGCGGGGAGCGCACGTGCGGCGACGCTGCCAAAACCCGGGCCCCGCTCCGAATTCGATTCCGGCCCACGGCCACCAACACCAGTGACGAATATCTAAACCGGCCTCTCCTAGGTAGACTCAGCCTAAAATTTGTATAACTGGTGCGATGTGTGAACATCGTCACTTGGGAGACAAAGGCGGCCGGGCGTAGTGCTGCCCCCCCCCCCTCACTACCCCCCCCCCACCTCATGTGCCGTTCAAGCCTTCATAGATTGCTCGCGAACAGCACTTTCTCCTAAAGTCCGTAAAGGATATACGGGGAATTACGGGGGGGGGGGGGGGGGGTTTCGTCTTTGCGCTTGCGTACGTATTCCGCAAACTTACGGACAGCTACGGCAGCTGACCTTTGCACCCATTGTTGCCGGAGCGATTCCACGAATGCCCGGGAACTTCAGATGCTGCGGACCCATCGGGATGCTTCGCTGACTGGGGCAGCACCGTGCGCGCGGTGCTTGCTGCCTGGCTTTGGGGCCACATTTTGCGTCGTGGAAGCCACATACGTTCGAGGAAAACAAGTAAACCCGTAAAAACAAAGTTTTTCACTATAAATCCTTTATATGCGTGGCATCGGGGCGGCTAGAGTCATCTCGTCCTCTGGCTTGAGATGGCTGCCACCTATGGGTCAGATGATTGTCTGGCAGCATTAAACAATTGGTAATTAAATATGTAAAAAAAAATCCCTAAGCAGTGTAAAATTTTGGGATTTTTTTTTCACGAAAATGCATTGTCACGCACAACGAGTCTGTGTGCAAAATGTCAGCTCGATTGGATAACGGGAAATGGGTTAAAAAACGACCGAAAGATTTGCACGGTCCTAAGCAAGCAAGCGAACTTAATATAAAGGATTTAAAAACATGCACATCTTATGACTTCCACTTGGTGTCTCTCTTTGAGAGTGTTTAATTAGCAGTACGGTAACCCACGGGTAGCATGCGTATCTGCGAATAGGAATATTTTTAGATCTGTTTTTTTTGTCTCTTCGGAAGCGATCGAAAAACAGTGCACAAGCTGAACTAAAACTAAACTATTTTTTACTTTACCAGGTAAGGCCCACTGAGCTATATCGCTCTTTTTCAGAAGCGACCTGGCCACACATAATAACTCAACGAAGTTGGCTTATCATATTGAAATTTATAGCAGCCAAAAATGCTATCAACGCATTTTTATTCTAAATGTGGAGGGAGAACCCGGAGCACGGGGAAAATCATCCACGTGACCACGGGGATAACATGCAAACTCCAAATATACAGGCGTCAAGGATCGAAACCACGACCTATTGTATACCAGGCGAAGTAGTTAACAGCTCGCCACCATGGTGCCAAATTCAAACATGAGACCCTGCTGGATATGATTGTGGTATCATCATCATCATCATCACCAGCCATGATCTATCAACTGCTGTATGAAGGTTCCCCCCGAGCAGTAGTGTACGAGTTACACATGTACCTGCGTGCGTGCGTGTGTGTGTGCCTCTCTGTGTGCTGGGTGTTAGTGGGGAGCGGTCGTGTAGCGGTTAGCGCGCTGCGCTACGAACCTGGCGACCCGGGTTCGATTCCTGTCAACACCAGTGACGATTATTTGAACCGGTCCTGGGCCTCCCCTAAGTCGACTCAGCCTCAAGTGTGCTGTGCTGGCCTTTATAGGTGCTCGCTAACAGCACTTGCCCCTACAGTCTGTTAAGGCTATACGGGGGATCTTTGTCTTTTGTTGTTGCTGCAGCCTGCAGGTCGCTCAGCGGAGAGAGACGAGCCATGTCCACGCTACTTGGCTCACATGCTCCTGACCCCCAAGGCTCCCCCCTGCAGGTCGCACCGAGCACCCCACCGCCCCCGGTGTAGCGCCCCCAATCAGCCCCCGCGCGCTTCGAGGGGACCACCACGGACACGGGACCCCGGGTGCCCGGCTCCCTTCTGCAAGTGGCCCCCGCCCTGCGGTGAGTGACAGTGCAAGCATCTGGGAACCCTCGCCCGGTTACACGGTTGTGGTATCATCATCGTCATCGTCGTCATCAGCCGTGATCTATCTACTGCCGCACGAAGGCTCCCCTCTATCCGTCACAACCTCTCACGGCCTCGCGATGCAGCAACCCATCTCGGTTTTGCACGCAGCATAGGGAAGGCCTTCATCCAGCAGTGGATTGACAAAGGGATCTTCATTTTTGGAAATGATCATTCTCGGGTCGTGGTGTCTCGATGTTGGTGGGGGGAAGGGGGGTTATTCTTTTTTGCTATATATCTGCTTTTTTATCTCTCTCTCAATTCAACTTGCAGCATGGGCATCATGCCGTTCCGCACATTTTCGGCAATGTTTTTAAAATGCAGCGAGCGGTGCACCACCACGTGCCAGAGAGAACATCCCTCGGAAGACGACGTCACAGGGACTGCCTTCTGAGGTCACTTCAGTCGACCTCTTTGTCTAGAAGAGGGCATCCATTGTCAACGCCCTGTTCCTTGCGCGTCGGTCAAAAACTAAATGTTTAATTCTCAGAGCAGGAGTTTACTCAAATGAAGTGATACACCGTACGTAGTATGGTTGGCTACATACGGTGCAAAAGAAGTTCAACATAGATACAAATCAAATTTTATGTGATGGGTTTTTTTTGTGGCCAGTCATTGGTGACTGGCCGGCGACCCCCAATGTAATCACAGGGCGGCTGCCTGGATTCGAACCCAGGATTCTCAGCAGTGCCAGATCAGAGCTCAGACTCCTAACCCATCCGGCGAACTCTACGTTGGTGTTATTAAGGAAATGTTTTTTTTTACGATTTATTTACTGTTTTATGAGTTGACAAAGTGCCTTTATTGTTACAACTTGCAAGCCTACAAGCTTGTGTGGCGTTGCTTTAAAGGCTGTTAATTTTACAGGAGCCAGTGCGGAGAGATTTCTACTGAACATACTTTCCATCGGCAAATGGGAAAGTCATTCATTTGTATGTGTGTATGTGTGTATGTTGAACTTCTTTCGCACCGCACGTCGCTAACCGTACTAAACTAAGGTGCGGGGAAGGACAACAAACTACAGACAAAACAATTATTCACGTGAACAAATGTTCATGATTGTCATTTTTAAAATATGGAATTACCTTGACTTAAAGCTTTCGTGACTGCAGGAATTCATACTCTTTGGGTCTTTCGGTAAAGTCACGTAGATATAAAAATTATAAAATTATAAAAAAGTCACGACGTTTTGATCTGAAGACGATTGCTTGTGTTGTGATCGAAACGTCGTGATTTTGTTATTTTATTACTTTTCTATCTACGTGACTGATATTGCCTGATACGATGTGTAGGTTAGAAACTTCGACGAAGACACTAGAATGAAGGATGCATCGTGCGCAAAGAGCCGTGGAGAAGTGCACGCTTGCAATTACACCGAGGACGCGAAAGGGGAACACGTGGATCACGTAACGTGCATAAATGAGACGTAATTTTGATTGTTAAGAAAAGGAAGTGGACTTGAGCAGGACGTGTCGCGCGAAACGATGGCGGAAACTGGCAGAGATTACGACAAAATATCGGCCAAAGGAGAGAACACATCTCAGAATCTGAATTTTAAATAGTTATTTATACTGGCTGTCCTGTGTGGAGATGGAGCGACGAAATCAGTTCATGCGCTTGTACTCGGTGGTATTTTACATCTCGCGATTTGAAGATGGTGGCAGAATTGTATTAATGAATATCACCTGACCACGTGTAACAATACGAACGTAAATGCAACGTATGATGATTACATATTTTATATTTTAATTTAACGTGTCCTGCTCTCCCCCTTCATGAAGTTCACTGTTGCATCGTACATCCTGCCAAAAGCAATGGTGCAATACAAAACTATTATCATGTTTACGACCTCATGAATAGCATTCCTTCCAACTTTATGTGCAATTTGCCCACTAAAATATCATTTTAATGATTTCGTTGCCTAGAAAACACTGCGAATGTAAAAAAAAACACCTCAAAACTAAACTCTACATCGGATTGGTCGCCCCTATACAGTAGTTGTAGCTGTCGTTTAATAGGACCCCCCCGCCCCACCTCGCACCAAAACACCCCCCCCCCCACCACGATCTACCCAGCATGGCGAATTGATGCCAGTTGCAGTGTGAATTGATGCCATAGCCTCACTGAGTACCAGTTGCAGTGTGAATGGACGCCATGGCCTCACTGAGTACCAGAGGAAGTGTTAATGGATGCCATGGCCTCACTGAGTACCAGTGGCAGTGTTAATGGATGCCATGGCCTCACTAAGTGCCAGTGGCAGTGTTAATGGACGCCATGGCCTCACTGAGTACCAGTGGCAGTGTTAATGGATGCCATGGCCTCACTGAGTACCAGAGGAAGTGTTAATGGATGCCATGGCCTCACTGAGTACCAGTGGCAGTGTTAATGGATGCCATAGCCTCACTGAGTACCAGTGGCAGTGTTAATTGAGAACACCAGGGGTGCGCAACATGTCCAGTCCTCTGGGACCGCAGTGTCTTCTGACTCAATTACCAACCTAGCTCTGAATGACTTACTTTTACAAACAATTTGACATTAATTAGAATCCACTTTCATTGCTTTCAACTGCTAAGCAGATTATGATTTCAAGTTGTCTACCAAACCTCCACGCTCTGTTAATATGAAGAAGGGCCGTTGAATAATGCAGCATCTTTAGGCTAAGTGCAATTGACTAATGTGTTATGAAGCCTTCAAGATTGTAGTTCTCGAAGACTGGAATTCTCCCCCCCCCACCCCCCACCCCACTGGACTTATACAAACTTCTAAATCCAGAAGCATAAACTCTCGTATGTGAATACAGCCTGGCTGGGTGCCTGAGGTGGGTTATGGTGACCCCTGCATCTTGCTGCTAAAACATAACTTTACATAACCCAAGGGTCAAGGCCCAGGCAGGGGCTGTGATACAACGGGCCTCTTAAAAAACAAACGGCCTCTTTCCTCCCCGTGTCGCTCTGTTTGCCTGTGCGCTTTACGCCCTTTATTATGTTTGGAGACGGTGGCAAACCTCAGCCGTGCAGAACTTGTGCACGGTGATGTTATACACAGTAGCGCGATGCCGAGTTCGGATTTTGTTCCCATTCCTCTTCGTGTTATCCATTCGTTTAAACACCAAACCTGTTCTTTTTCTTTTTACATTTAAACAATTTCTCCGCCTATCGGTTGGGGGCTCAGTCGTGCTCACAGTTCACGGTGCCGCGCTAGAGGGATGCCACCTTCCGCGGCACAACAAAAACAAACTGGGGCATCACAGGAATAATAAGAATATCTCACGATACTGGGGGAGAAGGAGGAGCAAGGAGGGAGGGTCTTGCGTGGTGTCTCGCAAACTGACAAAAATCGGGGCTTTTCGTGTTCCAGAAAATCTTCATATTTCCCAGGACAGCCCACCTCGATAAGAGGACGATCCTTGGAAGACAACGAATGGCAGTTGGCAACCCTCGCTGACGTCGTACTTCTGACCCAAAAGACAAAGATGCCCCATATAGCCTCAACAGATTGTTGGGGCAAGTGCTGTTGTTATTGAGCGAGCACTTATGAAGGCCGTCACGGCACACGAGGGGGATGAGATGGGTGGCCAGCACCATGCCAGGTTGCTTTAGTCTTCTTCATGGTGACGATTACGCACCGCATTCAGGTTCTCATTTGAGGCTGAGTCGACCTAGGGGAGGCCCAAAAGCAGTTCAGATAATCGTCATTGTAGTTGGCCGTGTGCGGGAATCGAATTATGGATGCCGGGTTCGCCGGGCAGCGTGCTTACCACTGCGCCACCGCTTCCCAGATCGCATGCACACACCCACACACGACTTGTAGAACATCACTATTATACCATCATCGCCAGCCACCAGTTATCCACCACTGGATGAAGGCCTCTCGAAGCCGTTGCCACCATCCCACAGGGTCTTGCAATGCAGCAATCCATCAAACCCCTGCACACGAGCTGACTGTATCGCTGCATCTCTGCGGCAGACCTATTCTCGGACGCATTCCCTCCTTGTAGAATAATATTACATTCATTATTTCTTTGAGTCAATATATATTTTTTGTAAAAAATTCCAGACTGTGCTGCCTTTAAACGTAAAACATTAGTCCACGATTGCTCTGTATGTTTATAACTAATGACCCTCCTATAGCTAAACCTGAGCAAATTAAACACGGCATGAATTACTTGTATTCATAAGAGAATTTCTTTGCTGTGCATAGGCCATAAAGTACGGGTGCACCAGAGTTGCACTGAGGTTCTGACTTCAATGAGGGTCTGGGGTTTGAACCCAGGATCTCAGCGGTCCCAATTCAGTACCCTGAACACAGACACAGTGTTACCTGGTCGTTTGTTGCGGTTTTTTTGATGTTAGTTGTTTATATATCGCCGACCAGCGCAGGTGTTGAATGAGCCCAGGTGAAAGCTGTATAGTTTTGTGATCGTGTGTGTGTGTGTGCGCGTGCTTCGGAGATTCTCGTTTTGTCACAGCTCGTAGCGGGGTAAAGATAACGCGAAACAGACTTTTCTTGTTGCCCTCAAACGTCACCAAAAGCCACACTCGCACCTCCTCATCATCGACGCAAAACGCCCCTAGTCCCCACTGGCGTCAGCCGAGCCTGAGCCAGCGTGAGGCCCTCCAGGTACGGGTGCTTTTCCACCGGCTGTTTAGGGTGCCGAGCCAGAACCAAACCGTGACACCTCCGTCTGGCCTCACGACAACATCGGAGTCTGGCTCAAGGCTCGGGTTCTGCAGTGAGAATGACAAAAAACAACAACAACCTGGCCCCGGTGTGGCTCAGGTTTGAAGTGGAAAAAAGAGCAAAAGCGCGGAATGCTTTCGTTTGATTTTCATCGTCAAATTTGGTCAACATTTTACTACGACGATCACGGTGGATAGCGCTGGCACAGAAGTTCGCCGCGCTGTGCTTTGAACCCAGCGACCTGAGTTCAAATTCCTGGCCACAGCTCACATCAGTGGTGACTCATATATACGTGTATAGATATATGCATTTCAAAGGAGGAGATCTAGGCAGTAAAGAGAGGGTGAAATATTTCAAGAACAAATGTTATCTCTCATGAGCAATGGTAGATAAAGAGCAGTGGAGGGCTAAAGTAAGAGAGAACGCAGAGCGAAGAGGAGCAAATATTGTTACTGCGGAGAGATAACGGAGACAGATTGTCGCGCACGGAAAGGTAAAGAAAGACCGATAACGAGAGATAAGGAAGCCACTGTTAATGACAGATAAGAAAATAGTCGAGAGAAATTTTCCATTTACCACCCAAAATTGTAACCCGATTGTGTCATCAGCATCACGCCATGAGAGATGCCCATTTGGAGATCTGGCAGAACGGTGCGACCTGACGTTGTTAGAGAGCAGCAACACTAAAACGTGGATAAAGTAGAATGCAGGAGAGACAAAATAGGCGAATGTGTTTCTCGTGAGCAAGGGAGTGAGAGGTTGTAAATGAACGGGGACCTGGCAATGCCCTCCTAAACAAAGGTAACTGTCTCCGCAGCGACCCTGCCGAATGGGAACCTGTGGCCACGGCTCTGGGGCAAGCAGCGCGTCTCCCACCCTCCTGCTCCCTGCCCACCGCAGGCCGAGGGGCCTGGGAGGCGAGCGGAACAAAAGAAAGGGTGCAAGGCGGAGAAGAAGACGCCTGAGGCAACGGGGAGCTGGACATCTCGAGGAGATAGGAAGCGGGCTGAACCTCTCCTGGATGTCCCGGAGGCCACGGGCAGAGCCGGGGTGGGTGCAGGGGACAGCTGCGGTGGGGCACAGCGGGAGGAAGACCATCGGGATGACCCCGTGGGTATATGGGGCATGGTGGCAGAGGAGGAGGAGGAGGAAGAGGGGGAGAAAGAGGTTGGTGCTGGAATGGAGCAGATAATGGAGACGCGTAGCCTTACATCTGAAAGGGAGTCGCTTCTGGAATCTGGTGAGCCATGCCCCGGCACAAGTGTGCACGACCTCACTTCTAATTCACGTGCGCGCACCTCGCACGCACGCGAGTATTATCGATACCGCGTGTCCCATGCAGCACCACGCCCGCATGCACCGAGGTCAACTTTCTACGGAGGTCAATCTTTCTACGGAGGTCAATCTTGCTTCTTTGCTAAGCTCCTCCCTCCCCCAGCTGGCCTGGAATGACCCCCTTCCCCCCCAGCCATCCGTGCAGTCGACTTCCTACCCCCGTTCAAGTCTGTAACCTCAAGAACCTTCCTCTCCTCTTCTCGGTCTCTCCTCATCTTCTTTGTTGCCACGAACGCGCTCGACAATTCCGCAACAGCGTCTCGTTGTGGCAGTTGCAGCTCCATGCTCCAGCAATCCGCACTGTACACTTGAGGTTGGTCCAGATGTCTTGTGATCCCCCCCCCCCCCCGTTTAATTCTCTACAACTTACAAAAATGTGTAAGTAAGCTTTATTTAACACGCAAAAAATAATGTGCAAAGGTGAAAAAAATAATGTGCAAAGGTGAAAAAAATAATGCTAGGGGTCAATTAATTGGGGGTCACAAGACATCTGGAGCATGCTGTATTTTGTATAATATTGTGAGCTGTATACAGGGCCGGTGCTAAGGGGGTGCTGGGGTGGGCCCTGCACCACCAAATATCCCCTTTGGGCCACCCGAGGTCACTCTCCTTAGCGGTTCGTCACTGTTCTTGTGGCCCCCCACGAAACAGATCTACTGAGCCCCCCCCCGCCCCCCTATCTGGCCTGAGTTGGAGCCAGCCCTGGCTGGCTCCAACTTCAATTAAATGTCTTCCCAAAATATTTTCACGCATTTTTATGAAGATAAACAAAAAAGTGCGTCTCTCATCCGTCTCTGACATTTCTTATCAATCGTCCGTTCCTTAATCTTTCTGCATCACTTAATATATACGGTTGGATGTTATCACGGCGTTCATACATACGAGTTAAAGCATATTAGACCGGACTCCAGCTACAAGGTGCAGACATTTGCGTATCCTGTTCACTCCCCACGGACACCAAGGGCCATCGAAGCGTGACAACCGTAATTCGGATGCAGTTTCTTGCACAGCCAAACAACAGCCGCCACGGGTTTTAAGCAAATGTGTTTCGCTCAGGACTCCGAGTTGATGAACAGTCCTCATTGTTGAAGCCAAGCTGTGTTTCGACAATTGTCTCAGTTCCTCGAGGTTATTGTTTGGGGTTGGCAAGGTTTTTGTTTACCCAGAAATGTTCGAATGTCAGAGCCGCCTCGAGAAGGTAAATCGTGTCTCGTGGGAGAGGCGCTGTAGCCCAAGCCTGTGGCGTCGCGGTTAGCGCACCGCGCTACCAACCCCTTCACCCGAGCTCGATTCCCGCTCACGGCCAACACCAAGTGACGATTATCTGAACCGGTTATGGGCCTTCCCCTAAGTCGACTCAGCCTCAAATGAGTTCCTGGTGCGATGCGTAAACGTCGCCACTAGGGAGATAAAGGCGGCCGGGCGTGGTGCTGGCACAGCCACCCCCGCGTGTGCCGTGCCGTTTTTCATGAATTAGGTGTTACTCGCTCAGAGCACTTGCCCCAACAGTCTGTTCATAGACTATACGTGGGAGGGGGATCTTTGTCTTTGTAGCCGAGGCATAGACCACAAGGTGGCAGAGTTTGACACGTGGCCGAGGAACGTTGGTGCCACTCCCTGGCTCAGGTCACACGGTACGCACTGGCGATGCCAGTGGGGGGGTGGGGTGGCACGTGCCCCATAATTTCGATCGGATCATTGGGGTTTATTAGTAATACATCGGCATTTTGCCACCCCCACTGCCACGGCATGGGCCCCGGTTCAAGGAATTTAACGGGGAGTGGTGTCTTGTCCGCCTTCCCTACCTCTCGGAGTAGAAGGCGGATATAGGCACACACCTTGGCATCTAGGCGAGAGGGCCAGCATAGTGTTAGGGGTAGGCCCCGCCCGTGGTCTAATCCAACGTGAACACACGGAGCTTGCTGCATACAGCAAAGTTTAATCATGAGAACGTGAGATGGAAAATAGTTCGAGAGTAATAGCTACGCCGCTGCCCTCACCCCCTCTGCCCAGCATTGCTCCCCCATATTCCCAAACCCCGAATGCCCACGCCATCGTCTGCCACCACTTGCGTCCCCCCCCCCCCCAACTGCGATTCCTCGCCGCCCTCCGCAGATGATGACCTCTCGGGACGCGTGACGCCGCTGAGTGGGCTCTGCTCCTCGCTGGAGTCGAGCCCCGGCGCGGGGAGCTTCTCCGGCCGCTCCTCTCTCTCCTCTGGCGTCCCCAGCGCGCGCGACAAGTGCCGGAGGTTCCTCGACGACTTCCCTGACGAGGTGGTGGTGGTGAACCGGTGTGACGTTCAGGTGCAAGGCGCTCAAGATGTATCGGCGCTGACCAGGTGAGTCGTCGCTGGCGGGGGCGGGGTGGGTGAATGTTCTTTATTGCGCCTACGAGCAACTCCACAGGGACGTCGCGCGCCCGGGCGGACGTGCGGATCGTAGAAGCTGAGCAGAGTCGAGAGCGCGGTTTGGTGTTTTGGATGGGCCACTCGCCGTGCACGGGAGACTGCAGGTGAGCTGTGGGCGTTGAGGCAGAAGGAGAGGGCCCATGCGGCATTGCTTCACATTCAGCATCCCGCACTGACCCGTGCGGTGAGGTATGGTCAAAATAATCCTCTATAATACAGGTTTTTTTGGGTTAGATCGCGTGAATATATAATGTGTCGTAAAACCCGCCACCACCCGACACAGCCAGCTAGTAAGGGTTGACACGTAAACAGAACGTGGCCAATTCCTCATTAGTACAGCACAATTTGAGTACGACGTTTCGCCAGTAATTGCAACTAGCTTCATCAGGCGACAGCCAGATTTGTGGAGAAGTCCTCCTGTTTCGTTCCTTATATAGAGGCGTAGATGTGGTGACCACGCTTGTGCGCTCTTCTTGCGCGAAGTGGGGGGGGGGATTAAAGACCCTCACGGCCACGCAAGGTGTGGGGGAGGCCCTCACTCATCCAGCAGTGGATTGACAATAACGGACTTCATCACGCTTACACATTACACGTTGCATTTGGCTGATTAGGATGGGGCAGTAGCGCGATGGTAAGTGTACAGCAGTACTGTGAAATGAACCCGACGGCCTGAGTTTGGTTCCCAGCGACGGCCAATGCCAGTGGTGAGTCAAATCTGGACGTCTGTGATATTGGGCATCTGTGATATTGGACATCTGCAATACTGACATCTGTGATACTGACATCTGTGATACTGACATCTGTGATACTGACATCTGTGATACTGACATCTGTGATATTGGACATCTGCAATACTGACATCTGTGATACTGACATCTGTGATACTGACATCTGTGATACTGACATCTGTGATACTGACATCTGTGATATTGG
Source organism: Lampetra planeri (assembly GCF_965212315.1). Taxonomy (NCBI): domain Eukaryota; kingdom Metazoa; phylum Chordata; class Hyperoartia; order Petromyzontiformes; family Petromyzontidae; genus Lampetra; species Lampetra planeri. Next base: position 4,940,872 of record NC_136111.1, read on the forward strand.
ACATCTGCAATACTGACATCTGCGATACTGACATCTGTGATACTGACATCTGTGATACTGACATCTGTGATACTGACATCTGTGATACTGACATCTGTGATACTGACATCTGTGATACTGACATCTGTGATACTGACATCTGTGATATTGGACATCTGCAATACTGACATCTGTGATACTGACATCTGTGATACTGACATCTGTGATACTGACATCTGTGATAGTGGACATCTGTGATACTGGGCATCTGTGAAAAAGAGTTTCGTATCTAATCGGATTTATCCAGGATGAATACAGATTCTTATTCTTAAATCTCAACCGGTCCTCCGCCCTTCACCAGCCCACACTGCACGGGCGCCTTATCTGCCATTCTACCACTCATCGCATCCAGTCCACCCATACTGCCAGGCGCTGTCCCATTCACCACTCCACCGACATGATGGAGCAGTCAGCCTGGCACGAGCACCTGTTGGAGCATCACCGTCCCTTGGGAGTGATTAGCGGCTGTTATATGTTGTTGACACTTATGTGTGTGTGTGTGGATGCGCCATGTGTGTGTTTATATCAGCAGGAGCAGCTCAAACGGGATTGAGTGCGGATGTGGCACCTTGAGCCGGCGGAGATCTGGTGAAGCCAATCTGGGTGGTAGGGGAGCAGTGGCGTAGCGGTTAGCGCGCTGCGCTATGCACCCGGTGACCCAAATTTGATTCCCGGTCACGGCCAACACCAGTGACGATTACCTGAACCGGTTCTGGGCCTCCCCTAGGTCGACTCAGCCTCAAATGAGCACCTGGTGCGGTGTGTAAACATCGCCACTAGGGAGACAAAGGCGTGCGGGCGTGGTGCTGGCCACCCACCCCCTCGTGTGCCGTGCCGGCCTTCGTAGGTGCTCGCTAACAGCACTTGCCCCTACATTCTGTTATGGCTACACCGGAGATCATTGCATTTGCCTTTGTGTCTGCATCAGCAGGAGCAGCTCCAACTGGATTGAGTGCGGATCTGGCCCTTTGAGCCGGCGGAGATCTGGTGAAGCCGATGCGGTTGGATGCCCCTACCCTGTCTTACCACCCATCTCCCCGCGTGTCGGTGGGTCGACGGCCGCGCGCTTTCGAGACTGGTCGTCCAGTGCTCGAGGATGCACAGTCCCAGCTGCCGTGCTTGACCTTGACCTTGGCATTGCGGTGGGGGGGGGGGTGTGGCCTTGGTCCAGGAACTCGGCTCGTGTGTAAACCCCCATTACTGTTATAGCCACAGCCGGGAATTGAACTCGTCCGTAATGGAGTTTTATTTATTTAATTAGGGTTACCCGACACAGCCGATTAGTAAGGTTTGTCACATAAACGGAACGTGCCAATTACTTTCTAATTGCTAATGGGTTACTAATTGGCATGTGCTGTTTACGTGACAAAACTTGCTAATTGGCTCTGTTGAGTGTTGCCGGGTTTAACGACACATTTATATTCACGCGATCTTACACACAAAAAGCAACAACTCTATTATGGATAATATTGGTCGCGAAAGAGCTCGGCTCGCCAGGTCTAAAACGCAGTGCGATCACCACCACTGCGCCACCACGCTGGGCATGTGTTTTCGCGTCGCTGCGTGTCTCGGACAGGCTCAGCGTTTGCGTGTGTCAGCGACACGGTGGGGGACGAAGCAGCGGAGCGAGCATGCAAGGAGGAAGGCGACTCTGAGACTCCTCCTGATCCCGCAGCCCTGAGCCAGGAAGCAGGTAACACATGTTCACCCGGACGTTGACCGAAAACGTCAATATCTGCAACACGAATTCCAAAGGAAATGAGCGCGAACGTTTCCATTCTCTTGCACAGCAGTGGAGCCCTTCATGTTGGACAACAACCGAAAGAAGTGGATGTCACGGAGAATTCTCTTAGATCCTTTCAATTGACCTCTGGTCCGCAGAGCAGGGGGCAGCGCTACCCACTCACCCCACTCCCCCGTCGGCAAAGCGCTCCCCCTGGGCACATGCAAAGTCACACCTCTGCCTTGTTTCAGGAGACACCGCGGGCGAACTCCCAGCTGATTGCCAGGGGTCACCGGAGAAAACGAAACGCGCAGAGGGGCCACGAGCGGGAGAAACCGCAAACCCCGGGCAGGAGGGGTGGGGCATCCTCCTCGACCTGCTCCCGTCGGGGGACACGATGGACTTCTGGTTGGCGAGAGCCGACGAGTCCTGGGGCGAGACGCGGGAGCGGGAAGACGACGACGACGACGACGATGGGGAGGTGGTGATGGAAGAAGAGGAAGGGGAGAGGATGCCCGCTCGCAACGAGCGACACGACGAGGAGGGTGAGGCCCGGTTTGCGAACGACGTCCGTGACGCGAGTTGGGTGAGCGCACGCCCCCATATCCATCTCGTAGACAATCAGAATCTCAACGTAGACTGGGGAAATCCGATGAGCTGTGAAGCTCTTTTTCACAGATGTTCGGCGGGGAGGGGGGGAGTCAGTAAGTCACAGATAGGGCAAGAGGAGTTTGGCTGTTGGGTTCAACGCGGTGATGTCTGGGTCTCTGCTAGTCGCTCCCCCAATGTTTCACACGGCAATGTTGTTGTCCAATATCGACAACAACAGTGGTGAAGATAAAGGCTCAGCCCGGCAATTTCTTACTCGCGCTACTGCCGGCGGAAGGGCCTCCTCTAGACTGGACTCCCGATGATGATTTTAGCCTGGCTGTGGTGGATATGCACGCCTCTAATCCAGCACCACGTGGAGGTTAGGGTTGGTGGATCACGCAAATGTGGCAGAACTTCCTTCCTGTGGACATCGAGGTGTCACGCCCTGGGTTGCCAGAAGGCAGTTGAGCAAAAATGTGAACCCCACCTGTTCCGTCTGCATGGGATCAAGTGTTTCCCCCTCGCACACGTGGGGTTTTCTCGAGGGGCCCCGGTTTCCTTCCACGTGTAAACACTCATTAATTGGCCGATAACACCTTAATTCACAGAGGACTGCAGAGCCTGGGCAATTGTTGGCACGGGCTCATCACGTCGCTGCCTTGCCGCTGGCTCCTCCTGCTTCTTAAGCGTTCTCTCTCTCCTCTCCGAGAGTGAGCGGATACTGTGCTGCGAGTTACAGGTTGAAATTATTGTTTTTGTTAGTCTTATATTTTGCCCTACCTTTCCACACTGGCCAGACGTCTTGCAAGAGGTTAGAAGGTCACCCACGATTTACCCCACCACACGCGACCTTACACAGCTGGCTGGACCACACTGGCGGCCTCTGGATCGCAAGTCCAGCGAGCTGCCTGTTGCAGCCACGGCATCCGGAGTGAAAGGTGGCAGGCAGCCTTCACATGGCGCCAAGACGGAATTGCCATCCGCGCGGCGACCGAACATCCGATCGTCGATCTCCCCGTCCGCAGAGAAAGAGCGCGGTCTGAACTTACCCTGAAACGGGCGGTTTTTTGCTTCCGCAGCGAATGCACGTGATGGCGTGAAAACAACAACAACCACTCCTGACATGTGCCACTCATCACCACCGGCAACTCTCGTGCGGGCAAGTTTGTGCTCCTCATTATCCCTCGGGTCACCTTGGTGTCGCAGTCACGTGGTCAACACCCGCACGGTCATTTAGCCTCACCGAGCCCCATGACACTCACGTGATTGTTGTGCCTATTGAAAGGGCGGTAATTTGTCGGCTGAGTTTTAAAATGTGGCTTATGACGCCCGCACACAACGGCCTACCTACCTACTCTTGCGAATGACGTTGCGGGGTCTTAAACCTCCACCGTGCAGCAGGCAGCACGTAGAACAGTTAATACGCCTGCAGTATGAAACAAATCTGCGGTATTAACCAGGACGGTCGTTGGAGTCGAACCGTGAACCTCTGCAGCGAGCGGTGTGCCACGCCTTTGCTGGGCCACACCAATGACCCCACATCACGGCGTGGCCCCTGCATGCATTGTGTTGCGTCGTGCTGTGTTGTGCTGTGGTGTGCTGTGTTGTGCTGTGCTGTGTTGTGCTGTGGTGTGCTGTGTTGTTCTGCATCGTGTTGTGCTGTGCTGCGTCGTGCTGCGTCGTGCTGTGTTGTGCTGCGTCGTGCTGTGTTGTGCTGTGGTGTGCTGTGTTGTGCTGCGTCGCGCTGTGTTGTGCTGCGTTGTGTTGTGTTGTACTGCATCGTGCTGTATTGTGCTGTGCTGCGTCGTGCTGTGTTGTTCTGCATCGTGCTGTGGTGTGCTGTGGTGTGCTGTGTTGTGCTGCGGTGTGCTGCGTTGTGTTGTGTTGTGTTGTTCTGCATCGTGCTGTATTGTGCTGTGGTGTGCTGTGTTGTGCTGTGGTGTGCTGTGTTGTGTTGTGTTGTGTTGTGTTGTTCTGCATCGTGCTGTGTTGTGCTGTGGTGTGCTGTGTTGTGCTGTGGTGTGCTGTGTTGTGCTGCGTTGTGTTGTGTTGTTCTGCATCGTGCTGTGTTGTTCTGCATCGTGCTGTGTTGTGCTGTGGTGTGCTGTGTTGTGCTGTGGTGTGCTGTGTTGTTCTGCATCGTGCTGTGTTGTTCTGCATCGTGCTGTGTTGTGCTGTATTGTGCCGCGTTGTGCCGCGTTGTGCTGCGTCGTCCAGGCTGCATCCTCTGACGAGCGTGGAGACGTCCAGGCCTGCGACGTCCCCTGCCACTCCACGCGTCGCCCCTGCCGTGCCGCGACGTTCCGCTCGCACGGCACAGGTGCCCCTTGCGTGCGCGTAGCGGCTCTGTTCCGTCACATTCTGCCAGCGAGCACTCGACAGTTCACGTGACCCCACAGTGCACCGAGCGTGGCACAAGCGCTGCGGTCACGTCGCCGTCACTCGGCGGCGAACGTTGTCGTCATTGTGTAGCGAGCAGCGACGGTGGCGTCGTCGTAGTCGTCGTAGCGGCAGTTAGCGGACAAAAGCGATCGGATCCTGCTGACCCTGGTGCCTTGTCAGCGTGCGTCCGTGTGCGACTACTTACGAACGAGTTAGGTTCCAGATGTCTGTTCGTAAAGTCGATTTGTTCGTAGGTCGAACTTTACTCCTGTCGATTCCAAACACGTTGTACGGCGTGTACGCTAAACACGGGGAATGGCTTTAGAAGTCGTATAATCTCCTGTAGACGTAGGTGCCACTGGTTCTTCACGTTCTGCGGATGTAGATGCCACCACCGCCGTCTATTGCTCCGGCGGTTGAACTTACGACTCTCGGTCCGAACAGGCGATTAGATGTTCGTAAGTCGAATGTTCGTAAGTAGAGGAGTCCCTGAGTGTAGCAGCTGAACGCTGGATTGTGAATCGCAGTCCAGGTCCTCGGCGACCCACGCTCGCATTGTTGCACGATGCCAAACAAATTGTTAACGTTGGTATTGGTAGGTGTTGTACTGGATCTCCTTTAGGTGAACTCAGCCTAAAATGGCAACACGATGAGGAACCTTCTCACCCTGTTTTGCTTCCGTGCCTCAACGTCCGGTTCTCGTACCGTCCCCGCGTTGTCTCCCCGTTGCGTCACGTCGCCCTGAATGCCTTCATCCAGCAGCGGATCGATCCTGACTGATGATGATGCCGCCCCAACATTCCAGGTGATGTGACGTCCAACGCGTCGTTAGTTCCCGCCGCTGAAGCCTCCGCCAGTGGCGAGGGACTCTCTCCCGGTGAGTGTCAGCACCTCGGCGAGCGCTCAGGTGATGTCGATCTGATTCTGCGGGTCTCCATGCGAGTCTGTGGGTCTCGATGCGAGTCTGCGGGTCTCTGTGCGAGTCTGTGGGTCTCTATGCGAGTCTGCGGGTCTCTATGCGAGTCTGCGGGTCTCCATGCGAGTCTCCGTGCGAGTCTGCGGGTCTCTATGCGAGTCTGCGGGTCTCTGTGCGAGTCTGCGGGTCTCCATGCGAGTCTGTGGGTCTCGATGCGAGTCTGCGAGTCTCCGTGCGAGTCTGCGGGTCTCTGTGCGAGTCTGCGGGTCTCCATGCGAGTCTGCGGGTCTCCATGCGAGTCTGCGAGTCTCTGTGCGAGTCTGCGGGTCTCTGTGCGAGTCTGCGGGTCTCCATGCGAGTCTGCGGGTCTCCATGCGAGTCTGCGGGTCTCCATGCGAGTCTGCGGGTCTCTGTGCGAGTCTGCGGGTCTCCATGCGAGTCTGCGGGTCTCCATGCGAGTCTGCGGGTCTCCGTGCGAGTCTGTGGGTCTCCGTGCGAGTCTGTGGGTCTCCGTGCGAGTCTGCGGGTCTCTGTGCGAGTCTGCGGGTCTCCATGCGAGTCTGCAAGTCTCCGTGCGAGTCTGCGGGTCTCCGTGCGAGTCTGTGGGTCTCCGTGCGAGTCTGTGGGTCTCCATGCGAGTCTGCGGGTCTCCGTGCGAGTCTGTGGGTCTCTGTGCGAGTCTGCGGGTCTCTGTGCGAGTCTGCGAGTCTCCGTGCGAGTCTGCGGGTCTCCGTGCGAGTCTGTGGGTCTCCGTGCGAGTCTGTGGGTCTCCGTGCGAGTCTGCGGGTCTCCGTGCGAGTCTGTGGGTCTCCATGCGAGTCTGCGGGTCTCTGTGCGAGTCTGCGGGTCTCTGTGCGAGTCTGCGGGTCTCCGTGCGAGTCTGCGGGTCTCCATGCGAGTCTGTGGGTCTCCGTGCGAGTCTGCGGGTCTCCGTGCGAGTCTGCGGGTCTCTATGCGAGTCTGCGGGTCTCCGTGCGAGTCTGTGGGTCTCCGTGCGAGTCTGCGGGTCTCCGTGCGAGTCTGCGGGTCTCTGTGCGAGTCTGCGGGTCTCCGTGCGAGTCTGTGGGTCTCCGTGCGAGTCTGCGGGTCTCCGTGCGAGTCTGTGGGTCTCTATGCGAGTCTGCGGGTCTCCGTGCGAGTCTGTGGGTCTCTATGCGAGTCTGCGGGTCTCTATGCGAGTCTGCGGGTCTCCGTGCGAGTCTGTGGGTCTCTATGCGAGTCTGCGGGTCTATATGCGAGTCTGTAGGTCTCTGTGCGAGTCTGCGGGTCTCCGTGCGAGTCTGCGGGTCTCTATGCGAGTCTGCGGGTCTCCGTGCGAGTCTGCAGTTCTCTGTGCGAGTCTGCGGGTCTCCGTGCGAGTCTGCGGGTCTCCGTGCGAGTCTGCAGGTCTCTGTGCGAGTCTGCGGGTCTCCGTGCGAGTCTGCGGGTCTCTGTGCGAGTCTGCGGGTCTCTGTGCGAGTCTGCAGGTCTCTGTGCGAGTCTGCGGGTCTCCGTGCGAGTCTGCGGGTCTCTATGCGAGTCTGCGGGTCTCTATGCGAGTCTGCGGGTCTCCGTGCGAGTCTGCGGGTCTCTATGCGAGTCTGCGGGTCTCCGTGCGAGTCTGCGGGTCTCTGTGCGAGTCTGTGTGTCTCCGTGCGAGTCTGTGGGTCTCCGTGCGAGTCTGCGGATCTCGATGCGAGTCTGCGGGTCTCCGTGCGAGTCTGTGTGTCTCCGTGCGAGTCTGTGGGTCTCCGTGCGAGTCTGCGGGTCTCCGTGCGAGTCTGCGGGTCTCTGTGCGAGTCTGCGGGTCTCCGTGCGAGCCAGCGGGTCTCCATGCGAGTCTGCGGGTCTCCGTGCGAGTCTGTGGGTCTCCGTGCGAGTCTGCGGGTCTCCGTGCGAGTCTGTGGGTCTCCGTGCGAGTCTGCGGGTCTCCGTGCGAGTCTGCGGGTCTCCATGCGAGTCTGCGGGTCTCCGTGCGAGTCTGTGGGTCTCCGTGCGAGTCTCTGTGCGAGTCTGCGGGTCTCCGTGCGAGTCTGCGGGTCTCTATGCGAGTCTGCGGGTCTCCGTGCGAGTCTCTGTGCGAGTCTGCGGGTCTCCGTGCGAGTCTGCGGGTCTCCGTGCGAGTCTGCGGGTCTCTATGCGAGTCTGTGGGTCTCCGTGCGAGTTTCTGTGCGAGTCTGCGGGTCTCCGTGCGAGTCTGCGGGTCTCTATGCGAGTCTGCGGGTCTCCGTGCGAGTCTGTGGTCCTCGCATCCAGGTCACCCAAAATCCTTTGTCACGTGAACGAAATCTGGTGGAGCCCAACACTGGTGCGGCATCCTCCCCATCCCACACTGCCTTTGGGACCCGTTGATCAGTGAATCCAGTTGCATTCTCAACCCGGAAGGCACGAACCGCCACGAAACAACAACAACAACAACATCCACTCTTAAATCTCAAAAATGTCAACGTTAAATCTCTCTTACCCTTCCACCACCACCCCACACCTTCCCCCTTCCACGCCTCAGGTGGGGAGAAGGCCTGCGCAGGGGAAAAGGTGCCCGAGGAGCGAGAGCGGCACGGGAGCGGGGAGAGGGCCGGGGTCGTGATGGAGGAAGGCCCCGAGCGGGGACGCGAGGAGTCGAGGGAGGCCCGGGAGCGACGGTTGGAGCGGGCCGAGGGCGTCGCGCGGGCCCAGGCGCTGCTGCAGCGACTGCGTGATGCCGAGCGGCCGGCGGTGGCCTCGATCCGTGGCGGCGGCGGGAACCCCAACGTCTCCAACTTCGATGACTGTGCGACGACTTTTGATTGATTTGCCTCACTTCCCGTGGTCGCGTGGATTTTTCTCGAGGGTCCTCGGGGGGTTTTTCCCCGCCCTCCACGCTTAGAATCAACATCACGCCTTTAGAGTATTTGGCTGCTATGAATACCATCAACCATGATCTGTCCATTGCTAGATGAAGGCCTCCAAACCGCATTATTTAGGTTATTTGGCTGTATTAAATTTCCCACGTGATAGGCAACACCGTTGTGCTATCGTTTGTGGCCAGGTCGCTTCTGAAGAAGAGCTACTATAGCTCTGCGGGCATTACCTAGTAAAATACTAAAAACAGTTTTATTTTTAGTTTATGTTTTGGACTTTTCAGTGAAATATGCTGGCGGAGTAGAAAGCGGATATGGGCACACACCTTGGCATCTAGGCGAGAGGGCCGGCATAGTGTTAGGATAGGCCCCGTGGTCTATCCAACGTGAACACACGGAGCTTGCTGCAGACAGCAAGGTTTTCTAATGGGAACGTGAGATGGAAAATCCAAGTTGACTGTTGTTTTGAGAAACTGGCAGCGTGAGTTACTGCTGCTGACCAAAGGACCAATTACCCTGGAGGACTTGTTTTAATTCTAGATTTGAAGCTTTCGTGACTGCAAGGATTCTTATTCTTAGGTTTTTTCGGTAAAGTCACGTAGGTAAAAAATTTTAAATTAATAAAAGTAAAATCAAATAAAAAATAAAATAAAAATCACGACGTTTCGGAGGCAACACAAGCTTCCGTCTTCAGGTGGAACCGTCACAGCACGCTTGCTGTATCAAGTAAATGAGAGATATATACGGGGTAGTATCTCTTGGAATCTCTCATTTACTTGATACAGCAAGCGTGCTGTGACGGTTCCACCTGAAGACGGAAGCTTGTGTTGCCTCCGAAACGTGCTTTTTATTTTATTTTTATTTTATTTTACTTTTATTAATTTAAATAAAAAATTTTTTACCTACGTGACTTGTTTTAATGTTTATTCTGTACGTGGGCTGGCTGGCTGGGCGGCTCAAAACTCATAAGGCAACTGTCTCCTGGTGTTCTCAATTTCAGTCGATTTTCTGGCCAAGTACTGCATCTTCAACCAGCAGGCCCTGGGAGAATACCAGCGTGCGTTCTCTGCTGTGAGTACAAGGACACGCGCACGCGTGCGCACTACGGTTGTGACGATGGATTGATTCACCGACGATTAAAATTGCTTCTCGCACTCGCAATACACGAAGGTGTATGAATCATTTAGAAGGCTTCTTTTTGTATATATATGAAATTGATTCAATCCCTATCACAATTCTAAACATTCAGGATCAAACCGAGGGCCCTACATCAATACCAATGTTTGGGGTCACGATGGGGGATGGGGGGGGCGATCGGCCCTATTGCCCCGCCCCTCGGCTCCTCCAGTAGATTCAGGATTCCATTCAAGAGTCAATTGTTTAACATCGTTAGTGGAGCGGCCTCTAGTGGTTGGCGAGGTCATCCGCCGTTCGGCGAGGTGAAATGTGCAACATTACGCGAGGGTCTACGGCGGCCCTCTTCTGTCGTGTGGTACCGCTGGTGTCGGTGCAGAGCAACGGCTTTTACAACTTCACATTTCACGTTGTTCAAGCCAGACAACCGCGTCGGGAGCAGTAGCGGAGTGGTATCGCTGTGGTGTCTCCTCCGTATTTGTGGATCGGGCATTGCGTCGTTACGCGTCGTTCCGGATTACCACAGTCGCACGCTGGAGAGTTTTAACATCTTCCATTTGTGCATCAGGTATCCGCATCTGCTGCCATGGTTTGTGTGGATGCGGCTTAGGGTGGATCTATGGCAGCTATGAAGCCATTCCACAGCCTCTGTGGAGGCTTGGTGGATCTCGGTGATATTGCCCGTGAATCGGTGGTGCGTCGGGGCGGTGTTGGCTTCTACGATCGATCGTCTGGCTGTGGTGGCCGCAGTCACATTCACATGCGGACCCACGACGTGCAACAAGCATGAATAGACCAAATGTTAACTCTCACATGCGTGCAAATCCACGCGAGGATCACAAAGCTCGGAGGTTCAATGAGGATCGATCGATGAATCGGTGCGTCGTTGCACCGCTCATGCTGCACGCGCACGTGTGTGCGTGTGTGCGTGTGTGGTAGTGTGTGCGTGTGTGGTAGTGTGTGCGTGTGTGGTAGTGTGTGCGTGTGTGGTAGTGTGTGCGTGTGTGGTAGTGTGTGCGTGTGTGCATGTGTGGTAGTGTGTGCGTGTGTGGTAGTGTGTGCGTGTGTGGTAGTGTAGCGGTTAAGCGCACTCCGCTACGAAACCGGCGACCTGAGTTCGATTCCCACTCACGAACGACATCAGTGGCGATTGTCTGAACCGGTTCTGGACCTCCCCTAGGTCGACTCAGCCTCAAATTAGTACCTGATGCGGTGTGTAGTAAACATCGCCACTGGCAAGACAAAGGCGGCCGGGCATTGAGCTGGCCCCTCACTCCCCTCGTGCGCTGTGCCGGCCTTCATAGATGCCCGCTCGCTAACAGCACTTGCCCCAACAGTGGGTTAAGGCTACACGGGGGGACCTTTGCCTTTGTGCGTGCAGGTGGATGAGGACGAGGACGGGTACCTGTCGGGAGCCGAGGTGTGTGTCGCCCTCAAGGCGGTGCTGCCCCCCGGCTCGCTGTCCGACGCCGAGGAGATGTACGTCTACCGTGTACGTCTCCCACCACGTGCGCGCGCGCTCACGTGCATGTACGCGCACGTCACACCAGCCGGTGGCCCAGCTGTCGAGTGCGTAAACATGTTCGCGTGCACGGCAGTATTTCTATTCGCCTCGTTGGGCCCCTGCGTTGAACGCGCCCCCCACTGTTGGATGCAGCATCTTGAAAGTGAGGGCCACCAGATTTCAAGTGTAAGTCGTTTGCAGCCCAATGTCAATCCGATACCGGACGAAGACCTTGCCAATAACGGCTGTGAGGAGTCGTTTCGCCACACTTCACCGCGCTTGCCAGCGCTCGCTAGTGGATGGGTCCAGACGTTCTCGCGCCCCTCTGCGCACCGATGCGCGGTGTGTCGCCGCAGGTTTTGGAGATCGTGGATTACCGCGTCGCCGACGGGCTCACCGACTTCCGCCTGTTCGCCGTCATCGCCAGCCTCGCTCGCCGCATAGCTGCTCTCGAGTGAGTGGGTGACGAGTGGGTGACGAGTGGGTGACGAGTGGGTGACGAGTGGGTGACGAGTGGGTGACGAGTGGGTGACGAGTGGGTGACGAGTGGGTGACGAGTGGGTGACGAGTGGCTCCGCTTACACGGACTCGCTCGCGCACACCTCTGTATTGGTTCTTGAAGTGATTCCAGTCGTGTTTTGTTTGCGACGCGTTACGAGATGATGAAGTGTCCATTCGGAAATCTCCTGGAGCAGCGAGTTCCACGTGTAAGAGGGTAGGTGCCTCCCTGAAACATATTCACCGGTCACACCTCTTTAGGATTTGTTTTTGTCCTTCCCCAAAATGTACGACTCGTGGAAGGGATTTGTCGCGGGGTTTGTCCAGGAAAATCTGTCAAGTGGATGTTTTTGTTTATCCTTCACACATTGAGGTGCCCAATTTCTCGTGCACTTTGCAATGATCGCATGACAGTCAATGCGATATTTTTTCAATTGTCAAGGTAGGAAATCGGCCAAATCAAGTGCAAAATCAAACGTAATATTACGTTTTTTTTTTAATACAGCCATTGATGACAGCTAAAACCGTGGCCCAGAATCAAACTCAGATTGTCAGGTTTGTAGCGCCGTGTGCTAACCACTGCACTGCTGCTCCACACATACACATACAATGATTGCCCGTGTCGCCTTAAACAGATTGTTGGGGCAAGTGCTGTTAGCGAGCACCTATGAAGGCCGGCACGGCACACAAGGGGGGTGGGTGGCCAGCACTACGCCCGGCCGATTTTCTCTCCCTAGTTGAAATGTTTACACACCGCTCCAGGTACTCATTTGAGGCTGAGTCGACCGAGGTCCAGGACCGGTTCAGATGATCGTCACCGGTGTTGGCCGTGAGCCGGGAAACCGAACTCGTGTCGCCGGGTTCGTAGCGCGGCGTAGCGCTAACCGCTGCACCACCGCTCCCCGCCGCACAAGACAATACCCTCACACACAACCCCGCCCGCTTCTGACGCTCATGCTCTGATCATTATTTGTGTCAATATTAGTGATGAACGCCACCCACCACCCCCCCTTACGCCCGCCGTTATCCACACAAACGCGCAGGTGTCCGCCCACACCCCACCCGAGTTGTAAAACAGGTGAGAGGCGCGTGGCCGCGCACCTGTGCTTGCCGATCAGCACGCGCCTCCAGCTCTCGCATCGCACCTGCGCCGTAAGCGCTGTGGCAGGGCGGGCTGTAACTCACGAGAGAGAGAGAGAGAGAGGGACACACACACAGTGGTTTCAGTGTTTCTCGAGAGAGAGAGGAGAGAGAAAAAAACCCGCACACACCTCCAGGGTCGTGAGGTGGGCCTCCGGTGAGCTCGCCTGGGCTCGCGGTTGTTTTAGACTTTCGCTGGTTGACATCCCGTTCATGAATCAATCTAAGCTCTCCGGCTCGTTACTGTGATTCGGTAAGTAAATTTGAGAAAATTCCCGTTGGAGTGTTCGGGACTGCGTCGACCGATCGCAATGCGCACGTCGAGTGGCGGTTGTCTGGGCCACGTTCACCGTCGCGCCGCGTGTCGCTGAATAAGGGAAGGGATAGACACTGGAGCATAGATGCACACAGGACAATCATTTACTTTTCCGCCGTCTGTTAACATCGTACACTCGCAGCAGCTTCTCACACTTTTTTGTTTAATGAAGAATGGCCTACCCATCAAAGCACTATGCAGGTCAAAAACCTGCTTGGGTTCATAATAGCGCTGTTTTGGGTTAGATCGCGTCATTATAAAGGTGTCGTTAAAACCGCCACCACCCGACACAGCCAATTAGTCAGATTTGCCACGTAAACAGAACTTACCAATTAGTAACTAATTAGCAATTAGTAAGTAATTGCCATGTTCTCTTTATGAGTACAGGACATCGGTGTGTTGGAAAGGAATTTTCAATTTCACGAGAATTCTAAATGTTGCGGGCACACCTCTGTTCAGGTTCCCAGATCGGATGAGACCACGTGCACTGTGGAGATTTGTTCACGTGACCAAATTAATTAGAGCACAAAGAAGGTCGGAATTGTAACGCTCCAGTGCCAGGGACCGGCAACCAAAATACCAAGAAAAGCCATTTGTTTGGAATTCTGTTGTAAAAAAAACAACAACCCTCAATATTGTTCATAATCAACGATTTTTGGGTTTAGATCGCGTTATTTATAAATGTGTCGTAACCCTCCACCACCCGACACGGCCAATCAGTAAAAAAGTGTCACGTTGACAAAAGACAAATAGTTCACTGCTTTAGCCCACCGGTGTGTTGAAGCGTGAAACCACAACATTTACAATTTGAGGTTTCACGCTTCAACACACCGGTGGGCTAAAGCAGTGAACTATTTGTCTTTTGTCAACGTGACACTTTTTTACTGATTGGCCGTGTCGGGTGGTGGAGGGTTACGACACATTTATAAATAACGCGATCTAAACCCAAAAATCGTTGATTATGAACAATATTGGTCGCGAAAGCCTACGTGTTAAACTAACCATCAATATATTAAGAGGCACAATGCACTGTGTGGTGAATACGAGACCCCTGGTCCAGTGAGTTGATGAGTGGCTCGTGGCCAGACATGTTCTCCTGGGAGGCTGTATCGATTTCTGGGCAGACGGAGCTCGCTGCTTAACCTAAAGCCACACATCACGCCAGCGGAATCAATACCCGTCAACCCCTTATCAGTGCCCTACCTTATTACAGACCAATTCAGACCGTATATTGGTCACCTCGTGCCCTTATGAATATCAACGTTCATCCTACAAAGCCCCATCTCAAGGGAGAAACACAAACAAATAGGCAAAAAATTATGTTTGACAAAACACAATAGCTGTTTTGTGTATTCATTTAGAAAATGTGTGTCAATGATGCGACGAATCATGCTACTGTCTGTGGTCGTGCATGCTGATGCTGCTGCTTGCTTGAAATGTGGATGCACACATTCGTGTTGTAATTCCGGATCAAATTTGGCCGCTCCTATGTGGATCGCTGCTCTCCAGAGTAAACAAAAGAAGATGTCCCGTGACTATTTTTTTATTTGGCCGTATGATTATTATTTTTTTGCCTGTATTGAAACGGCTGTACGCCGTATGGACCTCAATTTCCCTCTACGAGAATACGGGGTCAATCGTATGGGTTGACTTGCATGGGAATCCCTGAATGATGCCACAGGAGAGACTTTGTTATGTTGTGTTTATATAACGCCGCTCAGAAATCGCAAGATCTCGTTGGTTTCTGGGCAGCGCCGTGCCGCGGTCAGAGAGCTAGACTCAACAATTGCGAGTTTTGTTGAGTTTATTTTGGGTTTACTCAGCTTATCAGCCCCCCGCCGCCGTGGGACTGATAAGATGAATAACGCTTTTTGTGCAGTCGACGGTGGCGATGACCACCCCGGTAGACGGCTACCACTGGGACCTTCCAACGGAGATGGACGCTGTTCAATTTGCTTCTTTGAGCAGTGGAGACGCTTTGAAGAACGCGCGCAGACTGCGTTGAGTGGTCGTGGTTGAGCGGTGAAGGCGATGGACTAGAAATCCGAGTGGGGAGGGTCTCCCCGTGCAAGTTCGAATCCTGCCGACTATGCAAGAATCTTTTCTTTTAACAATCATTCATTTATACTCTGTAAACATTGGGGGTGAGAGCCGTATACACCAGGAGTCGGTGCACTGTGCCATGAACCCATTGACTTGAGGTTGATTCCCGGCCGTGACTTGCATGAGTGGCGAGGCATATCTGAATTGGCTCTTGATAGACTTTTCACAACTTACACTACCCAGTCAAGTGAAGTATGGTCAAAAAAACCCCCATGGGGGAAATGGTGTGCGGAGGCATTCATCAAGCATTGCAATGACGACACGCTATAAGTTCCGTTTTATAAAACCTGCAACATCACGGCCATCGATGAGAATAATGCCCCCTAGGTTTAGGTCTTGTAGCTCCTGTTTCTAAATGAGTGATGCTCTAAGTTGCATCACCTGGGTAGTCGTGGCCGAGCGGTTAAGGCGATGGACTAGAAATCCATTGGGGACTCCCCGCGCAGGTTCGAATCCTGCCGACTACGCAAGAAGCATTTCGTTTAACAATCATTCATTTAACATTTGTAAACATTGAGCGTTCGAGCCGTTATGCTCCAGGAGTTGGTGCACTGTGCTATGAGGTTGAATCCCGGCCATGGATTGTATAAGTAGCGAGGCATATCTGAATTGGGTCTTGATCGACTTTTTACAACTTACATCACCCATTCAGACGCTGTCTTTCCGACGGACCTGTTCTTCACCTGAGGACGGCTGCTTGCGTTGTGGCCGAAACGTCGTGAGAATTGTATTTTATAAAGTTATTTCTTTTATATTTTATGATTTCCCTTCTACGTGACTTACCGAAAGAACCACGAAGATTGCATCACCCAGTCGAGTGAAGTATGGGCAAATCAATCCCCATGGGTGCCATCGTGTGTGGAGGCATTAATCCAGCAGTGGATTGACAACAAGCTGGGAAGGATGCCCCCTCGGTTTAGGTCTTGCAGCCCATTTTTATAAAAGAGTGTGACGCTCTAAGCTGCATCACCTGGGTAGTCGTGGCCGAGCGGTTAAGGCGATGGACTAGAAATCCATTGGGGTCTCCCCGCGCAGGTTCGAATCCTGCCGACTACGCAAGAAACAATTGGTGATCCTGCTGAAATGTTTGCATCCTTTGTGAACAATGAGAGCCGTATGCTCCTAGAGATTGGTGCACTGTGCCATGAAACCATTGACTTGAGGTTGATTCCCGGCCATGCCTTTCATGAGTGGCGAGGCATATCTGAATTGGTTCTTGCTCTACTTTTCACGACTCGCACTGCACAGCAGAGTGAAGGATGGTCTAAACAACCTCCATGGGTACACATTGTGTTCATCAAGCAGTGGATTGACAACACGCTGTAAGTTCTGTTTTCTAAAACCTGTAACGTCACGGCCATCAATGAGAGTCATGTCCCCTCGGTTTAGGTCTTGCAGCTCCTCTTTCTAAACGAGTGTGATGCTCTTACGTTACACAGCGTTTTGTATTCATGGTATTTAGAAAGATAAGTTAATGTGTTTTGTCACCAGGGGTTGGGGGGGCTGGTGATCCTGCTGAAATGTTTGCATCAGCTGAGTGATCCGCGGGCCAATAAAGTTCGCGACACACCGCACCATGATGATGTCGCCACAGTAGCAACGGTGGCGTTGTTTGTATATCTGCCAGTCATCTCAGCCAGTCAACCCACGGCACCTGCTGGGTTGCGTCCCGTGACCTCCTTGCCTGCGGGCGTTCGACACTTCACGTGGCTTTAAAGTGAATGGCGGCTGTTGTTGTTGTTTGTGTGTTGTCTGTGCGCAGTGACTTTATGCGAAATCTCATCAACCACATGGACTTCAAGGCCCTGGAGATGCGCATGAGTAAAGCCAGGGTGAGTGAGCCACCATCCTTCGCAATCGATGGGGGATGCCAATAAACACATCCCACACTCAAGCGAAGCTTTTAACAAATAATGCTAACCTCAGAAAGTGATGATTTGGTTTTTAAAAGGTTCCCCCAGTGGCAGCTGTCCCTGTGTGGCACAAAGTGTCTGTCACACCACCTCGCCCGCAGAAGGGCACCAGTCTGCCAGTAGGGGGAGGCTATGAATGCCGCGTATCATCAAAATGTTAGTAGTTTAGCAGACAAGTGAAACAAGGAGACACGCGTTTGCCAACGTTATTCACAGCCACATTAGAAGATGTTTTCCCATATTGAATTGGAGAAACCAAAGGTTACAACTCCACCGCAGCTTCAGGATTCAGGCTACAAAGAAAGGGGGGAGGGGGGGGGCGGGCGCCCAAGAACTTCTTTCGCACCGTACACAACCAACCGTGCTAATCGGGGGTGAGCGCGGGGGTGAGGACAACCAAACCAAACCTCCCACGTTACGCCACTGA
Organism: Lampetra planeri; assembly: GCF_965212315.1. Classification (NCBI taxonomy): domain Eukaryota; kingdom Metazoa; phylum Chordata; class Hyperoartia; order Petromyzontiformes; family Petromyzontidae; genus Lampetra; species Lampetra planeri. The sequence goes on from NC_136111.1 coordinate 4,958,377, forward strand.
CGGCGACGCCACGGGTAAGGAGGGTTTCATCTACCTGCTGCCTCTCTACCTCCCCGTGGTCGCGTGGACTTTGCTGCTCCGGGTCCTCCTCCTCCTCCTCCAGGTTTTATTCCCCCCCCACCACCCCCTCCACAATCAGAATCAACGTCACCGTTGCGTTTATTTGGTATTCGGCCGCTGCTATAAATTCCCACGCGGCGATGGGAAGCCGACCTCGTTGAAGCTGTCATTTGTGGTGGCCAGGTCGCTTCTGGAAACAACAAAACCGAGCTGTTTTAGCGGCTCAGTTTCGGGCCCCTTATCTGGTCAAATACAAAAAAATTGGTCAGTTTCGTTGACGAATTGCCATGTTCTGTTAACGCGACAACCCTTACTAGTTGGCTGTTGAGTCGGGTGGTGGCGGGTTCTAACGACACATTTATATATTTACGCGATCTAACCCAAAAAAAACGCCTCTATTATGGGTATTCTTTGGGTCGTTCGGTAAAGTCACGTAGAACAAAACAATTAACAAAAAACTACGACGATTGCTTGTGTTGCGATCGTAACGTGACTTTACCGAAAGACCCAAAAGAATATGGATTCCTGCGGTCACGAAAGCTCTAAGTCTATTGTGGCTGTCTAATAATTGTTTTCTACCCTTTTATCTGGCAACAAAACTGACACCTTATTTGTTGCTAAATAAAAGGGTAAAAAAAACAATTATCATATTTCTTACTGGCAAATAAGGTTCCAATGGTGTGGCTGTCTAGTTTCGTTTCGTTGTCGAAGATCACTACGACGACGAAGACGACAACGACCACGATTCGCTGCGCACGCTCGCCGCTATCCCGTGCGTCACGCAGGCCCTGTTCGAGTGCAACGTGGAGACGCACACGCGGCGCATCCAGCCGGCCCAACTCGCGCTGGAGCTCCGCGCGGGCGGCGTGAGCCCGCGGCACGAGCGCGCCGTGCGAGGCTACGGCGGCGGCGGCGGTCACCAGGATCGGTCGCTCGACCTCCTCGACTTCCTCTCCTTCCTGCCGCTCTTCGTGCGCATCCACGGCAGCGTGCTCGCTCGCCCGCTCGCCTCGCCGTGAACAGCCGGCGGTGGTGGCGTGGGCGCCGCCTCTACACCCACCCCCCTCCTCCTCCTCTACACCCACCCACCCCCCACCCCCTCCTCTACACCCACCCACCCCCCACCCCCTCCTCCTCCTCAACACCCACCCACCCCCCACCCCCTCCTCCTCCTCAACACCCACCCACCCCCCACCCCCTCCTCCTCCTCAACACCCACCCACCCCCCACCCCCTCCTCCTCCTGGGGCCCCAACCTCGGAGCTGAACCGTTTTGGGGAAAATCTCAAAACTCTTCGGTAAAGTCACGTAGGTATAAAATACATGTACCCACGTGACTTTACCAAAAGAAGCAAAGAGTATGGATTCCTGCAGTCACGAAAGCTTCAAATCAAGGAAAATCTGTAATTGCGATTTTTCTGACAGATATTGCCAATGCGATTTGATTTGCGATGACATTTTTTTAAAGTCAAGCTTCAGTTCAATATTCACTGTGTAATAGATTTACAACACGTGATGGAGCATTACCACCTGATGGCATCAAAATATGAACTGCTCTATATATTCTAATCTAATGCAAGGGTGAGAACTTAAAATATATGAATTGCTTACATGTATTTTTTCAAACGTTGTAATTGAAATAGAACAATCAAACATAGAACAATTGTTAAGTTAAATAAATAAAGTTATAATAATACTTTTTTTTTAACAATTCCAATAAGAAAGTAATAGGACTTTTCAAATCGCAGCTTTTGCGATTTGCTAATCGCATTATTTTAAATTGCGATATTGATTTAAAATCGATTAATCGTTCAGCCCTACCCCAACCTACGGACGTCTCCAGGGGTCTAACAGAGTTGGTCGAGGAGCGGCGGCAGCGGCGGCAAATTCGGAGCGGCCGCATCATTAAACGAGACCCCCCAAACCACCCCTCCGCCACCCACCGTGTTGGTTTTACAGCAACGACAAACGCGAGTTTTAAAATTTACGTCCATCCGCCCGTGGTCAGAGGCAGGGTCAAGGCTCTCTCTCTCTCTGCTCCAGGGATACTCAGCAGAAAGAGGAAAAGACACCACTCCCACCGCCCACCGCCCCCACCACACCCCCACACCCCCTTCTTGGACTTACAAAGACAAAGATCACACATTGAAGCCTGTAACAGACCGTTGGGATACGTGCTGTTAACGAGCACCTATGAAGGCCGGTACAGCACACGAGATTGGTGGCCAGCACCATGCCCGGCCGCCTTTGTCTCCCTAGTGACGATGTTTACACATCGCACCAGGTACTCATTTGAGGCTGAGTGGACCTAGGGGAGGCCCAGGACCGGTACAGAATAGTCACCGGTGTTAGCCGTGAGATGCCCTTTCTGGGAGTGCGAGACGTGGCCGGATTTTTTTAGAAGGTAAACCATCGAAAACACAAATTAAGTACGGGCACGTCAGTAACAACTACTTTGTTGTCATCAAACCCGATGTATCTGTTAACATTACACGTGTTTTTACGATTGAGAACCAAATGGATGCAAGTCTGCAGTAAAAAGGTGAAGAACCGCTGGTCGAGTCTGTGTCCTGCTCAGTGTTGGGTTAGAGAGGCCGATTGAAAGGGCGTTATGTGATGCCATCTTCCGTGGCTGTGCTGTCATGTTTAAAAAGTCCCGGGCTAACGTGAGAGGTAAAACTAAAACGATATCTGAGAAGTTTCTGGCACTCCCCGTTATAACCCGCATTGACCAGCGTTATGAAGAATGGTGAAACTAATCCCGTGACTTGAAACGGAGTGACAACGCCTTCATCCGGCAGCGGAGTGATAAAGGCCCGCGAATGATTGTAGACATGCAGAGGGTGTGACCATATTGTATCTCCCTGCAAAACTATTTTACGAATTATTGTGAATTCTCAGGATGAGGGCGCTCATCCAGCAGTGGATCGCCAAAAGAGGGCCGCACAATGTGCATGTGCGCATCAGAGAGGTGGCAAAACGCATTATCTGGAAACGGCTACCCCCCCCCCCACATCGCTACAGATAAGATGCACTCCACTGCAGATTTATTGACGGTGCACTCCGTCTTATCCGTCGATGTTTAATCTGGAACCTCTCCTAAACAGCAGGTGCTGGTCATTTTATGGCTCTTGTGAATTGTGAGGACCCGAACGAGATCCGGGTCGACATTGTGCCACCGCTGTAATCTAAACCCTAGCGGGTGGCTTTTAGCAAACGAGGGAAGTTGAATTGTGGGGGAGAGTGGGGTGGGGGTGGGGGGCATTGTTGCCCAATTATCGCCTGTCGTCCGGCGCGTGGATTTATTTGCCATTCAAAGCGACAGTGGCTGTGGCTTTGGCGAACAGGTGCGAAGCGGGTGGGTGGGGGATGACGGGGTGGAGGCAGGTGCGGTGGCGCGTGGCGGTCACACTGGCGTTTTTGTATTTCCCCTCCGGCTGAGAGGCGGTGGTGTAACGGTACCCCCAAGTGTAAACACGCGACAGCGTTAAGGGCACACGCGCGCCTGCGTAGACACAATAAACACCCCAGCCTATCAGATAAGCCCGATAGCCAATGAATTGATTGGTCTGTAAAGGTATCTCTTGTAATACATGGTATTGTGGCGGTGTTTCAACAAATAAGAGATGTTTAATCCTCAACCCTCCGGGGTATTGCCGGTTTCAGTAAAAACAAAATAAATTGGTTCAGAGCACGGAGCGCCGAGCTGGCAAACGCGGAGAGCCTGGGTTTGAATCCAGGCAGGCAAGCTGCCTGTGATTGAACTGGGCTCTCAATGTGAAGCAGGTTTGGGAGGGTGCAGGGCTATCTGAGAGATCCAAATGGATTGTTGGCTGGGCACCAAAAGCACAATTAATATAAGATTGGCAGAAAAGACAAAATATATATTTTAAAATAATAAAACATCGAAATAAGTGGTCACAACAATGTTTAGTAATTGGGGCATTGCCCTGGTGCTGAGTTGATATTGTTGATCAACTCAGTGATAAACAATATCAACTGATATTGTTCATCAACTCAGTAATAGAAATGCCTGCTTTGGCATCTTGATTCAGGCATTCTTCGGAGGAGCTGTCCAGCCTGCTGAATCAAGGCCGAGAACAGGGGTGGGTGGGTGGGTATGAGACCTTTCTACGGCCCGCGATATCGTTTCATAGGGCCTGTGATTTCATTTGACACGGCCCAACCCTTGCTCTTGAAGGATGGATATTCGGAACACAAGTTAAGCGAGAAAAAGTAAAGTGCTGATTCATATTCTCAGGTTTTTTTTCTGATGACGGAGACTTGTGTTGCCTCCGAAACGTCGTGAATTTTATTTTTATTTTTGTTTTGTTTTATTTTACTTTCATTACTTTTAATGTTTTACCTACGTGACTTTACCGAAAAAAACCTGAGAATATGAATCATTGCAGTCACGAAAGCTTCAAATCTAGAATTAAAGTGCTGATTGACAACGTGAGGATTGGAGGCCTAGATGATGGAGTGAAGCGTTAAGGCGCAAGCGTGGATAGGATGGTCTCATATCATGGGACCTTTTTGCCAGTGTCTATTCGGTTTTTGAACATCTCAACACTTGTTTTATTGCCAGAAAGGGTAAGACTCGTATTCTTTTTTTCATAAGATGGAGGATATTTGAGATAACGAGGTACTCTCGCTTAGGCAGAGAACGCGACCAAGAGAATGAACTGTTTGGTTGTAATAAATGGCAATGTTTGTTCTATGAGTCAATGACAGTACGTTATAGGGGCCTGGGTGGTGTAACCTCCCTATGTGAGGCTCGCATTAGGAAGGTTGTGAGTTCAATCCCTTGTCGCCGGTTGACTCGGCCTCTCATTTCTCCGGGGCACAATGAAACGAGTACAATTGTGCGTGGAAGTCGACATTATTTGTCCTCTTGAGAGAATTGCCCCAGTCATGGGAATGAGGAATGTCCACCACTGGCTGCAGGCTGGAAACGTTTGGCCAGTGGGGAGAAATGTGGCCAACAGACCCTCAAGTTTGGGGCCCTTCTCCCAGGTGTGGCGTGGACCATAAATGGTGATTAAAGACCAAATGTACAGAGCCTGGGACTGAACACAACCCGTGCCCATTTCTGACCGGAAAACAAAACAGAGGTTGGTCGTGTGAATCAAGAACAAATGTGGGGGGTGATTTATCTCCCCCAAAAATTATGTTATTTCTGCATTAAACTTGCGATAAACCCTAAACTGAAACGATTTGTATTTTGATAATAGGTTTTTCCACTGTTTTAACATCTTAACAGGTGTTAAAATGTTAAAACACCAAACTGAAAACCTTTACAAGGAATGATGTCTGCATTAACCACAATGCTTGTGGTCAGAATGCAAACAAAAAACATACTCTGATAATATATGCATTGTCCTTGAAATTGATTGGTCCACACCAGAGACACATTTCTTTTGAGCCTCATATTAAACCAGAGGACGCCAAAAGGCGTACATCTTAACACCTGTTTTGCCAGAAAAAAGGGGAAAACCCTATTATATTTTGGTACTGGCAAAGGAGGTCCTATTATTTTTTTTATTTCACCAGGTAAGGCCCACTGACCTATATTAGTTTTATCAGAAGCGACCTGGCTATCACAAATGATAGCTCAACGAAGTGGCTTTTTATCGTGTGGACATTTACAGCAGCCAAAGACTCTAAACGCGTGACGTTGATTCTAAATGCGGAGGGGAAAACCGGAGTACCCGCAGAAAAAATCCATGCGAGCACGGGGAGAGAACGAACATGCAAACTCCAAATAATACACAACAGGCATCGTTAGGGTCGGGCTCGAACCCAAGACCTCCTGTATACCAGGCGATGTTGTTAACATCTCCCCACCGCGTATTGACGCGGACAGGAGCACGTGGCAAGGCGTGATGATCGTCAGTGGTCGAAATTGGGACAAGACTACAACCACCACGACTGTCACTTTCTCCTCCTTCAGTCGCCCCCTCCCCCACACACACCGACAACGTTGCCCGCACAGATATTCGGGTCACTTCAAAGCCTGCCGATTCTTTACAATATCAGCGCACCTGTGCACACCTGGGTCGTGAGTTGGAGAGGAGGAGATTGGGTGTGGAGGGGTTAGATAGCTGGGGGGGGGGGAGCTTGGTGATTTGAGTGGATGCCTGGTGATGGTGGGGAGTGTGTGTATGGGGTATAGGGGGTGGCTTGTGGTCCGTGCTGAATCGTGCGATAGTGTGAGTGCACCTGTGTTTACCTGCACGGGGCGGGCGGTCTACTCCCTCGGGCAGGTGTGCTATGAGCTGAGCAAATAAAGGGTGTGTGGATTTGGGGGGGGAGGGAATTGCATGAGTCTGTGTTTGTTTGTGTCCGTGTATATGTTCGTTTCGTTGTATTTAATTTACAGCCCCTGCACGCCCTCGTCGGTCATGGAGGTTGTTTGGCCATACTTCACCACGCTGGTCACTGTGGCTTTGCGGCCAGAATTGGTCTTACGTGTAACTTGCCGCTGATGTTATCCGTGGCCGGAATTGAGCTCATGATACCCATAGCACTAACATGGCAACCTAAATGTGACACTCCGGTATACGTTGACTACGTATGTATGTTGAACTTTGTTTGCACCATACGTAGCGCCCCGTGCTAACCGGAGGCGTGGTTGTCTACTGGACATCTGTGAAGACTACTGGACATCTGTGAAAAATGAGCTTTATAGTTCATCGGATTCCTCCAGTGTAAATTAGTGTTCTGATTATGATATTCGCATACATTGAAAACGATTTATTCTAAAGCTCGCAATTCGGTATCGTGACCCTTAAGAGTCCAAATTAATTTGTGCATCCATGCATCGTTGCGCCCCCAGTTGATTGTAGATAATACGAATCCTGTCCTGATGCCTCCCCAGATTACAGCGCCCCACTTAGAGCCCGCAGGCTGCTTGCTGTCTGTCGTCGATGAGGATTGATACATCTCACTGATTTTACTTTGCTGTTTTGCAACAATTAAAGGCGTTTTCAGGCAAAATTAGATCATAATAATCATACAATGACTTCGCTTTTCCACCCAGGGAAAGCCTTGTTGAGTCTCACAACTCCTTTTCGGAAGGGCGCTGCCGAGGTTTCGCAGTAGGGGGCGATGTTGCTACGGATGTATGGTTGTATGTCGAACTTCTTTCGCACCGTACGTACCCAACCGTGCAAATCGGAGGTGCGGGGGAAGGCCGACAAACTAAACACAAAAAGCGGTCCTAAACAAATGAGTTTTCAATCTTGATGATTTGAAAGTGCATAGCTCCAGTGGCTTCCTAATATAGGAAGGAAGAACGTTCCAGACGGCCGCAGAAGCGCATCTGAAAGGGCCGCGATGCGGTGACCGTCTTTGCTCGATGGGCAGCAGCCAAAATCCGCTGCTGTGAGGATAACTGGAGTTCGCGTGATGATGTATGCTCCTTGACGAGATCAGCGAGGTGATTGTGGTTTATTCCACTTGAAGAAATGTGTGGGTAATATTAACTCTTGCGAATGATGTCAGAGGATTGTTAACGTCCACTGTAAAACAGAAGGCACGTGCTTTTTTCCGGTTAATACAACCGCAGTATTAATTAGGGTGGCCGATGGTTAGAACCGTGAACCAGTTGCAACAAGCGACGAAGGCGCTGCCAATTAGGCCTCGTCACCACTATGAAACTATAAACTAAAACTATTATTTTTATTTTACCGGTAAGGGCCACTGAGCTATACACAGCTCTTTTTCAGAAGCGGCCTGGCCACAAATGATAGCTCAACGAAGTGGCTTATCATCAACGTGGACATTTATTTATACTCTAAACGCATGTAGATTCTAAACGTGGAGGGGAAGATCCGGACGAGCTGGAGAAACATCCACACGACCAAGGGGAGAGAGACCATGAAAACTCCAAATATTCAGGCGTCGGGATCGGGATCGGGATCGAACCCACGACCTCCTGTATACAAGGCGAGGTAGTAAACATCTCATAGCCACCGTGGCACCCACGGCGAGTGCTCCACCCGGCTGTGAGCCGTGAGCGAGGCTGAACGTAGAAATGAATAGGACGGATCAACGTGTGACAGCGACCTTATCATTCCACGAAGATGTCGTAAACGTTTTATTATTGATTTGTTTGTTACATCTTTATCTTATAAACTCGCGAAATAAAGCTACTTGCAACAATTGCTGAACAAGGGGTCATATATACGAGGGTCATGGAGAAGGTGAAACCTGCACTCTCAGTTAGAATTCTGAACGTGAATTGAAGTGAACGAAACTCGCCCAATATCCTCTCCCCCCCCCTCGAAACGCGTTCACATTTGTCACGTGGGGTGCTGTGATGTCTTCATGGCAGAGCCATGGAGTTGGGTTTTTTTTAGAGCACACGCGCGCACAGCCATTTCAGGACATCTGCCTGTGTTCAGTTCATTGTCCTTTCCCAGACATCTGATAAGCGCGGCTGGCCACGTGCGGTGCGACATGAGTTCAATATGCAACACGCATACAACTCGTCCATTTGTTTCGCTCTTTGCATCGCTCCAACACGCGAGAGGCACGCGGACCACCCAAACTGCTTCGATATCCTCCCGTACATTTCAGCTTCCTTGGGCATTTTTCTTCTCCGGAGACCTCGTCAAACGACGCTGATGCTGTCTCACAGCGCAGGGCACAATTAATTATGCCCCCCATAAATTGTGAATACCCAGGCTGCGTTGCGCCGCTGTGTGTACGTTGAACTTCTTTCACACCGTACGTAGCCAACCGTGCTAAAAATAAAAGGCGGTCGGGCGTGGTGCGGGCCTCGTGTACCGTTCCGGCCTTCATAGGTGCACGCTAACAGCACTTGTCCCTACAGCATGTTAAGGCTATACGGGGAATCTTTGTCTTTGTTGTGTTGAACTTCTTTCGCACCGTACGTAGCCCACCGCGCAGAGTTGCCGGATTGTGCCACTGCCACCCCACAAAGTTGCAGCAGAGGTCTGCCATTGTTTTGACAAATTAAACGAGAATCATGCAAAGTGCAAGGAACCATCGAAGGGTTCCTCATGCGAGAGCAATTTCATAACGGTCGTGAAATAATGGGCACATGCGGGCGTTATATCGGCGAATGCATATACTGCAACACAAGTCTGGCAGTGTCATTTTAATACCATCGTTATTAACATCAACACAGCTGTTACCAACAGAGTTATTCATCTTCCTCCTACATCACATGCAAGTGAATACAAATAGTGGGTTGTCCAGGACACACATATATATACACAACTGTTAACCAAGTTAGAGTCCAATTGGTGATATATTTAAAAGTTGCAATGTTTTTTTGTACATTACCAGTCACGAATATTGAAAAAACTAAAATTAACACCAGGGCACATTGGTCTATACTCGTTGGTTCTTTCGGTAAAGTCACGTAGGTGAAAATAATAAAATAAAATAAAAAAGTGAAAACAACTAAATTAAATCACGACGTTTCGGGCGCAACACAAGCGTCCGTCATCGGGTGGGGACAACCACAGCCCGTGTAGCCTTTCACCTACGTGACTTTACCGAAAGAACCAAAGAGTATGGATCCTTGCAGTCACGAAAACTTCACGTTGGGTCTACTCTCGACTCGAATGACGCCAGAAGGACCGTTAGAAGATATTTAAACGAGGAAGCCGCGGATGGCTCGCGAGTTCAGAGCACTGAGTCGGCATCGGTTCGAATCCGGGGATTTTCACGTCCGTAATCTCAGCCCAAGCCACCAACGGCTCGCACACAGAAAGAGAAAAAGAAAACTCCCGATGTAAAATCCACTCCGTGAAGCGGGACCAATGATCATCAGAACCTCGAATGCATGAAATAAATAACCCTGCTTTCGTTCCATATGTGCACATAAATATATATATATTTTTTTTAACCATATCTGTTTGTCTTCTCATGGGAAATGCATTTCCTATGAATATGCTAAATTCCTCTTGATATGCACATTCTTTTGTTAAGGCGCTCTTCTTCCACCTCCAACCCAGCTTATATATAAGCTCCTAGCTTGGCAGTGTCTCATTCTTCACCTGAAAACGGCTGCTTGCGTTGTAGCCGAAACGTCGTGAGAATGATTTTATTGTGTTTAATTTTTATTCTTTTATTATTTCCCTTCTACGTGACTTTACCGAAAGAACCAAGAAGATGAATCCCTGCAGTCACGAAAGCTTTAAATCGAAACATATCTGTTTGCTGACTTAAACAAAAAAATCTCACGATAGCCAGCGTATATTTATGCAAGCAAACTCTCGACTGGTTTCGACATTTTTGGTCTCATCAGCAGTCAGACTCGCTAAACAAATCGTGGTTATCCAAGGCTTTATTTATTTTTGTCCAAGGAATTCAGTTTTTGTTCATTGTTCACCTCGGCTCTTTCCCATTACAAACAAGCACAATCATTTTAAAGTAACTTAGACAACATTGTAGAAATGTGGCCATTTGGCTCGCTGATGAGTTCAAAGTGTATTGCATTCCACAGTTACCCGTGACAACACATTTGATCTTTGACGGATACCAACAGCAACGATGATAACTCCTTTCAGAGAGGACATATTTCGTAAAATAAAGTCATTATTCACAAATTCACATGAACATTAGGCAGTTAAAACGGCGTGTTTCTGTTAATATTCCTAAGGCAGTGGTGGAAATTCCACATTCTACTGACGGGGACCAGTTCATCAATGCAACACGAATCGAACACGATGTGCCTTTCGTGCTGCGTGCTAAACCATTGCGTAATCATCATCATCATCGGATGCATTTATCAATGCAAAGCCACGCACGTCGTGCAGCCTAGATAACTGGAGGAGATGTAATTCAATTTAAAACTGCATTTTACGATAACTGATGACTGAGAACACACGCAAGTCAGGTGCGTCGTAGCGACTGCCAAGTGAAGAAAGTGAGGCTTGGGCAGCACGCGTCGCTGGCAGGGATGGGGGACCCGTGGTCGAGACTAACGACGGAGTGGCAGTCAATGGAGGAGAAACACCGCCCCGATGGAACGCCCTCCGTGCAGTTGTAGCGATGTACGGCGGCCAGATGAGTTACTGCATCGCGAGAGGGCGATCGATGGCGGTGACCCCGAGGGGAGTGGGGTGTGGGGGGGGGGTGGTTCGTCATCATCCCTCGCAGCAAGAGGACGGTGACCGGCGGTAGAGATCCGACGCCTTGGCGCCTCGTTACGCACGGAAGCGCAAGGTCAGAGACAACGGAGGAACCTCGCGCCACGGAACCCGTGCCCTCAGTACGAGTAGGAAGACGACGCCGACGATATTGAAAGTCCGAACGTGCGCTGGCTTCCCCAAGTGTCCATGGCGAGGGGGGGCGCAGGAACTGCCCCGTGCCCGACGGAACGGGGCTCTGCGGGGGCCCAGCCCAGACCCGGCTCCTGGGAGGTTTGAAGAAAGGAGTCTCCCCCGCTCTCCGCGTGGCCCGCTCCCGTCCAGAACTCGTGGCCCGTCCAAGCTGGAGAGGCTTCGTGCGGCTGCTCGTGCGTGTCGAACAACGGATGGCACTTCGCGTCCAAGCCAAACCAGCTGGCCAGATGGCAGGGCTCGGCTGCTCTACTACCAGCGCAGCCCGTCGTGGAGGAGGTGATGGTGGATGGGGAGGAGGAGGCGGCGGCGGCGGTGGTGGTGCTGATGTTGACGGGGCTGGCGGTGACCTCTGGAAAATAACGGGGCGACTCGGAGAGCATCAGCAGACGCTGGAGAGCGCGGATGTATTCGGCGGCGGCTCGGAGTGTCTCCACCTTGCTGAGCCGAGTCGGCCCCGATGACCCGGCGCCTTCGCCCGACGACCCCGGCGAGAGCGGCCCCCCGGGGCAGGGGTCTTGCTGCGGGGTCCAACTGGGGCCCAGGGCCGCGGGGACGCGGTCTCGCAGCGCGGCGAAGCCTCTGTTCACCAGCGCCACGCGGTTGCGTTCTCGCGCGTTGCGGCGCGCCGTGCCGGGTCTCCTGCTGCTGCTGCTGCTGCTGATGCCGCCCGTGGCTCCAGCCGAGGTCCCCTTCCCTGGTCGCTCTCGCGCCGGGAGCAGTAGCCGGGCCCCCGCACCGCGACGTTGGGTCCCCACTTTTTGACGAAACGCAAGGCGCCTCTCGCAGCTTCGCAAAAGGCCACAACCGTCGTCATCGTCGTCATCGCCGCCACCGTCGCCACGATCATCGTCACCATCATCATCATCTTCTGCGGCGCCGGTGTCTTCTCGGGTCGCGGGCGGAGGTCGACGGCGAGTAGCGGCGGTGCAGCGAGGGACTTGCGGGCTGGTTTTGGGGGCCTCCCACGGATGGGGGCGCGTGCCGGGTGCAGCCCCCCCAGGCGACATCGCCGTCCCGCGAGAGTTGTCGTGCGCGCTCGGCGCGCTGGTCTGTAGCATCATCATCATCGTCGTCGTCTTAGTCGTCGTGGTCGCTTGCGCGCGCGTGCCCGCGTGCTTCTCTCTTGACGGTGGAAGTCGCGTCCGGGCTATTTGGTAGCAAAGTCGCGAGGTAGACGCTGTCCGGGACTATTCTTCCTCGCTGCAAGCGCACGGGTTTGACTCCCAGCAGCGACGGCAGACGCGGCCTTTTGAGAGGTGGGGACGCGCGGTCGAGGGGGTAGTAGAGACTCGTGGTGGGTGGGGGGTGCGGAGAGGAATTACCTGCAGGGTCAAGGGTTCTGCGGTTGTAAATAAACTTCAGGCAGCGGGTGTCGATATTTGAGTGCGCAGGCGGTGCAACTGCGTGGCCCATGCCAACCGTGGCTGAGCCACGGTTATCTTCCCCAGCCAGGCAGCGATGTACAACATCTTTATTATTTCAGAATCGGAATCTTTATTGTCCTGAAGAAATCCGATGGGCTATGAAGCTCATTTCTTTGTTTCAAAGATGTCCGGTACAACGCACGTCCCATCACACTCAGTGGCGTAGCTTTCGAGTGCGCAGGCGGTGCAACTGCGTCGGGGCTTACGGGGTGCTGGTCGAGGTGGCCCATGCCAGCGTGGTGAAGTATGGTCCAGCAACCTCCAGGACCAACACGGTGTGTTCAAGACTTCATCTCGCAGTGGATTGACAATACAATTTGATACATTTCATTGCATGAATCGTCTGTGTGAATTAAAGCTTCAACTTTCTTTAACGCTATTAAAAGTAATAACCGTAAAAAAATATTACGCATTCATATTTAATTGGTTAAAAGTATACACTGTGCATACCGCACCTCCGATTAGCACGGTTGGCTACGTACGGTGCGAAAGAAGTTCAACATGCTTGCAATATTAAACTAAAAGGACTTCTTCTGATGTCACTCGCCACTGACATTAGCGACGGTCGGGACTTGAGCTCAGAGAGGGTCCGGGGTTCGCACGTTAGCGCGCAAACCACTGCGCCACCGCTCCACCGCAGGGGTTGAAAAACAACCAGCCCACACATTTTTCCCAAATGCAAACACATAACAGATTTATAGGCTGTTGGGCAACTTTCTGCAGGATGTATGTTGGGGTCAAGATTGCCACACGAGGTGCGCTGTGGAGGCCTTTGTCTCGCCGGTGTTGCGGTGCACTGACTGCCAATCACCGAAGAATCGAGAGAAAATCCACGTGGAACAGGGAGAGAACATGCAAACTCCACTCACTCTCAGTCACACTCTGTAGAACAGGGAGAGATCATACAAACTCCACTCACTCACACTCTGTAGAACATGGAGAGAACATGCAAACTCCACTCACTCACACTCTGTAGAACATGGAGAGAACATACAAACTCCACTCACTCACACTCTGTAGAACAGGGAGAGAACATACAAACTCCACTCACTCACACTCTGTAGAACAGGGAGAGAACATTCAAACTCCACTCACTCACACTCTGTAGAACAGGGAGAGAACATTCAAACTCCACTCACTCACACTCTGTAGAACACAGGGAGAGAACATTCAAACTCCACTCACTCACACTCTGTAGAACAGGGAGAGAACATTCAAACTCCACTCACTCACACTCTGTAGAACAGGGAGAGAACATGCAAACTCCACTCACTCACACTCTGTAGAACACAGGGAGAGAACATTCAAACTCCACTCACTCACACTCTGTAGAACAGGGAGAGAACATTCAAACTCCACTCACTCACACTCTGTAGAACACAGGGAGAGAACATGCAAACTCCACTCACTCACACTCTGTAGAACAGGGAGAGAACATTCAAACTCCACTCACTCACACTCTGTAGAACAGGGAGAGAACATTCAAACTCCACTCACTCACACTCTGTAGAACAGGGAGAGAACATTCAAACTCCACTCACTCACACTCTGTAGAACAGGGAGAGAACATTCAAACTCCACTCACTCACACTCTGTAGAACAGGGAGAGAACATACAAACTCCACTCACTCACACTCTGTAGAACAGGGAGAGAACATTCAAACTCCACTCACTCACACTCTGTAGAACAGGGAGAGAACATTCAAACTCCACTCACTCACACTCTGTAGAACAGGGAGAGAACATACAAACTCCACTCACTCACACTCTGTAGAACAGGGAGAGAACATTCAAACTCCACTCACTCTCACACTATGGAGGACAGGGAGAGAACATTCAAACTCCACTCACTCTCACACTATGGAGGACAGGGAGAGAACATTCAAACTCCACTCACTCACACTCTGTAGAACAGGGAGAGAACATGCAAACTCCACTCACTCTCACACTATGGAGGACAGGGAGAGAACATTCAAACTCCACTCACTCACACTCTGTAGAACACGGAGAGAACATACAAACTCCACTCACTCTCACACTCTGTAGAACAGGGAGAGAACATATCAACTCCACCCAGATAGGCGTTCGAGTCAGGAATTGAACCATTGGCAGAGTTTGACTTCAATATTTGGATGGGCAGGCGTTCGCTTTGTCCCTCACATTAAGAATCACGGGTGCATATAATTTCATATTTTTTTTTCCTTAATTGTAGACTCCTGAAAATAAATTAATACAGGCGTCCAGTTTGGAGGAGCGTTGCTTCCCCTCCCTCGTGCCCCCCTCCCCTAAATTCCGCCCATGACATTGAACCGATGGCCCCTCTTGCTGAAAGGCCGCACGGTTTCCACTGCGCCACGCTAATTGGGTGGAGCTCAGCTCGGAGTGATTTTGCTCAGGAGGAGGCGGCACGGACCCAGTGGCCGGATTAAGCGCGTGCGGGGCCTGTACAATATGTTATAAAGGGGCCCTAAATAAAAAAAAACACGTAAATATTAAAACACAAAATTTTCACTTGCATAGTAAAATAATTGTATTTCTTTTCATTTGCTATACAGCCAGATATTACGACAAATCGCTAACCTTAAACACCCAGTCGTTCATAAACGTTGAAGGCAGTATAGTACTATAGTAATAGAGCAAGTGCAGAATCACTGAACCTGAATTGATAGCTTACACGCATTTAGCGCGGGGCCCTTGAGAGTGCGGGGCCCGTAGCACGTGTAGCTACTTTTGCTACGAGGATCATCCGGCACTGCACGGATCGCTCCACACGGCTGTGGAAAGCGGCCCCGAGCCGTACTGCTGAGGACGCCTTCACAGGTGGTGGTTCGTGAGCCCCGCGCCGGACATTTCACTTTGTCGGCACCAGGCGAGCGTGGGGGGGAGGGTAGCGGTATCGTTCCCCCACTCGCTCTGCGTGAGGCCAATAACGGCGAATTACGTGATAGCCATTTGCAATGAGCGGGCTAATCAATACGTTCACTCGTATGAGCCGTACAATAAATACATTTGCACCTCAACTGCGAAATATGGACGGCACCACCCGGTGGGCTCGATCGGCGCGCTCATTCATTCATTTCCAGCATTCCGCAGGAAACTTTTTGCTTTTGCGGGTCCTAACTTTCTGGCAACGGCACACCGATGTAATTAATACGAACGGTGACCGGTTAACCGATTGCCGTTTGGCCGGGCTTGCTTTTTTTTTAATAGGGCACCTATACGTTCAATCTTGATTTGAAGCTTTCGTGACTGCAGGAATCCATAATCTTTGGTTCTTTCGGGCGCAACACAAGCATCCGTCATCAGGTGGGAAGCATGATGACGGACGCTTGTGTTGCGCCCGAAACGTCGTGATTTATTTTATTTTATACCTACGTGACTTTACCGAAAGAACCAAAGAGTATACACCTATACGTTATGCTGTATACATATGACATTAAATGTCCTGCATCACCTTTGATCTACCACTAGATCGAGCACAACGCTTGGACGCTATCGCGTCTAATAACAATCATCCATGGGCCAGAGCAGGGCAGGAATCAGTGCCCTACCAAAGATGGAAAAAACAAAACTTGATCAGGAACCGATTTATATCCACGGCCAATCAGGGTCAATTACTCGATAACCACGCTCATGTTCAAGTGATTGTCACTAAAAGGCCACTGGCGTTGGCCACGTAAAGACATTGGAACCGGTAAAGTTACTCCACCTCAGGCGCTACCAACAAGTGGATTGTCAGGTCAAGGCTCAATGCCAACAGAAAGAGTGTGGGAAGAGCTCACCTTCGTTATCTTAATCGAGCCTTGTGCTAATCAGGAAAACGCATCTCCGATTAGCACGGTTGGATACGTACGGTGCGAAAGAAGTTCAACATACATATATACACACAATGTGGTTGAGAAACGTTGACTACCACGATACTCCAAATGCCGCGCGCGAGTTTGAGTTCACTGAGCTCCCAGTGCCCTCTTGTGGGCGACTCGTCAAGACACTCCCGATCGGTTTGACGGTGGAAAAGAATAAAAAATGCCGTGCACACGGGGGAGGCTTTATCTGTAACGACGGAAGCGGTGGTATCGTGGTTAGTGCACTGCGCTATTAACGTTAAGTTCGATTCCCGGCCACGGCTATCATCGGTGCCAGGTGATATCTAAACCAGGCCCGGGTCCACCTTGCACCATCCCAGTGGGTACACACACACACACATCTATATAAAATGGCAACATTTCACAGCTGAGATTTCATGGAGACAGTGGCAACATACCAAGCGTAAGGAGGAGTCAAACAAGGAGATACATACTCTGAACAAAGTCACTCGTGGCAACTTTATACTACGTAACATATCTTACACATGGCGAATCACGAGAACGTGGAGTCGAGCGAATGATATTAATGTATGGAAAGAAAAAGATGATCGAGAAGAGAGAAGATACGTGCACAGCCAGGACGAGGGGACAGGAAAGGGGAAATTATTCCGGGACGGAAATCCCTAAAGCACTCATTCATTGTAATGATTTACTCTTTTTACCAAGCAAGGCCCACTGAGCTACATAGCTCTTTCGCAAAAGCGACCTGCTCACAACTAAAAGCTAAAATTAAGAGGCTCATCGTGTGGAAATGTTTAGTCGCCAAACACTCTAAACGCATGATTCTAAATGTGGAGGTAAAAGTCGGAGGACCAGAAGAAACAATCCACGTGACCACGGGGAGAACATGCAAACTCCAAGTATACAGCAGGCGTCAGGGTGAGGATGGAACCCACAACAACCTGTATACCAGGCGAGGTAGTTAACATCTCGCCACCGTGGAGCCCCAGACAAAGAGGGCACGGCTCAAGATGAGCAGCAGAAACGAGGAGGAGCGCCGGGCAGGAAGGGGAGGAGGGGGGGAAGGAATAACCGGGCCAAGATGCTGGGGAATGAGAGGTGATGCTGAGAGGGGGTGGGGGAGGGGGAGGAAAGAGCGAGGTTGAGAGAGAAGGAAGGAGCGAGCAGAAATGAGCTGCGCGGAGCAGCTTCCGTTTTCGCAGTGGGCGGGGAGAGGGGAGGGACTCACAGTGGGGGGTGGCCACGTGTGAGTCACGTGACTTACGGGAGGCTGAGCCGATTTAGAGATTTACTCTTAAAGATAGATTCTCGAAACTGGATTGGAGAAACAGAGGCATGAATACAGACGGTGGTAGTGTTAACCAGCTCAGATTTTCTGATTACGTAAATATGTTTAAAATTACGGATATACATTCACCTGGATACTGTAATCTTTTGAGATGGAACTTCTTTTTTGCAAGGGGGGGGGGGGGGGGGGTCCAGATATATTAAGCTCATGAAAATAAACTACAGGACAATGCGAGAAGGTCTGATGAAGACTGCAGCGTTGGACTTCAGATAAATACGAGAACAAAGCGACACATCTGCCCAAGCGAAGAGAGTTGTTATTGGGGGGACGCAACAGCAAAGAACGCAACAGAAACATCGGACAATTATTGAGACGCTCACATGGATCAATTGTGAATTCAGAACCTTGTACTCGCACACACGTTTACAGACTAAGGTATAGAGCGTACTTGTACTGCATCAGCAGATCTTGCTGTGTGCCTGCGTTTAGTTTTTTTGTGAATTCCCTCAAGTGACCTCCTGTAGCTGGCAGTCTGAGTAACGGCCACGAATTTCGGCTGAAACTGAGGAAAATAAATCACGGCCGATTGCATCAAAGGCGACGCATCTCGCGGGCAAGAGCAGCAGCAGCAGCAGCAGCAGCACGCTCTGTCAGTCGGACCTGACAATTTTCTGGAGCGGAAATGCTTTTAAAGAATTAATAAATAAATTAATTAATTAATAAACCCCACAATCACCACGCTGCAATTAACGGGCAAATGTCCACGCCACGTGGCTGGCGCGTGCTCTTAGTGCCAGCTGCTCACGCGCGCGCGTGCACAGACGGAATTTCAGCATTGACGACATATGCCGATGAGCCCCCGACAAAGGAAAGCGAAAACCGGTCCAGAGTTTGCGTTTTTATGAAGCTGACGATGCTGGTTTAACACACGTCCAATAAATGCATAGGCTAAACTCGAATTTATTTTCTATGCGGAGGTACAGCAACGGATTATTTAATCGCACCGTCTCCACGGTGCAGGAGGGAGATGGATTGTCAATCCGCAAAGACCGTGAGAGATTGCTACGGCTTAGGGAGGACTTCAGCCAGCAGTGGATAGACCATGGCCGACGATGCTCAACCGAAGATGATTTTGTTTAATCATCGCTGATGCGTAATGCAATGGGGAGGTGGTGGATTGAAAACCGTGAAGTACCCAGTTTAAATCGCTGGGTGGACAGAGAGGCAAGGACAATGTAGGAAACTTGCCCCATTATTCCAAACTGCCGCGCCTGGAGGTCTAACGGACGGGCGAGCTGCGGATGGCAAGTCCAGTAGTGCTGACCATCGGGTCACGATACATGGGGCCCAATGGAAGTCAACCGAGACATGGCCACGCCACGTCAACCCAATACGTGCACACACAGAGATGCCAATGAAAGTGCTCGCACTCTCGCGGTGACTCGTCCACTGTGAGTGTGCCAGATCTCGTCTAACCTCGTAAGCTTAGCAGGGTATTTTTATTGGCAGCCTGCTCAGCGCTTAGATGGGTGTCCACTCGAGCTTGACGGGTGTTGTAGGTGTGCCGCCTAGGCAAAGTGTGGACAGGAGTATGGTAGTGATGAGTGTCATCATCATCAGCAGCAGCAGCAGCTATTTTCTATCCACTGCTGGATGGAGGCATCAGCAAGCAGTCGACATCACTCGCGTTCCAGCGATCATCTCACCGCTGCACGCGAGCTGAACTCACGAAGCGCCGCTCCCTCGTGTAGCGCCACGTGCATTGTTTTTATTCTCCGCCGGGTTCTTCGTTTTTTCTAATCACACGAAGCCAAACACTCATTGATACATTCGGCCCAGCATCCCGATATAAGCAGGACCCCTCCTGACAAAGAGGGTTGAGACTCAGCGAAGCTTTCCTGGAAAATGTATCGGCCGAAGACGTGAGGATTGACCAATAACACACCAGGTATTTTATCTTGCGTGCAAGTCGACCTCCAAAGAGCGCGTAGAGCATCACCGTCTTCAATACACCGATTGAGCCATTGATGCTGGCGAGCTGTGGAGTGTGCAGGCGGTTCAACTGCACCGGGACCCACAGGCAGGCCGAATGGGGCTAGGACATCGGTCTATGAAGGAGGGGGACAGGTGACGGATGGAATCTTGACACGGGGCCCAATTTAAATCCTTGCCCCAGGGCCCATACCAACCATGCTCCGCCATTAACTTCAGGTATAAGGGGCACGCACATGGCGCATGGAGCCAATTTTCATCATCGGTGACGATGGTAACCTGACCGGCACCTGAGGTTCAAAACAAGTTCATTTGCTTGCGCGTGACCAGGTGTACCTGGGCCGCTGGGATCGCTAACCGCTCGCCCACTAACAAGCACACACAAACAAACACACAAACGCACCCCGCGTGCGAGGCCATACAGACGATGTTGGTCAAAGTGTTGTTAGCGAGGGCCTATTAAGGCCGGTGTGGTACGCGAGGAGGTGATGTGAACACTAACAACACCATCCCGGGACTCCTCCGTCTCCCACCGCGGCTGATGGGCACGCACGGCACACACGCGCATGCACTGCACCCACACCTGTCCATCCCTGCACATGGTATAGACAACACTTTAACGCTCTACCAACTCCCATTTGCCAAGCGCTTGCTAATGGCAATCGAGCAATTAGGCTAAAAGCAGTGGACACCACTCGCGTTTGGCTTCGAGTTGAGAATGTTCCGTGGCACGCGGCGAGCGCGTGCGGCTAACGGCTGATCCGTGATCGTAATTCTGACAACGACTGCAAAAAAACATTTTTTTGAGCGAAAAAAAAAAGTTGGGTGGACGCTCCGAACGGGGTATATAAGCAGGTGCGAAGATCTCCATCAGCCGCACAACTTTGTCAGTCGACCAGGACAGAAGTTTCACCTCCCAACAGCTTCCGTCAGCACCCACCGGCCTCTCCGTCTCTACGCAGGTAAGGTGACAGGTAGCCCCACCGCGTGGTCGCTCGGCCACACTCGCTCTGGTGCAAGCCTCACCTGGGTCGTGTGCCCCATGGCAGTGTCTTTATCTCGAACGCCCTCAAATCCTCTCCGATCTTGAGCTCTCTTCTTCGTTTCGCTCTCGTCGCAACGTTCTTCAAGTTACCGAGCAGCATTTGCCGAATTCGTATCGTTTTCACTTTCTTGTATTGTTTCTAAGTGGGGGTTTATCTCCTCCTCGTCTGCTCTAGAACTCTCTCATTACTCGTTTTCTCCAACTTCATGTCTCCATCGGACGCCACAATCCATAACTCTGACACAGGTCTTGTCTCCCATTCCGGGAGTGCAACCTTCTGCACTTTACACTCGGCTCTTCTTAAACCATCTGTTGAAACTCTCTGCCGCGGTAGCGAGGGGCATCACGGTGTCGAGGAGATGTTAACTACCTCGCCTGGTGTACAGGAGGTCGTGGGTTCGATGCCGACCCTGACTATGCCTGCTGTATAGGTGTATGGGTGTTTGGGTCTCTCTATGTCTATGGGTCTCTGTGGGTTTATGGGTCTGTATGAGATGTTAACTACCTCGCCTGGTATACAGGAGGTCGTGGGTTCGATGCCGACTCTGACTATGCCTGCTGTATAGGTGTATAGGTGTTTGGGTCTCTGTAGGTCCATAGGTCTCTGTGGATTTATAGGTCTGTATGAGATGTTAACTACCTCGCCTAGTATACAGGAGGTCGTGGGTTGGATCCCGAGCCTGCTGTATATTTGGAGTTTGCACGTTCTCCCCGTGGCCACATGGATTTTTCTATGGGTCTTCCGGCTAATCCCTCCATATTAATGCGACTGCAATAAATTTCCACGCGACAATCCACTTCGCTGAGCTATCATTTGTGGTCAGGTCGCTTCTGAAAAAAAAGAGCTCTGAAGCTCAGTGGGTCTTACCTGGTAAAATAAAAAAAGTGTATAGTTTCATTCGTCTTTGTCAGCAGCATCCTTCCGAAATGCCGCTATTACTTCCCCCATGGCGATCCTGACTCCAATCTCCGTCGAGTTGCCGCGATCTGTTTCTTCAATCCACTGCTAGATGAGGGCCCTTCCCCCCCCCTTCCCCCCGAGCCCGCTCATCGACACCGTTTGACCGAACGTCACTCGTTGCTTGGCGGGGCAGCCAAGTGGAGAGCCCAGGACCGGTTCGGAGACGCCACTCGCCGCACTGGCGTCGGTGTTTTCCGACCGCGTCAAACGTTCTCCGGGCTCGTCGTGCCCGCCGCGTTCGTCAAACCCTCCCTTGGGGAAACGTGGTGCCGGTGCGAAAAGACCTGCAATTGTGACGTCATATACAATTCTTATTACGGCCTGTAGCATATGTTATACAGGGGCGCTAAAAAAATAAAAATAAACACAAATACTAAAACACAGATTTTTAACTTGCATAGTAAAGTAATTGTATTTTTTCATTTGCAATAGAGCCAGATAATACGACAAATCGCTCACCTTAAATACCCAGTCGTTCATACAAGTTGAAGGCGGTATAGTACTATAGTAATAGAGCAAGTGCAGAATCACTGAACCGGAATATGATAGCTTGAAAGCATTTAGCGCGGGGCCCGTAGCTTCTACACATGTAGCTACTACACATGTAGCTACTACACATGTAGCTACTACACATGTAGCTACTACACATGCAGCTACTACACATGTAGCTACTACACATGTAGCTACTACACATGCAGCTACTACACATGCAGCTACTACACATACAGCTACTACACATGTAGCTACTACACATGCAGCTACTACACATGCAGCTACTACACATGCAGCTACTACACATGCAGCTACTACACATGTAGCTACTACACATGTAGCTACTACACATGCAGCTACTACACATGTAGCTACTACACATGTAGCTACTACACATGTAGCTACTACACATGCAGCTACTACACATGCAGCTACTACACATACAGCTACTACACATGTAGCTACTACACATGTAGCTACTACACATGCAGCTACTACACATGTAGCTACTACACATGCAGCTACTACACATGCAGCTACTACACATGCAGCTACTACACATGCAGCTACTACACATGTAGCTTCTACACATGTAGCTACTACACATGTAGCTACTACACATGCAGCTACTACACATGCAGCTACTACACATGCAGCTACTACACATGCAGCTACTACACATGTAGCAGCTACATATGTGGCTGATGTCTGAAGGGGTCTTGGGCCACCTTTTTTTTTGTTTCACCAACACGCACTGACCATCGCCCCTCCCGCCCCCCACGACCAACTCGGCGTGGGGGAGGTCTTCATGCAGCAGTGGGAATGGTCAAAAGAAAAGGCTGACGTGCGAATGGCTCTGCATCTTATCCCTCGGTGGAAACCCGCTCAACGCGACAGCGTGACAAACGACGTCGTGATGCTTTTATCGATTTATTCGTTTGCGATGTTGCCCTGCACGGATCTGTTCCGACGATGCTCTTGGCGAAAGTGTAAATGTCTCGCGTTAAGGAACGGCCCGCAGAAATAGCTACCACAGAGCTACCTCCGAGATCCCCTTCCCAAGTGCGCCGCTCTTTCGCACAGTAGGCGATACCGCGATCCAAAGGACGTGAAGAACCGAATCGACGTTGGGTGACGATCGGACTCGGAACCATCGACGCACTTGCACTCTGCGCGCTCGTGATGACCGAAGCTCGTGGGTTTTCCCGTTCAGGAATCATCTTGCGCCGGACAAACCCCGGTTTAAGTCACGGGCGGCGGCTGAATCCCGCGTTCGGAATCAGAAGCTGTATCTACACTGGAGGAATCCGAAGAGCGATAAAGCTCTTTACCACACAATGCCCAATGTATCTCTGCGATGCCGGCTGCGAGCCACCCACATGGGCGACCTCTCTAACGCCGCAATATCCCCCCACGCCTGTCCTCTGCAGCCTCTCCACCACCAACCACCACCCACGATGTCACCACGTTCTCCGAGGGCGCCGTCGGCCATGCTCTCTCTGCTGCTGCTGCCCGCGCTGCTCCTGCTGCTGCTCTCGCTGATGAGTCCGGTGCCCGCCCACGCGTCGGCGCTGACAGGCGCCGGCGGTACCCATCTGTGCGGATCGCACCTCGTGGAGGCGCTCTACGTGGTGTGCGGCGACCGCGGCTTCTTCTACACGCCCAGCAAGACGCGCAGGGAGCTGCCTGACGGTGCGCGACCCCCCCCCTCCCCGAGTGCCTCTGCGCCGATTGTGTGTGTGTGCGTGTCTACCTGTGTGTGTCTACCTGTGTGTGTCTACCTGTGTGTGTGTGTCTACCTGTGTGTGTCTACCTGTGTGTGTGTCTACCTGTGTGTGTCTACCTGTGTGTGTCTACCTGTGTGTGTGTGTCTACCTGTGTGTGTCTACCTGTGTGTGTGTCTACCTGTGTGTGTCTACCTGTGTGTGTGTGTCTACCTGTGTGTGTGTGTCTACCTGTGTGTGTCTACCTGTGTGTGTCTACCTGTGTATGTGTGTCTACCTGTGTGTGTCTACCTGTGTGTGTGTGTCTACCTGTGTGTGTCTACCTGTGTGTGTCTACCTGTGTGTGTGTCTACCTGTGTGTGTCTACCTGTGTGTGTCGACCTGTGTGTGTGTCTACCTGTGTGTCGGTGTACCTGTGTGTGTGTCTACCTGTGTGTGTCTACCTGTGTGTGTCTACCTGTGTGTGCTTCATCAGGCAACAGCTGTTGTGGCTTTGCTCTCTCGGCACGTTCTGTTAACGTTACAAAACTTAACAAATTGGCCGTGTTTGGTGGTGGCGGGTTTAACAACACTTTTATACATTTACGCGATCTCACCCCTAAACAACAAAAAACCCCTCTATTATGGATGATACTTGGGTCTCGAAAGCCTTACCACGTGTTAAACCGACCAACGTGTTGCCTTTATTTTTTTTACCTTGCACCCAGTGCCGAATTAAGCGAGTGCGGGGCCTGTAGCATATGTTATAAAGAGCCCCTAAATAAATAAAACACACAAATATTAAAACACTAATTTTTCACTTGCATGGTAAAGTAGTTGTATTTTTTCATTTGCTATACAGCCAGATAATACGACAAATCGCTAACCTTAATACACCCAATTGTCCGTAAAAGTTAAAGGCGGTATAGTACTATAGTAATAGAGCAAGTGCAGAATCACTTATCCGGAATTGATAGTTATAGATTTGAAGCTTTCGTGATTGCAAGGATTCATATTCTTAGGTTTTTTTGGGAAAGTCACGTAGGTAAAAAATTAAAATTAATAAAAGTAAAATAAAAATAAAATTAAAATCACGGAATTGATAGCTTGAAAGCATTTAGCGCGGGGCCCTTGAAAGTGCGGGGCCCGTAGCATATATAGCTACTACATATGTTGCTAATTTTCATAGGTGGGACAAAGTCATTGTTATGCAAGTCCAAGTCGAGTCGCAAGTCATCAAATTCATGACTCGAGTCTGACTCGAGTCCAAGTCACATGACTCGAGTCCACACCTCTGGTAATTTTGATAGCAGGATAATCAGGTAATGCGTGCTGACCCCCCTCACCCAACCCCCTCGTTCGCTCGCAGTCATCCGGACCGAGACCGACGCCGGCGAGCAGCAGGGGGGGGTGGTGTCGGAGGGCGAGGGCGAGCTGCGGGGAGGAGTCGCTGCTCCGGGCGCCCGAGGAGAGAGCCCGAGAACGCGACGCGGCATCGTGGAGCAGTGCTGCCACCGCAAGTGCTCCATCTACGACATGGAGAACTACTGCAACTGACCGAGAACGTCGAACGCCCGGCCACAAATCCACACCCCTAACCTCCCCCCCCTAACCTCCCCCCCTAACTTCTTAGTACCTAACACCCCCCCCACCAACCTCCTTACTACCCCAAAAGCTGTGATCACCCAATAAAAGAAGATGGTTAATTGATTTCGCTCGGCTTGTTGTCACGTGTGTGTGTATGTGTGGGGAGCGGTGGTGTAGCAGTTAGCGCACAGCGCTATGAACCCGGCGACCCGAGTTCGATTCCCGCTCACGGCCAACACCCAGTGACGATTATCAGAACCGGTCCTGGGCCTCCCCTAGGTCGACTCAGCCTCAAATGAATACCTGGTGCGATGTGTAAACATCACCACTGGGAGACAAAGGCGGTCGGGCGTGGTGCTGGCCAACCACCCCCTCGTGTACCGTTCCGGCCTTCATAGGTGCTCGCTAACAGCACTTGCCCCTTCAGTCTGTTAAGTCTATACGGGAGGGTATTTGTCTTTGCGTTTGTTTACGTTTGCTGAGTACAGCTCTAAAGACCCAAATCGCGAATCGAATTGAAGTTTGGGAATAGATGACAATGTATACGTTTCTGAAATTGGGGGGAAGGTTGTGAGATCTTGGTGGGGGCGGGGAATTCCGGAGTGGAACAGTGCGAGGGAAGAAGCAGAACGAGAAGCGAGGTAACCGGGTGGGTGTGAGGGTGGCTGAGTGCGTGAGTGAGTGGGCAAGTGAGTGGCTGATTGGGTTATTGGATGGGTGAGCGGGTGAGCGGGTGGGTGTGAGGGTGGCTGAGTGCGTGAGTGAGTGGGCAAGTGAGTGGCTGATTGGGTTATTGGATGGGTGAGCGGATGAGTGGATGGGTGAGCGGGTGGGTGTGAGGGTGGCTGAGTGCGTGAGTGAGTGGGCAAGTGAGTGGCTGATTGGGTTATTGGATGGGTGAGCGGATGAGCGGATGGGTGAGCGGGTGGGTGTGAGGGTGGCTGAGTGCGTGAGTGAGTGGGCAAGTGAGTGGGCAAGTGAGTGGCTGATTGGGTTATTGGATGGGTGAGTGGATGAGTGGCTGAGTGGGCAAGTGAGTGGCTGATTGGGTTAGTGGATGGGTTAGTGGGTGGATGGGTGAGCGGGTGGGTGTGAGGGTGGCTGAGTGCGTGAGTGAGTGGGCAAGTGAGTGGCTGATTGGGTTATTGGATGGGTGAGCGGGTGGGTGTGAGGGTGGCTGAGTGCGTGAGTGAGTGGGCAAGTGAGTGGCTGATTGGGTTATTGGATGGGTGAGCGGATGAGTGGATGGGTGAGCGGGTGGGTGTGAGGGTGGTTGAGTGCGTGAGTGAGTGGGCAAGTGAGTGGCTGATTGGGTTATTGGATGGGTGAGCGGATGAGTGGATGGGTGGATGGGTGAGCGGGTGGGTGTGAGAGTGGCTGAGTGGGCAAGTGAGTGGCTGATTGGGTTAGTGGATGGGTGAGCGGGTGGGTGGGTGGATGGGTGAGCGGGTGAGCGGGTGGGTGTGAGGGTGGCTGAGTGCGTGAGTGAGTGGGCAAGTGAGTGGCTGATTGGGTTATTGGATGGGTGAGCGGGTGGGTGTGAGGGTGGCTGAGTGCGTGAGTGAGTGGGCAAGTGAGTGGCTGATTGGGTTAGTGGATGGGTGAGCGGGTGGGTGGATGGGTGAGCGGGTGAGCGGGTGAGCGGGTGGGTGTGAGGGTGGCTGAGTGCGTGAGTGAGTGGGCAAGTGAGTGGCTGATTGGGTTATTGGATGGGTGAGCGGGTGGGTGTGAGGGTGGCTGAGTGCGTGAGTGAGTGGGCAAGTGAGTGGCTGATTGGGTTATTGGATGGGTGAGCGGATGAGTGGATGGGTGAGCGGGTGGGTGTGAGGGTGGTTGAGTGCGTGAGTGAGTGGGCAAGTGAGTGGCTGATTGGGTTATTGGATGGGTGAGCGGATGAGTGGATGGGTGGATGGGTGAGCGGGTGGGTGTGAGAGTGGCTGAGTGGGCAAGTGAGTGGCTGATTGGGTTAGTGGATGGGTGAGCGGGTGGGTGGATGGGTGAGCGGGTGAGCGGGTGGGTGGATGGATGAGCGGGTGGGTGGATGGGTGAGCGGGTGGGTGTGAGAGTGGTTGAGTGCGTGAGTGAGTGGGCAAGTGAGTGGCTGATTGGGTTATTGGATGAGTGAGCGGGTGGGTGGGTGAGTGAGTGAGTGGGTGTGAGTGTTTTTGTGATCTGCAGTATGGTGGTTGAACAGTCAGTCTGTGAGATCGAGTTCTCAAGCTGGGAGAAGGAATAATTTGAGTAAAGTGTTCACGGGAACTGCAAACTATGGTAGCAGCCATAGGAAAGTTACAGTGTTTGCGCTTTATCATGAATCGACCTCTGGCTGCCTTACAGGTTGCATGAGTTAGTGTAAAAAATGCCGAGTTTCTGGGAGGCTCAACTCGGTCACACGTGTCAGTTGGAAGCAGCTCCCATTTGAGAGTTCAGCCCGCCTTTATCCATGAGCAGCTCTTCCTCCCTTACGTTGGTAAATCAAATTGTAATATGGCAATCCACTATTGCACGAGGGCCATCCGATGAAAGGGGATCGTGAGGTTAGCGGACCCCACCTCACCACGCTCATCGATCCGGTTGCTCAAGGTAGAGAGAGGGCTCAGGATTCAGGAGACTCACGATTTTACTCACGGCTGATGGAAAACCTCACTGAGTTCCAATATTTATTTCCTTCTTTGCAAGAGGGTCCTGCATTGGAACGTTGGACCAAATAGTTGCGTGATCAAAACGTCTCATCAGATGGCGCATGGACGGATGAGGGCCGACTGTGTGGCGGCCAAAAGGTGGATGAAACGCCAGAGAGTACGTCCACCGTGGAGATGGAGCGATTAAATCAACTCGTAGGCAGCAGCTAGGAGAGATCGTCGCCTCGCGTGACAGTGTGGCGACGGCTCGGGGAGGGATTCATCCAGCGGTAGACAGATCATGGCTGACGTTGATGATGATGACGATGATGATCCCATTCACAGTTTTGCTAAACAACAACAATCACTCCCGAAGTCTGTGTGGCCTAATGAGATGAGTTAACAACAACAACAAGATAATGCCTCTTCCCTTTGTTACGTCGAGGCACAGAGCGTGGAATTGAGTCCGCCTGCTCATTTATTTACATTCCTTGGGGTGGCAGGGTGGGGAAGCCTTCATGGAGCAGTGGATAGATCATGGCTGCCGATGATGACGACGATGATGACAACGTGAACACAACGCGGTGACAGCCGCAGCCGCTGCAGGTCGACTGCGCCCCGCGCCACGCCCTCCACCACCCAGCATTGCGATCACTACCCAGGGGCTCGGCCAATCAGACGGCGTGCAGACCCCCACCCCCACCACCCCCCATCCCTTTAATTACACGCGGGTGACCCGGCCTCTCACCTGTGCTCAGACGTCAGGTGAGCTGAGGCGTCAGGTGTGCGCGTGCGG
The DNA here is from genome assembly GCF_965212315.1 of Lampetra planeri. Classification (NCBI taxonomy): domain Eukaryota; kingdom Metazoa; phylum Chordata; class Hyperoartia; order Petromyzontiformes; family Petromyzontidae; genus Lampetra; species Lampetra planeri. The sequence continues at coordinate 4,987,496 of NC_136111.1, forward strand.
TCGGCTCGTCAGGATCGGGGGTTGTAGATAGCCGGCAAGGGCTAGCGGGCTGTGTATAAGAAGTTAGAGGTTATCTGTAGAGTACACGACTAGTGTGTGTGTGTAATGATACTCTAGTACAGGTGTGTGTGTGTGTTCAAGACTAGAGGAGTGTGTGCAAAGAGCAAGGTGTGTACAGAGCTAGAGTGTGTGTGCGTGTGTGTAGGGCGAGCAGTCTATTGGTGTGTGTGTGAGTACGCTTCTTCCAAGTCTGTAAACGGTTGTTAGCTCAGTACCTACACACACGCGCGCGATCTTACCTACAGCAGACGCGTGTAGACTGGACTCCAGGTGTGCGTTCGGGACTCCAGGTGTGGTGTTGTTGAGGAACCCAGGTGTCCGCCTGTAAAGCGACGACTGAAGCAGCTGCAGAAATGGCCCTGAGTGACGCGGACGTGCAGAAGCAGGTAAGCGCAGCACGTCGCGACAAACACACACACAAGAACAGCGGCTCAGGTGCGGCCGGGTGGTATAGAGTTCATAGTTCTATTGCCCTTACCTGCAGCGTCATCATTCTCATCATCGGCAGCCGTATCCCGCTAAGCACCGATGTCATGACTAAGCTACACACGAGATGATTTCATGTCGTCACCTTTCACCCCGGTGGACGTAAAGTCATCCCGGGTGCGTTCCGTCCTTTGGCTGATAGCTAGTCCGTCCTTATTCTCGACCGTCGGACATCATGTATGGGTGGCCACGTATGCACGTTGAACTTCTTTCGCACCGCACGTAGCCAACCGCGCTAGTCGGAGGTGCGTGAAGAATGACAACGAACTAAACACAGAAAATCAGCTCTAATGAAATGCGGTTTCACTCGAGGTGGTTTAAAGTGCCATAGCCCCGCGGCGGATTCCTAAAATCGGAAGGAAGAACATTCCAGACGGCCGCAGAAGCGCGTCTGAAAGCGCCGAGCGATGCCGGTGACCGCCGCCTTTGCTCGATGGCATAGCAGCCGAAAGCCGCCGCTGCGAGGGTAACCGGAGTTGTCGTGATGGTTTATACTCCTTGACGAGATCGGCGAGGTGATTGTGGATCATTTGTGGCGAGCTCTTCGTTGTGCAATGAGCCGTGACCTGCCCAAGCCCACTGACTTTGCTTAACAGTTTGGATGATGTCCCCAGCCTGCACGATGTCTTCTAGTTCACGGGTCGATGTGAGGAAGCCATTGGGAGCTGTGCACTTTGAAATCTAAATTGATAACGAATTTCTCTTAGAACTGCTTTTTTTGCTGTCCTTCCCCCGCACCTCCGATTGACACGGTCGCTTACGTACGGCGCGAACGAAGTTCAACATCCATTGACCTCCCCGCGCTTCATCCTTAGCCTGCGCTCCCCACCCTCACCGGCCCCGCAGCGACCGAGCGAATGGCCCAAATCAGCCCAAGCGTGGCGAGGAGGCCCTCGTCCAGCAGTGGAGTGGCAAAAAACGGGGGTCCGTCGCATGTGCAACGCGTGGTGACTTCTCTCTATCGCGTAGCCGAGGGGGGGGGGGGGGGCGCTGTTGTCGTTGTCGCGGACTGGCCCCAGCCGGTGCCATCAGACGGCAGCCAGCAAAGTCAGAGAGGAGGAGAGGAGACGCGCTGACTCCGCGCGGTGTTGACACAACACGGCGGCGTTGTGCCAGCACCCAGCCAAGCAACGTTACCGCAGCGATAGTCATCATCGGGTGAATTACGTTGAAGGTTTCAGACCTTTGAAAATTGCTTGCCACGCTGAGACTGCTGGAGGAAGGGCCCCCTGCACCTGATGAAGCTGTTAGAGGGCCAATGTCGAGGATCTTGTCGGCCTGTGCTGCTTTCACGCTGGCCAAGACGTCTTGGAAGAGGGGTTGGAGTTACCCACGCCTTTACCCCACCAGCGCACGTGACCTCGCGATAAGCAAACTGCGGTGCACTGCCCATTAATACTGCTGGGTGGATAAGAGGCGTTTTGAGTGATTTCAAATAAACTGCCCCATTACTTCGGACGCCGCGTGCCGGGAGATCGAACCGACGACCTGCGTGCAATTGAATAATTCGTGAAACGTCGCGTGTTTAGGAGTCATCAACCACGAGGTGTCATGGGCGTCGGTAAGGCACGTTTAGGATTCAGTGACAATGCCAATGACTCAACGCCAAAGTTGATGCCACCAAACCGAGAGTCTTTTGGGCCAGTGTCAGGTTAGTGCGAGACGGCTGCCAATAATGAGAATGATGACGATGCAGGTAACGGGAGTCGAACTATGAACTCTGCACCACCCGGCCCCACGTAATGCGCTGTTCTTTCTTTGTGTGCTCGACTGAAAGGCCCCCACGGGTGCCACTGGCGGCCCCCGGTGGCCTCTAGTGCCCCCCCCCCCCCCAACAAATACACACCACGTGACAACACTCACTCCCAGCGTGCAGCCAAACCCCTCCAACGGTGTCAAATGTAAAGTAGGCCGGCCCCCCTCCCCCTCTCTCTGAAGATGAGTGAAGAACAACTGCCCTGGGCTCGCGAGGGCAATGCTGGGGCTGTCGAGGTGCTGCTCACGAGCTCAGCGACCTCCTTGTTCAGGCCAACGCGCAAGTGGACGCGTTGTTAGAGGCCAGCGGACCGCTCTCTCCATGCCATTTTTTAAAATTGAAATTCAACAAGAGCCCGGTGCAGAGCATAACCCGTAGCAAAGGGAGGGAGGGGGGAGCCACAAAATCTCCACCTGACAAGAATCCTCGCTAGCTCAGTGCTCCTGGGTTTAGAGGGGGGGGGGGTGGGGGTAAACGGTGGGGGCTTACTGCCCTCCCACACAGGTGGGAGGGCTGAGCGGAAGCATGGATTTTTTTTTGTATATGGGGAAGGAAAGATGAGGGGAGGAAGGAGGGCAAAAGTAAGGGGAATAGAAGGGACGGGGATGGTGGGAGGAGTGGGGGGGGGGGGCTCTCCAGGCCATTTAACAAATGTTCACTGCCAGAGTTGTTTTTGTTTGAGAGGACGTTACATGGCAGGCCCCCAGGTGTTTTGCGTGCAGTGGCGAGGACCCAATGATCGGAGGTCATGGGACGGTGCTCTGGAGTGATTAAGGTGCAATGATAGGTCAGGTGACGTTGCTGTCGAGTGGTGAAGGCCCAGTGACAGGAGGTCATGTGGCAGTGCTGTCGAGTGGTGAAGGCCCAGTGAAAGGTCATGTGGCAGTGCTGTCGAGTGGTGAAGGCCCAGTGAAAGGTCATGTGGCAGTGCTGTCGAGTGGTGAAGGCCCACTGGTAGTAGGTCACGGGGCAGCTGTTTCGAGTAGAGGTGATTTCTTTCTGAGGAGGAGGAGGATGCGAGACAGATCCAGGTGTTTCGAGCAGAAAGATCGAAGGCTCGACGTGAGGTCATGGGACTGAAGTGACGAAGGCTCTCAATGAAGGGGGAGGTCAACGGTAGAACGTCGTCTCGACGGAGACGTCACGGGAACCGGGATTGGGCTGATCCATTCGGCGTCCGTCAGATTGTCTCTGCAAAAGCCGTCGAGTGTTTTGGCGTTCGCTGTTTACACGACAACTACCGCGGCGATAGCATCACCCGGCCTCTCTCAGGGCTCAATAGACCCACCCTTGTCCCTCCCGTGCCCCCCCAACCCCCCCTCTATCTACACCATCGCTTGTAACATTACACGTCGCTTTACGATGCATGTATGTACGTACGTGTACGTTGAACTTCTTTCGCACCGCACGTAGCCAACAGTGCTAATCGGAGGTGCGGGGGAAGGACAACGAACTAAATACAAAATAAATCAGACTTAAAGCTTTCGTGGCTGCAGGAATTCATATTCTTGGGGTCTTTCGGTAAAGTCACGTAGATAGGTTAAAAGAAAGTGACAAAAACTACGACGTTTCGATCGCAATACCAGCGGTCGTCATCAGGAAAGGGGGGGGGGGCATAGCTCCGGTGGCTTCTTAAAATCTGATGGAAGAGCGTTCCAGACGGCCGCAGGAGCCACATCTGAAAGCGCGGCGCGATGGTTATAGCCACAAGCCGCTGCCGTTGCAAGGAGGAACGCAGGTCGCGCGGTGGTTTATGCTCCTGGACACATGTGATGACACGTGGACTTGTGCAGCTCTTTTCGTCGATGCACCGCAGGATGACAGAGCCTCCCCACACCGAGCAGATCGTGGGAGTTGTTTGACCATACTTCACCCACATTGATCAGTGCAGGCTGGTGAAGGGCCCCTCCCGCCAGGACCAGCTGTGACATCTCTCATCAACGATGTCAGATTCATGGCCGGGCTATTTGATTATTACCCGACTTATAATTGTTTTTTTACCCTTCTATCTGGCAACAAAACTGACACATTTTTTTTGTGTCAGTTTTGTTGCCAGATAGAAGGGTTAAAAAACAATTATCATATTTTTTACTGGCAAATGAGGTTCCAATGGTATTACCCGACTGTTTATCCGTTCCATCAACTAATCGGATCATACGAAGATAGCGGATGATTATAAAACTGTCACCTCTCTTCCCACGTGTACCCCTGCACGGGAGGCAATGGGTGGGGCTTAGTGACGCCATCAGCACCATCGGCCACAGCACGCTAGGGGTGGCTTTTATAGGGGGTTTCCCGCCTTCCAGAGATCCAAAAAATATTATTATAAAAAAAGTATTCCATTACAAATGTAAGCCGATTCATTGACTAATCGTCCCAGCACCCGTTACGCGTGGCCGGGGTTTGAAGCAGGCCACCGGGTTCAGAGCGTGGTGGCGCCACCACTCCACCGCGGATGCCGACGAGCGGAGTGCCATCGTCATTGTGGTGTTTTATTGCTCTGCTCGCAGATAAAGCAGATGATGGCATTCATCGAACAAGAGGCGAATGAGAAGGCCGAGGAAGTCGAGGCCAAGGTAAGGGGTACAGCACTGACCGCTGTCCCAGCACAACCATTTACTCATCATCATCATCAGCTGTGATCAATCCACTACTGGATGACGGCTTCCCCAAGCCACTGCCACCTCTCACGATCCGGCGACGCAACAATCGACCCAGCACCCGCACACGAACCAATCTCATCGCTCCATCTCCTCGGTGGAGATCCTCTCGGATGCATCTGTTCCTTGGCTGCCACTCTGATATTATTTTTGACCTTCGTCCATCATATCCCTTCTAGCGACGTGCGCTGCCTAACGCCCACTGCTCTAAAACCTCTCTTAACACATTCCTGCGGAGGGAGCTGGTAGGAACGTTGGGGTGCTCGGTCAATGGCCAGGGTCAACGGTGGCGTGGTGTATTCCGCAAATATGCCCGACTGTAAGGGCGGGCACAAGCCGGCGTGAGTAGGTTAAACGTTGAGTTTTATAAGGGCACCACGGGGTGACCAGCCCCTCCCCACCAGCCCCACCCAACCCCACCGTCCCCACCCAGCCCCTCTCCACCCAACCCCTCCCCACCCAGCCCCTCCTCACCCATGAGGTGGCGAGATGTTAACTACCTCGCCTGGTATACAGGAGGCTGTGGGTTCGTGGGTTCAATCCCCGACCCTAACAAATATTCGAAACATACGTTTCGAATATTTGGCTGCTCTAAATTTTCCACGCGATAAGCCACTTCGTTGAGCTATCATTTGTGGCCAAGTCGCTTCTCAAAAAAAGAGATATGTAGCTCAATGGGCCTTACCTGGTAAAATAACAAAAACATTATTTAATAGTTTAGGCTGCGTGGGCTGAGGTGTGCACAACGCGATCCGGTGAATAGCGAGGGAACGATGCCAAGTCAGCCCCAACCACCACCCACCCACCGCCTATGATGTAACAGCGGTCTCTGAAGCATACCATCTCTTTATTACGTGTTGTTTACCCAGCAACTATTGCACATTCAAACTACCACCAATCACTTTTCTAATATCCACTACCAGCCACCCGCCTTTGGGACGTTTGCAAAGTTCAAAGGTCACTCCTGCAGGGCCAATCAAATAAGTGACTGGTCCCTGTCATGGGAACGCGGAATTACCATCACTAGCTCAACATTTTTCGATTTAAAGCTTGCGTGACTGCAGAGATTCATATTCTTGGTTCTTTCGGTAAAGTCACGTAGAAGGGAAATCATAAAATAAAAAAAAAATGTTTTTAAATAAAGCAATACAATTTTTATTGTGACATTTTTATTATTTTATTATTTCCCTTCTACGTAGCTCAGCATTGACAATTAGGACAATGTACCCAACGCGTATTTCAGCATGGGGATGGACTCTTGCCACACCGCCTAAAGACAAACCAAACTAAACTTGTTTTCATTCTACCAGATAAAGCCCACTCAGTTGTAAAGCTCTTTCAGAAGCGACCTTGCCACAAATTATTGCTCAACGAAAGTGGCTTATCGCGTGCAAATTTATAGCAGCCAAATACTCTAAACGCGTGATGTGGATTCTAAATGCGGAGCGGAAAAAAACCGACAGGTCTTGTGCTCGCAAACTAATCAAGGCCCATTTGAACTGCCGCGCTGGGAAATCGAATTGGCCACGTCCGTGTTGCACGACCACCACCCCACTGTGTGAGCATCCTCGAAGGAATGAGTGCAAATGAATGCATGTAATATTACTCGTGCAAATGAATTAATGTAATATTACTCGTGCAAATGAATTAGTGTGATATTACTCGTGCCAATGAATACATTTAATATTACGCGTGCAAATGAATGAATGTAATATTACTCGTGCAAATGCAGGCCGAAGAGGAATTTAATATCGAGAAGGGAAGACTCCTTCAGACGCAGCGCCTCAAGATCATAGACCACTTTGAGAAGAAGGAAAAGCAGATCGATATGCAGAAGAAGATGTAAGTGGCTTTACCCGTGTCTGTCCGATGTCTCTCTCTCCGTTCGTCAGTGTGCAAGCTTCTGCTTGTGCCGAGGTTGAATGAACATTGACAAACGGAGTCCGATTGAAGCCAGAGCAACGTGTCTGGAAAGTTGTAGGACAATGGCATTTGTTGGTGAGCCCTTAGAACGTCGAAAAATATCAATGCTCACCAGGATGCACGACGTTAGCCAACTTACAAACACTACAGTAAATATATTTATGACCCCCTTACAGCAACACTGTTGAGTTAATCAGTTGATTAACTGTGGTTTGTTGTTGTTCGTAGTTAATAGTATTTCCCCTCGGGTGTCATTCTTGAATGCAGAGGTAATAGGAATGAGACAAACTCGTAGCATTCGGGCAAATCCACAATTGTGCCATTATTTTAAATCCAGACACAAATCTGGTCAGTTCTTAATCTACCCTTCATACACTATACAGTATATAAAATACTTACAGCATTTGAACAAAGATGGTAACTGCATCGTGCGCTTTCAGTTGTGCTTCTGAGGCCGTCTGGAACGCTCTTCCGATATTAGGAAGCCACTGGAGCTATGCAATTTAAATTCTAGATTGAAAACTAATTTCATTAGAAACTGCTTTTCGTGTTTAGTTTGTTGTCCTTCCCGCGCACCTCCGATTAGCACGGTTGGCCACGTACGCTGCAAAAAAAGTTAAACATACGTCCATTATACAAATGTGAAGATTCTATTCTTGGAGTAGACAATTGAGCGAAGTCCCATGGGCGAGTGCGGACCACAACTGCAACGGAACGACCGGCCGGCTTAACAGATTACGATCGTTAACACCCATCCATATCTCAGTGGTGTGCGACGGCGATGTGTTTTTTTTAATGGAAATGCGGCAACATTCGATTCACAAACGCCACCACCGCGGCATTGGTGCCTAACGAGACTGAAAGGACATTGGCACATGCGGTGGGGGGCTGTGAATGTGTCTTCGTGCTTTGCAACTTGGCTCTTCCGTGTGCTTTTTGCGTGTGCACGTGTGTGTGCACGATAACGTGTTTCACATTTATTGTGTCTATGTGTGTGTGTGCGTGCGCGCGGGGAAACATTACCCCCGTGCGCGCGTTTCCACACCAGCCCAAGCTGTCCCTGGTGCCATTCTTGATGGCCGACGCCTGGAGCAGGCGATTTACCGAGCCGAGCTCACAGACCCTCGCTGCAGATCACGGGCAACTTAAAGAAGGAACTTTTTGTGAAACGACGGCGCCTCACGCTGCCAGTTCTCTCGCCCCATTTCAGCCGGGGCTCTTTGATGCCACGTTGTTAAATAATTACAGTAGCCGTTGCGGTTGCAATAACCGTTGTGGGATGTGTATAACCAATGACTTACCGCATAAAGTATTAGCATGATGATGATGATAATAATCGATGTGGTTATAGTGATGACCGTTGTGGCTTGTGCATGCGTGCCACGTGTACCACTCACAGTCAGGTGTCAAACCTGATGAACCATGCCAGGCTGAAGGTGCTCAAGGCTCGTGAAGACCTCATCCAGGTGAACTCATCTGGTGACCTGAAGCCACCCACCGTACCCACACCTAAACCTGCCAGCGGTGGCATCATCACACACACAAGACACCGATGTATCAGGACCTCCCCTGACAACGAGTCTTGAGACTGAGTGAGGCTTTCCTGGCTCAATAATTGTTAGGAGAAAACGGGTAAAGGTGCAGCCCTGCAATTGATTGCTCACGCCACTGAGGGGCCTCCACTAGACGGAGCTCTAGGGAGCCATCTTGAAAGAGACGAGAGTACCCACACTTTACCCCACAACACACGCGACCTACCGATCGAGTGTGGTGCGCCCATTTATACTGCTGGGTGGACAGAGGCAAGGGGATTTAAGACACCTGATCTTTTTATATTGAACTGCTGCGCAGGAAGATCAAATCGAACCGTCGCCCTCTGGATTGCAAGCTCAGTGTGCTAACGAAACTAAAGCGAAACTATTTTATTTACCAGATAAAGCTCACGGGAGCTATATCGCTCTTTATTTTCAGAAGCGACCCGGCTATCACAAATGACAGCTCAACGAAGTGGCTTATCACGTGGACATTTAGAGCAGCCAATGTGGAGGCAAAAACCGGAAGACCCGGAGAAAAATCCACGCGAACACCACGATACCGCAGCAGCAGCAGCAGTAGCAGCAATACTTGCTACCATTATATTATTAGTCTGCATTTCGTTGCCACTATCCTGTCACATCTCAGTAAAAAATGTAACGTTGGGCCAATGTTGGCACGTGGTTGGCCGGACGTTCCATGTTGACCGGGATGCGCCCGATCCCCTGTGCGACGCGCCGCGTGTCCTCGCCCAGGACCTGCTCGCGGATGCGAGGAAGCGACTCGCGATGGAAGCCCGGGAGCCAGCCCGGTACCGGTCGCTCATCGAGGGCCTTCTCATGCAGGTGCTCGCCCAGGCTGGGAGTTCCGTGAAAAAACTAAAAGAGGATTTTTTGCGCCTCTGGATGTGGCGTCTGGCTCGCGTTTCTCAGAAGCGGTTCAGTGAAACAAACGTCTCTCGTGCAGCCGTGCTCAAGACAGCACGGGGTCGCATTTGCTCTCTAAAAGATTTCCGAATGGATTCTTCTCTGAGCGACTAAGATGTCAAAAGCACATGTGATGCAATTGGGAAAACGTCGTTTTTAAATAAATAAATAAGTTCTGAAATAAGTATGCAAAATGATGGTTACTCTTTGGTTCTTTCGGTAAAGTCACGTAGGTAGAAAAATAAGACAAAAAATAAAATATCACGAAGTTTCGATCGCAACACAAGCGGTCGTCCTTAGGCGGAAAAAAATATCCAGCACTGCTAGATTATTTTTTCCGTGATATATTTTTTTAGATGATATATATTTTTTTCTACCCACGTGACTTTACCGAAAGATTCCTGCAGTCACGAAAGCTTCAAATCAAGATTAAAATGATGGTTCCCTGGCTCGAGCTAAGGGCAGGCATGGTCGAACCGCGGTTTCACGAAACGCGTGCGGCTCCCGGCCGGTCCACGTGTGGCCTCAAGAGACGCGACTAATTTGTGACTTTTCACGACAACTTAATTTGAAACGGGAACAAACACACAAAAAAATCTGTGGAAGCGCGAGCGACCTGGGGCGGCACTCGCTTGTGTCAGGCCCGACACGAGTACTCCCCGGGGTGCTCCCGCAGATTTCTAAATTCGCAAACTCCACAGCCAAATTAGAATCAATCACAATAAGCAAAGCCCATTGAGCTAAGCTCTTTTTGTTCAAGGGCGAGCACAAGGGCTTGCGTGACCACCCGTGTGACCTGCTCAGCACCTCTCGGCCGTATACCAAAGGTTGTGGCGTGCGGCTCGCAGGGTCAGGACGCTTTTGGTCTCGGCCACACCTTTGCTCCTCGTGTTGTTGACCACACGTGCTTATTACATGACTCCTCACCGCTTCCCATCCTCGGCCACCCCAGGGATTGTTCCAGCTGCTGGAGCCACAGGTGGTGATTCGGTGCCGGCAGCAGGACGTGACACTGGTGAAGGTGGGCGTCTTGCGCACACACACACACACACGTGCGTGTGTGCGTGTTGGCTTTTCCTCGCCTGCCCACCGGCACCACAATAACACAAAGATCCCCCCGTGTAGCCCTTTTAACAGGCTGCTGGGGCAAGTGCCGTTAGCGAGCACCGATGACGGCTGGCACGGCACACGAGCGGGTGGTGCGATGTCTAAACTTGCCCTCGGGACCTCCTCGAGATTGACTCAGCCTTAAACGGGTGTCTCGGTGCGGGGCGTCAAAAATCAGCACTTGGGAGACAAAAGGCGGTAAAAGGGAGCGTGGTTCTGGCCACCCACCCGTCCCTCTCCTCCTCGGGTGCCGCGCCAGGATTCATAGCTGCTCGCAAACAGCACTTGCATCCACAACCGACGGTCGTGTGTTTATTTTCGGTTCTTCCTCTCTGTGCGCGCGGGGCGCGTGCGCGTGCAGGAAGCCATGGAGAAGGGGAAGGTGGAGTACAAGGCGAGCGTCAAGCGGGACATTCACATCCGCATCGATGAGAACGACTGCCTGCCCCCTGACGTGTAACGCTGCCCACACTCAACCTGCCACACTCGCACACACCCTGCCCCCATCTCAGTACGAGAAGGAACACCAGAGACTGCTATTTTGTGAAACTATTTTTTATTTTACCAGATAAGGCGCACTGAGCTATATATCTCTTTCAGAAGTAACCTAATAGCTCAACAAAGTGGCTTATCGTCACGCGGAAATGTATAGCAGCGAAATACTCATAAGCGCATGTCGTTTCTAAATGTGAAGGGGAAAACCCGGAGGACTCGGAGAAAACTCCACGCCACCAGGGGGAGAGAGAGAGACACGCAAACTCCAAATATACAGCAGGCATCAAGGGTTGGGATCAAACCCATTACCTCTTGCATACCAGACGAGGGCGATAACATCTCACCACTGTAGCAGTATAAGGCCATGAACCACCAATCGAGAGATGTGCCAGGTGGGGCTCGTGGTTCGCGTGCTCGGCTAAGCACCACGTGACCCGAGTTCAATGCCCCGGCCGCAACTAACACCAGTGGTAAGTTGTTCAGAATCTATCCTGGCCCTCTCCTAGGTTGCCTCAGCCTTATAGCAGGGCAATGCCATAGCCATGGAGTCTACATTGGGAGGGGGACCAAATATTCCAGGGGTCTGGGGGTCCCCCCCCCCAGAAAAAAAATCTAAATTTTAAAACTAATTTCCTGCCTAAAAGACATGGGATGGACTTTTTATTTATTTTTTACAATAATGTTTAATAGTGTATTGAATTACATTGCTGTGTTTTTACTTTTTTACCATTTCTTGTTTCATTGTATGTAATGGCAGAAATTAGGGATTAATAAAGTACAACCATGACCACAATCATATTAACATAAATCTATGCATTGATTTATATGAAGACAAGTCCAGATATTGTGGCCAAGGTTTAGCAAATTGTTGTTTTTATTTGCATAGCATCGCAATTTTTATTTTTAAAAATATTTTTTATAGCACTATATTGGGGGGACATTTTGAGCATATTTGAATATTATAATTACGGCCTTGTAGCAGGGAGCACAGCGGGGTAAGACGAGGGGGGGCGGCGTCGTTGGGCGAAGTGCCGGCCACATCGCTGCCCTCGTGTGCCGTGACGGCCTCAATAGGTGCTCGCTAACGGAACCTGCTTCAACAGTAGGTCCGTGTGCTGTGTTCTGCGTGCGCGCAGGGCGGGTGGGCTGGAGATGTACAGCGGGGACGGCAGGATCAAGGTGGAGAACACCCTGGAGAAACGACTGGAGCTCATCGCGGAGCAGGTGCGATCCGCTACGTGCAGCCCCTTTGTCAGTCAGCCCACTGGCGGACGTGAGCCTCCTCGCCACGTGTGGGTCGTGGGGGTTATTTGACCAAACTTTAGCGCTCTGGTACCAGAGCGTGCTGGCGAAGGCGGGCAGCGTAGGCGTGGCAGCACGATGGCTGTTGCTGCGCTGTTGCCATCCATGTAACCCCGCAGCAGCCTAAAGTAAACCTTCTAGAATCTTGATTTGAAGCTGTCGTGACTGCAGGAATCCATACTCTTTGGTTCTTTCGGTCAAGTCACGTCGGTAGAAAAATAACAGATCACGACGTTTCGATCGCAACACAAGCAATCGTCGTCAGGTGGGACAGCCACAGCAAGAAAAAAAACTGCTGAAGTAGGCAGCCAACGCGCTTGCTGAAGTCGGCAGCAGTTTTTCTTGCTGTGGTTCTCCCACCTGATGACGATTGCTTGTGTTGCGATCGAAACGTCGTGATTTATTATTTTTCTACCTACGTGACTTTACCGAAAGAACCCAAGGGTAACCTTCTCTACTTAAGTTATCGTCCATCCAAACTCTGCCCAGGCTGCATCTTCAGAGATACAGGATCGGGCGCAACCTGGCCGAGTTGGTCATTGTTGGGAGTGCTGGCACCCAAATCTACGTAACCGCCTGAGCACGCATTCAAAGCGTTAGGATTGAGATTCGGCGAGGAATTTCTCGATACATAAACCATTAAAAGCCGAATCGATCACCTATCGGCGACGATGTCTATGTTAATTAACCAAACTGGTTTATAATTCGCATGGCTCCAGGAGTGAAGGTCGAGTGACGGTGACACAATAACACCCGGCCACGGGTTAGTCTCGTATCAACATGGGCCACCGAGACCAACAAGCAAAGTTGAAAAGCCACGAGACATGAGCGTGCCGCGTTTTCACCATCAACCTTTCAATTCACCGTGAACCCAACGCGCTTGCGTTGTTAATTGAGATTTAAATGCCGACATCAGTACAAAAAGCCAGTTTTTTTACTGATAATTGGTGACACCTTTAAAAGAGACTCGCCACCAAATTATGTTTTGCTGTTAAACAATTTGAATTTTAGCAGGTAAGGTCCACTGAGTTATATAGCTGTTTTTCAGAAGCGACCTGGCCACGAACGATAGCTCAACGAAGTGGCTTATCATGTGGAAATGGAAAACAGCCAAACACCCTGAAGAGCATGTCGATTCTAAAATGTGGAAGGAAAAACCAGAGGACCCAGAAAAAGAGACGCAAACTCCAAACAAACAGGTGTCAGGGTCGAACCCACAACCTCATGTAGACCAGGCGAGGTAGTTAACATCTCGCGGCCGTGGCGCCGTTGCCATGCCAATTACACTCCCAGCCCGATGGCCTGCGAGATGGCTGTAGAGAAAACGTATTCCTGACCTACGCAGGAGATTCCTCCAATTGGATGTATTCGAGTCCCTCCGAGTAAACAGCGTGTGGAAAGAAACCGAATTGTAATTACGTCAATGTTTGCACGCCGCGCAGTTTCCGTTCACTCGGGAAGGAGGTGCCAGATTGCCCCCCACCCCCCCAAGCTCTGCGGTTCCCGATATACGAAGGTGTTATTCGCCAATTAATGGGTGCTTAATGTGGGAGGAAACCGGAGCACCTGGAAAGATGGTTGTAAGTTCAAATTCTGATTTGGGGGGGTGGGGGGGGGTGAGTGTTGACTCAACACATTCCTCCAGGGTCGATAAAATTGATAACATTTTATGGGGTAGGTCTGCAGTGGCTGTCTGATGGGTCAGATTCACGCCTGTCATAGGAAGGTGGAACTTACACCACTGGCTTAAGGCTGTAAATAGATTAGCACCACCTCGATGGTCATTTGAGTAATGGTTTTCACTTGCGAGAAGACAACTTAATGGTGCTTACATTATCACTCTTGTTCTCTCTCTTCCCATTTACTTGATCCACCTGGAACTGTCCCTGCAGCTGCTCCCAGACGTGCGTGTCATGCTCTTCAAAGTTAACCCCAATCGACGCTTCCTCGACTGAACACAGCTCGGCACATGGCACGATATCACCCACAAACCACACACCAAGCACACATCAATACACGATGCATGTATCATCCTCTCCACACAACATACACAACGTGCATTGCATCACACCATCACCGCACAATACACACACCATCTCTATAACATACATACATCCCACATCATGCATGCATCATCTCAACACACATACATCACATCATACATATCCCTTCATTATATACACACCACCTTCCACACCCATCACACGGTCATCCAGGCATAACACACACACCATGACCACCATGTCGTCAACACAACACACCTATTACACAACATACATTGCAATCGACTATAGCTTGTGAACACGTTTGTTGTTACATTATTCAATAAACATTTCAATGTCTGAACCAATGTTTAGGGTTTGCAAATCAAATCTGTTTTTCCGGAACTTTTAACTTTGTCAATTAAAATTTTGATTGAAAGCTTTCGTGACTGCAGGGATTCATATTCTTGGTTCTTTTTACTGAAAGAACCAATAATATTTGTCAATTTAATTAACCACCTTCCTATGCATTGTAAATGTTGGGTATCAAAAGACCATGCACGACTGGTGGTTAAGTCACCGTTACCGTCAAGCATAAATAAACCCTATTGAAGTTGGGGTTCTGATTAAAGTCACAAAACTAATTTACACAATTCGTATTGAGAGCTGCAGCTGTCAGAAAATTAACACTGTAGGAGTGCAAGCATCTGGTTTTAACCGAAACTGGGAACTGCAAAACATTTCTAAATTCTGGACCATGGCTAGTTTGAGATCGACAACACCTGCATTAATTCCAAGACACACGAGCCAATATTCTTTACCAAGCTTTTAGAAATGCAACTTGTATCCACCTTGCACGGTCAAGAAAAATCAGAAGACACGTACCATAGAAAGTCACTGTTAAAAACGTAATTTACGGATGTTTTATTTTTAAATGAATCTTTGCAATTGATCACAAATTGATTAAATCCATCATATTTAAACATACGAGCCCATTGAGATTTAGCATCTCTATTGAAAGAGAGTTGTTACATTATAAGGAAAAAAACATTGCTGTAATTGATTTGCGTATGCACTTTTTCATAGTTTTATTTGGACTAAGACATTGCACAATGATTTACCCTTTCTATTGAAATACAATGGTCGATTCTTACCTATTATATTCCAATTGTGCTTTTGACATTTACGCACAGAGCGAAGGATCCGACATTTCCAGTTCCACCATCTCATGCATCTGGCCACATTTCACTCGGCAACATTCCAGAAGCCAGCATTAACATCAAGGGTGGTGCCAATATTTGCCAAGTACGGAGTTCCCCGATTTCAAAGAACAGGGGGAGCAGGTGGCATGGGTGCGACGGCCCCTTCTTTCTCAGCGATGTTTAGTCAAACAGATACTGCAATTCGGAGGAAGAAGATGCTGTAGCCAAGAGGATGGGACAATTAGGCAGGCTCACGTGACACACAGAAGGGAAAAATGCTTATTACTGTTTAGCAGTTTAATAAATATGTTCAGGTTAATGAAGGCACGTGGATAGAGTACGTGAACATGTTTTTAACATTAAGAAAACCGAAATCGGTACCATAACCATAGGCCGAATCTCTATCCTTCACATGGTTACAAGAAGATCGCTGTCACAATCCTCCAACTACAACATCTTCTAACGGAGCGACACATTTTGAATTTTTTTCAAAAGTGGATTGAATAAAAGAAATTCGACAACAGATAAAAGTGCAGGTAAAGTTTGATTGAATGGCAAAATAAGTCAATTGGTTCCTGCACACCTGTCCCATAATCACCCATAAGTTCAGTGAGTGGCGGGGGTAAATTATTTCCCCCCCCCCACCCAAGTTAGTCAGGATGTGGTCAACAGCCCCACTGCCTCCTGCGTGCCACCGTCCGTGTGCCACCGTCCATGTCAAAGACTTTGGCCTGAGATGGACGAAGGTCCCATTTTCACACAGCCAAGACACAGTGTACTTCCTTCATCTGCACGATAAACGAGGCGTTCGCTCTGTGCCTAAAGCTGCCAAACGATGAGCCCTGGCATCTTGGCATGTTGGTCAAATTAAGTCCTGCCACCAAATTTCGATTGTTTTTTACTCGTTCTTTTTTTTTCTGCTGCAGTCATTCTGTGCTGCAGCCGAAACCATCGAGCTTACTACACACGCGCAAGAACTCAACCTCACTTTGGGTTGGGGGAGCCTGGGATTCAAACGCAGGATACCTCAGTGGTTGGTCCTAAGTGCTCCGACATCAGCGTCTCACGAGGCACAACCCTGAGCCACTTCTCGTGTTGATGTTTTACAAGTGTAGGAGGCAGAATGAGGTTTTGCAGTCAAATCTCAGAACTGAATCAATTCTGGAACAAAGTATTTTAATGTTTACACGCTCGGTGAAGGCAATGGGGGGAGGGAGGGGGGTCTGCTCTTAACTTTATCAACGTGGCCATTGATGAGCTACTAATGCCCTCTGCACAATGAGTGCCCAATGAAGGGCGGAATGAAATGCAAAACGCAATGGATTCCATGGATTGAATATCATTTGAGTCCAATCAAGGGGCATTATTATTGTCATCAATTGGCTGCTTATGCCTGTTAAGGGATACCTATGCAAACATTTAATCATTGAGGGACTTGAAAACTACGTGTCAGATTACCAGAAGTTATTCAGGAGAGACTCATGGCCTCATCTGATCCAATGGGAATTGGGAGGCTTCCAGTGTTAACATACGCACGGATCATGGCGAGCGACGTTTAGCAATGGATTCACATTGCGCGAACCACCCACAAAACCTGCAGCTTTTACACAATTTGGCAAACTTGTGGAATAAAACACGATGCACTTCTCACGCCAGCCAATTCGATATCGTTCAGCGTTATATATAATAATTACGTGCGCAAGGCTGCATTGTCCAGATTGTATGATATATATATAAGAATGTATTCTTATTTCATATTCACAGGACAATGTGTCCTTTGTATTGTTACAAAAAGATTTTGCTTCGATCAACGCAAGATGTGCACCGTCGTTCAGCTGGAAATAAACATCAACCCACCACGATCCGAATTAAAAAGTGGCCCCAAGGTTTCAGAATTCGAGTGTTTAAAATTCAAATTATGAAGGTGGGGCTCATGTCAATTTGAGACTGCAGTGCTGTAAATGTTTTCAATGGTTTAAAACCCCACGTCGCCATGCGCTAAGGCGACAAAGCAAACACACTTTTGAGGTCACGCTTGCCGGCCGCAGTTCTAGTTTTGCACAGTTGAGATTTCCATTTCCACAGCGTATTACACGTGCTAAACACAATAGCAATGTTTCCCGTAAAGAAGATGTTAAAAGACCATGTGACATCATTTGCAAGGGTAGACCACGTGTCCATGTTAGAGCCCAGAGCTCAACAATTGAAATTACATTAAAATTACAAAAATTAAGTTTACAAATGAGAAAAGATATACTCTTATCAATGGGCTTTCGCCTTGTTTTAAGGGTAAATGGTTTTAAAATGTTGGTCCCAAGTGGTTTTTAGGCAGAGATATTAATATTTCCATGCCAGACATACAAAGCTCATATGTTATATATATTTCATAGAGATGTGCATATCTCACACTACACTTTTCATTCGTAAAAATAACCACACTTGTGGACAATTAAAAGACTTGGGCAAAGACGGTGGAACCCAACCACATACCCTTGTAAATGAAATCACAGGCTCCTAAACCTTTGCCGTGCTGTGGGTGGAAATCCCATCAAATGGCTGCAGGAATCATGACCATGCGCGTACTATCCAGCCACTCTGAACACAATCGATCTCACACAGAGACGTAGGTGGGGGATGGATGTTCGTAGACACGTTGTAAAACACCACAACAGGGAGAACTGGCCATCCTTGAGGATTCTAATCCACCGATACGCAGTTGCTCACCCAGTGTGTACACGTTGTGACGGGCACGTGAACCACAAACCCAACTTTTCCCACAGCAAGACCCCCAGTGCTAAGAGGTCATACCCACACACTACTTCAGTGTCGCAAAATCAATGGCTTTAGCTATATTGGGTACAGATGGCGCAAGCCTGAAACACTCTTAAATCTACAGCAATGCCTAGGTTCGATACGAATGCCTTGTTAAACTGGGCTCCACAAGCTCATGTATTTGCAGGTTGAGCAGAATCAGAATATTTATTTATACTGTCGGAATCCAATGAGCTTATAAAACTATTTTTTGTAGACGTCCAGCAGAGCATCAGAACCGGCCACTATGTTGTCCGATGAAAACTTGAATGGTGGCACACCACCGCAGTGTACGCTACTCGATGGGATATCTTGCCATCCAGAGAAAGTAATGCCCAGCCCAAAGCCATGGAAGAAGCGTGTCACGACTACATGGGGAAGATGTGGGGGGGGGGGGGGGTTGCCACAAGGTTGTTTGAAATTTTCTAAAAATGGAAAAAAAAAATATTTATGAAAATTACATTTTGTAAAATTAGACCCAAAAATCGCCCCAATGGTTCCGATTTTGTCGACACCTTTGAAAACGTTTGTGCATCATATGATGTATCAATGATGTGATTGGCTTAAGATTACAGCCACACCAACCAGCACGGTGAAGCATGATCAAATCAGCCCCATGACTGAGACACCGCATGGGCAGGCTTTCATCCAGGAGTGGATTGACAAAGGGCTGAAAATTACATTTTCCGGGAGCGGTCATCTGTATACTACGAGCAACCTGCAATGTTTTCATAGGTGAACAACAAAGTGGGCACCCAATACTGCTCATTGAAATCTCGATGCTACCAAACAGCTACAATGCAGCCTTGTGTAACTAGGCATTCTTATATCTTCAGAACGTTAGGCTACATGCGTCCCCCGTAAGCATATCCCTTGCCAAACACACTGCTGGGTTTTTTCGTCCAAAAAACTTGGAATTTCTAATTCGGGGTATTTTATTTTCTCAATAAACCACACACATGCAATCCAGATCTCATTTGTGGAGAGGTCGCAGGCTCACGAATGCCTGCTTGTGGCCAGATAATAAGATTTCTCACAATCTTAAAATTTAATTCAGTTCCAATTTAATTTTAAAAATACATCTCTTACACGGGCTGTTTTTCACTGATGTGTTTTGTAGACCACTGTCTGGTCTGCCATGGCTGCTGTATGTTCTGTAACTCCCGGCTTTTACATCCATGTTATGTAGTAAGAAAGTGAGCTTTTGGACACTGTGAACAAATATTCTTAACGCCATTAAACTGTAATGCACATACTTTCCTCTCGAAGCCTAGCACTGCGCTTTAACCTGGGTTCACACTTCAGCCATTAGTTGACCAATGAGGTTGCATGCAACCGAATCATGTAGACGTCTATGCAATCCAGTCGTGAGCACTTGTGCAATTGGTTCCTGACAGCAGAGACTGCTTTCAAGCAGTCTGAAGCTGTGTATTTCATCGTACGCTGCACATTTGGAACTTCTTGATGCTACAATCCTGTAAAAATGTCCTTTTTGCTCAATCGCTTTGCTCAGATGTGGACAAAACGTTTGCAGGCGATAGAGTCGTGCAATTTCAACATCGATTTGTTCGCACAACCTATGGCTTGAGGTGTGCACTCCTTTTTTAGACTGCCTCTTGGGGTTGGGGTAGATGGGCTGGAGATGTCTGTATAACCTCCCAGCAAGTATCTCAAGACACCAGGCCTTTACAAAACACAGAAGCCAGACAGAGATGGGGAACACCGGCCAGCCTGCCACGGTAAATCACACATCAGATGTAAACCAAACAAAGAAATGTAATCGTAAAATATCAAGTGGCACTGATAAACCAGTCTCAACTACTGAATTCAGGTAGACAGCAAACATCTTAATAGCTGGCTAGCCAAATCATGAGCCAGCGAGATTATCAACCGGCAAATCAGACAGCAAGCAGGTGGTTAGCTAACCAACCAGTCAGCCAAACAATCCAGACAAGCTTCCAACTGCCAAACCAACCAGCGATCCAACGAGTGAACGAGCCAAAGCCAGCACATGCAGCCAGCCGGGGAACAATCCAACCCGCCAAGTTCAAGAGGCAATCCATCCATCCCAAGCCCGAGCGCGAACGACAACTCCGTAAGGTTGCTCCGTCATCTTCTGCTGCCGACCACAAACACTTTAATATAAGCCACTCAAGCCAAGTGTGCACAGGCACCACTAATTGTACACATACAGGCACACCTCCTTAACGACTTCGCATGACTGTACCTTTCCAAACGAGCACAAACACAACTCTCTCAACGACCCAGCTTGGAGCATACTTTCTGAATGCATTATCCAAAAAAAACCACTTATTCTGATGCTATCCTGAACACCCCCTTCCCCCCGTCCCATTGACGCAAATCCATTGAAGCTAGCCACCCGGACAGATGTCTATGTGAACACAGCTATCGAAAAAAACCTCTCCACCTGAACCACTAGTTTGCTATGCCACTCCTCCACGAAATCACATTTTGCTACGAGCCTATTCTCAACACGGCTACTTTTGAACGCACCTTCATGTGAACAGATCGTGCTGTGACTATCTCTCCTCGTTAAAACATCTCCCCATAACACTAGTGTCAGCACACCTAGCTATGAGCACACCACCTTTATGAGAACAAACCTATGAATACCATCTATGCGAACACACCTCTCAATACTAGCCTGAGCACACCTAACTATGGACACACCATCATGTCAATATATCTATTAAGACACCTCCGTATGAACACCCGTTCAACCAGACTCCCCACGACGATGTCAACAGTTGCTGCGTTCTGAAATAATAGTGCCCACCGTCCATCCAAGGCTTGCCCTACTAGCTCAATACAGGCCAACGTGAACGTTTATCACGCAACAATACTGCTCACATCGTGTCCCCCGCATTACCCCCCCCCCCCACCACGATGGGAAAGGCTTCATGGGATAAATCCCACGAGATTTCTGGAAGCCGCCTACTTCCACCGAGTCCCGAGACAGCCTCATCCTTGGTTTCCAACCGCAACACTACCCACAACCCTACTCCACCAACACCACTGCCACGAATGGGCATTTCATCCTGATTATTGTCGAAAAAGATTAACCGTGTTCATGAACACACGCGCGCGCACGCACGCACACACTCACACGGCAGGTCAAAATAATCGTATCCTTATGCTCAAAATGGCTAAAAGAGATGCTCATCTCGAGTGGGAGACCTGAGCTAGAAGTGTCAATTACACATTAATATGGTAGGGGACAAGTTTTTTTTTTCCTAATATATATGTACGAGATGGGCACAAAATTCTGCTGGTCAGAGTAAAGTGTGGTGCCGATGTATAGCGCCAATCCCTGTTATCACAAGTGTATAAAATATGCAGATATCCGCCCAGCGGATTTTTTTTTTCTAAACCAATAAAAATTTGCATGATTGTTGTTGTTGTTGAAAATGAATGCACGCGACTCCACGTTGACGTGCATGGGGGAGGGGGGAGTGTGTAACACCCCGTCCGGGTGTGTACATAGATAGTCGGGGGGGGGGCATGCCTGTGTCACAATGTGCATGCGGCTGCAGTGTCGACCTGAATGTACCCTGAATGTGCAGAAAGGGTGGGGTGGGGGGAGGAATATCTGCCAACATATGTGTTGGTCTCGGGTGTAATGCACGTCAAGGTCTGCGGGTACGTGTCTTGCACACGTCAGCATGCGTGCAATTCTAATGAAACACCGGTGTATGCCTTTGTTTTTTTAAAGAACAACCCGCTGTGTTTCAGTAGATAATGAGCGTACACAATATTTAGCATGTAAATAAAATGTGAAACCTAAAGATTATAACACCGGCAAACAGAAATTCGGTATTCCGCATTCTGATCACGTCAAGATTTATGGTTTTGCAAAGTTTGCAATTCCATGCCCATCCCCTACATAAACATGCACATATACAAAAGTAGGTAACCACACACACTTATGTATACACACAAATATAGAAATGGTATGTATATATATACCAACATATGTAGAGAATATGCCGCATATATATACGGGTATATACTGCTGTAGAAAAGGGACAAATCCAATTTTGAATTGGGAGACGATAAAAACCACAGCGCCCAGTGCACGTATTTCAATATACAGGGACTCCTCGATTTAAGAACGAGTTAGGTTCCAGAGGTCTGTTCGTAAGTCGATTTGTTCGTAAGTCCAACTTTACTCCTGTCGATTCCAAACATGTTGTACGGCGTGTACACTAAACACGGGGCATGGCTTTAAAAGTTGTATAATCTCCTCTAGACGTAAATGCCACTGGTTCTTCATGTTCTGCAGATGCCACCACCGCCATCTATTGCGCAGCGGTTAAACTTACGACTCTCAGTCCGAACAGGCAACTGGACATACGGACAGGTTTGTCCGTATCTCTGAAAGCTCATAAGTCAAATGTTCGTAAGTAGAGGAGTCCCTGCATCGAACTAAAGTATCATCACAAGGAGGCAGCGTAAAAGGAACAGGAAATGCCCACGTTGCCCAAGATTTTGAGAACGTAACACATTGCTCTCCAAGTCTGTTATTGTTAGCAATTCATAATGTGGCCAAAAACCTCAAGGGAATTACATGGTCAAGATGAAATAAAATCCTCGAAACATGGGAATCCTGCAAGATGTTGCAGATTTCCTGGGTACGATCCAAACACACACATGCCTCTCGTACAAATTTAACCCTCACCTCTCGTGACCCGTGGATAAGCTCGGCTGTACAGGGCCAAATGCGAAAGAGCAACGGGAGGATTCATCCCCTTTCTAACATTTTCGAAAAAATGATACAGTATACATAGCACGCGCGCACACACACACACGCATTTATACATTACATGTATATGCATATACTCCCGACATCTAACATCATGAATAATAAAATATACGTAATGTAAAATGGCATTAACTTCACGTTGTATTATTCTCGCTAATGCAGCATTATCTTAAAATCATGCCTAATATCCCATGAAATATATTCTATATGTGCACACTACAAACTGTACATTACAATGAGCAGAGCTGAGCCTGGGAGACGAGTGGCGTGGCCAACACAGGGACTTTCACACGAAGCAAGGAGAAAACGCGCGTGTGTGAGTGAGTCTCAGTGCACAAGGGGGGGGGGGGGGGTTTCCACCTTTTTGGTTGACCAAAGCCAGAACCCACAAGGTGCAAGCTGCGCAAACACAGGTCCAGCTGCGTAGCACGGTTGACGACGTACGGCGAGAAAGAAGTTCTCACACACATGTACGAGGCACTGCGGCCAGCAATGCAATTTGGTTAGAGACGCATTATCAGACCCATCATGCCGGTGCCGCATCAAATCTGCAAGGGTCGAGATTGTGAACTGGCCAGATTCAAAACCAGAGAGATGGAAACTATTGTGCACCGATCACTCAAACCTGTAAGAGTTTTGAAAAAATTATTTTCAATTCCAGTTTTTTATATAAAACTTTTCTTTCTAAACACCGGGGCAAACAATGACATCTACCTTCACCTTTCTGAACAACGGATACAGTAGTAAGCATGAAACGATTCACACTTGGCCCCCTCTCTCTCTCCATACCACTTCAATTGTATGACTTGTGGAGGCATCATCAAAAAGGTCTTGGCTTCACAAAAGAAAATTCATTATCTTGTACTGTCCATGTCTTTTGTACTGTCGTTTGTATCATTTCATTTGTACCGCGTCTACATTGTCTCCATTGCAGTTTGTATATTAATACTACAAACAAGAAAGAACAATCGAGACCTTGCCAAAGCACTAAAGCAGACCGCCCGTCTCCGTGGTTCCATCGTTACGGTTTGTACGGTACTATTAGTCTCATTTACAAAATCTGAACTGTCTGTTGTCATTTTAAACTTGTGGCTTATTTGTTCTATTAGCTATAAATGAAACTTGGATGAACTGCGGGCTACGAATCGAACGTAAAAAATATTCCAAAATGCACAAGTCAATGCACGTATCGCAAACTTAAGAATTCGAATCGACGAATCTATGAAATGTTACATCCATTCCAGGAGCCTACTTCCCCAATTGTGCCACCCCCTCACCGCAAAACAATTTTCCTTTATCCTCACATATCTCTTCCCCTGACAGCAGGCCAGACAGAACCCCAGACAGACGGCCATAGAGAGAACCCGAGCAAGACAATGGGCATAAAAGGACACTCCCCCTATACACCAAGTGAAAGAGGACGACACACAATCCTGGCACAAACACTACGTCTAACACACGACCCTCCCAGATGCCAGGCAAAACAATGCAGCCCTCCGAGACACCAGGTCTAAAGGGAATCTTCTCGAAACACAAGGCCAGACGAGCAGTCACAGTACACGAGGCCACACATTGACCCCCATCTCACTGGACATCAGGCCAACTCAGGTCCTATGGAACACCAGGCCAGACATCATGCACGTTTACAAGGACACACATGGCCACAATGGGTTTTCCTCGAGCCACTTAGAAAGGGGACTTCTAAGACACCAAAGACAGAGCAGCCTGTCCTAGACATGCACACTGCAGGAACTGTGGTTGGCAGGCTGGCAAGTAGAATCGCAGAGCAGCAGCAGCACTCCATCCATTAGACACAGGACACAGTGTTACAGCAAGACAAATAACTATTTATATATAATATATAGTGTGTGTGTATATATAAGGCACTGGGACTGAACATTAACTCCACCTCTTGAGTGAGAAGGTGAGAGTGAGGAGGAGAAAAGGGAACGAGTAGGGAGGGGGTTGGAGAGACGCGAGTGCAATGGGGGGTTGGGGGGGGGGGGTTGCGTGGAGAGGGGGGGTGGGTAATTTTCCCCACCGCCCCTGCATTCAACAGTTGCCCCCGGTCAAAACATTTGCAAGGACCCCCCCCCCCGCCCACCCCAAAACCCCCCACAACTCCATTCTCCCCTCACCACTATAAGTGCGCTTTTGCATTCCGCGCAAGTGAGCTAAAACGAGCTAACACGGGTTTACACAACTGCGTACACAAAACCAACGCATTACGACCATACCCAAGCTATGATTCTGCAACACCAGTATATATACTAGGTCATGTTTTTTCTTCCAAAAATCAAAAAACAGCACGCACGCACACACACGCGGACGCATATAATAACGTCAATAATGATAAACCAAACGGCACTATTTTTGTGTAAGAGTGTACGCGCACTCGTACACACACTTCAAGCATAATAAACATGATCGGATCGCCTACAAAAAAATGCACGGCACACCACCACCAAAAACACACCGGTAAAACCTAGAGCCGACACAGTGACACCGAGTAATACACGATTAGCACACCACACCGGGTGACGACAAACACATACACACGCGAGGGCTTCATAAAAACCAGCCCCGTGTAAAACTTAATTACAATTAAGAAGATTTAGTTAATTAGTAAAACGATCACGTGAAGACAATAGTAAAAGTTTTAAAAAACGTAACAAATAAAATACAGGCCACAATCGCTGGCCTCCGCAGCTCCCACACGCATAGTAACTAGCCCACAGCACAACTGGACATGTTAACACAGAACGGTCGGCTCCAGCCATGATTAAGCATAACCTCTGCAACCTCTAACACCTAAGCAAAAACTTCGGACTCCTAAATGCTATACGAATACATTTCAGCCTCTTTAATTATTGACGTCTACACCTTAAGGCCTATAAAGCAGCTCTAAGTTTTTGTTAAATCTTTACTGTATAGCCACCCGTACTGAAAACTTTAAATGTATAACGTCCAAAACTTAACACCGGTCCTGTAACCCCAAGCTTACCTGACTATGCTCACAGCCGACACAAACAGAACTGGCCTTCGTTATTTTATCCAACACGCGCGTAAAGTACAGGGGAGGGGGGTCGGCCAGGGGATCGATGACTCTCTTAAAATTCTCTACCCGGGTCGGGTGTCACATGTACAACTCGGTTTCATATAGCGTCGAAATACAAAAAAGGGGGTCGCAATCCGTACGCTGCACCCAATTGCGCGCGGGCGCGCATCGCGGGAAGGCACCGCTGGCCGAGTGAAATCAGCTCACGCGCCATTCCGATCGGCGACGCCCACCATGCCTTACCACACTTTAGTCTATTGCCTGTCACGTAGTCTCGATGCATGTAACAAATGCCTATTGCTCTCTTACCACCACATGGGTCGCTTAATACGTACATACATACAAACACGCACGCACTCACTCACACACGCAGACAAACACTTACAGCAGTTAAGTTGTTCTTCCAGACACACACTGCGTGCAATAGAGAACAAAACGGCACGTAACGTCTAACATGATAGAACGTGTACTTTGAATATTGAGAAGGGTATGGTTGGACCAACCCCCCAAACACTTAATCAACGGAGAGTTTTGTTTAACATTTTTGAAATTAAAAACTAGTAAAAGCCATTAGGTTTTAAATAACAATTATCACCAATACAGAGTAAATCCATCAACGCTCTTTAAAGTAAAAGGAAGTCACCAATCAAAACAGAATTTCAGTATCTACACGAGCATAGACAGTGGACACACAACAAAACATCCCTTTACAGCCTAAGTAGACCTTGGGACGAGTGCTATGAGGGAGGTTCTATTGAGGCCAGCATGGCATATAAATCGGTGGTGTTGGTGGTGTTCAGAACCACACATCCGCTTATAATAGTTCCCAGAGTGCTGGTGTTGGCCAATATACACTGGCTGATTCAATTATGTTTAAGCGGACCAATTGTAGACCAGGGTTAGGTATCGCACCCTTTGTCGTTCCCCCGCACCTCCGATTAGCACGGTCGGCTACGTACGGTGCGAAAGAAGTTCAACATACATACACACATGCACACAAGCAACAGACAATAGTAACGACACACACTCAAAACACAATCAACCTCCCCAAACTTTAAAAAACACAAATACCGCACACACTTGACACACAAATTCGTAACGGAACAGCGAAGTACAAAGCATTGCCATGGCACTGCTTTAAGAAGGCCAACCATGGCAAGTTAGCTTCGATATAAAAACAAACAAAAATTTGTTCAAGCACATACAATACACACCACATCTAGAGATAAATGTGTATTTTGACGCTATAAAAAATTGTATTGCATACATAGAGTTCTGCATTTTTGTCATTGTTATAAAATTTTTGTCGTTAAATGCTTACTCTGATGAAAAAGATAAAAATGCAGTCTTGAATGGGGTTGCATTAATGATCAAATTTGTTCAATACAATTTTCTTTCACGACAGAAAGTGCACATTGGCAGCGGCTTGCATGTTGAGTGTGAAAAATTATTTTCACTTTTCACGAAATTACAAAGTTCGTGAAAGCACGACTCATAAGTCAATATTGTAAAATATCAGCTCGTAAAACGTTGCATTACGTTTAAAAGTACATACATGATTAAAACCTGTTAAAGTCAGAGTTGAAAATACATATTTCTTATTTGAATTCCCCCAAAAATATTTTCTTGGGAGAAACATTTGGTAAATATTACTGCGTGGCCTTAAGGTCAATGCGTCCACAAAGGTTACTTTTTTTTTAAACCAAAACAGAGCCCAGTTCCATTCTTTGGCAGTTTCTTAGGGAGCATTACTCAGAAGCTCTGCTGTAAACCTATTCGTACCAAGTGGGCACTGGGTGCTACTGCAATAGTGTAAATAAAAAATGTGAAAAACACCCTCTGGTAATCACGAGCCACGGCTACAAAGCAGGAAAATTAAATTAATGGAAAAGGTCTCTCATGGGCCTTAATAAGTTATATTAAAATACATATCTTTTGACAATGCAGAACTCTAGGTAAACAAATGCACATTCCCAGATGTAAACCTCATTCTGTATCACGGAGGAACAGATCATTCAAATCCTAGTTGAATGTTGAATTTCGATGGGATCCAGCATCTTCGTACCCCGACCCCTACCCCCCTCCCCCCACCCCACAAACCTCTGTAATAAAAATTCGGAGACGCCACTCGCTCAGCCCCACAAGATCATCACATGTAGGTGAACGTGCCGATCTTGCCGGGGCTGAGCGGGTAGCCCGTGTAGATTGCCGAGCCCTGCGATGCGCCTAGGTACGGGGCCCTCACTGGCAAAGCGGCAAAGTGCGGCGAGGGCAGAACGCGGTGACCGATGGCCACCAGGGCCCCCGGGAAACCACCGCCAGGGCCAGCGCAGCCACGACCCTGGGGGGGTGCAGCAGGGCCCCCGGCGGAAGGATGCGGGGGCCCCACCAGGTGGGCCGCGTAGGTGTAGAGGTGCGTCTGTGCGGGCGGCGGCGGGGGAGGTGCTGCCAGGTGGGTGTGCAGCGCGTGCGGGGGGCTCGCGTGCGGGAAGCAGTAGGGAGCGATGTACGCCTGCTGGCGACGGGCGCTTATGCCCGACGGGGGCTAAGAAGGAACACACACGCACATGTACGTACACAGTCAAATACACGGGGACAGAGATAAGCATTAACAACAGCAGCAGCAGCAACGAGAGCCACCATTCACAACAGCACCTTGTGCCAAGTTTGGTGTACTATGTATTTCACAATTAAAAACTAAAGCAAGGATGCAAAAAACACACACGCACGCACAGCCATGCGCAAGAACAAAGCTCATTATGCATTGGACAAGAGTCCAGGGTTCCCCGAGCCACCAGGGAACTTCTCTTTGTTACAGCTCTCACCTGGCTGAGGTTCAAGGGCTGCTGCTGGTGCTGATTGTGGCTTCCCCGGTGAGGAAGGCCATGCTGCCCAGCCCCCGGCAAACCTAACCTGACTCCCCGGCCCCCAACACCACATGCATCTGTTGGCACGCACACACACATATACAATGACACCCAATTTAGTCTTAGACTAAGGCGCTTCAAATGTATCTTTTGGCAGGCAACATAATAAAATAAGCGTGTTCTGGTGAGCCACGCGATGTCATGTCAGGTGTATAGATGTTATCACTTAACACGGCACCGTGATGTCACAACATCTGTGCATGTGACCAATCATCTGGATCGCTTATCTACAAATCACTGTTTCATCTCTGACTCTTGGTGTTATCTTTCATCTCACTCATCCTAATCTCTTTACGTGTAGGCGAGCTAAGACCGATCATAGCTCGGTGGGTCCATTCCGGGAGCTCTCACGAGCCACATCTTGGAAGCGGGTCACCACTTGAAGAAGGTTGGGGGCAAGTGCTGTTGGCAAGGAACTATTACAAATAGCCCAGTTGGATACCAAGCATGAGCCAAACGCAACATGCGTCGGCCAAGCTTGTCTCCGCGGAAGTGGTGCTGATGCACAGCACCGACTGCGCACTTTACGTAACACAGAGCTGTATAACTTATTAGCCATGCGAGAGGACATCAGGACAGTAAAACGTGTTTGTAAGGCAGACCTGGGATGCAAAGATCATACGTAACATGAATGTCAATTCAGAAAAAAAGAAAACAATCTTCCTCGGCATAGAAAACAATTTCACGATAAAACATTAACTGCTTGAAAACAATCAGTATAATACTATTGATGTATTGGAAGAGGTTTGTAATTGCATTTATAACTTGAGAACTTAGACGCCAAAAGAATGGCATACAATTACTATTTTTACACTGAGTTTGTTCTTTGAAAGGGCAAATGTAACCTCACCTGGAAAATGGGCACATTTAATATGGAGTGATGGTGGAATAACATAAACAATTCTAATCGGTCATTCCATCAATAATGTTTTGAAAAACAAACGTCTTTCATTATTTCAACAATAGAATGATGATTGTTTGTAATTAATTTCCTCGTTTAAGCTAACATAAGCAAACCAGCAATTCCATTTTATTGACGATACATTTCACATTTTAGATTTGGGCGATGATGACATCACACAAAGGCCCCCTTTACTCTTGCAAATAACGTCACAATGATCTCTTTCATCCACTTCACACCCTACGGGTGATTGTAGATATTGAACCGTTTTTTTCTTTGACAGGTAAGGCCCACTGAGATATAAATCTCTTTTTTTCGAAGCGACCTGGCGACAAATGATAGCTCAGCGAAGTGAATTATCGCGAGGAAATATATCACAGCCAAATAATCTCAACGCATTTTGATTACAAATGTGGAGGGAAAACCCGGAGGGCACGCGATCACGGGGAGAGAGAAGATGCAAAATTCCAAATATACCAGGCGAGGTAGTTAACAGCTCACCACCCTGGCGCCTGTACATGGTGCAGCACCGTACGTACCGAGAGTGATCTTGTCTGTGTGCTGGTGCTGCAGGGGCTGCACCATGGCTGAGGGGGGCGCTAGCTTCCTGTACCCCCAGTCCCCTGCGGGCGACGGACGGCCAGCGGGTGATGGGGAGCCACTCTCGGGGGAGTCGCACACCGTCACACAGCCGATAGGGGTCTGCTGGTGGCCGTTGGCTTGGCTGCAGACAGATTAAAGGGAACGAGTGCACAACACACGTGTCCACGCCATGAGTACAAGTGCATTGACAAAGATCCCCTTACAGACTGTTGGGGCAAGTGCTGTTAGCGTGCACCTATGAAGGCTGTCATGGCACACAAGGGGGTGGTGGTCTCCAGCACCAGTGACGATGTTTACACATTGTGCCAGGTACTCAATTGAGACCGAGTCGACATAGGGGAGAAGCCCAGGACCAGTTCAGGTATTCATCACTGGTGTTGGCCGTGAGCGGGAATCGAACAACTGTACGTTTAAACAACAACAGCTCAGGCGCTGGTCCGACAGCCCGCACCTGCACGTGCGCTCCTCCCTTTCCGTGTCCGTGTCGCTGCTGATGGTGATGACGCTGGTGCTGGGGCTGGGCGTGTCCGTGATGACGATGGTGTGGGCGCCCCGGTGGGCCCCGGGCGGGGCGCACCACACTGCGCCAGAGCTGCTGCCCTGGGACGGGGGGCTCCCGCGCACCACCGTGCAGTGCGGGAGGAGCGCGGTGGCAGAGGATCCCGAGGGGGCCAGAGGGGGCGTCGGCGGGGAGCAGTTCTCCTTGTTGCTTCGCTTGTGCTCCCCCCCGGTTTGGCTGCAGGCAGCACTGCGCACGCGCAGAACGCAGAGTGCAGAACGGAAGGCACGTGAACGCAGAAACGCAATACGATTTTACTTCGTGTCTCAAGAAGCAATGTTAAAGTTGCACACAGGGCTTGGGAATCTATCGGCCGTGGGCTCTATCCGATCCACAACTTCATGTCACCCAGTCTTGCCGCTACACGACACGCTAGTTTGAAACAGCCCGCAAATGGTATTTGTCTGTCAATGCATCTTAGCCGCACTAATTGGGTAACAGAGGGGAATATTTCTGACCTGACAAACTCGTGTTTGTAATTTTAGCATGCTCAGGTCACTTCCGTCACTGCCAGGGCCTTGTGTTAGTAAATGAAAGTGCGAATTAGCCACGGGAAAGAAAATGTTCCCCAGCAGCCCTGTTTATAGATAAGCAGTCAGTCATAGTCAGAGAAAACGAGGTCCTATTCTTCTCTTCCCAAACACACATGGACGTGTGTCGGTGCAGCTGAGTGCAACCTGTACGTATATTCAGTACGTTGTCCACGTGCACACACGTGTGCACGTGTAACAGTACATGTCAACTTTTCAGGGAGAGAGTTCTTGCATGCTTGCTTTTCACGCACTTGTAGACACCTGCTTGCTATTGCATGCACCTGTGTATGTGTACCTGTGCGGTTCTGCATGTGCTACCTGTAAGTAAGGTACATGTTAACGTATACAAATGCTAGTGTACTTGCATATACATATGCTGAATATCGGGCGTACAAGCTTGTGTACATTCACGTGTGTGCACTCACCGGCAAGACTTGGGCTTGTGCTTGCGTGTGCCGTGAACCAGCGATGGGGGCTGCTGGGGCTGCTGGTGCTGCTGGTGGTGGTGCTGCTGTTGGTGCCGCTGTTGCTGGTGCTGATGCTGCTGCTGTTGGTGCTGATGCTGCTGCTGCTGTTGGTGCTGATGCTGCTGCTGCTGCTGCTGGTGTTGATGCTGCTGCTGTTGCTGCTGCATCACGTGTGGCCCTGCCACGCCCCCGACCCCGACAGCCACACCGAGGGGGGGTCCTCCAGGGAGCGTGACGCGCCCTGCCAGGATCGGTGGCTGCTGCACCAGCGCCCCGTACGACGCTCGGTGCGGGTGAGGTGCCCTGTACAGAACATGCAGCAGGAGGAAGTCAAGTTGAGACTGGAAGTGTGTTTACTTGCCGAATGCAACAATATTTCTTGCCAGCCAATTTGCCTTTCATAATTTGGATGCTGTTTTTTTCCCTCCTGAGAAATCTCCTATTTGATAACCAGTCTCTCCCACTGAAAGGCAATGGGTGAATGATTGGCTAATCCTAGTCTTGTGGTCAAGCAATACGACCACAATATCTGGAAGTACATCGTTTTGAAAATATATTGTTTTTTGGTTGCTTGAAACAAAACTTTACAACATTGATACGAGTGAAAATACAGCAAGTTTGCAACCAGTAGGATCAGATTAGATTAGAACTCTAGAGATCAAGTTAGCCTCATTTGCAAGAGTGAACCGAGGTATCTGGCTGCAGCAGGAGCAAAACACAATTATCAAATAAAAGTGACCTCACATTCGTCAATAGTACTGCCTTATTAAAAGGGAAAAAGAGATCAATATTTAGTATTCTTTATACGTAATATAGTATAATATTACACGTGATGAATAACACAGACACTCAGTGATACAAGAAGCAGAAAGGATAAATATAAATTCAACGAAATAAGAAATAAAAGACAGAATTCCAAGATAGAGTTAAGAATCTAGAGACAATGACCAGTCTATTAAGTATCTACTCTACAGCTTTTTAACATGAAATTATTTTTAGATAACAGCTTCAAAAGCGGATGTAGGATAGGCTGCACTTGGGAATGTTTAAAATGAAATTTCTTTCTGCAATAAAAAATGTGCTACAAATTGAGTGTTTTACAACTTTATAGCCTATTTAGGTTTTTACACTAATCTGGAGCGTTGAACTCTTGCTGCCCAGTGATACATGTAGAGATAAATATGACGCAAGCGCCCAAGCAGCGGGCTAAGGGAATGCGATGATATGCGGCCGTTAGGGGTCACTGTTGTCTGTGTTGAAAGTTCCCTTCCGCAGGTGCAAAGAAAGAAATGCTGTGAATGATGACCGACGCATGCGCCAAAGCGACATTCAGAAAAAAAAAATGCAAACCGCTTTGTGGAAAGTGAGCAGTAATTTATATAAGGAATGGCTAACACTGTCGAAAAATGTGGATTTCCATCACTGCAGCAAGACAATTTCTCATGGAGATGAGAAGTTTCCAATGACTGCTTCTGCAAAGGGACACCAACATTCTTGAGTTTGGCACGACGTGGTAGTGCAGAGTATTGGTACAGTATGGTTTTGTGCAGTGGCAAATGATACACATGCTGTTGTAGTGTGTAGGGTTGTGTGATATGTTAATGCTATGGTATAGACGATATGAAAACCGTGATAATTGTATCGTTAGTTTTGTTAAAATACCGTCATATCGTTAAAATTCATACCAAATAGTTTTGTTAAAAATGACATCGCGGCAATACTAGGGGTGTGGCATGATGTGTGAAGTGACGTAATGAGGTGAGGTTACCTCCAGTCGGTGAGGGACTCGGCGAGAACCGGAGGAGGTGGGGGAGCGGCCAACTGCTGCCAGGTTGGCAGGAGAATCTGCTGGGCTCCGCTGGGCCATGCCTGCACAGCATCCAAATACAACACGACCACAATAACACACATCACCACAGTCAGATAGACATTCAAATTCCAATCACAATTGCACACATAGCCAGAATGACAATAACAGTCATACCTACATTCACAACTACAAAAACACAATGACAACTACACAAATGACCACCTAAAAAGATATACACAATCAACATTACACAAGTACTCGCACTTATATACATGGCCACAATTAAACACTCAATTATGAATGCACATAACCACAATACTGGTGCACAAATCGACACAAACGACAACTAAGCATAACCACACATAATATCAATCATCCACATTTAAATGCTTGACGACATAAGAGATTGATGCCGTCAAGAATGGATTGACCACATCAGAGATTGGTGCCAGAAATATGTGCACCACTTGACCATATTGGTACAAGACAGAGGAAAGTGGAAACGAAATCTACAGTGGAGACCTCTGGGCCATCTGCCCACAGACTGTGATGATGATGATGACATTCAAATGCACCATCGCAATTGCACACACCACTTCAAAAAATAATCACATGCAAGACTGTGCGAGCGTGCGTGCTGGTGTCCTCACTGTGCCAGTGTGCAGCGTGGCGCGGGGAGGCGGGTACGCAGGAAGCACCAGGGTGCCGCCGACCTGTGCCAACAGCCCTCCCTGGGCCAAGAGACCCCCTCCCTGAGGCGCCAGCGTAAGCGGCTGGGCTTGGCTCACGACCGAGAAGCCGGGCGGCTTGCTGGGGGAGGCCTGCAGGCCTGCGTGCACACACACAAAGATCCCCGTATAGCCTGAACAGACTGTTGGGGCAAGTGCTGTTAGCGAGCACCAATCAAGGCTGGCACGGCACACGAGGGGGTGGATGGCCAGCACCACGCCCGGCCGCCTTTGTCTCCCTAGTGGCGATGTTTACACACTGCACCAGGTACTAATTTTGAGGCCGAGTCGAACAAGGGGAGGCCCACGAATTGTTCTGATAATCGTCACTGGAGTTGGCCGTGAGCAAACTCGTACCACAGCGCGACAACCACTCCACCCCCAAACACACTAAATCAAAAGGCCCACATGTTCGGTAATTTTAATTTCATAGCTAAAAAGCATTATTTTATCATTTATAACAGTCATACAATATTTTTCAGCCTTACACATACACAAAAACAATACTGAAACCTACTCTTCCACTACCTGTCATCAGATCACCTATAATTTGCCTGAAGTCATCAGATCTCAGAAGCTGTATGTATGTTGGAGCGTCTTTAGCACTGTACATAGCCAACCGTGCTAATTGGAGGTGCGGGAAGCTAAGCAGGGATTTGGGCCCGGATACTGGTTGGAAGGGTGGATATACGTTGTGGGCAACAGAGGCCGGTGTAGCAAAAGCCATTATTGTACTAGACTTATTTTCCCACATCTATGCTCCCCATCTTCACCAATCCATACTGGCCAGCATGGTTAAGCCCTGTTGAATAACTCCCATGACCTGCACTGTTTGGGGGGAGGCCCCCCATAACAAAGGGCTGCTGGGAGGCCTTCATCCGGCAGCCCTTTGTCAATCTCCTGCTGGATGGGGGCCTCCTCAATGCCATGTCAGTCACGGACGTTGTTTGACCATACTGGTCCGTAGAAGTTGGTGAGAAGGCGGAGGGTACACAACCAGTTCAAGTGTAACTCACCCCTGCTGTTAGCCATGGGCAGGAATCCAACTCAGGTTAAAGGGTTAAAAGTGCAGTGCATGAACCATTGCGACACCCCTTGTTCAATTACTCCAGCATAAAAAAACAAAATAAACTACTTCGCAGTAATTTAAATAATCTTTACGGCAATAATGACGACTTGTGCCGCAAGTCAGAAAATTAGTACAGAATGACAGTGGTGGTGGCAACGCTCACCGGTGAAGGTAGGAGGCGGACACACAATGAGTGTCTGCTGGTAGGTGTCGTGGCGCGGTGGGTACTGAGGGGGGCCTGCGGGGCCCAGCGTCACACCGCCCCGCGCCACCGGCTGATAGAGGGCGGACGGGTAGCCCAGCAGGGAGCCGACCTCCGGGCTCAGCAAGGACAACGTGGCCCCACCAGCTGACTGAGGCCCGGCCGCCTACATGCAACACACGGGCGCACCATATAAAACCCGTCACAAACCACGTGTAGAAACTCGTTTAAACCACACGGCACGGCACAATTGTCAAAATGATGGCTTTAACTTGTGCATGTTCTCTAATACGTGCTCCTCTTTCTGTCTCCCCGTGTAATGCCAAGAATACATCTCTCAGTTTAACACCTAGGCTTTCGCGACCAATATTATCCGAAGAGGTTTTTGGGTTAGATCGCGTAAATATATAATGAAATTCTCCATGCTACTTTTTTTAGTTTTGAGATTTTGTTCCATTCTCTTTGTCAAGCGTCCATCTTTCTGATCCATGTGATAGCAGGTAATACACACCGACTACAAACATTCCTATTTAGACACATTGGTAGGT
Source organism: Lampetra planeri (assembly GCF_965212315.1). NCBI lineage: Eukaryota > Metazoa > Chordata > Hyperoartia > Petromyzontiformes > Petromyzontidae > Lampetra > Lampetra planeri. The sequence continues at coordinate 5,023,927 of NC_136111.1, forward strand.
TCCTTTGGTTTATTATCAAGTTCGGGTTTATCAAAGCACTCAAACCTGCTCTCATCTGCTTTTGGCAAGTGTCCCGAGTTATATTAAAAAAGGCCAGTTAAGAGTTAAAAAGCATGCAGGTAAAGAAAAACATTCATAACACATATTAAGATAAACGAAAAACATGCATGAAATTAATTGAAAAATTCTTAAGAATCAAGTATAACATAAGGATAAACGTTTAAAGCAGTTGCATTTAGGAAACCTAATCATTTAGAATCAAAATTAGCTTCACCGTGAACTGCTTTTGAGACGCAATTGGAATTCAAAGTTATTCCAAAAAATGTATCAGACATGAAAATATCTATTGACCAAAACTGTTATAAACCCTTGGAACGGAACGTTGTGGAACATCTCAACGTTGCGTACATACGAGTGTAATGTGAGGATATATCCGGGTCGCTGACGGATCACAACTCGTCACGATGATTGGCTCTGCCAGTCCTGGTCCATAGCCAATGGGAGGAAGCCTAAGGGCATGGCCCTGACGTAATGGGAAGGTGACAGCTGTAAGTAGAGAATTGGTTCTGCTGGCTTTAGCCACAGCCAATGGGGAGACGAGTCAGGGGCGTGGTCCCGGGAGCCTACGATGGAGTCTGGAAGATTCCGTAGAGGCTAACCAGGATTGGTGGAAAGGTAACAACGTGACCCAGGTATTAAATAGGAGTGGAGACGAACAACACGTGGTCAGAACTGGAACGAACGGAGGAAGAGTCCACGCGAGAGCGGGGGTCCAGGCTGCCACGTGGCTGCGCGCGTCTCTCTCTCTATCCCTCTCACGCTGTCTGTCAGCAGCGTGAAGGAGTGTTGTAAAGAAAGACAACTAAAGACCGGATTCCAGAAGTCGCTTCCACGACCTTTATTACACAAGCGGGAAGGCGTGGCCAGTCGGTGCGGTCTGCAAGGTAACTTGGCGTTGACCTTGTGGCATGCGCTCACCTGTGTGTGCATGGTATTGAAGGTGACCGTGAGGTTTGTTGACGGTCCCTGTGCCACCTGCGCGAGGAATGGGGCCTTGCTGGGCCCCAGCTCGTACAGTTGCAGCCGCCGCTTACACACCTCCATGTTCTGAAAGCACGACTTGATGCTGCGCACGGGGTGAAACGGCAATAACAACAAAAACAAACACATCGTCATTTCACCCCTATGTATTTAAGTGTATTTTGATTTAAAGCTTACGTGACTGCAGGGATTCATATTCTTGGTTCTTTCGGTAAAGTCACGTAGAAGGGAAATAGTAAAATAGAAATATAAAATAATAAAAATTCTCACGACGTATCGACTGCAACACAAGCAATCATCACCTGATCATCACCTGATGATGATTGCTTGTGTTGCAGTCAAAACGTCGTGAGAATTTGTATTGTTGAATATTTTTATTATTTTATTATTTCCCTTCTACGTGACTTTACCGAAAAAACCAAGAATACATATTTAAGTGTACTTTATTGTTTAAACGTTATTTTACGTTTGTTTTCTGAAGGGTTCTCTTTAGAGTCTCCTGCAGGAAGGTACTGTCAGATTTTGTCATAAGCATATATTGCATGCGTGCATATGTCATTTCTACGTCTACAGGCAACACAAGAAAAATACTTATTGCTATAAACCTGGGATCAATATCAGCATTGGAAATACTCCTCCAACAAATGAAGTTTCACTCTGCAAACTTTAGCATTTGAAAAAACAATCGAAATGTCAAGTAATTTTTTTTTTTAAGAATTGAAAACGTGCAGACGGTTTCATACATAATGAATCAAGTCACAAATCAATTATTCATGATCGTTCACCAGCTATTCAGGTCTATGTATGCCTAAAGGGTAGTTGGGTGTGTAACAATGACAGCATTATACAAGCATTACAAAAATAGGCTCGACACAAAAAGACCGGCTGGCTTAGGCGTCCGGTGCACTGAACTGGCTTCGCCGGTCCTCAGTTCAAATTCAGGTAGCGAGTTGACCCAGTGATTAAACTGCGTTGTCATTGTGCAGTAAGTTTCCAGTTCCACCCCACTCCCCGATGACTGCATATATACATCCACTACCACACTGAAATTTGAATTTTTGCTTAATTTAGCTCGTCTAGCTCTGACAGTTACGAACATCCATTTGGCAGCAATGTGACAAACATTTAGGGTAAAAGGTAACTTGAACAGCACTCAAGAGGAGTTCTGTTATGATCTGCTTCCGTGAGCAATTTCCTAATGCATGAAGTTGCAAGGCTCTGCAAAAGTTACGAATGGATTCCACATCTCGTGCCATGACGAATATAGCAGTGAGAATACAACTGGGAAAACACAATAAACCCTTTGACAGCACCTATGTGCTCATTATGTGAGCATGGTATCGTGAATAATAAAATTATGAGTATTACTATATTTCTTTTGCCATGTTATACTGCTGTGTTATGTTAAAATTACTTCACTGTATATATGTGTAGTTCACATAATTTCATTATGCCAACACATTATATCATTACCCCTTTACGTAAATAATTATATGACACTTATTTACTCAGGAATCTTAGGTTTCAGTGGAAGCACCCGAGGCTCATTCGACCAAGTGAAAACATTCAGGATTCCTAAGGCTTTTATGAAAACGGGATCATATTTAGTCTGAATGGGATCGGATTGCATCCAAGAGTGGCAGCACCATGAATCACGGTGTCGCTATACGACTCCTCCTTTGTTACGGGTGCTGTGTAGGGAGCCGTGGGTGATGGGAGGTCGTATTGCACTGTTGTTGATAGCTTTGAGTATACCGACAGGGGAATTTGGTGGTGGTTGTCCTATTGTACGAAGGACGGCATTGCATCGTTCAAAGGACAGGTATGAAGTAGCGTCATAACGTGTATAAATTAATTAACTCCTAACACTGGATGGCAAATGGTTGGCATAAATGATTCCTAAATAAGTGGATCAAAAGTGGCACCTGCGCAACCCTGTAACCTGAAACTCTGTTACCTGGTTGTATAATCGGACCATGGAAACATTCGACGAGCACCTAAAGAGCATTTGATTAATTTCTAAAATCCCCAAAAAAACTAATCATTAAGATCACGTAGATAGGTTCCAATCTACGTGACTTCACCGAAAGACCCAAGAATACGAATTCCTGCAGTCACGAAAGCTTTAAGTAAAAAAAACTGTTAAGAAAAAACAGATGCCCCACCATCCAGGAATCTTATATTTACAGATATTAACAGAGGGCAGAGTCTTGCACATCATGCCAATGACAGCACCAAGACTGACTGATTTTAACTCGGGAAAATGTGCGACTTATATAAGAGAGTTAGACCAAAGCCAGAACCAATCCAAGTTTATTCTGTGGACAAACTCCCATATAAACTGTGTATCTGCTGTTAGCAAGCCTATTAAATGCTAGCACGGTGCATGATGGGGTCGTTGTGGCTGAGATGACAACCTTGCTACCTTTGTCTCGCCAGAGCTGATGTTTACACACCGCACTAGGTACTCATTTATGTATGTTATGCATGTTGAACTTCATTCGCACCGTACGCAGCCTAGCCAACCGTGCTAATTGGAGGTGCTGGGTAAAGGCCGAGTCGCGTCTGGGATCGCTCGCATGGTCACTGCGTACTGGTTGGTGCGGGGGAAGTCGACAAGGTGGGTCATGGTGACGAAGGGATGCGCCAGTGTCTCCAGCGGCGATATGCGCTTGTCGGCGTCCATCGTCAGCATGCGGCGCAGCAGCTCGATGAACTGACGCCGGTCGGCTTTCTCCGCCAGCACGTCGCTGCCCTCCAGGTCCGACGCTGGGTTCACCTGCAGGCACAACATCGGCCCATTCGGATGCATGAGCACAACAGCTGCCATTCACCACGAAGCGGCAGCGACGTCACCGCAGCACGTGTGCAAGGCTAGGTGCATGTTTGGACCACAAGATGTATCGAAGGGTCATTCGCAAGTTCCAGCGTTGAGACTAATGATGGTGTGGCAGCCAGAGGAGTGAACACACGAGAGAATATCCACTGCGGAGATGAAAGCATGAAATAAGCTCATGTTTTACGACAAGACCTTGAGAAGATTGTGGCAGCTTGTGGAGGCCTTCATCCAGCAGCGGATTGATCATGGCTGATAATGAAGACGAAGGACCTGCCGGCTAATGATGATGTGAAAGAATATCAGCCTATGCCTTACTTAGGCACGAATGTGAAAGCACACAGTTCCCTGTTCCACGTACCACCACACTTCCCCCAAAACCAAACACCTTTTCCACTCACCTGGCCCATGTCCTCCAGGCAGTTAAACATGTATTTCCTTGCCTCTTTAGATTTGATTCCCGTTTCTGCCTCGTGCTCCTCTGGGGACTGTACAGACAAACACCCATGCACGCCCGTCAAACAGATATTTGCATCTCCGAGTTCATTATGTGCGTGCGATCAGGGGTGAGTGAGCCAAGTGAAGCCGTGTGCGGTTGCAGTTGTAGGCATATAATTAAAAAAAGCTGATATGATGTTTCAAACTATAACAGATGTACTTGTAACTTTCAAGCCAGTCTGCCTGTGCTCAAACCTTGTTTAAGCCAGGTTGGATTGCATAAGGAGCTCACCAATGCTAGGAAAACAAACCAAAAAGTTTAACTTCTGGAAAAAACGATTCTCAAAGCTTGGCGATACCAACTACTTACTTGTCCAAAACGTTATTTTTGCCAAACAGAAAACACCATATGAAAACAGCAGTGGCATTACGCTACTTTTTTTCCATCACCATTTCATATCGGACCTGAACATTCCTGTACCGGCCCAGCAACAAATATAAACCTGCCGACACAAGCTGCCGGTTCTCCTATGCCCAAAACAAACGAAGACCCTGTGGCCTTGGCCTGCTCCAGCTCCTTCCCATCCTCCCCGTTCTAATGCCCCCCCCCACCCCACTCACTCTTTAACGCCATGGGGTCTGGTGACAGACACAGGGAGAACTGTCCCTTCAGTGGGCAGTAATCCAGGTTGTGATTGAGGGAGGGGTGGATTATACACATTGCTTTTATAAATTATTTTGTGCGACTGTATTGGCAGCGGTGCACATGCACAAATAGCCGAATACATGTCAATAACACTGCCTTAAAATAAAAATATCAAATGAAAAAGAGATATTAGGCAGCAAGTTATAATAGGCAACATTTCAGGCAATTGTCCTTCATAGCACAGGCGTGCCAAGAAGGTTAATTGCCGAAGCTTGTTATGTAGTTTGATCATGGGACCTCCCTTTCCAGTGTCAAAATAGAAGAATAGGTTTTACCCTTGCTGGCAATAAAACAGAAAGAACCAAAGAATATAAATAAAACAGGTGTTAAGATGTTAAAACACCAAACAGAAACCCCTTTGCAAGGAATCATGTCTGCATTAACCACATGTACTTGTGGTGAACATGCAAACAAAAAAACATGCTCTGGTTGTATGTGATACATTGTCTTTGAAACAGTTTGGTCCAACACTGTTTGAGACTATAATCTAAAGAAATCTGTCTAGTGTGGACCAATTACTTTCAAAGACAACGCATCATAATAATATGGTCCCAAACACAGTTGGACCCACAACCTGGATGATCTGCTCACGGATAAATGGGAATGTAACTGTATCTGTACAACTAAGTCGTTGCGCACGCACCTTGATCCTCCACAGAGGGTATCCTGCTCCCGTCTCGCGCTGGAAGAACCGCCCCGTCTTGGTGCCGGCACTGAGCAACTGCTCCGGTGGGAGGCCTTGAGTTGCAGAAATGTAGCGGATCTGTGAGGTTGCAAGCACATTACCATCAATCATCAGCAGCAGGCGTGGACCAATCCACTCATGGATGAAGGCTTTCATCCATCATCGCAATCCCTCCTGGTAGTTAGTGGTCCAGGTGGAAGTTCTGGTGATCAAGCCCCAATACCAGCCAGCAGGCATTGGCAAAAACCTCCACCGTAACATATTACATAGATATTGGCCAATGCGTTTCAATGGTGATTCTACAAGGTTGGACAGGCCCCACCTGCCCTTAATTCTGACGTGACAATGGCAACAGCATCACATCCCTCCGCTCACCCCACGATTTCACAAATCCTGAAATCCAATGAAGAACAGTATTTGATGTTAAGAATGGAATTGTGATTCCAGGCAAGGAATCGTTGCTAACCACCCAGCTATAAAAGCCCCCCCCCCCCCCAAGTGAATTATCCCAACTGACATTAAGCGATCCAAGGGTCTAGTCACTTCAGCACCCAGCCATTCACTTACCAGTCACCCATGGATCCAGTCACCCAGGTAACGGCCATCTATAGACCCAGCCATCTTTGGACATACCACCGTATAGCCAGACACCCAAGTACTCTACTGCAAGAACTCGACCACCCAAAGAGCAAGCTTTCAAGGACCCGGCCACTCAGGGACGATCTACTCAAGGTGCTCAGGAGAGGCTGACCTGGTCATACTCAGAGGCGCCAGGGTAGAGAGGCCAGCCGAGGAAAAGCTCCGCTATGACACAGCCGAGTGACCACATGTCGATGGCTTCGCAGAATGGCAGACCCAGAATGATTTCCGGAGCCCTGAGGACATATAGATGTAGTTCGCAAGAGATCACACACCTGCATATTATCCAATACTAAATATGCATCAGGAGCAGGGGCTGTCATTATGCTTTTTTCTAATCAATCGTCTAGATAGACATTTTACATTTGTAGAAATATGTAAAAAAACCACACAAAGCACTCACCACCCCTTAGCTAAAGAAACGTACACTAACTTACTAAGATTAAGACTCATGTACAAAAGGACCCTTTCTCACCTGTAGACTTCCCCAATCTCTCCTAAGCCTAACCCCCACCTCGCCCCGTTCCCTCCTTTCCCCACCTGTAGTAACGAGACTGCAGGTAGGTGGAACACACGGCCTTGGAGACGTGGCTGGCCGAGCCGAAGTCAATGACCTTGACGCGGTAGGGCTGACGCACGGGGTCCACCAGCATGATGTTCTCCGGCTTCAGGTCAGCGTGAATGAGACCCAGGCTCTTGAGCTTCATGAGTGCGCTGGCCACCTGCTGCAGCACGGGTCGGATGTACTTGAGGGGCAGCGGGCTGAAGTTGTTCTGCTTCAGGAAGTCGTAGAGGTTCTGCTCCAGCATCTCGAAGACGAGGCACGTGTGGCTCTTATGCTGGAAACACTCGTGCGCGCGCACAAAGTTGTAGTCATCGGCGCTTTCCGAGCTCAGGCGCGCGAGGATGCCCACCTCCACCTGGGCACGGGGAGCACATTGGGAACATAGAGGGAGGCAGTTATATAGTCTCTGTGAAAGACAAACTTACATCTGAAGTCAAATACCCCCCTCTGCAGTAACCAGGATTCTTCAACTGTATTTTTCAGTTGACCACATAATACATTTAGTGTGCGTTGGTGGGTCACCTGACATATCATTCACACAATGACATTGTGATGCCATACATCATCATGACATCACAACATCTGTACCTTTGTCTTAAAAGTCTGTTATTGTTCGCATTTTTTCTTGCTTTTATCCAAATCTCTTGTCTACAACTCTCTCATCTCTATTTCCTGCTTATTGCTCTTTCATCTCTCTGTATCTTTGTAATCACTTAACGTTGGACACGGTGGAAGCAAAAGCCGATATGAGGGGAAAAGAGGGCAGCCAGGCTCACCTGGCCCTGTCGAGCGTAAGACGGGTGGTTCTTCAGGATCTTGATGGCCACGATCTCGCTGGTGCCGCGCTTCCAGCATTTCACCACCTGGCCGAACGTACCGCGCCCCAGAAACTCCAGCACCTGCACGGGGAGGGGTGGGAACACGTCACGTGAATGGTCCTCATTACCATAAGCATTACACGCCAGTCGACATGCCCCCCATCTCAAATAAGCACGACACGGTTCCCATCTCTGTGAGCGGTCGAGGCAGTGGTAGAACCGACACGTTTGCATGGTGGAAACAATTCCTTACTTTTGGCAACCCAATGTCTATCAAGTCAGCAATGTCATCATGAGCCAGGATCAATCCACTGCTGGATGAAGGCCTCCTCAAGCCTTTGCCATCTCTCATATTGTACCAACGAACATATTTATCTTTACTCTTGCACACCGACCACGTTCCCTTCCTGTGACATGATATGCGCAATCTAATTTATGTAAATACTCAGTTTATAACCCAAGGAGTTATAATGATGCATCTGGGATGGCCCTGGATGAGATTTAAACTCACATGCTACATTTCCACCAGTGGTAACCAGCTTCACAACCGAGATGCAGCCAAAGGAAATTACTTCACACCAAAAATATATATCGTGCACGTTCACTTCTAACTGAAATGTTACGCGGTCTAACCACGTCTCAACCAGGGCCCTTATTTTTACATTAGAGCGATGATGACCTAAGGAAGTCTTCTCTATTGGGCAATCATTGAATATTACGCAAACAGTGGTCCAACACTTGTTCTCAGACCACTGAGCCATACCTCATAGCTGTTGGTCATGGAGCGCAGGACCTCGTGCTGCACCAGTGTGTAGTCCCCATCCGCGGCTGGCCCCCCGGCCTTCCCTCCGCCACCCCCGGGCACCGTTCCACCTCCACCTGCATTGCTCTGCAGCAGCGGTGGCGCTGCATGCAGGGGTGGCTCCTCGCCGACCATCAGCACGCTGCTGCCACCTCCTCTCCCGCCACCTGTGCAACCACTGCCGCCCCCCATTGCGCCACCACCACCACCGCCGGCGGTGGTGGCAGCAGCAGCAGCAGCGGCGGCAGCGGCACAAGCGTCCAGCTCCTCGCTCTTACGCTTGAGCCCGCAGCGCGTGTAGGTGTCCAGCAGGCTGACTGTGCTGCGCCGCATCAGGCTGTGTGTGGGGCCCCCACCCGCAGCTCCCGGCACAGCTGCCCCACCTGGTAAGGCCCCTGCCCCTCCGACTGGTGGGCCTGGTCCACCGATGCCGCCCGCGAGTGGCCCCGAGCCTCCGCCGTCGTGTGGAAGGAGCGACGAGCCGGGGTTGCTGGCAGTGGCGGCAGCAGCAGCAGCAGCACCAACGGGCCGGAAGGCCGGGTGTCCGTGGTGCTGGTGCTGGTACTTACGGCGGTACGCGGCGGCGCCGTCATGGCAGCCGTAACCGCTGGACTCCACCTTGAGCTTCTTGGCGCTGAAGAAGGCTCCCAAGTGTGGGGAGAACACCTGCACCTGGGAAGCCATGCCTTGGGAGTGGGGATCCACAGTGTAGAGGCAAATATCAGTCACATGGCACTACGATTGTGAAGCATCAGAAATAACAAACATGCTTTCAACAATAACTCTCTTCTGATATGAAAGATTCCCAGATAAACCACATTCTCATTCAGCCACATGCCCGATGGGCTGCACGCATGCAGAATTTATTTTTTTGGGGTGAGGCTTGCGGCAAACATGCCATGCCTCCAACAATGTGCAACGCTTGCTCCAGTGCAATTACCCCTCTTGGCCCATTCTTCTCCATGCACTCTCCCACTCTACTCCTACGTTCCCCTTTTCCACAATTGATTTGTTTGTTCGCGTTGGTCCATTTATATAGCATGAACTGTTTATTCCCAGATTGGTCCAACCCACCCAGTTAGTGTAGATTCAAGTCTGGTATATAATCCAATGGTGAAATATGAGTGCATATATACAGCATAACACTTCGAATTTCATAATGCTCTTTGAGTAAGCGGATAAGAAATTATAATTGTTTATCAGCAGCCTAAGGTTTTGAAAATGAAATTGACAGTATAAAATAAAGTACATTTTGATAATGATGTTGTTGCTGCAGCTAAGTTCCCAAGTTTCTGAGCGTAACGTCCACTCCATGCGATACGCTATGAGGTACAGGGCTTCCATACTTGAAGCTTAAGGAACCCAAGTGACTTTGGCCAAATATAGGCTTGACAGATAACTCTTCTATTATGGCACTTTGTTCATCCACAACAACGGTGAATAATTATATGGCGCATGTTTCACGATGCTGTACGATAAATAAATGGTGTTATGGCCTCTGCAAAAGAGGGCAGTCGGGAAAAAACATTTTCTGGACCGTACCACACTCCAATGTCTATGCTCCCTCCTCAATCAACCTCCAAAAAACTCAAAAAGAAGTAGTAATCATGCCCCACATAAAATACCACAAACAGCTGAGATGATTGCGATATAATTCACCGTTTAAACCGTCCATCAGTGGACAACTAATAACAGGTTTCCAACCAAAAAATATAGTAATTACATCTTTGGAAAATTATTTAATTACCTACACGTGTCATGACCAGTTGTTTATAATCTGTTTATTGGTTTATTTTAACAACACGCAAAGATGTGCATTGCATGCACAAAAGCTCCCACCATGTGTTTATCAGCAATTTAATGTAAATATCGTATTATCAATCCAGCATTCCAACATCAAACCCTACCGTTTAGCCCCTGAAACTCACCCTCTATCAATAATCAACTGTGCTTTCATCAGCGATAGTCATTGCTAGCTTATGAGCCAAGAATGTGCAGGGAGAGATGTTGTGTGGTGGCGTCTCTGGCGGGGTTATTCCTGTCTTGGAACAGAAGCTGCCCCCCTCAGAGATGCCGCATTTAAGCCTTGGGGATAAATCTCTCTCTCTCTCAAGGGACTCGGCGCTGCTGTTGGGGGCAGTTATCCAAAACCTGTGATTATACAGACTTCAAAGGCAGTAGAGCTAAGTGATTTCCAGTCCGATAATATTCCTCCAACACCGTTGGCTGCAACCCATATTTTGGGCATTTCTCAACTGTTGTCAAATGTTGATACCCACATGAAAATGTTTAACCAGGTAACCTTTGGCAAATGCCGAGTTAAAGAGAGTAGACTGGCAATGCTAGCTAATTCTACAGAACTCAAAAACGCGAGGCTCGCTACGTTATGTATAAAGCAAAGATATTATGGTCGGTGCTGCTGCCATGAAGCACTGACACCAAGGCACACACTAACACTATGGTTTTACATACATGTTAGTTTAAAATTTGTACGTGACAAACAATAGAACCCAAGGTGACATTTTCTAACGTTGTGCAGCATTATGCGATTTTACCGACAATACCTTGCATGTGTGCAGGACAGCCTAATATTATTGTGCAAATTATTACAAAAAAATATTCTTTCAAAATCATGTTGTAATTGTTTATTGGACTATTTATCCTTAACATAAGCAATGTTAAGAGTAAATAGTCCTGTGGATGCCAGCAACGACTACCAAACATGTTTTTTTTTATCAAGGTACAAACCGTTATTTTCAAATTGAATGGCATAAAAGCGTATTTAAAATATCTAACATTCATAATGGAGACATGATGTTCAGACAGAATGTCAACTCGTTAAAAAAATTCCATTTCTAATAAGAATGAATACTTATACCGTTACCTTCATGTTTAAACGTACTATATAACCACACACGCACACATACACACACGTATAGATCCCAAAGCCACTGACATCGACACATACATATACAAGATGAAGATCATCTGATACAGGGAAGTGCAATTAGTGTGTAGCTGTTGAGACTGACAGAGCACTTAAGGCATTGGCATAATGAGCACCACTCTCCGATGTCTTTGTGTGCCCCACCTGCACCAATATTTACATACCAGAGCATGTACTCAATTTGGCAAAACAAACAAGAGATAGACCAGATGCGGAGTGGTGGCAGAGTAATTAGTACACTGCGCTAATAACCCGTAGCCGAGCTGAGTGTTGACACCCAGCCACGGCTAACATCAGTGAGGAGTGATATCTGAAATGGAATTGGGTTCTTCCCTTCACAACACTGCAACAATGACCAGCGAGGTGAAGTATGGCCAAACAACCACCATCACTGACCAAGCATTGTGAGGCCTTCATCCAGCAGAGATTCGACAAAGAGTTGTAAATTATTATTTAAATATAAAAGGGAAATTTGTGAATCTGTGTGTCTGTTCAAAATGTTTTGCATACTTCCCGACATGCAAACTTGAAATTTGCCATGCGAGTACTTTCCAGACTGTACACCATGCAAAAATTATAAAAATAGACTTTTGTATTTTTGGAGGGGGGGGGGATGACCATGATGTGTGTGGCGACAATCGATATCTGGTGAGCGTTTGTGGCATCGATTAAACGGGAATAGGTCGATTCTAAAGAAATCTACAACCTTCGATTCCTTTGCGCGATCTAAAGAATCGAATCTTGGCGCGCGAGAATAAGTTTTTATTTCCACCGCGCGTGGTTTTTATTTTAATTTTTATTAATGCGGTAATGATCAAAGTTTTTTTTTCATTTGTGTCTGTTATGTTTTTAAGTTTTGAGAAGTTTTTCAATATTTTTTTCCCCCGGGCAACGCCAGGTGCTTCCCGCTAGTTATTTATAAACCAAGTTCAGATCACTGCCACTGCCAATGTGCATGGTGTGAAAGCAAACCCTGGTCGTTAGGGATCCCAGCACAATGCAAAAACCACCATGTATACCCGAGGAGGGAGCCATCGCCCTTACATCACACGTACATGCATTATAAAGATATCCATTATAGCCTTAACAAACTTTTTGGGGCAAGTGATGAAAGCGAGCATCTATGAAGGCCGGCACGGCACATGAGGGGGTGGTGAGTGCCCAGCACCATGCCCGACCGCCTTTGCCTCCCTAGTAGGCGATGTTGACACACCACACCAGGAACTAATTTGAGCAGACGTAGGGAAGGCCCAGGACCAGTTCAAATAAGTTGGCCATAAGCACAAATCGAACTCTGGTCACCGGGTATGTAGCGCAGCGTGCTAACCGCTACACTACCACTGTCCAAACCCACACACACATTATGCAACCTTGTGATATTCCATGCCAGGACTTAACCATCACATGGCAGGGTTGTCAATTTCAAGGACAGTACCATTCATTATTTTGGGATTATTCGGACGGGACAGGCTACTGAATTCCCACGAGACAGCTGCTGTTACATTCGACCAAATTACTGATTTTACACTAAAGAACACCATTGCAAGCTGGTACCCTATAAACACTCAGAGCTCCTGCTATTATATTATAGCAGATGCAACTACACTAGAGATTATCTTAAGGTCACAACTAAAGCAGGTTAAGTTACATTTTATTTTACACTTGTTGGTACCACTGGAGGTGGAAAACCTTAACTGTTTTTGGAAAATCCCTATAATAGACAATCCTCTTCTTTCCTATAGCAGGGTGTTATGTGCAATGCTGATATGTTCATGTCAAGGTTGGTGAGACAGAAGACAGCTTCAAGAGTAGCCTGCTGCATATCTAAAATGCTGCCAGTAAATAAAACAAGTGGGCAGTGGTTGAAAAAAACTTAGCATTCAACTATCACACGTTTCAAAACTCTTGCTTTTCCATCCTGTCATATGAAAAAAGAACAATTGCGCTATTATGCTCGAAACAGGCTACTGATATTATACTTGAGATAGCCATAATAAGCTTAACAGTTATTGCCCAACTGCTAAATAATTGAGAGGATCACAACCACATACGCGACACAAAAATAACACAAATAATTTATTACGTAAGATTAGAATCAAATGCATTCATTTAGCTAAACTCCAGCACTGAGAATAAAACATTGACTTGACTTTCATGACAAACATTGCTATCTGTGGCAGGGTGGGTAGAAAGGTGCTGCTCCCTACTGTGTGGAACAGAGGTCATTTGAAGGAATTTCATAGTGAGCTCTGTGATATCCACTTCCGTCCCATCATTCTCTAACATTTAGGGTTACAATGCTCTGTGAGAGGTCTGAATGGATGCTTCATCTCGTGGCAGGTTGCCGACAGCGCAATCAGAATACCATTTGGGGATAAGATAAAAAGAAAATTATATGAAAATAAAACGCACAATAAAGAAGCATTCAGTGGAGAAAAAGTAAACAAATGTGTAGGCCATGCAATCAGATGCAATAAAAACCAATGGCATTTAGTAAAACCCTAAAATGTGATGTAGATTTGGAAGTAGATGCCTAGTAGAAGATTATTATAGACAATAGGTGGAGTAGACGGGAAGGAGCTCAACAATGGTTGAGATGTAGTTTTCAGAAATGTGGGACATGAGATCTACAAGATTAAATGGAGTGAGAATATGCATCGAAGACAATGAGACACTGCTGAATTGAATGCACTAGTGAATGGTTAGTCCGTGCGTAGCCTTGGGGACAGTTGTATTGTGGACACTTTTACAAGCATTACAAAGGAGTCTGCAAGCAGCTTTCCGAATTATGTGTACAACCATCTAAGCCCTGGGACAGCTGGACAGCCTTGTCGTTAGCAAGTGCTGCCTCAAAGCCAGTTTTGAAACATTTCCAGCACTGCTGAATACAAAATACAGAAGCAGATTTCATTAGAACAATGTTCAGGCCACTCAAAGGGAGACAATTCCACAGTGGTGAGATGTTCACTACCTCGCCTGTTATACAGGAGGTTGTGAGTTTAATCCCGACCCTCACGCCTGCATATTTGGAGTTTGCGTGTTCTCCCCGTGGTTGTGTAGATTTTTCTCCAGAGCCCCCAGCTGTTCGCTTGAAATTTAGAAACACTTCGCCGAGCTATAATTTGTGGCCAGGTCGCTTCTGAAGACGAGCAATATAGCTCAGTGGGCCTTACCTGGTAAAATATAAAAGTGTCGATTAAAGTTGTTTAGTTTGAATTCTAAATTCCCATTGCATGAGCTATTTTCTCAATATTAAGATCACTTTGAATTCCCACACAGTGGTACTCAATTTATGACCCAGTAGTTATGATTGAATGTAAGATGACAATGCCCAAGTCAAACTAGTTTTGAGTCATTAAAGTGATGTAAACCCCAATTTCCTGCGTTCAGAATGCACTTAAAATGAATTGTGCTGTCCCTGTGCGCATAGAAATAAACTCTTTTCCCTGTCACCTGTCAAAACATTTAGCCCTAAATATAATATGCTGGACTATATATCAGATACACATGGGTTATGTAACCATCTGCTACCACCGGATTGTAACTTTCATGGTCTAAGAAAACTAAAAGTTGGCCAAATTTCAAACGACTTCGTAGAAAGCTTTCAAGGCTTTGAAAACAAATTTGAACGTGTTTAACCCTCTGCCAATGCCACTGCTGGATGAGCACCTCCCCACGCCACGTCGTTCATGGGGATTATAGACGTACACGTTGTTCATGAGGATTATAGGCATACAAAATGCCCAATTTTGCCACACTTCCAGCTGCTGCCCGCCACATGACTCATTATTGATTTATCGCACATAATTGCATCTCCAGAATGCACAGTCAGCTACTAAGCTGGTACTAAAGATGCGATATTATTTGTAAGCGCAGGTTAATATATAATAGAGTTTGAATAAAATTATTAATAAACCACAACCACTATTTTGTCTCATGAACCATAATGACTTTGTAGGATAGGGTTTGGATGGGCCAGCCACCATTTATGACATCAATGCACCTCCTTACTAAGTTATGGAAACAAATGGCTACAGCAATGACCTGGCTCACATAAACTGGGAATCTAAATTATAAACGTGTCCTGGTATTCTTGTAGCTTAACACTGCTACAGGTCACCCTGCATTGTATGCCAAGTTAGCCACACAAAGTAACAAACTCTTGACACTTTACCTCAGTACTTTTAACATTTTATTGTAGTGACGTTCACTCAAGCATAAATTGTCCTAGCTTTAAATGACAACACATCTTTGTATTAATGTAGATTTTAGCTTATTTATGAGTAATAAAGGGTGAAGAGTTCACGAAACCGTTTAAGGTATCATGGCAATATGAAACCAAGTTCACTTTCATAACAATCTCCAGTTCAAGAAACGTCCTGTTTACTTCCACAAAAATAACTGTGTAAAGCGACCTCCAAAGTACCATATTGTAATTGTTTTCATATTTTAAACCTTGCGGTTAGTGGTAATACTGCTGTCGTGTTTCTATGTGAAAATGACTTTTTATTGAAAAGTGAACGGAAATAACAGAAACAGCCCTGGGGAAAGTGTAGAGGTTGACATCACTACACATTCACAATAACCTCTTCATCAGTTCAAAACAAATTTGCCCATCATTTTATGAGTATCTGTCATTTTCAAGGAATAGCAGAGAAGCCCGTTTTGTTTGTGTGTACTGTATATATAGTCATCTCAATCAGTCAACCCACGGCACCTGGGTCTGTCTCGTGACCTCCTGGTCGACACTTCATGTGGCCTCAAGGTGCACATGGCCTGGCACAGGTGCCATGGTGATGTCACCGCCACTTAGTTGTGAATGGCGGTTGTTGTTATACATTTTTAATGTTGTAAATTTTAAATTAAAGCTTCGTGCCCTCCTTGATAAATAGGGTAATCCAATGTAACATTAATATACAGACATATCAGTTACTTAGCAGTACACATCTTTGTTGTAGCATTGTAAACACTGAAATATATAAGATGGCCTTTCAAGTAAATCTGCCCAACACAAACTTGCAAACGATTAAGCCAAAAAGGTTTTGATAGAAAAACCCAAGTGTCTAAGAATAGCAACGTCTCCCCTTATTTCAATTGTATTTACTCACCTCCGTTTTGGACTTAAGACATATCACCAGCCCGTGATAGTTTAACACATCGAAGTGTTTTCATCCTGAAAGGTGCACTTGATAAAGCTTATCTAATGTTGGCAGACCTGGCCCAGTGGTGAAAATCACACATTCCTATTGTCAGGGGCCAATCTACATAGAGAACCAACATTGCTATATTATTGTGCATTAACCTTCACTCATCAGTGGACAAATCTTGGCTGATGATGATTACATATAGCATTTCATATTTGCACTTTGTATGATCACGCCAGCCTTGAAAAAGATCAATACACGCACCCACACATATACTTTATGCTGGGGCCGGGCCGCGTATGCTTTAGTACTTTTCACAACCGCACATACTAAACATACCAGCATTTACCACTAAAAAGTGGGCGACGTCACTTTTGCTGCTTTGCCAAGTTTGATGCACAGCAAGGCCACATAGCGAGGCGAAGGGGCAGTTAACCAGGAAGCCATCGCACGGTACAGTAGTGGGGGAGCTGACAAACGGGTATAGCTAAAACCCAAATACTGGGTGTCTTACCATAGCCGTGTGCTGTGTTTCAGCTGCCTGATTTGCTGCTATATAAACACGCACTCGTATATACACAACAACATTGTATATTCATTATTTTTTTCAAGAAAAAAATGCATTCGTATTCACATACCGTGTAAAGTAAGTTCACTGCAAGGTACAGGATAACAAAGGCAAACAATAAACTAAAAGAAATTATAAGGAAATACATGAAAGACCGGTTGAGGTTGGGTTCACACAGGATACAAAAGAGGGAATATTAGACGAAGGCAAGACAGGATACTGCTCATGGATGATGGGAGAAAATCTTGGTTCACGTTTGGAATAATACTGCAGTATGATGCCTGCTGATTTGACATCCAAGATTCGTATGTTCCTTTGGGGACAAAGAAGAATAAAATACGATCTCACATCGCTGAGAATGTAGATCAATTCAATAGTTGTTGCTGGAATAAATTAGTGTGATGTGTGAACCTAACAAATGTCACAGGTCACGCTTGCAAGGTATGCTGTGAAGGCATAAAGAGCCATAACCATGAGTTAATTAGTCTGCTGGTGCAGCAAGAGGACCGTCATCTGCACATATGAACTCGCAGGTGCATCATCTCGCAAGTTTGTATAAGCAGATGACAGTCCTTATTGCACAGGGCACAAACCTTGAGAATATTGCCCAATACTCTAACATCAGATCTAATGAATTTGGAGGGATATTTCCATCACTGGAGACTCTGTCCAAATCTCTCCAAAATTACCACAAGTGTGCTTTCCACCTGAACAATCATGCAGCATATGCTGCTCTTCTTGTGTCCTGTTGTGGTAGCCAAGTGGGCGATGACCCCACTCCAAGATATCTAGGGGTTATATCTCAGCTGACGCCCAATCACTAATCGACTCGGTGATAGAGTACTGCACTACAGCCTGGTTTGGCAGCTCTTACAACACTGTTAGATGCGCAGGTAAATAACACAATGCACATCATAACAAGAACACTGACACCAACACCAATTGTCTGGCTTCCTGTTCTGGCAAACATTCTACCACCAAATATCCACATAGACATGCGATATGCAAGGGAGCCGACACGTTTTCTTGCAACAACAACTACCACCTACACATTAACCGAGACCTCAACAATGTACTTTCGCTGCCAACTCAAGTTCCAATCGCCCCTTCTGGAATCGTGCTGTCAGCATTCTAGAATCTGACCCAGATCCAGAAGAATGCTGGCGAAAGGAGTGGAACACGGACATCCAGAATAAGCACCCAATTCGAGACACAAATATTGCACCTCCTGGATTTAAAATTGGTCGAAGACACCAGTGCACCATCCACAGTATCATATCATCAACAAGCTGATGTGCAAATCTCCTTCATAAATAGAAAACTAATGGCCAGCCACAGTGATATTGTGGATATGCAACCAAGGACCATATAGTAAACCACTGTAGTCTGCACCCATTAACTGTAGAAATAGCAAAAACAATTTTTTTGCATTCTGACCACAAGCATTATGGTTAATGCAGACATGATTTCTTGTAAAAGGTTTCAGTTTGGTGTTTCAACATCTTAACACCTGTTTTGTTGCCAAAAAAAAGGGGAAACATCTATTATCATGTCCACATACTCTTCTCCATTGGTGGCTCTGAAGTCAATGATGGAAAATCCACAATACCACAGCATAGTAAATCTGTCAACAATATTTTAACTTTGAAACTTCCCATTGTGGTCATGCACTAACTAGAATCACCCAGCGAGATGTACTTTATATACATGTATGCCTTTTGGTCAATCCACTGCTAGATGAAGTGCCTCCCATACTGTGAACATTATGCTGGTTGACCGTACCTCACTACGCTGGTCAGTGTGGGGTGGTAAAGGCAGGGAGCATAGGCATTGTAGCACAGTACAGTAACAATGGATTTTTCTACACTGCCCTTTGATGATAATGTATTCCTGTAACAGTCTAGAACACCTCAAACTGTTTGTTGCATGACAGTCGGCCGTTCAATCACTTGCCAGGCTCAAACCTGTTTAGCTTCTGATGTCTGACGGGATCGCACACATTCCAAGTAAAATTTATACAACTTTGATTATTTTAAAAAATACCATAAAGTGTCGAAAAGACTTCCTCTTCTCAACGTTAAGCTATTCTTTATCCCGGGTGATTTTATTTATTAAAAGCCTTCCACTCCCATCACTCCTCCACACACATCTCTTTGGACATATTCTGCCGGTTGTATATATAAATATCAACCCTATTCAATGAACTTCCTGGGAACAACCCTGAAAACCCCTGATGAATATGTTCTTCCGCTGTTGTCGATGGTTGCATAACCTTCCCCCAATTTTGTATAACAAAGTTCAGCCTTTGGGTAATGCATAAATAGACGGCCACCCTACAACACCACATCAGACATGGAAGCTGTATGACCACACAGTTCACCGTGCTGGTCAGGGCGGGTTGTTGAAGAAAGCATCGCCGAGTCCTGGACTGATTCAGAGTTTGCTCGCCACTGATGTTAGACCGAGCCAGGAATCAAACTTTTGTGGTAGGGATTATAACGCAGTGCGCTAACCAATACACCATTTCTCCCCTGCCACCCAATATTGCGTAGCATCTTCAAAAAGTTAGGTATTAAAATATATTGAGTACAGTAACTAAATATGAATGCATCTCAAGACGTGGAAAAACCATATGGATTTAAATAGCCGACGTAATCCCTCACGATCCTACGAGGCAACGATCCACCTAGCAACCCACACACAGTATAATTTTGTCGCTCCATCTCTCTATCTGGTGGACGTTAACTCGGCTGCATTTTATCCACTGGCCGTCACTACCCTTGCTAATCTTAAACATCAGTCGGCATCCCTTGGAGCGATGTCCTACCCCAAAGCCCACTTTTCTTAACAATATGAATTATATCTTTACATCTGAGGATGTTCTCTAATCCATGTGTTCGTCATCACTTATCCAAATGCTATTCGAAGCATGCATCCCTCCATGCTTCTTTACGATATTCTGCAAAGTTTGCTGTAGGCGTAAGCTTCATATACAAAAGTTGACACTGCATGCAACGTGAAAGAAAACATTGGCCACAAAGGGGAGTGAGCAGAGTCAGAGGCACGCACGAAATCATCACCACAAACCCCGTTGGGCGGGAGCATTGAATTGGCTTGGATGTTGGGACATCTATAAATAACATGGTACCGTTGTTTGTATACACGTCATGTCGTCATCAGATACAATTCGATGGGCTATGGAAAATATGGATTTCCTCCACATTAATTCAGCTAGGCTGTTTTGTTATACCCCCCAATAGAATTTCACATTAACACCTGCGAAAGTGCCCAGTCTTACAAACTTTTCGCGTTAACGTTAGTTTTTGCCCCAAATATCATTGCGAACGATACAAATAATACATTATACAACGCGTTCTCATCAACTACAAACACATATACAACCAAATAACGTTAACATGCTACTGGTCTCACACGATGCTACTGTTGACATTTTACTGCGTTCATTGTTGGAGATGCTTACTAGTCATGTGCTTCTTTCGCTCTTAAGAACTCTCAATTTCTAAAATTTCGAACAGATTTTTAATTACTACACATTACTTTCCTTTGTGTCCCAGAGTCCCCTTTCGTAATTGTTTTCAAGACGTGTGCTTTAATTAAAAACAGGCTCTTGATCTCAATGGCTTCTCACCTGGTCCCACAATAAATGCCCTCTCAGCTGCTCTGCACATGATACACAAAATACAGTCTCACAGCGCGAGTAGCACACATCCTTACCCCACGTATACCCACACAAAGCAGATAGAGTGTGCACGTTTCGAGATCTGCATTTTGGAAATCATCGTTAAAAGCTGCCCAAGAGTTCATGAAATCACCGCGAAGCCGCCTTTGTCGAGCCCGAGATGGTGCGGCCTTGAGTCACCCGGGGGCCCACGCGGCTCCGCGCCGGGCGGGGAAAACAGGCAAGACCGGGGATGAGGCGTGGGTAACTCGAGCTGGTGGAGACCCGAGAACGAGGGACCCCACCCCCCCAACCGAACACGTAGAACCCAACTCGAGCACATAGGAACCTGTTCCGAGCCCTTTAAACCCATCCTGTTGGACAAAGGGAGCCCTCAGGACAGGCGTGTTGTGACCGGAATACCGGGTCCTTACTCCGAGACCGGGTGCCTGCCTCCACCGAGGCCTCCGCCGTGAGAACGGTGGTGGGTGGAGTGATGAGGTGGAGAGAGAGAGAGATGATGGGAGTAATCACCTTCGTAGATGGGGGCCATGGGAAGAGGAGCCCGCGGAACGGACGAGATGCGCCCCGATCATTGCGCGCTCGGGCCCGGCCGCGCTGCTCCTGCTGCTGCTGCCATCTTGGCTCCGCGTCCCTCAAGCGTCTCCCTCCTCCTCCTCGTCTCTCTCTCTCTCGTCTCGTTCCCTTCACCCTCTTGTCTCGCTCTGTCTCCGTGTCCCCCTCCTTGTGTCTCGCTTTTGGGAACAATCTCACCGCGTCCCTCGCCGCGAGCGCTTTCGCTTCTCTCTCTTCTCGTCGACTCGAGCCCGGCGGCGCTCCGCCTCCGTCCGCCTATCCCCTTTCTCCCTCGGCGTTTTGTCTCGCTCTCGTTATCTCTCAATCTCTCCTCCTCCTCCTAACTCTGCCACCCTATCCGAACTCTCCCCGTTTCACTTTCTCTCCTTTTCCTTTCTCCGTCGTCTCTCCCACCACCCCACCAACCACCGCCAACGCCGTCGTCTCCTCCTCCTCCACCCCCACCCCCCGCACGGCTCCGCGCTCTCACTGCTCGGGACGTCAACAACTCTCCTCCGCCCCCCACAGCCCCGCCCCTCATCACCCGCCCCTCCCCCTCTCCTCACTCCCCCTCACCTCCTCCCCCCACAGCCCCGCCCCTCATCGCCCCCCACCCCCTCTTCTCCTCCCCCCACAGCCCCGCCCCTCATTGCCCCGCCCCTCATCGCCCCCTTCTCCCTCTCCTCCACCCCCCACAGCCCCGCCCCTCATCACCCACCCCCTCACCTCCTCCCCCCACAGCCCCGCCCTTCATCACCCCCCCGCAAAGCACCGCCCCTCTTCCCCCACAGCCCCCACTCCTCATCCCTCTCAGCCCCTCCCCTCACTACCCCCCCTCTCATTGTCCCCCCCCCGAGCCCCTCCCAACACCCTCCACCCCCTCTCTGTCATCGCAGGCAGAGACAAAGACCCCCCCCCCCCAGTACAGCCTCAACAGACTTCTAGGACAAGTGCTGTTAGCACGTCACACGAGGGGGTGGGTGGTCAGCACCACGCCCGGCCGCCTTTGACTCTCGATTGGTGATGCTTACACAACGCACCAGGTGCTCATTTGAGGCTGAGTCGACCATCACCACACACACCACACACACCACTCCCTCGTCACACGCCTTGCCGTGTGTGAGCACATATAGATACTGTATACACCTGAACAGCAGCAGCCACTCCTACCTACCGCACAACACACGACACGTATTTTTACTGCACAATGCACTGTGTACACACACACACCAACTACATCCTACCACACCCTGCGTTGTGTACACACACACCACACATACATGCATGTGTGTGTACATACACGTATGTGTGGCGGGGAGCCAATCTCAAAATTGTATACTTTTTTTTTTAAAGAGAGAAGTACATTAATGAAAAAAACACATTCAATGTATGTTTTTCAGTGGGGGAGGAGGCAATGCCCACCATGGCACTCTCCCCACCCCTGGTTACGCCACAGTGCCAGCCCTCTACCAGCCCTTTTCTGGCTCAAGTTCAGTATCCACAGTTGATGTTCCCATGATCAATGAGTCATGAGACTCTGTGGGCTTTGGCTCTTCCAATTATGTCCCCTCCCCACATCAGCCAAAGGTGTTTGACCATACTTCGCCGTGCTGGTCAGTGCAGGTTGGTGAAGGGGTGGCAGGATCGGTTCATATATCACTTGCTACTTTTAGTCGTGGCCAAGAATCAAACGAAGGTTGTTAGGTTCAAATCACAATACGTACTTCATTATGAAGGGCATAATTAAGTTCTTCTAAAAACAAAATTAGTTGGTACTTCGTCCGCGCAAAAGTTTCACAATTTGGGTTTGCATCCTGTTCTACCAGGGGCTATAAAAGCTGTTCACAGTCCTAAACCACACTGTGGCATACAGGCTATAACATAAAAAGGGAAGTTTGTTTCTTTATTTTTTCATTTTTAGTACTAATTTTGCAAAGTGGTAATTTCAGGCTTTAATTACCCGAATGTTAATGTTATTCAAACATTTTACTTAAAATATCTCAAAATTGTCATGAGATGTTCAGCTGGGTATCACGAGCATGTTGAAAATTATTAGCAGACCAAGGATATGATCTTGAGGACCACCGGGGAAATTTAGAATTTGAAGTTGGTGACATCGAAGATGACAGGTAAGACTGAACCCGGGACTGGAGCGTACCAGAAACAGCAATACAATATTGTAAGTCGACTCAGGTTTTAAATGAGTACTGTACCTAATGCGGTGTGTAACCATCAGTACTGGGGATATAAAGGCAGCCGGGGCTGCTATGGTCGTGACGGCCTTAATAAACTAAAAACTTTATTTTATTTTACCAGGTAAGGCCCATTGAGCTATGTAGCTCTTTTTCAGAAGCAACCTGTCCAAAAATGATAGCTCAACGAAGTGGCGTATCGTATTATGGCTTATCGTGTTTAAATATAGAGGAGCCAAATGCTCTGAACGCGTGATGATGTTGATTCTAAATGTGGAGGGGGAAAACCCCGGAGAAAAACCCACGCGACCACTGGGAGAGACACGCAAACTCCAACTACCTCTCCTGGTAAACAGGAGGTGAAAGTCTCGCCACCGTGGCGCCCCAATAAGTGCTCGCAACAATCCTTCCCTTGACGGTCTAGTGTGTAGGCTATATGGAGGTGGGGCGTTGGTTATTTGTGTACGTACAGTATTTAAATACCTTCCCCGTGCTACTCTGTGTAGTGGTTAGCGCGCTGCGCTACGAATCCGGTCACCCGAGTTTGATTCTCGCTCACGGCCAACATTCGCGACGATTATCAGAACCGGTCCTGGGCCTTCCCCTAGGTAGGCTCAGCCTCAAATGAGTACCTGGTGCGGTGTAGAAAAAAAACATCGCCACTGGGGAGACAAAGGCGGTCGGGCGTGGTGCTGGCCACCCCCCCCCCCCCCCTCTCGTGTGCCGTTCCGGCCTTCATAGGTGCTTCTCGCTGACAGCACTTGCCCCAACAGTCTGTCAAGGCTATACGGGGGATCTTTGTCTTTGCAGCAGCCCCTCCCCTCGGCGCCCATTCTTTTGCCCCCTGCCCCAGCACTCCCTTCCCCCCCACTTCCGCTCCAATCCCCTCGCCCCCGCCCCCCCTTTGCCCCCCCCACCCCATTTCCCTAACCCCCACCCACCCTCTTCTCCATTGATCTCTCTTGTCACAACACGCCTGACTCTGCTGATGAGACGCATAATGTCGAAACCGGTGCACGGTGTGCTCGTGTTCAAAACGATCCTCCTGAAATGACGCAGTCCCAGAAGGCCGCATGACTAATGGCAAAGGAGATTGACTGAAGACGAACGGCTTCAATTCGTTTTTTATTACGTATGCTGAAGAAGGCAGCTGTAATCTTAAAATACATTCATTTCAAGTGAGAATTCATGCACGCATTCGCCTTAATGGAAATCAGTTTGAGCAAATGTTGAACAAAAAATGTAAATAACCCCTATGTTACGTGTTAAAATAAATATAATAACCCTACGTGGTCTGACTGTTGGGACACCCTCAATTTTGTTGTTTCGTGTGCAATCGAAGTCGGTTTTCCGTATCTGTCGGTGCACAATTTTGATGTAGCGACGTCCCATCCGAATCGGAACATTCCCAGCGCACATTCATAAATGACTGTGTTTTATCAATCCACTGCCGGATGATGGTCCTCCGGGTTTGACGAGGTCGGTTCGCTCTGGTGAAGAGGTGCGGATTCCCAAAGACCGATTTCAAACATCACGCGCCAGAATAGATGTTAGCCGCGGACGGGAATCGAACTCTGTTGACTGGGCTACAGAGATCAGGGCGCTAATCACTGCGCCACCGCTCGTCCTTCATTTCCATTAGTTTATATTGCGAAAGGTCTATGAACTTTTCACTCGTTGTTCCATTTGCATACATCTCTGGGGTATTGTGTACAGAGTAATACTCCATTCAAATGTTAAATGAAATGCTTATGCCACGAACAGCAGAATATAGTTAATATGAACTACGGTAAATCCTGTTTCAGAGGTCTGCAAATAAATGCATACAAGTCTTTTTTTCATTATTAATCAAAACTTATTTGGCAAGCATCGAGGTTCTATTCGTCACGTGTTATTTAAGGGCATCGCTTCAACTCCGTGATGTTGACATCACAGTAACATCTCCTGTGACCTTTTGATTTAAAGCTTTCGTGACTGCAGGGATTCATATTCTTGGTTCTTTCGGTAAAGTCACGTAGAAGGGAAACAATAAAATAATAAAATATAAAACAATAAAATTCTCACGACGTTTCGATTGCAACACGAGCAATCATCATCAGGTGTGAAACCACAGCAAGAACATTTTCTTGCCGTGTTTTTCACACCTGATGAATTTTATTGTTTTATATTTTTATTATTGTATTGTTTCCCTTCTACGTAACATTACCAAAAGAACCAAGAATATCTCCTGTTACCCTTCATTCCACTATCAACAACAAAAAGTACACGTGCACCCTCGGTAAACAACGCTGGGCCAACGTTGGTCCAACAGTTCCAGTAACATGCCAACGTTAGCTCAACGTTGGCATGTTTACTGGGCATCTACAGTCCTCTGTCAATCCACTGCCCGAGGAGGGAAAGCTTTTCCACGCCATGCGGATCGCAGGGGTTGTTTTAGCCATACTTCACGACGCTGGTCAATGTGAGTTTGTGTGGGCGGGGAGGGGGTACGTGGGATCAGAGCAGTACTGTCCTGCAGTTGCCATCTGCTGGTCACCACGCAACAAAGCACCAAGTCACTCGTGACAACTTGGATGGTATCCAAATGCATCCCTACTTAGCTTATGAGCTCTGGCGAGTGTCGGCGTATTCTGGGTGGTTTCGTCACAGAGGTCGCAACCGGGTACCCGATACCCGTGCCCTACCCGATACCCGGCTACCCGTACCCGGCCAGGTACGAGTACGGGTACCCGTTTGCGACCCTGGTGCGGCCGGGTACGGGTAGGCCGTGAGTCACTGGCGAGTAACCGTTTGTCACTCATTTCGGGTAGGGTACGGGTAGGGTACGGGTACCCATTTGCGACCCTGGTGCGGCCGGGTACGGGTACGGGTAAGGAATCAAAACCTGTTTGCGACCTCTGTTTCGTTATAAGCCAGCACGATCACAAAATAGCATTTATCACTCATCTCCTCTTATACGTTAAGTAATAATTACAAGTATTAACTCTGAAAGTCACAGTCTCCGAAACGAATATTCAGGAGGGTCCTACTGCACTATGATGTGTGTCCAATTCCGTTAATGACTGTGGTTTCGTGTGGAAGGAAACCAGAGAAAACCCGCAAAGCGTACGGGAGGGTGGCACTCAGCACTCTCATCTCATGCCCTGGTGGTCACACATTTAAGTACTATCCAGGTTCAGGCCTGCTTGACTCTTTCATGATCCCATGAGGTCAGGCACATTCAGGGTGCTTTGAACATACGTTGAAACATTATACTTCCCTTTTTAATTTTGATTTGAAGCTTTCGTGACTGCCTCACAGCGCAGTTGGCAGCGCAGCAGCTTGTGTCACACATAGACATGACATTAACGTACTAATCCCCATAATCTCCCTGCCTAACCTCTCCCATCAACATAGTGCTAATCTCCCATTAACACTGTTGTTGTGCGCATATGCGGGAATGATACTCTTATGTGGCGACGGAAGCTCATTTCATGATAATCTCTCTCTATAATCTCTCTTTCCCTAATCTCCCGCATTAACACAACTGACGTGCTTGCGTCCGGGGATGGAATTCCTTCCAGCGCAGACCCTGCTTGCTTGCCCATCGCCACATAAATAACCTCTTATTGTAACAGCTCTCTCGCTGGTTCAGCAGTTCTACTGCTGGATAATTTTTTCCGCCTGAAGACGACCGCATGTGTTGCGATCGTAACGTCGTGATATATTATTCTCTTTTTAAGGTCGCACTGCAATTGAAGAATGCGTTGCGTTAATAATGGGAGGCTTCAATGCAAGGGTAGGTAAAAGGTGCAGAGATCAGACGATGATTGACAATTTGGCGTGGCAGTGAGGCACGAGATAGGAGAACGTCTATTACATTTGCAACCAGCAGTGATGTGAAGATAATGGACTCATTTCCCGAAAATAAGTGTGGAAAAATCGCCATATAGTAGCCGAAACTGAAAAATTTGAACTGAATTTTGTCTTTATTATCGCAGATAAAACCTCGTTGTAGGCTTCATAGATTACAGGAAGGTGGACCTCTTGTCAGCGCATGTTATCTGCAGTCAGCTGCGTGGAATCTTTGACACGGTGAAGCTAAAGATTCCCAAAGTGTGACAAAAAAATCCAGTTAAGCATTGAGGCCAGGTTTGCAGTTCTTGCATACATATACAGAAGAATGGCCACCCATATTCTGGTATTTTTTTCCAACGATTGCATTTTCAAAAAGGCGAGTTGTTGCTGCATGAGAAACATGTATCGTTGTACATGCATTTCAAATGTTCTTGCACATTTTTGTAAAATGTAGGCAAATTTCGATTTAAAGCTTTCGTGACTGCAGGGATTCATCTTCTTGGTTCTTTCGGTAAAGTCACGTAGAAGAGAAATAATAAAATAATATTTAAAAAACATAAAATAATTCTCACGACGTTTCGGCCACAACGCAAGCATCCGGTAAATTTAGGTACATTTAACTCTATAATTTGGCCTAGTGTCCGACTGTGATTGAGCATCATCATCATCATCCATTATCTATCCACAACGGTGCTGGATGAAGGTCTCCCCAAGCCATTGCCATTTCTCATCTCTCACGAGGCTGACGGTGCAATCCACTGAGCTTCTGCCCACGAGCCAGTAGCGGTGACGAGCGTGCGGGCAGGCGATTCCCCGCGCCACCACTCCCACCCCCCCAAAGCTACGAGTTGGCCCCCTTGACAACCACAATGTGAGATATATTTTCAACAACAATGTAAAACAAACACAAAACATATGTAACGACGCGGTTAAGCAAGATGAGCTGCGATATATACCCTAGGTGCGACCGTGCGAGACAATTCAAATATTGGGGCCACACCTGACCGATAGCCCACCCCCCTCCACCTGAGCTGACAATGTCGTAGTTACTACTCCACTAACACGAGCTGACCTCATCGCTCCATCTCCGTGGTGGACGATTTTCTGGGCGCGTTTCCTCTCCCTCGGCTGCCACTCACTCATTCGTCGCGACCACCGCCGACCATCAGGACGAAATGCCATCAAGTCTTTTCCGTTCATGCTCGGCAGTGGCCTTGGCTTGTTCTCGAAAATGTCACAAGAAGGCAGGAGGAGTCAGAATGGGAAGCCCTGTAAAACCGGCCCAATGCAGTGTCTTATTGACCACTGAAATAGGCTTCCCATCTCTCTCCCATGCATAGTCGCTCAATTTAGCAGCCTACAGATGTTATTTATAGCCTCCTCGGCATGCGTGCGTGTGGGTCATTTATTTTCATCCCGCTCATATTCGTGGGTGTTACTTTGAGACTGTTATGAAGATGCGGGGCTTATGCATATATACACGTGCATGTTTATTGTTGCTGCTCATAAATTCTGATTGCAAATGTATGTGTAAATCACAGTCATGCTTAGTACCAGATGGGCACCACTTGCGGTGTTAAGGCAACGTTCTCAAACAAACCCATTGAGAATCGTAAAAGATTTCCCGTATTGCAAGGGCGACCTGGGTTAAAATGGTACAGACGCATATTTACTTAATGCGGACATTTTGCACTTGGTAATACACATACGTTTGACTATTTAAAAAAAAAGTATGCGTTAGTACACATTAAAGCACTGTTGTAATATTCATCTTCTTGGTTCTTTCGGTAAAGTCACGTAGAAGGGAAATAATAAAATAATAAATAATAAAACAATAAAATACAATTCTCACGTTTCAGACGCTGTCTTTCCGACAGACGTGTTCTTCACCTGACGGCTGCTTGCGTTGTGGCCGAAACGTCGTGAGAATTGTATTTTATTGTAAAAATTTTATTATTTTATTATTTCCCTTCTACGTGACTTTACCGAAAGGATCAAGAAGATGAATCCCTGCAGTCACGAAAGCTTTAAATGTTGTAATATTGTTTTGTACTGTTCGTGTTGTCCAGTTGAAACGCTGTAGACAAAGGGACAGAACACTAGGGGGCGATACTCGATATGCAACGGTTATGAACATCTCGAGGTCGGTCAGCAGTCCGCAGCAAGCCATGTTCCGTAATGCGGCACTCAAGCCTGCAGGGCACCATCATCAGCCATGATCAATCTCTTGGCTGCCACCGTCATGATTTCGCCCAATGGCCATCATCCTGATAAACGACATATCCCACTTCAGTTTTCGTCCGTAAAAAATAAATAATCTAAATGTCTTTAACCTGCGTATGTTCTCAACTCGATGCATTCTGCTTTCTCTCAATGCAGCTTACAGCCTTTGTTCCATTTTCTTCAAGGTCCGTGTTTCTAATGCAGTGTATCAGTTGTTCGCCAGTAGAACCCACACACAAGATATGCTGCCCACAAATCGTAAAGCAGCTTCTCAAGGACATTGACTCGTTAACATTTTCAGGAAAGTGTTTTAAGCAAAGTAAATCTATTTATTATTTTCACCTACATGACTTTACCGAAAGAACCAAAGAGTATGGATCATTGCAGTCACGAAAACTTCAAATCTAGAATTAAATCTATGGAATTCTACCAATATCTAAAGCGAATCGAAAATAGTTTAGATTTATAAATGCATAGAAACATTGTGAAAGAATGAAACCTAGCATCATGTATTAGGATTAAAAACTTTATTCAGTACAATCAAAACAATGCCATTTCTGACAAAGATTGGCAAAGTGCCTCAATAAAACAAGCGGTATAATAAAATCACGTTGTTTAAAAAATATATTTGTAAAACGAAATCAACAATTTCTTGTGCAAAATCTAAGATTGGCTTTAAAAAGTCTACAATGTGTATCACGATATACTGTGGGCACAAACGCAGGCACACGAGGCTCATATCAAGCATCAACTGTGTAAATTCACAGAGTACTGGGGAAGTTCAATCTTAAGGCACATTTCTACGGCATCTTAACGCAAGTGATAAACCTAAAGAGCGTTAGTTTACTATTTAATTAGTGTGCAATTAATGCTTTGTTTCCATAACTAATGTCGGTGAATAGGCCTGAGAGCAGTATATCCCCCCACGGCGGTCCAAGTAGGCCGCAGAGCCCATTTTTTTGGAAGACACTACCATTTTCAGCTGGTCGATTCTGTTGTCATCAGATGTAAACGAAACGCATGCCATATCACCAACCTCACTCAACCAACAAGAGTACTGGTGTTAAAACTGTACAGTGGAAACTTTTAAAGCAGATGATGATTTACAGCCCTTCATCAATCGATAACATCACCATGCTGGCCAGAGTGGGTTGGCAAAGAGGGGCAAGAGTTCAGGACTGGATCATCTATCACTCACCACCTGTGTTCACTATCGAGGGGAATTGAACTCCGAGACGCAAGCAAAGTGCATTGCGCGATGTGCCAACCACTGCGCCACAACTTCACCCCAAATAAAATTAGATATATACTTAAAATATCCTAACCTCAACTATGGGAACATTAGACTTTATCGAAAAATATTCATTAAGATTGCGTCCGATTCGCCACCACCACCCACCAGGGGCAAGGTGATGTAAATTGAGGGAGTAGGGAGTGATACATAGGAATGTGAGAGAATGAGGCTGGATGACCCAGGGAATCTAACTTGGTCTGGCTCATCTGAGCTCGGGTACAGCAGTATGTAGGTTGAACTTCTTTCGCACCGTACGTAGCCAACCGTGCTAGTCGCAAGTGCGGAGGAAGGACAACGAACTAAAGACAAAAAAGCTGTTCAGGCACCAGGAAAGGTTTTGGCCCAGATAGAACCGGTAGGCATAAACGTGTGTTGAGCTATAATCCCAATGACCTGGTTTCCATTTCTTTTTTAGTGCTGGTGTGGGCGTCTCCTCGGTTGCCTCATTTTAAATTAAGTACTGTCCGGATTACGCTCACAAACACCAGAGCTGGGGAGGAGAATGTGGCCCCCACATGCATGACGTTTGATGTATCACCTCATGAACTGTGCAGGCCTTATTAGAACCTTGCAAACAGCAATTTTACCATCAATGCGTAAAGCTTTTCACGGGATCTGAAGTTCTTTTGCAGGCAAAGACACGTTGTGTGTATATAATGAATGTCTTTGCACTGTTCACACTCACACCAGTTGTCCCTCCAGACTTTAAGGCTAAATGAGGAATAAAAGTACGAGAGCATTGTGCAGAGAGAGGAAGATATGTCTATACGATGTAATTATCTGTGCATGTGTGCAGGAAGGAGTGCATGTGAATGCTTGCGTGACTACAAGTGAGAAAGTTGTGTGTGTGTGTATGACTACAGCAAGAGAATGTACGTGTGTGCATTCATGTGTGCATATCCAGTGTAGAAACTGGGCTTAATATCTGTTGGGTCTGTCTGGGTCAATGACACGGAATATTTCCGGACATCCAGTATACCTCTTAGTCTGACTCCTCTGACTCCTCCATTTTTATCAGGGACCCAGAACAAATTAAGTGAGAAATTAAGCCCTGGGTAGAGAGCGGTGTGATTTGTGCACGTGTATTCAAGCAGTTATTACAGATGGGGTGCATGGTGTAATGGGATGCATGGTGGTGTGTACTCAGGTCTTTATATTCCCGCCTGCTTGTACCCAGGTGATATGTTCTTGTAGAGCAGACAGGCGAGGAGCAGCACCAACAACTGACAATGGGAGACAAGGAGAGACAATGTTCTTTGAGCGACACCAAGGAAAATCTGGAACAGGAGTTTTAGATAAAAATTTATAAAAATATGAACCAGTGGGACAAGTGGACGTTTGCTCAATAATCACTCATCGCCGTATTTATTTATAGTCCGTTTAAATCGCAACTTACAAAGCATATGTAAAATGCTGTTAACATTAATGTATGCGTAAATCAAGTGAACCAATCCCAACAGACACGTGAAAAAAAAATAAAGGTGTGAATGACTCATAGCCTCAATCCCACATATTTCTCTGATCTCATTTCCCTTGTATTTTCCCTGCAGGGCTTTTCTCCAAAACTCTCATCATCAAACGCCACACATGATGAGAGGGAGGTTTTGCTTTCTCCTCTGTTGTTCCTACAAGTCTGGAGCACCATGAAACTTGCGTTCCATATATTTGATGTTATGTATTCTTTATACAACCTATCACACCCCAAGGAATGCTGCCTTGGTATAACGCATTGCACACTGGACTTGCAATTGAGAGGTCACCAAATTCGATCTCACAGCATGGCAGATGAAACAATGAACACGTTCCTTAAATCTCACTCTGCCCTTGTCCATCCAGCAGTTTTAATGAGAACACACCAGTTACTTTGGTCGTATAAATTGTGGGTGATGCCACCTATTCAAAGGCATCTAGACAGTTTGGAAAGGGGCTCTCGAAAGCTCGCTATAGTCGAGGCCCTTTTCTAGCGGTGTCGCAAGCAAGTAATTGCATTACCACCCCTTTACATTACATCGAGTTGTGGCACGGTGGTTAGCACACCACACATAAACCCTCATTCTAAGTAAAATTCTTGGGTATGGCTAACAGGAGTGGCTAGTGATATACTTAGGGCACTATGTTATCCTGTTCTTCATTATCAAATAAAAGTTTCCAAAATAAATCCATCCTGCCCTCTTTCTTTATTTTGATCCCAGTCCACATACAATAATTGCCCTACATAGGCACGCACACTTTTGTGTTTTCTAGTTGCGTCCCTCCGAAAATTATAGTTTGTTTGTTAAGCGAACGTATATGGATGAATTCAATCGCGTTCAGTCAAGCATTACAATGGTAACGTTTATAGGACCAGTCCAGACCTAAAAAAATATATTTAAACTTTAAACGCCACTGGACTGTATACCAATGTTGAGAATTATTAGTGGAAAATAACCTCTTGCCAATAAACCAAAACTCCAGGCTACTTGCTGTATGCTTAGAACTTGATCAAAAAACCGTGGCTTCCAAAATAGGTATAGAAGATATGACGGTAGATCAAAAACAGAGGAAGTTGTGGGTGTATGTATGCTTGTTGAACTTATTTCGCACCGTACATGGCCAACTGTGTTGATCAAAGGTGCCGGGGAAGGACAACAAACTAAATAAAAAAGCAATTCGCAAGAAAGTAGTTTTCAATCTGGATTTAGAAGTGCATAGTTCAAGTGGCTTGCTAATATCAGAAGGAAGAAGCGCATCTGAAAGCGTGCGACGTAGTGACCGTTCGATGCCTAGCCAAAAACAGCCGCGAAAATGACCGGAGCTCGTGTCATGGTTTATGCTCCTTGACGAGATCGGCAAGGTATTGTGATTCATTTGTGGCAAGCACTTCGTGTGCAACAAGTGCGACCTTTTAATGTAATCGATCGACAACCAGAAGCCAATGCAGTTTGGCGAGCACTGGACGGACATGGTAAGATCCTGCAGTACCCGTCTCGACACGTGCCAACGAGTTTTGTGTGTTACCTCAAACGCTGCTATGGCCACGCAGATTGCGAGGATGACAGACATGTTGGCTTGCAGCCAATCCTTGATGTGCATTTCGCACCCCTGTGGAACACAAATACACACGAGCTTGTAAATACCCACGCACACATTCACACATAGGCACAGAGGGGATAGTAACCTTCATAACCCATAGGCTGCTGGACAAGTGTTGTTATTTCATATTCTTATTCAGGTCAGCTTGCCACACAAGAGGGTGGATGGGTGAGCTTCACGTGCAGTCATCGTTATCCACCAATGCTGATGATGGGCACGTGGTTTGATTTTAAGACTGTTTGCCTCGATGTCCAAGAATCAAATTGCACCATTGGCACCTCCGAACCCAGGTTGCTGGCATCGCAAAGGGAACAAACTACAATTGCACGCCTCTCATTTTTCTTGGCATTTTCACATTTCCACACATTCCACATTGTCAGACGCATGAACACACAATCATAAACAGAGGGTTTGCAATGTGAAATAGAGGCATCACTAGATGCTCTGCCAGAAAAGCAACACAAACTACACATGAAGTGAGGCATACAGAGACACAGAACACAAATACAATACATAAACACGTTGACATGAGACCCAAACCAAATCATAAGCAATGAGGAAAAGCAGTGAACCTTAAGCACAGACATACACAGTGGGCGAGACAGTGAGATGAAGGCCATTCAAGACTGTAGGTGGAACAGACTCAGGAATTATTCTCATCCTGATGTTTTCAATCATGCACAAGACTAGTTAACAACGAAAAGTCACCCATTCAATAAGAACAGGCTGGTATCAGCTGACATTAAAGCTTATGCTGCCCTCTAGTGGATATAGGATTGCATCATCTATTTGCAGTCATGTTTTTTAAAAAAATCTACACAAAAGGTCATAAGGTCGCACAGGAGTCATCCTCAATACCATAAGTCTGTGATTCTTTGCAGTCAGAATGAGTCGTTACTGACTTTGTACTATAAAAATATCTCATGTGCGGTGGCTGACAGACTGACCCATTAATGAGGTTTTTCTTATTATTATATTTGGGGTCTAGATATTGTCCGATTCAGATTGAGTGTTTTTAGGACACAAAGCCACTGCAGATATGGCTTTGTAACTGTTGCTTTTTAGTAGTGTATGGCCATATACAGATGCATGGGTATGCATTGGGAAAAAGAGACAGTTACAGAGGAACAATTGCCCCTTACCTGCTCGGAAATAGCAGAGGGAGCAGATGCAGGCCACGGGAAGCAGAAGTCTGTGTTATTCTTGTCTGCATGGACGAGACTACGGTTTTGGAAGCAGCTGCAGGGATAGGTGATATCCGGGTATGTTGCCTGGTCACAAATGTAGAAGTTGTCCTTCCAGTTTTCGGTGCCGTTCAGTCCACAGCAGTTAAACTGTGTAATGGTAGGAGAGAACAGATGCGTTTCATCAGTTATGGACAGCGTCACAATTAGGACGCACAGTTCGGACACTTTAAAGATTGCACATCAGCTGCTTTTTGCAGTGGGTTTCAGTTCGAATTCAAGAGGGTGCCCTAATTAACACCTCGCCTTGTATACAGGTCGTGGGTTCGATCCAGACCCTGACGCCTGCAGCATATTTGGAGTTTGCATTTTCTTACCGTGGTCGCGTGGATTTTTCAATGGAAAAAAAAGTCGTGAGACCCAGTGAGGCTTTTCTAGGTAAATGAGTGTAAAATGCAATAATAAATAATTTGTATAATCATCAGCCAACAACGACTGTAATTCAGATATAAATTATTTGTATACCGCTCTTGATGAGAGAGAAATGCTCGTGAAATTTCACGGCGTCGGATGTACTCCGACAAACTGACTTTTTCACCTATGCTTGGATGGTGCTGATGGTGCATTCAGTTTCATGTGTGCGTAAAACTATCGTCATATTCCACTATAAGCCATATTTTCGAAAACTATAGATAATAAATTTCAAAGTGACACCGTAAGATATATTCGAATGATTTAAACATTTTGACTGAGTTTTCCTAATTTATGGGCCTATACTTTCACATAATATTCCAAATTGACTTTATTTACAGACAATGGAACAATGGTTTTTACTTGAAGATAAATTAAGTGGTCTTAAACCCTCGATATTTTAACTGGAGACACTTTTTAATACATTTCCTGCAAAAGGCACATGTTAAGCATTGGGAATTGAACCGGCGACCCTGAACCAAATCAGCACGATAACCAATATATATCTGACTGCTGCACTGTTCAATCCCCAGTATAAGCGGTATTACTTTACAAATTAAGTTATAAATGTTCTCGATGGGGGGGGGGGTGATTTATACTCTTTACACAAAATCCACAAAGCTTTGGCTTTCAGACAAAATAAGCCACCACTTTTTCAGATACAAATTTTATACCCATAACATGGCTTGTGTGATGCTATATGACAAAGGGTGACGAGCCTAAGAACTCTTTCTCGTGGTCTTCCAAGACGATACCATCTGATTCGATATTCCCCCAAGTTACGAAAGTTGGAAGATAGTACAGACGGGGCACCATCTTCAAAGACTCTCCGCCATAATAAAACACAATCCACCACTTCTCCAATCATGGAATAAGATGGAGCCGATGAGCCAAATATTTCCATTTCTGTGTGGATTTTTTTGCAGGCTCATTCCCTGCCTTTGAAAATATTTTAAACTAGATTCATGCTTAAGATTGATCCATTATTTTAAATGCCCAAATTGGTCATCCTAAAAACCATCTACTTTTAAATAATAACAATAATAATTTTCACTTCTAAAGCACCTTTCACCCGGAGGTCCCAAGGAGCTGTACAAAACATGCATGCAGTGAGTATTCATTCCGAGAAATTATAGCACTGATGTTTCTGTCAAGCTATAGACTTATTAAAAAGCTAAGTTAAGTTCTCAGATGCAGAGATTTTGATTATCTCAGCCCAGTAACAAATTAAATAACAAAAAGATTACAGAATTGAAATTAGTTTTTCTAACTCAAGTAAGTCTAATTCAACTATCATGTTGAGTGGAGGTGTGCGAAGTCAAGCGTAAGTTGCTCAACATAACTTTTACTTCTGCTGTAAAAACGGGGGAAAATACTTCCTTGTGCCCAAATAGATTCGTAACAACTGAGATGTAATTACTCAATAAACATGCCATTATTTTTAAACCCTCAGCCTCTGCATTCTTTCCTCTACAGTGTCAGTGGAAGAGCCCATGTGACAAGGCTGTCCCATATGCCTGACTGACCCTGCGCCGCTTGAGCCAAGGGTCTCGTGTCGCTGCTAAGTTGCCGAGCGATGACCCCTGAACCCCAGGATTTCACACCTTCTGCTGGATGCTGTCCCACAGGCTCCATGTGTGCAGGGGATCCTCCGTGCTCAAATTCCGATAGGATTTGATGATGTTAAATGCGACGCCGTTGAGCTTGTCATTGATCTGCATGACAACACGCATGCACGCCGCACACGGTCAAGTACAGAGATGTGCGGTGACGTGAGGTGATGTATGATGGTGTCTGGTTGTGTTTTTTTTTCCCAAATTGTATTCTAGTTGTGCTCTCGACATCATGCTAAGAAACAGAATCCATTAAGAACTTTCCTAGAAGCGTTTGTCGCATGACAGTCTCAAAGCTGGAATTATCGAAATCGAGTTCAGAATCAATTTTAAATGTGCTTATTGTTTTTGCACAATCTTTGGTGACTGCTGAGACCAACAACTAGCAGCAGGCAGCAGTAGTAGCTCGTGGTACCAGCTTGAGATTGAGAAAAATGGAACCTTGGGTTTCTCAGCTTCAAGAAACATCTGAAGTTTAACTGGATAATTGGAACGTGGCTTAATTGGCTTCATCAGCTTCATGTAGCTTCACAGAAATGTTCTGATGAAAGGCTGGCAATGGTGCACATTGTTTTTATTACGAATCTAACTACAAAACATTCCTCTGTATTTCAATTATTTATTAAAAGCACATTCACAACGTTACTTGAAATTTGGTGGAGCTTTACATACCCCATCAACTGGAGCCTCAAGTAACTACTATCAAGGAGTTAGGTGTGATGGGGAGAGTAGAATAGGAGTGTGATATGAAGAGGTGAATAACAGGGAGCGCGGTGTGATGAAAGGATAATGTAACCCAATGAATGCCCATAAAAAATGGCTTCTGTGCTATGTAGTAATAGTTGTAGTTCATCATGAACACATTGTATTTTTGTGCAGTGTGTATATGGCAAAGAGGACGTAGTTAGTATGTTGTGTGCAAAATATGTTTGGCTCTCTGGGTGGTCAGCGAAGCTATGGACAGCCGAGAGATATGGCTTGGCAAGAAATGAGATACATTAGTGAGATGAAAGAGAAGTAACAGGAGAGAAATGAGAGAGCTGTAGACAACAGAAACAGAACAGTGATATGAAAGAAAGAAAGACAAGATTAATTATAGACTTAAAGAAAAGGAGTACAGATTAGCAGTCACATGTACTGACGCTATGATGTCAGATGACCCACCAACACACAATGTAAATGAAAGTTGACCAACCCTGGTGTATAGTGTTCAAGATACGCATGTAGCATTGACAATGTGTGAGATAGGTAGGTACGTATGTATGTATGTTGATGGCACATCGTTTGGTGTGAAAGCACTCACTTTATCCTTGTTGATGTAAACGACAGTCCCTATCGCCACTTGGGCCACGAGCAGTCCCACCAGACATATAAAGTACTGCATAATGAAGCGAGCACAGAGAAAATGGCAAATAAGCACCACTCTATAGACATGAAATAAAAATACAGGCCACAAAACACAGCGCACGAAACTGTGCACAGTACGACATGCAACAACCACAAAATCAGACGCAAATATAAGGCACAGCACACAATAAATTATGGAACAGAACAAAGAACATATGATGGCAAAAGCGATACAGCCTTGTGTCAATTTAAAGCAGGAAAGGAAGCCTCCCATGCCATGGTCGATCATGCAAGTTTGTTTTTATCATACTTCACCATGCTGTGTGCTAGTTAGCGAAAGGGAGGGCGCAAGATATATCGCTTGCCATTGATGTTAGCCATTGGCCACCAAACTTAAGTTGATGGGTTCATAAAGCGAAGTGTACTGGCCACTGCGACACCTCTCCACCCCAAATGAGAATTACCACTCCGGATATGAATCACAGAAAACATGACATGCACAGCAGCAGGCTGTGATAAAGGGCACGTGACACACAGCCAGGCCCACTGAGATCTTGAGCACGTAGTTAACATGTGAAAAAAACATAATTTACAGACAAATAAAGGAGCACTGTTTTGTGTTTAATTACAGAAGCCAACTGAAGTGACTACAGAAGCAGTTCTGCAGCATCATCTTACAAGGACATTCCCTGATTTGATTTAACGACCTATTGGACAGGAGTGTTCCATGTTTCTTGGATATTTGTAATCCTCCTGAAGTGCAATAAAAAATACTTGACAAAAAACTTGTTAATCTTGTGTAAGCTAATATAATATTCATTACAAGTTTGGAATTTTATTCCAGGATCTCAGTGGTATTGGCTCTAACCATTAGTCTCTTAACCAAACCCGGCCAACTCAGTGGAGTAATGGCAGCTGTGCTGTGCCACACCGTGGCATTAGTGTAGTCTCACTCACCACAGCAAGTAGACAGCGCACTTCCTTGCTGGCACCCAAGCAGCCAAAGAGTGACACCAGGCATGTGATGCTGCCTATGCCAACAAGGGCATACGCTGGAATGGTGAGTTCAACGTTGCCGTCAATTACTGCAAGGTAGAGGCAGAAGGTTTCGAGAATGAGCTCAGAATGTGTGAACACGTAGTGTTATACTGGTAGGAACCCACTGTATCCGTCCGTCGTGCAGGAAGGGGCTGGGTAGGGAGGGTGGGGCTGGGTGGGGAGGGGAGGGTGGGTAGGGGCTCGGTGGGGAGGGTGGGGAGGGTGGGGCTGGGTGGGGAGGGTGGGGCTGGGTCGGGGGTGGGATGGGTGGGCTGGGTGGGGCTGCATGGGGCTGGGTGGGGAGGGGCTGGTCACCCCGTGGTGCCCTTAATAAACTCAACGTTTAACCTACTCACGCCGGCTTGTGCCCGCCCTCATAGTCGGGCATATTTGCGGAATACACCATGCCGCCGTTGACCCTGGCCATTGACCAAGCAACCCAACGTTCCTACCAGCTCCCTCCGCAGGAATGTGTTGTATTGTTTGTTTAGTTTGGTGATTTTAACACTGTCCCTCATGCCAGGTGTCCCGTGTCCTATATATTTGTTTACAATTTGCTCACACACACGTGCATGCATGTATATAGGGTAGTCAATGTGTTTGTATCATGGTGTTTGTAGTATGAGGTGTGTATCATGCCAACAGAACTTCCCCCAACAGTACGTGCAGGCTATATGGGGGATCTTTGTCTTGTTGTGTATCATGTTGAGTGTGTGTGCATGTAGTACCATCATTTTGGTTTGGCCAGAAAACATTACGACAGCCTGCGCCCCTCGTGTATGAGAAGGAGTGAATGTGTAAACATGCAAATGCTTTTTTACGCATGCTGGCATGGTCCTTACGAGTGCATAAATGCATACTGTTGGACCTGCCGACGAATGGTATCTACTATGTCAAGATTGGCTTCTTTAGCAGAGGGCTCAAAAAAGTTGCCCGCCATTTGCTACTGACAGTTGAGAGATAGCAGCCCTTTAACATTAAAGGACGGAGGAGGACCAACATTCACAAGGAGCAGAGTGTCCAGCATCTAAAATAAAGCAAGGTGACATGGGAGCACACCGGGTGCATCTGTCCATTGTCTAAGTTAGTTCACACACCTGGGTCTGTCCATTGACCTCCTGCCAGTGAACCTTTAAAACATAACAGTCTCAAAAGTTGTGACGTCACTTATTGATAAATAGCCATTGTTGTACGAATGTAATGTACTGTTTTAGGGCTCACCCACGGTGTTGATAAAGCTTTGCTGGTCGTATACGATCCACAGGCCAAAGCCCATTATGATCAAGCCGAGCACCTGCATGTGTGTACAAATAGGTTAGTTCCACAAATCAGGCAAACTCAAGTCACAATTCAAAATCGTACTAATAACTATGCAGTGTCGTTTTGAAGGTAATTCATTATACTTTCATAAAAAAATCTTCTTTTCTGGAATTTTTCTGGTTTGAAACACACCCGAATCTGAATGCACATCACCATTTCAGTCGATGAAAAAGTGGGTCGGTTGAAGTACATCCAACACCCATGACACTAGACATAGTATGTAGTGTCATCCTCATAACTGAGGATTGCTGTCCGGGACAGATGCTTTCAGTCATACTATGGCCAAGTAAAAAGGCATTTCATGATTATACTTATATTATACTTATATCAACCACTGCAACTTTGCTAAGCTTGGACAACAGCAAACTTGCATTCAAAGGCAAGGTACCCCGACAGGATGCGAGGGGAGACACTCGGGCAATGACGGGACTGGGATGGCCAGACAATTAGCAATGTCCTGTCTCTATGATGCGATGTTCATCATTGTTTGCATAAAGTTTTGAACCAAAGTTGGAGGTTATTTACAGCCAGTGTTATTTTAATAGACGAGTTCTGAGATTGTAGTTACCAAGTTCCGAAGTAAGCACACTCACCTCTTTACTGGACATCTGTGAATTAAAAAGCTTCATAGCTCATCGGATTTCTCCAGGATAACTAAAGCTTCTCATTCTGATTCTGTGAAGTCTGTACTGTATACTTTGTGTTCCTTTGATCCCACTGTAGTTAATTGGGCCACTGTAGCCCCTAACACCTGAGTGGGTCCCACGACCTCGTCTGCGAGCTTGTAAACCATGCGGACTATTGCCCCGAGTCGAAGATGAAATCCAGGTAGGGGAGCAGAAACAAACACTCCACAAAATATCTCGGCAGAAGCGCATTAAATAATTAAATGTTGTGCTGCCATACTCTTATATAAGCGCAAAACTTTATCTGTGATGAACACTGCACTTTCCGTCGCTTTCATGCAAGGGGCGCTGCAAATCTACGCGCCCCCTGCATGAACGACGGAGGCACAGGGACAGACGTTCGATTACGTTGCAATCGATCTGCAGACGGCGGTCTTCTCGCACGGCCATCTCTATGTCGCCTTATCTCGATCCCGCAATCCCAAACAGGTGAAAGTCTGCATCGAACCGAACCCCAAGCAAGGCCATCGACTTAACGACGAGAGAAAATTCACACGAAATGTCCTTTACAATTAAGTCTTCCAGATGTAAAATGAAATAAGCTTTAAATGAAGAAATACAATTATCTAAATATAAACATAATACAATTCAAAGAGGTTTCATTTTAAAACTTCAAAACGGAGCATCGGGTGCTTGCGTGAATGCGTCGTTCGAGTGCAATTTGTTTTGTGACTTTCCTGGCCGAAGGCCACAGGCGACCCCGAACAACCCCTAGTTTCCTGATAATCTATCTCGCAGTCTGCTTTCTGTACCCACTGCAGTCATTATCACTTCATTATCACATGTTATCGCGTGTTTTGCCACAATAATCTGAGGTTTAATGCTGACTTGATCCCTCGCAAAATGTATCTATTTGGCGTTTGAACATCTTAACACATCTGTTTTATTGCCAGAAAGGGTAAAAAAAAATATTGTTATTTTTCGATTTAAAGCTTTCGTGACTGCAGGGATTCATCTTCTTGGTTCTTTCGGTTCAAGTTCATTTATTAGGTATAGCCCTGTGAGCCATTCGGCTCTTGAATCGGGTGCAACCGCAACAAACAGAAAACAAAAACATTAAAAAGAAAACATCTTAAAGTGCCTATGTGCAAACAGAAAATCCACGAAAAGACAGCAAAATATTGCAGAAAAAGCACCGTACACCAACACTGTGTGCAAAAATCCCAGTGGGATGAAAGCCAAACAACAACAACCACACGACAACTTAAATTAAGGCCATCAGTCTAACTCTGTACTACAACAAACATGGCCAAACCAAAAAACTTTTCGAAAATCACCAAAATAAAGCCATAAAAGCAATGAAACAGTGATCATAGGAACTGTGACCGAATTTTCACAATAAACGACGTCAACAACATGTACTACCAAACTCTGCAGCCATAGCTGGCAGCATGAGTCACTCCACAACACGTAGAAGAGAAATAATAAAATAATAAAAATAAAACATTTTTTTAATTTCCCTTCTACGCGACTTTACCGAAAGAACCAAGAAGACCTATTGTTATTTTTCATCATTTTGGACACTGCCAACAAAAGGTTCCCACAGACACCTCGATGCCCAATAAATCGGGCATCATTTCAGCCACATCATCACCATGGCTCTCATCCCATGGCGACCCACCAACCCCGTCCTCAATGTCCCTCGTATCACGAGCGTCCATGCCCAAAGCCTACGACCGCCTCTTCGCAAGCACTTACAAAGAAGAGGACATTGAAGATGATGATGAGGTAGCGCGTGGCGTACAGGCAGCCCCGGGACGCCATCGCGAAGTCTTCCGAGTGGAAATTTCCTGTAGAAGAAGAAGACGACAAATACAGCGTGAGGAGAGGCGACGGCGAAGGGGCTTTGGTCGTAGTGGTGATGATGATGAGGGAAGAGG
The DNA here is from genome assembly GCF_965212315.1 of Lampetra planeri. NCBI lineage: Eukaryota > Metazoa > Chordata > Hyperoartia > Petromyzontiformes > Petromyzontidae > Lampetra > Lampetra planeri. The sequence goes on from NC_136111.1 coordinate 5,067,528, forward strand.
AGAGACGTACAGCAGCGTATGAAGGGACTTTCTTTCGCGCCGTACGTAGCCCAACCGTGTTAATCGTAGAGGTGCGAGCGAGGGGGGGGGTGAAGGACAACAAACTAAACACAAAAATAGATAGAGAAATAAAGAGACGAAGATGATGATGAGGAATGAGGAAAAACGAGGTTGTACCTGGCACCACAGTTCCGTGTTACTTCGTTGCCCAGGAGAGTTGCGGAAACCCAAAGCGCCCTCAGGGCGACTTCAACAACCAACTCACGCGCAGTGTGCACTGGTCCAGATGTCTTGTGACCACCCCCCTACCGGAATTAATTGACGCCCTAAGTGTTTTTGTTTTCTTTTCCACATTCATTTCCGTTTTAAATAAACCTTATGTATTTTATTATTATTATATTTTAGATAATTTAATGTGTGGGGGGAGAGGGTGGGAGGAGGTCACAAGACATCTGGACCACCCTGTGTGTGCAGTGCCAGAGTCAGTGACGTGTGGCAAGGCGTGACAAAAGTTGCGCAATGTTGCCTAGGGTATTTGTGGGGGAATTGTCAGTCAGAATCTTTATTTAGACTGGAGGAGCTATAAAGCTATTTTTCATGTAAAATGTGATGTGCTGTATAGTCTAATGCGAATGATCATTACACTGTGGGTGGCATGCGTGAATACCCATTCAGTGTTGATGTGGAGCGGTGTTCTTCATTGCACATTTGTGAAGAACACTGATGTGGAGTGTTGACTAGTTTCAATCGATGCATATACCTACGCTTATTCCAATAAGATGTATTTCACTCCACCTGAGCCTCACTGCTGATGATGACGAGCATGAGGATTAAAACCTGCTACGAGTTCGCCTGTTTGGCGTGTTTGCACACATGATGGAAAACACAGTCGTTGAATGTCAAGCCAATAGGTTAAAGCAAGCAAATTAGACTGGTTTTGTTTGACCTGGGTCTCATCAGCAGGATCAGGTTTGCTATACAAATGCTGATAGATTAGCAGATGCCCTTGGGAAGAAACATTATATGTCCTGCAAATAATGGCCACCTTTTCTATCACAAAGGGCAAAGATGTCAATAGTTATAGAGTGCAATTATTAGTCTCACTGGGAAGCGTCGTTTAAAATTTGAGTATTGAGGCTCTCTGGTCACTGCATTGCAGGTACACAGACCCGCTACAAAAAACTTGGACTTTTAATATTCCGGGAATACTTACACATTTCCCAGGTCAACTACAGTACAGTACATCAAGAACAGGATGATCATACAGGTTTGACAGTCTGAACCATGATATCCAAGTCTCAGAAATGAAGCAGCTCGGTCTACAGGATGTGATTTGTGTTCTTGACCCAGCCAATGCATTATATTGTGCAATGCCAACATCTCCCTTTGCCAATTACTAGTAATTAGCACACTCATCACCCTTGCCCCAAAACCTTGCCCCACACCCTTCATCAGTTTTTTTCCATTCCTGTGCCCGAATGTGTGGAAAAACTAATTGATGGCAGCGATATTTGTAAGTAATTTGCCAATGTTTCACGAGGAGATTTGGAATATATATATTTTTTTATCAATGTGGGTGTTTGGCGGGTAGGTCAAATTGATGGTGGTGTAAACTTAATTTGGAGCTTTCGTGACTGCAGGAATTATTCTTTGTTTTTTTCGGTAAAGTCACGTATAAAGATAAAATAATAAATTAAATTAAATACTAGCATACTACGTTTCGATTGCAACACAAGCAATCATCATCAGGTATAAATTAAATAGAAACACAAATCTAGTATTCTTAGAAATGTAATGTAATACAACAGAGAGTCGGATAACATAACAGTCAACACCCTACCTGGTTGATTACGTTCTTCCTGAGAATGCTAAATTTGAGAGAGAGATAAAACACAGAACCAGAGACATATAGACAGACATATAAGCAGACAGATATCACAGAGATACATAGATAGAGAGAACAAACATAGGCACACAGAGAAATCACGCCTCCGTGTCGAGACCTTATTTGCTGAATAGCATGAGTACCGTAGGCCACCTAACATGTGTGTTTTTACCTGGTAAGAAAAAAAAAGTTTCGTTTTATTTGTATACAGTATATTTTAATAGATTTGTTCACTTTTCCTATACTTTATACTTATTGTGTTTTTTTATTGCTGCTTGTTGTTGTAACGTTCTGATCTGAACTCCGATTGGACATCTGTGAAAAGAGCTTTATAGCTCATCGGATTCCTCCAGTATAAATATTCAGATTTTGCTGTTTGGTAGCCGATCGAGCTAATGGGTTGCCGTGTCGTTAGATGGCCATAAATGACGTCACGCGATTTTTGACGATTTTTGACCCCCCCCCCCTCATCACACGGCGTCACAAAAAGTCAGACCCCCCCGTTAAATATGACGTCACAAAGCTGTGCCCCCCACAAATAAAACATGCTTCAAATCGCTTTAAACTATTGTTATTGTAGTGCGTATTTAATGTGGCGCTGCACTCTGATATTGTGGGAGAAAACATTTATTAAAAAGTATATTTAATTAAGTAGAACGTGTCTATATTTATTTTAAGTTGCGCATTTTGATGTGACGTTACATTTCTCAAACCCCCCCCCCCCCCTCGTCACACACCGTCACAAATATCTGACCCCCCCCCCCTAGGTGCGTGACGTCATTTATGGACGGCCCCCTATCGATCTAATGGAGTTGCCGTGCCGTTCAGTGGCCTTCCCGACCTAACGGGGTTGCCGAGCTTCTGGGCGTGTTCAACGGCATCACGTGGCCGCCCGTTCGGTGACGTCATCGCTTTCGGGGCTGTCGTCACAGATGACGTCAGACAGGGGGCGGGGCGAGAGAAAGAAAAAACTTCGGAAAAGGGAATCAGTGGCAACAAGAAGTCGCTCGTCGATATCATCGATAGAACCCAAAAAAATAAGTTTTTTAAACATATTTACACAACATTTTAGTTGTATTCCTCTTCCAAGCGTCTTCGTTCGGGTCCTCCACTTCTCTCGTCGACCATGAGGTGGCGCTGGTGCATCGCGGGATGGAGGCGCCGATGGAATCGTCGATCGTCGTCCGTAGCTCCCGCCGTCTCCTCCTCCGTCTCCTCCGCTAAGGTCCCGTGATGAGCTTGGGCCGCCCTCCATCCCTCCATCCCTCCCTTCTTCTCCACCCACCCACCACCCCAACGCACGAGGCAAACGCGGCGTCCCAGCTCTCTGTGTGCGTGTGACATTGATCGGCCAACGGGGAGCGACGTTTCGATGGCACCTCCCAACATCGGGGGTCGTCTTCTTTTGGTGGGAGTTCATATTCTTGGTTCTTTCGGTAAAGTCACGTAGAAGGGAAATAATAAAATCATATAAATATAAAACAATACAAATTCTCACGACGTTTCGACTGCAACACAAGCAATCATTATCACACCTGATGAGAATTTTTTATTTAATGTTTTTATTATTTTATTATTTCCCTTCTACGTGACTTTACCGAAAGAACCGTGAATATGAATCCCTGCAGTCACGAAAGCTTTAAATAAACATTTGGTGGGAGTTGTTTCGCTTCGTGGGTTGTTACGTACCCGTTATATATTAATATACAAAAAAATCTGGCTTGCCCCGTTAGTTTTACAAGTTACATGTAAAAAAATCGTGTAAAACAGGGCAATTATTTCAATAAAAATGGTCATTAAAAAGCGCCTTGCCGTGTTAACCGATTGGAGATGTCCGCTGGGTGCGCCGAGTTGGGTGCTTTATCAAATGTATTTTTATCAGGCATGTTTTATTTGACATAAAGTTGTAATTGTGAGCCATATCTATACGTACAGTAGGTTGTCTTCACTGTGTTCATACATATTTGAGGGGAGCGCTTGCATAATGGCAAGCGCACAGTGTTAGAGACCCCCGAGAAGACGAAGATTTCCTAAACCTTCAACGTGCACGGTTTGGTGAAGTATGGTCAAAGCAATCCCCTTGATCGACATGGCGTGGGGGGTGGCCTTCATCCAACAGCGGATTTACAAAGGTGGCTGTATTGTGCGTTAAATAATATATTGGCTTTCTTTTTTTCTTCCCCTCAGGCAAAAGTTGAAACTGGAGTGGAGGTCGTGGGAACGGGCCTAATGAAACCCTGTGGCGACACGGCAAGCAAGGCAGTGCAGGCACTGGCCAAGTGAGTTTTCTATACCCTAATGGAAACGTTTACTTTCATTCTATCTCAGTGGAGAAAATGTGTTTTTTTTTTCCGAGCTCACAGCCATCCATATGCAATTATATTAATGCGTGAACATATTTTGAGAAATTGCTCCCTTTCTGGAAATGGTTACACCTTACAATCATCATCATCAGTCTACTGATGCCATCGCGACAATGCCTTAGGGTTGTTTCGATGCCACAGTCCATCACAGCACATGAACTGCTCTGATGGCTCCATCTCTGCAGTGGTTGTCCTTTCTGGCACGTTTTATCATCAGTCACCCACCGGCCATCATCACTTATGGCATTGTGCCCTTCCTGAGCCCACTTTTGTTCGCAATGATGGCGCGGATTTGTGTTTGTGACGACAATTTATTTTGTATTTATCGTTACCAATTTATTTTTCATCCATTCATGAAAATGACAACTCTTCCTTTCCCAGGCTTTCCATGGCTGGGGGTCGTTTTCCACGGCTGGCCGACTTCCTCCAGGGCAACGGAGACGTTGAAAATATTCAGGTGTGCTGCTCCCACTGCCTGGGGTGGCATCGCATTCGGCACAAACTCAGTGCACACGCATTGTTCCACGTATGCTCGTCACACACCCCACCACACCTGGGGTCAATTATAATAATAATACAAATCAACCTTGATAACTGAATTATTTTCATTTGATGTTTCTTTTTTTAATGTAACATTGCATAGTTCTGATATTTGACCATCGCTCGTACCGCACACTTGCTTCGCCAGGTCGACAACCGTGACCTCCACCTGCTGTTGAGGGACGAGGCGTTATTTAACATCCCAGCGATCGCGGCAGCCAAGGTGATCGAGCGCCATGTCGCTAAGACGCCCGACGAACTTTCTTTCGAGGTGAGTGGCACCTGCGGTCGCCATTTGTTGCATATACGTTGCATGTCGCTTTCCCACCCACGTGGGCTCATGCGCAACTGAGGCCTGTGATATCCATGACACCAAAAGTCTCCTCCTGGACCCCCCCCTCCACACTGTGTCTATCTCAGGTTGGAGATATTGTATGCATCACTGAGATGCTGCCCAAGGAGGTGACCCTGTTTTGGAGGGGAAAACTTGGCTTTAAGGTGACACTTCGCATGGAATCACAGCTCAATATGCCACCGATATTGCACCACTTCATGGACACTTATATCAAGGAAATTATATTACAAGTACAATGTACACCTCACCAGTGACATTGTACTATGGCACTGTCATTGTACCTCTTCATGAGTGTCAGGGACACCAACACTGCTTCTGCAATGTACAAATGTGTATACGAATTTCCCCTCTCACAATCTCCCCCCTCCTCCGCAGATCGGGAATTTCCCCAGTGGCTCTGTTGAGCTTATCAACAGAGACACTCAACTGTCTGCCTTGGGATTGGATCATTCCACCAAACGAGGTAAATGCAGCCCACATGCCCCGAGCCCTCCACCCCCCTTTCCTTCATGCCACCAAAGTCACAAATATGAAACTCTTCTGTCACTCTGTTCCACACAGTAGAGGGCAGCAGTATCCCTCCAACCCAGCTCGAAGAGTCATATTTGCTGTATCACAGTGAAACCGATATATTTCATTCTCAGAACTGGAAGTTAGCCAAATTCAGTGCGGTGCCAAACTCATTGTGATGGGTTTAACTATACTATACTGGATAACTTGGGTTAAATCACAGCTTCCTCTACTCTATTCAAATGTAGGTTCAAGGCAGTACGAGCTCAGCACCCTAACCTCTGAACCACCTGGACACTTTCGTTTAATCTGTTTTAAATAGACAGCTTGTAATTATTGCTCAGACAATATGATTGTAAGTGCTTTTAACTGTATCTTGCCTCCCTCCTCCCACAGTTATTAAGATTCAGGAGAAAGTGTTCGGCGAAGACCTGGCTCGGCACCTGGGCAACTCGGCACATGATGGTGAGTGCTGCCCATCTGCTAAGCACTAAAATTTATCCTGCAAATCACTGCGTTATCTGCCATACCTTGCCTCCTGTGAAGCACTGAATCTTGGGGATACATGCGCCAATATGGCCGACCTTATTACTAGAATGGGGTGGAGCGGTGGCGCAGTGGTTTGCACTGTACGCTATGAGTCCGATTCCTAGCCGTAGCTAGCACATTAGTGGCCAGTGATATCTTAACTGGTATTATTATAAATAATTTGTAGTTTTGTGGTGATGGATTTTGGAGGGAAACATTTTATTCTGGCACGTGCATATGAGAATTTACTCTATTCAGTGAACTCCGTGCGATTCGGAACCGTGAGTGATTGGTCAACCATGTCCTTCGTGCAGTCCCACAGGTGCTGACGATCTGTACCGAGCTCATTGAGAAGCACGGCATCGTGAGCGGCATCTACCGCTGCTCCGGGCTCGCCACCGACATCAAGCAGCTCCGGTAATGCCATGCAACACTGGACCCCCACCACCATTATCACCACCACCACCACTACACACCACCACCATATGTACTTGTACAGCCATGTTGTCATCTACTGTTGGATGAGGGTCTTCCCACGCCGTGGAATATACATGCTCATAAAATATGCATGACGGTGCATGTAAAATTTATTCTTTTCAGTCCGTATCATGTAATTTATGAATGTCATTGTGGTGACATGCACCACAATGGCAAAACATTTCAATTCGGAAATCTAATCATGACTCTGCAGGAGGCCTTCATTCAGCAGTGTATAGACCATTGCTCATTATTATGAACTCGGTGGTTGTCCATCAGCACACTGACTAGACCCAACCCTATTCAGAGGCCGAGCTACGACAAGACTGAGCCCTCACTCCCCCACCCCCCACCTCCCCACTCACGCAGGAAGGAGTTCAACTCGGGGAAAGTGCCCGACTTGACGGAGATAGTGCAGAGAATTCACTGCTTCAGCAACCTCTGCAAGCTCTATTTCCGCGAGCTGCCTGACCCATTGCTCACCTACAAGCTATATGACAAATTTACCGTAAGCATGTGGTTATCGGCACACACACACACTCAAAACGCTCAAATGTACAACACACGGATAGATAGACACGTACAAGCATACTTTCCCATGTGCAGACACACACGTGCATACATTCATTCACACCCACGCATGCACCCACGCATAGGACAAACTAAGGTTGTCTAAAAGCTCTGTCCAATCGAATCATACTTATCATAGATTAAATACTGTGCGATGTTAGTAAACTACTATTATTAATTACACGTAATGTATCCAGATGAATACATATTTTAAAGCTTTAAAAAGTTATTGCAACACAGCTCAAACACACGTGGGGCAGGGCGTATCGCTTACTGCAGCCAGTGGTATAAATTCCATATTTCTATGACAGGGGCAAGTACATAAGAAGCAATTATTGCCTTCCCTGCAAAGGGACACTGCACCTTGGAGGCCGTCACGATGCCAACCTTAATACTTCACTAGGAAGCAAATTCACGAATATAGGTTTAACCACAAACGAGTTATTCAGTCCGTTGTGCTGCTGCTGTTTGTGTTCCTATCGGTGATGTGCGTTTCGTGCAATGGCGCAGGAGGCGTTGGTTGCCCCAACGGAGCACGAACAACTCCTCCGAATGCAGGATGTCATCCAGCTGCTGCCTGGACCTAACTACAGGTGCACTCACATTAACACACGTCCGCCAGCAACCAAAACACACACACGGCAAGTCCCGGCAACCAACAAAGACACACGGTGGGCCATACAAAGACGACATGGCACACGTGGTGACATACGCAATGTGGCGGTGCGTTTTTGACATTGCAGGACCCTGCAGCACCTGATGAGACACTTGTCGCTCCTGGAGTCGCATGCTGATAAAACCAAAATGACCAGCATGAACCTGTCCATCGTGTGGGGGCCCAACCTGCTCCGGTACGTGGCAGAAGCACCGCCTTCATTGGCACTGCCAGTGTCACTGCAACCTTTAACGCTACTGGCACCACCGCCACAACTGCCCATCTTCACCGCCATAATCACCACCACAACCACTCTCATCACAACAGCCATCAACACCACCATCACGGCACGTGCTTTGTGTCCATCAGCAGGCAGACGGTGGAGGGGGCAGTCTCTGACCCCAAGATGGTGGTAACAGAGATGTCTAGGCAGTCCATGGTCACCGAGTTCCTGCTGAAGCACACAGAGGAGCTATTTGGTGACTGCTGCAGACCCATCGCGTGTGAAAGTGCAGGTGATGCTCACCCCAACATAACTCTCCAAATTCCTCTTCCACTCGCCACCATCACTTACAATCCCTCGATCACTCACCGCTCTCTCAATCCCTTAACCATCCACTAGTATCACTCAATTCCTCTACCACTCACCACTCTGACACTCCCCATCCCTCTATACCACTCACCATTCACAGTGCACGGTGGTGACCTCTCTACATGTATTTTCCTGTTTGATTGTTTACAGGTGGCAATTCCCTTCTGAGCCCCGAGCCACTCGTGAGCTCCCCCTCCATCACGCTGTTGAGTTTGGAGGAGGCCCAAGCCCAGAAGGGAATTCAAACTGGCGTCGTTTTCGCCGATGCCATCACTGCAGTCACCAACGCCACCACCACTGCTGATACCACCGCTGCCGCCACCACTGCTGATACCACCGCTGCCGCCACCACTGCCATTGCCAATGCAGCAGGCAGCCGTGGCCCCGGCATGTAGCCGTTGGTCTGGTTGGTGGTTGGTGCGGTTGGAGCTGCCACCCGGCGTTCTTCTCGGCTCAACTGGACAGGGTTGTGCCCGAGAACTGGCGATAGCACCACCATGAGCATCGGCAATCGTTGCCGGACTTGGCTCACGGCGCAGTGCGCAGTGGTCGCAGGACTGAATTTCAGCGGCGTCTGGCCGAACCAAAAACGATTTGGCTCATGGCCACACCACTTGCTGCACCACATGCCTGCGTCGGTCTACCGAATGGACTTGTTGGAGCTGCCACAAAATGGTATAAAAGAAAAAGTAGAAATATTTATAAACATTTACATGGCTTCGAAGCCAGTGAATGTTTTTTTTTACAAATGTATTTTATACACTGAATTGTAAATATATTTGTGTTAAGTGCCGTGCGGTGAAATTATTTCTTGAAAGTCTTGTTACCTGAGGAAATATGTAAGCTAAATTATTATTTCTACAAAATTTTTTGTAAATTAAAAAGTATTTTATGGCTACATTTCTTGTGTTGTTTTGTTTATGCTACAAATATAAATATAGCAGTATACATCACTGATTATCAGATAGAATTACATGTCTCTATTTGAACAGAATAAGTGCACATTCATACATATGTAAAAATCACAATATAATGCAGCTCATTACACGGTGAATTTAACTTTGTCTGCATGAGAGTTTAATGTTTCTGTGCCTCAGTTCCTTTGGTATTTTCCCCAATATATTTCAGTCGGGGTCTCACTGATTTTAACCCTTCGGGTTGACAGATCTAGACTAAAGTTCGCATTCGTGCTCCAAAGTGTTTCTCTTTCACTTAGCAGGTACTCAAATATATAATCATGAAGAACATAGTGCCAGGAGACTAAATCGCACACTGTGAACACTGCACAGGAACTACCTAATGGGAGCACAAGTATAATTAGATTCCAGTCAAAAGCACTTGAGTGGGTTGAAGTGCTATTTTGATCAAAGCGGTGATTACATAATATGTCCATGAAACCCTCTGCCTGCCTGCTCATCAATCACAGCTTCCAAAGTACGCAAATGAGGAAACATTTTCAAACAGCACCCAAGAGGAAATAAAGTACGGCAATTTTGACAAATAAGGAAATAAAGTACGGCAATTTTTGACAAAACTGGGCTGAGTTTTGTCGGTAGAGGGTGTCACAGGTAATGCAAATGCATGGATAAATAGTTTTAATCGTATTATTTGCAATTAGAACTGCCCTTATGCTTAATTATAATTTCAGATGCACTGCCAAGGGAGAAAACGCGCCAGATAAGACTCCACGGGGTCGATCGAGCAATAAAATTGGGTCACGTGAACAGGTGCAAGGTGGATTGTCGTTACATCGCAAGATCGTTATAGTTGACGATGGCTTGCTTGGTCGAGGCCTTCTTTGCCAGTGTCTGTTATTCCGATTCATAATTCAGCAGATACTACGTGTATGCAGTGATTTAAAACACACTTCAGGCACAACGGTGTGTTGGTTTTAATGACCAAATTCTCTTAAGAAACGGATTCCTTCCTACTCGAGTTCGCCCCTTAAAGTCATATTTTAATCCCAATCAACCTTCACGGGATGCAGCCGTGACGTAATGGTTATCTCACTGGACTCGCAATATAGACGTGGCAGTGCCGGACTAAGCTAGTGCGGGGCCTGTAGCATATGATGTTATAAAGGGGCCCTAAATTATAAAATAAAAACACGTAAATATGAAAACACAAATGTTGAACTTGCATAGTAAAGTAATTGTATTTTTTTTATTTGCTATACAGACAGAAAATACTACAAATCGCTAACCTCAAACACCCAGTCGTTCACGAAAGTTGAAGGCGGTATAGAACTATAGTGATAGAGCAAGTGCAGAATCACTGAACCGGAATTGATAGCTTGAAAGAATTTAGCGCGGGGCCCTTGAAAGTGCGGGGCCCACAGCATATGTAGCTACTTGTGCTACTAGGATAATCCGGCATCTCAATCTTCTGGCACGGCAGTGGAATGGGAAAAGTGATTAAACCTCCCCACCCACCTCTGTTCACTCAGCAGTATTAATGGGTACACCACAATTTGATGAGGGATGTGTGGTCGGGTAAAGTGTGGGTATTCCCACCTCTTCCAAGACGTTCGGCAGCGTAGAATAGAATTGGATAGTATGAGGCTCTTCCACCAGCGGTGGCGTGACAAGAATTGCAGTGCTGCACCTTTACCGCTTTCAATTATTGCCCAAGGTGTCCATGTTCTGCTGTCTTCCAGGTGTATCAATCCAACAATCGTTTTCTTTTGTTCAGCAAAACTTGTTGTACGCAGCTTTTGCTCGTATTTATTGCGAGCGGAGTTTTTCAGCCTTCTTTGTTGGTTTTTCGATCGTTTCACGTAATTGCTGTAATTTTCATGTGACTGTCATAATGACGATGCCATCATTTGGCCCCAACTAGTGATTATTCTGGGGACATTTGATGACTGAGAAAATAGGAATATGGAACGGTACACAGGCATGCTTCAGCGGGCGAAGCAGTAGCACATTGGTAAGTGAACCCAGCGACTTGAGTTTGATTCCCGTCCACGAGGAACATCAGTGGCGAGCAATAACCCATCCCAGTGCTACCGTACCATACTTACTCTTTGGCTTTTTCGGTAAAGTCACGTAGGTTAAAAAGAAAACAAATACATTTAATCACGACGTTTCGGAGGCAACACAAACCTCCGTCTTCAGGTGGAACCGTCACAGCAAAATTACTGTATCAAGTGAAGAGATCTCTAAGAGACATGACCTTATATTTTGGTTCAGGGGAGGGGGGTGGAGCCAGGATGGGCCGGGGGGTGGGGGGGTTTAAGCTGCTCAGGTGACGACCAGAACCTGCAACTGCGACTCAGCCTGAAGCTGCAGCCGAGGTCTTGTGATGTGGATGGCGTAAGTAGATAAGCGAGCAAAGATTACGCCGCCTTTCGTTATGCACGCCGGTGGGTTGCAGGCAATCAGTGTGTGGAAAGCAAAACAAACTACTATGGCTGTACAATTATAAGGGCAGCTAGAGTTTGGCTTGGTTGATGACATCTTTCCAATGATTGTACCATACTTCACCAACCCGCACTGACCAGAGTGATGAAGTATGGTCAAACAACCCCCCTGATCTACACAGCGCGAGGAGCACCTTCGTCCAAGAGCGGATTGACAAAAGGGACGCACAATTTATTTTATTAAAACCCCTTATTGTCAATCGACTGGCTGGATGAATGACCTCACCTCACCTAATTGTCAGTCGTGGGAGTTGTGTGGTTTGGTAAAGGGGATGGGTTAAGACATAAATGTATTATTACTACTACAGCAATCTTCTTACTATAGCTGATGTTGCAAACTATAATTTAACACCGAGGTGGCCGTATGTGTGAATCGGGCACCGAGTCATTAGACGTTCCATGGGTCTTTTCTGGGTGACCAGTCGCACACGACAGCAACAAAAAGCCATCACACGAAGCCAGCAAAAACAAAAACTTTGCTTAATAACCACTCGAGACACGGTGTTAATTCAGCCAAAAAAAAAAGAAAATCGTTTAATTGACAACAGCAGAAAAGCTCTCTGTGAACGCACATATACAAATACTGCAACCAGAAAATCACACGTACAAGGACGTCCCTTATGAGTTACACATCTACATAAAGACCGCGGATCTGTATTAATTTATTTGAATTCACAGAAAAAAACGGCACCATTTAAAAACTCTTAAAACAAGCGGCAATTAGATTACGCCATCTTTTGCCTTTTAATTTGGACAGTCAATTGAGATTATAAACTGATACAAAGATATAAACTGGGACACATTATTACTACAACATTGTGAATGACGATTTTTTTTACTTTATCAACTCGTCACAAGGTTATTCTGCTCGGTTGCATTGGTGAATTTACATCTTCTGCAATTTTACTTTTTGAATCGTTCAACCATTATACACAGCTTACGGGTATTCAATGCCTGTGGCAATGGGGAGAATTCAGTTGTACATGTAATATGCATTATATAACACAGCGACGAACAACTAGAGAACTCTTGCACCACAAAGTCTGTTATTCTCCAAGGCTGCACGACAACCGCTTTCGCAGGCTTGGAATCGCGATGAGCAGGGAGCGCTGTGACCAAAGTGGGTTCCTTATAAAACCCGACAGCTCATTTGGTGCAAAGCTTGGACGCTTGCTCTACGGAAACATGTGGGCCCATTAGCTCACGCCAGTAAATTCAAAACCTAATGAAAATCAACATAAAAAATGGATTGAATACAAGTGCAAATGACAATTATTGTACATTTACATTTTTATATATACTAGAATAATGTATTTAATGTGATTATGGCACTTAAATATTACTTGTTTACAGTAGTTATTTACCCAGCAGCATCGCTGATTACTGTGTGGGGTTTTGCAGTTGTGCTCTCCAATGTGTTTTGGGGGTTTTTACTGCGTGTTCTGCATGCTGTCCGATGTTTCGCTACACGTGATGGGAGCATCTTCAGGAGCTGAGCTTCAGCTTCCAGCACATGGAGCAAAATGAGGGCGATACTGCCGCGGCAAAACCCAAAAACACATCGGACAGCGAGCATTGATGGCTGTCCCACAATTACATGTAATTTATTTTTGCATGTAATTATAAACAGTGGTATACTTGAAGTCATGCTGTAGCGACGGAGCATTGAGTGAGCAAGTTTCCGTGAGACAAGCATGCAGCTGTACACGTGAGATTAAATTGCACAAAATCTGCTGTATGTGGCGACCCAAAGATTGCAAGTGAGCTTCCGTGCAGCCTGGTGTACGAAGGCCTAAATGCTCGATATTGAATTGGCAGGTGAGTACAGAGAACGGCCGATGCTATCGGACAGACTGTGTGTTGCGCGAGTCTTGAAGTTGTCGGTCACTTCATTAAAGTTGAATCGATGCGATGCTTTTGCTGTGGCCTGAAACAACTCACGCAAAAAAAACACTCATCCTAGAAGTACAGTACAACAATGAGAACATTGACCCATTACGATAAAGTGGTCCTCACCAAAAGAAACATTTTTAACATTCACGAGAAAACCTTACCCCCTCAACGTGGCAAATTGTGATGGGATGACAACAGGGTGAAATTGCTGCCTTAAGTGCTATTTTAAAAGAAATAAAACTGTCGATTTGCTCTGATCAGCCGTCAACGTATATGGATGAACCCAGCAAGCTATGTGGCAATGAAAGAGTGATGTGTTAACTGTTGTGGTGAGTTTCTTCATGACACGACAACGAAAGGTAAAAAACAACTTTGCATTTGGCAAAAATCACCCTGTTGTTGCCCTGATAAGAGTTGTCACAAGTGGAATGGGCTTGAAATGAACAAACCTCACCCTTAGCAAACCTAATCCTTAACCCTAGGAATATAATCCCTAGCTTAACCCTGACATTAATATTTATATCTCGGCAGGGCAAGAGTACTGAACTGACGCTGTTGAGAGTCAAATCTGGGCAACTAGCAGTGAGTAAATTGGGTTCTCAAGTGGAGTAAGATGATAGTCTCAGCACGGTCACCAATGGTTGCAACAACAACAAAAAACCTCCATCAAGATAAATTAGGTTGTTTTTTCCTCTCACTTCATTTGGTTTATTCAGGCTTTGATCATTTAACTGTTCGGTTGCATTGCCATGCAACTAACGCAACCCTGCAGGGCATCTTTAACAAAAAAAAATAGCTGTGCCTGTTGAGTTCAGAACGAGTTGTGATGTTCTTTTTCTGGGACCGTTCTCCTACAAAGTGGTGCACTTTTGCCTACGAGTTTGAAATGGAAAATTCTTCATCTCTAGAAGTGTACACCGAAACTGTTATTCAAGTACACTGTAATTGGGGGGGGGCAATAATAGTTTAAAACCCTATTCTTACCTTCAGCCTCAACAAGCCCAACCCTTACCCAAATGTGTTCAAGTCAAACTAATAATTTACCTTACAAGGCTAAACCTTACTCTAACCCAGTCTTGATGAGCGAACGTGTTTAGCGACGATGTATAACCATACAAAGCTGAGCCCTGTCGCCTAAAAACCCAGAGCCCAGTCCACGTGAGACAATGTTTACAGAACAACACAGTGCGATTGTCACCTGGGTTTTTTTTTTTGGTGGAACCAACTAATCCACTATGTAAACCAGAAAAAAAGCATATTGACGATTGTAGACTTTCATCAGACCTATAACAGAGCAATATGTCACATTGCCTTCTGATGGAATGAGCACGTGGGCTAGGGAGGGGTGTCAAAGCCAAAGATGTCAATTTCTCCATCTCCGATTGATCTTTTGCGATGAGACCACGCCAAGCCTTGGTGCCACTGGAAATAGCAGTCTGCTTGAACGACTCTAGCATGCAGCACGAATTGCCACGCAAAAGCAACGGCCTCATTGAGCTGGTTACGAGAGAGACAGAGCCGGCGGCAATCTTGGTTGCTTCGTTGCTCTCTAAGAACAGTGACACGCAAGCCAGAGCGAGGCCTTGGGAGTTATGACCGCTGTACACCCAGTAAGCGTGCAAAGTTGGGGGCCCAACGTTGGCATGTGGTTGGAACCGTTGGGTCAACGTTGGCCCAACGTTCCGTGTTTATGAGTTCATTTATATGTATTACTGCGGCGATAATTTTTCTCTCAGATCCCCTCTTTTTTTGTGTCACTTCAGCACATGTAACATTCATCACCATCGTGTCACTGTAATCATTACATTTTGTATAAAAAATCTCACAGTAAAAATTCTGCAAATTAGATATTGTACTGTACATTAGTCGAATACAAAACCCTCCCTCGCCCCCCATCAATGTGAGCATTCATTTTTACTTTTCCTTATGAACTTATTATACAGTTATTTATTTAAAAACAGTTTCGTTTAAATCAAGAAAGCTGCGCCACGTTTAAAAACGACATCAATGACTTCTGGGAAATTACACTTTTAAGTGGGAAATGGTGACAAATTCTGGGGGCTTTAGGAACAAAGCTTAAGATTGTATATTTGTACTTTATAAGAGATTTAAATGGGTGTTACTAAACGTGTGTTATTAGGCCAAACAGGTGTTATTTAATCCTCTTCGGCCTTTCACGCACCGGAAAATACATTTTGTGTTGCAAACCATTGACCCTCTGAGAGTCGCACAGCGAAATTAAAACACATTACAGCAGCATATGGTCCCTTCACCGAGGCGCACTGACCAGCGTGGTGAAGTATGGCCAAATGGCCCCGCGCGAGCCGCGGGGAAACCCTCATTCAACAGTGGCCGATACTGCATCAGTGGTGTACAATCAACGCGTGCATAGTATAACACAAATACCTTTAAAAAAATTGTGATGTGCGATTGCAATGAAATTGAATTGAATTTCAAATCAGTAAATTGTTGTATTCGATTATAGCAATGAATTACAGCACTTGCAAATGTTAAAATACTGTCATACATAACACTGTAAACGCTCCCCTCTCCCTTGTTGTACAACGTTGTATACTGCATGCACAGTATTTTCAATAGCAATTTGTGTCGTGAATTGGTGTGGTACATTGTGTGTATTCCATACGGGCTTTTTTCGTGCAATCATGCCCAACGTTTGAACACAAAACGTATGCATATTGTCCGTATGTTGAACTTCTTTCGCACCGTACGTAGCCAAACCGTGCTAATCGGAGTTGCAAAACAGGGGGTTATTGGGAGATATGGAAAGGTCCAGATTAGGCGATGTTAGGGCAGTGTTTAGTAACGTGATTCATTCATCAAACCACATATATATTCACGTTTTCTTCGTGGAAAACTCAACAAATTCGTCAATAACCTCAATGCGTGAGCTCCTCCTGCTCACGATTGGCCATAGCCCACTTTGCTCAAAGCAACAGAATCATCAGCCCCTTCCCTGTCATGAAGTCTGGCACTGAATTGATAATGCAGTGTACGCCCGCTGCCATTGAGGTAAGAAAAAAATACAAATGATCAGATTATAATTGCCTAATACGTTATTATCTATGTTCTGCTAGTTGCGTATATTTCTATTAATGTATTTATTGCACGCGTACACTCTGTAAGCGCTCAAGATGGGATAAGGCGTGAGATTGGCTCATGTTGGCGTGAGAGTTCAACAAACCACAGCAAGGGGAAGGGAAGGCCATCATTGTCTCTTGAACCCGCACGGTCATTTTTGCCAGCAGGTTGGAGGGGAAGGGGTTGTTGCTGTCACGGAATTTTAGGCATTTTTAAAACCGAGGCACATGGGAAATCGGAACGTTTTAAGGTATTTTTTTGGTGTGATTTTCTGGTCCTGGAAATTTGGCAGCATCAGCGTGAGACCGTGATAAATTCTAAAAAAAATGTACGAGCCTCACGCCAAATACGCGAAACTAATAGAGGTCTGGCACACAAACGCTGTCAATGTACGTTAGCATTGCACCAGAGCCATCATTTTCTGATTTTCTACTCTGGCCATATCAAAGTAATCAGCCAGCTCACGGCTGTGGCAAAGTGAAACGAAGCAAAGCGAAAACAAACACACACACACACTTATACAAAGGCACGCACATACACGAACGTATAAATACACAAACACATAACATAGACACATACACACACAACAGAGATGGACACAAATTACACATATATCCACATGTATAACACACAGATACACATAAGCACATAAAAATCCAAACACAGACATTACACAAGACAAAACACACAATCACGTAACATGGACACGTATACACACATAGACAAAAACACGTACTTACACACAACACACACAAACACAACACAGACATATTTACTGTACACTCACGAAAGCGCACACAACAAACGTGGGCATAACATACATGTGCACACGCCCACACAGACATACACCCCCATCCCCCCCCCAACACGCACAAAGACACAAAATGCACACCTACACATTCACACAACTAGCTCCCGGCCCCTGGCCATATAAAGAAGACTGGATGAGGAGAAAAACATATTCGGCTCCATTATTGTTTCAGCGGAATATTCAGGGCATCTCTATTCCATACTACAGCACATTTAAGGAATTAGACATGTAACGATTTCTAGATTAGAAGTTTTCGTGACTGCAAGGATCCAAACTCTTTGCTTCGGACGCTTGTGTTGTGTCCGAAACGTCGTGATTTTTTTTTTTTTACCTACGTGACTTTACCGATAGAACCAAAGAGTATGTAAAGATTTACCACCACAGTTGCAACATTTGATTCAAGAATTGGTTTTCTTTCATAAGACTAGTTTCCCTTTTCCACTGCTTTATTTGCGATGTATTTATGGTGGGGATGCGTTCTTGCTTTGTAGATCACTAGGTATGAAAGTTCGAATAAAAAAAAATCGGATTGATCTGATCGGTATCACGTGGTATCGAAATGTAAATGGTTAGAACATCTAATTTGAAACATCTCTCTCAGCCTAAAGGTGACATTTTGAATGTCCATACAGAGTAGATACTGTAATCGATTTCCCACAGGCAACATTTGATGCGCGTATCGTGAGCAATAAGTTGCTCCGCTTAACACAGGTTGCAAAACGAAGTCAATAAATGTTCCGCGTGGAACGTCTCTGTGACGTGTTGTGTTGCACGCCAAACAAAGCATTCTGATTGGTCGTAACGGGGTCACGGTGGTGGGCAGAGGAAATCAACAGCCATATAGGGTGTTTCAAAAGAATGGACCCGATTTGAAATCCAAGCTATATTTCACACGGCTACATTTAACGTGGCTGCATTTTTTTGTATGCCTATTACAGCATATATATGATTAATAAACGAAAAGGATTAATATATTTACACATAAATAAGTCACCTTAGTGTTTTTTTCTTATATTTTTATCATGTTCGCTTTCTTTACTTATCTAATACGGCTCAAAATTTTGTTTTTAATTAATAGGCCAAGTAGGCACCTTTCTTGCCGAAACCCCCCGCAGATATTTTGCCAGACAGAAGCAACAAATTTCATTCTTTCAAGAGAGTTGCACGCACCATTTTAATAATGCAAAATTAAGTGCAGGAAATCTGCAATGTTTAAGTTTAGCCTAAGGATCAGGTCAAGAAAGTGCATTTGATTAACCAGGTGAGCATTCAGAGATCAGGATAGACCCAATTGGGAGTGGCCCAGGTCACGACAATGTCAATCAATTTTGATCAAAGCATCATCTTTGCATCGTTACATGCCTATAAAGTTCTCGTGTAGACAGTGTTTCGATAAGTGTGGTATAATAATACTGAATACAGTATTGTAATATGTGGACATACAATACAGGTGCTAATGCAATGTACGTTAAATATATACAGAACTGTAAAACAGTAATGTGGTCTTCCTATTGACAGACTAGACCAGGGATATTCAACCACTGTATATTGGGTGGGTGACAATAAAACCAGCATGTGCTAACAGGCCACTTGTTGTCATACGTCACGTGTACATAAGTTATGACGTGCAAAACCGTTGTGAGATCATGCCAGTACACGTGACCACGAATGGTGTACCTCTTATCTCTTTGCCTGGCTTGTCTCTCATCTCGCTAATATATATCTGTTAAAATATCAGCCAAACCATGACGGGCCACAGCACGGCAGACCACTCCACCACATGAGCCTTCTCAGGTCACGTTTGTCCCACGGGCCACCGGTTTCAATTACCCTGGACTAGAACCACCGCATACGTGCAGAGTCCTTTCAGCGTTGCCTCAGGACTTGGTAGACGATATCAAGACCACACGATGCTCCCTTGAGCACGGGGATCTTCTTCTTGGTTCTTTCGGTAAAGTCACGTAGAAGGGAAGTAATAAAATAATAAAAAATAAAACATAATAAAATAATTCTCACGACGTTTCGGCCACAATGCAAGCAGCCGTCCTCAGGTGAAGAATGAAATACCACCAAGCTTGGAGCCTATATTTAAGCTGGGTTGGAGGCACTCTTCTTCCCCCCTCCAACCCAGCTTAAATATACGCTCCAAGCTTGGTGGTGTTTCATTCTTCACCTGAGGACGGCTGCTTGCATTGTGGCCGAAACGTCGTGAGAATTATTTAATGTTTAATTTTTATTATTTTATTAATTCCCTTCTACGTGACTTTACCGAAAGAACCAAGAAGATGATTCCCTGCAGTCACGAAAGCTTTAAATCACGGGGATCTTATTGAGTGTGCACAAGCACGTGCCAAACAAACACACCTACAGCTGCTATTGCTTAATTGCGAAATAACGGCACAATTAGAGAATTCGTCACACAATGTCCGCGCGTCTTATCAGGGGTGATCACGAAGTCGTGAGAATCATTTTATTCTGTTTTATTTTTATTATTAAATTATTTCCATTCTACGTGACTTTACCGAAAGAACCAAGAAATAAAACATAATAGAATATTATATTATTATGTTGTATTTTTATTATTTTATTATTTCCATTCTACGTGACTTTACCGAAAGAACCAAGAAGATGAATCCCTGCAGTCACGAAAGCTTTAAATCAAAAAGATCACGAAGTTGTGGGGCTTAAGAGACCTCCCGACTTCATACTCGGTTGCCGTCGGTGGGATTCAGGAGTGGGTTCAGATTGTCAGGCCCACGTGTCACTTCTCTGTCCTTTCTGCAACTCTGTTTCTCTATGCGTCTCAATCCATATTCCTCTTAATACATTTTAAACCTACTTCTGCTATCTGTCACATTGTCTTTGTTATATGTGTCTGTGCTTTTGTCTCTTTATGTCTCTTTGTATGTTTGTCTCCATTTCTGTCTCTATGTCTGTCCCTCTGTGTCTATTTCTGTGTGTCTCTATTGTATTTAACACGTTTTGTGTTGTTCTGTATTTATCTTCATGTTTCTCTGTATTTCCAACTATGTCCACCATCTCTGTACCTATATATGTTTTTGTCCGTGACTTCCATATCACTGTCTGCTTCACAATGTCTCCCTGAGTCTCTCTCTTTGTCTTTCTGTTTTTGTTCCGTCTCTGATCATGTTTCTAATGCTACAAGTTACACATGAATATCGGGTTAAAAAGGAATACAGTTTTATGGGTTTGCCTGCCCTCCTTCCAAAAGCAAGACTCAAGCAATGAGTGTAAGCAGACAATTAGAAATATGCCACTGCCACTTTTCATAACAGTCGGAGCTATATCCCAAACATGACCACTAACCAGAGAAGTCTCAAATGTAGTCATAAAGCAACTGAAGTAAAACACCACAAAAAGTATAAATTCAGTGTTTCAGTGGCAAGCAAATGATGAAGGAAGGCTTATATGACCACCCTTTCACAAGTAAATTCACGGAAACATTCAAATTATGTTAGAAAGGAGGCGAGTATCACGGAGGCCTGGAGACTGTGTCAGAGAACTGAATGAGCAACGCTGGAAATTATAATTCGAACCGCAAGCTCCGACCAGAGATGAAGTCATTTTCCCAAGCACAGTGCACATTATAGTCTCCCATCGACAAACGTGGGTTAGAGAACCTACACAAGTTAAAGAGACACCATCCCATTAGCTGTTAGGAAAAGCAATTGGGCTTGGGTAGAACATATCGCCGGATGGGATGATCGCCGGTGGTCTAGACAAAATGAAGGAATGGCAGCCAAAATGAGGGAACACTCCAACGGCATCTACCGTACAGCTGGTTCGATTAAATCAGCGCCTTGTGCGTGGGACAGTGTTCTTCACATTTCACGAGGGGGGACACTTTCGCCGATAAGATATCCGTGTGAGGGCCACCACACATTTGAAACCATTGTGGTGTGACAGCACGATGATGTGGGGTGTTTTCACATGTTGTGTATTGTTGTCGGGGGCCGCACGTCAGGGGCCGCACTAAAGGCCACCAGGGGCCACTAGGGGCCCGCGGGCCTTGCAATGAAGAACACCGCCGTGAGAGCTGACGATGACCGGTCAAAAATAATGAATACAAACTCAAGTTTATAACGGTTTGTTTTTCCAGCTTTAAGGACAAGTAGGGAAGATGGCACATTAACCACTTGGTCACCTCGACGTCTTAAGAGTAGGGCAGTTTAGCAATATGTGTAAGATTGATGCTTGAAGCTGTTTCATGGCCTGAACTATCACCACTTTTGTGTTTGTCCCACTATGCGATGTTCACCCTTGTTTCGTGCAAGGCGATGTCGGATGTGAAGATGTTTTACTTGAGCCTTAGATGGCAAGAGTCACGTGTGCCACAAGTGGCCAAGCACACATTTAACATGGCTGAAATGCAGAAAGAAAGATATAAAGTGAAGAGGAGGGAGTGGGACGGTGTTACTGTGGATCAATTTTCCCACCAGATTGCTCTGCAGTTTCCCTTTATACGGTTGTTATTGTTTAATATATTGATTTTTTTTTTACACAAAAACTCAACAAGTGCTCACACATCGCGATGTATCAGTGCAGGAAAAATCTCCGTGTAAATGTGCTTTCAAATACAATGTAAACTATTTTACTATATATTTTTTTTACCAGGTAAGGCGCACAGACTACAAATGATAGCCCAATTAAGTGGCTTATCACGTGGAAATGTATAGCAGCCAAATACTCTAAACGTTTCAGTGTGTGCCACTAATATTGTATTACATTTGGGGGTTTCACTGAATTCGGCAACAAATTACAAATCTAGAAAATATAAATAATATATTTTTAAACTGATATCCGGCGAACGTGTCTACAGAGTGTCAAGTTTATTCGTCTAGCAGAGTGTATGAGAAAGTGAAGGTCCATGAGCGTGGATAAGGGGTCACTTGATGGAAACCAGAAGTAGTTTTGTGACATCGCCTTCCATTGAACATTCTTTGTCATGGGCCAAACGCCGCTCTGTAAAAGTTCAAAAATGGCCACTTTGCCGCACGACGTGAAGCCGACAGCACGATTGGAATAAAATTGGGTAAGTATATATTTTAAAAAAATCTAGTTATAAACAAGATTAATGGATGCCTATCATTTGTACAGATCAGACTGGGGTTGTGACGGGGCATTCTGGATGGAGTTGGTATAACTGAGAAAAAAATCTACCGTTAATGTGCATTTGAAAAAACTTTTGCTGCAAATGGGCTTATTTGTAATTTGCCAACAACGTATTGTCGCATGACACATTTGCTTCAGGATCTAGAGAGATAATGTATTAAATTATATATATATATATTTATACTTGTTGACCAGCAAAGGCTCACGGAGTCTCGATACACTTTTTCAGGAGGGTCGTACCAAGTGTTTTTTTTTTCGCAGGAGGGGACGATGTTTGCCGCTGCTGTGTGTGATCCCAATTGAGTAACTTTCAGGTATTTATTTTCAGCATTGGGATGTTTGGCCAATACCAATTACATTGTAGGTTTTGTGTTGTTGTTTGTAGCTGAGAGGAAACCGGTGAAACCAAAACAGACCAAGGCAGAACAGGGGAGAGGACATACAAGCTCAACCCAGAAAGGCGCCCTAGTCAGGAATTGAACCCAGGTGCTTCTTGCAGCGAGTGTTACAGCCGTGCCACCATCACATCCGACACGAGGGAGCAGCAACCTGCGGCTCCGGAGCCGCATGCGACTCTTTAAGGACTTGCTTGGTGACGTTATTTATGAAGGATCATCACCGTTACATTTTGACTTAACATCACCGTCTCGTATTCACCACACGGTGCATTGCGGCTCCTGAAATATCGCGTTTTTGTTGTTACCGAATTCGATAATAAAAAAAAGTGCCCCTTTTCGTTATTGTGGTTGCCGACCCACTGTACTAATTACATTTCCAAAAAAACAAACACTGCACTATACATTTCAACTTAATTTAATAAAATGTATGGTACTCTTATAAATGGGGACATACAAAGATAATGTGAAAAGCGCGCTTCGGATCATTAGCCCGAGCAAAGATATAAGAAACCACACGGAGGAAAAAAAACTATAATAAACGTTGAAAACACACAAGCGTGAACAAACACAACACTGCAAACAAAACAACAGGCAGAGAGAACAATCCTAAAATAAATAACAGAATCGTGCTGCTTTGGCGTGGCAATTATTGCTGCGGCTGAAGTTCGATGCGTGGAACTCAGGCAGCGTCCGCCAGCGTGCTGCAGAAACGCGAGATGATTTAGAAAGGGCACCGGTCATTAGGGTCCTGTGAACGCTGCCCAACAAGCTGAAGAATTCATTGCGTGCAAATGTGCGCTCCATGGATGGAGAGGGGTTAGAGCAGCCCCTTTGAAGCGCTGCCACTGCTCAGAGTGTTGAATTGCAACGTGCAGTTTTTTTTGTTCCTTCAGATTTTAAGATCGCGTTCGTGAAACAACCCCGATTAAGCAACAACAAATTCAACGACCGCAATGATGTTACAGATAGTTCTTGTTTTTTTGTTGTTTGCATCGGAAACGTTATACGCTTCACAAACAACTGCAAAAATCTTGTATCTGTTCCACCTGATGACGGTCGCTTGCAGTTGCGATCGAAACGTCGTGATTTATTTTCTTTTATACCTACGTGACTTTACCGAAAGAACCAAAGAGTATGGATACCGGCGACCTGCGTATTACTCCCGGCCACGGCGACACTGCTCCCGAGTGATAGAACTCGACTCGTGCTGGGATACTCCCTTCGCCGACCCACAGTGACCAGCGTGGTGAAGTATAGTCAAAGAACCCCAGCCTAACCCGTGACTCGCATGGCGTGGGACGGCCTTCTTCATCCAGCAGTAGATTAATGCAGGGCATTACATTATTTATTATGTACTCACAACTGTCGGGAAGCACCTGGCTTGAATTTATTTATTTCGATTTGAGGCAGGAAACAGGAGTGCCCAGAGAAAAACCAATGCGTACGAGAGAAGACCCACACGTCTTTGCACAGACAGGTCAGTGATCTACTTGCTGTACCGCCTCTTACAAGCAGGGCCCAGCAAGTGGGTGTCTGGTGGGGTTCACTGCCCAGCCATGGTCCTGGGCACCCACCAACTTGCACTAACCAGTGTGGTGAAGAATGTTCAAACAATCGCCACGGCTGACCATGGACTTGGGAGACTCCTCGTTTAAAAGCAGTGGACCGATAGAATCGAAATAATTGTGATATCACAGTGATCTCAGGCACACTAATAATGACATTGCTGTACTTTTTATTTCAATGCCCTACCCACTGCCCAGCTATTGCGAAATGTAATTGAATCCCAAGTCGCAGCGATTACTCCACCCGTGGGGAAATAAAAGTTTTACCTCGGTTCTCCATGTGTGATGCTGGCCGGGAGGTTCGTGGCCTTTTACGGGGTTTCCTGCCTTCAAGAGGTAGCAATATGAATTTGGAGTCGATTAGTCTACGAAAAATTGTCTATCGTCCCAGATTTAGTTATAAGGAAATACATCCTGACGTACAGTGTATGCGCCATAGATTCACTACACGATGGTTGTGTTTACAGCGCCTTACTAAAAACACACACACACACACACAGGTGCGCACACATCCACGTGCGGACAACACCTGGGACTCGATGAGGAGTCAAGAGCGTGGCCCTCATTAACGTGCAGGCACGAGGGAGCGTTCGAGCGTGCACAACGCGAGTTGGCAGGGCAGATTAGCGCTCTGAAATTAAGCTTGCCTTTAAAAGCTACTGTCACGCCCTGCCTGTATAATTTACGTGGATATGTTATAAAATTGTAATGAAAAAAGGTGTACACGTGGCTGAGAACAGTGAGATTTTTTTTTTACGTTGATAAATTATTTCAACTCCGCTATTTTTTATTTTACCATTCAGCTATACAGCTCTTTTTCAGAAGCGACATGGCTACAAATGAGAGCTCAACGAAGTGGCTTATGTGGAACTTTATAGCAGCCAAATTCTCGAAATACTCCAAATGTATAGTCGGAGGACATCAAATAAGTATTGGCAGCTAAAAACCTCAAGTAACAGCCTCCACTCCCATATTCACGTGTGTCAGCAGTGTCGTTTAACTTTACAATCATTTGTTTTAATTCGAATGAAATGCTGAAATAACCTGTTTTAAGCAGTCGAGAGCATGCCGAGATGTAATTGCCCCATGTAACTCTAGTTACGTGGGAATGGTTTGTATATGGATATTTTTTTTACAATGACAGCTTTAAAATGTTTGGGTAGCAGCTATTACACGGGCACTAATATAGTTTTGAAAATTGAAGTCACAGTGTCTTTAATGTCGACCTCACAACTGAAGGTGCACTTCAGTAATTTCCCTTCGTGCTCCACGTGGCTCTCCGGTGTGTTTTCGGGTCGTGCCGCGTGATGTTCGATATGATGTCCGACGTTTTGCTTCTACAGGGAACTGAATTCAGTGCTGGGAGCTTCTTGACTTCAGCTCATGAAGAAGCTCCCGGCATGTGAAGTGAAACGTCGGACATCATGTGAAACAACACACGGTGAGGAAATTACTAGAGGGAATTTGGGAATGTACTGGCGAATTAGTGCCAAATGCCTTCGTGACAAGTGCCCTCACACGAGTTTATACTGCCACCGTGACTCAATCAACTGCTGTGTCAGTTTCTGTTCACCATACAATTCATTTGAAGTCTCGCAATTTTCGAGTTGGTGTGCGTATCTAAAGGCTCTGCACAACTCATTCAGAAATGAGCCTGTTCTCGAAAGCTAAGCAGGCGTTGATCTTGGATAGTGCTTGGATGGGTGACGACTATGCAAAACAGGCGCTGTAGGCCGCTGCGCGGTCATGTTTGCGGGAAGCAGAGAAGCGCAACATCCAATGTTGTACTGTACTTGTACGCACGCCCCGTCGATAATCCCTGCCATCACCAATCCACACTCACCAGCAGAGTGAAGAATGGACATATACAACCCCTATGACCCATGCACCATGGAGAGGCCATCGCCTCGCAGCGGAGTGACGAATAGAATATACATGTTTTGCGCAATGTCATTTTTCACAGCTGTGATGAAGCGGCCGCGGCCATGCAGGCCATGCGAGAGAGACGTCGCCTCCCCGTGCGGCCTCACACGAAGCCACTTAGTTTTGGCACGGGTATGTGGGCATAGAACCTGCTCGAATGTCACAGTTTACATGCGTGTGTGTGCCTGCCACCAAATCACTCTGAATGTGCACGATCCCATCGGATCGCATAAGCCAAGCAGGATTTTTGGAGCCCGGCTCGTGAAATCCGATAACAAACCCTTTTATTAAATATTATTTATAGAATTAGGATGGCGGAGTACAGCTTATTCACATTGCCGCAAATTGTGCTTATGATTATCACGTAAAACAGCCTTCCCCAAAACACACAAGAGGGCTTCAAAAAATGAAAGTGTCATTGATTTAAAGCGTGGAAATCTTCTGTCTGGAAAAAAAGCGGTGAACAACGCACCACTGCGGTTTGTGAGTGTTGCCTTGCACGTAATGAATTAACTTTTGTTGGCGATGAAGGGACCGATGTGTAAGTTGCGAACGGCGTTCAATCACGCCCGATTAAACTCCATACAAATTGCCTAGGTGTTGGAGAGCATGTTGAACCCGGGGGGGAAAACAACCCCCCAGTACGCACTAAGCAGTCTTGTTACAATGTCCGCTCAGGCTAATGAGGCAGATGAAAGCAATTTAAGTGGAAGGAGTAGAAATGACACATTACCTCTCAAATCCTGTCTCTCAGCTTCAACGAATAGGAATCGCTGCGCCATTTTTCGCGGCCCATTCAAAACGGATTATGCAATTGCACAATGCAGGTGAGTGCGTAGGGGGGGGGGGGGGGTTGTTCTGCTATAATCATCAGGAAATCAACAAACGTCGCATGAGGCGGCCTGCAAAACAAAACGGATGTTTCAGCGTCGGTAAACATCACGGCCGCTACCCCCGCCGCCGCTGGTACTATGGTGAGCGATTCTATGGCGATATAGCCAGGGATGTATTCGAGTTTTTGCTCATGTCGATTGTACACTGATAATGGACACACGCTGCAAGAGACAATGGCAGAAAAGCTGCGGGAGTAATCAAAATGCTGAGGACCCAGCCGTACGGCATTTGCACGTAGGATGATGTTGCGTTGCTGCAGGCTCTAAAGGTCGCTTCCGCCAGAATTTCACTGTTGGCCGTCGATAACATTTAGATTGCAGGTAGGTTGCAAGGGTGACCTTGCTGTAACAAGTGTAATGTGCAATATTCACAGCAAGGGCAAGTTTGTAAACATGTCGGAAAAAGTGTAATTTTTTTTTCCTGAATTCCTCCACTTGGATGATTCCCTCATTTACAGAGACAGGATCACACGTGTTGGTGACATCATGAGTTAAAAACGGTGGCGCACGCAAAACCTCAGAATTCCAATCACCTAAGCGCACTTTTCTCAGCAACGATGCTTCCCACCTGCGTCAGATGAGAGGACACATCATAAAGGTTACTTCGTTTTTTTGTGTCGTGCGTTGTTTTTTTTGGGGGGTCATCCATTCCTTCGGCGTGAATCGTCAACCCCCGTGAAAGAAAGCGACAGCCCCCAGTGGGCAAAAGTGCGCCAAGCACTGTAGGGGCTGCTCATCCGATGTTGAACACCAAAAGCGGAATAAGTGTCCGCGATCGTGACCTTTACGTTAAGCGCGAGCCTCTTCCGAAAAGCCTGAAATTTACGTGGCCTTGTGACGTTGAATCGACAAAAAACCAGCACACTTTCGTCGCCACCAGCAATAAACGCACAAATATTCTCTGTATTTATATAATTATATAATAAAACAAAGTACCTTTTTTGTTAAACGCATTTTAAAGCACAGGTAAAAACACCTACACACTGCAAACAACTACACACCTTCCAGAAAGCAACTCCCCAGTTGAAAACGACAAGATGCTGAAAAGTCTCAGAACACTGGGAAGCAGGTTTCACCCGGCAGTGTTTCAAGACGCAGCAACAGGGCAGCCCTTTAGCACCCACCCCACACACGGATGCAGATACTGCAGCAGGATCTGCAGGAGGCCCTGCTGCAGGGGCTCCAGTGGCAAAGAGCATCGCCTGGGTTTTCTCTTCAGCAAAAAAGGGGCAATATCAGCCCTGCAAGAGAGCGAGAGAGAGAGAGCGAGAAAAAACAACTAGCCAGGTTGTTCTTGCAAGTGGGCTTTACTTTGAGGACTTCTAAAGATTGTGAACGGGAGGTAATGTGTTAATGGCCGATACGTGTTAAAGAGAGGAATAAATCAACCACGTTGAGTACTCGATGAAGGTCAAAGAGAGACTGTGGCGGTCTTTGCCATTCTGGGAAATGGTTCCTCTGGAAACAATTTTAATCCATGAAAAACCATGAGCAGCCAAACACGAGACGACAGGGACTTAATCGTCAACAAATGTATTTAATTGCTACCTAAAAGAAAAAAAAATACTTCTGCTATCCGAACTTTAACGTTGCTGCCAGGATACACAGGAGTGTATGCGTTTGCAAAACGTGGTTTTCCCGACAGATGTGCTATAACTGCGTGCTTCCAAGTGTTCGGAGGCCTTTTATAAAGGTCACGAGGACAAAGAGTACAGCCACTTGGTGGCTTGAAGCGGAGTTTCAGGAGACTGGGTTCCTGGCCAGGGTGTGAGCACACCAGAGGAGGAGAGTGTCTCCATCGCAGTCGACCGAAGACAGGGCATTCAATTATAAACAATCGCCTTCGTCTCCCGCAGGGAAGCAATTATAGATACAACCCGCCGTTGTTTAAAGTGTCGTTTTAAAATTCACTGCCTTCGTGCATATCATATACAATTTAAATAGTGTCCCATACCATCGTGTATGTATCCATCACTTCCACCCCAAGCGAAATTTGATTGAGTTTTATTTTACGTTCCCCGCGAGGGACTGAGTTTGTACTGCTGACACTTTATTTGTTAATTTTACCAGGCTGTTGAGAATAACAGTAAAATTGTTGTCAAGATTCATTCATGCGTCAACCTTGAGTTCCAGTCTCTTGAAATCTAGATTCAAGTCACTGACAACATAATAACACAAAATTGGTGGAAACATATTTTGGCCACATAGCATCACGGAAAATATCTACGATGCCATTTTTTTTTAAGTGGCTTCCTGTCCACAGGACTTAATGAGCAAGACGGCAACCGGACAATGACTGTGAAAAGAACAAAGCAATTTGTTTTTGTTTAAACCAAACCCCCCCAAAAAAAACTGACAGCAGGCGTCTCTTGATGGCAAAACGGATCTGTAAATGTTTTTTCATACCCCCTTGTTCTCGCCAAAGAAACAACAGAAACGTGACGGACAGGCTAGGTAACGCGCAGTGCTACGCGGGCACCTAGACCGCATTTGTGCCTTGCCTTGCGCACGAGCACGTTATTGCATGCTTTAAATAACTTAAGAAATAAATAATCTCAATGATAATTTGTAAAAAAATATATAAAAATATTTTAGAACGCCTTTATTATTTTTTCTTATGATCAGTGTCTTCTGTTTCATTTTTTTGAACTTTTTTTTTTACGTTTACCAGTCTTTAGCATTATTACTGCTAAATTCAATATGGCACTCTTGAAAACATGGAGAAATCCTGATACTGTGCCACACATTTATCCCATGAACAACGAACCAACAACCCAGTCACTGTTTAATCTCTACCCAGTCTCAACTACTGCAGTGGTGCGTGATACCAATGCTTTGGTACCCACACTATATACAATTTATACTACAGAATATCAATATTTTAACGATACCTTTACGTGATAGGCACATGGGGTTAGGGAATTGTGGATTGGTGTTTATTGTTGTCCGTGAAAGGCTTCAGAAGATTAGAGTGTACAAATGTTGCTATTTATTTTTTGCTGACATCCAAGTCACATTGTCAGCCTAAAAACTTGTGTGGAATGCAAGTTATAGATACACCGAGACCCAAAAGTTAGTTTACCGAGACAGAGTGCAACAATTTATCAATGTTTTGGCAATTTGTGTCTAGTTTTTGTAATCGCCAAAGAAAACGAATGCATGTGGATGTTAATAATTATTATGTAAATCAATAATAATGATGTCATTTCCATGTAAACAGGAATACAATATAAATCCTAATCAGTGTATCAGTAAAACAACCTTTGGGCCACCCAGTATGTCCAGACCACGACCTCTTTGCACTTGAGCACGTGATCGGTTTAATGCGTTTTCTTATAAAGGGTTAATTTAGTCCGGATTGTATTACTTTTTGCATTGAACAGGGTCCCGTCGTTTAGATATGATACTCAATAGCATCATATCAAACCCTGCGGCTTTATTAAAGAAGACTCACTGCTGATGAGGCTCAGGAGGCTGAAACTGGTCAAAGGTCTGCTTGCATAATTAACCTCATGCTGTTGAATATTGGTCTGCAAAGGCAGGAGGCTGATGGCCTCAATATATATTTTACTTGCATGTGGAGGCCTACTCCTAATAAAGACCTTGACTAATTTATTTAACGGATTTAAACAACGAACTCGTAGCACACTGCTCTCCTTTTTGTATTTGGATTGTCAACCAACACGGGGTATAACGACATCTTGTACACCTATTGTTCTCTTTCAGCCCCGCCCACCCCCCCCAACACGTTCCATTCATTGGCTACCACATTCAGATAAGCCCCTCCCCCCTCCTCCCCCCTTAACTTGTATTTAAGAACTAGTCTCTTGGAATTTTGCCTCACTTGATGAAGTAAATCTAGCTGTGACGGTCCCACCTGATGACGGAGACTTGTGTTGCCTCCGAAACGTCGTGATTTATTATTTTATTCTGTTATTATATTTATTATTTATTTGTATTATTTATTATTATTTATTTAGTTTTACCTACGTGACTTTACCGAAACAACCTAAGAGTGTAGCACACTGCTGTTGATGCCCTGGGGCTCCACAGGAACTCTCGGACACAACCGTTCATTGTGTGCATCCTAAGATTCAGAGGCCTTCGGGGGTTTAAAGTTCACGGTAATGGATTGAACTGAAGGTTAAATGTAAGGTGAGCGATAGGATTTAGTGTAAAGGGGTTCACATTATTACGTGGAGGTGTGGAGGGTTTGAGATCAAAGAGTAGCGTTAAGAACTATTTTAACATAATCTGTAATGGATCAATTTCGTTGATGTCACGGGTATCGAGAACAATTGCCAAAGATTGATCCACAGATCGGTCGATCTTGTAGCAGTATCAGAATATTGTTAATTTGAGTTAATAGACACAGCCATAGTATAAATCCTAATTTACAAAAGGCCCTCTGCACCTAGGGCAAAAAAACAAACAAACACCAGCACTCTCTCCCTCACAGCTAAATATTTTGTATATTCATTTAATTTCTGTAAACGTCGGTTTGCAATTAATGACTATTCCTGCACAAAATCCTGCACGCGTGTCTTTGCACATATATATGTATATTAGCTTCGAAATGTTTGGATAAAAAAAAAGTAATACCTTTATACAGTGGCACAACTTTCAAAAACTACACAAACACTTCAACAAAGACACAACTACCGTATTTATCCGCATTATAAGACGTAAGTTCTGCCCGTGTTTTACTTTTCGGAGCGTCTCATAGTCCGGAAAATACGGCAATCGTAGTTACCGAGTGAAAAAACAAGCGTGAAAATTGTGTCGGCAGTACAAGAACGTCTCCCCCAAATGATATTTGCTCTCCTTTATTATGCGATGCCACACTCCTTACGGCAAATTGAAAACAAACAAACAAAAACTATCACCCGAGGAGGCATTTTTTTGCCTTCGTGCCAGAATGCTTATCACATCCATTTACCAAGGAGGTGCAACCAGCCACTGCGTGGGGGGGGTTCTGCTATTGTGCCGCGTCGCCCTCCCAACGTGTTTCCGGGCTCCGCCGCGCGCCGTTCGGCACGATGTCCGACGTTTCGCTCCGTACGTGTTGAGAGCTTCTTGAGGACACCCCGACGACGTTCTTGAATAAATTCCCGAATAAGTTCGCAGAGAAGCGCCCAGCGCGGCGGAGCAAGATGTCAAATGTCGCGCTAACAACAGCGGGGCTCTACTTGGGAACAACTCGGCGGGTGCCCGGTTCGTGAGCCGAGGGAGCACCCATCCTGGTGGCCGTGGCAACGCAGCATGGATCTATCTGAAGGACCAGGGTAAGATTAAAATATGATCCTATTCTGGCTCTGACGGCTCCGACCCATTTCCTCCTTAAAAAGGCGATGAAGCCTATTTGTGGAATGATTGATCACATTACACGTAGCCGTTCAGAAATTAAAAAGATTTTACCCAAACATCTCAAAGCAAACATATGTGTGTACATAGGTACATGTATAATAAAGACGACGTCATTCCTCTTGCTGTTTCTTCTTCCGTTTTACCCTGTTGCAATTTCCCTGCTAAAAAAGAAGGGAGGCCCCACACTGTGGCTCAACAGACAACATAAATTGTAAACCAAACACAATTTTTTTCTTCTCTCGGGAAAATCGTTTGCTGAAGGAAATCGAGTACAGCACTGCACACATTTCTGAGGCTCACAAAAGCGTAATTTTTTTAGGACTCAACCAATAACCCAAGGAGACAGGGAGGGCATGAGGCACCGGGCGCGCAACCTAAACACAAACACGTGCCGTCCGCCTGCAACATCCCGGCCGCGAGAGATCTCGCCATCTCGGGATGAAATTTCGCGATTTTCCGGGAGATCCCACAATTTCAAGACATCCCGACGGTTCGAGAAAATCGCGGAGATATCAGTCGAGATATTGACAGAGATCGAACAATTACAAAGTGTCCCATAACGTTGATGGTGATATCGTGGCTAATTCCACGATATCAAGTGAAATGCTGGGATCTAAATAAAAATCTATCATTTTAAGAGTTTACAATATTAATGAATCAGATTATTATTGGTCGAAATCCCACAACAAATTGTGCAATATTAAAGCATCCCGTAAATTGGATACGACACAATTTATGAAAATCCCCAATGGTAAAAAAAAAACATCCCCCGTTTTCATGAAATGTGATTCCATTTATTTTGATAGTCCTATCAAAACAAAATGAACAAAATTAAAATCTACTTTGCGAATAAAAAAAACACACCATCGTTTTAAACAAAAAAAAAATAGATACCCCGTTATTTTAGGGCGATTTAGATTTGTTTAGTTTGATTTAAATAAAATTAGAAAAAAAACATGTCGAGGAATCTGCACAATATCAGGGCGAGACTTTTTCGCACGATTGTAACTGCGATCCCACAATCTCGGGGTCACACTTGGCGACTTGCACTACCAGGAAGCCCACGGGTGCCCTAACGGCACTATTGTAAACACACCTGGGGCGTGAGCTCCTGGACAGGATAGGAGAATGCACCTCAAAAAACGCACAGCAAACAAAGAACAAGAAAAAACACGCACACACATCACCGCGCGTAAAGGTGGCCAATACGTTACTTAAGCGGAAAAACCGTTAACAATAAACCAAACTAAAAACGAACAAAAAAATGTATATTATGCATCTATATATAATTAAATTTTGAGACGGTAACACCTAAAACAAACTTCTCTCGAAAAGAAAATGAATACTTTTTTTCTTCCTTAAACGCACATCAAAAAAAAAAACAAGAGCTCTTTAAAAAAAA
The DNA here is from genome assembly GCF_965212315.1 of Lampetra planeri. Classification (NCBI taxonomy): domain Eukaryota; kingdom Metazoa; phylum Chordata; class Hyperoartia; order Petromyzontiformes; family Petromyzontidae; genus Lampetra; species Lampetra planeri. Next base: position 5,101,908 of record NC_136111.1, read on the forward strand.
TAAAAAAACACCAAACAAGAAGAGATATCGAGAGTGCGGCCATGTCAAAAGTGTTATTATACTCGTTAAGTAGTTAAAGCCCCGTTATTGTTAACGAGCTATGCTGGGGCTAAAGGTGGACGTGGAAACCCTCCAGCCACAAGAGAGATGGAAGTACGACGGGGAGATTGGGAGGAGCCACGGAAGACAGCCCGGATGATCTCGGGAGACAGATCCGGTGATGGGAAGACAGCGAGATGAAGAGAGTGTGAAAGAGGGAAAGATTGAAGAGAGGGGAAGAGATGCAGAAAGGTAAGACTAAAAGGGGATAAAGATGGCGCGTGGGATGAGTCGAACATGGATCGAGGTAAAAACGAGAGATGCTGAGAGGAGGGAACGAGGGATGGAGGAGTGAAATGGAGAGTGGGAATTTAGCGATGGGCAGGATGGACCAGGTGATGGCAAGACAGAGTGAGGGCGGAGAGGAGTTGGAGGGAGGGAGACGACCCTTCAGTAAGGCTTGCCGTCGCTCTTGTTGCGCTTGAGCTGCACCTTGAGACGCTTCATGCCGATCTGGAAGCCGTTCATGGCCTGGATCGCGGCCTGGGCTGACACCGGGTTATCATAGCTCACGAAACCTGCACGGCCAGAGAGGACACAGGTGACAGGGACGAATACGAGTGATCAGCAAATGAGCGAGAGGCAGAGAAAGAGAGAGAAGATGGCTTTCGAGAGACCCTGCAATTGCTTCCTCATGCTGCTGAGAGTCGAAAATACCTCACTTGAGGGAGCTCTTGATGACACAAGAGAGCCCAATCTATTTGGCAGTCTCTTCGGGAAACATTTGTTAGTTCCTTGTGTTCTTCCGACTTTAACCGACCCGTGGCAACACACAGCCAAGCACAGCATTGGACAAAGCAGGTGACGAAATACAACGGGGTCCTTGGCTCAAAGCACTCCGGCGTCTCCCATCGCAGCTACACACGAGCCTATGCGTCCTCTCGTACAACTCAGCAGTCGGCTGATGTTCTAACAGCCTCGATGTTCCCGTAGCCATTCTCACCAAAAGTGAATCACGAGCTCACTTAAAAGTCTAAAGAACAAATCCAAGGAACGTTCGCATGATTCCAGACCTTCTCAATGTCACGTCTGGCAGTAAATATTTCTATCGGGCACACACCCTCACTGTCTGTTTCAAAGCCATGCTGGTTTTCCCTTAAGTGTCATTATTTCCGCGAGTTTATCTTATTCAGCAATACCCTGATACACTCCTTCCATGGAATACGCGGTGAACAACAAAGTCCTCTGCAGTTCTCACACTCTTCTCCATCTTCCTTAGAGCAGCCTCCTGCTGTGGCTTCCCGACATGATGCAGCTCGATTCTGATTTGCAATCCTTCCAGCGTAAAATGTTTTTATTTTTTTACATCAACATCTCCGTGAACTTTAACTTCCTTAGCAGGCGTCAGCTGTTATACGGAAGCATTGAGCTCTTTCACTCCCTTTTCCAGCTCTTCAGCATTCTCCGCCCGTTGCAAATGACTCATCACCAGTGGGCCTGCCGTTGCTCAGCGGACTTCTCTGCTTCCCGTCCGCTTGGGAGTCGGCTGCACCAGCTCCGCCAACCCTCCAAGACGTCTTCCTCCCGTGACTGTTCCGTCGCTCATTGTTCCTACTGCTGGATGAAGTCCTCCCCACGCCGTGTCGGTTATGGCGGTTGTTTGACCATACTTTACCCGCCGCTGGTCGATGCAGGCAGCCGAAGGGAGACCCAGGACCGGCTCAAAATATCACACAGCACCGACGTTAGCCCTGGATGGACTCGTAGTGCCGTGCGCTAATCACAGCACCATCGCTCCACCGCTCCCAGTGGCATTTGATCCCACTTAAGACTTGGTGCCTTCTTGTCCGGTGACGTCTCCTGAAAGTAGTTGAGCATGATGGCTGTGCAGTGACAACCGACACAGCAGTTTTCATCAATAGGAGTATTTATTTCCTTACGCACAGTCTTCAAGGATTCGCTCCTCTCCATGCGTCCCGAACTCTCTTGCTTCCCATTTATACATTGCTCAAGCCCCTTTCTCGAAGGTTCCTTGACCTTCCGCTTTCCCTCCAGCCAATCACCTTCCACTTTCCTAATGGATTCCAACTGTCCTCCCTGTCAATTATCCTACGTTTCCCGCTCTTTCCATTTGTATTTCTCCTCAAATCCCTTCAATTCCCTGCCTCGAACCAATCCCCTTTCAGGCCCGTTGAGTACCAATCAGAGGGCTTGTTTAACTTCCTTACTGTCCGTATCATGCAGGCCGTGTCGATAACGTAGGGTGAGTATTTTCGGTTGTGACTGAATCACTACAGTTGTACATCATCACAACTGCCCTCCAGAATAATAATCTTCTGCAGCCAAAGTTGGGTACGAAGGCTGCCACTGCTGCAACAACGCCTAAAAAAAACCCTCGCTTAACCAAACACACGATTCGGCCACTGGCAGACACAACATCTTACGAAGCAAAGGAGCGAATGAGTGAGAATGAGGACACGCTAAAGAGGACGGGGAGAGAGATTTTGTCTCGTGCGAGGAAGCGAAGTCGGGTGCAGTCCCCTCTTGCCATCCCCCGAAAGTGCTTTTTATTTGCGCTCGCCTGGGCTCGACACAACCGATTGAATTTCACGCAATGAGACATGTGCAGTGAACTGCCCCTCCACCACCACCACCCCGTGCCATCGGTTTGTTCAGCTTTTTATCAAGAAACGCACAAATTTTGCCAGAGATGCGCACGTGCGTACAACGTCGATACGTGCAATCGCAATTGGGTAATTTTCAGGTGATTTTTTTGTTCGCGCTGGGATGTTTTGGTTTAACGTCGGTTACATTGTACGTGTTTGTTTTTGTTTTTTTAGCCATGGGAAGAAACCGGAGAACCCAGAGAAGGCCCATGCACAACAGAGGGAGAACACACGGACAAATTCCGCATACAAAGGGCGCCCAAGGTCAGGAATTGAACCGGCAAGGGACAGGCGTTACTGCGGCACCACCCTGCCGCGTCGTCACCTTGACCCGCCCCCCCTTACAAACTGGCGTGGTGTCGAGAGCACCGATCGCTTGGGCTCGTGGCTGGCGGCTCACCGAAGCACTTGCTGAGGTTGGTCTGCTTGTCGATGAACACCTTGGCCGAAATGACTGCGCCGAACGGCACGAACATCTGCATGAGGTCCTGGTCTCCAAACTCCTGGGGGAGGTGGTAGATGAACAGGTTCGCTCCCTCGGGGCCTGGCGCGACACAGAGACATACACGCGCAGACACACACGGACACACACACGGACACACACACAAGACGCACGGACATGGACGCACGGACGTGGACAGACGCAACACACACTTCTGGACGGAGACGCACGGACGCACAACCGATGGGCAAGATGGCTTACAACTCAAGTTAACAGACAACTGGATGCGTGGACAGAGGCAAAGACACAATTAGACGCACGGCGACGTGAACAAGAAAATGGACACACAAAGGTCGTAACAGATACACGTGAAACACAAACACATGGGCATAAACACACAGACGCATGGATTTGTGCACAGAGACAAGTCTATCTGTACAAAGACGCCCGAAGGCAGATGCGCACAAAGATGAACCACGCAGACGTCCGCAGGCTTTCACGATTGCACATAGATGCGTGGATGCAGACACACAGGCACAGCGACATGCGGAAGTAAACATGTGTGCAGGTGCATGCGCAAACAGACCAAGTGCAAAAGCACACACACACGGCCGCACGTGCGTCCGAGTGCGGTAACGGCACAGCGTCGCGTCACATTTGCCAATCCGGCAGGCTTAAGTCGTCCGCTCGACGCGCGCTTGGGGGTGCGAGCAGCCCGCTTCAGCGTGACCAACGGCGTATTTCTGACAGCTCCAGAGAAGCCACGCGACGAGGCAGCGGGGCATGACACTGACGTCGCTAATCAGAAGCCAGGGGCCGCGTTTCCAATTAACAAAATATCCTGCAACGGTAACTCGTGCGGCGCGGGAATGACGGTAGGAATCCAGACTCTTTGGTTCTTTCGGTAAACCACGTAGGTAGAAAAAATAATAGATAACGATGTTTCGATCGCAACATAAGCAACCGTCTTCAGGTGAAAAAAAGAGGGGGAATCTGCAGAGACAGGCTGTTTATAAAGGTTTAGAGATGGCAGGGACAGCTCATGTTCACGTAGGAGCGAGCAGGAGAGAGCGAGTAGGAGAGAAAAATTTGCTTGTAAATGTAGGAATGTGTTTTGAATTTTTAACCGAACTGTTATAATGCGATGTCGAACCAAACAAAAATACGTCGGCACCGTCTCTTTAATAACAATTTTTTTCAATGTTGCTCACCGCTGTCGCTCTGTTGAGACAGCGGTGAGAGAGACAGGCCTCGGGAGGAGGTGGGGGGGGATTAGGCCACCTGTGTACAGTGGCACATGCCCTGACAGGCATGGTGCACGCGCACGTGCTCTGTGTCTAGGTAAGGGGAAAAAGTTGAACCAACATTTTGCAGAAAGGAAAAAGTAATCGCCACCCCATGCAAACAACCCTGACTGGGATAATTTTGGCCCCGATTTGTTTGTTTTTTACAAATGTTTACATAGATTATATGTTTACTCAAGGGGTTAATTCACATTTATGACTGCTGAAATCCTAGGTTTGAATCTGGATCTAAGCCACTTGTGATTTATGCTAAGTTCTCAAAGTAATGGTCTCGGACGGCTCATTAATGTCTGTACACACACAGACACACAACACACATCTCAGTTGTATTTCTTCGATGAAATCAGAATATTTCAGCTCTGAAGACTAAAACACGAGGTTTTTTTGAATGGCACGCGATGAAGACTGTTTAGAAGAAATCCGAAGGTGGCCAATTAGTGTGGATAACGGTTCTTTCCCAGCGACTAACGAAAAATATTGCTTTGATGTTACGTTTGCTTTCTATCACGATGCGATGCACTGCTGGCTACGGAAGATCTGAACGAATTTTGTTGGAGAAAAGTCCAGTATAGGCTGAAAGGCAAAGTTGCTTGTATGCAAGCAGGACGGACGCCCGTGTTCCTGCATGGATGTTGAGCTTCTTTCGCGCCGCCCATAGCGAACCGCGCTGATTGGAGGCGCACGACGCTGTAATCGCTTGAGCAAAATCAGCGCCACCTTTACCATGGCTGCGGTAAAATGTGGAACAATGGCAAAACACTCTTGTCCCGAGAAAAAAGCACTGTCACCAATGATGCTATCATTTAAAGAAATAATAGATTTTCATATCGGTGGCCACAGTTGGAAAGTCGGGATTTCTTCTCGGTAATATGAACATATATGTAGCTCCCTTACTCTTTTTTTTCCTTTCTTATTAACATTTTTTTGACTGTGGACTGACAGCACCGGTGAGATTCTGCGTTCGAACCGAAGCTGCTACCGCGAGGCAGCGAGTCAACTGGGTTCACAAGAGCAGCACATCGATGGTCTCAGCCCAGGCGTCAACGACTGCAGAGAGAACAACTTTACCGAAAGAACCAAGAAGATGAATCCCTGCAGTCACGAAAGCTTTAAATCGAAATATATATATAGAGTTTAGTTTTTAACGTGGGGGCTTTTAGTTTCACATGAAACTTGGTTTTGTGCCGAATTTGGCAAATATCCAGCTCCGAGACTTAAAATTATTGGCTTAACTGTCATGTGAAGAACATGTATGTATGCTCTTTGGGTCTTTCGGTAAAGTCACGTAGATAGAAAAATAATAACAAAATCACGACGTTTCGATCGCAGGACAAGCAATCGTCTTCAGGTGAAAAAAAAAACAGCACTAGAACTGCTGAGGCAGGAGAAATATGACATGTATGCATGTATGTTGAACTTCTTCCAATGTACATAGCCAAGAGTGCGAATCGGAAGTGCCGAAGATCACTCTGCAGTAGGGCAAATAGAAGAGTTCCTCCCCCTACAGCGTCGACCAGAGATCAATTCTTCGGTTCTCAGAGGGAGCTATGTCAGGAGTGGGGAACGTCCGGCCCGCGGGCCATATATGCCCGCGAAATCATTTGGTGTGGCTCTGCCAAGCCAACCGCAGGCGGGACTCGAAATTCAATAAATCTAGGAGCAAACCTGGAAAAGCAGTTGCGAGTAGCAGCAACATCATCAATACCAGCTAACATCACACGCCTCGCCAAAGCGAAGCAGTTGCAGCCATCACATTAGGGGTGAGTTAGTTAAACGTTTGACCAAATATAACAGGCATATTTTTAAGTTGATAATTTTCTATGGCCCGCGAATGATGTTATAAATATCCAAATGGCCCTTGGCAGAAAAAGAGGTTCCCCACACCTGAGCTATGTGATACTCGCTTCCGCGGGCCGCTCTCAAACACAGAGGGTTGCGCGCAACTGCTCTTGCAGGCGGAGTCGACCGGATACTCGTCTCCTGATGGCGTGATCGCAATCAAAATGAGCAACGAACATTTGACACAAAAAAGGAAAGAGCCCCTACCCTCCTTCTGGCTGCCCGCCACTCCCTGGCTCTGCACCAGGTTGTGGCCGTAGAGGCCGGGCAGAGCAGAGGCGGCGTACTGCTGAATGCTGGAGTACGCCTGGTTCAGTGCATCCATACTGCCTCCTCCGCCGCCACCGCCTCCTCCCCCTCCACCGGCACCGCCCGTGCCATTGGAGAGACCCGAGCCCCCCAGGCCGCCATTGAGCGAGCCCATACCTAAGGGCATTTGATAATCAACAGCATCATCATCATCATCACCATCACCACCGCTTTATACGTATACCTCCCAGACAGGACAGCTCGGGGCGCTCTACGGCAGGGGACAACCCCTACCCCTCCCCCCTCCCCCCGTGGCAGCTGTTCGTTTACGGCACCAGGTGAACACAGCGCCGGCCCTGCAAGTGGGCATTAGTCTGCCAGTAGTGGGGGGCACTGGTGCTGTTTTGTTTGGATTTCCACAATTGTGTAAATTCTGAGCGATTTACCAAATTATTTTAAAATGCAGACCGTGACGTCGGCACACGCGGCCAACTATCTCATGAATGACAAAAACACGGGATGTTAAACGTCCACTGCGAAGCAGACTGCGCGTATTTATGTTAAATAGAACTGCGGTATTAACCAGGGGTGGCCACTGGGCTCGAACCGCGACCCTTTGCAACTAGCGGCAAACGCGCTGCCGCTGGGCTCACGTCCCCTAAACGACACGCATAGGGCTTAAAGAAATACGATGCAAATTGAAAAACAACTGCGTGTTAGTCGCCTCGATTATTAACGGCGTATCGGTTCACGGCAAAAAATCTGGTAAGCAACGGCAACTCCTGTAAAAATAAAACAATTTTTTTTAAACGAATTTAATTAAGCCTCTTAAATCGAAAGCTTTTCAATAACGGGGGTTTCAATTCTTTCCTCCCCCCCCCATGCGCCGCGGTACCTCACATGCAACAACGCCCCACCATGCACCACTCGTCGTGTTATCTGCGGGTAAACGGGGGGAGGGGTGTTTTTCTCACCTTGCGAATGAAGGTGAAAGGACTCCAGTGCAGCTGTGGGTTAGTATCGAGGATGTGTGTTAGTATTGAACCTTCACGGATGCCCCACTCTCTGCAGCTGTGCGCACACGTGTACGCACATGTTACAGCCCTGCTGGTCAATCCACTTCTGGACGAGGGCCTCCCCACGCCGTGCGGGTCGCGGGGGTTAGTTTACCAGACTCGAACAACGCTGGGCATTGCCGGTTGTGAAAGGCGGGCAGCATTGGACGTGGCGGTGTAGAAGTAGAGTAACAGCAATGGATTTTACCGCACTGCCCTCTGCTGCCCACCACGCAGCCCAGCAGCAGCCTATCACAACCCGTTATACAGAGTGGTCGTCCATCCAAGCACTATCCAGGCTCGACCCGACTTAGCTTCTGAGATCGGGCAAGACGAGGCACACTGAGGGCGATTTCATCGGAGGCAGTTGTAGGGGGCACTAACGTCGCGTAAATGAATCGTCGAGGGGATGTTCGTGTCCCTGTTATCACTTGGTCGCTCCTCTGTCTCTACCCGTTGTGGTCCGGGGCCGCTGATGGTGTGCCTAAAAGCCATGCTCTCCCCCTCTAGGAAACATTTCACGATGCCTAAAACTCATACTGGACAGCCTGGAGCACATGGCCTGTGTACGTATTAGAGGGTGTGATGATGTGCCGATTAGATTTTTTTAAACCTTTATATATTATAGGCATCCGATTGTGTTCGTGAGCATCAACGTTTTTTAGAGATTGAGAAAAATAAACAATCGGCTCTCCAATGGAATCGCGAACCGCGAATTGCGACGGCCAAAACCGAATCGTCACAGTCCCGGGGCACGTGACAATACGCGCCACGTGCGTGTCTCCCTCACGCGAGGACGATTATCCCAACGGTCTCTTGATTGCAAACAATTAATAAATTGCGTGACGTATGTACGCACGTACGTACGTACTCTGGACTTCTTTCGCGCCGTACATAGCCAAACGTGCTAATCGAAGGTGCGAAAAAATTCCCATTGCCGCATATACGTACGGCCTTGGCCGGAGCGCGAAATCGTCGACGGTGTGGGGCGCGTTGCGCGCGGGGGAGAATATCGACGGCGCAGAGGCTGCCAGGCTTAAGCAACCGTCCCGACACCGGTGGCTCCATCTGTGGCGCCACGACGCACGCGACGCTGCGCGCCGTCAATTTTTGTACGTGAACCATGGCCTGGGCCTCCTCTTTGCGTCGACTCGACCTCAAATGATTGCCCAGCGCAGCGTGGACGATTGTCGCCAGGACCACCGGGGAGACGGGGGAGCACACGGTGTGCGGACTGAAATAAGTTGATCGCTCCCGACATTTGCCCCCACAGCTGAAGAGACTCAATTTGCGGAGGGGGGGGGGGGGCACGGGGGGGGGGTGATCTCTGTGCGCTAATGCACGCGCCTACAAATACTGTGGCCCTGTGGCTGCTGCGGCAAGGAACAAAATGCGTATTGTGTGCAGGGGGCGTCATTTCTCACTCGGTATTTTCCGGGTCACCGGTAAACCGGGCGAAGTAGGCACGTGACGGGAGAGATATAGCTGTAGCGAGAGAGGGATATGATGGATGTGGCGTGCCTGGCGTGGAAATATTTTTCAGTGTCGGTGACCCGGACAGATCCCGGATCGTAAGCACTCATTACGGTTTCACGAGCCCAGACCGAGTCTTTCACTTCCCCCGGGTAGCACCTGAGGTGGCATGACTTGTGGTTCCAAGTTTGCTCTTTATTAGGATTGTACATCAATTGGTACGACTAAAGTTTTGCAACCTTAGGAGGTACCGATGTCTGCGCCAGCCCATGGATGACGAATGTGAAACAGGGGGCTGCTGCCTCATCACAGCAGCGACGGATGTCAACGGCGTCTGGGAGGGAAGGGGATTTGTCACGAGTGGCATCGACTGTGAGGGGCCGGCCTGGTTCCGTCCTCTACCTAAAATCGCCCTCACCCCCCCCGCCCCCGATTTACCTGCCAGGGCGCCCATGGTGCTGAGCGCCGAGTTGCCCCCAAGGCCCTGCAGCCCGGCCAGCGAGCCCATGGAGCCCACACCGGAGCTGGAGGAGCTGGAGGAGCTGCCACCTGGAGCGCGTGACAGCCGTGCACACGCACACACACGCACCGACACACACACACGCACACACACGCACACACACGCGCACACACACGCACCGACACACACACGCACCGACACACACACGCACCAACGCACACACACGCACCGACACACACACGCACCAACACACACACACGCACACACACGCACCGACACACAAACACGCACCGATACACACACGCACCAACACACACACACGCACACACACGCACCGACACACAAACACGCACCGATACACACACGCACCAACACACACACACGCACACACACGCACCGACACACACACGCACCAACACACACACACGCACACACACACACCGACACACACACGCACCGACACACACACGCACCAACACACACACGCACACACACGCACCGACACACAAACACGCACCGATACACACGCACCGACACACACACACACACGCACGCACACCTCCGATTAACGCGGTTGGCTACGTACGGTGCGAAAGAAGTTCAACGTACATACACATATGCCACCGTGCATGTATCCGCGTGTACCACTAATTACGCGTATCCATCTGCTCCCACTTGGGTGCGTCCTCCTTATGCGTGTGCCCACTATGTACATGGGGAGCGGCGGTGCAGTGGTTGACGCACTGTGCTACGAACACGGCCATTCAACGCACGTACATGCGCATGTACAGAGCGCACCCTCTGATGAAACTTGGTAGACCGTGAGATGTAAAGCGTTCAGGTTGATTGTTGGTTCGGCATGATGATGATAAAAACTAAGATTAGGCTTTGACCCTTTCTGGCAATAACGCGGGTGTTGAGGTGTTCAAACATCGAGTCTGCATCAACAACACACACTTGTGGCAAAACATGCAAAACAAACGCGCTCCGATAATCATATCTGCATTGTCTTTGAAACTGATTCAGCACTCGCAGATGCACTCCACTGACTTGCGGTTTGTCACCTCCTTATCACACTTCTTTTGCTACGACTACTCCAGTGACTGTTCCCATGTGCTTCACTCACTGATTGCTCCACCAATGTTGTCAACTCGGTCTACCAGACTAACTGTTTTGTCTCATTCGTCACACTGTGTTCATCCACTCAACACCCTGCAGGTCACAACAACAACAACAACACACTCACTCATTCACCCACTCACTCACCCACCCACCGACCCACTCACCCACCCACCCACCGACCCACTCACCACCACAATGCAGGTCACAACAACACACTCACTCATCCACTCACTCACTCACTCACGCACCCACCCACCCACCCACCACCACACTGCAGGTCCCAACGCTTCTGTTTCTGCTTCAATCTTCGCACTGCTCAACATTTGAATTCCCTCGTATCGTCTCCTTACAATAACCTTGCTCAATTAAAAAAATGTGTCTACCTACAGCACCTTCAATCGTGCTATTTGTTGCTGGCTGCTTGGCATTTCGGGATTGTGGATCCGTGCTCAGCAACCGTAAAAGTGCTGCAAGCAATCATCTGTGTGCGGTAGATATATATACACACACACACACCCCCACCATACAAAGACAAAGATCCCCCGTGTAGCCTTAACATACTGTTGGGGCAAGTGCTGTTGTCGAGCACCTATGAAGGCCGCTACATACTACACACACACACACAATCCAATGGAAACGAACTACATTAAATGTTGTAACAACTTAAACAAGGCGAGGTGTGCACAGTGCCGTCTGGCGAGGGACTGTTAACGCCAGGTAAATGGCGATCACAGTAGCCGGCACTGGCGACGCTGCGTGGTAGGGCACACCGCACAGAGCGCTCGTTTTAATCTAGCCCGATGTGCAACAGCCAGCCAGGCCAGTTGCACACATCACTCGCCCCCAGTGTTGCGCTTGAGCAGAAATAATCCCAGGGCAGGAAGCTCATCTCGGGACGAATGAGATCTCTACGCCATTGCTCCGCACACAAAGTCACAAACGCGGGTGTGAGTGTGCACGGGCCAAAAAATAATGAGAAATAAAAAGTTCGGACGTACAGGCTTGCTGGGGCGATTGCCGTACAAAGGCCACCACACAGACGGTGCTGACCAGCGATACCTTCAGCCGTTGTTTGTCCCCACCGCTGTGAATTTTGACACTTCATCAGCGACTCATTTCAAACCGAGTCGGTTCCAATTGGGGGAGGCCCCGGTGAGTTTCAGATACGGATTTTCCAAGGTATTGCATGCGGCAATGTTCGTAAACCCTGCTCTCTGTCAATACAGCGCAGTGCGTGAACTGGCGTGTCACCTCCCATCAAGCTTGCACACACACAAACGCACACACACACACGTAAAAAAGTCAAAGTTTCCCCGTATAATAGGCTATTGGGGCAAATGTTGTTAGTCAGCACCTATGAAGGCCGGCACACCACGTGGGGTGGGTGGGCAACACCGTGCCCGGCCGCCTTTGTCTCCCTCATGGCGATGTTTACACATCGCACCAGGTACTCATTTGAGGCCGAGTCGACCTAGGAGAGGCCCAGGACCGGTTCAGATAATCGTCACCGGTATTGGCCGTGAGCGTGACAGGAGCCCGGGTCGCCGGGTTCGTAGCGCAGCGTGGCGCTACCCGCTACACTACCGCTCCCATATGCACACAGGCACGCGGAAGACCAAAGACACCCCCACTCCCATGGTGCACTCTGTGCATACACACAAAAGGACAGACGCATTACCAACGAAACAAAAAAAGCAGGCCACACGCGGGGTCTGGGGGGGGGGGGGCCGGGGGGGGGGGGGACGCTGCGTTGAAAATATTCACTCACAATCAAAGGACTCGCTCACGCAGAATTTATGCATCCTTAGCCATCGAGCCGAGCGCCGGGGCTTCTGAGCTGTGTGCACCACCGCCGCCAGCGCGTCGTGCCAAGCCCTACCACACCGTGCCACTCTCCCGGTGTCAAATCCACCGCAGTGTCACTGCTGCCTCAGTGTTTCGGAGCAAACCACCGCTGTGGGACTCGTCTCACCGGGACCCATTGGTGCTGAGTGTGGGGCAGACCTGGGCCCAATTAGCATCATATTCAGGTTTAGCGTTGCGATACATAAGGCACCCTTTGCACACAGATATTACACCTGCGTACAGAAATATGAGTCGATAATACAGGGTGCTTCAAAGAACACTTAAATGGGACGATCGTTTTTAATGGAAAAGGAACGCATAATACACTGTAGCTTGATAACCATTGTAATGTTAATAGCTTTAAAAAGTCAAAGAGTCTCCCACTTGTTCGCCATCGTTGTCAACACGTGCCTGGAATCTTCTCCAGGTGGTCTCCAGAGGCCTCATTTCTCGTGGTGTTGTTGCAAATTCTCAGAAGTGTTACATCTTTTTTTTTTCAGCACCCGGTATGCTGAGTGCGTTTCTTACCGGCACCTCCGAGAGCGCCGAGGCCACCCGTGGACGAGCCGAGTCCGCCGCCCGAGGACCCCGAGCCGGGAGACTGTGACGCAGCTGCTGCTGCCAAAGCCAAGAGGTTCTGCAGCTGAATGGCGTTGAGACCTTAATGCAGAGCCAGAGACAAAGATACCCCCGTATGGCCTTAGCAGACTGTTGGGGCAATCGCTGTTGGAGAGCACCTATGAAGGCTGGCACGGCAACACGAGGGGGCGGGTGGGCGGCACCACGCTCGGCCGCCTTTGTCTCCCGAGTGCTGATGTTTACACACTGCACCAGGTACTTGTTTTGAGGCTGAGTCGACCTAGGGAAGGCCCAGGACGAATACAGATAATCGTCACCGTTGTTGGCCGTGAGCGGGAATCGAACCCTGGTCACCGGGTTCGTAGCGCAGCGCGCTAACCGTTACGCTACCGCTCCCCACAAGACTTTAGTGCGCGCAAACAAACACACGGATTGCTCATGTAATGGTTGAGTATGTTGCGGAAAGTTTTATATGGCACTCAATAGGGACGAAGAACACGCCAGAACCATTGGATAATTTTAGCTGGGTCTGTCTGGGTCAGCGACCCGGGAAACATTTCCGCAACCGGCACACCACAAATAAGCATACCTCTCGCTCTGGCTGCGGTTACGAGATGTGTAGGGACACACACACACACAAATATTCACACGTAGACATGCGCGCACAGATACCGATACACACACACACAGCGACCTGGAAAATATTCAGTGAGAAACATGGCCAGAGTCGTGCATGCCTGACTGGCTTTACTGGCTATGATGATGTTTACTGGGTATTCAATTTAGGCCGAGGTGACGCATTCGAGGCTCAGATGGGGTTCAGATACCATTTGCCAGCGGTGTTGTGCAAGGCCATGAATGATTGCAAGGATCACAAGACTGGATCGTGTCACAAATGAAGATGTGATGGAGAAGGGAAAGAGAGCTGCATGTTCTCACGCAATCTAACGGGACGTTGACTCCTCAGATGGCGACGTTGTGAGAATCGAGGGACACCACCGGGAGAAGAAAGGTCACGAACGAGGAGGCACTCGGGTGGAGACAGAGAGGCGGACAAAGACAAAGAGAGGTTTGAAACTGTGAACCAGAATGTGAAGGGATGTGGAATGGATGTGGAAATGGCCCAGGACAGGAGCGAGTGGACAGAGAAAGGAAGAACCCACTCAAGAGAGGGGACGGATGCCAGGTGAAAAAAAACGAAGTTAGCTCTGTGCCCTAAACGTCAACATGCATAATGGGGGGGGAGATGGATTGGTCGTGCAGTTGTTTGTGTGACGTGCTTTGCATCTAGCCGACCAGTGACAGAATCCCGGCCATGGGCTAGCATCGGTGGTCATGGGCTAGCATCGGTGGCGAGTGATATCTGAACCGATCCTGGGCCCTCCACCTTCGCCGACCTGCGCTGACCAGAGCAGTGAGGTCCAACAGACCCCCACCACCAACACACGGCATGGGGGAGGCACTCATCCAGCGGCGTATCGACAAAATGGCTGTAAATAATTAAATATTTATAATAATGAATTGTTAATTCCAATAATTATTGTGCAGGGAATCTCATTGACAATTTTCTTGTATTAAAAAAAAACTCAAATGTTACCACCGTAGAATCTCGCTTATCAACCGATACACTCGACTGCGATGCGAGACGTCCCTCCAAACGACTCTGCCACCATACGAATGTCAACGTGGCCTTCGGACCTGATAACAGCTGGCTCGGTGCTTCTGACAACCGTTGGTATGAGCAATAGATCCCTGCAAGCTGCGAACGCTGCGTCAGTGCTCCAACAGCTTAAGCCTGCGTATGCGCCCATGCTCTTGCATCAATGTATTTATTGTTTACGGCGGCTGGGCAGAGCTTAGCGGTTTGTGTGCTTGATACAGAGCCAGTTTTGCAGAGTCAAACATTTTCATTCCTGATCGCAGCCGCAGGGTTATTTTGGCAGGAGCCGGTGTCGCCCCAGCGTGTCGTCCGCTGTATCAGACGGCGTGAAAACAGACCTTCACGTGCTTCAATCCTAGACCAAGTCCCGACTGCAGAAATGAACCTAAATTAGCAAGCGCAGTCATCTCGACTTCATAGGTTGCGATGTAAGCGCATGATCTGCCAAGTTTAATACCGTCTGTTAGTCCCTTTGCTGATCATACGCAGGCCTCCGCGAGCCGTCGCCATCTGACACAGTCACGTGATCTAAAAAACCCATCGACCAGCCGCACACGAGCTGGCTCCATCGCTCCACCTCCGAGGCGGGCAACGAGTCAGACACCATCCCTCCTTTGGCTCCCACTCCGTCGACAGTCTTAACCACCAGGCCATCGTGCCATCTACAGCGACGTGTGTCCCGTCCCAAGCTCACTAACGTTTCTCACTTGGGGCATGTTCTATAATCCAAGTATGAACCTCTCCACGTTTTTTTGAACACTTTTCGGATTTTTTTCTCTTTTTTCTGTAGAGTACATGTAGAGTAGAACTCCTGCTAGCGCGTAGCGCCTATGAAGGCCGTCATGGCACACGAGGGGGTGGTCGGCCAGCGCCACGCCCGGCCGCCTTTGTACTCATTTGAGGTTGAGTCGACTTACGGAAGGCCCTGAACTAGTTCAGATGATCGTCACTGATGTTGACTGTGAGAAGGAATCGAACCCGGATCGCTGGGTTCGTAACGCAGTGCGGTAACCGCCTGCACTACCACTCCTCACGACATTTGAGTCTGACACGCAAACACACGTACGTTTGTGGATATGCCAATTACTAAATATCCAAGTGGCTTTTGTGTAAGTTCACACGAGGGCCGAAGTGGGCACTCCGCGAGCTGCAGAAATAGAACGTTGAAATCGTAGACGGGGCCGCAGACCCTGAGGCTCATGCAAGCTGCTACTGGGCATTTGCTAAGTTTCTGCCCTCGTGCAACGACAGCAGAAGTGAGAGAGACAAACAAATGGGGCAACGAGCAGTGGCAGGGAGTAAGGCAAATGAGCAGTGTCGAGTTTCGTACAGTGGAGCAGGTTGCCACGATTGGAAGCACAGTTGCTGCATCAGCCAGTCAAACGTGCTATCCAAAAAAACCTGAATAGGTGGCATAACCATGCTGCTAATGAGCCTCTGCCATGTCACGTGGCCTCACAGTGCACCTATCCTGACATCGCTTAAGTATGTATGCATGCTGAACTTATTTCGCACCGTACATAACCAACCGTGCTAATTGTGTGTGTGTGATTCCCCGCTCACCGGCCATCTGCTGGAGGCTCCCGTAGGCTCCCAGATTTCCTGTAGCGGCTGCCTGCAGAAGCTGCAGGTAAAGCTGAGTGCGCACAGAGAGGGAAGGCAGCGGGCGAGACAGGGAAGGGATAAGATTTAGTGACTGGATGCTGGTATTCAGGATTCTGGGAGTGTGTGTATGTTGAACTTCTTTTGCACCGTACATAGCCAACCATGTTTATCGGACAACTAAGCACAAAAAGCAGTTCTAAAGAAATGAGTTTTCAATGTATATTTAAAAGTGCATAGCTCCAGTGGCTTCCTAATATTGGAAGGAAGAGCGTTCCAGACGGCCGCAGAAGCGCATCTGAAAGCGCGCGATGCAGTGACCGTCTTTGTTCGATGTGCGTGTGTGGTGGTTTTATTTCTGAAACATAGAGACAGAGGGACTCTCTCACAGCATGCATGACCCAAAGCTATTAAAAAAATAAAACAAGAACGGGCATATTCCAGGTGTGTTCATTTTACGCAAAAAAACTACAACTGAAAAATTACACTTGCTTTGCCGCATATGAAAAATCAATTAAAATTTTCACTGGGTTATAAATAATAACATCCATGAGAGCCTACGAGCTTGACGGCGGCCATTGACGTCAAACGTACATGTCCCCTTAAGTGAACTCAGATGAAAATACTCAATCGGGGAAGGACGTGGCAACGTCGCTGCACACACTGCGTGAGACGACAACAGACTGCGTGCAACGTAGCTGCTGTCGTCGTGTGCAGCCTTGGCGCTGCAAGAATGGCGCGAACGCCAAAGCATTCTCATTGTTACCCAGGCCCAAACACGGCGTGTTGGCTTCGGAGACGGAAGGATATGGGCCGCAATTACGGTGGGATTTGGCCACAGTCGATTCAAGCGGAGCTCGCCTGACCTCTCGTCTCCGTCCTGGCGGATTGCAAGATCGCGATGTCGCATTTGGAAGTTCCGATCTCGTCTGGCATTGTGAAGCTGTGGTTTAAATATTTTATTTTATCACAATCTTCCTTGTACATGAACATAAGAAAGTTGGAATGAGGAGCAATGTCGTTGTTTTGGGCACGGAAGAAGCTTCAGCGTGTATTTGTTTAGATGAGTAAATATGTCAAGTCCAAGACTCAATAGAAAACGGCAAGTTGTCCTGTGATGCGAGTCCGTGGACCGGGAATTCCACACACTCAACCAAATTCGTACAATAAATGAAAATGTATGAATAAGGGGCGACGTTTTGGGCAAATGGCCATTCTTCACGGCACACAGAGAGGCCACTCTTAGCCACCCACCTCTCTTGCCCCCCCCGCGTGCTGTGAAGAAGGAGCATTGTCCCCAAAGAACGTCGCCTAGTGAATACTTTGTCTTTTTTGTAAGGCAGCGTTAAATTGACGAATGCGTCGAGTTCTCTGCTATTCGTCCTAGTGCGCCGCCGACGCCGCCGCGATTATCGCCGAATGCATTTGTGTACGCAAATCGGGGTTCGCGGAAACATTCACCTAAGAGCTCGTGGCAGAGTGTGGCTGTAGAATGTCCCCCGGGGGGGGGGGGGGGGTGGGGGGCTACAGGGGTTCATGGATTATAGGATGACAAACGAGATGAGTTTCACTTGGCGCGTTTTAATTTACTTCAAAAGGTCTTAAATCATCAATAGTTTTCAAGTTTAGTGCTACGGCGTTCCAGTATTTCGACAGAACAGCTGCTGAACCATCAATCTGCCAATATCACTCTTCAAAGTTGGCACTGCATATAATGACGCACATCTGCACGCGTGTGTCCGTGCACCCCTGTGTGTGCGTGCGTGCGTACCGAATGTCCCTGTATGCAAAGCGTCTGCGTGCCTCGCTCCCTGCACACAACTTCTTTCTCTTGAGGCCTCTGCCCGAAAGAAGGTCCTCGGCTCAACTCCCTAGATCCTGAACTGATACCGAGCTCCTCATTCCCAACATCCTTCCTTTCGGGAACGTCCGTCCCTCTCGCTTTCACAACTGAGAATGTCCCCGATCCACGTCCTCCGCATTTTGCCTACATCGGTTTTACAGCACACAAACTGGATTCAGATTACAGTCTCAATCTGACCGTATCTCAACACGCCACGCGCCAGGCTGGGGCGCATTTATTTCACAAAGAGGGGACGGCCGTTCACCGGCGGAGGAACAGGGGAGGGGGGCCTTGAGCCTGGGGAATTGAACAGGGGCAGGGAGGTCGACCAAACAGGGACGGCAGTTGGTCGCGCGCCCACTCACCGCCAGGTACTGCGGTGCCAGTGCACCCATGCCGGCCATGCCACCCCAGGCGTTGAGTTGCTGCATCTGCTGCGAGATCTGCTGCTGCAGCCTTTTGTGCTCCTTGTCCTTCTGCGTGTCGGCGAACTTGACGACGAGCGGTGCCGAGCAGCCCTGCGTGGAAGTGGAGGGCCATTACGACGAGGCCGGCGGAAAATGACCAGGCAATGACGTAATTTGGCCATGTAAATGACCAGGCAATGACGTCATTTGACCAGGTAAATGACCAGGCAATGACGTCATTTGCGGGGGGGTAGAACGTCTCGCGTTGCAGTCGAGCGTTTGGGTTGCTAAGCGAGATATGATTATGGTAATCATGATTGATAAAATTTATAATAAAATACGAGAAAATGTACGTGATTCCCAGCACAATAATAATTGGAATGAAGCAATGAATTATTCTTAATATTTTATTATTTACAGGCATTTTGTCGATCCGCCATTGGATGGATGCCTCACCCATGCCGTGTGTTAGTGTTGGTGGTCTGTTTGACCTCACTGCGCTGGTCAGTGCAGGTTGGCGAAGGCGGAGGGCCTCAGGATCGGTTCAGATATCACTCGCCACCCTTGTTAGCACGTGGCCGGGAATCCGTCGCGACTAGATTGGCATTTGAAATGCATTTCGACAGAATGATTCTGCATCCTCGACTGGCCTCGGAGAGTGACCAACGCAGGAGTAAGAAAACGGCTGCATGTAGAAGAAGACCTGATGATGCAGGCCTGGACCGCAGTGGGACACTGGAACGGTGGAGATGAGGAGTGCGTGTAAGGCGCTTTGAAATGCCGATGCAAAGCATCCCTATAAACGCCAATGCTCCACCTTACCCAATAAACACGGGCACTATTTTAATTAACACGCGACCATCAATGGCGGTTTTCAGTATGCGTATGCACGAAAGGTTGAACTTCTGTCGCACCGTACGTAGCCAAGCGTGCTAATCGGAGGTGCGGGAAGCTAAGCAGGCATTTTGGGCCCGGATACCGCTTGGAAGGGTGGATATACGTGGTGGGCCGGTGTACGAGACCATTATTCTCCCACATCTATGCTCCCCATCTTTATGAATCCATAATCGCCAGCATGGCTAAGCGCTGTCAAATAACCCCCGCGGTTGTACGACAACAGAGGTTTCACTCAACTTAAAAGAGACAACTACGGCCTTGAAAGTGCCGAGGCGTGGCAAGACGTTGATGGGATGTGGGGAGACTTTGGACGTGCACGGAGGTCAGGTCACATTGAGAGGAATTGAGGAGGCCGAGAGAACTCATGGTGTCGTGTCAGACTTGGAGACCGAACGTGTTTAATAATAATCGTGAATTTTATAATGCGCCAGATCTTTCACACAAGTCAACAACTCAGAGGCGTGTAGCCAAAGCCAGGGCTGCTCGAAAGGCTGACCCAACAGTTAGGCCTTTAGATGTTTCTTGAAAGTCAGAGTGCATTTATGTTGCCGATGTGCAAAGGGATAAGAGAGTTCCACACCGAGGGGCGACAGCAGAGAACGGACGTGAGGCTGTAACAGTTGGAGAACTTGGTGTCTAAAGCAGATTTTGAGTGACGCTGCGTAAGGTTCTACCGCGAGCCTTCAGTGCAAGGTGAGAGTAGCGAGGGTGTGGTGTGGTGGGGGACCGGTGGTGAAGGCGCGATGACAAAGGCAGGCGATTTTATACTTTATTTTGCATCGGGAGGTCTACGTGTGGAGCATTCGGGGAGTTTTATTGGGGAAGGATTTAAAGAAGTTTGGCGAGGGGTTAGAGGGCCAGGTAGACAGATTGTGGGGGCGTGATGAGGTCTAGGAATCTGTCAGGGAGGGTTTTTTGACGAGTGCTCTTTGCGGGTTTGGGGAGTGCCGGCGAGGTCACGGATATCGGTTGTAGAGCCGTCGCTTTACTCACCTCCATGGTCTGGGATTGGTGCATCGCCTTGATGGCATTCAACGCCATGGCTCTCGTGGAAAACGTTACAAAAGCACAACCTGGACGGACACGAAACAAATAACGACAACAACAGCAGCAATGACAATTACAATGAGGTGGCGTCCTAACTACGCCCGCGCCTCAAGACGCCGGACAGATGCAGCGGAACACGTTTTGAGCGCAAACGTCGGCACGAAAACAACCGCCAGTGACAATGTGGGGATGGAGATCGCCACCATCGCCGACTTGCACACCGCGCTCTTATTTTACACGAACATGAACCACATCGTCATAGTCCGGTTACGTGAAGGTGGTATTTTAGTGTATCACGCAGAGACTGAGCCGCTGCGTGTGAGAAACCCACGTGCGAGGGCGCGTGACTTTCCGAACGATCTCCACAGCTGTCAATCGGAAACCTCGACACTTGAGAGGCGCCGGTCCGAGGGAAGAAAGTTCAAGGACGTCTCTAAACTCTCGCTGTCTCTATAAACCCATCACCTAATCTCTAAATCCCTCACCAATAGGTTCCCTCGCCCGGCATGGCTCTATCAAAATTACCTCCGGCCCTTCTCTCCGGACCGTGTGTCTTTGCAAGGAAGGAAATTGACAGAGAGGCAAAACCACGAACCTACGCCCCCCCGCCCCGCCCCCCCCCCCCGCCTCCCCGGCGTCGTGCAGCATAACCTGCTACCAACACTCCGCTTTCCCGGAGTCCGGTGCAAAAAAAAAAAAATCGCTGCCCTCCACCGAAGCGAAGAAGCCGACCCGGCGGTGTCACCTGCCACGAGCGAGCCGCTAACTCTCCTGACGCCACCCTCGCTCGGAGGAGCGCTTGCCTGAGTCCAGCCACCCCCCCCCCCACGCCAACCCCCCACGCCCCCCCCCACGCCCCCCCCACGCCCCCCCCACGCCCCCCCCCACGCCCCCCCTCCCAACCCCCCCACGCCCCCGCTTAAACCAATCCAGCATCTCGTGGCCTATTCTGGCAATGCGATGGGCTGCCTGACAAAACATTTTGTCTCTGTGCCTCTGCGCGCAAGCAGCACGCCTCCCGCATGAGCAACCCCGGTGCCTTGGGGAGGGGAAGTCACTATTCTTTGGGTCTTCTGGTAAAGTCACGTAGATAAGTTCAAAGAAAATAACAAAAAATTACAAAAACTACGACGTTTAGATCGCGACACAAGCGGTCGTCAGCGGTCGTCATCAGGCGAGACCAGGAGAGATGACGACCGCTTGTGTTGCGATCGAAACGTCGTAGTTTAAAAAATAAAGTCTCGTTATTTTCTTTGAACCTATTTACGCGACTTTACCGAAAGACCCAAAGGATATGAATTCCTCCAGTCATGAAAGCTTTAAGTCAAGGGGAAGTGAAGCTTTCGTGACTGCAAGGATTCATATTCTTAGGTTTTTTCGGTAAAGTCACGTAGGTAAAAAATGTAAAATTTAAATTAATAAAAGTAAAATTAAAATAAAATCACGATGTATCTTACTTGATACAGTGCTGTGACGGTTCCACCTGAAGACGGAGGCTTGTGTTGCCTCCGAAACATCGTGATTTTTATTTTATTTTACTTTTATTAATTTTAATTTTAATTTTTTACCTACGTGACTTTACCGAAAAAACCTAAGAATATCAAGGGGACGTCACCGTTTACCGATGCGACCGCGGTGGCGTTGTTGAAGCGCCGCCGACCCTTCCAGCGCGCCCGGAAACGTCGTCCGGAGCTCCTCGCCGAATTACTCCCAAGCTCGAGGTAGTTTACACTTGGCCACAAAAATCTGCACGGAACCATTGACCCTGATCTGTCAATCAAAGTAAATGATCCCCCCCCCCTCCACTCACTCACCCACCTAGCACCGCTGCCTGACGTTGGTCCCTCTTTGGCCGCACTCGAGAGAATCGATGCCCTCGGGGGGATCTCCCCCACATGTCATTGGGTCCACTGCTGCAATAAACACCGCTGAAGCGCGCTGACGAAACACACCTGGGATTTGTAGTGTCGAAATGTAACCGTTGCCTCAAGGGACTCGGTGTACGCAACGGTGGTAACTGGGCACCCTGGTGAAAGTTGGTCATGCCTACTTTTTAGTTTTGCAAAGGGAAAGGGGCGGGCGGTCACAGGCAGTGGAAAAAGAGGAATCTCCTGAGCCTGGACTTGAACAGGGGCAGAGAGCTGTACTATGGAAGTAAATTGAAAGGGGAAGGCCCTTGGCCTGGAGCTGAACAGGGTGCAGGAGTCGGCTGGGAGAAAGGGGAATCTCAGAGCCCCAGGGGCAGCGGAGGAGAAGGAGTGACCTCCCACTCAGCCAATATCACTTGACGTTGATAATACTGCTGGCTGAGAATCGAATTCGGCTCGCCGGGAGCTGTAGCTCAGTGCGCCAACCGCCACTCTATAGGTACGGTGTACACACACACGCACGCAGACTAGAATGCGTTTGAGAAAAGTAATCTTTTGTGTTAATAGATTTCCACCCCACGTCTATTTCTATGCCGTTCTTCAGCAGTATGGGTTTCACCCCCGTTCCTTCTCACATCGATGATACGAACTGTATCCCAATTTCTTTAAATAAGATGGCAATGGCTTGCAGACGTATTCATTCGGCAGTGGATTGATCATGTATGATGATGGTTTGTAGACAATAAATTGGTGCTATAAATGATCGTGAACAATAAGGCCCTGTGTTCTCACAGTCACTTAAAATAGCCTGGAGAGACCTTCATCCAGCAGTGGATTGATGATGGCCAAAGATGATGATGATTTTTGTCACAAACGAGTGCTTTGCCTGATCAGGAATAATGTGATTCTGTGTTTAACACCGTCACTTACAATCAGTTGTTTACCGTACAAAGTGTATGTAAATGAACTTGACGAAGTTTCTCAAAAAAATGTAATCAAATTGTCGGAAGTTGGCAATAATTACCGGAAATTTATCATTCTAGGTGTGTGCACGATATGTCTTAATTAGCGCATAATCTGGATTCACACATCACACAAACCGCATTTGCCTTCATGCACCAGATGTTACTAGGCAATACAATTGATGAAATATGATGCAACCCCCCCCGCCCCCCCTCCCCCCCCATCAAAATAACTTTTAAACAAAGATGTAATTAAAAAAACTACATTTAAATAAAACATTATTTAACCCTTCTGAGCCATATTGACACATTTAGGCAAAACTTCCACCATGCGATGCCAAACAACGCTACAAAGCAACAATAATAATAACGAAGCAAACAAATATGTAAATTGTGTAATTAAATTCCAATTTCGAGTCATATTTTTAACCACTAATGAACTATGAATGCAAGCATTAAAAAAAAACATTTGCCGGCAACTGTAGAAGTGAATAAGACTGTAGTTTTTTTTTTAACAAAAGCAATCTGATGTAATCCTCAGACACAATTGTGTTAAGGCTAAACGGACATCGCCGATTATCTCCAATGTCGGCGACAGGTTCTGGAATTTAAGTTTAAGATAGGTGTAGAAAAGGCCCGTACTTTGTTTTCGCAAATTCATAGATGAAGTTCATGAAGAAGAGTAGTTGTGTTTCCATTTTACGCGACAAAACCTCGAATGTTTCTTGCTTCTCCCATCGTCCTCGGGCTTCCTCTTACCAACCCGCATTGTGGTGAAGTATGGTCAAAGAACCCAAACCCTCGCCCTCCACCATCCCAACGGACCGAGTGTGGGGAGGCTTTCATCCAGTAGTGACTTGACAAAGCCCTTTAAACTGCGTTCTATGCTATCCTCCTCACTACGAAATAAATAAAAAGAAAGTATTTTGGGTGATGCTGCATTGGCAGTGGCGCACAAGCACATCCGTTGATAACGATGCCTTAAAAGAAAAATATAATAGGCGATGTTTTGGGGCAATTGCCTTTTTTCATAGAACATGAAATACTCTCGCGGTCTTTATGTACGATGAAGAACGCCCATTGCCTGAAACGGTGTCTATTATATATATTTTTAATATGCGTAATGTTTTTTTAATATATTTTTTTATCCTCCTTTCAAAAGCGGTGTTATTGATATATATGTTTAAAAATAAATATTCTCAAACGATTTCTGAACCAAAAGGCATCAACTTCAATGAAATACAAACAAATCACGATTAACAATGCCTCGATGGATCTCCGGGAAAATAAAAAAAAATCGATTCACGCAAAACAAAAACTCTTGAGAAAAGTTAAACTTTTGAGCTGTCCGGGCGGCTATGAGGTCAGACAAAGCACTCAGTCGGCAGCACGCAAATACCCCGTGTGTGAATGTGGGTAGCTCCCCCATTTGACTCAGTACACGAGTCTGTACGGTCTCAGCTCAGTCACCAAGATGGAACGTACTCATGACAGAAGCTCAACAAACTGCTCCTGACGCAGTTGTTGTCTGGCTTGACCACCTGAATGTCAAAATTGTCGTTGATGCTCTGCATCCACATCGGCCGTACGAAAGAAGTAGAATTGTCCAGCAACACCCCGATTTACATCTCCTCCTCTTATGTCGTTACCCAAATACTTCGACGCTTTATTAACACCGCGACCCTATTTGCGACGCATCAGCCCGCACGCTTACGTCGCTGACAGCATCATCGTCCGTTGTTTCTCGTTATCCGTCACCTCTCAGCCTTCGCCTCCGCCACCTGCCCTGCACATCGCTTTGATTGACTAATCCCATATCTGCATTTCCCATAAATATGCTAAATTCCTCTTGCTATGCAAATTATTTTGTCAAGGCGCTCTTCCCCCTCCAACCCAGCTTAAATATACGCTCCAAGCGTGGTGGTGTTTCATTCAGACGCTGTCTTCCCGACAGACCTGTTCTTCACCTGAGGACGGCTGCTTGCGTTGTGGCCGAAACGTCGTGAGAATTATTTTATTATGTTTCATTATTATTATTTTATTATTTCCCTTCTACATGACTTTACCGAAAGAACCAAGAAGATGAATCCCTGCTGTCACGAAAGCTTTAAATCGAAATTTGATTGACGCCGTTTCGATATTCGACGTCGCACCCTTTCAGGAACGCATCCCCTGGACGTAAACCGGGGTATCACTGTATTACATTTGGTTTGCATTTCATTTGGCTACATTCTATGCCTGAGAATTAATTGTAAGGGGTTGAATGTCACGCAACAAACATCTCATTCTAGAGTGTGTTTCGGAAAGTCCAACGCCGAATGTGCATGCGATTGAAAATGCCTATGGATGGATTTTGGTGGAGAAGTTTTGTGAAAGATATCTTGTGCGACCATTCTCTGACACAAATTAGTTCACATATGCCATACAGATTCATTATAAGGCATATACTGCACCGACAAGCCCCAAAAAGTTAAATTATATTGACAAAAATGCAAAGGTGCAGCCCTGCGATTGCTTGCCCACACCACTGCTAGCGGAAGGGCCTCCACTAGAGGGAGCTCTATAGGAGCCCCCTCTAGAGGGTACCTGGCCTACTCTTCCACGCTGACCAGAGGTCTTGGAAGAGGAGATGGGAAAGCCACACTTTACCAAACTATATGCAACCAGCCAATCGAGTGACTGCGGTGAACGCATCTTTATACTGCTGGGTGGACAGAGAACTGGGAGGGGGAGGGTGGGGGAGATTTAAGAGACGAATCCGTTGTTGTTTCAACTGCCACGCCGAGGCGGAACAATTTCAAACGGTTGACCTTTTGGAAGCTCAGAGGTCGCGGTAACTTCCTATCACGGTCGGTGACTTACCGGTGACTTATTGATGCCAAATATATACACACGCCCCCGTTTCAAACATTCAAAGGCAGAAAACATCTCTTGGATCAGGCTTCCCTTTCCGAACGTGGCAATCCGGTGTTGCGTCCCGTTCCTGTTCCCCTTAACGCAGCGCGTCGGAATTGCGATTCGCACCCTCGCAGTACGACAGTCACATGGGGGGGGGAGGTGAGGAAAGGGAAGGACGGATGGAGGCCAGGGAGGAGGGAGGTGAGGAAAGTGAGGGGGAAAGGGAGGGAGGGTTTCTTGTTGGTGTCTATGAACACAGTAACACGCAATGGGACTAATGTTACACGGGAAACCCGTGTTATATCATTGATTAAAAAAAGGGGGCACATAAGCAAAAAAAAACCGATGTGATGAACGAAGCAAAGTGCCGAAAGACCGAGCATCTTTCTCGTCTGATCGTTAATAAAAAGAAAAAAAAGGAGGGAGGGAGGGAGGGAGGGAGGGAGGGGAGGGAGGGGAGGGAGGGGGGGGTGGTGGAGGGAGGGGGCCCACCCCGGCTGAGGCCGTCCGGTCCACGCAGCACGCGGCACTCCTCGATGTGTCCGAACGCAGAGAACATGACCCGCACGTCGCCCTCGTTGCACTTTTTGGACACCATCCCGATGAACAGCTTCCGGTCCTCTGTGGAGCAGAGGCGCAGCGAGAGAAAGACAGAGAATCAAGAGTGTTTATTTCGACTGGAGGAGGAATCCGATGAGCTATGAAGCTCTTTTTTACAGGCGTCCGGCATGGGCACGGGGGTCCACACTTTACAACGGCAAACTATTACAAAACAAACGGATAGGGAGTGAAAATTAGAGAAAATGCTAAGGCAAGTCACTAAATATAAATAAATACTTTAACACGTAGGCTTTCGCGACCAATATCATCAATAATATAGGTTTTTTTTTGGGTTAGATCTCGTAAATATAAATGTGTCGTTAAACCCACCACCACCCGACATAGCCAATTAGTAAGGTTTGTCACGTAAACAAAATATGCCAATTTGTTACCCGTACAGCACACCAGTGTGTTGGAGAGCAAATCCACAACATTTACCATTCACAACTTACTAATTGGCTGTGTTTGGTGGTGGCGGGTTTAACGACACATTTATATTTAAGCGATCTAACCCAAAAAAATAAACCTATATTATAAATAAATAACATGGCATTCGGGACGATGACGTCACTGGTGTTGGCCATGAGCGGAAATCGAACTTGGGTCGCCGAGTTCGTAGCGCAGTGCGCCCAACAACTCCGCTACCGCTGCCCAGACACGGACGCTAACACCGACATAGAGAAACATGGACACACGGATAAGCTCAGGGCTTTATTTTAGCTAGATCTGTCCAGGTCGCTAATCCTCAAAATATTTTTCGCAGCCGGCACACCGCATCTAGTATACATCTAAACTATGGCTGCGGCTGCGAGTCACATGCCGCCACCACGTGCCACCTACTGCACAGTCTACCAGCGACCCAGAAAACATTCCGTGTGGGGAATCATGTGGGGAACGATGGTCTGTAAATTCGAGAAAAGTAATTTTTTTTTTATTAAGGTTGGGGACCGGCTTAGGACCATCATCACACCTCTACTGTGTGGGATATCCACAGCAGTTGCTGTTTGGATTGATGGACCCTGCCATAGGAAGGTGGAACTTTCACCACTGGCTTAGGACTGCTAATAGTGATGAGCACCACGCAAAAGTTCATTTGATGGCCAAGGTGGTTTGACTTTAAAATATATTTTTAATTCCGCTTTCAAATTAGCCTGAATAAGAACGGTGTTGACATTTGTGAACTACACGGGAATTTCTTGATAATAACGCCCACTTCAAAGGAAGCTCTTAATGAGGTCATCAGTGACAGACAAGCAGGGAACATATAAAGCGTAACACACAAGGACACATGCAAAGACATACGAAAGCAAAGACAAAGATCTCCCATGTAGCCTTCAGCAGACTGTTAGACTAAGTGCAGTTAGCGAGCACCTATTAAGGCCAAATCAGCACACAAAGTGGTGACTGGCCAGCACCACGTCCGGCTGCCTTTGTCTCCCCAGTGCCGATGTCTACTGCACCAGCTGGATAGATTAGAAAGATTTAACTTATTTCATGGGCTTCTTGCAACGGTACAGATGTTATACAGTGCAGACTTCGGATACAATCATGGTTACATATGTCGAGATGCAAATTCACTTAAGGCTGAACCAAACCAGGGGAGATTCAAGACCACTTCAAATATCCGTCTGCGATGTTGGCTGTGAGCGGGAATCGAACTCGGTTGGCCGTGTTCGTAGCAAAGCGCGCGAACCACCGCACTACCACTCCCGGTGTACGTAGTCGGCACACACATAAGCACACACCGAAGGAAGAACACATGGATACTCACAAAAAGTGGTACACGCAGAGACATGCACGGTGGCATATATATGTATGTTGAACTTCTTTCGCACCGTACGTAGCCAACCGTGCCAATCGGGAGGTGCGGGGCTAATCAGAGGCGCAAGTACGCACGTTTTGTGGAATGCAGAGGCTCGTGAACACATGGGGGAGGCTCAACAACTGGTCGTGCAGATGGAAAGCCTAAGACCAAATCACCGAGAAAAGGCCCGAGATATTGTCACATCTCTCAGATGAAAAGTCTCTCCGCTGCGCGTGGATCCTGTGTGCAGGGCCGTCCATAGGGGGGAGAAGGGGGGGGGCGTGCGAGGCCCGGGGCAAATCCTACAGTGTACCCCCCCCACTCCACCGACGCCTTAAAATTAAACCAAAAGTATTACGTCTGACACCGTGACGTTGAAGTACGGGGGCCCCACAAAAGCGCGGGGCCCGAGGCGGTCGCCCCGATTTGCCGTGCCCTAGGGGATGGCTCTGCCTGGGGATCATGTGACGATTAGGCGGGGTATCTAGATCTACCTATCTAAGCACTATCCGGAATCAAAAACCTGATTAGCCTTTTTCCGAGACCTGCCAAAATCAGGAGGCATTCCGGGTGATTTGGTTATAGCCTCACAATGGGCATTTCATGCAAACACGGGTGTACACGAGAGAGCGCTCGCAATATCGTTTACATAGAAGGACACACACATGAATGCATACGTATAGGCGTACATATGTTAATGTGCATAAGTACATACATACATGCATGCGTACATATGAACGTACACATGCACAAACATACATATGTACACACATACGTACAGACATATGTACATACGTACATGAAAATGTTCGACGCCGGCACGTCGCAATGTACCACAGCCGACAATAACGCGATAAGATATAAGGTTTGTAAAACATTTTTTTCATCTAATTACAGCTTTAACTCAAAGCTAACGTCTGCTGACTTGGGTGTAGACATTTACGACCTCATCGGACCGTTCAGTTGCTCAGAGGCATCAATGGAGGTCCTGCATTCCGCTCACGTTTTGAAATGGCAACGCAAGACCTTACGCACAGTCGTCAGATTTTAGATAGGTAAGTGCACTCCGTTGCTTTTTTTCTTTCTTCTTGAAAGCATTTTCACATGAGCCAGGCTTCTTCACTCACCATTTGACTTTTCACTGTCAGCTGGCTTCATCTGAATTGGGTGGTGCATCTGCGTGGGATGGGAACACAAAACGTAAGATTCTGCCGTTAGTCATCGAACGAACCACCGGGGCCAGCACCGTCAGAAGGGCCGATTATCAAAGGCGTCACAGTAGGCGAGATGTTGACTACCTCGCCTGGTATACAGAAGGTCGTGGGTTCGATCCCAACCCCGACGCCTGTATATTTAGAGTTTGCACGTCCTGCCCGTAGTCGCGTGGATTTTTCTCCGGGTCCTCCGGCTTTTTCCCTCCACATTTGCAATCGACGTGCGTTTAGAGCATTTGGCTGCAATACATTTTCACGCGATAAGGCGTTTCATTCAGCTATCATTTGTGGTAGCAAGGTCGCTTCTGAAAATGCGCTGTATATCTCAGTGCGCCCTTAAAAAAAACTGTATTAAACTTTTCAGTTTTAGTTTTTAAAGGATAACACGGCATACGAGACAATGTATGGACCATTACCAGGGCCAGCTGCCTCTGTCTAACCAAAAACCGATGCTAACACACGGGCACCGAGCGCTATGTTTTGTTTGCCGAGTCAACAAAGTGGAGGCCCAGGTCAGGTTCAGATAACTAATTGTCACGGGGCTGTGATGCATGGCCAGGAATAGAGCGCTGGTTGCAGGCTAGACTAATGACCACGGGCACTGCTCCTCATATCCCTGAGCTCATAAGCACGCTCATATTGATGACAGTAACAAACACAGGCGACACAGAAGAAGAAAAAAAACCCCTCCAAGATGCGTTTAGCAATTGGACTGTAGGGACACAAGTGCTCTTAGTGAGCACCTACGAAGGTTCGTGCGAAGGCGCGTCGGAGTGATGTGGCCAGAACCACACGCCTGGCCGCATTTGTCTCCCCAGGGGCCCGTGTTTACACAAAGAGCGCAAGGTGCCCATTTAAGGTTGAGTCGACCTAGGAGAAGTTCACGAGGAGTTCAGAATCGGTTTAACATTTTATGGCAATCTGCGTCTGGGAATCAAATTCACATTGCTGTTATCACAGCACCGTGCACGAACCACTGCAACCAAACACAAAGAGACAGATCCCCCGAATAGCCTTAATAGACTTTTGGGGGCAAGCGCTATTCGCGAGCACGGCACACGAGGTGGTGGGTGGCCAGCACTATGCCTGGCTGCCTTTGTCTCCCCAGTGGTGATGTTTGCACACCGAAGCAAGTACTCATTTTGAGGTTGAGTCGAGCAAACACACACACACAATCGTATGTGTGTATGTAGGCCCATGTTTCGTCTGGACAGAACAAAGGTCCGGAGGGTCAAGTGAATCCCTAGCACTTATCCCAGTGCTGATTCTCACTAGATCGTGGTCTAACTGGCCTTCCTGTAGGCATCGTTGTTAGCGCTGGCAATGTGGTGGTTGCTGTTGTTTGTAATGTATTTGACGATTATATTGTTTCTAGCTAAAAAATAAAGTTGTTGTATTTTCTGGCAAAGACTGTATAAGTCACCGGTTATAGTTGCTGTTGGTTTGTTACCGTTCTTGTAACTGTTGTTAAATAGTCGATGGGCACAATTCACGAAAATCCACAGTTTGAGATTATTATAATTTTTCTCCAGAAATTCTGCTGGCAGGAATCGATTGAAAACTAATTTCTAGTTTGAAAACGAATTTGTAGATTCAAAACGCATTTATTGAGAGCTGCTTTTTGTGTTTAGTTTGCTGTCCTTCGCCCGCAACTTTGATTACCACGGTTGACTACGTACTGTAGAAAAAAAGTTAAATATCTATACATAATCATCATCTTCATCACCATCGTGCGTGTGGGCTAATCCCACCATGACTGACCTCATTCCAGTAGTATTTACGAGAGTCTGGCAGACAGTATTTTTAAACTGCACTTTCTGAGTCATAGTGCTCAATCCGCACTCCCTTCATTTCCCAAGACCACGAGTTCACATCGTTGGGGATTCCACCTCCAAAATCATCCAGAATCTTGGTACAAAAGTTGCAGAAGGTTTTCTCAAAGTCTCTATCCCAACTCTGCCCTAAAGCCCACCAACTTCGACCCATCATTGCGAAAACGGCATCTGGTGAACTGCTAAATGCAGAGGAGCCAACAATGGTCCATGTCAGCATGTACGTTGAACTTCTCTCGCACCGTACGTAGCCAACGGCGCTAATCGGAGTTGCGGGCGAAGGACAGCAAACTAAACACAAAAAGCAGCTCTCAAGAAATTCGTTTTCAATCGAGAAATTCGTTTTCAAACGAGAAATTCGTTTTCGATATAATTCAACTATGAATATGGCTAATTTATGTTACCGTTGACATTGTTAGAATTTGGAGTGTCGTTACGATTATTGCTGCAGCTGCTGCTGGTGCTGGTGCCAGTTGTGGTGACGGAGAGGCGAAAGCGCTCACCCCAGGGAGAGTCTTGATGTTGTGCAGGGCATTTTGGGCGTCCAATGCCGACTTGCGGGTGTAAAAGGTCACGAAACAGCAGCCTGCCCGGCACACCGACCCAACGCACGCACGCATTCACACTCCGCCCAAAAAAACACAAGAGCAATCGCTCGCCAGGCACGCGGGGTGAAACGTTGTGTGTACGTTGACCTTATTTCGCACACGATATGTAGCCAACCGTGCTAATCGGAGGTGCGGCGGGAAAAACAGCAAACACAAAAAGCAGCTCTAAAGAAATGAGTTTTCAATCTAGATGTATGAGTGCGTAGCTCCGGCGGCTTCCTAATACTACGCGCCGAACAAAACGCGACGCAACCCGGCGTTAACGCTACGTCCACGATGAAGTAACTGCAACCAAAGATGCTACGAAGCGATGCAAACATTCCCGCCAACCCCTTAAATAACGCAGGGCCGAGATACAGCAGCAGCAGCAGAGCAGCGGCGCTGGCTGACTGGGCCCCGCTCTCGCATCCCCTCCCGCCCCGCCCGCGTTGTTTGGACCTCTGCTCTGCGGCGGGTTCTGTGTGCGGTCGCGCAGGACGTTGATCTCGTAGACGGGGCCAAACGACTCGAACATCTCCTTGAGCTCCTTCTCGCTCCAGGCGCGAGGCACCTGCCCCACGAACATCTTGATGGCGTCCGGGTCCGGCTGCTCCATGTGCTCCAAGCTCCCGTTCATCGTGGACTTGTTGAGGCTGCCCTTGCTGCGTGCAACAAACAAAGACGATAAATAGATGTCACCCCCCCCGTATAGCCTGCAACAGACTTTTTTGAGTTGACCTGCAGAGTCGCCGACTTGTCCCCCTTCACCCGTAATTTATCGAACCGTGACCACGCTTGACACCCATGGCTCCCGCCAAACATCAAAAGAAATGATCACTTGCGCTCGCGGCCACACGACCATGCCTTGCCACGTAGGACGTCTCTGCTCAGAGACCAGCACTTTATCGTTCGCATGCTTTATTTAAATTGTTATTAATCTCGAATTCTTGATGGTGGCTACACCCATTTACGTTTGCATTCTATTGTATAGAACAGCACCATCTCATCCCCTTTCCCTATCCACCCCTTTGGCAATGTGTTGTAGCCGTTACCACCTTTCCCCTACGTTATTTTTTATCATGCATTTCTAAAATGATGTACGCAGCTGCGGCATGTCGGCTGCTCTGACTCACTTGAGTGTGAGAGTGTGAATAAACGATTTATATTATAAGTGCCCTTAGCGAGCACATGTGAAGGCCGGCACGGTACATGGGGGGGGGGGGGTTGGGTGGCCAGCACCACACCCTACCACCCTTATCCCCCCCCGTACCAGGGATTAATTTCACGCTGAATTGACCTAGGGGAGGCCCAGGACCGGTTCAGATAATCGTCACTGGTGTTGGCCGTGAGCGGGAATCGAACTCGGGTCGCTGGGTTCGGAGGGCAGTGCACTGACCGCTGAACAACCGCTCCCCGACACACACAACCAGCGCTCGAGACATTGTTACATTGTTTATGCCGTGATCTATGCAGAACTAGGACTGGTGACACAATTCAAGACTCACTGAGAAGAGGCGAGGCAGCGGCGTAGCTCTTGAGTGTGCCGTCGGTACAACTGCACCAGGGCCGTCGGGACAAAGTGGCAATGGTATGGAGCAAATTAGACGGGGACAGGGTAATATTTTTTCAAATTGAAAACTCACTACTTCAGAACGGCTTTTTGTGTTTAATTTGTTGTCCTTCACCCGCACCTCCGATTACCATGGTTGGCTACGTACGGTGTGAAAGAAGTTCAACACGCGTGCACGCAATTAATTCCACGCTACACTGCTGAGATGAGTGGAGCGATGCGGGTGGTGTGCAAGGAAGTGGAGAGGTGGAAAGGTTCACTGACAGAACCGGGTGTTTTACGTTGAGCAGCGAGGTATGGAAACGCACTTATGCAAAAGGAACTCTTTCACACAAATAACTACATCCACCCCCTCCCCTCCCGCAGAAACATTCACTCACATTATGTGCCAATGTGCTGCCCCAGCATGGAGGCTACTGCACTGCAATCTGGTGGGACGTGGGCCCTCTGTTTGGCGCAACGGGGCTTTCGTCACCGACTTGTTGCTGAATGATGAAAATGACGGGAAATTGACCGCAGCTCACACAATAAGAACCGTTCATCGAAGTCAATCTCATCCCTGGCATGCAGCGTGGCTTTGACTCTGACACCAGCTGTTTCTAACCCCTTTTGCGACCCTTGGGCCACTGTCAAACCTTCAAAACATTTCCACGGACCAGCGCGCAGCAAAGAAAAATATTGTGTTTTGTAACAATTAAATAAATCGTGTTCTGTAACGGTTACGTGGCTTTGAGGACCACACGTTTGGAACCACTGCCTGGAAGACTCACACGAGCAGTAACGCATATAATCGCTCGTCGCAAGATGACTCGGAAATTCCTTTACGTAATAAGACATTACATTCCTTGTGTAATGTCGTGCAAGGGGCCTGTGACGTGAATGCCTAAGACGTTGTGATGTGTCGCTTTGGTCTAGGGCCGCATCCAGCCAAAAGCCTGACCGGCGATAAACTCTCGCCCGTGCCTCTCACCCATTGCTCTGTTAACTCTCTCCGCATCTTCTTTTCCTGCAGGACCTACCCACGTGACCCATCACTCTTCGTTTCTTCATGCCCACCAACCCCGCGTGCAGAGGGAACCCAAATGAAAACGAATCTGCGCCCAGCTTGCTAACGGCACCAGTTGTCATGCTGGGCAAAGCACAAAGCGAATCTCTTGACCGGACCGTGAAACAACGTCGAGACGTAATAATGCAACAACATGCCCATGGCCTGTCATGGGCATTACCCAATAACAAGTACACGTACACAAGCAACAGCTTAATATTCCCCAAGGCTATGCCTGAGTTTAGCACACAAAAGAACGCAAGCAACAGATTGGATTTATAAAGGAACACTTTACGATGCAGGCAATTCCAAGCCGTCGCTATCTATTTTTCTACGCGGCTTCGGGGGACCTCGTTATCAGTGTGCACTTGAGCATACTATGAGCGGTGAATCACGGCTCGTGTCCCGTCGCATGTTATACGATGCCTGGGGCTTAATCAAAATATCAGTGCAATAGATGGGAGTGTACATAAATGTGTAAAGCGTCTGTATCATGCCAACATTTTAAGTGCAGTACTGCGCGTATTGGACAAGTGTACTGCACGTGCTATGGTTAACTTTGTGGGCTGTAAATCACGTACAAAAAGTATTACAGGGAGACGCAGTGGCACAGTGGCTAACATACTGCGTGACGTATGAACCCCGTGACCCGAGTTATTATTCCCAGCCATGGCTAATATCAATTGCGATTGCGATCTAAAACGGTCTTACATCCCCTTCATCCCCCCCCGCCGTCCCTTCACTGATCAGCATGGGGAAGTATGGTCAACAAAGCCCCAATGACTGACACATCAACCTCGCAGCGGCTTTTGGCCACTCATCGAAACAAAGACGGTCACTGCACCGCACGCTTTCAGATGTGATTATGCGGCCCTCTGGATCGCTCTTCCACCCGATATTAGGAAGGCACTGGAGCTGTGCACTTTTAAATCGTCTAAATTGAAAATGCATTTTTTTTGAAGTGCTTTTTGTGTTTAGTTTGTTTTCCTTCCCCAGTACCTCCGATTTAGCATGGTTGGCTACGTACGACGCGAAAGCAGTTCAACGTACGTACGTAGAAGACGGGCGCGCGTGGCCTGGGCGAAAAATCCCAGGCAATGCCCCATTACGATTCCCTACATGCATCAACCAGCGTCTTGGATAGATCGTGACCGCTGCTGCCGATTAAAACATTAGAACCCTCAACGCAGTATGCACTGAGCTGACCTATGCGGTCACGCGGTGAACGAACACTTGAGCAACCCAGACGTGTTGTTGATATCGCTTGCGCGATAGCGATGCTGTTGGCACCATGACACGCGGGGGTTTCGACAATCCTCGCACCACGGGGTAGGGTCCCTCACCTTTTCGTTTTTGCCAGATCCAGATAAGGCTCAAGTTTAGGGGAGGTTTTGTGGGCGGTGGCAGCAGAATGCTGAGTGGTGCGCTGTGGGATGCCAGGCCAAACCTACAATGCGTGCCGTGCAAATTCACAGTGGACGTTAAATATCCCGCTATGTCATTTGAAGAAGGTGGAGGCCACTGTGTTGACTTTATAGTCCAAACTCCTGAAATGTTTTAAATTATTCGAAAAATACTTAATTTAGAAAGGCATGGGGCAATCGTTGCCCCCCGCCTTCCTCTGTACTGTGAACATTTGCAAGGCTTTCCTGGAAATAAGTCTTGAGACTCAGTGAGTCTCAAGACATATTTCACTATTTCCCGCACCTCCCATGAGCACGGTTGGCTACATACGATGCATACGTACAAGAGGGGCGGCCATTGCCTGGGCAAAAATCCCAGGCAATGCCCGATTATGATTCCCTAATCATGGAGCTGTGCACCATAAATAGGTTAGCATCACCACAACAACATATGGTGTGAATAATTTGAAATCTTTTCACAATGTTTGGGGGGATTTTATTATAAAATCTAATGCTATTACAGGCATGGGCAAAGGCAGCGAAGAGTCCATCTGAGTGCCCTCCTCGATAAATATTTTTTTAGTTTTAATAGGGGGCCGTCCATAAATGACGTCACGTGATTTTGGACGATTTTTGACCCCCCCCCCCTCGTCACACGGCGTCACAAAAAGTCAGACCCCCCGTTAAATATGACGTCACAAAGCTCTGCCGCCCCACCAAAATAAAACATGCTTCAAATCGCTTTAAACTATTGTCACTGTAGTGAGTAAATAATGTGGCGCTGCACTGATATTGTAGGAGAAAACATTTATTAAAAAGTCTATTTAATTAAGTAGAACGTGTTGTCTATAATTATTTAAAGTTGCGCATTTCGATGTGACGTCACATTTCGCAACCTCCCCCCCCTCGTCACACATCGTCACAAATAGGTGCGTGACGTCATTTATGGACGGCCCCTAGGTACACCACGCACGTGGAGGAATCCAGGAAACAACCCCGGAACGACCACTGCAGAACTACCACCTGAGCCCCACGAGTTTCCGTTGGCCGTCGTCAATAATTGTGTCGTACCACCGACCCAAACGTCTGGAGAGCACGTCTCGAAGCGATCCACAAATTCCAATGAACCGAGTGCAATTGGAAAGCTTTCTGCTATCCGGCTAACATTACGGCAACGAAGATGCTTTACCTCCCTCTTCTTCTCAGTCCTTAAAATGCCCGACCCACGCTGCCACTTACAATAAGCCTGTTGCATGATGCTGCCCCATTTCAAAATCATACAATAGCTAGGCATGCGCTGTTTTGGGGGGGGGGGGGGGTGGGGGCACACGGGGGGGCGGGGTGCCAGGGGGGGGGGGCTGTTTCCGAATCTCAACGGACTTCCCGCTACATCGTATAAACATGGAGTGCCTCGGGTCAGCCGAGTTGATGACCTGCGAACATGGACGATGATTGTATAATGGCCGGCGTAGTGATGCTGTCAGTCACGAGGCAGGCAAACAGTTCCGTACCGGCAGCCGTGGGCAAGA
This sequence comes from Lampetra planeri, assembly GCF_965212315.1. NCBI lineage: Eukaryota > Metazoa > Chordata > Hyperoartia > Petromyzontiformes > Petromyzontidae > Lampetra > Lampetra planeri. The sequence goes on from NC_136111.1 coordinate 5,139,749, forward strand.
CCACGGCGCTCCAGTCGAGTAGAAACCCCAAACGCCTCTTAACGGTGGCGATTGGTTCCCACGAAAGCGGTCGTTAAGTGATTTTGGTCTTCTTGTTCTTTCGGTAAAGTCACGTAGAAGGGAGATAATAAAATAATAAAACATAATAAAATAATACAATTCTCACGACGTTTCGGCCACAACGCAAGCAGCCGTCCTCAGGTGAAGAACAAGTCTGTCGGAAAGACAGCGTCTGAATGAACACCACCAAGCTTGGCAGTGTATATTTAAGCTAGGTTAGGGGAGGAAGAGCGCCTTGACAAAGGAATTTGTATATCAACAGAGGAATTTAGCATATTTATGGCAAATGCAGATATGGGATTAGTCACTACAATGTGGAATGCGTAGGAGGGGGGGGTCTCAAAGTCATATTATCACGTCTGATTTTGGTCGTACACGTTAAAGGCTTAATTCGTTCCGATTGCATCGAAAGTTAACGCGTTTTCACCTACAAAACGTACCTTGTAATATTCAAACTATGGATATTAATATACTAACAACATCATGAACACATACTATTAAAAGAAACATTGTTAATCAATGCATTAAAATTTACTCTATCCACAACAGGCCATTGTTAACATGGGAATGGTCGGTAAGCCAACCTATTGGAGGCCTGTCGTTAAGCGATTAGTCTTTAACTGGGGTGGGTCGATAAGTCTACTCTACACGACTATACACTACACTATTGTACACTACACTACCATACAGTACACTATACACTACACATTGGGCTCTATGGACTAATCGTTGGATTAGTCTGGAACGCTCTTCCTTCTGATATTAGGAAGCCATTAGAGCTATGCACTTTTAAATCTCGATTGAAAACTCGTTTCTTGAAAACTGCTCTTTGTGTTTAGTTTATTGTCCTTCCCCCGCACCTCTGATTAGGTCGGTTGGCTACGTACGGTGGGTAAGAAGTTCAGCATACATACGACTCCATATTGTATTGTACTGTATGTAGGGAAGGCTCAGGGGCCTGGTTCAAATACTAACTGACTTTGGGTCCAACACCCAGTTGTAAAAATCGTAGCACAGTGCAGATATAACGCCACGGCTTCTCCACTCTACTTTGATAAACCATCCTCACTCATGCGACACAGGAGCAACGCATACACGCGCACACACACACTCACATACACGCATTCACACGCACGCGAACAGAAAAAAAATTGGGACACAGCCACCCGGGTATATTTAGTTCCTAAGATGCAGCGACAAATGATACACGGAGCATCAATCAGACGGCGGTATTAGTTGCATAGACCTGAAAACTAAACTTGCAAGGAGCAGCAGCAGCAACAGCAGAAGCAGCATGAGGGTAGGGCCTAGGGGAGCACATGACCTCTTGCCCAGGGCGGACTTGGGGCTGACGGGGTCCCCCGAGAGATCAAGTGATGGGGGCCACAGCTGCTTCCAGCTTATAACCCATTCAGCACCTACACTTTGCTGTAAGGGCACCACGGTGGCGAGATGGTAACTACCTCGCCAGGTATACAGGAGGTCGTGGGTTCGATCCCGACCCTGACTGCCTGCTGTATATTTGGAGTTTGTGGGCGTCTCTCTCCCCCTGGGTCACGTAGATTTTTTTTCCGGGGTCCTCCGATGCGTTTAGACGATTTGGCTGCAATGAATTTCCATGTGATTAACCACTTCGTTGAGCTATCATTTGTGATAGCCAGGTCGCTTCTGAAAAAGAGCTATATAGCTCAGTGGGTCTTACCTGGTAAAATAAATATAAATTTAGATTTAAAGCTTTCGTGACTGCAAGGATTCATATTATTTGTTCTTTCGGTAAATCTTATTGGTTCTTTCGGTAAAGTCACGTAGAATGGAAATAATAAAATATATTTGTTAGTTTTATTATTTTATTATTTCCATTCTACGTGACTTTACCGAAAGAACCAAGAAGATTTAAAGCTTTCGTGACTGCAGGGATTCATCTTCTTGGTTCTTTCGGTAGTCACGTAGAAGGGAAATAATAATAATAATTTTATTTCATTATTTCCCTTCTACCTGACTTTACCGAAAGAACCAAGAAAAATAAATATAGTTACGTTTTAGTAATGGATAGAGTTTAAAAACCTCTTATACGGCTAAAGCCTCCCACCTTTGCAAACTTTCACCGGAACACAAATCGCCGTCCACTGAAGATGCCTCGCTCATCCGCTCCAGCGTCGTCTGCTGGGAGAGCCGTGCACAGCCGATGATTTAACTGCCGAAACGGACCGTAACGCTGTAAATCGTATCTGCAACGGTTCCTTAGATTTGTGGATCACCAGTGTGTCCAGGGACCACACGTTTGGAACCACTGCCTGGAAGACTCGTACGAGCAGTCGTGTATAATCGCTCGTCGCAAGATGACTCGGCAATTCCTTTACGCAATAAGACATTACATTCCTTGTGCAAGGTCGTGCAAGGGGGCCTGTGACATGCATATGAATTGAATGAATCACCCCTATAGCCCGCGGTGAATGTTATATTAACATCAGGAACTCTTGATAGTCTGCGGGTGTATGATGTTGGACTTGAAGAGCTTGTTGCACGCGAGGGTATTTGGCTTCACGCAACTTTGCGAGATTGCGCAGTGGATGACGATGACGACGACGATGATCATAATCGTGTATGTGTGTACAGTATGTTGAACCTCTGTCGCACGGTACATAGCCAACCGTGCTAATCGGAGGTGCGGCAATTGCACGAGTGAAGCCTGAACAGAGAGGCTCATTCGCGCAGATGGACACAGGGAGGCCGATAGGATCCAAAATGAACTGAAATTGTCCATAAGTTAGAGTTCTGGGCACGATCAGTGCCTCCACAGTGACAGCATGAATGGGCGAGAGTGCAGCGCAGTACACCTTTTTATCTGTTCTTCCCATTGTCCGTGTCCCCACACAGATAGTCCTTTCATCCCGAGCACTTATCAGCGCTCACCCACGGATACGATTTTAATGAATTCTACGGAATCTGCAGCGAGGACGAATAACTCGCAAGAAGTGGCAACCTTGTCCTCTCATCTGCGTTCGTCCACACTTCTTCACGTGGATGAGAGAAAGATGATGCACGGATAAGGGCGGTAAATAGAATATGCCAATGGATAATGGCTCGAACCGTACCCCTCCCCCCAACTGCCCCCCTATCCGATAAGTGGGTACGAGGAGGTGTGGTGTATTTGGAAAAACGATGAGCAGATATTTGCGCTACTACTGCTCACAGAAGAAGCCTCACTCTGTGAGGCCGATAAGATAAAACAACAACGGCTCAGAGAAGCCACTCTGGCGAGGCACCCTCGGCACAAGTGGGAAATTCATTGACGAATAAAGCGCTATATTCTTGGGTCTTTCGGTAAAGTCACGTAGATATTTTCTGCAGCCACGAAAGCTTTAAGTCAAGATTTAATAAAGCACTAAATAAACGACGCAATTTAAATGTTTAAGGCTCAGCCACCTCCTCCAGCTGTAGCATCTGCTTTGTGTAACGGTGACATTTACAGCATCTCTGCACCTGTGCCGCAAAAAAAAAGACAATCACGCTCGATTGAAACGCCAAGATGCATCCATCTCAATAACGAGGGGGAACGATGGCGCACATCCTCCACGGCACCGCGTGCTGACGCGGAACGCTGCTCTGTGTTTGGGAAAATGGCCGAGATGCTGCTGCTGGGCCACAGAAAATATCTGACGGAGCCCGTAATGAGATTCGTTGTGGGACGCCACGGAGAAGTCTAGTTGCAGGCGCGCTCTTGAATTAGACGGGGACGAGCGTGCAGGATCATTTATCTCCTACGTTTTGGACTCTTATCGCTAATTGTTTACACCACCCCCCCCCCGCGCTGTGCTTATCAGTCACGTCTTGAGGTGAAGAGACATCCGACTGGCACCCCTTAAGTTAGCAGAGCGTAACACCACATCATAGCGTCTCTTTAATAGGCCTCTCTCACTGCTAGTATGCCCCCCCCCCCATCCCAGGTGCCCCTCCCATGTCCGCCTTTCACCCCTCCTCTTCATAGCCAGTGGTTATGTCACTGTATCAAGTCGTGGTGTCTATTGAGTGGGTCCCTCTCACCCCAAAGGCAAACCAGCCATCACTTGCATCGCACGCTCTCAGATGCGCTTCTGCGGCCGTCTGGAATGCTCTTCCTTCCCAGATCAGGAAGCCACTTTGCCCCCCGCACCTCCAATTAACACGGCTGGCTACGTACGGTGCGCTTGCACCCGATTCAAGAGCCGAATGGCTCACAGGGCTATACCTAATAAATGAACTTGAACTTGAAAGGGGTTCAACATACACGCACTATCCCCTCCATGTAAATAATCACGTTTCCGCAACGCTTTCATTTGATGTACGTGCACGCACACGCCACACGCCTTTAATTGAGATGGCTGGAAAAATACAAATTAAGTCAATAGCCAAAGCTGACACCCGGCCTCAGAGGTCCACTCACACACCGTGCCCCCCACCATCTGGCTCCAGGTCTTCCGCTGGGTCGCCAACCCCAGGGTACCACTCCACAACGCCTGTTTCGGTGGCCAGCCCTCCTCCATCCCGCACATGTGTTGTACGCACACCACGGCGCCTCCGCTACCCGATTATAATCTATAACGCTGCAGCTCATTGCGACCGTGTGTGTGTTATTTGAAAGATGACCAAATTGCTTAGCCTATCCTGCAGTGCCATTCCCAAGCATGCACTTGATTTCAAAGCTCGAAGGTCAGCTTTGTTAATGCCAACAGACACTGCCAAGTTATAGGCTGGCATTTTGAACAGCAATAATTAAACCTCCACGCTAAATTATCTTCCAGAGATGGCAGTTGGGGGAGGAGGGTGGTAGGTCAAATTATATCCCAAACAACATTGATACGATAGTTTTGGTCTACTATGGTATATTGATAATTGGCCGAGGCCACCATACTCTCGACTTGAGCACCTGCTTTTCATAATAATGATCACAGGCAGATGCGCACGTCTCCGTCAAAATGGAAAGTTAAAAGACAGACGCCACAGCGGTGCGACTGTGGCCATGCAACCAAAACGATGGACCATCTGTAGTAAGCCCACTGCAGCCTGCGCTCCTTCGACAGAGCAGGAGGAATAGCAAAATCACAGGGACTCTCTCCTGAAGCCCTCTCGTGGCGAGCAGACTTGGACAGCTTAAATTGCGTCTTTCATCATTGAATCTTAAGGCGCCTTATATCAATGACAATGGAGGGGAAGGGGTAAGAAGTGGCCATAAAGAGATGTTTTTTTGGGCGGGACGAAAGCGAACCAGGCTCCCTGACAGCCTTCGGCAGTGAGTTCCGGAGTCCATGTGCCACGGGAAGCAAAGGGCCCCTTCACACCATGGACTTCAGCTTCGTTCTGGGGATGCAGAGGCGATCGGGGTCAACCGACCTCAAGAGTTCTTGTTGGAACTTAGGGGGTGAGAAATCATTCAAGGCCTTCGAATGTGTGGAGGACCTTGAATCACAGGGGTTGGTGGTGGCCCGGCATTTGATGAGAGTTGATGAGATGTCTCTCAGTGTGCAGTCATTACGAGCCACCGCGACAGCCAGCTGCTGCTGCTGCTAAGAGTTGAGCAAACGAAACCAGAACAACGACTCACTGAGATTTAAAATAAATTAGAAACGCGATGACTTTTAAAATATCCATTCTCAAAACTGCAATGAGGGGGTGGGGGGGGGGGGGGTGGGGGGCGGACTGGCTGCGATATTGCCCCGGTCCATCTCTGTGCGATTTTTGCCCCGAGGATCACCTTCGCTTTCGCAGTTTCGATGCCGACGTCCCACGGCTTCACACAATCAAAGGGTTTAAATCCAGGGGATCACGAAAGAGGGGAGGGGGGTCCTGCAGGCTCCTAGGGAGCTGAGGGGGGCATCATCAGAAGACCTCGGAAAGGTTAAGGGGGGCCACAAGGGGTTCGCGGCTATGCAACGGCAAAAATGGGGGGGGGGGGGGGGGGTCGGTGCTGGATAGACAGAGGAGCACCCCGCTGATACGCAGGCCTCAGCCGGTTTTGGCTTCCACCAACAGTGTATTAACAGCGGTAATGTTATTGATTAATCTGGTTCTTTCATGAGGGTTTCTGCAGAGAAACGTCTGACCAATTTCCTTCCATAGCACTATTGCTAATACGACTAGAGTACTCTGAACGTGGGAGGAAAGAGTACCGGGAGAAAACTAACTCATACAAGGTCACAACGCACAAAGCCACTTGCTGTACTGTGCCACCTTGTGACCATTCCACGGCCAAGTGGGTTTGAGGTTCACAAATATCAGCAGCCACGGCGGCGGCGGCGATGACAGAAACAATCCACGACCATCACCATGAGCTGTGCCAGCGGTGATGACTGTGGTAACTAAGGTGGTGATCCATTGTCACATCTGCACCCATCATTGTCCCCCATCATCACAATCACTAGTAACAGAGCACACGTGGTCTTTCACTGCCTTCGTAGCCTTGATATAATCTGCACACCCCGAGGATAATCATGTGATTTGAGCACCCATCCGTGGTTCTTTCCTGTCATCTGTGCACTCGCAGATGGTTGGAAGGCTGATCTGCTAATACACGGGAAGAACCGCAAATCAGCCAGACCCCGCGGATATTAGACGGTGTGGATTACTGGGCCACTGCTATGGGGTTTCACGATACAGTAATGGGATCGGTGAGATTTTGGTAGTGGTTGTGAAGGTTTTTAAGTCCAAAATATGGTTTAAAATATTTTTTTTTATCAGACCGGTGAAAACAACAATAAAAAATAGTGGAAGTTGAAAAATCACAAATCAATCTTGGTAAAAAAAAGTAAACAAATATAAATTACCGAAAGAACCAAGAGTATGAATATAAATGTAATCTTAAAGTGCTGGTAAATCTTTAAAAAAATGTTTATTTCATTTACTTTCAACGAAATATTAAACACGTGAAAAACTTGACCCACATGGCTATGCAACAGCGATGGTGGCCAGAACAACATTTTAGCCTCGCTAGGTTATGTTTGCACCTCAAAAAAGACAGAGACCAATTCTATTTAGGCCCTGCCTTCAAGATCATAACGGGGGGCACACATTCTATACACGCGTGCGTGCAAAAATGTTTGCACGGCGCGCTTAATGACCTGCTTGCTGCAGATGTTGCGCAACACGCGGCGGGTCCCTGTAAACCTGAACACTCGCACCAGGGGAATGTGCACGTGCTCTTGGAGGTGTTCTCAATTAGCGCGCCTCAAAGCCGTGACAATTCTCGCTTTTCGTAGAGCCCCCCCCCCCCCCCGATGTGTGCGGAGGAAAAGAAAAACACATTCTCCAACAGCCAGAAGTCGACCCGGAACCTCGCGGTAACGGCAGAAGGGCGATTAAGAAGGGCTGTCAAAACAGGCACCCATGTTGCTTCACTGACTCCAGTTTTCTTAACGGCGGCAATTCACGTTTTCCACTTTTCGACCGGTGGCTTAAGCCCTGGGTGATGCTCTTCTCGTGGCTGACGAAGCCCCCCGCCGAGCCTGCAAGGACACGTTCGATTTTTTTTGTTACTCTACTCACGCTGCACGGCCTTAAACATCTTTCACCTCAGTGCACGTCGCTTGATAAATGTGTCCCCTGCAGAAGAAGCGGGACTCTAAAGATTCGGGGGGGGGGGGGGACATTTGCGTTTACGGCTAACAGCTGTTTTGGCAGCATCGCTCGCGCCCGGCCGCTATTTTTAAACCGTCAGGAATACCGAGGGGTCAGCGCGCGCGTCAATAACCGCGCGGTGGGCGCGCGCCGCTCGGAAGCCTTTAATGAAGCGGCCTGCCGCGCTCGCTGCCAATTAACAAAGTGGCGCATATTGACCGGATAATTGGCGCGACGGCCGTTAGCGGCGACGGGGAGGCGGTCCCACAATCGTGGGAGGACGGCGAATGAAAAACGAACGCACCGGCACAGCCGAGGCAAGGTCAAAGTGAGCGGGGGACGTTTGCGGCGGGCAAAAGTTCGCGAGAGACGAAAATCGCTCTCGCGAGAGAGCGAGCGAGTTAGAGCGAGAGAGAGTTATAGAGTGGGGGTTTTCAAGCTTTTTGGGAAAGAGGATCCCTTTGGCAGTCTGCAGACCCCCTGCAGACCCCTTACCCTTTCACAGACCTTCCTAATGTGGCCTCAAGGGGGTCTCTTCTCTGCACCCTCTCAATTGTGAGCCCTTGGTGGTGAGAACAAAAGCAGGACATACAGCAGGAGGAGATGTAGGACAGATGGATGTTGCCGCGGTGTAAACGGTTAGCGCACGAGACTTGCAGGTTGCTGCATCGATCTTCCGACGCGGCAGTTTAAACAATGGACATGTTTCTTAAATTCCTGCCTCCCACCCCCCGTGCCTCTGTCCAACCAGCAGGATAAATGGGCACGACCGGCAGTTAATTCGTTGGCAGGCCACGTGTGGTGGGATAAAGTGTGTGGGTAATCCTATCCCTTACAAGATGTCTGGCCGGCGTGGAAGACTAGGCCAAAAATACCCCCAAGAGGGGGCTTCCTTCTGCCAGCATGAGCAGGCAATTAGTACGGTTGGCTATGTACGGTGCGAATGAGGCTTTTTCCCTTCCTTTAAAAAAAATTTTGCTATGGGTTTTTAAAAATGTATTTGTTGTTGGAGTGTTGTTATCACTCGCCTGCATGCTTGTATTCGGTTTTTACTGGGTTTTTGTTTGACTGTCTACATTTTACTTCTGTTTTTACCTTTGCGCAGTGCCTTATGACGTCCGGGTAAAAGGTTCTTTGCAAGCATAAATTATGGTTATTAATTATTAATTGCAGAATGGAACCTTTATTTTTTACTTTAGTTTTACCGCAAAGGTTTTTTTTGTAATCCAGTTGCCAAAATACTAAATATATTGGACTTTAAGTCAACTCTCATACAAACACACACTCTGTAATCCTAAATGCATGTCTAAAACACACATCACCCTGACCATAATGCACAAGAACTGCTGTCGAGACTAACAGCAGAGTGGCAGCCAAAGGAGAAGGATTCGATTAAATAAACTCGCGGGAAAATTTACCCCCCACCCGGACGTGTTAAATTAATTAAAATGAACACATTCAGCTAAATCATGGGACCTCCTTCGCCAGTACCAAAATATGAGAATAGGGTTTTCCTCTTTTTACTTGCAACAATACAGCTGTTAAGATGTTAAAACACCAAACTGAAACCTTTAACAAGGAATCATGTCTGTATTAACTACAATACTTGTGGTCAGAATGCAAACCAAAAAATAATCTGATAGTATATGCATTGTCTTTGAAACTGATTGGTCCACAACAGAGACAGCTTTCTTTGGAGCCTAGTCTCAAAAGTCCTTAGACCAGAGGACGCCTTTTGACACCTTTTGGCACCTTCTGGCGTCCTCTGGTCTAACACACCTTTTGGCGTCCTCTGGAGTTCTAATGTGTATATCGGTAGCGTGTGTTGGTGAGCACCGTATCAACAGATATGGACGTTAGCATCGCGAGACCACGGGAGATGGCTCCGGCTTTTGGAGGCTTTCATTGATGACGATGATGATGGCGGCGGTGGTAGCGGTTGCCTACGAATGCAAATATCTGACACTAACCCCAAACCACCTAAACTCGTCCAACGAAAATCCTGGATGCTGACCCATAGCTGCCTGCCGTTCATTTCCTACGGCCACGAAGCGTAGCTCAACACACTTTCGGGGTGTTAGGGCACCGGGGAGGGGGGGGGGTGTGAGGTCCTGGCTATTTACGGAGCCCTGTGCCCATCTCAACGAATAAAAAAACCTTGTGGGAGCAAAGTGCTCGGGCAAGCAAGCAGGGGCAGCGAAACCTGAGACAAAGCGGGGGGGGGGGGGGTTAGGGGGGGGGGGACACACACCCACAGTTGGTACACGGGGTCCACACTGGTGAAGATCTCTGCCAGTGTGGACCTCGAGCTCAGATTGTTGGGGCAAGTCCTGTTAGCGAGCACCTCTTAAGGATGGTATGACACACGAGGGGAGGGGGAATGTGGGCAGCCTTCCCAGAGCTGATGTTTACGCACTGCACCAGGTACTGAATTTAGTCGACCTAAGGGAGGCCCAGGATCGCTTCAGATATTCACCAGATGTTGTTAGCCTTGAGCGGTAATCAAACTCGGGTCACCAGATCTGTAGCGCGATTGCGCTAACCACTCCACTACCGCTGGCCACATGCACGCATGCTCATGCGCGCGCATGCAAACTTGAAGGTTCCTTTTTGTCGCGGCTAGCACAGACCGCAGGGGTGCCGTACTGCTCACGATGGGGTGGACAGGTCAAGGCCTCGCTTAGCCGGCAATCTTTCGTCTTCATCTGCGCAGATGTGAATTATAATCAGTCCACTCCAACGTGGTCCTCGGTTTATGTTATGTCAACGTAGGGAAGGAGGATGCTGCCGTGATTAGTTAGCAACACTGGACTTGCAATCCACCGGAGTTCATCGGTTCAATCTCCCGGCGCGGCATTTGACACAATGGCACGCATTTCGTAGATCCCAACTGCCTCTGGTTCACCCAGCAGTTTCAATGGGCACGACACAATCAGTGGAATTCAGAGGATGCATGCGTTGGACTAAAACGTGGGCACATATTCCCACGTGCTTCCAAGACGTCTTAGCCGGCGTGGAAGTTGCCGGCCAAAATACCATTTGGAGGGACTCGATAGATCTTCCTCTCACGGAGGCCCTAGTGCCAGCAGTGGCGTGCGCAAGCAATTGCAGGGCTGCACCTCTCTCACTGACTGAAATATCTTACATCCAGCTGCATGGCACCGAAGGGCGCCGTTATGGCGAGATGTTAACTACCTCACCTGGTATGCAGGACGCCGTGGGTTCGATCCCTACCCTGCCGCCTGCTGTATATTTGGAGTTTGCATGTGTCTCTCCCCGTGGTCGCGTGAATTTGTCTCAAGACTCCCCCCGGTTTTTCTCTCCACATTTAGAATCAACAACAACACCCGTTCAGAATATCTGGCTGCTATAAATTTCCACGCGATAAGCCACTTCGTTGAACTAGCATTTGAGGCCAGGTCGCTTCTGAAAAAGAGCAATCAAGCTCAGTGGACCTGGTAAAATAAAAAAAACATAGTAAAATAGTAAGAATGGATAGAGGTACCGATCGCGCATGCGGGATCAGGAAAGGACTCAGGCTCTCTAGGATCGTATCGTGTACAGTATTTGGCCTCGTGTATTTTTACCCCCCCCCTGTCCCGTTCTCCTTTGCCAAATAAATGTGTCTCAATGGGCTCACATCGGATTAGGCCGTTGATTGACTGATAATGGCGCGTGTTAATAACGACCGCGGCAGCGTTAGAGACACACACACACGCGCACAGGCACCTCCAGTGACTCACTACAACCGACTCACGTGCCAAATAACATAAACCAACAACAATCCACACACCGACATAGGATTATAGACTGGTCCACAGGCACACAGACACACAACGACCAACACTTACATACAAATATACTGACGCGCAAACACGCAAGATATTATTATTATTATTCGGGCACGTGCTGTTAGCGAGCAGCTATGAAGGTCGACAAGGCGTACGAGGGGATGGTGTGGCCGGAAGCATGCCCGGCCACCTTCAATGTTTACACACGACATCAGCTACTCATTTTAGGCTGTGCAGACCTAGGGGAGACCCAGGATCGGTTCAGATAATCGTGACTGGTGTTGACCCTGAGCCAGAATGGAACTCGGACCGCAGGATTCGTAGCGCTCTAGGCTAGCCACGACACTGCCGCTTGCCATATAAAGACAACTATCCTCCGGATAGCCTTAACACATTTTTGGGGCAAGTGCTTCCCATTCAAAAGATGCCCCGTATAGCCTGAACAGGCTGTAGGGGTAAGTGCGGTTAGCGAGCACCTATGAAGGCCAAAACGGCACACGAGGGGGTGGGTGGCCAGCACCACGCCCGACCGCCTTTGTCTCCCCAGTGGCGATGTTTACACATTGCACCAGGTATTCATTTGAGGCTGAGTCGACCTAGGGGAGGCCCATGACCGGTTCAGATAATCGTCACCGGTGTTGGCCATGAGCGGGAATCAAACTCGGGTCGACGGGTTCGTAGCACAGTGCGCTAACCGCTGCACCACCGCTCCCCACCATACACACACACTGACACACACGACTAGTCATTACACTGATACAACTCACACGCAGCACACAAACTGACCCACATACTTTCATACAGTGCGATGTCAACACCGCATGACATAATTGCCCGGGCGACACGAAGAGTTCGACTTCGATGTCCCTCCACACCCGTGCACACAAAGACAAAGAGCCCCGAGTAGCCTCAACAGACTGCAGGGGCAAGTGCTGTTATCGAGAACCTATGAAGGCCGGCACGGTACACGAGGGGTGGAGGTGGCCAGCACCACGCCCGGCCACCTTTGTCTCCCGAGTGGCGATGTTTACACACCGCACAAGGTACTTCATTTGAGGCCGAGTCGACCTAGGGGAGGCCCATGACCGGTTCAGATAATCGTCACCGGTGTCGGCCACGAGCGGCAATCGAACTCGGGTCGCCGGGTTCGTAGCACAGCACGTTGACCGCTGCTACACGACCGCTCCCACACACACACACATGCTGACAGCACGTGTGTGTGTGTGCCCTGCTCAGCACGGTATGCACCACAATCCCATCTCGCACTCCACGCGTGCAAGGCTACGGCTACTCGGTTATCCGCGTCTCTCCTTGCTCGCAACAAGCATTGGGGGTGGGTGGTTGCTCATCCCCGCAGCTGAGCCATGTGCTCGAAATTCCACATTCCCACAGCAGGGGCCAGTTTATTCATAGGCCGACCGCCTTTGGGGCGGGGTCAGAAAGTGGTACTCGTTTTATAGACGCTTGAAAAAGATGATGGGCTCAGTTGGCCGCCGACTGGGATTTGAAATCACAAGCTTCCAACTTGGAGTTAGGGGTACTCAATGCCATGCGGCTGGATGTAAGAGGTGGGTCAATTCAGTCGGCAAAAAACAAGTCCAGAAGCATGTGCGCGTGTGCACAGCCCTCTGTCAAACCACTGCTGCATGGAAGTCTCTCAACGCTGTGTTGGCCATGTGGCTTGTTTGATCGTACTTCACCACGCTGGTCAGTGCGAGTTGAAGGGAAACAAGGGACCCAAGACGGGTTTGCCACTGATGTTAGCTCAGCCTAAGGATCAGACTCGGGTAACCGGCTTCACAGCGCAGTGCGCTAACCACTGCACTACCACTCCACCCCGACGGAACCGTTAAGACTTTCAATTTTACACGTGTATTATTTAATGCAGTTCTACACCAATTCAGTCCATTGTGGCTCTTCCTCGTGAATGTATATCGGTGGCATTTGCCTAAATATACTAACTTGTACATTATCGTACGTACATTGAACTTCTTTCGCACCGTACGTAGCCAACCGTGCCAATCAGAGGTGCGGGGGAAGGACAACAAACGAAACACAAAAAGCAGTTCTCAAGACATTAGTTTTCAATCTAGATGATTTAAAAGTGCATGGCTCTAGTGGCTTGCTAATATCGCAAGAGCGCTCCAGACGGCCGCAGAAGCTCATCTGAAATCCCGCGATGCGGTGACCGTCTTTGTTCGATGGCCAGCAGCCAAAAGCCGCTGCTTCTAAGAAGACGACCGGAGTTTGTGTGATGATGGTTTACGCTCCTTGACGAATTATTGCTGAGGCTCTTCGGGGAGCTGTAGCCTGTTAGAGCAATTCCACTGGGTCAGATGATGTTTTGGGCAGAAGCCCCCATTTGCAAGCACCCACTTAAAATGGACAGTTGCAAGCAATGGGGCCCGACGATGGTAGGGGGCCATCCATTTAGTACGTACGCATGGAGGGGGGAGGGGGGGTTAAACCAAATGCGTACGCTTGCGTATGGGGGGGTCTACTGACAATGTACGTACGCATAGGAAACATTGGGGGGGGGGGGGGGTGAAGACTCGATAATAATTTGTCTACATTGGCCTTCAAATGAGTTAGATGGTCCGGCGGTGGACTATCTGTTTGCTTATACACGTTAATATTATTAATCCTTGATCGTTTCTGCGTGGATTAAATATCGTCCGTTCTATAGGATTCGGGGGGGGGGGGGAATTGCGTCAAGCGTACATACGCAGGTGGGGCGGGGGATGTAAAAAGTACGCGTGCGTACAGGTAAGGGGGGAGGGGTAAAATTTTGACAGATTTTTGCGTACCTACTCAATGGATGGCCCCTAGACGGACAGACAGCGTTGGCTGTTGCTACGCCGAACCGTCAGGGAACGTCGTGGTGCCACTGCAACTGGCCACGCCGTGCTGAAGAGTGATCGGTGAACGTGAAACCAATCCGTGGTTGCCACAATGGAAATAGAAGATACTGCGATGTACAAGGTGCTTCAAAAAAAATGTGAACACTTCCGAGAACTGGCAACATTCCCACGAGAAATGAGGCCTCTGGGCTCTGGAGACCACCTGGAGAAGATTCCAGGCACGAGTTGAGAATGATGGCGTTAAAGTGGAGACTCTATGACTTTTTGAAGCTATTAACATGATTTTTTTAATCATGTTACAGTGTATCATCCGTTCTCTTTACATTAAAAACGACAGTCCCATATTTCTTTTAAGCACCCTGTACAGATGAATGGATGACACGTTACTTCCTACAAAAGGAAACCCCCCTTCGAGTGTGTGAACGCTCACCCCGTGATTTCCATTTGTGAGTCCGTTTTTTTTTAGGTTGGCGAGTTTAAATGCCTACGACCCAAAAAATGTTGAGCGTGTACTTGTGCCGCCGCCGCCTCTCCGTACATCTGCACGTACGAGGCATCCGTGCAGCGTCGGCACAAACCCACAGCCGCATCTGCGGTCCCTTTCAGCGCCACTGAAAAGGTGGGAACCCTGCAGACATGTCACAACGACCTGGACACGGCCACCACACATAACTCAACGTTAATTTACGGAGCCAAGCGAGCGGAGGGGAGTTTCAATCCCGTACAAGGATGGCGATCCGCACTGCGGCCAGGAGGAAGGCTATGCGAGGGAAACGGGGCAGGTTTCTATTTAAAGAACAGCTGCTTCGTGGCGCAAGGAACCAGTAAAGAAGTTATATGTTTTCCAATTGTCTTTGTGGAACAAGTAAACCTCCCCTCACATCCGTTAATAACACTACGGTCTTAAAAGAACGGCCCATTGCCCGAAAATGTTGCCAAATATATATTTTTATTTAAAGGCCCACAGTGTTATTGACGAATGCTTTGAGCATTTTTTTGTTTTGTCAATTGTGCTTGTGCACCACTGCCAACGCAGCAGCAGCAGCATCACCAAATAATGTTTGCTCTCTATGGAACGAAGCATGGTACGAAGTAAGTCGAAGAATTAGGTGAAGCAATGAATAAATAAGGATAAGGACAGGGGCATCCCGTCGATGCCGCTGCTCTTGAAGCCGCTGCTGCTGTTAAAGCGAAATGGGCAGGGACGTGTCACGAGAACAGCTGAGATGACCAAGGAAGCAGAGAGAGAGAGAGAGAGCGAAAGGGATGGCAGTGAGATGATACCAACGAGTTTGGAGGCCGCGACTGGACACGACCAACTGGGGAAGGGAAATAGTTGAAGAATATTAACCCTCGTTTGATCTCGGGTGGCTACGACAATCTGACCTCGGAAACTCAGTGGGCGATGGCTCCGCGCTCTTCCAGAATTATTTTCCCGCACCTCCGATTTGCACGGTTGGCTACGTACGCCGCAAAAGAGGTTCAACGTACGCACACGCATACATCACCCAGGAAGCCACCATGATCCTATAACGCTTCCACCTTCGGTGCTAGCGGCGACGTAGCGTGCAGCCCGAGAACGAACGCGAGCACACGTTTCCGACAGAGACAGCTGGGCCGGGTTGTCTCTCAAGGTGCCGACAATGAGGCTGACGAATGCCAAAATCCCAGCTTTAAACTGGTGGGTTGCCCAGCCATGGATAGAACACACTGTATCATCCAGAACCGCTGATGGTCTCTGCATGTGATGGGGGATGGCAAGGGGGAGGGAAACCCCTCGTTGTAATACAAACATGAAGCAACATTCCACGGTCACTGCTTTTTCCAAGAAAGTAAGAAGCGTTTCACCCGCCCGCCCGCTCTCGACAGAAAAAAAGAAAACTCGCGCCCGCGCCGGCACTTAGGAGGAAACGGCGGCGAGCCTCGGCGATAAAACACTGTTGGGGCGCGTCCTCAAAAAGCGCCGCCTCATTGTTCCCGGGCCAAGACGGACAGCCAGTGACCTCGGGGCGGAGTGGGGGTGGGGGGGGGCAGCCACCCGCGTGCGCTTTACAAATCAAGGCGGCAACATTTTGAGACTGCTCGCAGATTGGGAAACCTTTAAGGGAAAGGGAACAAAAATCCCCCACCGCAATTAAAGAGAATGAATGGCCTTGAGTGTCCGCAAAGGTCAGTCGCGCACACATGTAGGTCACGTACGCCCACGTCCTTCCTACGGTGTGGTGGGGGGGGGAAGCGGAGACGTAATCAAGAGGATTATAAAAAAAGCGGTTGGATAGCCTTGGGAGGGCGCATTCACCATTCGGCCAAGCTGAATGGAGTCGGTTCAACGCTTTGATTCGGGCAAAACCGCCTGGCGACATCAGCGCCTCCGGATTAGCACGGTTGGCTACGTACGGTGCGAAGGAAGTTCAGCAAACATACATTGGCGGTAAAGTACAAAGCGGATTCTCCGGTGTCTCCGCATAATAATGAAAAAAATAAGATTCTAAATACGACTGTGAACGTTTCGCGGGGGGTGGCGATTTCGCGTTGCATCGCGTGCCGTTGGACACGACGCCCATCCGACGTTTCGCCCTCGGACCTCCTGCAGGACAAACCCACGGCACAACAACCCGAAAACACATGGGAGAGATGACATATCCGGAGTATCTCCGAAGCCTTTGACCCAGTTGGCCTTTTCCCCCACCCTACGTTAACCCGGCAGTATGTTTAAGCACGGGGCTGGTTTCACCTGTACCGGTGTTCATCAGCAGAGCCGGCTAGACGTGCCGAGCAATTACCGCTCGTTAACCAGGCGTTGTGGGTAAGTGGGCTCTCTCTACACTGTGGGCCGTCGGTGAAAAAAAAGCAATAACACCACGCCGAGTTGACGTGTGCTATAAACAGCGTTAAGATTACAGGAGAACCCCCCCAACTCCTCTTAACGTCGGTAATTGGTTCCAACGAAACCGGCCGTGAAGTGGTTTGGTCGTTAAGCAAGGATCGGGAATACATGTCGAAGGCTTAATTCGTTCCGAGAGCATCGAAAGGTACAATTTTTCACCCAAAGAACGTACTTTATAACGTTTAAAGAATGGATATTAATACATCAAGATAATAACCACATTATAAACACATAATATAATAATTTTTTGGTAATCAATGCATTGATTAATATTTATTGCACCTACAATGGCCCGTCCTTAACAGGGGATGGTCGGTAAGCGAACACTTTGCGCTCTATGGAGGCACTATACTACTATACACTACACTATACACTACTATACACTACACTATATACTACACTATACACTACACTACACTATATACTACTATACACTACACTACTATACTATACAATACATTATACACTGCACTACTATACACTACACTAGTATACACTACACTATACACGACACTATACACAACACTACTATACACTATACTACTATACACTACACTACTATACACTACACTATACACTACACTATTATACATTACTCTACACGACTATACACTACACTATTGTACACTACACTATACACTACACTATACACTACACATTGGGCTCTAGGGAGGCCTGTCGTTAAGCGATTAGTCGTTAACAGGGGTGGTCGTTAAGAGGGGGGTTCGACTGTATTTAGATACTTTTTCTGCGATACATTTCCACGTAATTAGCCACTTCATTGGGCTACCATGTGGCCATGTCGCTTCTGAAAAAGAGGCTGATATAGCTCAGTGGGCTTGACCTGGTAAAATAAACAGGTTAGTGTATTTGCATCTTTTTCTCAAGTGGTTTGTTTACCTTTCCTATACATTTCACTCCTATCGTGTGTTTCTACCATTTGTTGTTGTAACTTTCTGACCTGCCCCTACTGGACATGTGTGCAAAAGAGCTTCATGGCTCATCGGATTCCTTCAGTATAAATACATATTCCGATAAATTAAAATACATCACATCCCGTTCCCTGATTCGCAAATGGCAGAAAAGGTAAATGACATTATTACACCGAATTTTCCACTATAGTGCTCATTGAGGCTTCATATACAACGGTGAAATCTTCTGGGACATGAGCAAATATTGATTTTGGAATAAGAATATGTATCAAGAAATGTACGTCTACCGAGGAGATGGAGCGGATGAGATGGAGCAAGCACATGCAGGCGTTAAGTGGATCGTTACCGTCGCAGAACGGCGAGGGATGGCGGTGACTTGGGGAGGCCTTTATCCACCAGTGGATTGATCATGGCCCATGACGATGATGCGTTTTAAGTGATAAGGGTGACCGCATTCTGCTTGCCTAAGGCAGACTATGATATATTTACTCATCGTAACGTTCAGTGGAACTGCTTTAAGAGTCCAACTGCGGCCAATGACTGTGTGTTATAGGTCGGCGGAGCAGTCCCAAGCCACCTTGTACAGCTGTCTCACTTTTACGGACCATCTAGGATCTTTTTTTGTAAGCTTCATTTTAGATTTTGACAATCATTTTTGATTGGCTAACATGACCTTGGAGCCCACGAGTTTCCTGCGAACAGCCGGCGGTAAGTGAGCGCGTGAGAGGAAGAGCTAGTGGAGGCTGTTGGGATAATTTCAGGAAGAAGCACAAAAAAAAGCTGCTCGTGGCAACGTTGAGAAGCTGTATAAAAAAAAAATGTGCATCTCCGTGAAATGAGGGCTTAACAGATCTCGATTTTTTTTTTAATGAACAGTGGTGGTGTTGCTGCCTCGTTACTCGAATTCTCTGCGGGTATCATTATCGCTGCCAGGGCCACCGCGACAGTTTATTGCCGCATAAATCACGTGCTAGTAAGCGAACCGGCCCCGACGTGTGGTCAATGTTTTCCGTCCCTACGGGCCGCAGTTGTTTAAGTTAACTGGAGCTGACAATTTACAACAGCAGCAAGCACGAGAAAACTGCGACTGAAACGTCAACAAAAACTGAATATGAGGGGGGTGGGTTTGGGAAGGGGAAGGTAAGGGTTTAAAAAAATGCACCGCTTTGAGATGGTGAATACGTTGTTATTCGGGTGGATGAGGGGACATACAGACGAGTCGCCAAGTGGGAACAACACTCAGCACGAAGTGAGTTTGCAATTCAAGGATGGTAAGACTACTGCTACAGCCTGCCTGGTGGTATCTAAGAGGCATTCTACTTGTGGTCCAGCATTTTGGTGAAGGGCTCAGTGCATTCCTTCGACATCGCCGCGCGCACGAGAGATGTCTGTTTCCAGCGTAATGGATTTTGCCTGTGGGGAAGGAGTTGAGCAAATAGGTTGTTGACCTACTTGTGTGAAAGTTGATTATGTTCGTGAGATCGTTTGTCTAGATTCTCTCCCGGGCACTCCGGTTTTCGTAGCACGGAAAAAACGTCACCCCAAAGAATCCTCTTGACAATTCATTGCCCTGAAAAGGACCCTTCTTCTGAGAATGCTCACCCGTATCCGAACAATGAGCCAAAAAGCATTTCCGCGTCGGCTATATTAAAGACAACAAAACGGGACGGCCTAAATAAAATACAAAAAAGGAGCTACAGCAACAATTAAAATAACGATGTATATGTTGCTGTACTTATGCGTCGTCCATCTGCAGCAATGTGATGCCCACTAAAGGAAGTTGATTTTGCGAGGAGGGCCCTGGAGAAAATTGTTTAATAAGCAAATTATATCAGGCGGTACACATTTTCCCCAGAGCAAAAACAAATCGAAAATAAACGGGGAAGAAAAATCAGGCAGTGGCATGGATTCTGTAAACGCTTTCCAGCGCACGGTTTGTCCTCGGAAGTGTTCACAATCAGCGACGACGACGACGTCACACGGCACATCTGTGACGTCGCTGGGAGGGGGCGGTGGGGGGCACGGCACACACGTGACCTGTGACGTCATCGCCTTGGCCGGCAAGGAAGATCAGTTTCGTTTCGCGACGTGGTTTCTTTTTTGTTTATCGCCAAGCTTTGGACAAACTATTCAATCCATTTGCCCGGGTTATCAATTGGGTGAGCCTCTAGTAGCAACGCAACTTTTTACACTCAAATTTCAGTAACATCGTGTTATCTTTACGAGAGCTTCCCTGTCCACCTGCCGGACGGACGGACGAGCAGAGCGAATGCGCGAACGATTTCAACATTCGCTGTTGGAAATAATTTCAAACAATGAATATTCATGCAGGCATCGCAATTACTGTAAAACCCCTCCAAATGGAACAGCTTTGGAGATAAGCAAATTAGCAGGTATGAGGAGTTTTAATTGGATCATGTAAATGTTCTGCACACTGTGGTTTATTAAAACCGCGTGTCATTAATACTGCAGTAATTATCGATGATTGGCAAACCAACCCTCCTGAGGCTTACCCGACCACAGTGCTCTGACTCTGGTCCAAGAGATAATTAATTTATATACGCGGAGTGGAGATAACACTGCCCATAAATAGCAATGGAAACCAAGTGAAGTCCAGCCTGAATAAAACATTTAAATTATACGCAATATGTAGGGTTTTTTTTAAATTCAACCAGGACAGCTTCAACCGAGTCCCAAGACTCTTATCCCCGGCTGTGCTGCTCAAGATTTTTGTTCAAATTAAGTGGATTTCAAAAAATAGACGCGATTCAAAAACGAATTATTCGGACAAAATACAACGTATTCAAACGTTTACATTCTGTAAAATGTGCCAGAACCCCCCCCCACCCATCATTCGTAGCGATGAAGACTCACGGCAATCAGAAGAACATTTATTCTTGTGATAATTTTTGCGTAGGCTTTATTACGGCTACGAGTTGTACAACATGCTGCTACGAAGGTTCCAAATAAATCTAGGACATCTTTTCACATGACTCAAGTATGGTGGGGAGTAAAGTGTGAGTATTTCCACCTCTTCCGACACGTCTATTGAGCATGGAAGAGTAGACCAAATACCATCTGAACTCCCTCCACTTCTGGCCTCACCACACTGGATTCCAGTTCATGTTTTTCTTTCAGCTTAAAACTAAACTTTTTAAAAAAATTGATCAGGTAAGGACCACTAAGCTATTAGCTCTTTTTCAGAAGCGACCTGAGCATAAATGGTATCTCTACAAAGTGGCTTATCACGTGGAAATGTATAGTAGCCAAATGCTCTAAACGCACGTTTCTAAATGTGGAGGGAAAAACCGGAGGACCAGGAGAAAAATCCACGCGACCACGGGAAGAACATGCAAACCCCAAATGTACAGACGTCAGGGTCGGCATTGAACCCACGACCTCCTGCATACCAGGCGAGGTAATTAACTTCTCGCCCCCGTGGCTGAATCGTAATCAGCCAAGAACTACCCACTGCTGAAAGAAGTCCTCCCCAATCCATCGCCATCTCTCATGGTCTTGCGATGAATCGATCCATCTATCTCCGGCACACGAGCTGAATCCACCACTCCATCTCTGCGGTGGTCGTCATCTCAGCTGCGCCCCTACTCCTTTGCCTGCCACTCCATCCTTAGTCTCGACCACCGGCCACCGTCCCTTCCAGCGACGCGTTCTGCCCAAGCCCCACTAGCTTTACTTGACAGTTGCGACTCACGTCAACACATCCCTCCTGCGGAGGGAGCTGGTAGGAAGGAACGTTGGGTTGCTCGGTCAATGGCCAGGGTCAACGGCGGCGTGGTGTATTCCGCAAATATGGCCGACTGTTAGGGCGGGCACAAGCCGGCGTGAGTAGGTTAAACGTTGAGTTTTATAAGGGCACCACGGGGTGACCAACCCCTCCCCACCCAGCCCCACCCCTCCCACCCACCAGCCAGCCCCACCCAGCCCCTCCCCACCCTCCTCTCCCCACCCAGCCCCTCCCTCCCCACCCAGCCCCTCCCTGCACGACGAACGGACACAATAATCCCCTGTGGGCTGGTGTAACCAGGAGGTTCCTACCAGTAACATTGGACGAGCGGTATGTTTATGTTATGCCAATTTCGGCCAATCCGAGCGCTCGTATGGGGACTGAGCCAACGCCCTCAGCCAATCAGTGACGCCCATTTTTAAGCGTTGAGACTCACAACTTCCGATTGTCTTGGAAAGGATAAATGCTTTTAACGCGTAATTCCTTTATTCGATTAACAGTTATTTTGGTTAACAATTGTTTTTCGTGGAACGGATTAAAAGTGTTAACCGAGGGACTAATTACAGGTGAAACGTCGTACTCAGATTGTAAATGTTATGCCTTTGCTCTCCAACACACCGGTTAGTGCTGTACTAGTGACGAATTGGCATGTTCTATTGACGTTATAAACCTTACTAATTGGCTGTGTCGGGTGGTGGCGGGTTTAACGACACATCTATATATTTACGCCATCTAAGCAAAAAAAAACGTCCATTATTAGGGAAGAAAATGGCCCTCCTCGACCTGACCAGGGAGGGACGTCAATTGGCAATGTATTGGACGGGACGGAGGAGGTGATCTCTGTTACAAATGTGATTTGTAATTTTCGTCCTTACCCATGTATCGATGGTTCAATTTGAATTGTGCAATTTTGTTGAGGGACTTGCGTGTCGTTGCCTTGGTGTGGTCGGCGATTGCTTTTGCTGTTTTGCTGTTGTTTTGCTGCCTTTCCCAAGCTTGTGAATTGATGTACCAATGCAATTTGAACTTATATGCTTTATGTATTCCTGTTTATTTATGTTTAGTGGTTTCCTTACCCTTTTCTATACTTTGCACACCTTTCGTGTTTGTTTTATTGTTTGTTGTTTTGGCTTTCTGACTCGCTCCTACTGGACAGAAAATTAGATTTATACTTCATCGGATTCCTCCAGTCGATATGAAGATTGTTTCTGAAGAAACAGCTATCCTTTTTAATATCGTAAAATGGCAAGAAAATATTTATTCCTGAGGGGTTTTTGAAAATATTCTCTAGGATTTAAAGATAAACTCACGTTAATAAGAGCAGAAATTGAAAAGTTATAGCAATTTTAAATGAACCGTGGTCAGTCTTCTGTAGCTGTTAGTCCCACCTCTTCGATGTTGCTATCTGTTATACGTCTACCAAACTTCTTCCACCGTTTCAATTCAATTCAATGTGTATTGGTTACATGATCAACACATCCCATGTAATCTGGATTTGAAGCTTTCGTGACCGTCATCAGGTGATGACGGTCGCTTGAGTTGCGATCGAAACGTCGTGATATATTTTATTTTCTACCTACGTGACTTTACCGAAAGAATCAAAGAGTATGAATCCCATGTAGCCAGTTACCATGGCCTGCAGCCACCAACTATAGAGTTATTGTTGGGATGGAGAGGAGCCCAGCCAGCAGCCAGCCAGGAAACTCGAGGCATCGATTTTTAATAGTAATATCAAAACCCATGCTTCCCCCCCGCACCTCCAATTAGCACGGTTGGTTACGTACGGTGCGAAAGAAATTCAACATACATACGTACATACGTGCTCGCTTGATTGGAGCACTTTATCATCCACTTTTCATCATATCATCTCCCCATAGATAGCCACACAATCAGCTATATAATCCATTTGTTTAATCTGCTTAATCTGCCTGCTGTCATCAAAAGGCAATGCAAGATTGTGGATTATCTGCATTACCCAGGACACCAATGAGGGATAATCTTAGTAACCCTACATTTGACCCCCCCTCCCACCCCGTCATCCCGTCATCCCATCCCATTGAGCACAAGCATCCAATTACACCGCGAAGCCTGGTGTGACATCAAGAGACAACCTATTGCATCGTAAACCATTCCATCTCATTAAGAACGTACAACATCATCAAGAGCATTTCAGCCTCTGAGACAACATCTTCCATAAGAAAACTGGCTGCTGCGGTTACGTATTTGCTGTAATTCACAGCACCGGAGGCCCAAGCACACACACCATGCACAGAACTTCCCGTGCATTAGAATTCTACCTCCGGAGTTAGCGTGGTGCTAAAAAAGATGGCAGTACAGAAAGTAACCTACCTATCGATTCGTTTAACACGTCGGCTTTTCCCGACCAATATTATCCATAAGAGTTTTTTTTGGGGGGGGGTTAGATTGCGTAAATATAAATGCGTCTTTAAACTCGACACCACAGGACACAGCAAATTAGTAAAGTTTGTAACGTAACCAAACCTTCAAATTAGTTGCTAGTTCAGCACACTAGGGTCCTGGAGATTAAACCCCCGACATTGACCATTCGAGTATGAAGTTTTGCCGGCAAGTACAACCAGTCTCATCAGGCGACAATCAGAACTGTGGAGAACTCATCCTGTTCCGGTCTCAAATCTATCTATGAAACCACCTATCGATGAATTCAAAAGGGGTGTTTTTCAACCGGGGTCGTCTGACTTCACTCCATGCTCAAAGTTCTCAAAAGCAAGAAAAGTATACGCGTGGATTCTGTAATACAGACACAGCTAATGCATTCATGCTTTCAATATTCGCTGGGAAAGTGTTAAATGGAACAGAGCAAAATCCCAGAGGAAGAGTCCTACAAGAGTCTATTATTATCATCATCATCATCAGGGACATTCCATGCTGTCAATAAACAACTTGATCATATTCAAGATGATCCTATTCCATGTTGCATTTCACGAAGGGGGAGTTTTCATATATTTTAGAATATAGGCAACGGCAGAGAGAAACAACAGCCGATATTTGTGAATGACACAAATCTTCACTTAAAGCTTTCGTGACTGCAGGAATTCATATTCTTTGGGTCTTTCGGTAAAGCCACGTAGATAGAAAAATAATGAAAAGTAAAAATATCACGACGTTTCGATCGCAACACAAGCAATCGTCATCAGGTGAAAAAAAAATAGCGAGAGAGCTGCTCAGCAGCTATCTATCTACGTGGCTTTACCGAAAGACCCAAAGAAAATGACACAAATGCCCCTTAGCCTTCACGTGTGTGAAAATCATTGCCATGCTTCTATAACAGAGGCATAATTCAATACAAGCACAAGCAGTCAAACTTGCATGCAGTGCGAACTATGCTGGAATTTTCTTCACTATTGCTACGATACACAATATGTGCATCGGCACCTATGGGGGGGGGGGGGCTGGGAGGGAGCGGTAGCAGAATGGTGAGCGCAAAACACCACCGTGAATCCGGCCATCTTAGTTCAACTTCTTGCCCAAGGCTGGCTTAGATGGGTGGCGAGTGATATCTGGAAGGGTCTTGGGGCCCCCCTTACTTCACCAACCTACACTGGCCTGTGTGGTCAAGAATGGCAACCCCCCCCACCCCCTTCCCACGAATGCCATAGCATGGGGGAAGGCCTTCATCCAGCCGTGAAATGACAAATGGCTGTAAGCATATCCTTTTGCTTATACTTTATTTGCCTGTAATCGTGACCTCCGGAAGACGCACTTTTAAAACTGCTGAAATGTAATTACGAAATCTCCCCTTTTTGCAGTGAACCTCAATAGACCCTCAAATGCCTAATGAAAGGGCACCGACTTCAGTGAAACTTCAACGTGAAGTCAGGAGGGCACGCCGAGTTAGTCAATCAAAGGCTCAAATGTTTCCCGGAGCGGGTGGGTCTAAATCATCCGCCCACAGCACAGCTGACACAGGAACTCTGAAAACCCACACCAGGATTATTTTTAAACCCGCATCGTCACCACGTCACACGTGAACCATGCTTCTTCTCGGCTTCACCAGAACACGTGCACTTTCGCCACAGCAGCCTGGTGTACGAGCGCACATTTGTTCATTTAACACGTGGGCCTTCGCGACCACTATTATCCACGGAGTGCACGTTTGCCGATCGCGGTGTTTTAAAGTCACACCGAGATCCCCACTTGGGATGTTTTGGCCAAATCCCCTCTCTTTAAAAGTAGCGTTTAACATGTGACCAAAATAAACAAATCCTATCTCGCTAAATGGGACTCGCCGAACCCCAAACCATCGTCGCCTTCATCGCGGCAGATGGGCAAACGTCCTGGGCAGGGTCCTTGGGATTTTTTGGTTGCGGTAACCTCGGTAAAGTACAATGCCGGATCACAAAAGACGCTTACGAACATGCAACCAGGGGCTCCAATAAAATTAAATATCATAGGATCAAACCTCTAGATGGAAGAACACAAAAGTTATCCTTTAACACAAACGAGGGGGTGTCCTGACAAAAAATACTCGGGCACCCACATGGATGTTTATATGCACTGCGGGCACCATGGTGGCGAGATGTCAACTATCTCACCTGGTATACAGGAGGTCGTGGGTTTGATCCAGACCCTGACGCCAGTATATTTGGAGTATGCATGTTCTCCCCGTGGTCATGTGGATTTTTCTCCGAGTCCTTTGTTCCCCCCCCCCCCCACATTTAGAAACACGCGTTTAAAGTATATGGCTGCTGTAAATTTCCACTTGATAAGCCACTTTCGTTAAGCTATCATTTGTGGCCAGGTCACTTTTGAAAAAGAGCTATATAGCTCAGTGGGCCTTACCTGGTCAAATAAAAAAAATGTTAAAGAGTTTATATTTTTTTAGATATCCCGTGCTAGTCTAATTGTAGCACTTTACAATCCACGGTTATTGTGTTGGACAACGCACAACAAAGTTACCTATTTGAAAAGTCGTTTTCCTGAATAACTTTTGACAACAGCTTTTAAAAAAGAAAGACACGGCCAATTTGCGCGTGAAGGCACCCAACCGGCCCTTTGTGCAAGAGAAATTTCGGATAAGCATAAGGAACATGTTTTTTTGCAACTCTTGCAAATATTACAGAGGAAGCTGAATTGTAACGAGAAACACACCGCGAGAAGGATTTTAAATTGGCCATGGTTGAGGTGGTCAATGTTTTAACCGAGGAATATATTGTTAAGATAAGGGAACTGATACCCACCAATGCTCAAGATCGCTACGAAGAAATGCCTTTGTATCTGTTGTCATAGCCGTCATGCAAGCATATGATCCTGTTTGGGAAAAAGGGAACTTGTAGGTTTCTATGGAATTCTGGGTAAAATAGGTTGGCTAATTAAGAACTTGTACAATGGAACCAAAGCTTGTGCGCATTTAAGGGGAGTCACAAGAATAGTTTTAGGTAAGGACAACGTTGATTGTTATCCTTGACTGTGTGTTCAGCATAGACCATGAAGAATAGGGCTTACCAATCACAATGAATCATCTTTATATGATAGGACATGCACGTTTAGTAGGTAGGGACCGTGGGGAGTGGTAGTGCTAAACACTCGGGACAAGAGGTTTCCCGAAACGGAGTTGATGGGCTACGGCTAAGAGTGGGGCTCTCACATCTTCATCGCAGTTGTCATTGGGAAGCGCGAAGTGTGGAGACAGGAGGTGACTATTTGCAAGCGTGCTGTAATGTGCGTGACACACAGGGGAATGCGAGAAGGCGGTCAAGCTGAGGTACAGTAGAAACCCCTCCTCTTAACGACCGTAATTCGTTCCACGAAACCGGTCGTTAAGTGATTTGGTCATTAAGCGAGTATAGGAGATACACGTTCAAAGGCTTGATTCATTCACCGAAAAAAACGCACTTTATGATATAAAAAAAATGGATATCAATACGTAAAGATACTAACGACATTATAAACACATAATATTAAAATAAACACGGTTAATTGATGTATTAATAAATGTTTACTGTACCTACAGCAGCCCGTCGTTAAGAGGGGAATGGTCGGTAAGCGAACACATTGGGCTCTATGGAGGCACTATACTACTATACACTACACTATACACTACACTATTGTATACTACTATACACTACACTACTATACACTACACGATGCATTATACTATACACTACACATGGGGCTCTATGGAGGCACTATACTACTATACACTACACTATACACTACACTATTGTATACTACTATACACTACACTACTATACACTACACGATGCATTATACTATACACTACACATGGGGCTCTATGGAGGCACTATGCTACTATACACTACTATACACTACACTATACACTACACTATTATACACCACTATACACTACACTATACACCACTATACACTACACTATACACTACACTATACACTACTATACACTACACTATTACACACGACTATACACTACACTATTGTACACTACTCTACACTACACTATACACTACACTACTATACACTACACTATTGTACACTACTATACACTACACTATACACTACACATTGGGCTCTATGGAGGCCCGTCGTTAAGCGATTAGTCGTTAGCAGGGCTGGTCGTTAGGAGGAGTTCTACTCTATTGCACTCTCCTTCTTCTCCTCCTCGTAAACGAGTTGCTTGGCTGAGTCAGGCCACAGCGTCGCCGTCTGAGGAGTTCAGTCCTCGCAATGTACCGTTTTAGCAGGCTGAGGTTTTGATGGACTTGCCTAAACATATTTGTAAGAGAAGAGAGGCCAGCTTTACTGGCAAGGCTGTGTGTGGCAGAATAACATCACTGGTTGTGTCTGGGTCAGAGCACCACGCTAATAACAAGAAGAGAGACAGCTTCTAGTGTTTTCATATTTGTACGCGTGGAGAATGCTGGGTATTTGTCAGGATATGGTGTGTAACAGGAGTACAATTAGGCAAGAAAGAGTTCATAAGCTAAAGAAGGCTAAGCTGTATAGGAGGGCATGCGACCTAGATGGAGGAGGGCATGATATCGATACAGGCCCTGGAGAGGGCTTCCAGAGGTTGGCAATCCAAGAAGGCAACATAACTCTGGTGGTGTGGGACACGAATTTCTGCAAGGAGTGACGCGCGTGACCACAGAGTGTGGTTTATTGTCAAGCGGCCCTGTGTCTCACGGGTTTGACTGGGCGACTCAAGCGGCTACACGACGTCCATAACGGAGAGCACTGAGCCTCAAACACCCCGGCATTATCAGGTGTGCTGGCTCACTGCTCCGTCATGGACGCCAGTCTTTTCAGAGACACCACCAAGGCACGGGAGTTGAACCCAAGGCTGTGGGGCAGAGGTGGCAAAGTGCTTCGTCTGACATGGGTATTGGTCCCCCCAGAGTTACCCAGGTCACGTCACTGCTAAAACATTGTGTTCACGCAAGTCGAATGCAGAATGCTTACATGCGTGAAAAACAACAATTTCTTTTCAAAATGTTCACGGGAGCATAGTGGTGAGTCGTTTTATTGTATGAAATGTCAACAGTGCTTTACGAATGCAGCGTTCAGCTGATTATACAGCGGATGTCTGCACTATCAAGTATCGGTGAAAAAACACACGCGCACGACACATTTATACACGCACATGCGCACACACATTCAAGCGCACGATGTTACACACGCACACATTAGCGTAAGGACACAATTACACGTTCATGCAGACGTATGCATTCATACATGCAGTTACTCTCACAAATGTACACATGCACGCACACGTTCACACGCAAATACGGTGCACGAATATCCCTATTTTATCAATATAATTCATCCAGGCAAGTGCCAATGTAGGCCAATATGCCACACCAAGGCATGTCAGACATATTCTGAACCCCTATCTCTATAAATTAACCATATGACATAATTACTTTGCATGCTGCAATGCTTTTTCAGGATATTAAATATTAATTTCAGTGCCCACGAGAAAAAGAAACAACTTTTAATTGAAAATAAACTACTTTACAAGTCACACAGTTCAAGTAAAATACTACATTTTGAGCGTACTGCACTTGGCACACATAGCGGTCATTGGAACTAGGTTCCTCTTTTCATTCAAATTTAGAACCAAAACTGAAATATTTGGTGAGCTGAAAGCAAACTTGTGCACTCATCACTCATGCAACACTGTTAAGTCTAAAATTTCCAATGTGGTTAAAATAAGAGGATTTAACGTTGGCTTTTAGAGGTTCCCATGTTATGCTTTTCAATTGAATTCAGTTTGTCTGAGGTAAAATGTAACTTTTGATTAAAAAAAACGTATTCGTATATGGAAATCATGTCATATTACAATATTATTACATTACAACCATTCGTTGAAAAGTGTATTTAGAGGAACAAGCAAAGAATTACGCTGAAAAAAAAACAGAAAGAGGAACCCCATGGATCGGAGAAGAAACGGAAGCTAGAGACAGCAACATTGACTGTCGAAAAAACTAAGTTGGGCATGTCGCGAGATGGGACGGTGACCGGTGGTCGAGACTAAATAAGGAGCGCAGCCACACAGTGCCGTGACATAGTTAAGGTGCTCAAATGTAATGAAAGTTACAAAAAACACGAAAGCAATCGACATATCGTACTTTGAAATATGTTTTAAGTTTTCACTCTTCGGCCAGATCCAAATAGTGAACAAATGGCCAGATACCAGATGGATCTCAAATTGAAGTGACTATCCGGTGGCATTGATTATTAAGGCCACACTCTGCTGACGACACGAAACGAAATCAAAACTAGCATAAGGTTGCCTTGTGTAGGCAAATTGAATTGGATAGCAACACTTTGGAATGCCTACAGGTCTGTACTATCAAGTATAATACATTGCATTTCCTTTAAGCAAATTTAAATTAAATTAAATGAGATGGAATAGCTGTGGATGATCCCATTTGACCGTTTTACAGTTTGAAATAATAAGCAGTAAAGTTATAAAACTAAGGAGAAGATCTGACACTACACACGGGATCTGCAATTATTTCTTTCATAATGTAGTTAAGCGTCATTATCAGATTTTACTTCTCGGTCTCGCCAGTCTCAAACATGGCTTAATGGTACTCCGTCAAATGATGTCATGGGAGGATTTTAAATGCCGACCTGTGAAGCAAATTGCACCCTCTGGATAATACCTGCACTCACCGGACCTCCGCAGGCATTACCACAGAGCAATGGGAACCGGTGTCACCCAATTTGTGGAAAACTTCTCTCGGACGTGTTTTCGGGTCGTGCCGCGCGTTGTCCGACGTTTTACTCCACGTGCTTCTTCAAGTTCGGGACATCGCGCCGAGCAGCAGGCGGTACAAACCGAAAACACATTTGGGAGAACCATGCAGTATGCGGAGCTACCAACACGTGCCATCTACTCCAAAGTGCAACATGGCCACTCGACTACATTAACTAGTGTAAGCAGGTATGGACTTTTGTCGTTTGGTAAAAAGTTGATAATTTCTCATAGTTTAATGAAAACAAATACATTTAAGAAAAACTATGCGACTGTGATTTGATGGCGAGCACACCGGGCTTTCAATCCAGCGGTCATCAGTTCGATTTGACCTCCCGATTTGACCTCCCGAAGTGGCAGTTCAAAAGGATGGAAAAGTTTCTGAAATCACCCAAGCCCTGTTGCACCGAGCAGTACAAATTGGGTCCACCACAGTCATAGTCGATCTGCAAGGTCGAGCAAAGTGCGAGAACTCCAAGCTCATCCAAGTCGTCTGGACGAGTAGGTGAACATTACCACCACCCTCTAGAGGGGCTCTCCAGAGCTAACTCTCATGCAGGCCCTTCTGCCAGCAGTGATGTGATTAAGCATTTGCAGGGCCGCACCTTTTTGCCATTTTAACAATGAAAAAATAGATCAACTATCTCCTCCAGCTGCTGTAACTAGTGTTATTTTTTTAATGGCGTTAAATGTGTGTTTCTACTAAAACATTGCTTGCAATGATGATGCCACAACAGCAATAATAGCACACGTCTGGTCCTGTCTGAAACTGCACGGCTCGGTGACTTGGGGCCAGACAGAAGGACCTCACAACCATTTTGAGTTTATTAGATCACGATAACTGCCAACCAGTGTCCATCCATTAGATTGAGTTAACAATCGATCACTGTCCAAAAGATCTCCGTCGTCTTCGATAAGCCTCCATTAGATTTATGGCACAACAAATGCGAGCGTGTTCAGACTCAAGTTACAGTCAATGTTGTGTTCGTTAGTCGAAGACCATGACCAATCTGAGCCCGACAGACCACAACAGGCGTAAACCCACATGCCCAGCGAGGGACTATTACACGGAGATTACAAAACGAGTCCATTATATCGACGTCAAGTTGCGTAACTCAACGAACGGGTGGTCCCCGATTTTTTCAACGCTGACGGCTGCGACGGCCGACGAGAAAAACTCGGGCGGGTCTGTCATCTCGTGACATTTTTGAACGGGGGCAGCTCAAAGGGTTATTTCACAATCAGAATATTTATTTATACCGGAGGAATCTGACGAAGCTGTGAAGTTCTTTTTTTCGCAGATGTCCAGTAGGGGCGGGTCAGACCGTTACAACAACAAACACTACTACAAAAACACACGATCAGAGTGCAAAGGTAAGCAAAGGTAAGCAAATCA
Organism: Lampetra planeri; assembly: GCF_965212315.1. Taxonomy (NCBI): domain Eukaryota; kingdom Metazoa; phylum Chordata; class Hyperoartia; order Petromyzontiformes; family Petromyzontidae; genus Lampetra; species Lampetra planeri. Next base: position 5,172,231 of record NC_136111.1, read on the forward strand.
CCCCAAAAAAAATTGCCAAAACTCAGCAATTGCTTTTATTTGACCAGGTAGAGCCCGCCGAGCCATTAGCTTCTTTTTTTCCGAAGCGACCCGGCCACAAGTGACAGCTCAACGAAAGTGGCTTATCATTTGACGCACTTAACGGCGTCAAGGGAGAGGAGTACAACAGTGGGGGGAAAGTGTGTGACGGCGTTGGGCGGGTGACCTTGGTACTTGCGAGGGGTTGAGCGAGCAGTGCTCCACCATCATCTCGGGCAGGAAGTCGAGCTTGAAGCAAGTCATTCTGGCGCTCTCTCCTCGCGTCGGCCTCGCAGACTGGAACCCCCCACGGTCGGATGAACCGGCGGACGTGACCTCGACTAAATGCTTGGCACAGTAACAAAAAAAAAACCTCAACTTTCGCGACCTACTTAATAATAGCGACGAGGTCGAAAATAACTCCGGGTTCAACGCGTACCGAAACGCTCTCAAGGTCACCCGGGCTAAATGCTACGGACTGGGGTACTCATGACTGGAAAAGAAGAAAAAAAAATCGCAGTTACAGAACACTCAAGAGGAGGGGAGAAAAAAAACCTAACGCGACGAATGAAAATATGACGAAGCACTCAGAATCACTGAGACAATGCTCTCGGCGACACAAAGACTCGACACTCAGGAGGACGCAGAGCGGAACACTCTGTGGACACAGGACTATAGAGAAGCTATGGTCACAGCACGCTGGCACAAACGTCCTCAACTCGGTGCGGCGCACAAGCGGCTAACATCGAGTGCGCAGTGAGCAGGGGAAGGGCGGCGAAGCAGCGGAGAGGGAGGGAGGGAGAGGGTGAGAAGGGGAGGGAGACACGATGGGGTGGCAGAGAATTGGGGACGTGAGCGTTTTTGGAAGTTCGATTGTCGGGGTTTGGGTGGGAGGAAAAGAGGTGCGGGATGATGCGACGGGGGGTGGGGTGGGTGACAGGCAAGCCACTGGGTTCCCCTTACAGGGAAACGGACAGGAACAGGTGGGTGGTTAACCCGCTCCACTATAGCACGCACACACGGGCAGACAAATCAACACATGCGCCAAGACGAGATCTGTGCAGCTGCGTCAGTAGCGACTGGGCAAACAGCATGGACACGCGCACACACGCACACACGCGCACACGCGCACACACGCACACACACGCGCGCGCGCATTAAGTGAGACGTACAGAGCTTAGCGTCTTCTCGGGAGCAGCTTTTTAAGGCAGCAAAGAGACGGTCGAATTTAATTGGTGGCACGTGGAGAGCGAGTCCAAACAAAATAAAAAAAATCGATGATGTAATTCAATGTGCGGAAGAAATGCGAGATTCACAAATATTAGTCTCCGGCCGGTCGCAAGGAGAAAAACGCCCACCCAAGTATGTTCACAGCCAAAAAAATTATAGAGAAAAAGCAGTAACCAAACACAACAGCAAAACGTAAAACTGAACAAAAGCAATGAGTTGAGAGAGGAGTACAAACGATGTCGGTCTCGACAGGGAGCGCACAACGACGACGACGCTCACGTGGCAGACCACTGGCACCGCCGCCGCTGAATAGGGCGGCTTTTGTACGGCGGCGGTGGCGGTCGCGGCGAGATAAACATCGAGCAGCCTCACCGAATCGTCGGGCAGATCACAGGCACGGACAATGAAATATGCCGACACGCGCGGAGTGGAGTGTCCGTTACCCGCCCCGGTGACCGCGTGCGCACGCACGACCGCTCGCTCACTCATTCATTCTTTAATACGCACGCCCATATTTATACACACACACAAATATAAAATAGAGAGGAACTAGGGGTTGTTCGGGGGTGCCTGTGGTGCCCCCCACACAACCATTTACGGCCTTTGGCCAGGAAAGTCACAAAAAAATTTGCACGCGAACGACGCATTCACGCAAGCACCCGATGCTCCGTTTTGAAGTTTTAAAATGAAACATCTTTGAATTGTATTGTGTTTTGAATTCGTTAATTTTATTTCTTCATTAAAAGCTTATATCATCTTACATCTGGAAGACTTCATTGCAAAGGACATTTCGTGTGAATTTTCTCTCGTCGTTAAGTCGATGGCCTTGCTGGGGGTTCGATTCGATGCGGACTTTCACCTGTTTGGGATTGCGGGATCGAGATAAGGCGACACAGAGCTGCTGGCCGTGCGAGAAGACCGCCGTCTGCAGATCGATTGCAACGTAATCGAACGTCTGTCCCTGCGCCTCCGTCGTTCATGCAGGGGGCGCGTAGGTTTGCAGCGCCCCCTGCATGAAAACGACAGAAAGTGCCGGAATGGCACACGAGACGGGGTGGGTGGCCAACATCACGCCCTTCCACCTTTGTCTCCCCAGTGCCGATGTTTGCACCCCACACCAGGTACTCATTTGAGGTTGAGCACCGGTTCAGAATCGAACTTGAGCCACCGGGTTCGTAGTGCAGCATGCTAACCGCTCCACCCCCGCTCCACACACACACAATAATACATACACCAACCTCTAAGATATAATTCCACTGTTATGAACTCATACACTAATACACAATCACTTACACAATAATCAACACTCGCATATAAGGAAAACAAACCTAAATTTTGCGCACACACCAAAGACAAAGAACCCACGTATAGCCTTCGCAGACTGCTGGGGCAAGTGGTGTTAGCGAGTACCGACTATGAAGGCTGGTACGACATACGAGGCGGGTAGGCGGCCAGCACTACGAAGACAAAGATCCTCCCGAGACTGTTGGGGCAAGTGCTGTGAGCGAGCCAGCGCCACAGGCACCGTCACACACACGCACAAAACCCAACATGCAATCACACGATCACACACGCAGGGACTCACATGATGCTCCACACACTCACCGAATCACAAAGACAAAATATCTTCAGTTAAGCCTATACAGATGGCTGGGGACTGTGCCGTCTGTGAGCACTTTTTTTTGTGTGGCCAGCAAGGCACACCAAGGGGCGGTGTGGTGAGCACCTTTATCACTCGGTGCCGATATTAAAATAAAAAAAATCACACGATGTTCTCGTCTTAGGCTGTGCTGTTCTCAGCGAGGACCCAAACCAGAATCGGCAAACCCAATTGTCCCGGACGTTCTGCATGGCCACCAAGTGAACGCAGTTTGCTGGGAAAGTAACCGCGGTGTGTTGGCTGTCAAAGACCGCATCTCCGAACTCGCACGCGAACACGAACACAGTCACTCACTGGGCCAACAAAGATCCTTGTGTAGCCTGTAACAGACTGTTGGGGCAAGTGCTGTTAGCGAGCACCTATGAAGGCCAGAACGGCACACAAGGGGGTTGGTGGCCAGCACCACGCCCGGCCACCTTTGTCTCCCCAGTGGCGGTGTTTACACACCGCACCAGGTATTCATTTGAGGCTGAGTCGACCTAGGGGAAGCCCAGGACTGGTTCAGATAATCGTCACTGATTTTGGCCGTGAGCGGAAATTGAACTCGGGTCACCAGGTTCATTGCGCAGCGCAGCGCTAACCGCTACACTACCGCTCCCCACACATGTGCCAACACACACACACACACGCTTCCCTCCCTGACACGATGGACACGTGCCACTGCTTTGAGGGTACGAATATATTAGAAATATATTTATGTATACACAAACACAATGATTTATCAATCATATTGGTAGAGGTGCAGCCCTAAATTTTGTTGCTCATGCAACTGCTGCCGGAAGGGCCTCCACTGGAGGGAGCTCTAGAGAGCCCCTCCAGAGGTTATATGGACTATCTTCTTGGTTCATATTCTTAGGTTCATATCGTCTTGGTTCTTTCGGTAAAGTCACGTAGAAGGGAAGTAATAATATAATACAAATAAAACATAATATTTTATTTTATTATTTCCCTTCTACCTGACTTTACCGAAAGAACCAAGAAGATGAATCCCTGCAGTCACGAAAGCTTTAAATCGAAATTTTTATGGACTACTTTTGCATGCTGGCCAGACGTCTTGGAAGAGGTGGGAGTAACCCACCGTTTTCCACGGTGTTGAGATGTTAACTACCTCGCCTGGTGTACAGGAGGTCGTGGGATCCATCCCAACCCTGACACCTGCATATTTGGAGTTTGCATGTTTATCTCACCGTGGTTGTGAGGATTTTTCTCCGGGTCCTCCGGGTTTTTCCCTCCACGTTTAGAATAAACATGCGTAGAGTATTTTGGCTGCTATAAATTTCCACGCGATAAGCCACTTTGTTGAGCTATCATTTTTGATGGTCAGGTCGCTTCTGAAAAAGACCTACACAGCTCAGTGGGCCTTGGACCTGGTAAAAAAAATTATTTTTTTGAGTTTTACTTTGTGCCCACCACGTGAGAGATCTGCCCATCGACTCACCGTGGTGTGCCCATTTATACGTCCGGGTGGACGGATGCGGGGATGATTCAAGAAATTCTCCCAAATGTTTCCACCGCGATGGAATCGAACCGGCGACGTCTGGATCGCAAGTCCAGTGTGATAACCATCACACACCACTGTGGCACTCGCAGCATCCTATCGTAGTAGACATTTTTATTATTATTATTATAAAAATAAAGAGCGGCTATGTGAATGCGGCGAGTGAAACGCGAGGCTGACGGCGTTGTCGCTTTTCATTGCGTCCAACGCGAACGGCACAATGGGAAGTGCTGTCGAGGGTTAATCCGCGCACACACACGCGCGCGCACAACTGCACCATCAGCTCTCGCGAGCAGAGACAATGAAATAAATAAACAAACGGTAATTATTGTTTCAAATTTTTTTTTTTCAAGGGCTACGACTACTGGGATGCTGCTGCTGCTGCTGCAGCGGTGTAACGTGTTCGCACGCCCGAACTCGCAATCCCCGAGGTCGCCGGCTCGACTCCATCTCCTGGCGCGGCGGATGAAACGATGGGGCGAGTTTCACAGCCCCCCGCCCCTCCCACGCCTGTCCACCCAGCAATTGAAATGCGTGTACTAACGGTCAGTCGATCGGCAGGTTTGCGTCTGCTGGGGTAAAGTGAGGGTGCTCCCACCTCTTTGAACACGTCTGGCCAGCGTGTAAGAGTGGGGGCCAAAATACAATCTACATTGGCTCTCCAAAGCGGCCTCGAGTGGAGGCCCTTCTACCAGAGGTGGTGTGAGCAGGCAATTTGCTGGGATCCAGGTACCATGATTGTGCATTCATATTTTTTACAGCAATAATGTATAGCCCTTTTGTTATCCACTGCTGAATGAGGGTCTCCTAACAAGGTGTAGCCAATCCACCACTCGAGACCACGAGTTTTGTCAGGACCCTCCTCTTGTCGAGGTAGCAATCCTGAAAAATCTCCAGTCATGATCAGCTATGTGATGACAAAGACAATTAAGTAACATGTATGTATGTTTCACTTCTTTCGCACCGTAAATAGCCAACTATGCTAATCGGATGTGCGGGGGAAGGACAACAAACTAAACAGAAAAAGCAGTTCTAAAGAAATTAGTTTTTTCAATCTAGATTTAAAAGTGCATCACTCCAGTGGCTTCCTAATATCGGAAGGAAAAGCGTTCCGGATGGCCGCAGAAGCGCATTTGAAAGCGAGCGATGCGGTGACCATCTTTGTTCGTTGGCTAGCGAAAAGCTGCTGCTTCTGCGAGGATTACCAGAGTTTGCTGAGAGGATGAACGAAGTATTGTGAGATATTCTTCGTTGTGGTGCTGGGGCTCACCCGGGACTCACCGGTGCTTGGCCGCAATGATTCCTGGGAACTCTGGAGACGCGCCCGGCCTGGTGACGCCGGAATCGCCAGGGAGCGGCTGGAGTGTTGGGGGTGACCGGCCGGCAGGATCGAAGTGGTCCGAGTGGTATTTTGCAAGAGTTGCCACCTGTAAAACAAAAAAACACAGGACATATCATGACAAGAAGAATATCTCACAAACCAGAAGAAAGGAGGAGCTACATGCAAATGAGTTGTCTTTAATCGTGTGTTATTAAGAAAATGACAAAATATGGGACATTTAAGGTCCTGGGAAGACTTATCCAGGACAGCAGCTGCCCCAGCAAGAAGACTAAACTAAACATTTTTTTTATTTTACCAGGTAAGGCCGTCTGAGCTATCTAGCTCTTTTTCAAAAGCAACCTGAACACAAACGATAGCTCAATGCAGTAGATTATCGCATGGAAATTTATAGCAGCCAAATACTACAAACGCGTGGTGATTCTAAACGTGGAGAGAAAAACCAGAGGACCCGGAGGAAAATCCATGCGATCACGGGGAAGGAAAAATACAAACTCCACATATACAACAGGCGTCAGGGTCGGGATCGAACCCACGACCTCCTGTATACCAGGCGAGGTAGTCAACATCTCCTAGCCACCGTAGAACTCCTCATCGTTGAGGTCACAGCTCGGTGCAGTTGACGGAGTTGCCAGTGATCATTTCACTCTCGGGTTTTATTTCCGTCTCTTGGCCAGTTTCATCTCGCTTCGCATATCTGCGATTATGATGCCGTGCTTAGCATTGCGATGTAAATTGTTTTGTTAATATAGATAAATAATGGTTACAGAATATTCCCCTTGTTTTGAGGGTTACACCTGTAAAAAAATAAAATACATGGTCAGCCCTTTGCTCTGCTCTGGCCCACAGATGATATCTCGTGACATGATGCCAAAGAACGTAACTGGAACATCAATTTGGAAGCGAAAAAACCCATCAAAACCTCAGAAAAAGAGAACGCCAAATTATAAACCGCAAAGCCAAAGCTACCGCAGGCAATTAGACGATCGCATGAGAATGTGCGTTGAACTTCTTCCGCAACGTACGTAGCCAACCGCGCTAATCGGAGGTGCGGGGGGCAAGGAAAACAAACTAAACACAAAGAGCAGTTCTAAATAAATTAGTTTTCAAACTAGCTGTTAAAAGTGCATAGCCTCCAGTGGCTTCCTAATATCGGAAGGAAGAGTGTTTGCTGACGCGAGCCCCCAATGCACGCCGGCAGACAATGAGGATTTCTAGAGAACACTGAGTAGCACAGCGAGAGCGGGAGGCGACGCTAAGCGAACTGTTCGCCTTCTAGCGGGTGCTGAGGCCATGGGTCAGAGGCACGGGACAGGCATCTCAAACACGTAGGGCAGGCAGCTGTCACTTGTAAAGTTCATGGCCTACAACATTCCCATTGTCCTTGGGCCCCCCTCCCCGTCCAACCTTTCTGTACGTACGTATTTATGTTGAACCTCCAACCGCGGCAGGCAATCGGAGGTGCGGGGGGGGGGGTAACAAACAAAGGAAGGACAGCAAACGAACTCTCTGACCTCAACTCACCCCTCCCTACTGCCACCTCGCTGGAGCACCCACCGCCTCTCCCACCTCACAGCTCCAAAGATAAGGAGGTCAAACTCCCGACTCCGCTGCCACCGTCTCCCCCGCTGTCTGGAAGTGCCGTCTCCGTTGTCAGCGGACTTCCTCAAGTTGTTAAGAGCGTCCTAACAGCTTTCCCTTTAGAACTCACCGCGATAGAATAATGTACCGCGATAGAATAATGTACCGCCCCCCCCCCTTTGTCAATCTGCTGCTGGGTGGAGGCTTGCCCATGCGGTGGCTTCACTTCACTATGTCTTTCATTTACCATGTGACTGTTCACCCCCTCTGCCCCGCTTAGAGCTTTGGTAGATTCTAATAATTTGGGGTTGTGATTTAATCCGATGATGAATTATATTTGGTTTAATATTTGCCATTTTGCTTTTACTGTTTATAGTTTCTCTTTGGTATCATTAATCCTGTAAAATTCTCACCATTATTCATATTCTTAGGTTTTTTCGGTAAAGTCACGTAGGTAAAACATTAATCTAAGTGATCCTTATGGCGGTACCCCGGGTTACCAAATAATACAAAAATGGCCGAGGCAATCAAATATTTTATTTCTGGGTCACAATTTTTTTCAGGGGTGTACTTAACTCCGGGACTGGGGTACCAATCGATCCGAAATCAATCCGCAATCGGTGCTACTCCGCGGTGTCGAAACGCAGCGAGGTCAATTGCGCTGAAACCCTGAACGCTCGCGGTACGCACCGTAGCGGTGCATCGTGTACAGCTCGTCGAGATGAGTCGATTGCCGCATCGCCGACCATCAACAGACTAAAAATGACTGCATCACGCACATGATGCGAGAGCCGGGGTACTACGGTACCCCGGGATACCGCCATGAGGTTCAAATGTAACAGCAGATCGCAAAATTTGCAAACAATTTGCATAAACTGCAAAAATATTCTCAAATGCACGATCTGGACGCACAGTATTTGCGAGCATGGAAAATCGATTTTAATCGGCGACACGATGCCCCTGTCGCATGCCTTCCTGTCACACTCAAACACCAGATGGCACTCAATGCTCTGTAAATAGTGGTTCGCGACATCCGATACACAGGCGCATGGGGGACGCACGGACAGACACACAACGGGAGCTGCCGTGGTTTAATGGGGGTGGCACACTCGGCTTGCCAGTGCAGGGGCCCCCCGATTCGACTCCATCTTCCGGCACGCACCTTCGAACGGCGGGGCGAGTTTCTCAAATCCTTCCCCGCCGCCTCTGTCAACCCAGTCGTGCAAAAGAGGCAGACCGTGGTAATTCGATCAGTGGGTCACGCGCAGTGGGGTAAAGTGTGGGGTACGGATCACCGCATCAAAAACGTCCGGTCAACGTGGAAGAGCAGGCCAATGAACCCCCTAGAGTTTGCTCTAGCGGAAGCCCTTTTTCTGCCAGCGGAGGCGTGAGCAAGCAGTCGTAGTGCTGAACCTTTGCGTCGTATTCGTATTCATACGCTTCAGCTGACGCTGCGCTTTCAAATGTCCGCCGTGACATCACCAACCGCCAGTGAATGAATGGGCACCTCGCCTAAATTGGTCATTTCCATTCATTCGTAATCTGCAAATAATAAAAAAATTCTAACCGCAATTTGGAACGGCTTTACTCTGCATATTTTACGGTTAATGCAACCGCAATAACAACCAGTTCCTCCTGCTGGAGTTTAGTTTCTCCACTTCAGCTAAACTATTTAAATTTTACCAGGTAAGACCCACTGAGCTATATGGCTCTTTTTCAGAAGCGGCCTGGCTATCACAAATGATAGCTCAACGAAGTGGCTTAACACGTGGAAATTCATAGCAGCTCAAATACTCTAAACGCGTGATGTTGATTCTAAATGTGAAGGGAAAAACCGAAGGACCCGGAGAAAAATCCACGCGATCATGGGGAGAGACATGCAAACTCCAAATATACAGGCGTAAGGGTCGGGCTCGAATCGACAATCTCCTGTATACCAGGTGAGGTAGTTAACATCTTGCCACCGTGGTGCCCTCACACATATTGGCCTTGGTGCAGAACTAGGCTACATACAGTGAAAAGAGGATGGCGTTTTGCGCTAAGATCATGGTCTAAATTTACAAAACTTATTCCTCGCAAAATAGTCCATCGGAATATACATTACATAGCTACAAGTGCCCCCTGCCCCCCCCCCCCCTGAATCCTAAGACTGCCATTCCTGGGTATCCATCAGTTGGCAGCTCAGTGCTACAACACATGAACTACGAGCCCCGCGGGACTCCCAGCAGCATCGTGAGGGGGTCACCATTCTATTTGCACGGTCACACTCGTTTCGACCTATTCGCCCATACAAAGAGAGGATTTACTCACGAGAGGTCCGGAGGTCATTCGACTGCACAAAGGAACATCCTCCCGCAGCGCTGCCTACCCGCCCCCCTGCTCGCTAATGATTCAGTTCCGTTTGGTAATAATAACGCCGTTCTTATGGCACGAGGCTGCTATCACGAAGGCGCTACATTGCGCACGCACAAATATAGTCTGCCAGAAGGGGCCTATGTTGGTGTGTTGTTTTTAACCAAATTGAGTAATTTACGAGGACATTAAAAAAGAATATCGCAAATCTGGACGGTGGCGTGCTCTGGGGCGACACTCCACCGCCTCAATAAATCATTCTCACGTCTGTATTCTGGAGGATTTACCCAAAGAAAAAAAAACCCAATATGTCGTCCTGAACGAGCAGCTAGCCTTCACGGATAACAAACTCCATTTCTCTTTAGTGTGGGGGGGGGGGGGGTGTGATGGTGGGGGCGGTTGGGGTGAAATAATGCGAGGAAATCCTCCCAATCTCCGCTTCAAAATCCCGCCGGGGCCGGCTAACAATCCCGACGGCGGCGATATCGCGGGGAAGGATCGACGGAGCCGCAAGGCGTCCGGGAAAAAACTCCACGAGGCCCTCTCGGCGACCGCCGTCATCTCGGCCGCAAATTTCAGGACGCTTGTACGCCGTCGTGTCACGGTGGCGAGATGTTTACTACCTCGCTTGGTATATCTCAAAATATTGGTCGTATAATATTGTCCAACAACCGGGATAAGTGTAGCTATCTAAATGAGCTCTAGCTGCCTGTAAATCGCGTGAGTTCCATGCAGCCGGCCCCATTGGATATCTCCATTCTCTCCGGTACTCTTTAAAAACAGACACTCCTCCATGCATCTCACTTCAGCTTCCTTCGATGTTGTGTTGTGGGGCGCCGCGGTGGCGAGATGTTAACTGCTTGGCCCGGGATACAGAAAGTTTGTGGGTTCGATCCCGACCCCTGACGTCTGCTGTATATTAGGAGTTTTGCGTGTCTCTCTCCCCGTGGTTGTGCGCATTTTTCTCCGGTTCCTCCGGTTTCACCCCCCTCCCCCACATTTTAGAATCAACATCCGTTCAGAATGTGTGCTGCTATAAATGTCCACGTGAGAAGCCACTTCGTTGAGCTATCATTTGTGGACAGGGCGCTTCTGCAGAAAGCGCTACAGAGCTCACCTCGGAAGCCAAACAAGGCTGACCCCCAGATACTGCCTGGAAAGGCGACGAGCACCATGCATTAATAACAAGCGCCGCAAGCTGCTGCAGAGGTGTGGCAGACACCTTTCCTAGTTTCGCCATTATCCTCCTCATTTTGACGCAGCTATCCTGAACAATCATTCCAAGTCCTGCTCATGGTCACCTCATTGTAATGAGAAGGTAATAATCTACATTTAGTTCTCACGCGCTTCCGGTAATTTGAGATGTTCTTCTTTATCTGTGTATGCAAGCAAGGGAAAGGCCCTTTGGAGAGACGCCGGATGAAGTGGAGCCCACGTGTTCTGTCATCTCCCTTCCTGGGCGCTTTCTCCGACAGCATTTAGACTGCGCTGGCCGTGTTACCTGGCAGTAAAGTGAGCGGCTCGCAAAGTACGGTTCAAATTACGGTTGGCACAGCCTCCATCATCTCTCTAGGGTCAGTAAATTGAGTTTCCGCTTCGTGGGGAGGTGAACAATGGCTGTCCTTAAAAGAGGTTTTTTGGTTAGATCGCGTAAATATAAATGTGTCGTCAAACTCGCCACCACCTGACACAGCCAATTAGTAAAGTTTGTGACACAAACAAACGTGCCAATTAGTTACTAGTTCAGCACACTGGTGTGTTGGAGAGCAAACCCACAACGTTTACAATTCGAGTACTGTGACATTTCGCCGGTAATTACAACAACCAGCATCATCAGGTGACAGCCAGAATTATTGAGAAATCCTGTGTCAGTGGTTGTCCTATGGATAGACTCGCCCTTGAAATAAAACTGTGGAATTTCCGCCACTGGCTCAGGGCCTGTGAACAGGAGACAAGCACCGCCTCAATGCTCATGTGAGTGAATAAATCACGGTGACTTTGACAGACTGACCGTGTAAGTTATATAAAAAAACATCGTGGCACAATTAGGATGTGTAATTGGTTATAAAAGAGTGGTTAAAAACAATGGCTACGTGAAGCATTGGAATTAAATTTGCTGAGTTGGTTTTGAAACAATCAACAAAGATATAATGCAATTGGAAGCCCTGCATCAAATATAGGTGCCGTTAAGTTTTTGTCCATCAAAGATAAGAACGTTTTCCCCCAGAGATTAAATATTTCAGGACAACCTCCTTTTGGGATGCCTTACACATGTACACGTGCAGAATGGACCTCATCTCAACACATCTCAGATGTTAAACAGGGGTGAGTGTGGATAGCGCTGCGATGGGCGACAACCCACGGGGTAAAACAGGTGCTACAGGCTCTGCTTTGGGGATATGTTGCCAGCAGAGGGCAGCGTGGCAAAATCCATTTCTGGGCCTGTACTATGCTCCCACGTCTAGGCTAACCAAGAAAACCGCACAGACTAGTGTGTGTTCAGGTGTGGTCAAACGTCCCCCGCATGACCCGCACGGCGTGTGGAGGCCATCCCCCCTCACCCAGGAGTGGATCGACAAAAGGCGCTGGAAGTAATTGAATTAGGCCGAGACATGGCGCTTGTTCGGGAAACTCCAGAAGGCAGAGACTACTACCACGGCTCGGACATCGTCTAAGTAAGACACTACATGAAGGAAGGACTCAACGCATTCTAGCAATCCGTCAATCCGAATGTTTTACGAAGAAAAGAAGAGAATCGGAGGGAGACGAAGCAAGAGATTGATTGATCTTTCGCAGATCTATTGAAGATGGATCGATCTACTGAAGAACGACATCGAGCAGAAGCATGAAGACTGAAGCAGGAACGCTGGGGGAGGAGATGCAATGATCGAAGAGGTACTGTAGTTCATTCAGTCTCATCGTCACTTAAGCTATCGAATTTAACCAAGTTTCCCAAAAGTTTTCTTTCCGTTTTAAAATTTTACAACGATTGTAAGTATGTATCTTTTTAAAAACATTTTGGGGGGGGGGGGGGGTTGAGTTCTACAATACATTTCTACAAATGTCCAAATATTTTTACGAGGTTTTCAACATCCACTTTACCCCAGCACTTAATTTACTGCAGTGGCTCCCAATCCAATGTCAAGATCTCCCTCACCATCATCAAGATCCTCCGTGGACTCTACCTGAGCCACCAGCCTCTCCGCTCTCATCTCACTCTAGCCCCCCTCCAAACACTCTCCTACCTCTCATCTCACCCTACTCCCCTCCACGCACTCGCCTACCTCTCCCCTCTCACCTCACTCTACCCCCCTCCACGCACTCTCCTACCTCTCCCCTCTCATCTCACTCTACTCTCCTCCACGCACTCTCCTACCTATCATCTCACCCTACTCCCCTCCACGCACTCTCCTACCTCTCCCCTCTCATCTCACTCTACCCCCCTCCACGCACTCTCCTACCTCTCCCCTCTCACTCTGCGTCCGAACAGACAATTGAGGGGGTAACACATCTAAGATTACTTCTGTAATCTGCTATTAATCCATACGGAAGAAGACCATCCCGTAGGGTATTTGCTCGCAGTCTGAATGTCCTTTGCTGGCATGCGTGTGGGCATACTCCAGGTACTCTACTATACCCCTGTATATAAGTGCAAGGCCTTCAAGAATCGATTAACAGTCTTGTAGGTTCAGTGGTGAGTTCCTGATTATATATTACAGTAGTAAAAAAAAAGTGGCCACGGACAGCAAATCCTCAAGTCAGCATCCCAAGTGAGTAATACTGGGAAATAAATAGGTTAGGGTCTGCAAAATGAAGTTTATAATCCACATAAACCAGCACCTTGCGACAATGAAATACAATTCCTATCTCAAATAGAAATCATTTACGGTGTTTTTAGGCTCAGAGGGCTGGGGAGAAATAAAAACTAAACCCATCTATTAAAGAATATGGTCGCGAACCAGTCCATTGATTGAGGATATTGCTCTGTAATACGACGCGCCAAATGATACAAAATTGAATTGCGCGGTATATTGCTTTGTGCCTTATTGATGCCGGTAGTGCGAGCGCACTCCCACAAGCACGCGTGCAGACATGCTTGCGCAAAGACAAAGATCCCCCCCGTATAGCCTCAACAGACTGTTGGGGCAAGTGCTGTTTGCGAGCAGCACCTATGAAGGCCGGCACGCCAGACGATGGGGTGTGGGTGGCCAGCACCACGCCCGGCCGCCGTTGTCTCCCGAGTGGCAATGTTTTTACACGTCGCACCAGGTGCACACTTGAGGCTGAGTCGACCTAGGGGAGGAGAACCAGGACCGATTCAGATAATCGTCACTGATGTTGGCCGTGAGCAGGAATCGAACTCGGGTCGCCGGGTTCGTAGCGCAGCGCGCTAACCACTGCACCGCCGCACATTGAAGACTCGTTTCTCAACATTGAGAACTCATTTCTTTAGATCTGCTTCTTGTGTTTAGTTTGTTGTCCTTCCCCCGCACCTCCAATTAGCACGGTTGGCTACGTACGGTGTGAAAGAAATTGAACGTACGGAACATAGGTACATTCACACACACACACATAGAATGACCGTTGAAGAGGTGTTAATTATCGAACGCCTATCAAGAGCCAACACAACGCGAAACAACACAGCAACACGACGCACCCACGCGAGCTCCGGGCGCGTGCACACGCACGCACGCACGAGAGAGACCGCACACACACGCCGGGTCGTGCTGGGATTACAGCACAAAGCCAGACTCGCACCCATTCATCTCGGCATGAGCTGGGAGCTGGCAGCCCCCCCCCCCGCACCACAAGATAAACAAGGAGGGGAAAATAGAACACATCAAGCGGGGGAAGACGCCCGTTTGTGCGTGTGTGTGTGTACCTGAACGTCGGCGGAGTGGCGTGCGTATGCACGGTACTATATTGCATACATGCTCATGCGCGCGTTATCGTGAGTACCGGCGGTGGAGTCGGTAGTTCGCGTTCTGCGCCAAAGAACGCGGCGCTTTTCAATTCGATTCCCGGCCACGGCGAACCGTCAGTGGCGAATGCCGTATCTGGGCCGGTCCGTGGACTCACCTCGGTCGACTCGGCCTCAAATGAGTCCCTGGTGTGGGGTACAAGAAACACCGGCACTGGGACGAACAAAAAAAAAGGTGACCGCACACGATTGCGCTCACGAACAAAACCGCTTGCCCCAGCCGCCTGTGTAGGCTATCCGGGGGATCTTTGGGAGCGCTAGCAAGTGCGTTGTGTAGATGCGCGTGCGTGAGAGCGAGAGAGCGGTGCACATGGTAAACGCTGCACGGGTGTGGTGGGACTCACAATGGGAAGGAGAGGGAGGGAGGGGGCCCGTGTTCCCACCTGCCGCCCACAAAATCTGCAATAAATTTCACCAACAGCCCAACAGCTCCTAAACGAGTCTCGAGGGACGAGCGGAGAAGCATGCTTCGCTCGTCCTCACTCCACCCCCCCGCCCTCAACGCCCGACAGACACACACACACACCCCTGGCTCTCCCTGTCTCCATCTCCCCCCTGCCTCCCCCTGTCTGCTCCTGCCTCCCCAGCCTCCATCTCTCCCTGTCTCCTGCTGTCTACTCCTGTATCCCCCTGCCTCCCTGTCCCCCTCCCTAACCTGTCTCCCCCTGCCTCGGTCTCTCCCCGTCTCTTCCTGTCTCTCCGTCTCCTAAGCTCCGTCTCCCCGTGGCTCCCCTCGCCTCTCCCTCTGCCTCCACATTTTTACTCACGTAAAAACAAATAGAGATCAATTTAAAAAAAAAAATCGATAGTCGTTTAGCATACCGCCTTGAGATAATTGATAATTAAATTGATTACTCGATGTCTACAGTAATTCCAGGTTAGCATTGCTCTGTAAAAGGGAGAGTAAATGACACTGGCATCCATCAATACTCGGCCTTGCTTGGTATTGCATACCCAAGCAAAGAGGCATTACTAGTGTAGGGCTGTTACGGGAGGGCTGTAAGTGCATACGATCCAATGGGTAACAAACACAGTGGGCGGAGTTACGGGAGTACACGGGGGGGGTGCCCGCAGCGACGTCCGCATCAGGCAGCCTGGGGGGTTGTGATCCTGTTGGGGGGTATAAAGGGGGAGGACAAAGAGAGCTCGGGGCTCAGTCTGGGAACGAAGGAGGAAGAGTGAAGATCCTCTAGCTAGAGCCCTGGACTCCCCTCGACGCCGCCCTTGTCAGGGCTGCAGAGGAGCGAGCCAGAGGCGTGGTTCCGTGAACCAGGGTTAGACCCTGGGACTCCGGAGACCGTAGCCCGACTCACCAGTGTCGGGCCAGTTAGCCTCCCCTAGCTCGTTAGAGGAGGACTTGGGGATAGGTGAGATTAGCTAGGGGGTATCCCCAGTTATCCGGGTGAGGGGGCCGCTACCCCCTCTAGTGTTGTCCTGTACCGATAAGCTGAAAATAAATATACGTGTGCCTCAACCTGGGTGTCCAGCGTCTTCACCGGTACTTCATCTGGTGTCAGAAGTACTACGGACATGGAAACACGTCAGACAGCTCGAGCCAGAGTACCGGAGGAGGACACTGCTGAAGTCGTTGAGCCCGAGGCGGCTCACCAAGACATGGCGCAGCCGGGGGCCGACGCGTTCCTACCGGGGCATCGGCATGAAGAGGGGCCGCAGCCAGACGCGCTACGGCTGGCTCACGAGAGACTGGCGGAGCTACTGTACGCCGCTGCCGCCACGCTGGAAAACATCACGCGGCTGGGGGCTGGTGGTCCACCACGGGGCGAGGGGAGTCGTCAACCTGAGCGCCTTCCCGCCATTTCTGAAAACTCAAACTTTGAAATTCCCGCCATCGTCACGGCAGCTGCGGAGGGCGTGGCCGGGCTCAACCTTGGGTCCGACACCGCTCTCGCTGGGACAGCTGCGTCATCTCCAGCGGAGGGAGCGTCATCACATCCGCGACAGGCGATTCCATCTGCCATTCGCGCCGACGCACAGCCGAGTCCCGGGGATAGCAGCCTACAGACGTCCAAGGCGAACGCTGCGCTACAACAACGGCTGCCTCCGCTGAAAGAATTTGTTGGTGCAGAGGGCGACTGGGGCGGCTTCCAGCGACGCTTCATCGCCCACCAAGAAATGGCAAGGTGGTCCGACGATGAAGCCCTCTGCGCGCTGCCGGCGCTCCTCGACGCAGACGCGCTCGCCGCCCTCACATCGGCGCCGAAAGAAAAGCGGTCTACTCTGCCGAAGGCACTACAGCTGCTGGCCGGGGTCTATGGACCTTCAGCGGAATGCAGAGAGCGGTTCTACGAGCGCAAGCGGGGTGAGAAGGAGTCGCCCCTGGCATACAGGACGAGCCTCCTAGCGCTGGCTAAGACGGCTTTTCCCCGTATGGACGACGATGGCGTGGACGCGATGGTCACGGAGAAAATACTCCTCCTGGCAGACGACCTGGACATCGCTGTCGTCGCACAGGAGGACGCCGAGATGACCTCTCTTCAGGCGGCGCGCCTCCTTCACGCCAACCTTCTGTCCCTGCGGCGGAAAGCCAGCAGGGCATCGGCAGGGCGTGCGGTGGCTGCAGCCACCCTTCCGACGGAGGAGCTCTTCGCCGTCGACCATCGACGGCAACAGGCGCAAGAAGTACGGTCGGCCCGGGACGGGTCAAGCCGTTTCAACCGCCCGTCGTCTCCACCGGGGCTCCCGCGGTGTTTCAACTGCGGCGTCCGGGGCCACGTCGCCTCGGGGTGCCGCTCTCCTCGACAGCGCGGGACGACGGCTCGACGGGACGCCGGGCCTCCTCCTCCCAAGCTCCAGCAACATGACCCGGCGAGTCGCGGCACCACACATGTTTGGCCAAAGCACCTACCCGTTGCACGCTCTCGCACCACAACAAACGGGGGGCCGATGTCGCGTTGCGAGGGGCCAACGCGGATCACTGCGGGGACTCAAATCGAGCCCAAACAGTGGTCCGTGTTGGCCCATCGCGTGGTAGCCGCGTCGTCAGGGTCGTCGGCCGTAGTCGGACACATTGACGGGGTAGAAGTACGCATCTTGGTCGATACGGGGGCATCGGCGACAATCATTTCGGAATTAATTTACAATATTCTGCCCGTACAAAGCCGGCCTTTACTGCCGGTTAACGTCCCATTCTATGCCGCTAACGGGGGCTCTCTCGGCATCATGGGACAGATTCGAGCGCAAATTTCTATTGGGGACATCAAATTGTCGGGGCCGATTTTCGTTTCCTCCTCGCTGGCGGTTCCGTGCCTGCTGGGGACGGATTTCTTAGGTAAAATGCCCATTCGTATTTTGATCGACCAAGGATGCATTGAGCTTCCATCGGGGCGGCGCATGGCGTTCCTGCCATCCCCTGCGGCGGCTCGGTCGGCGTTCGCGACGGTACCGGCGTTCGTCGTTGAAACTGTTCGTGTGCCGCCGGGAGCTCAAATGCTAGTGCCTCTGAAACTTCGTAAGCCCTTCGCTAAGGGCATAGGGGATCAGGGTGTTTTGCTGGGACCGTCTAGGGCCGGGGTTAATGGGCCTCATTTGATTCCGGCCCAGACCGTCGTAAGAGGGGACGGGGACCCTTTCATCGCGGTCCTAAATGTGGGATCGCAGACGGTGGTGGTTCCTCAAGGGACGGTGCTCGCTCACGCGACGCCAATGCCCTGCGAGGAACCTGTCGCGAACCACGTTGGCACTGCTTCCCGGATGCTCCCACATTCGGACAGCGATGAAGGGTGGATCGACGCGCTTTGTGCGGGATCGACGGACCTGACAAATTCAGAGCGCCAACAGCTTAGAACGCTACTGAGGGAATTTTCCGACGTTTTCAGTCGTGATAAATATGATTTGGGTTGCACTCACCTGCTGCGTCACCATATTGACACGGGTGACAGCGCGCCAATTCGCCAAAATCCGTTTCGGTTAAGTCCCGCCGAAAAGGACCATGTCAAATCGGCTGTTGATGACATGTTAGCCGCCGACATCATTTCTCCCTCCACCAGCCCGTGGGGAGCGCCGATCGTCCTGGTTAAAAAGCAGGACGGCTCGTTGCGGTTTTGCGTGGATTTTCGGCGCCTTAATAAAATTTCGGTTGCCGACGCATACCCGCTCCCACGGATGGACGAATCGCTGGACGCTTTGGCGGGAGCGCGATTCTTCTCCACACTAGATTTACTTTCGGGATTCTGGCAGCTTCCTCTGGACGATGATTCTAAGCCTAAAACTGCTTTCCGTACACCGCACGGCCTGTTCCAATTCAACCGGTTGCCGATGGGCTTACACTCAGCGCCGGCAACTTTCCAGCGATTGATGGAATTGGTTTTGGCTGGATTGCAATGGGAATCGTGCCTGATTTATTTGGATGACGTTATTGTCTTTGGTAAAACTTTTGATGAACATCTCCAGAGGTTGCGGGCGGTTTTCCTAAAGATGCGGGCTGCTAATTTGAAATTTAAGCCCCAAAAATGCCATTTGTTACGCGAGTCGGTGCGTTATTTGGGGCACATCGTAGGGCGCTCGGGTATTGCTACCGATCCCGCCAAAACGCAGTGTGTCAGCTCCTGGCCGACTCCCACCTCGGTGGGAGAGGTCAGGAGTTTTATTGGCTTCGCATCATATTACCGACGCTTCGTCGCTAATTTTGCAACAATTGCCAAACCCCTACACGCGTTAACATCTAAAGGGGTTCGGTTCCACTGGGGTCAGGATGAGGAAGCTGCTTTCTGCTCCCTTCGGGACGCGCTGGTGAAGGCTCCTCCCTTGATTTACCCAGATTTTTCGAGGCCGTTTTTGCTCGACACCGACGCGAGCAACACGGGTATTGGAGGCGTGCTTTCCCAGGTGGTTGACGGCGTGGAACGGGTGGTCGCGTACGGCAGTCGGGTGTTGTCTCCAACGGAGCAAAGATATTGTGTCACCCGTAGGGAACTGTTGGCAATTGTCTATTTCATCCAACAGTATCGCCCATATCTGTACGGTCGGCATTTCACCGTCCGCACAGATCATGCGGCACTGCAGTACGCCCTGAAGGTTCAACAGCCATCGGGACAATTGTCCCGATGGCTGGAGGTCCTCCAGGATTTCAGTTTTGAAACCACTTATCGTAAGGGCGTTCGCCACACCAACGCTGACGCTCTGTCACGGATGCCAACCGCCTCCGAATGCGCATGTCTCCTGGGGTCGGGGCGTTGCAAGCCAGTGGGGGACGTGATGGTTCCGGTCCTGGCGGCGGCCGCCGACGATGAAACGGTAGTCCCCATTGATATCGCCGAACAGGGGAGAGATTCCCTGCTTGGATTGCCCGTTGATGAATGGGGGCGCCTCCAGTTGGAGGATGCCTCCCTCCTCGCGTTGCGTCGTCGCGCCGGGGAGAGGGGGCGTGTGACGGGTCATGCCGACGCATGGGAAACCCATGCGGGCTTGCTTATGCATTGGGACGGGAAATCCCAGCGTCACCGGCTGGTGGTCCCTTCTGGCCTACGAGGTAAGGTGGTGTGGGCTGCTCATGAGCGCCTCCTCCACCTAGGTACCCAGAAAACACTCGCCTTGCTTCAGCTGAATTTTTTTTGGCCGGGTATGACAAGGGATGTTGCTGATCTGTTGGCGGCATGCCCTCAGTGTGCGCAGCGCAAACCACCGGCACGGGAGTCGAACCCGCCCTTACAATCCATCCAGGTCTCCAGAATAAATGAACTGGTCGCACTGGATATTCTGGGGCCATTCCCCGCCACCTCCAGGGGAAATAAATATTTGCTTACTGGGGTCGAATATTTTACGCGCTGGCCTATGGCCTGGCCCCTGGCGAATCAGTCGGCAGCAGCCATCGTCGACGCCTTTGTCCAAGGTTATGTCATGGACAAAGGTGCCCCGGAGCGGTTGTTGACCGACCAGGGTAGAAATTTTTCGGGGAAACTCCTAAAACAAGTCTGTGATCTCCTGGGAACGAAAAAAATTCGAACCTCCCCCTATCACCCGCAAACGGACGGGATGGTCGAGCGTCTGCATCGCACCATCACGTCTATGTTGTCGCAGCAAGTTTCGGACTCACAGGCTGATTGGGACTTACAAATTCAAGGGGTTCTAGCGGCATACAGATTGGCTCCCCATGCTGCGACGGGGTTTTCACCTTTCTTTCTTATGTATGGCCGCGAACCCGACCCACCTGTTCGGGCACAGTTGCAGATCCCCGTGCCGCTGGGCAAATCTAAATTGGACGATCACGTTAAATTTAACCTTGACAAACTGACTGAGGCGCGGGATGCGGCGAGGCTAAATTCTGACAGGCGTCAGAAGGCGAACGAGCGCCTCAGACTGGCTCGCGCGCACGTGCTGCAGTGGAAGCCGGGGGACAGGGCATGGCTGCACTGTCCCCAGGTACCACTCGCGACCTCCTCTAAACTCGTACGCCCGTGGCGGGGCCCCGTCGAGGTTATTGAGGTTTTGAGGCCTCAGTGCGTTCGAATCCAATGGGGGAGGCGCCGGTGGTTTGTACACCCCTCTAGGCTGAAGCCGTTTGTTGCGGTGCGGGGGCCCACGCCACGCACGCGAGGCCAAGCATGTGGGGGGTCGACCGACTCGGAGGGTCCGTCGCTGCTCTCGCCTGATGTGTTGCCGGCTGTCCCACCCACAGGTGTACCGGGAATGACGGGCTCACGCCCTGGAACCCCCACAGGTGATGCCGACAGTCGCGCGACTTCAATCGCGACCTCACCTCGAATGGGACAGCCGCCACCGGATGGTCCGCCGTCCGGGGTTGCCCCGTGTGACGGGCCTGCGGCAAGGACGCGCGCTAAAATGCGCAGACTCTTATAATATACAGCAGGAAGAAAAAGAAAAAAAACTTTTCTTATTTATTTTCCTTCACGTGTCATGGTTACTGTATGCTGCGTCGGTGGTGTGCTCCTTGCACACTGAGTGTGTTGTGTTGTGTGGGCGCGGTGTGTGTGTTGTGGGTGCGTTGTGTGTCGTGGGTGTGCTGTGTGTGATGGGGGAGTTCCTGGCTAGTTGTACATACGTGCTTACGGATTTCGTATTTATGCGGGGGGGGGGTGCGTCGGACATTCCCTTCGGGGGTATGGTTGTTGTTCTTGTTGTTGTTCTTCTATTTGCATTTTGTTGAAAAAAATGAGGCACACACGGGGTCGAGGGGTAATTGTTCCTTTATTTGGAATTGTTGCAGCCGGGACGGCTGCGAGCTGTAATGGGGGGGGTGATGTAGGGCTGTTACGGGAGGGCTGTAAGTGCATACGATCCAATGGGTAACAAACACAGTGGGCGGAGTTACGGGAGTACACGGGGGGGGTGCCCGCAGCGACGTCCGCATCAGGCAGCCTGGGGGGTTGTGATCCTGTTGGGGGGTATAAAGGGGGAGGACAAAGAGAGCTCGGGGCTCAGTCTGGGAACGAAGGAGGAAGAGTGAAGATCCTCTAGCTAGAGCCCTGGACTCCCCTCGACGCCGCCCTTGTCAGGGCTGCAGAGGAGCGAGCCAGAGGCGTGGTTCCGTGAACCAGGGTTAGACCCTGGGACTCCGGAGACCGTAGCCCGACTCACCAGTGTCGGGCCAGTTAGCCTCCCCTAGCTCGTTAGAGGAGGACTTGGGGATAGGTGAGATTAGCTAGGGGGTATCCCCAGTTATCCGGGTGAGGGGGCCGCTACCCCCTCTAGTGTTGTCCTGTACCGATAAGCTGAAAATAAATATACGTGTGCCTCAACCTGGGTGTCCAGCGTCTTCACCGGTACTTCACTAGTAAGGCATTGCCACACTAGTCACCAATTCAGCCCGAGAGCAATTCTACGGCTTAAACGCATTCACAGCACTTTGTTGATCAGAACTGCGGAATGATGAATCCAATCGATAGCTGCAGATGCGACCCATGTCTCTCGTGGTGGATATAAGGTACCCTCTGAAAAATAAGAATAGGTTTCTCTTCTTGGTTCTTTCGGTAAAGTCACGTAGAAGGGAAACAGACGCTGTCTTTCCGACAGCCCTGTTCTTCACCTGAGGACGGGCTGCTTGCGTTGTGGCCGAAACGTCGTGAGAATTGTATTTGATTATGTTTTATTTTATTATTTCCCTTCTACGTGACTTTACCGAAACAACCAAGAAGATGAATCCCTGCAGTCACGAAAGCTTTAAATCGAAAGAATAGGGTTTTTTACCCTTTCTGGCAATACAACAGGTATTAAGATGTTCGAACACCAAATATAAACCTTTTGCAAGGAACCAAGTCTACATTAACCCCACGCACTTGTGGTGAACATGCAAACAAACATGGCTCTGACCATTTTCGCATTGTCTTTGAAACGGATTGGCCTCCAACAAAGACAGCGGCCTTCTTCATGGCCTCGTCTCACCACCAGTGTCAGACCAGCGAACAGCCCTTCATGGCCTCGTCTCACCACCAGTGTCTGACCAGCGAACAGCCCTTCATGGCCTCGTCTCACCACCAGTGTCAGACCAGCGAACAGCCCTTCATGGCCTCGTCTCACCACCAGTGTCAGACCAGCGAACAGCCCTTCATGGCCTCGTCTCACCACCAGTGTCTGACCAGCGAACAGCCCTTCATGGCCTCGTCTCACCACCAGTGTCAGACCAGCGAACAGCCCTTCATGGCCTCGTCTCACCACCAGTGTCTGACCAGCGAACAGCCCTTCATGGCCTCGTCTCACCACCAGTGTCAGACCAGCGAACAGCCCTTCATGGCCTCGTCTCACCACCAGTGTCAGACCAGCGAACAGCCCTTCATGGCCTAGTCTCACCACCAGTGTCAGACCAGCGAACAGCCCTTCATGGCCTCGTCTCACCACCAGTGTCTGACCAGCGAACAGCCCTTCATGGCCTCGTCTCACCACCAGTGTCAGACCAGCGAACAGCCCTTCATGGCCTAGTCTCACCACCAGTGTCAGCCCAGCGAACAGCCCTTCATGGCCTAGTCTCACCACCAGTGTCAGACCAGCGAACAGCCCTTCATGGCCTCGTCTCACCACCAGTGTCAGACCAGCAAACAGCCCTTCATGGCCTAGTCTCACCACCAGTGTCAGACCAGCGAACAGCCCTTCATGGCCTAGTCTCACCACCAGTGTCAGATCAGCAAACAGCCCTTCATGGCCTCGTCTCACCACCAGTGTCAGACCAGCGAACAGCCCTTCATGGCCTCGTCTCACCACCAGTGTCAGACCAGCGAACAGCCCTTCATGGCCTAGTCTCACCACCAGTGTCAGACCAGCGAACAGCCCTTCATGGCCTAGTCTCACCACCAGTGTCAGACCAGCGAACAGCCCTTCATGGCCTAGTCTCACCACCAGTGTCAGCCCAGCGAACAGCCCTTCATGGCCTCGTCTCACCACCAGTGTCAGCCCAGCGAACAGCACAAAGGCAATGCCACTATCAGAGCATGTATAGCTCAGGATGAGCAGCTATGTCATGGGATCGTTTTGCCAGTTCCCACGTGTGAAAGGCAAGAACACGTCCCTAACGGCCTGCCAAGCATCTTGCGGCACTCTCATGGAATGGTGACGTGACAAGCCTCAACTGGCACGGCAACGCAGTTAACCGCTGGTGCAGTGTGTCGCCACGTTACCTTCGGGGCCGTCCATAAATGACGTCACGCGATTTTGGAGGATTTTTGACCCCCCCCACCCTCGTCACACGGCGGCACAAAAAATCAGACCCGCCCCTCAAATGTGACATCACAAAGCTCTGCCCCCCCCCCAACATAAAATATGCTTCCAATCACTTTAAACTATTGTCATTGTAGTGCATATTTAATGTGGCGCTGCACTCTGATGTTGTAGGAGAAAACATTTATTAAAAAGTATAATTAATGAAGTAGAACGTGTTGTCTATATTTATTTAAAATTGCGCATTTTGATGTGACATCACATTTCTCAAACCCCCCTCGTCACACATCGTCACAAATGTCTGACCGCCCCCCCCAGGTGCGTGACGTCATTTATGGACGGCCCCTTACATGGGTGTGCCTCCATGTCACACGCTGCCGCGTGACCCATTCCCAACGTCCACAGCTCAACAACATTTACTCGCGACCTCAGGGTCAAGTTTCAAGTTGTATTTGTTTAACCACGTGAGAACTCGGCGAGATGTTAACTACCTCGTCTGGTGTACAGGAGGTCGTGGGTTCGATCCCGACCCTGACGCCTGATGTATATTTGGAGTTTGCATGTTTGGACCGTGGTCGCATGGATTTTTCTCCGGGTCCTCCGGTTTTCCCCTCCATATTTAGAAACATGCGTTTTGAGTATTTGGCTGCTATAAATGTGTACGTGCTAAGCAACAGTTTAGTTGTTAAAGAGTTTAGTTTAGAACTCAGCGAGGGGCCAGGGTGCGTGACCCGGGGCATCAGTCTACAATCAATGGGCAATGATTGTCGCGTACAGCAGTCCCAAAAGAGCAATTTTCCGAATTTTGCTCATTTGAACGCCGATGCCCGCCGGCACGCAATGGCCTGGCTCTCGTGATTGACGTCAGAAGATGTATAATTACACCCGCAGTGTTAACCAGGGCGGCCGCCGGAAAATTCGAACCATCAACCTCTGCAACAAGCGGTGAACCCGCTAACCGCCGCGTCACCGGCCCCCAGATCGCTCTTTTGCCACGCGACCCAAGTCACCCTTGTCAACGAGACTCTCCAGGTCTCTCGCATTCTTACCTGGCTCAACAAATGAAACTTGAACACAAGCCCGGCGGCAACCGCCGAGCACCGCATATGCAGTCGCGTGCGCCCTTGCGACAGCAATTCAACGCGAGACATTAAAACGCAAGGAACGTGGCGCACACCACACCGCCACGTTCACAACGTTCCACGCGCCGCTGCAGTACAGGACACCGATACGGTTTGCCTTTCACCGTACGTGGCTCTGTTACTCTAAAAATAGCGTGCGAACAAACGTGGCGGTGGACACGCGCGCACACGTACCACCGGCAACTGTTGTCCATACACTTTTGGATGGGAAGCCTCCCGATGCCGCCGTGTCGGTCATTTAAACTAAACAGTCTTTATTTTACCAGTGTAAGGCCTCCTCTGAGCTATATATAAGCTATTTTTCAGAAGTGACCTGGCCACAAATGATAGCCCAACAAAGTGGCTTATCACGTGGGAATTTATAGCAGCCAAATACTCTCAAAAGCATGATTCTAAATGTGTAGAGAAAAAAACAGAGGACCTGGAGAAAAATCCACGTGGCCAGGGGGAGAGACACACTGCGAACTTTCAAATATACTGCAGGCATCGGGGTAGGGATCGAAACCCACGACCTCTCCTGCATACCAGGCGAGGTAGTTAACATCTCGCCACCTTGGCACCCTTTTTGACCATACAGTTCTCAACCCATGCTGATTAGTGCGTGTTGGGGGGAAAGACGGGAACATGGGCGTGGGAGCGTAGACGTTGCAGTATTTTACACGCAATGAGTACAACGGTGGCTTTTAACGCACTGGCCTCTGTTGCTCACCATGTAGCCCTGTGGTGCCTTGTGTCCACTCATCCAAGCACTTTCCAGGCCTAAATTGCTGCTGAGTTTCTGAGAGATGAGGAGATTGGGCACATTCTGGGCGATATCGGCAGAGGCTTGCCTTTGTACCACGTCTCCGATTTGCATGGTTGGCTACGTACGGTGCAAAATAAGTTCAACATTGATACATACCGCTCCAAAACAAAGTACCAATCCATAACGTGAGCTATTAGGAGCGTGCACGACATTCTAAATCTCTCCTTAAGTCTCCATTATTTATCAGACTATTGAAAGTTATACACGGTATTTATAGAATACGATCAATGATGCTCGTTGCAACTTCCAAATCAGACCTGGAGACCTGTCATTCAGAACCGATATTAGGTATTAAGTTTTAATTGCGAGTCGTTTTCAACATTTGCAACTGAGAGGAGACAGGGCTCAATGAGCTCCCACTAAGTTGGGGAGACATTAGGATTCATTATCTAGCATGGGGGATTGAGGCATGAATAGTAACTCACGAACAGGTTTTCACATTTGCAATTAATTTTGGATAATTATCAAAGTTGGGATCTGGGCCAAGCCAAGGAACACAGTGGCCTAAGTATCGGGAATGAAGTAATTGGGCATTCATAACAGCAATACCCAGAAGAGCCTCACCGACGCTCAAAGTAATTTTTCAGGAGTGTTTTTCTCCGATTGCCATGCTAATTTGAGCCGGCTAGTTTTGCATGTGGAGCGTGCGGAGTAATTTTGTGATTTTCGTGTACGATTTTTGCGCGCGCGCGCGCGTGCGAATAAACCAGGTGTCGCGAGGAAACCCACACACACACACGTGTATTGGGAGACATCGAAGCTCCACGGGGAGTCGGAGGCAAGTCCAAGCCAACGCGATTTCCTTCTCAGGTGAGCACCGAAGTGGCGATCATCTCCGATGTAACGATCCTGAAGACAGTGGTGAAAGTTCCACGTTTCTACGGTGGGGACGGGTCTTTTCCGAAGCAAAACCACCGCTTGCTTCGCCACAAAGTGGTACAATTTTTTTTTTACATCAACCCAGATTCAGCCCCGCAACCCTCCGAACACGGGCTGTTCACTCTGCCACCGAGCCACGTGATCACACAGTGCACCTTCCACAGGCCACCGCACCGCTGTGGAGGTAGTTTCCTCGCGCGCCACGATTCCACCTCCGTGCGCTCCACAAACCCTACCTCAGGCGTGCATCTCCATCACGGCGAGCAATCCACTTTACAGCAGGGCGTACGCAGCTGTGGGAATTGAACCGGCGACCCCGTACAAACTGGCTCGGAGCGAACGGCTCAGAAGTGACTGCTACGGGCTATACCCATCTGGTTCGGTGAACAAAAAGCCGCAGCTTTTTGAGGTCACTTGCACCCATAGAGATGCCCCCTCGTGAAGGAGGGCAGCATCTGCTGCCTGGGTAAATGCCTGGCTTGCCAAAGCGAGAGACGCAAATGAGCAGCGAACAGCACGCTCGTGACCGTACCACTTTGATACCGCCCGCAGGTAACGCAGGGAATTCACCGTTAGGGGATGCTTCCGTGGTCTAATGGTCAGCACACTGGACTTGCAATCCAGAAGTCGCCGGTTTCTATCTGTACACCCGGCAATGTTAATGAGCACACCACAGTTAGTCGATCGGCAGGCCCGCGTGTGGTGGTGGGACATGTATGTGCGTGTATGTTGTGGGGAGCGATCGTGGAGCGGTTAGCGCGCTGCTTTACAAAGCCGAATTCGATTCCCGCTCACGGCCAACACCAGTGACAGTTATCTGAACTGGTCCTGGGCCTCCCCTAGGTCGACTCAGCCTCAAATGAGTACCTGGTGCAGTGTGTAAACATTGTCACTCAGGAAACAAAGGCAGCCGGGCGTGATGTTGGCCGTGCCGGCCTTCATAGGTGCTCGCTAACAGCACTTGCCTTAACGGTCTGTCAAAGGCTATTCGGGGGATCTTTGTCTTTTGTACGTTGAACTTCTTTCGCACGGTACATAGCCAACCGTGCTGAATCGGAGGTGAGGGACACAATATGAGTAGCGCCAGCTGGAAGAGGAGGCCAAATATACCACCGGGGGGGGGGGGGTAAATCTTTAGAGCTTGCTACAGTGCGGGCCCATCCCTTCCCAGACGTCTAACGAGCATGGAAGAGTAGGGCAACCATTCCTCGAGAGGGGTTCTCGAGGGCTGCCCTCTAGCGGAGGCCCTTACGCCAGCAGTGGCGTGAGCAAGTAGTTGCAGGGCTGCGCTTCGATCAACTTTGCCAGTCACCATTAGCGTGGGGGTTGCAGTGGTTACGACGGAGTTGTGCCCGGTGTTTAGCGGAACGAATAAGGCTGCACCAAGTCACGGTTTGAGCAATGTACTTGTTATATTCTTGGTTCTTTCAGTAAAGTCACGTAGAAGGGAAATGATAAAATAATAAAAATATTAAACAATAAAATTCTCAGTCGAAACGTCGTGAGAATTTTATTGTTTTATATTTTTCTTATTTTATTATTTCCCTTCTACGTGACTTTACCGAAAGAACCAAGAATATGAATCCTTGCAGTCACGAAAGCTTTAAATCAAAATTCAATGTACTTTTGTTATTTTCTTACCCCTTGAAAAATTATTGTTCGGTGTTTGTGCCACCATTTATGTTTATAAACGTATGTCATCAGCGGATATGAAATTTCGAGAACTATATTTTCCCATTAACGTTCATGCCTTCATCCACTCCAATTTTCGTAAAATGCCTTCTCTAACGTTCCTGTGAATAGTTTGGGTGAGAACATATCACCTTATATGAGATTAATTAGCCATATATCCCGAGTTTGACTCTCATGAGATATAATCTTGTAACATTTCACATTTGTGCGGGGCGGAGAGGTTTAAATCTGACAAAAAAATGTCTAAAGTAATAAATGCCCCCCATGCAACAATGGCCATTTAAAAGTCTCCATCGAAAGAGATAATTAATCACCAGGGGCTTTCACTTTGTTATGGGATCTCACCTGGTAATATAAAGTATACTGAAATTAATTGGTTGCCAGTTCGAATGATGTATTCCCATTCATATCCCCTTCCACATCCCTTTTGCTTTCACAGCTGAGTATTGCTGCTGGCCCCTGTGGATCGTCGTGAAGTGAAGGGCTTTCTTCTGTAGCCGCAGAATGGAAAATGCGCCACCCTGCTATGCAGGCAGTGTTGTTTATCCCATGACGCTCAAACCGATATATATATGGTTTTATTCTCAGAAGTGGAATTTTGAGCAAATTAAGTTCAAAACTAAATTTAGCGCGATAGATTTTATTTTTTCTGTGTGACGACATTGAGGTCATTATCTCACTACACCGGAGAACCCGTTTTAATCGCAAGCTCCTACCTGTAATCGAACCCAGGGTCTCAGCGGTGTCAGCTCAGCACTCAACTGATATTTTTTTTATGCTTTTTTTCCAATCCCGATTTCTTTGCACGCTACTTGATTAATAATTATTAAGATCCGTTTCTTTGAAGTGAGCTTTGATTGTAACTTCCCCCTATACATACACCCCAGTTGGTCTCTCCTCCTCACTCCGGCTCCCCAGGTTAATTGCCAGGTGGTGGAGAATTCACTCAAAACACAAACCAAGCCAGCTGCTGCACCGCGCTAAGCACGATACATTCTTTTGTTTGTTATATATATCTCGTGGTCGCTTAGCAGAGGCTCCAAAGGCGCCACAAACGGCAAGTTGGCAGCAAAAACAGCATTTTTAAGTGGTAAATAGATGAGCGTTAAATACTACCCAATCAAGGGCAGGGGGAGGGGGGGCACGGCGGCTAACACACTGCGCTACGAAAATCTAGCTAACCTGAGCATGATTCCCAGCGACGGTTAACATCGGTGGGGAGTGAATATCTTAATCTGTGCCCAACTTCACCAACGTGCACTGACCAGCGCGGTCAGCAATGGTCAAACGAAACCCCCGTTAGCGATTTGGCATGCGGAGGGCCGTAGATGTAAAACTTTGGTTCGTATCTGTATCAGATAAGACGTGTAAGTATGTGAATGGATATGAGATGTAACAAATGATACGTAGCAGGTTAACAAAACGATATTGAGAAACACTTGAAGGTTCTAACATTCATAATACAGGTTTTTTGTGGTTCCTTAAAGGAACGAAACAGGAGGATTTCTCCACAAGTCTGGCTGTCGCCTGATGATGCTAGTTGTAATTACTGGCGAAACGTCGTACTCAGATTGTAAATCTTGTGGCTTAGCTTATTAGGTATAACCCTGTGAGCCATGCGGCTCTTGGCCCGGGTGCAACCGCAACAAACAAAAACATGAACAAAGAACATCTTAAAGTGACTATGCGCAACAGAAAAATCCAGGAAAAAAACAGCAAAGTTTTCCAGAAAAAACACCGTATATCAACGCTGTGTGCAAAAATCCCAGTGGGATGCAAGTCAAACAATAACAACCAAAAGACAATTTAGATTAAAGTTATCAGGCTAACTCTGTACTTCAAACAAACATGGCTAAACCACACGTTTTCGAAATCACCAAAAAATTGGCTGTTTAACACGTCGTACAATTGGCTGCGTCGGGTGGTGGTGGGTTTCACGACTTTTAGATATTTACGCGATCTAACCCAAAAAAAACCTCTGTTATGGATGATATTGGTCGCGAAAGCCTACGTTTTAAACCGGTTCTAACATAAAACAAAAATTAATAATTTGTTATCACAGCTCTTAAATGGTGTCACAATACTACTGCTACAAAGAGGGCATTTTGCCTTCGAAAACGTAATTGCCCTTTTTAGATTACATTTTATTCTTCTTCAGAATTCTTATTTTCAACGTTTTTAGTCGCGCGTTTCGTTGTTTTGTACCGCTTTACAAAACGTTATTAATGTCCCCGTCGCGTCTTGGTTTTTCGCCGTCAAAATCTGCACCCGAGATCCCTTGTTACCCAATTATCCTTGGAATCCTTCCCAAACCAAAAACAGCCTTCGTCCTCTGCCTATGACCGACTGCCTCTGCAGAGAATAAATACGCCCGCAACCTTCTGGACAGCGTCTGCACATGCCGTTGCATTTTAGACGCAACATCATTCCCGAGTTGAATTCATGCGCAGGTATTCCTCGTAACGTACACCCGTTGTCTCATCGGGGTTCTCTATTGGTAATGTGAAGGAACACTGATTGCAGCGTACAAATATTATCCGGCTTAAAAAACCAATTGATAATCATAATGCGATTGCGCGCACAATGTTTCACAGACGTAAATGACCGTTATGGAGGTGACCGGGGCCTTTAAGCGTCTCTAAAAAGTCCTACGAATGTGTAGCGGGGATGGCGTTCCACACGGCGGGGGCTGCCTGGCAGTGAATATGGTGCTGGTCCTAGGCGTAGAGAGGAGGAGGAGGTTGTGAGTCGCGCTGAGTCGCGCTGAGTCATGCTGCCTGCTTGCCTGCCTGGTGGCACAGGCAGACGATCTCGCCGAGGTGCAAATAATACTCATGCGACGTGTAAACGTTCAAGCACAAGCATGCGTAGGTCAGTGCGAGGTTCTGGCTCGAGTCAGCCTTTAACAGCTGCGATCCCATCTCCTCCCACCAGCCCCTCCATCACCTCCTCCTCCCCTGCTATTCCTCTCCCCCCGTATTCTTTAGCCCCCGAGCAGCAGTTATTTTTATCGCGTCTTCTTCTGCTGCGAGATCCAAAGGATCCCACGCTTTCTTTCCGCACCGCCGCTCGCCTAAAGACGCCGCCTCCATCGAATATTTGGCAGACAAAAAAAAGTGGTCGTGTGCATTAATGCCAAGATCGCTTACATTTCAATTCATCACTGCCCACGGAAGGTTAAATGAAGCAGGTTCCCTTGTAGAGCTGGCAAATCACAATCCCGTATCACGACGCCTATATATCACGTAGTAGCAAATGCCACACCGGTCATCGTCGCAAGCACAAATCTGATATTGGATAATGTGTAAAAAATACAGCCACGTGTTTTGTGACCATTATCATTATCGCCTGCTGAGTTGAATGGCAAAGACAAAGATCCCCCAGTATAGCCTTAACATTCCGTTGGGGCAAGTGCTGTTCGCGAAAAGCTATGAAGGCCGAAACGGTAAACGGAGGGGTCGTGGGGGGGGGGGCAGCACCACGCCCGGCCGCCTTTGAGGCGGAGTCGACCTCGGGGAGGCGCAGGACCGGTTCAGATAATCGTTGCTGGTGTTAGCCGTGAGAGGGAATCAAACCTGGGCCGCCGGATTCGCGAGCGCTCCCGATTATCATAATCGCCTACCGAGGTTCACAGCAATACACTACATACATGAATAATAATCCCACCTCGTGATCACCGTGGAGGGAGTGCGAGTGCAAGCAATTGACTGGCTCTGCTATGAACCAGGTGACCCGAGATCAAATTCTGGCCATCGCCAATATCAGTGACCCCAGTTTAACACGTAGGCTTTCGCGACCAATATTATTCATAATAAACGTTTTTGGGTTAGATTGCGTTATTTATAAATGCGTCGTAACCCTCCACCACCCGACACGGCCAAACAGTAAAAAATGTGTCACGTTGACAAAAGACAAATAGTTCACTACTTTAGCCCACCGGTGTGTTGAAGAGTGAATCAACATCATTTAACATTTTTGAGTAGTACGACGTTTCGCTGGAATTACATCCCTCTGGCAAATTGCCCGACGATGCTGGAACGTCATACTCAAAAAAATATGCTAAATCACTCTTCAACACACCGGTGGGCTAAAGTAGTGAATAATTTTTCTTTTGTAAACGTGACACATTTTTTACTGTTTGGCCGTGTCGGGTGGTTGGGGGTTACGACACATTTATAAATAACGCGATCTCACCCCAAAACGTTTATGATGAATCAGTAACCCCCTTCACCAACCTGCACTGACCAGCGTAGTAACCGCATGGTCAAACGACTCCTATGACACGACACAGCATGGAGAGAGCAAAAGGCTGTACGAACATCATTATTAGCAGTATGAATTCATTACACTATCACCATTACTTCCAATGGGTGCAGTAAATAATTATCCCCCTAAGAAAATGGATTGCTTAATAACGGCACACTACACCTTGGCATTGCGTGCATTGCCTCATGCCTTTGGATAGATAACATTCCAAGGGATCGTAATCCGAGAAATGGGCAGGTAATGTCAAACGTTGTCAATAATTAACGCCACTATTCAGGCTCGTAATGCTGCCCATCACGATGCCAACTGGTTGTACCAATCCTACGATTGTGGGAATGGAATAAAACACGTGTCAATATCGGCCGTGGCCACAGTCGTGGGTTTTTTTTAATGGACGAGCTCACCACCGAATGCAGAATCGAACGTGCCCTTTCACTTTATTTAGCCCCGCGCAGCTCTGATGGCCACAGTAGTAACGCTGTCGATATAAATACATTACATATTACATTGTGGGGGCTACGTGCTAGGGACGAGAGGGCACTGCAGCAAACTCCATTGTTGTACCATACTAGTTTCCTCTCGTCACTATGTCTGATAACAACAGAGAAGCGTTCTGTTTTTTATTTTTGCTATCATGTTCCATCGTCCCCACCTGCTTTTGCCAACCAGTGCTATCTTAAGCCAGTCTACCGTATTTATGTTGAACTTCGTTCACACCGATCTAACGCGTAGATTTCACGACCAATATTATCCACAAGATTTTTTTTGGGGGGTTAGATCACGTAGATATAAATGTGTCGTTCCACCACCCGACACAGCCAATAAGTAAGGTTTTGTTACGTAAACAAAACGTGACAATTCGTGACTGGTTCAGCACACCGGTTGCGTGTCGGAGAGAGTAGACCCACGACATTGACAATTCGAGTACGATGTTTCGCCGGTCATTCTTTCGCACCCGTACGGAGCCAACCGCGCCAATCGGAGGCCTTCAATCCTCCAACTTTACCCGCGTCCCCTCGCCCCCACTCGTCCTCGGAAGTCATCTGGGAGAGAGCACTGATAAAAAGCGTCGCTTGATTTCACGCGACAATTTTTTAGTATGTTTGTTAACGAGCACCAATTTGCAGTTCAACGTTACACCGGGCATCCCTGTCGCCGCCCCGAGCGCCGCCCCGAGCGCCGATGTTCTCATTCACTCCCAGAGTGTTTGCGGTTTCGATTCCCCTTCTCTTGTGCGCTTTCGGAATAGTTACAAGCTCGCCCCCCCCCCCCAACTCACCGAAAAAACACTCGAAATTAAACCGTCGCGCTTTTGTAAATCTCAAAACTTCACCTGCCACCTGCTGCTCGTCTGTCTCCAAACGTCGCTCTTTTACGTCTGCGTCAAGCAGGCGCTTAAATAATCTGAAGCTATTTCTGCAATCACGTAAACTGTAATCATGAAAAAGAGTCTTCCCGTGCTTTTCTCGAATGAAAGTCAAATCAGCATGTTTGTTCGTTTAAGCATCCGCTGATATCCACGTCATTTCGCGTGTCCGTTTCTTATGCAGCTGGTTATTACAGAGGACTCGGCAATCGCTACTGCAACACACACCACAAGCGAACCGGTTACATAACCATCCCATCGTCTTGTCCCACGCCGACCGAGCACACGTCCTCTCCCATGCTACCTGCCCGTGTACGCGAGTAGCAAGTCTCCTAAGAAGAGGAGGGCACGTGCAGCATGGGTGCTGCATACAAAGGCGATCTCTCTGCATATTCTGCGAATGTATACAACGATTGAGCGAACGACACGCATTAAACAACTCACTGCAGAGCAAGACAGATTTTGGCATCTCGTGTCGGTTGAGAAAGACCTACTGACTCCGGAATTAGTTCTGCATTGTCAATTTCATCCCCTGGGTTTCATTCTTTGATGAAAATTTTGTTCGGTGGTCTAAGGAGTCACGTAAATATTCATTTGCTTTGCCTCATGCCTTAATAATTAAGAGCATGGATAGAATATAAATGCTGATAAAAATCTAAAATCCGTTAGTCTGAATTTCTGCGAGCTCAAAGTGACTCCTTGACCTTTTTCCCCCCATCTCTGCAGTTCTAACATTCAATGCACCACGTGACTAAAATAAACATTAAAGGCACTCCTCCTCACCATCGATCAATACGTCAACTTGATGCACAGAAGTGGTTACCAATCATCGATTTAATATTGATGGGGGTCACCACATACCAAGAAACCATGCTGGCATTTAACAGAATTTTTTATTTTACTATTTTGTGATATGCTGAATGTTTATATTGTTGTCTAAATCCGAGTGACTGTTGCGGATGGAATATAAATGAAAACAAAGCAAAATATACTTAATATCAGTTACAAAAAAAAAACGCTCGCTTTGTCACGAACATTGCACTACGGTTAATAAATAACAACATCCAGTGTCACGACCTGTCCAGGGCTTGACCCAGACAGTTTGAGAACCGGATATTGTAATCCACGACACAACAATGTAGCAACCCGGACATTGCAACGTCTGGATTTCTGGCAATGACCGAAGGAACAGCACGGGATTTCACCCACGCAATTCCACAGACCCCCCCCCCCTGCCAAACCCCCCCCCCCACCATAAGCCCCGCGTCCTGCCCTAACCCTACCCTTGCTCAGCTTTGCAACCATGACCGCCTCCCCACCCCGCTCAGCCCCTGGTCTGGCACCACGCCCCATACCCTATTTGCTTTGGCCAGATCCCGCGTCTGGATATTTCCCCCCCCCAACGAAACGAGAACGATGGCGTTCGTAACAACACCCCGCCAATTATGCACCGGGCAAAGTCAGCAACCGACCTTCCGTGGCCCAGAAAAGGCAATTCAGTGGCGAGCCCCTGACCCCGTGAGGTCACCAAGCTTCCCTCGGTGCCGCTATCACTTAATACCCGCCAGCAACACAAACATAATTTGATAATTATCTGGCTTTTGTGTCGGCGCCGCGTCATTATCTCCCCGGGCGCGGGTGGGAAATGTCCAGCGTATGATTGAGCGCAGCGACGATTTCAAGTGCTGAGCCTATGAAATAATAACAACAAAAAAACCTCGAACAAACACCCATTGGAAGTTATTTTTCAAAACAACGGAACTGTAACATAGTAAAGTCACGTAGAAGG
The DNA here is from genome assembly GCF_965212315.1 of Lampetra planeri. NCBI lineage: Eukaryota > Metazoa > Chordata > Hyperoartia > Petromyzontiformes > Petromyzontidae > Lampetra > Lampetra planeri. Next base: position 5,208,453 of record NC_136111.1, read on the forward strand.
GAAATAATAAAATAATAAAAATAAAACATAATAAAATAAAATATAATGTTTTATTTTTATTATTTTATTATTTCCCTTCTACGTGACTTTACCGAAAAGAACCAAGAAGATGAATCCCTGCAGTCACGAAAGCTTTAAATCGAAATGTAACATAGTCATTTGACATCCACACCCAGCAAAAGCATTATTCAATATTACTTAATCTTCTCGAATGTGCCTAAATTAAGTCGAATAGCAGCTTAAAGTGTTCGCTCCAGGCTATTTAGCCGGTTGATGGCCGATTGCATTTCCGCTACGCCTCCGTTGAAAGACCTATAGATGGGCAGTGAATAAAGGATGCGATCCATCGTTTGTAAATGTGCAGACGCAGTCAACCCAGCAAGGGCTGTTTATCTCATTTGGGCATGAGGTGGTCGCGCATCTGCCGTCCGATGTCCTCTCGCGATCGATGGGTGGCCACGGCCACCTTGGTAGTGCCGAGGAGGGCTCGGGGAGTTGTACTGCGGCGACGTTTGGCACGATGCGTTTGTTGGGGTTTGTCGACGTCCGCCCGCTCCGAATGCCGGAATTCCTCCGGCACGGATCGAGACCTCTCTCGCGTTCTCTCTCTCTCTCGCTCGCCTTCGAGCGGCGCCAAATTGGTTTCCGTGAATATATTCACATTTCTCAACCCCCCCCCCCCCTCGTCACACATCGTCACAAATGTCTGACCCCCCTCCCCCCCTAGGTGCGTGACGTCATTTATGGACGGCGCCTTACGTATTCAAAGGAAAATTAATCCAGTGTCACTGTGCGTGCACCCGATAGCTGGTAATGACACAAAAATCGGTGCCATTGGGGGGGTGGGGGGGTTGGTCACGAGGTGCGGAGTTCAAAAACTCGGCTCTCATCCGATGGCACCAACACCACCACCACCACTTTGAATCGCCGCCACTGCACCCAGGCGCAGTTCGTCCACTAGGGGCGTCGTGGGCCACCGCCCCCACCAAGCAGCTGGAGATGAGAAAAAAAAATTCGAATAAAAAAATCACTTTTCACCAAATTGTTTTGGTGCGTTAATTTTTTTTTTTAATTTAATCATTCTTCCAACGTGAATTGCCTAATGAAGATAACGTGTTAAGTCGTTCATACTAGAAACCGCTGCTAAGGCCACAGTCTGATTTGAGCCTCGGCGAGTTCTCGGGGTGGGAGTCCGAGTGAGAGATTTCTCTTCATTCGTTGCGATTTGCTTCGTGTTGGAGCCACGCCGTTTGAGACCCATTCAGGTGGGTGGAGGTGAAAACGGCGCCCGTGGCTGTAATGAGAGGCGATGTCACGGGCGCGAGGTGGCACCGTGCAAATATAGCAGCAGCAGCTCACGGCTTTTGGCAGTGTCAAAGGGGTTGTGTAGTGTGCACGTGAGGGTCACGGGGACAGCATTTGAGTGGTTTGTTGTTTAGTTTCGCATATCTGCATTTCCCATAAATATACTAAATTCCTCTTGATATGCAAATTATTTTGTCAAGGCGCTCTCTCCCCCCCCTCCAACCCAGCTTAAAAAAGACGCTCCAAGCCTGGGGTTGTCATTCAGACTCTGTCTTCTCGACAGACCTGTTCTTCACCTGAGGACGGTTGCTTGCGTTGTGGACGAAACGTCGTGAGAATTATTTTATTATTTAAAATTTTATTATTTCCATTCTACGTGACTTTACCGAAATAACCAAGAAGATGAATCCCTGCAGTCACGAAAGCATTAAATAGAAATTTAGTTTCGTAGTGTTTATTAATGCCCACCGTTGTAGCACTTGCACGACGAGGTTTTTCTTATTTAGGGGCCGTCCATAAATGACGTCACGCGATTTTGGACGATTTTTGATCTCCCGCCCCCCTCGTCACACGGGGCGTCACATAAAGTCAGACCCCCCCCTCAAATATGACGTCACAAAGCTCTGCCCCCCCCCCTCCCAAAACCATATTTCCATTTTGAAAATAAAACATGCTTCAAATCGCTTTAAAAGATTGTCATTGTAGTGCGTATTTAATGTGGCGCTGCACTCTGATGTTGTAGGAGTGTTGTTATAACAATGAGTGGTGTTATAACAATTCTATATTTATTTAAAGTTGCGCATTTTGATGTGACGTCACATTTCACACCCACCCCCCCCAGGTGCGTGACGTCATTTATGGACGGCCCCTTAGAACACCATCTATTTTCAGAGGTCACTCACAACAGCTCCACCTCGTGGAAATGTCACGGGCCGCCAATGACTGCACCGCAGCCCACGTTTGCTGATATGGAAGTAAGGTGGCTGTGTGCTGGGTGGTAATTAACAGCCGACTGTGCATGAATTACATTTGCTTCAGTTATTTTGTTTTACTTGACAGGGCTGTTGCCGCCATGTAACGGCCAGCGCAATGAACCTGCAATCAAGGTCGCCGGTTCCATTCAATCTCCCGGCGTGCGACAGACGGAACGGTGGGAGGGTTAAATCTTGACTTAAAGCTTTCGTGACTGCAAGAATTCATATTCTTTGGGTCATTCGGTAAAGTCAAGTAGATAGGTGACTTTACCGAAAGACCCAAAGAATAGGGTGGTAGGGTTTATGACATCCACCCACCTCTGTCCATACCAACAGTATGAATGGGTCCTCCACGGTCGATTGGCTGATCACGTACGCAGCGTGGGTCTTCCCCTCCCCTCTCAAGAAAGTGCGGACAGCGTGCGAGAGTTGGCCAAAATACCCTTTTCGTGGAGCTCTCCAGGGCTCCTCCTTGTGGAGGGCTTTCTTCTGCCAGCAGTGGCGTGAGCAAGCAATTGCAGGGCTGCGCCTTTACTTATATTTCATGGAGGGGTAAAGGCTGATAAGCAGAGGGTCCCCGTTGGCCACGTTTGACATTATACTTGGTGTATAAATAAAATGTGTGTATAAATCACATTGTTTATTTCGTAAGAATTAACCTTGCTGCCAGACGTGGAACCTTACGAGACAAAAATTCTATTTAAAATGTGAAAAGTAAAAATTTGATTATTCACTCGCCAAGTTTCTCATCCGGCTCCAAACCACGTCTGGTCGAATCAAATTCACGAGTAAATGTGATTGTTTATTTTGCTTGAAGCCTGCAAGCGGCCCAGTGTGTCTGGTTGCATCAAGATTGCAGACGATGCCGTGCCCTCGCACTCGCTCGGGGAACGCGACGGCTACTTTGTATGGACGGTAGCCACCGAGAAAATATATCAATCAATCAAATGATTTATTTATAAAAATATGAGAGCCCAATTAATCAATCCGACATCCTTGCAAACTGTTGGGGCCTGGGCAGGGGGCGACACCGCTGGTAGGGACGATGCCCCGACAATTAACAATGGTGACGGAGTCGTAGACAAGCAATGGTCTGAGAGAACGTCCGCTAGGGAGACGGATGGCAACGACTTGGAGAGGCCTTCATACAGCAGTGGAGTGATCATTGCCGATGACGTATGATGTTGAATGTGACTGAATGAATGGATGGCTGATAATGATGATGATGATGAATGTGTCTCTTTGAATGGGGCGAGCCTGGTATAAAATACATGCAAGGAGATATTTAAAAAAAAACGTCAGGCCTGCTAGTGGAACACATATGCAAAGTAAAACACATCAAAGGCTCTCGCTTATGCAGTCGTCTGGTCACGGTGGGGTAATGCAATCGGAGGACCAGTAAGGTGCTCTTCAAATCTCTCCCCTGTATTTATAAAATACAGCAGGCAAGTATAATACAATGCCACGGTATTGCACTATACAACCGTAGAATACACTGGCCGTTGAATGGCACAACAAACATTTATCAGTATTCATCTTCTTGGTTCTTTCGGTAAAGTCACGTAGAAGGGAAGTAATAAAATAATAAAAATAAAACATAATAAAACAATTCTCACGACGTTTCGGCCACAACGCAAGCAGCCATCCTCAGGCGAAGAATGAAACACCCCAAGCTTGGAGCGTATATTTAAGCTGGGTTAGAGGGGGGGGAGGTGGGAAGAAGAGCGCCTAAACAAAATAATTTGCATATCAAGAGGAATTCAGCATATGGAAAATGCGTAGGAGGTGGGCGGGGGGGGTTCCAAATCAATACTATGCCCGTGCATTATGCAGGATTAGCAGCATCAAAGGGGGGGGGGAAGGGGGGGAGCATTAACAAAGGAAAGGAATGTTAATAGTATGTAGCTGTAGTTGCTAAACAACCACGTAAAAAACTACAGTATAAACTGCATGACAAACTAAAGTATAAACTACATAGCATCATCAGTAAACTTACTATACTCTACAATAAGCTGAGTTACTAACAGTAAGTAATACATGAAAAATTCTACGTTGTAAAAAATTATATAATATGCTTCCATCTAAACTTTATTCTCTTACATCACACGCGTCTATACCGTACTATATACTTCCATAGGCAAAACCAACATTAAATTACATACTGTATTGCTATAAACCACCCTATACCTTATACATTTTTAATATAACACTATGTATTATTCTACCCACCCTAATGTGTATCAAAATGGTTTATTACGTCCTTCCAGTGATTGCTAAGCCAGAATCCATCTTCTCGGTTAAAATTGTCTCTGTGTTTGTAAATGTGGATCGCCTCATGTACGAATCTCTCATGATAGCCAGATGGCTTGCAGAGAACCTCTGTCTTGGAGAAGTCAATGTCATGTGAGCCCACTGAGTTGTAACAGTGATCTGCCACGGCTGAGGTGTTTGTCCTACAGTGTTTCAGGTCAGCTTTATGTTCACGGATGCGGTCCGAGACATGTCGTTTGGTTTCCCCAATGTAACTGCTACCACAGAGGCAACTTAGTTTGTAGACACCAGGGTACTGTATGTCTGGAACCACATCTTTTACAGACGGTACCAGATCACGGATTTTATGTACTGTGTTGAATCGGACCTGGATCTTGTGTTTAATCAGGATTTTGGAGATCTTTTTTGTGACCCCAGCAATGTAGGGTAAGGTGATGGTCTTGAAAGGCTCCTCAACAGGATCTTTCTTGGTGGTTGGAGTGATGGCTTTGCGGATTGTGTAGTCGGAGTAACCATTAGCCTTAAGAGCTTGGCGTACGTGTTTGAGTTCACTGGAAATGTGTTCATGGTCGGAGATGCATTGGGCTCTATGATATAGAGTCTTGATGAGAGAATTCTTCTGGGATGGATGGTGGTGGGAATCCGGTTTTAGATAAGCATCCGTGTGGGTGGCTTTCCTGTAGACAGAGTGGCTCATTGAACCATCAGGTCTCCTTTTGATTAGGACATCCAAAAAGGGTAGCTTGCCATCATTTTCGACTTCCATGGTGAATCTGATGGCTGGGTGTATGGAATTGATATGGTCGAGAAATTGGTCTAGAGCAGGCCGGCCATGTGGCCAGATGACAAAAGTGTCGTCTACGTACCTCTTCCATAAGGTCGGGCGTAGAGTCGCAGTCTGGATGGCGTCCGTCTCAAATTTCTCCATGAAGATGTTGGCTACAACCGGAGATAAGTATTGTACTATGATCCATAATTAGTTTATTTTGGGTTATATTGTGTATGTATGGCGATGTTTAACTATAACCGTCCACTGCCTGACCTCATGCATACGATAACCCTAGCCCTAAGAACCAGAAGCCTATTGCTCATTCTGACCTTTACCATACGTCTATGTGAAAGCTAAAGTGCAAACACTGGTTATTCATCATCAGCCATGGTGAATCCACTGCTGGATCAAGGCCAACTCCCATGATCCTGCAAAGTAACCAGTACCTGCCACTCGCCACCAAGTGACGGCGACGTCACCACGACGCCCGTGCCAGGCCAGGTGCACTTTTGCGGTGCAGGAGCAGGCAACGTAACAAGCTAGCTGGCACTCGCACGCGAGCTGGTAATTACCCTCACACTGACCATAATCATAACAAAGGACCCCGCACAGGCCCGACTGACCGCAACCAAGCACCTGATCTCCAGCAACTTGAAAGGTTGGTGAACATATCTTCTTGGTTCTTTCGGTAACGTCACGTAGAAGGGAAGTAATAAAATAATAAAAATAAAACACACGAGCTTGGAGCTTATATATATACGCTCCAAGCTCGTGTGCTGTTTCATTCAGACGCTGTCGCCTCGACGGACCTGGTTTTCACCTGAGGACGGCTGCTTGCGTTGTGGCCGAAACGTCGTGAAAATTATTTTATTGTGTTTTATTTTTATTATTTTATTACTTCCCTTCTAGGTGACTTTACCGAAAGAACCAAGAAGATGAATCCCTGCAGTCACGAAAGCTTTACATCGAAATTTGGTGAACATACTCATTGGTTCTTTCGGTAAAGTCACGTAGGTAGAAAAATAATAGATATGCACGACGTTTCGATCGCAACACAAGCAATCGTCATCAGGTGGGACAACCACAGCAAGAAAAAAACTGCTGTGGTCGTCCCACCTGATGACGATTGCTTGTGTTGCGATCGAAACGTCGTGATCTATTTTTTTTCTACCTACGTGACTTTGCCGAAAGAACTAAAGAGTATGGATTCCTGCAGTCGCGAAAGCTTCCAATCAAGGTTGGTGAACATTACGCTTCTCTGCAGATGGCTCCGAATCGACAAGAACGAATTGCCAACGTTAAGAATAACAATGCATGCGTGTACGTTGAACTTATTTCGCACCCGCGCGTAGCCATCCGTGCCAATCGGTTGGCGACAAGGATGTATGTTTCCTGTGACACTGGTATAAAATAAACCCCCAAGTCGCAAAGTTGGCAGATCACGCAAAGACAGAGCCATCGCCGGCCGTGTGTGTATGGGTCTCAGACAGCATTGCTACGAGCCGCCTTCAAGAGGCAGTACAGAGAGTAGCCTGGCTTTCACTCTGTCTTTGTGCGTGCAGTTTGTTTTCTCTCATCCGTGCATGGGGACGCATTCAACCTGCCAGCCCCCTTGTAGCATGACCTTGTTTAAAGAAGGGAGAAAATGGGGGGGGGGGGGGGGGGGGGTGGATGGGGGGGTCACACAGTCAATGTTGAACACATTTTAATCCGTAAGAATTTGAGCAGGGGGGCTGATCCTTCAATGGGGGGGTGGGCTCAGCCCCCCTCCAGCCACCTATCCCCTCCCCAGCCTCTCTCCTGACGCTACAAGGCTATCACGCGCACAAACCCCTACCAATACTTAACGTTATAATTGGCCAATAAAAAAAACTTAAGCCAGGACACTCCATAAAAATAATTGTGAGACTCGGCGAGTTAAACAAATAAATATTGACTCTGCAATTATTTACGTGAATGGTTTCCACTATGGCCTGCCGGTTTCACGTTTGTCAATGTTCATTACTCAAATGCAATTTAGGTCACTTATAAGTCGCACGCTCGAAGTGTTTCTTCGTCACAAGACGATAGCCCATTTCAGAGCGCAGATGAAGACCTCGAGATATGTATTTTCAAAGGGTTATGGAGAATGATACGACTCGTCGCGTACCGATGTTTCACACCCTAATAAACTAACTCCTTCCTTTCCAGATTTGAAGTTTTCGTGACTGCAGGGATCCATACTCTTTGGTTCTTTCGGTAAAGTCACGTAGAAAATAAAATAAATTAAATCACGACGTTTCGGGCGTAACACAAGCGTCCGTCATCAGGTGGGACAACCACAGTAAGAAACAATTTGCATAAAGTGGGCAAAAGGGGCTATTGCTGCTCTTGCCTATATGTCCTCTTGTTGCAGCAGCCCCTTTTGCCCACTGCAGCAATTGTTTCTTGCTGTGGTTGTCCCACCTGATGACGGACGCGTGTGTTGCGCCCGAAACGTCGTGATTTAATTTATTTTATTTTATACCTACGTGACTTTACCGAAAGAACCAAAGAGTTTACTTCCTTTCCCTACCATCAATGCAGTCATCGCACTGTGACTGTTTGCCCGGAGATAAAGTTCATCAGCTCGCAGGAGACGTGTGCAAAAAGCATACATCACCTGATACATCACCTGCGCTGAATGACAAAGCTGTCATTTGACTCGGGGTTAAAAACAAAAGGGGGAAGATGCAGGACGACGAGGAATGGCGACGGGCTTGAGAAGGCCTCGGTGTGGCAGTGGATTGACCACGACCAGGGGATCGGAAAGCTGCGGCTCCTTCAGTGACTGCTCAGCGACGTTATTCATGGAGGCCCATCGCAGTCTCGTATTCACCACGGTGCATTGCGGCTCGTGACATTTTGCGGCTCATGAGATTTTGTTGTTGTTGACAAATTCGAAAGAAAAAAAAGCCACTTCTTGTTATTCTGGTTGCCGACCCCTGACCGTGACTGATGATAATTATATAGTCTGTGAATTGTGTGTACATATTACACGCACATTTATAGAATGAACAATGCTGTATTTCTAAGAGTAAATAAAATTGAGTTCAAATCCTGGATGGGTTTCGACTTTGCCCGTAAATACTCTGCCACTGTATTAAATGAGTACCACTTTGTGGGAACCAGTTGTGGTTGCAGAAGAATGATCCTCAAAATAGGAATGTGTAATGTTCTCGCTCAACTCAGAACTGCCATCGCAGTTCTGAGGTGAGCCCAAGGCTCACTTGAGCTTGGAGACTGAATACTTGAGCTTGGAGACTGAATACCGATAACGACGAAATAATGGGACTCGATTGCAGATCGTAAATAAGCACGATAATGCACAGCCCTGTGCCAATCGACTGCTGGGTGAAGGCATCTCGAAGCTATCGGTCATAGGGTTGTTCGACCACACTTCACCAAGTTGATCAGTGTGGCTTGACGAATACAGAGAGGGGGGGGGGGTGAAAAGAGCACCCAGTGCTACCTTCAGGTATCACTCGCCACTGATGTTGGTCGTGGCCGGGAATCACACAGTGATACGCCCATGCACTGCGCTACCCCCTTTCACAAAATTTCACGCCACGATACGGCCGGCTAACTGGGCCGAACCGTCCCGTTAAGACACTTGCTTCGTGTTCTTTCTCGTTTGCTAAAAGTTTATGAATCCGCAAGACACTGCCACGTGATCACGGCGCCAATTACCGCCGGTGTCCACCACGACACGAAACCTTACACAACGGGGGCGGGGAAGCAGGGTCCACGGCTTCTCCGATTCATTTCCTCCCCCCTTAGCCTGCCTGCGCTCGGCCCGTTAATGGGAAGAACCTGAGCGCCGGCTGCATCGTGTGGAGCAACCCCCTTAAAATTGGTGCCATTAGCGCAATAATGAATTCTGCAGCCGCACTCCTTGGGAGCCCATACAAGCAGGCGCATAAATTAAACACGCCCGTTACATGTGCTACTCTGGCGGTCTAAAAAAAAATGTCGGAATGCATCAGCTCGGTATCCTTTGCTGCCTTAACCCCCCCCCCGCTGCCGCGAGTCTCCTAAGACATCCCTTTGCTTGTCTCGCAAATTACTGCCTCCCACTCTCTCCTTTGTTTTCAGACTCTCCCGCGGGGAGCACTGCCGCTGTCAGTTGCATTTACATACGTGTATCCGTACACAAAACGTCTCTGTAACGATACGAGCTGCGATTACACGGCGCGCTTGCAAACGGCATACAGGGGGACGCCAGGTTGGTGCCTGTAGCTGGCTGCAGATGATATTTAAGGACGAGAATTACTCCAAGAAAACGTTTAAACGTCTCCACGCTTGGAATTGGGCTGAGAGATGGATAAGGGAACGTGTGGAGCAGGGGACAAATGCAAATTCGGGAGGCTGCCTGATGACTGTGAAAGTGTGTAATTGGGCTTGGGCAGCTCACGTTGTTAGAAGGGATGATGGCCAATGGTCGAGACTCATGATGATGAAACGGCAGCTGAAGGGGAGAACACATCCGATGAACAGCACCACCACCGCTACAGAGTTGGAGCGCTGAAATGAACCAATGTACAGAAGCTAGATGCATTGTTGCATCATGAGACTGTTAGGAATAGTGACAGGGGGGAGGGCCTTAACCGAGCAGTGCAAAACTCATGACTGATGACATCAAAATCAGGTTATGAGCATCCAGGCAAAACAGAAGTATGTTTAAATCCACCGAGGATTTATCCGAAGACAGACCAGCCACGGGATGTAGAATTTCTTTCAAAAGGTGTTTAATATGTACGGCCGCTTATCAAACCACCGCCTCTCCACGCCGTGTCAGTTATAGGGGTTGTTTGACCATACTTCACCATTCTGGTCAGTGCATATTGGCAACCAAGGCTGGTATAGAGATATCACTCAGCACTCGTGCGAGCCAGCGCCAGGAATGAAGCTCAGGTCATGAGACTCACAGCAGCAGAGAGTCCTAACCTCAGTGCCACTGTGCCCACCACTTTCTCTCAAACGGTAGAAATTAACAAACGAAGTTTTTTGCACTCATTTGGACCGAGTCCAATTACCTCATCATCATGACTGGAAACGTTTTTTTTTTCTCAAGTGGAAGTCCAGGAGATAAACCCATCTCGGGGCACTGACATGGACAATGGCGCTGGCCATCAGAGCCATCAGAGCCATTTCGACAAAACCACCATTGATTTTATATCTATGTGCCTTTTTTTTTTCTATGAAAAATATTAACTATTCCAGCTACCGCGTGGCTTGGGCATCTCCAATTGGTTTCACGCTCACTTCCTAAAGACTGTGCCGGCACCACCGTGTTCCCAGGTTTTGAAAATGAGCGAGACGTTCTGCGATTCAACCAAATCCTCAAGCGCAAGGAGCGGAGCGCTCATGGCTATGCTGCCATCGCCGGACGCAGTGTTTTTCACTTTCCCTCACCTCTCTTACTCTCTCTCTCTCTTACAGGAGCAGTGGAGAAGTGATGCACTATATACAGCAGACTCTCGATTATCCGCGCTAATGACGGGGAGCATGGCTGCAGACAATTCAAAATCGCGGATAATTAAAATATATCTGTTTTCCACGGATCTCTAACAACACGCTTCCATTTCCCTGCCATTGCACAATTTCGTAACTAATTTTTTTTTTTCGAATAAATACTCAAAATGAAGCACAACTGACGATGTCGATGGTTAATCTTTTGATTTAGAACGAATACTTAATGATGGCCCGATCGTAGCGTGTGCTGAGTTATAACACTTTCCTGCTCCCACGCAGAAGACTCGGCCCACTTCAGTGGATAGCAGAGCCACAGCCAATCAACATCAATCAAACTCCGCCCACTGTTGTAAAGATAGGCAACTACTGTACTGTAGAGGCGATCACGTGGATTTCAGATTATTTCGAGCAACATATTTGTTCGGTTTAAGCACGTGACTTGTAATACACGTTTCCAAGAATAACAATGTTTAACTATTTTTAGATTATTAATTTGGGCTTCGGGGGAAATCCATGAGTTATTAATTCATGTTAAAATCTCAGGTGCACAGTTAATCCGAAAATCGGATAAACCGCACGCGGATAATCGAGAGTCTACTGTCTACTGTATACTATAAAATATGTTTATGAAAGGTGGCCAAGTACAGCTAATTCTGTGTACTTACTACAGAGCACAAAGTAGATGCAATGTGGATGGGTGATGTGGCAGTTATAGCAAGTGGCTCACAACTAGAAGGCCGCAATTTTAAATCTCGGTTCGAGATCAGTTCACCCCTGCAAATCCGGTACCAATTGAACGAGTGTCACTTTTTTAGAAGTCAACAGTGATTGTCACATGAGTAGACTGACCCTGTCATAGGAATGTGGAATTTCACCACCAGCACGTTGTTGTTATTTTAAAAAATCTGAGGACGTTCCATGCTTGTTTGGTATCACGGCAACAACCCCTTCGCAGCTTTACCGGATGTAATCGTGTTATCATCTGCAGTTATGCTGCCTTTGGGAGGTCTGTACATTTGTGATAGCACAAGTGAGACGTAACTAAAGATAAAATAAAATAAAAACACGGTTTAATTAAAATACCCAAAAGCTCATCCTTAATAGTCAGTGTTGTTTACGTTCAATTAAACTGGCATTAATGTTCTAATCAATTCAATGGTGCCTCTGTTTTTGTCAGCTATTATTAAGTAGTGCTGTATACTAATAGTCAGGTGCCTCAGGCAGCTGTGGGGACAAAATAATTCCTTAATAGTGTATTGGAGAATGAATGTACTCTCACGAGACATTCATATGATGACTTCAAGCACTCACATCCAAGCGCCTCTCCTCTGTTTAGAAGACGCTGCCACGCCGCCTCTTCGAATCCCCAAATAGCAAACAACAAGTCCTTGGCACGTTGGAGGTAGAAGGACACGGCCTGTGCAACGTTTAGTTGCGCAGATGCCTCTGGAGTGTCGAAGAAAATGGTCTTGGCGATAAAGGGAGTGTGGGGGGGGGGTGCGGTGGGCAGTACGATCTCCTATCTTGTATGGAATGTCAAAAAACACCTTACTCCTAGGCCTAGGTGGCAAGTAAGATCTTCAGAAGAAGGTCCTCGTCCCTGTGCAGCACCGCAAAGGGAGCTGACGCCACCAAGGCCACCACTGCAGGCCGACGTTATGGCCGGCAAGAACACACTCCCCCTTAGGGATGTAAGATTCTCCGGGCATGTTGCCAACGTGACATACCCGGCATGGCGCGATCCACAGAACCTTCGGCACAAAAGTGCAGATCCTCCAAGGCGCAACGCGCGAGGGCAAGCAGGGGGATTCCAGATGTGCTTCTCTGTCTTTTAACTGCCGAAACGCCAACCTCGAGTGCCCAACGGCAACACCGTTTCACCTTTTTGTGGACCAAATGGCCACCGCCGGTTAAACACACGGAGGCTTACAGGAGGAGGCCCTTCACGAATGCTTCCACGGCTACAAAATATTTTCTTCGTGCACCACATGAAAAAACATAAGCCAGTGACCACTGTTGATGGCCAACTAGAACGTGAAAGCTGGTCCTGTACTGCCCCCTGACAGCCCTTACTTATCACACCTATAAACCTAAGAAGTGCTGATCTGCTGTCAAGATTTCTGATAAAGCCCTCCGAGACACTCGGCCTCAGAGCTCAAACCCATGATCGCACAGACGCCGGTTCGGTGTCATTGCAGGCATTAGCCACCCAAGCCCCAAAGCCGACGTCCTGTGTGTTCCAGACTTGTCATTGAGATTCTACAAGAATACACTCTGCTGCAGGTACTCAGGCAGGTACTTATTCAGGGGTGCTGACTACTAATGCGGGCATGAGCCTCCTGATGCCTCCCCTATCCATGGCATTGTGCCAGACCCCTGGACAAGCTGGTCCCATGCCAGAGTTGTCCCTGTGAATCAATAAGACTGGTCCCACGTGACATCGTTAACATGCCGTGAGATGGGGCCGTGGCCCCCGACACCCTCGTAAAGAGGAGTGGCCCATTGATATTACTCGCCTCGTTCAAACACTAAACTGTATTTTTGGTTGATAATCTACGCGGTTAATATTTATCCGGAAAGTACATATTTAAGTATTCCTGGCAAAAATACTTATGACCCGAAAAAAACGTCCACCGTGGAGATGGAATGATGAAATCAGTTAATGTGCCGGTGCTGGGCGGATTATCACACTGCGGGAATTTGAGAGGTGAAGGCAGCTTGGGTCGGCCTTCATGATGAGGCTAAACTAGGCGACACGAGGCATGTAACAATGCATCGTTTCAAATATATCGATTGTTACGCTCACGACACACGCGTTGAATTGTGAGTTCAAAAAGTGATTATTCAACATTTGCACGCATTATACGCAATAGACATTCCAACGTTACATTTAGGCCGATGGAGTCTACAAAACTGCACGAGAGAATTTTTTTTAAGAAACAATAAAACTCGAGACAGCAAAAAACTAGCCGAATATATGTGTACATATTTGTCTTGTTTAATCCTGAAATCAAAACATTTCGGTCCATTAATTCAATGCGGAGGTGAGGAAGGGGGGTAGTGGCAGGAGGATGGGGTGGTAAATCATGATCGCGCCTACGACCGACACATAAGACAAAGTTGGACAAAATTATCACCAAACGAGAAAGACACCAAAGTGCCGCACGTATGCAGAGTGACGGGTGGAGGGATGAGACTCGAGGGGTTTGGGAAACACAGATCCCAGCCGGCTTGCCTCTGGTGCGAGTCAGCCTGAGTACAGCTCGGCCTGAAATTGATCGTTGACGTGGGAGGAAGGATGAGTGCCACTCAGTTGAAGGGCTTTGAATTTATGACCTAAAAAAAAGGCACTGCTCTCTATCAGTGGCCTAGCAGTCAGTTGCCGGTTCAATTCCTCCAACGTGGGTATCAGCCCCCTGGGAAACATGTAAACATCAGATGTTGCAGTATCATTAACGTTGTGTTTGTCTTTAAATTGCTCATTCAACAAAGGGTTCATGTAAAATTGCAAAGCCTTTACATTTGCAGCGTCCAACACGGCATATAAAATAGAAAACATGCGTGTCCTGGACATATATAGATATTTGAGGATGCATCATCAGATGTAAGCATTTCACTGCAAGCTGACACCGCATGCTGTGAAGTGCAACATCTGATAACAACCATGCTGCTGTACCTCATTAGTATAATAGATTCCATCTAACGTAAAGGGAGCAATGTGCTGATTTACAAAAAAAAATGCACCAGCTCTGCAAAACATTTTCCATGCGGGCCTTTGTGTTAAAAACCAAAAAAAGCCTGCCAACAAAAAACCTCACGCCACGACCTTCTCCACAATCATTCTTCGCACCTTCGTTTTCCTCTCCGCTTTGGACGTACATCCTTACATATCAGCACGAGAGCCAAACATATATTTGTTTCATATTCAATGTTTCTGTGGCTTGGTGTTGTGAGTTGCGCCACGATCGGTCCGGAGGTCGTCTTCCAGAGCCGACTGGCACTGCAGTCAATTGAATTTTTATCTTTGATTTGAATATAAATTTACGTTTGCAAAATTCTTCTGATTTCCCGTGTGAGGGTAGTTTTTGTTGTTTTTTTGCTCCGATTTTCTTCGCTTCAATTGCTGAACTTTCTTCTTGCTTTTGTCTTTTTTGGTCCTCCACCTCCACCCCCCCGTCACTCGTGGCCTCTCAAAGTTCTCTCACTTTGGTTACACCAAATAACCTTGGCAACCTGATATCTCGCGACGTCGCCGCGGTGTAATATATTCGCAACGCTGCACTTGGCATTGCAGAGGTCGCCGGCTCCATCTCCCGGCATTGGCAGTTGAAACAACAGGGCACACTTTTTTCGATTTAAAGCTTTTGTGACTGCAGGGATTCATCTTCTTGCTTCTTTTGGTAAAGTCACGTAGAAGGGAAATAATAAAATAATAATACAACTTTCTTCTTTTATTGTATCTAATTTTATTTTTTTACTTTATTATTTCCCTTCTACGTGACTTTACCGAAAGAACCAAGAAGATGAACAGGGCACACGTTTCTTAAATTCCCTCCTCCACCTCTGTCCACCCAGCAGTGTAAATGAGCAGACCACGGTAGGGTGGGTACTACGCCCTTCCCTTCCCAGACGTATGACGAGCATCGAAGAGGAGGGCAACCATTCCTCTAGAGGAGCTCTCTAGAGCTCCCCTCTAGTGAACACCCTTCTGTCGGCAGGGACGTGAGCAAGCAATTGCAGGGCTACACCCTTACCGCCTTTGCGTCTCTTCCTTCTCACTTCCCCCCCCCCCCCGCCAACTTTTCTCACACATTCCCCAAAAATCTCCACCTGAAAATTCCACTCACAATTAATCATCCCCTTACTTAATGAGCAGATGACAGCCAATTGACATTCATTATGGCGACATGGCTGGGTTTCTCTGGGAGCTCGTAATAGCCACGTGAGAGCGCTGAGTCAGTAGCCGTCGAACATGCGGATCCAATCCGGGCAGCCACTCGTGATTAACAAAGACTGTCGTGCACGGCGAATTGATGATGGTCTCAGCTCAGTCGCTAATGATTGTACAATAACCGTCATAAAAAAAACACAAAGAAACTAAAGGGACGTGTTGGTACACAGGCATACATAAATATCTTGCCACATCCATCATTAAACGCTTGCCTTGTAATAGAACAATATATTATACGCTGGCATTTTTGGAGATTTGCCCTCATTCAGAGCATAAGGAGCGGCCAACTTTGACTGACTGATATAGCTGGGGATTGAGAAAACTGGATGATGTTAAGTTGACAAATATACATTTTGAATTAACATCCAAAAAGGTTTCTATTAGTAGATATTGAGAAGAAAAGAAACCCTTAAAATATCGAACTAAATGCACCGATTTGAATTAAAAGTTCAATTATCAAATGTAAACAAAACCTGCACCATGGGAAAGTCGATGTCACCAGGTGGTAGGAAAGTGCCCATTGTTATGATAAATAATCCACTTCTTGGCTGAATTTGTACCTTCTGTTTTACCTCGACTGCGCATCATCATTAACATTTTCCAATGTGGGGAAGAAGCCTGCTCTGCTGCAATTATGCAAGCTTTAACGATTAAGGAGATCTCTTTTTTTAATTTCAACTTGCTTTTTACTGCACAGTGTTAACGAGAAAGCAAAAGCACTCTGCAAACCGCTGAATTCCAATTCAGCGGGGAAAGTGCATTTTTTTTAGTTGCCGACTGCACAGGAGAGCGAAGGGAGGCGACAATGGACGACGCTCGGGGAAGAGGAAGACCGCGTGATCTGAGTGGACATCAAACTCTGGAGGGCAAGGAAGGCTGTCGCAATTGAAAGACTCGGCGATGGGGAGGGAGCTGGGGAGGTGGGGGGGAAGACCACTGCCAGGAGATTTCAGTTAGGAATTGGTCATGGCCCAAAAGAGGCCAAGGTACCAAAAACAAAAGTTAATGTAGCTTTTATGTTTTTCATGAGTACACGAAGGAGGGTGACCTAGAGATTAATATAAAAAAAAACTCCAGCAGTAGCTGTGCGGTGGCACCTTCCAGGGATGTTCAATAAAATGCTGTGAAAGTTATTCTTAGAGGGCGTTTTGAAGGGACGATCGTCGTGCGACTGAAAACGCAATAGGAATTGGCGGTACCATTTCTTTACGGATATCTAAATATTGTAACCCAATTTCTTACATGCAAAAAAAGGGCAAAGTTTTCCTCTTCTACGATACAACATCCGTAAGGTTATAATAATTTTTAATTGGCAAGCAATTTTCAAATGTGGGATTCTGACGATGACACCAGCGCACAATAAGCCTGCTCATGGAATTTACATCACACGGGGTGCAACCATAGCGCAGTGGTTAGCACACTTACGCTATAAACCCGGCAACAGGGTTTCCATTCAATAACCACAGCATGCATGAGTAGGGAGTGAGAGCTGGGGATACTATCCCACCGTCACCAACGGGCACTGACCAGCGTGGTGAAGTATGGTCAAATAGCCCCCATAACTGACAAAGTATGGAGGGGGGGGGGAGAGGGGGGCTTTCATTCCGAAACAGATTGACAATGTGGTGTAAATTATATATTTTTATAGCAGCCATACAATTTTACTCATAATCCCTGCCAGAAATTACAGGAGTGGTGGTTATAGGAATTGAACGGTCATGATCTCCGTATAAAAAGGTGGCAAGGACGCCGCCCGCTTGGGCTATACGGATGGCCTGGGAAATTCTGTTACGAGGCTTCTCTCTCGCACAGGAGTCCATATCACGCGAATCCTTAAGCCTCTCTCCCGCCGCCTTCCAATTCGCAGGGCGCATCGACTCCAAAATCTCTCTCATCGGTTTCAAAATCCTTCAACAGCTTCACCGCTGGTCACCTTTTCTGATCTCATTTCTCCCTAATCTCGCTCATGCTCCCTCTTGTTCGAAAAAAAAAACCCCGTGCCCTTTCTCTAAAACCTCCCATCATCAATCTGCCCGATAGGACGTCTATATTCCTTGCGTGCTGTTCCCACTGTCTAGAATTGCCTTTCCTCTTTCGCTGCAAGGCGCCTCTCTCTCTCTTCGCGACACTTCATGACCGCGTGCAATTCACGTCATTATTTTTCATGACCGCGTGCAATTTGTGTCGCGAAACCAATCCTTCACCCTGCACCGTAATAACAGTGATCCCAACCAACGGTTTCTTAAGTGCCTAAATAAAACACTTGGTTTCAGACATGCTGTTTTATGTGGGACTTTTTGCACTCCGCATTGCATGTGTTTGCGCGTGCATGTAGTTTGTACGGTTGTGGTGTTTACAACACCCCCCTGCAGTAGTGGAGAACTCATCACAAGTTTTCCATCCTATTACTTTGTGTCAATTGATCCATATGGCGGTATCCCGAGGTGCCAAATAATACAAAATGGCCGAGGCAATTAAATATTTCATTTCTGGAACACTATTTTTTCCAGGGGTGTACTTAACTCCGCGACTGGGGTACCAATCAATCCGAAATCAGTGCCACTCCGCGATGTCGAAACGCAGCGAGGACGATTGCGCCGAAACCCTGAAGGCTCGTACGCACCGTGGCGGTGCATCGTGTACAGCTCGTCGAGATGAGTCGATTGCCATATCGCCGACCATCAACCGACTCAAAATGACTGCATCACGGACATTATGCGAGAGCCGGGGTACTATGGTACCCCAGGGTACCGCCGTAAGGTTCAGTTGAGTTACCTCCTCATATGTCTGGGTTTTCACCAGGCACTATGGTTTCTACGGAAACTATCATGCAACAACATTTCCAGGAGGAAATGTTCGTCACGTTTACCCAGATAATATCCACACGTGGCCAATGTGTTGATCAAATTCTGACCAATAAAGCTCTTTCCTCCTCACCGGTCTGTTGTTTCTCTCAAACTGCCGTGAGCCTTTTTCGGCTGGCGGAGCTCAGAGATGGAGTGAGGCTGCTGCTTCAGCTGACTCTGCGCTTTCAAATATCCACCGTGACATCGCCAACTGCTTAGGAATGAATGGGCACCTCGCCTAAATAGGTCGTTTCCAGTTATTCGCAATCTGTAAAGAAGAAAAACAATTCAACTCGGAACTGCTTACTGCACGTATTTAACGGTTAATGCAACCGCAATAACAACCAGTTCCTCCTACTTGGGTTTAGTTCGCCCTACTTAAACTGAACTAGAATAGTTTTTTTAGGTAAAGCCCACTTGAGCTATATACAGCTCTTTTTCAGAAGCGACCTGGTCACCATTGATAGCTCAACGAAGTGGCTTATCATGTGGAAATGTATAGCAGCCAAATACCTATGTTGATTATAAATGTGGAGGGAAAAACCTGGAGGAACCGGAGAAAAATCCACACGTCCACAGGAAGAACATGCAAATTCCACATAAACAGGTGCCAGGGTCGGGATCGAACCAACGACCTCCCGCATACCAGGTGAGGGAGTTAACATCTCGCCACCGTGGTGCCCCTTGGGCAGTGAATCCTGGGAGCCCGCTCCACACCTTTCTCAGCCCTCTCCTCGGTCCACCCTGCACACGTCCGTCCGTCGCAGTCTCCTCTTCTGAATGACACCCCCAATAATTTCTTGCCAGACCCTAATCTGACCAAAGGCTTCCTTTCTAGAATTCAAATGAAGGGGATCAGCGGTGGCGGTTCAGTACTCTGACAGGGGCATTACCGCCCTGATCCATTACAGCCTAATGTGTTTGCATACTGATGCTAGATACATCCACAGTCAAGTCTACACGTGCCTCGTGTCGTTTGAGAATCTACTGGTATGTAATGTTGATCCAGCACCGGTTGTGAAAATGTAATGTTCCTATGGCAGGGATCACCCGGAATGCACCAAATCTCACCAAAGCTCGGAAGCAAAGTCGACCTGAGCTTGGACAGTGCCTGGATGGGTAACCGCCAAGCATAACACAGGTGCTATAGGCTGCTGCGCTGCGACGTTGTCATCAGAGGGCAGTGCAGCAAAATCCAGTTATACTGTACTATGCTCCGTCTATGATCCTCACCTTCAGCAACCGGCACTGACCAACATGGTGAAGTATGGTCAG
Organism: Lampetra planeri; assembly: GCF_965212315.1. NCBI lineage: Eukaryota > Metazoa > Chordata > Hyperoartia > Petromyzontiformes > Petromyzontidae > Lampetra > Lampetra planeri. The sequence goes on from NC_136111.1 coordinate 5,228,337, forward strand.
ATAACCCCCATGACCCACACACTGTGGGAAGGACCTCAACCAGCAGTGGATTAACGAAAAGTGCCGAACGTGTCGGTGGCAAGGACCAGTCTGTTCCCGTGGCAACCACCGCTGACTTCTCTGCAGTATGCAACCCTTCAGAGGGTGATGCTCATTTTAAGCAGCGGTGACTCGGGATCGGGAATCGCAGCTCGCAAACTCTCACAATTCCGTAGCTCCGCTTCGAAAACCAAACGTGGTAACATTCTTGTAACGCAGCAATACAAAATAAATAAATAAAAAGCTTGTACTGCGGACAGAGAAATGCAATGGCTGCACAAAGAGACCCCATCAATCAATATTTTTTTTTGAACGGCAAATTAAGGCGCTAATTTTGGCCCTTGCCAGAGCGCTGCCCAAAATGAGAAAACATAATGGGAGGCTTCAACTTCTCCGCGGTCGAGCGGCGTCAAGCGGTGGGCGGCTCAGCACGTCTCAAAAGTTTTAATTAAACAACAAACTCGTGAACGAAACGAGGTGGCCTACGGCGGGGATCACGATCACGTGGAAGCACCCCAGCCACGTGTATTTCGAGCCTCGGGATGATTCAAACACTCGGTTTATCCTCTAAGGTGAAAAACAAAACAAAAAACCTCTAAACCTTCGTCATCCGACCCATCGTCTATTATACATCCCCCTACCCCACCCCCTCTCTCTTGATGTGTTATTGGCGAATGTGTTGAGTTTGTGTTGATTGTGCTTGTGCACGACAACCCACGCAGTATCAAATGTTATTTAATTCGCAAGGTAAAATCAGCCTCTCTCTCATTTGCAGCTATTGCTCAACGGACCAAGGCGGTGGTGGACGAATATATATATTAAAATGTTTTTATTGCAACTCAACGTGAGCCCCAATACAATACGCAAAACGGGGGGGGGGGGTGTATATGAATTTAATCCTGTGACCTGGATGCGAGGTTAACGTGTAATGCTGCAGTGAAAATTCTCGTGTAATTTGATTACTTGCTAATTGTGTTTTGCAAACAATTGACATTTTTCATAATTCAATAATCTAATAACATCCTTTGCCTCCATCAATAACGGTGTTGTCTGGTTTTGCGGTCACATAATGAGGGAGGAGGAGGAGGTCGAGTGATGGTGGAGTGCTTCAACGTTCTGGCTTCTGGCCACCTGAGTTCGATTCCCGGCCACAGCTAAGATCGAGTGATGTCGGAACCGCTCCCAATCCCACTCCTTCACCAGCATTCACTGACCCGCATGGTGAAGTTTGGCCAAACAACTCCGATAGAAGACACGGGGTTGTGTGAATCCAGCAGCGGACTGAAAAAGGGCTGCAAATTTCTTATTTTATGTTTTCACTTTATATAATGATCCACATAGGAGACCTGGCTGATGTGGCACTCAGTGTGAACAATGGTTACGGTGCGGGCAGGGGCTGGCAGCAGAACAAAGAGAGCAAGGATTGAGAGGGCAGACAGCGGAAGGGATAGGGGAGGAGGAGGAGGAGGCAAGAGGCATCACAGGGCTTCTGAGGATGCACGGCTGCACGCGTGTAGTTGGGGATGGCTCTCACAGACCTACAGACATACACCCTTTAGTGTAATAATTATATAAATTACAGCGGTCTGTCAATTCACTTCTCCTATGAAGGCCTCCCCACATGCCGTGTTGGCCATGGGCGTTAGATGACCA